>NC_084840.1:42952208-44167208 GCF_033115175.1 Lepus europaeus | reverse complement strand
CAAAATCAATAAGGAGGTCTTTTTAAAATGATAAATAAAAATCTTCCCTCAATGATAGAAGTGATACCCAGATTTTAATGGTCTGAGGAGTGAATAGGATGTGAGAAATTGAGAAGAATTTGAAAAGATTCATCAGCAAAAGAAGGCAAAAAGACTTGTCTTGTTTTTTTTTTTTTTTGACATGCGCCAGCCAACTTGTCTTGTTTTTAATCCCTTGTGTATTTTTTAGTGTTTGAAGACATAGAATGTCTATTTTTCACCTAATGCTATTATGAAAACAGTGATTCTTATTAAATGTTTTGGCAATTTCTGATACCCCTTTGTCTTGCCTTCTACCAGATGTACTTTTTTTTCTTAAGTTTTATTTATTTATTTTGAAAGTCAGTTACAGGCTGGCGCCGTGGCTCAATAGGCTAATCCTCCGCCTTGCTGTACCGGCACCCCAGGTTCTAGTTCTGGTCTGGGCGCTGGATTCTGTCCCGGTTGCCCCTCTTCCAGGCCAGCTCTCTGCTGTGGCCTGGGAGTGCAGTGGAGGATGGCCCAAGTGCTTGGGCCTTGCACCCCGTGGGAGACCAGGAGAAGCACCTGGCTCCTGCCTTCGGATAGGCGCAGTGCGCCGGCCGCGGTGGCCATTGGAGGGTGAACCAATGGCAAAAAGGAAGACTTTTCTCTCTGTCTCTCTCTCTCACTATCCACTCTGCCTGTCAAAAAAAAAAAAAAAAAAAAAAAAAAAAAAAAAAAAAAAAAAAAAGTCAGTTACAGAGAGTGGGAGGAACAGAAAGTGAGAGATCTTCTATCTGCTGGTTAATTCCCCAGATGGCTGTAATGGGCAGGGCTGGCCTGGGCTGAAGTCAGAGCTTCATCCAGGTCTCCCACGTGAGTGGCAGGGGCCCCAATCCTGAATGGGAAGTGGAACAGCAGGACACCAGCTGGCTCCCACGTGGGATGCCAGCGTCATGGGTGGTGGTTTTACCTGCTATGCCACAATGCCAGCACCGGGATAGACTTCTTTTGATACTTTTCTTCAAGTGCCCTTCTTTTTAGCTACTTCCCCTCTCTTTATGCCTCTCTTTTACAGGTTCTTATGTATTTGGGAGAATGTAGACTAAAGAGGTTATTTTGGGGCCAGCGCTATGGCATGAGGGGTTAAGCTGCTGTCTGCAATGCTGGCATCCCACATGGGCACCAGCATCTGCTGTTGGGACTGTTTAGGGAGTGAATCAGTGGATGGAAGATCTCTTAGATTTCTCCCTCCCTTTCTCTATAACTCTACCTTTCAAATACATAAAATCTTTAAAAAAAAAAAAAAAAAAAAAACAACCAAAGTGGAGGAAACTAGAGTTAGCCTGGAAATTTTCTTTCAAAAAAAATTTTTTTTAAGAGTTTAAATTGAAACACTGAAAAAGTTGATAGGCTTTGGAGGTATATTTTTCTGTTAAATTTCTCTTGTCCTGAGTTGAATGTTTGGCATAGTGGTTAACTCATTTGTGTCACATTTTGAAGTGCCTAAGTTTGAGACCCAGCCTGGCTCCTGACTGGCATTTTTGAAAATGTGTACCTTGGAAGGCAGCAGGTAATAGCCCATGTCATTGCATACCTGCCACCCATGTGGGACACCTGCATTGAGTTTCTAGCTCCTAGCCTTTGCCTGACCATTGTGGATATTTGTGAAGTGAATCAGTGGATGGAAGCTCTCTGTATCTGTCTCTCTCTCCCCTCTCCCTCTTTCTATCCTCCTTGTTTCCTGCCTCTCTGTCTCATAGATAAATAAGCTTGTCTTAACATCCCTAGAAAGAATATAAAAAAACAACATTGTGAAGTTGTTGTTGGAGCACAGTGTGGCAATGCAGTGTTAAGAGGAGCCCACATCTATGTTCCAGGAATTGTGGCAGCTTCAAAATGTAAGTATGTTTTCTTTAAAAATTCTCCAAACTTTATGTGTATTATCAAGTGGAAACATTTATTAAATTATCTCTCAGATATAATTCAAATTTACCTTTGTCAGATTTTCTAGATTTTCCATTTCCTGTAGCCAGCAAGGATTTTTATCTGATAAGGTCTATGTCAGTTTTTTTCTCCGCATATATTGATGTATGTGACGTTTGCTTAGGGGCTGATTACTGATAAACAGAATTTAAGATGTTGAAACAATTTTATTTTGTATTCTTCACATTGCTGTGAAACCTCAGGCTGCTCTCATGTCATTTGTTAGAGTATTATCTAGAACCTGGAATGAAATTCCGTATTTTACTTTTTTTTTTTTCTTGAGAGAGACAGTATAGTTTGAAGATGTTCTAACCGTATGCATACATAATATATGCATATACATGAATGTGTATGCTTATTAAAATCTCTGCCTTAATTTTGCTATAATAAGAAAACAAATACCAAGAGAGTTATAGGATTTATAAAGATTTCCTTGAGGGATTTTAGTGTACATCTTTGAGGAATCCTTGTGAAGGAAACCTGGAACTGGGAATATTGAGCCAAGTTCAAAATTTCTATGAAATCTTTTAGGGGTTATTAAGTTTGGGGGAAATAATTTGTATGGAAGAGATCTTTCTGTGCTCAGCTAAAGATTTCCAAGTGAGATAGGATATTTTGAAGACTATTTTATTTGTTTTCAATAAAAATTTTCAGTCAGATTTTTGTTCAAGAATATTTAAAAGTCAAAAGTTAAATTTTCTATTAGTGATTATATTGAGATAATGTGCCACTTTGAAGTGCCTCATACCCACTCTTGATGTCCATAAGATCCCCAGTATAGCTTAAAGAATTTTTACTGTTTTTCTGCAAAAGTATAGATTGATATAATCTGTTTTTCTTCTTTGTCTAGTTATGAAAGCTGGAGATGTTGTTTCCGTATACTCTGATATTAAAGGAGAATGTAAGAAAGGGGCCAAAGAATTTGATGGAACAAAAATATTTCTTGGAAATGGGATTTCTGAACTAAGCCGTAGAGAAATCTTCAATGGGCTGCCTGAACTAAAGTATGTTACCATGTGCAGTGGAGGAATAAACTTCCTTTTTTGTGTTTATAGAAAATTGAAAGCAATATAAAAATGTATCTAGTTGCATTATATGAATTTCTTTTGGTATAAATTCAACTGGAAAAAATTGTTCAATCCATATTTCCATGATTTTTTGAAAAAGTGCTTTTAGGTCAAAAACAGTAAGTGAGCAGATTAAAGAGTGTAGGTAAGCAACCTGCCATTCTTTGTCAGATATTTTACTCTCCTTTGAATTTTATTGATTTGAAAATTTTTGCAAATTTAAAGAACAGTGCTTATCTTGATAGGGAATACATTAAGTGACCTCTCCAGATCTTTAATATTTTAATTTGGCAAAAGGGAACTTTATGGCTTTATTATAAATTTAAAACATTTTTTGGGGTGTGTGTTTTGGTGCAGTAGACTCAGCTGCCATTTGAGACACTTGAATTCCGTATCAGAGTTCCAGTTCCAGTCCTGGCTCCTGTGCTTTCAATCCAGCTTCCTGCTAGTGCACCTGGGAAGCTAGTTGATGATGGTCACTACCACCCCCTTTTGTGGCCACTTAGGGAGTGAACCAGTGGATAGAAGGTCTTTTTCTCTGTCTCTTCCCCCTCACCCCTCCACTCTGGCTTTCAAATAAATCATTAAAAGTTAAAACATTTTTAATTCATAAATTTTATCAGAAAGTTAATACTCACATGAATATTTATGATCAAAATGTATGGATTTATTCAAACCAAATTACAGTTTTAAAATCATCTCTAGTTGCCAGTAGTTCTAAATAAATTAAATCTATGGCCAATCTGGTACTTATTTTACTTAGCTTTTCTTTTTTTCCCCCCAGACTGTTTTAAGAGTTCTGTGGGCAGCTTTGTTTATTCAAAGTTGACAGCTGACATAGACATGGTAAAAGCTGTAAATTTGTCTGTCTAGAAGTAGACCATATCCCTGATTGTTGGAACTGTTTTTCATGTTACAGCAATTTTGGTTTATAGTTTGAAATTAATTCTTCTGAAGAAAAAACACTATTGAATTCCCTAAATCTAGATAGCCACATTTTTTTTTTGGACAGGCAGAGTTAGACAGTGAGAGAGAGAGAGACAGAGAGAAAGGTCTTCCTTCTGTTGGTTCACCCCCTCAAAGGGCTGCTACAGCTGGCGCGCTGCGCCGATCCAAAGCCAGGAGCCAGGTGCTTCTTCCTGGTCTCCCATGTGGATACAAGGCCCAAGGACCTGGGCCATCCTCCACTGCACTCCCTGGCTACAGCAGAGAGCTGTACTGGAAGAGGAGCAACTGGGACAGAATCCGGCGCCCCAACCGGGACTAGAACCCGGGGTGCCGTCACCGCAAGCAGAGGATTAGCCAAGTGAGTTGTGGTGCTGGCTGTTAGCCACATTTTCTAAATGGCCAAGAACAAAGATTTTAGTTCTAGAAGGTTTTAAGAAAAAGGAGATTGTGCATATTTTACTGTATTCATCTTTGGGTTTCAGTTAGGGAATTTTTTTTTTAAAGATTTCATTTATTTGAAAGTGTTACAGAGAAGCAGAGAGAGATGGAGAGAGAGAGAGATGTCTTCTGTCCGCTGGTTTACTCCCAGATGGCTGCAGTGGCTGGAGCTGAGCCAATCAGAAGCAAAGAGCCAGGAGCTTTCTTCTGGATCTCCCACACGGGTGCAGGGGCCCGAGGACTTGGGCCATCTCCTATTGCTTTCCCAGGCCATAGCAGAGAGCTGGATTTGAAGTGGAGTAGCCGGGACTTGAACTGGTGCCCATATGGGATGCCATTATTTCAGGTGGTGGCCTTACCCACTACACCACAGCGCTGACCCCAAGATAGGGAATTGATATTTTCACTGCATTCTTTAATTTGTTGTTAGTGTTCATTCTTCATTCTCCTACCATAGTTAATGTGGTTACTGAGCTGAATAATATTTGTTGAACAATGTTCTGAAAATGATTGGGTGATGGTGATAGTAGGCAGCCATCTTCAAAAAAAAACTATTGGTTTTTAGATTCAGCTTTTTCAGTTATCATGTGATGTGTTTCTTTGTGAGAAGAATAATACTGTGTAACATAGAAATACTACATGTATGCCCAATTTGTTATACTTATTCTTTAAAAATCCTTAGAACCAACTCTGTTAGTGGTAGACTTGTCATTTAATTAGTGAGGTTGGACCTATTGGTTTCTTGAATTATGAGAGGGGTAAATCCTTCATAGACCATGGAAGTAGATTAATTTACTAACAGACTTGTATCATATGTGATTTTATACTTTGGATTAATAGATGAAGATACATGGCTACAAAAATAGTTTTAAGAGAAACATGTAATATAGCATACCTGAATAGTAATTTGTTTATGTTATTCTTTGTCATGCTATTTTAGTTAAATACTGTAGATGTATTCACTGGTGCTGGTGGTCAGCATGATTAGGAGGAGTTAGTCAAGCACACCAGGAATTAAAATACCAGGTAGTAACTGGGTTAGCAAGGAAGGCATATAGATTTTAAAGTTTAAGTGTTTTTCAGAGTTCTGCAAATCAGAAAATTGATTAAGTTACAAGGGAGTAAACAGGTTGTGAAATTCAAAATGTTCAATAATGGGTCTGGACTCTAGGTGGGAGCTGACATTGATCAAGTTAAGAATACAGCCCTTCTCAACAAACTACTGATTTGAATGTGAGGCTTTAATACTTCAGAAGATTCCTTTGTGTATTCTTTTAAAAAATATTTAGTTTGTTTATTTGAAAGAGAGAGGGAGAAATAAATTTTCTATCCACTAGTTCATTCTCTTAAATGACCACAACAGCCAAGGCTGAGCCAGGATGAAGCCAGGTACCTGGAACTCCATCAGGGACTCCCATGTAGGTGGCAAGGATTCAAGCACGTAAACTGTCATCTACTGCTTTCCCAGGCACATTAGCAGAGAGCTTGATTGGAAGTGGAGCAGCTGGGGCTTGAACTGGTGCCTATATAGGATGCCAGCAGCATAGGCAGCTGCTTGACAGCTTACGCCACAGTGCCATGACATGGCCCACTTTGTGCATTTTCTGCTCTGGGGCAGGAACTCCATGAGTGGGAAGTGAATATAGTTGTTTTTGGTTTGATCCTGACTGGAGTGAGGACTGAGACTTCACTATGATGTAAACTGCAGATTCAGATTTCAAGTGGTAAACAAATGATTTAGGCAATATAGGGGATGGGGAAAAGGCATACAAGGAGTCAGTGTTAGTCTAACAGTAGAACACAGTTAGAACTAAGGGAAGTTCATAGTCATACCCTCTGCAGTTCACATGAGGGTACTTCATGGAAAAATGGAATTAAAAGGTAAGTTTATTTTGGTACACAATTTTTTGAAATCCATTCTTAGCTTTTTCATAATATACATTTTTCTGTGAACTTGTTGAGGGATGCTCCTATCTACAGAAGTTATTTCACTTCAAAGGCCAGCATGTGTTTACCCTGCCAACATTAAGTGGGGTACAAACTGTGTGTGTGATGTTTTCTCTACCAGGACCAACTCATAAGTCTGTAAGCTATCAAGTTGTCCTCCATTTAGTTTGAGGACTCTATCATTGCTCTTGCCAGCTCGCTCTCTTTTTGTTTCCTCCAGTTGTTATGGTGGCATTTCAGTAAGTTTACAGAAAATGAAATTAAAAGATAATATTATCTTGGTGCAAATAAATCCATGCATAGTTTTTTTTCATAAAATACATCTTCCACGAACAGTTTGAAGATCATCCTTATGCATCCTGCTTGTCTTATCTAATAGTGTTACTAAGTTCTTTATTAACTCTGGTAGTCTCTGACCACCTCGCAGATTGTGACATTTGTCTTTATGAGTCATAACCCAGGCCAGTCTGAGTCCTAGCTTTTCCTGCTCTGACCAGCTCCACTGACACTCATAAAATGTGATGAAGATAGAAAAAGTCATAGAATTATGTCAGTATACAAGCAGTTAGTCTGTAAAAAGATGAGAGGAAGGACAGGTGTTTGGTACAGTGGTTAAGATGCTGCTTGGGATATCAGCATCCCATATTGGAGTGCCTCATTCATGTTCCGGTTCATCTGCTTCCAATCCTGTTTCTTGTTAATGCATATCCTTGGAGGCAGCAAATGATGACTCAGATGCTTAGGTCCTGCCTCTGACGTGGCAGATCTGTATTGAGATACAGGTTTCTGGCTTCTGCCTAGCCTGGCCCCAGCTGTTGCAGGTGTGTAGAGAGTGAACCAGTGGATGGAAAATCTCTGTATCTCCACTTCCCTTTCAAATAAAATTAAAAAACAGGGGGCCGGTGCCATGGCATAGTAGGTTAATTCTCTGCCTGCGGTGCTGGCGTCCTAAGTAGGTGCCGGTTGTAGTCCCGGCTGTTCCACTTCCAGTCCTGCTCTCTGCTATGGCCTGGGAAAGCAGTGGAAGATGGCCTAAGTCCTTGGGCCCCTGCACCCACGTGGGAGACCAGGAAGAAGTGTCTGGCTTTAGATCGGCACAGCTCTGGCTGTTGCAGCCATTTGGGGAGTGAACCAACAGAAGGAAGACCTTTCTCTCTGTCTCTCCCTCTCATTGTCTGTAACTCTAACTCTCAAATACAGTAAATCTTTAAAAATAAAATAAAAAAATAAAATTTAAAAAGGTAATAAAACATTTTTCATACAGGAATCTAGTAGAATTCATTGCAAACTGCTTCATTCACAAAATGTTTTTTAAATAGAGAGGCCAATAACTGCTCATCAATGTACTACCAGGAAGATTAGAATGATCAATCAATAAAATCTGGTCTTTTTTGCCGTTTAGTCTGTTCAAATTGCTGAAGAAACTCTGTGCCTAAATAAAAAGCTTATGTAACCTTATCCCTTTTAATTCTGTTGGCCTCCTACTTTCCTGCACATAAAAATTCAAAAATAATTTACAGGACTATTCTAAGTGTTTTGGTGTTGAATAAATGAGGTTTTAAAAAAAGCAGAGCATTTCATATTTGACTTTGTACTTGGGTGCGTTCCTAGAAATGCAGTTTGTAGACTATGTAATTTATACTGACTAATGTTAGATTTCCTATTTTTCAGAGGAATAGGGATAAGAATGACAGAACCAGTATATCTCAGCCCTTCATTTGATAATGTACTATCCAGTTACTTATATTTACAGGTAAGTATTTCTAGAAATAAAATATTCAGTGATACTGAAATATCAGTGAAATTATGAAATCTAAGAGTTTTTTTCTTCTTTCATCAACTTTTTTTATATTTACATATATTTTCTGGCCTACTTTTGGTTAAGCAGTTATTAAGCAGTTAGGAAAAACTATAAATATCCTTTTATTTTTTAATTGATTTGAAAATTTTTAAAAATTGTCCTTTGCCCTATGATGACTTCTTAACTTAATAAAATTAAGGCTTTCCACCTCAGAATATTATATTGACCCTTAAATAATGCATGCATTTTATATGCATTTGTGTTCCATTTGGAACTTTGAGGAAGTTTCAAATGATTTCCTGCTATCAGACTTTTCGTCCAGTGGTTATCAGTTAATGTGATAGGACAGTTTATCTTCCCTTGTCCTGTTTATTCAGTACTTTCATGTACATTAACACATTTTATTTGTTACAGTCTGCTGATTACATGATATTATTATTACTTTTTTTCTTAATATCTGATGAACATATGGATGACCAGGTCTGTTAGGGTTTTGGTAATTGGTAGTGTTTGAATGCAAGCCTAAGTTCAGGTGCCATTGCTTTCTTCTCAGTATTAAACCAAGAGACATTTTATAAATCCAGATGTTATTTCTGTTGTGAGTAAACAGAAAAACAGATTTATATTTATTATCTAATTTCACATGACTGATAATGTAATTCATTGGGTTATATAACCTAGTATGTAATTGCTCATGAATCCTGGGGTTTTCTTGATTGGTTGGTAGGTTCTTGTTTTTTAAGACTTATTTATTTTACTTGAAAGGCAGAGTTAAAGAGAGGGAGAGGCAGAGGCAGAGGCAGAGAGAGAGATCTTCCACTCGCTGGCTCACTCCTGAAATGGCTGCAGTGGTGGGAGCTGGGCCAGTCCGAATTCAAGAGCTTCTATTGGGTCTCCCACATAGGTACAGGGGCCCAAGGACTTAGGCCGCTTTCCACTGCTTTCTCAGCCACATTAGCAGGGAGCTGGATCAGAAGTGGAGCAGATGGGACAGCTTAACCCGTTACACCACAGTGCCGGTCCCTGTTTTAGTTTTAGTTCTATATATTTGTTTGTTGTATAAGAGAACTTCAAAAAGTCATAACAGATCAAATTAAAAATTGATTTTGGTACAAAAAAACTTTGAAATACACATACAAAGAGTCTTCAAAAATTAGTGAAAAATGTGTATTGTGAAAAACCTGTGGGTAGATTTTAAATATTTTTGCCTAGAAATAAACATTCTTAATTCCACTTTTCCATGAACTTTTTCAGATACTCTTAATAATCCATTTTCAAGCACTGTGGTCATTTTGACATCATATCCCTGAATCATTACTAGTGATATCTGTACTTCCTTGTAAGTAGCAACTAGTCATGCAATATTTTTCCCTTTGATTTGATAATAAGGGATCAGGTACCTGTTTATTTATCCCATAATTAATACTGACTTAAGAGGAAAAAGTATAAACTGTACTTCAGCATAAAGTTTTCTTTTTGCTTTTTTTTTTTTTTTTTTTTTGCTGCCAGTAGCTGCGTCCTCACCCCATTCTCAAACTGCCTCAAACCTTAACATCAGCTTGGTGATGACTTAATGAACTATAAATTGGGGATCATTTTGTGATTAATAATACTTAAGCTACACCATGGAACTATGGTCTTTGTCAACCAATAGCAAGGGACATGAAACCCGACTGCTGGGGTAAAGTTTTGTTATCTGAGAGTAGAATGTAACCTTTCATCATTTCCCTAGTGAAAACTGTTTTATTTTATGTAATTTATCTTGGTGACCACCAGTCAGGCAATGAAGCTTATTAAAAATAATGATAATAGTAATAAGTAATATTGAGTGTTTTCTGTATTCTGTGTACTGTTCTGAGTATTTTATGTGCATTATTTCATTTGCTTCTTAAAAACCCTCAATTGCATAGATAAGGAAATGTAGACTCAGGAAACTGAAGTGCATAGCACTTAATAGATACTGGATGATTTTTCAGTGACTTAAATGAGTGGTTCGCTGTGTGCTATGTAGATGGAAATCAGCAAAGCTAAAATATTAACGCAGGATTTTCTGACTTGAAGCCTGTGTTCTTGACCCTATGCCAGTGCTCCCAACGAGACCCTTGGCAGACCTGAGTCTGTATCACCTGCAGGGCCCCAGTTTGGATCTGCTGAGTCCATAGCCGGGGGAGCTGGGAGCTCCAAGAAACTCAAGTTACATTTTGCTTTGCAAGTGCTTTTTTCGCAGTTTCCCATGACTTTGTGGTCACTATTGAGTTGCTATCAGAAACTGGTTGATCTTTTTGTATTGAATCTCCCTTTTCAAACTAATTCAGGACCACCAGTTTCTGTACTGGGCCAAGTCTTACTCAGTAAAACCTAAATAACTTAATTAAATGCAGATCAGGATGGGATGATACTGATTTCCCTTAAGAAAGTTCCAAGGGAACACAGGAAGAATAAATTTTCTTTCAGAATGTGGATTTATTTTTCCATTGTTATTGTCCTTGAAGTCTTATATAGTAATTTTTGGTAAATAGAAAAGTTTGACATTTAATTTTGTTGACAGTAAGATACATTTGGAATGTGTGGATTAAACAGTTATCACCCTTCTTTGTGGGCATACTTGAGCATCTGAGGATTACTTTTTTTTAAAGATTTTTACTGTTTTATTGTGAATGTCAGTTCTATAGAGGGAGAAATAGAAAGCAATCTTCATCCACTGGGTTGCTCACCGGATGGCTGCGATGGCAGGGCTGAGCTGGCCAAAGCTAGAAGAAAGGAGTTTCATCTAGGTCTCCTTTGTGGGTATGGTAGGGTCCCAAACACATTTCACCATCTTCTGCTGCTTTCTCAGGCGCATTAACAGGGAGCTGGATCCGAAGTGGAGCAGCCAGGACTTGAACTGGTGCCCCTATGAAATGCTGGTGCTGCAGGCAGTAGCTTAACCTCCTGTGCCACAGCATTGGCCCCCATGTTTTGAACTTTTAAAAAGTACAGACTTCTGGCCGGCGCCGTGGCTTAACAGGCTAATCCTCTGCCTTGCGGTGCCTGCACACTGGGTTCTAGTCCCGGTTGGGGCGCTGGGTTCTATCCCGGTTGCCCCTCTTCCAGGCCAGCTCTCTGCTATGGCCCGGGAAGGCAGTAGAGGATGGCCCAAGTCCTTGGGCCCTGCACCTGCATGGGAGACCAGGAGAAGCACCTGGCTCCTGGCTTCGGAACAGCGTGATGCGCCGGCCGCAGCAGCCATTGGAGGGTGAACCAACGGCAAAAAGGAAGACCTTTCTCTCTCTCTCTCTCTCTCTCTCACTATCTACTCTGTCACAAAAAAAAAAAAAAGTACAGACTTCTAGGGCTTCTTCTTGGTGATGTTTTTTGAATAAAAAATTTTTTGGAATAATTTTAGAATTACAGAATATAATTTGAAAATTATAGAATAGCCAATATTTCCTGTATATGAGTTCCTCTATAGCCTTTACCCAGTTTTTCCTAATTGTAGTACCTTAAATTTCCATGGTACATTTGTGGAAACAGATATCAACCCTGCTGCATTCTTATTAACATTACCATATTAAATGTATTACACACAAAAGTCTGAATGTTGTGTATGTCACATTACTATAAATACCAAGTGTTACTCAGATTTTACCAATTTTTCCTCTAATGTCCTTTTTATGATTTATTTATTTATTTGAAAGAGTTACACAAAAAGAGGAGAAAAAGAGAGAGAGAATGAGAGAGAGAGAGAGAGAGAGAGAGGTCTTCCACCTGATGGTTCACTCCCTAATTGGCTGCAATGGCCAGAGCTGCGCCGATCGGAAGCCAGGAGCCAGGAGCTTCTTCCGTATCTCCCACAGGGGTGCAGGGCCCCAAGGACTTGGGCCATCCTCCACTGCTTTCCCAGGCCATAGCAGAAAGCTGGATAGGGAGTGGAGCAGCCGGCTCTCCAACCACTGCCCATATGGAATGTGGGTGCTTCAGGCCAGGGCGTTAACCCGCTAAGCCACAGCAGGTCCCTGATGTCCTTTTTCTTATCCAGGATCCAATCTAGCATTCCTTACTGCATTTAATTAGCATGTCTCCTAGTCTCTTCTGGCTTCATTTTTATTTTATTTAAAGAGTTATTTATTTGAAAAGCAGAGGAACCAGGAAGGGGTGGGGGTGTGAGCAACACCCTCCCCTCTGGGGAGAGCGATCTTTGATTTGGTGGTTCATTCCCCAAATGCTTCAAATTCCCCAATTTGCAGGGCTGGCCCAGGTCAAAGTCAGGAGTTAGGAACTTCATCTGGGTCTCCCACAGGGGTGGCAAGGCCCCAAATATTTGGACCGTTATTGTGCTACCTTACCAGGTACACTCACAGGAAATTGTAACTCTCAATCTGGTGAGGGTTGATGGTGTCATAAGTGGTGGTTTAATGTTCTACCCCACGCCGGCCCCCCTCCTCTGGCTTCTGATGGTGATTCAGTTTTTTCTTTTTAAAAAAAATTTATATATTTGGAAGGCAGAGTTACAGAGGGAGACACAGAGAGAAAGGTCTTCCATCCGCTGGTTCACTGCGGATTGGGATGCCAGTGCTGCAGGCAGAGGCTTAGTCCACTGCGCCATAGCACCGGCCCTCACTGTTTCACTTTAAATCCAAAATTCTGTCTTCCTTGGCATTTTTCAAAGTCATGTAAAAAAATCTCAGCTGATCTTCCTGCAAGTTAACATTTAAAAAAAAAATTATTTATTTGAAAGGCAGTTACAGAGAGAGGAAGAGACATAAAGAGAGAGAAAGAAAGAGAGAGATACCTTCATCTTCTGTTTCACTCCCCAAATGGCTGCAACAGCTGAGCCAGGAGCTGCTTCTGGGTCTCTCACGTGGGTACAGTTGCAGACCCAAGCACTTAGGCCAGCCTTTACTGGTTTCCCAGGTACATTAGCAGGTAGCTGGATCAGAAGTAGAGCAGCTGGGACCTGAGCTGCTGCCCATATTGGATGCTAGTGTTCCAGGTGGTAGCTTTGCCCACTATGCCACAACGCTGGCCTCCAGATAATACTCATTAACTTGTGTTCAGTACTCTGTTTCATTTTTTAAATTTTAGAAACAGTGACTTGATCAGCTCCTGTCCTGACTGTTGATGTACAGTGTAATACTTTATCTATTTTAGTATTTTTTTTTTGTTCTAGTACTATTGGTTGAACTCTGTAATTAACACACAATTATTCTTAGGTGTTTAAATTTTAACTGAAAAGTGATCCCTGTTAAATATAAGAGTGGGAATAAGAGAGGGAGGAGATGTACAATTTGGGACATGCTCAATCAGACTTGCCCCAAACGGTGGAGTTAGAAACGTGCCAGGGGATTCCAATACAATCCCATCAAGGTGGCACGTACCAATGCCATCTCACTAGTCCAAGTGATCAATTTCAGTTCACAATTGATCACACTGATAGGTCTAAGAGTCAAAGGGATCACACAAACAAGACTAGTGTCTGCTAATACTAACTGATAGAATCAAAAAGGGAGAGAACGATCCATCATGGGAAGCGGGATACACAGCAGACTCACAGAATGTCAGCTAAGGTATGTCATTCACATCATTTGTAAATATTACATCCATACACATACACACTATTTTTCTTGAAAGTGTAGGTACTAACATTAATCACTCACATAATGTGAGGTTCATGATAAGAATCATGTAGTGAGGAAAGAGGAGTATATAGAAGGTATAATTCAGTGAAGACAATGTTTATAATTGCATACCAAGCAATACGGCATTCACACACTTTTTATACTCTATATATTTCTGTGTATTTCCCCATATGAGAGAAAACATTGGATTTGTCTTCCTATTTCTAGCTTGTTTTACTTAGCATGATGAAATCTTTCATTGCAAATGTCAGGATTTCATTCTTTTTATGGCTATGTAATATTCCATTTTGTCTCTCCAGATTTTCTTTAGCCAGTCATCAATTGTTGGACATCAGGTTGAGTCTGTATCTTTGCTATTGTGAATTGGGCCGCAGTAAATGTGGGAATGCAACTAACTGTTTCAGTTGCTGACTTCATTTCCTTTTGATATATTCCCAGAAATGAGATAGTTGAATCACATGATAGATCCACTTTCCGTTTTTTAGAAATGCCCCTACTGTTTTCCAGAATGGTTTACGTATTTGTGTTCCTGCCAGTGGTTTATTAGGGTTCCCTTTTTCCCATCTCTTTGCCATATTTGTTATTTTTTGACTTTCAGATAACAAGCATTCTAACTAGGAGGAGCTGAGACTTCACTGTGGTTTTTATTTGCATTTAGTTGTTGGCTAGCAGTACTGAGCATTTTTTCATGTGTGTGTTGGTACTTCAACAACATGATTTCTTTCCCTTTTTTAAAATATTTATTTCTTTGTTTGGAAGTCAGAGTTCCAAAGAGAGAGAGAGCTGTGGCCAGGGAGTGCAGTGGAGGATGGCCCAAGTGCTTGGGCCCTGCACCACATGGGAGACCAGGATAAGCACCTGGCTCCTGCCATCGGATCAGCGCAGCGCGCCGGCCGCAGCAGCCATTGGAGGGTGAACCAACAGCAAAAAGGAAGACCTTTCTCTCTGTCTCTCTCTCTCTCACTATCCACTCTGCCTGTCAAAAATTAAAAAAAAAAATAAAAAAAAATTAAAAGAGAGAGGAAGAAACAGAGGTCTTGCATCTCCTGGTTCGCTCCTGAGATGACCTCAGTGGCGGAGCTGGGCCAGGCTGAAGGTCTGCCACATTGGGGCCCAAGTACTTGGACCATCTTCTCTTGCTTTTCCCAGGCCACTGTTAGGGAGCTAGATCAGAAGTAGAGCAGCCAGGACACAAACCAGAGCCCATACAGGATGCTGTATGGGAGCTGCCGGCAGTGGCTTTACCTGGTATGCCACAACACCAGCTCTGTGATACTGTTTCTTGAATCATGTTCAGTAACCAGATAACATGTAAAGATGAAGTGATTCACGGGTGACTGGTAAAGAAGTTACAACTTGAAGAAATCATACCTAGTAGGCACAAGATTTTGGCAACTAGTAGCCTTTTTTTTTTTTTTGTGATTCCTGGAGGCAGTATGTAGAACATGTGTAATTATGTAATTCTATTGGAAAATGTGTGTTTTTAAAATTTTTCTTTCTTGTTTGAAGCCTCTTGCCTTGCCTTTCCCTGGAAAACTATTATCTCCCTTTGCTGCTTCCAAAATCTTCACATTGAGGTGTTTTCTGGGATGACATGGTGAGGGTCCATTGATAACATATTTTTAATTTTAGCACATGACTTTATAAAGTTAATGGGATCCTTGCCCATAATCATTAAAACTCATTAAAATTATAGCTTTACAATGTCACTTGGTTTTTCAGAATCAAAAGAAAACTTTTAAGTTGCTTAAACACAATCCACAGAATTAAAATTATGAAACTGCCCTTCACAATTGAGATAAAATTGTCAGATAAAGGATTAACAGTGTAATACTTACAACTACTTTAAAAGTTACTTTCTAAGAGAACTGGGAGAAAAAAATGCTACCAAAAACTGAATTCTTGAATTGCCTGGTTTCTTGTGAACAACTGATTTTTTTCTTAAAGATTTATTTATGTATTTTGAAAGAGTTACAGAGAGGGAGAAACGAAGTGGTCTTCCATCCTCTGGTTTGCTCCCCAGATGACCACAACGGCCTGTGATGGTTTAGGTCAAAGCCAGGAGCTTCATCCACATCTCCCACATAGGGGCAGAGGTCCAAACACTTGAGCCATCTTTTGATTTTTCCAGGGCATTAGCTAGCAGGGTGCTGGGTCAGAAGTGGAGCTGCTGGGACATGAACCAGTGCCCATTTGGGATACTGGCATTGGAGGAAGCAGTACCTGCCATGCTACAGTGTTGACCCCAAACAGTTGATTTTAAGAGCCAGCTATGGATAGAGAATCTGGAGAGCTTCAAATAAATACTGCGTCCTGGACCCTATCACCTGAAATGCTTAGTCTGGGATGGGGCTGGGTTAGGATGTTTGAAAGCTTCCCCTGGGGCTGGTGTTGTAGCTTAGTGGGTAAAGCCACTGCCTGTGAGACCAGCATCCCATATGTGCACTAGTTCCTATCCCAGCTGCTCCACTCCCTGCTAGTGTGCCTGGGAAAGCAGCAGAAGATGGCCGAAGTGCTTGGATCCCTGCCACCCATGTGGGACCTGGATGAAGCTCCTGGTTTTGCCCTGGACCAGCCCTGGCATTGAGGCTATTTGGGGGAGTAAGCCAGAGGATGAGAAATCTCTATCTCTGTGTGTGTCTCTCACTGTCTCTCTGTAACTGCCTTTCAAATAAATATATAAATCTTGAAAAAAAAGATTCCCAGATGATTCTAATATGCAGCTAAGGTTGAGAAACACTGTAGGCTGGCAACAGTGCACAGCTGAATACACTTTAGAATCACTTGCGGGGATTTTTTAGAATTTATTTGAAAGGCAGAGACAGAGATCTTAAATCTGCTAGTTTGCTTCCCAATGCCCACAACATCTGGGACTGGGCTGGTTGAGTCTGAAGCCAGGAACTGGAAATTCAGTCTGGTCTCCCTCATGAGTGGCAGGGCCTGAATCTTGAACTGTGTTACCTCCCAAGATGCACTTCAGCAGGAAATGAATCTGAAGTGGAGCTGGGACTTGAAGCAGGCATTTAATTAAAGGATGTGAACATCTCAAGCTGCATCTTAACCACTGCACCAACCACCCGTCACACCTGGGAAGATTTTAAGACTGATGCTCTATTGCTAAAAATTGTGGCTTACCTATTTTAGATGAGAATCAGACCTTTTATCCTAAGCTCACCAAGTGATTGAGTTGTGTAGCCAGGATTGAGAAATAACTGTAGAAAGAGTAGATTGTTTTTAGAAAACACTATCATTTGATTATTTAATGAAGCTTCTTAACATGTAATTTCATATTTCAACTTATTTTATGACCTGAAAGTTTTTTTAATGTATTGTGTATGTTTGGAAATTTCTGTGATGTTTGGCCAGATCATTAATGTTACTGTTAGGAATGATGCATAACCAGATGTCTGGAGATGAAGAACCACTAAGTCTTTAGCAACCACATACCTGTTAGTGTTTTTTTATGGAAGTGAAATTTTTAAGAATTTTTGGAATAAATTAGATCTTGTTGAGATAAACTATCTGTAATAGGTTAGTTTTTAGTGTTTACTGTTGATGGATTGCTCTTCAAGTTTCTAAATTATTGGCATGTATTTTAATTCTTTATTCACAGAGAGAGGGAAACTTTGGTTGTGTGTAACTCCTTTCTTACTATTTTGCTTTTTCTGAAGTGGTGATTTTGCATTTATTTGAGGATGTTGCAACAATCTCCTACTTCTTAAAGATGTATTAGTGTAATGTATATTGATTTTGATGAGAATGAACTGAAACCTACTTTTTTCTTATCAAATAATTATAGAAATGGGGGCTGGCACTGTGGCATAGTAGGCTAAGCTTACTAAAAATGAATTATTTGTGATACTATTCTATTCAGGGCTGTGTAATCTTGTCCAAATTAATGATTTAATATCTTACTGCTATAGATGAGGTATTTTGGGTTTTATAATTTCTAATATATTTTCAGATGTCACCAGAAATAGCCAGTATTTTTTCCTAGTGAAATAGGGAAATTGTGTAAATTGTTTTGGGAAAGAAATATGGATCATTCTTGTATTTTTAGAGTTTTCTAGCTTCCAAAATATTGAGAACCATTGGAATTAAGAAAAGGCAATAAGATTTTTTTTTTTTTTTTACATACTCAGAAAACATTTTATCAGGGAAGAAATATGGAACTAACTAGGAAATAAGTCCTGAATGTTCACATACAGGTGTGTTGTGTGTGTTAGTGTATGTGTGTTGTGTATGAAATCATTGGATATTGTTGGAAATTGTTAATTGCCCAACATGCAAAAACTGCACTCTTGGCATACTTGAAGACACTGTATGTGTTGTGTCCGAAGATTTCTTTATGTTTGATAGAGAGGGATGGGCATTTGACTTACCAGTTAAATATACCATTGAGATGCCCATATCCTATATTAGAGTATTTATATGTAAGTCCTGACTCTGTCCCTGATTCTAGCTAACTGTTAATGTACACTCTGGGAGAGAGATCCTAGTACTTGGATCCCTGCCACCCATATGGAAGTCATGGATTAAATTTATGGCTCCTAGCTTCAGTCTGTCCCATTTCCAGCTATTGCAGACATTTGGGTAGTGAATTGGCAGATTGGGTCTCTATCTCTCTCTAAAAATACTAAAATATTTATGATCAATCATTGATAATTGATTGTATTTTTTCCTTATAGAATTTGCCATCTGCTGTAGTAACTCATGTGCTAAATCCTCAACCTGGAGAGAAAATTCTAGACTTGTGTGCAGCACCTGGAGGCAAAACAACACACATTGCAGCACTTATGCATGATCAGGTGAGACTGCCTTCACAACAAAAATGCTCTCAACACAAAACCTTGGCAGCATACAACTAACATTTTTTGCTTCAATTTTTTTAAGTTGTGGTAAATAATATGTAACAAGTTACTGTCTTAACTATTTCAAGTGTATAGTTGAGTGATACTAAGTATATTCATACTGTTTTGAACCACTATCACCATCCATCTCCAAACCGTTTGTATCTCCCACAGTGGAATCTCTGTATCTGTTAAATAACAACTTCCATCTTCCAGCCCCTGACAACCACCATTCTGTTTTCTCTGTTGTTTTTTGTTTGGCGTTGTTTTGTTTTTAAAACATTTTCTTATTTTTATTGAGACACAAAAATTTTACGTATTAATCTAGTACCATGTGATCATGTGATACTGTAGTAGCTTTTTTTTTTAAAGTTTTATTTATTTTTCTTGAAAGTCAGAGTTACACAGAGAGAGAAGGAGAGGCAGAGAGAGAGAGAGAGAGAGAGAGAGAGGTCTTCCATCCGATGGTTCACTCCCCAAATGGCTGCAATGGCCGGAGCTGAGCCGATCCGAAGCCAGGAGCCAGGAGCTTCTTCTGGGTCTCCCATGTGGGTGCAGGGGCCCAAGGACTTGGGCCATCTTCTACTGCTTTCCCAGGCCAAAGCAGAGAGCTGGATCAGAAGAGGAGCAGCCGGGACTAGAACCGACGCCCATATGGGATGCCGGCGCTTCAGGCCAGGGCATTAACCCACTGTGCCACAGCGTCGGCCCCCTGTAGTACTTTTTTTTTTTTTTTACTGTCCAGAGTATTTATTTATCAAGAGAAACTATTCCTTAGCCCGTATATTTCATGTTTCATAATTCAGGAACACAGGTCAGTGACAAACTTCTACAGAATTCAATCCAAAGAAATTCTTTACATCCCAAATCACTTTGTACTCTGGAAGATACCAGCTTTCTTCATCTCCTCAAAATTTTTCATGGAATCATAATTTCTGTAGAAATCTGCATATGCCTTCTTTCTTGTATTAGTGTAATGTATATTATACAGAGCTGCAACGCTCAAGGACACAGCAAAGGCTCCAACAATATGAAAGTGCAGGCATTTGGCCAGAAGGCCCTGCATCTGAGGTTTCACCAAAGCACTGGGCGCCATGCTAGTTCTTGTCCTCAACACCAGCGTCCTTCCCGGTTCCTAGAGAAATGGACCCCTTGTAGTATTCTTTAATTTCTGCTTTCATCAGTCTGTGGTAACCACTGTTCTACTCTCAACTTCTGCAAGATCAACTTTTTTGATTCCGCATGAACAGTCTTTACAATCTTTATCTACCTGACATCATTGAACATAGCATCTTCTAGCTGTATACATGTTGCAAATGCTGGATTTCATCCTGTTTCATCACAGTGTTAATCTAATCACCAGTTGACAGATTTTATTTCCTGGCTGTTGTGAATAGTGGTGAGGTAAAAGTGGTGTGCAGATATCCCCTCAACATTCTGATTTTATTCCCCATGGATATACCCAATAGTGGGATCATATGGTAGTTCTAATCAGTTTTTTGAGGAGACTCCGTACTAGTTTCCATAATGGTTATGCTGAATTACATTTCCACCATCAGTTGTGTAAGATTCCTTTTTGTCTACATCCTCACCAGAACTTATTATCTCTTTTTAGTAACAGCCTTTGTTGCTGGAGGGAGATAAATGTCTCCCTGTGGTTTTGATTTGCATTTTCCTGGTAATTAGTAAAGTTGAGGATTTTTTTTTGTGTGTGTACCTATTAATCATTTACAGTTAGCATTTATTCAGCTCAGGAATTCATGGCATTCAGGTGATCCTTGCTGGGCTTGCTCAGGTATAGTCAGATGCAGGTTAGGCAGGTGGTTATGGGGTTCTTAGGTGGGCTCACTCATTTTGGTTTGTATGGTTTTGGCTCATGTAAAGTGGCCTCACCTGAGACCACTAGGATGCCTCGGGTCTGTGTGTCTCTTCCTGCAAGGCCCAGCAGGCTGGCCTGGCCAGTGAAATTTCTTCACTGTAATACATTTGAACCTTATTCTGGCTAGTTTTACTATTTTTCCTGTTCAGCACACTTTTAAGTAATTTTCCTACTTGTAAAGGTATTAGTTGAAACAATGTTTATCATTAAACCTGGTAGTTTTTAGGAGTATTATCAACAAATTTTCTGTGTCGTGGTCTTTGTATAGTTCATGCAATATCATACAAGGGCAGGGTATATAAAAGGAATGAAAACAAGAAAATGTATAGAAGAGGCAGTTCTACCATCTCTTCAATATCATTTCATAGTATGTTTCAAAATGTCATATGGGGGGACCAGTGCTGTGGCATAGTGGGTAAGACCGCCACCTGCAGTGCTGACATCCCATGTGGGCACCGGTTTGAGTCCTGACTGCTCCACTTCCAATACAACTCTCTGCTGTGGCCTGGAAAGATGGCCCAAGTCTTTGGGCCCCTGCACTCGCGTGGGAGACCTGGAGGAAGCTTCTGGCTCCTAGCTTTAGATTGGCACAGCTTTGGCTGTTTTGGCCATCTGGGGAATGAACCAGCGGATGGAAAACTTTCTCTCTCTCTCTCTACCTTTCAAATAAATAAATAAATCTTTAAAAAATATAATATGGGTATCAAAATGCATTTTTTTTTGAAGATTATGGCAAGCTTCAGTTTTTTTTTTTTTTTTTTTTTCTGACAGGCAGAGTGGATAGTGAGAGAGAGAGACAAAGGTCTTCCTTTTTGCCGTTGGTTCACCCTCCAATGGCCACTGCGGCCGGTTCATCGCGCTGATCTGAAGCCAGGAGCCAGGTACTTCTCCTGGTCTCCCATGCGGGTGCAGGGTCCAAGCACTTGGGCCATCCTCCACTGCCTTCCAGGGCCATAGCAGAGAGCTGGCCTGGAAGGGGAGCAACCGGGATAGAATCCAGCGCCCCAACCGGGACTAGAGCCCTGTGTGCCGGCGCTGCAAGGCGGAGGATTAGCCTGTTAAGCCACAGCGCTGGCGTCAAAATGCATTCTTAAAATGTGGCTTCTATGGTTATTGACTTTGGCTTAATCCAGATGTTACTGTATAAAGTTATTTTTGCACTATTTTTATACCAATCCAGAACATCTTACTATGACATAGACATTTTAGCTCATATTTTTCTGCCTTTAGTTGACAGAGTTCATTTTAATTCTATGTGTTTAGCCCCAGAATATTAAAAGGAGAATCAGTTTTACAAGTAACATTCACCTCAAAGACAGTTGTCTTATGGCATCAGTTCACGCTCTTCCAGATGTAAACAAGGCACATCGAATTAGTGATTGCAATGTTTACCTTAAAGAATGTGTTTTAAGTTTCCCTAGAAGGTTACAAATACTACTCTTGGTTTTGGGTTTTGTTGTTTAAAATAGTCATTAAAAGAAGATTAGTTTTCTGCCAGCAATGTTTTTCTTAAAAGGAAAGATTGAAGTATTTGATGTAAATTTGATATACATCTAGTTAATGAATTCAGCTTTAAAAGTAGGGGTTGGGGCAAAGTAAAGGCCATAATTTTTCATCATTTTTTTTTACATTATTAATTTTTGTGACTATTTTGAATTTATGATGTCTCTCTCTACCCCTTCTTCTCTCCCTCCCTTTTTTAGGGAGAAGTAATAGCACTGGATAAAATATCCAATAAAGTAGAAAAAATAAAGCAGAATGCTTTATTGTTGGGACTGAATTCCATCAGGGCATTTTGCTTTGATGGAACAAAGGCGCTTAAACTTGATATGAGCCAGGATACAGAAGGTGAGTTAACATTTGTTTGAACTGATAAATCATCATTGTATTGATCTGATACAGTGTGATATTTGACATGTGTATGCAACATGGAATATCAAACTAATCAATATATCAATTTATTTTTTATAGTAAAACATTTGAAATTGACATTATTAACTATTTTGAAATATAAAATACATTATTATTTACTGTACAATGGATTAAAAAACTTACAACTCCTAGCTCAAGCTTTGTACCCTTTGAATGTATCTCCTCATTATCTTCCCCATCTGCAACTTCTGGTAACCACTATTGTACTCTGTTTTTATGAGTACAGCTTTTTAAGATTCCACATTTAACTAAGATCACACAGTATTTGTCTTTCAGTGTATGACTTATTTCAGTTCGTTGCAAAGACAGAACTTCCTTCTTTTAATATTGAATAGTATTCCTTTCTGTAAATATTTTCTTGTTCATCCATTGGTAGATGAGTTGATTTCCTTATGTTAGGTACTGTAATAACATTTTAATGAACATGAGACTGTGGATATCTCTTTAACAAATTGGCTTCAATTCCTTTGCAACATTCCCAGTAGTGATTGCTGGAATAAATGATAATTCTGTTGTTAGTGTTTTAAGAAGCCTCCTTACCTTTTTTCCATGACTGTAGTATATAAGGAATCTCTTCTCTCCATGTCCTCACCAACATTTATCTTTTACTTTGTTAATAGCCACCCTGATAGGTGTGAGGTGATATTTCATTATAGTTTTTAATTTCATTTCTCTGATAATTGTAATATTGAGCATTTTTTTCATGTACCTGTTGGCCCTGTTTTCTCTTGAGAAATGTCTATTGAAGTCTTTTAACCGATTTTTAAATTTGGATTGTTTCCTTGCTGTTAAGTTCTTTCAGTTCCTTAGGTATTTTGAGTATTAGCCCCTTACCAGATGTATAGTTTGCATATGTCTTCTACCATTCTATAGGTTCTTAAAGCTTAGTTTGATGCAGTTACGTTTGTGCGTTTTTACTTTTGCTGACTGTGCTTTGGGGATCATACCTCAACAATAATTGCCCAGAAGAATGTTGTAGAGCTTGTCCTCCATGTTTTCTTCTAGCAAGTTTTATATTTTCTGATCTTCAATTTAACTCTTCATTCCATTTTGAGTTTATTTTTGTATGGAGGCACTTCAAAAAGTTCATGAAAATGCATGTTATGAAAAACCTATGCATGAATTCCTAATTCCATTTTGTGAACTTCCTTGTGAATGATGTGAGACAAGGATCCAGTTTCATTTTCTGTAGGTGGTTATAAAGTTTGCCCTACACTATTTGTTTAAAATAATGTCCTTTCTCTCTCTCTCTCTTTTTTTTTTAAGATTTTATTTATTTATTTGAAAGAGTTACAGTGAGAGGGAGACAGAGAGAGGTCTTCCTTCCGTTGGTTCACTCCCCAAATGACCGCAACGGCTGGAGCTGTGCTGATCCAAAGCCAGGAGCCAGGTGCTTCTTCCTGGTCTCCCATGTGGGTGTAGGGGCCCAAGCACTTGGGCCATCTTCTGCTGCTTTCCCAGGCCACAGCAGAGAGCTGGATGGGAAGATGAGCAGCTGGGACTAGGACTGGCGTCCATATAGGATACTGGCACCACAGGTGGAGGATTAACCTACTGCGCCACGACACCAGCCCTATGTCCTTTCTTTATTATGTGTTGTTGGTACTTTAATTGACAACCAGTTGTCCATAAATGAATGTACTTATATTCAGACTCACTATCCTGTTCCATTGGTTGATGTATGTTTTTATGCTCGTGCCATGATGTTTTGGTTATATTAGCTTTATAGTTTAATTTGAAGTCAGGTAGTGACATCAGCTGGTGATACCTCCAGCTTTGTTCTTTTTGCTCAAGATTGTGTTGGCTGTTCATATTGTTTTGTAGTCCATGCCAATTGTGGGATTGTTTTTTCTTATTTTTGTGAAAAATGACATTGGAATTTTGATAAGTACTGCATTTAATCTGTAGATTGCTTGGAGTGATATGGACATTTTGATAATATTAATTCTTCCAACCTGTGACTATGGATGTCTTACCATTTGTGTTTTCTTTCTTTTATCAGTATTTTCTAGTTTTTAGTTTACAGATATTTCATCTTCTTGATTAAATTTACCCAGGTTTTTATTTTTGCTCTTGTAAGTTGGAATTCTTTCTTGAATTTCTTTTTTTTTTTTTTAAGGTTTTATTTATTTATTTGAAAGGTAGTTAACAGACAGTAAGAGGGAGAGATAGAAAGAGAGGGCTTCCATCCGCTGGTTCACTCCCCAAATGACTGCAGTGGCTGGAGCTGAGCCGATCCGAAGCCAGGAGCCTCCTCCGGGCTTCCCACACGGTTGCAGGGGCCCGAGCACTTGGGCCATCTTCCACTGCTGTCCCTGGCTATTAGCAGAGAGCTGGATCGGAAGAGGAGCAGCTGGGACTTGAACCTTTAGTTAGAGTTTTCTCTATATAAGATTGTGTTGTTAACAAATGGATAATTTTACTTCATTTCCTAATATGGTGCCTTTATTTCCTTCTGTTGCCTAATTACTCTGGCTGGGACTTCCAGTACTGTGTTGACAAGAAGTGGTTGAGAATGAACATCCTTGTCTTATCCTTGATCTCAGAGGGAAATCTTGAAGCTTTAACCATTGATTATGCTCGCTGTACATTTGTCATAAATGGTTTTCATTGTGTTGAGGTACATTCCTTTGTACCTACTTTGTTGTGAGTTTTTATCATGAAAGGAGATTAAAGTTTGTCCAAATGTTTTTTTCTGGATCTACTCAGATACTGATATGGTTTTTGTCCTTTATTATGTTAATGTGATGTATCACATTGATTTATGTGTACGAATCCTCCTTTATCCCTGGAGTATATTTCACTTGATCATAGTGAATGATTATTTTAATGTGTTATTAGGTTTAGACTGCTGGTATTTTGTTGAGGATTTTTGATCTGTGTTCATCAGGGATATTGACCTATAATTTTTTTTCTTGTGATGACCTTGTCTGGTTTTGTTATCAGAGTAATATTAACCTTGGAAAATGAGCATGGAATGATTTTTTAGTTTTTGGGAAGGATTATTATAATTTTCCTTTAAATGTTTGGTAGAATACATTAGTGAAGCCATCAGGTCATGAATTTTCTTTGATAGACTTTTTATTGCTGATTCTATCTTTTTTTTTAAGATTTTATTTATTTATTTGAGAGGTAGAGTTACAGAGTTAGAGGGAGAGACAGAGAGAAAGGTCTTCTTTCTGTTGGTTCACTCCCCAGATAGCCACAACGGCCGTAGCTGCACCGAACTGAAGCCAGGAGCCTGGTAATTCTTCCTAGTCTCCCACACAGGTGCAGGGGCCCAAGAACTTGGGCCATCTTCTGCTTTCCCAGGCCATAGCAGAGAGCTGGATTGGAAGAGGGGCAGCCGGGACTAGAACCGGTGCCCATATGGGATGCCGGCTCCACAGGTAGAGGATTAACCTACTGTGCCACGGAGCCGACCCTGCTGATTCCGTCTTTCTTGATTCTCTGTTCCTTCATGATTCAGTCTCTTTGAATTTTTTGTGTTTAGGATATGTTTAAAACTTTTTTTCAAAAAGATTTATTTATTTACTTGAAGGCATGAGCAAGAGAGAGGTACAGACAGGTCTTCCATTCACTGGTTGACTCCCCAAATGGTCTCAATGGCTAGAGCTGGGCCAATTTGAAGCCAGAAGCCAGGAGGTTCTTCTAGGTCTCCCATGAGGGTACAGTGGCACAAGCACTTGGGCCACCTTCTGCTTTCTTCTCAGGTGCATCAAAAAGGAGCTGGATCAGAAGTGGAGCAGCCGGAACTCGAACCAGTGCCCATAGGGGATGCTGACACTACAGGCAGAGACTTAACTTATGCCACAGCACCAGCCCCTTGTGTTTAGGATTTTACTCGTTTCTTGGTCATCCAGTTTGTTGGCATAAAATTGTTCTGAATAGTTTCTTTGAGCCTTTGTATTTCTGTGGCATCAGTTGCAATGTTCTCTCTTTCATTTCTGATTTTGAGTTCTTTTTTTTTTTCTTGGTTAGTCTAGCCAAGGGTTTGCCAATATTTTTTTTCAAAAACTGACCTTTAGTTTTGTTGATCATTTGTATTGTTTTTCTAGTCTCTTTAAATTATTTCCATTCTCTATAACTGTAGGTCCATTTCTTTCATTTCTTTTTCTTTTCTTTCCTTTTTTTTTTTTTTTTTTTGAGAAAGATTTATTTCTTTGAAAGACAGAGTTATAGAGGGAGAGGGGAGGGAGAGAGAGATAAATCTTCTATCCAGGCCAGGGCCATGGCTCAATAGGCTAATCCTCTGCCTGCGGCGCTGGCACACTGGGTTCTAGCCCCAATTGGGGCGCCAGATTCTGTCCCGGTTGCTCCTCTTCCAGTCCAGCTCTCTGCTGTGGCCTGAGAGTGCAGTGGAGGATAGCCCAAGTGCTTGGGCCCTGCACCCGCATGGGAGACCAGGGGATGCACCTGGCTCCTGGCTTCAGATCAGCGTGGTGTGCTGGCCGCAGCGTGCCAGCCATAGCGGCCACTGGGGGGTGAACCAACAGAAAAAAGGAAGACCTTTCTCTCTGTCTGTCTCTTATTGTCCACTCTGCCTGTCAAAAAAAAAAAAAAAAAAAAAAAAGTTAAAAAAAAAAATCTTCTATCCACTAGTTGATTCCCCAAATGGCCGCAAAGGCTGGGGTTGGTCCATGCCAAAGGCAGGAGGCTTTAATTTTTTTTTTCTTTTTTTTTTAAAAGCTTTTAATAAATGCATTTTTCATAGGTACAACTTTAGGAATATAGTGATTCTTTCCCCCACATCCACCCTCCCAGCCCAACTCCTGTCCCACCTCCTACTCCCTCTCCCATCTCCTTCTTCACTATGGTTCATTTTTAGTTTAATTTTATACACAGAGAACTAGCTCTGTATTAAGTACAGATTTCAACAGTTTGCACCCACACCCACACCCACCCACCCACACACACCCACACACACACAACATATAGAGTACAATTTGAGAACAAGTTTAGCAGTTAATTCTCATAGTATAAGTCCTAAATTGGGGGGGGGGGGGGAGTAAATGCACAATGACTTCTGTTGTGCCTTTAACAATTAACACTCGTATTTATGATGTCAGTGATCACCTGAGGCTCTTGCCATGGGCTGCCAAAGCTCTGGAAGCCTTTTGTGACCACAGACTCCAAAGTGGAAGTTCTTCTCCCTTCAGAGAAAAGTACATCCTTCTTTGATGGCCCCTTCTTTCCACTGAGGTCTCAGAGATCCTTTGTGTAGGATAATTTTTGCCACAGAGTCTTGGCTTTCCATGTGTGAAATGAGGAGCCTTTAACTTCACTGGAGTTTCCCACATGGGTGGCAGGGGACTGAGTACTTCAGCCATCGTTGGCTGCTTTCCCAGGCTCATTAGCAGGGAACTGGGTCAGAAGTGGATCAGCCAAGACTCCAACCAGTGCTTCTATGGGATGTCAGCCTCTCAGGGGACAGCTTTACCCATTGCACTACAATACTGGCCCATAGGTTCATTTTTGGAACTTTACTAATTTCTTTTGGTGTTGTCCTATTCTCTTGATTCTTCCTAGTCAATGTCCATGCATTGGTGTATGCACATTTAAAGGAGTGGCAGACTTTTACAGATGCTCTTTGGTGAGGATAGATTGTCACTATTTCATCTAGCCTGTGATTTGGATATGGTGGTTGGTAGTGACATGAACAGGCAGAGGTTACTGTTTGGTTTTCTAGTTCGCCTGGTCTGCTACTTGTACTGTGAGGTCAGAAGTCATGACTTACGTGCTCTGTGATAGAGCCACAGGCTAGACTCTGAGGCTGGGCAAAGTCTCTAGGGTCACTTCCTGACCTCTTGGGATGGGCAAGGCCAGGGGCTGTGATCTGTAGATATGCACAGTCATGGACCTGCCTCTCTACTTGGCCAGTGCAGAATTTGAATGGATGAGGCCAGCTTTGTGGCATAGTGGGTTAAGGTACTATCTGTGACTCCAGAATCCCATATGGGCACTGGTTCAAGACATGGTTGCTCCACTTCCCATCCAGCTCCCTGCTAGTGTGCCTGGAAAAGCAGCAGAAGATAGTCCAAGCACTTAGGCCCCTGCACCTGTGTGAGAAACCCCGAAGGGGCTTTGGGCTCCTGGCTGTAATCTGGCCCAGCCCTGGTAACCGTGGCTATTTGAGGAGTTAACCAGCAGATGGAAGATGTATCTCTCTCCCTGCCTCCACCCCCCAATTCTGCCTTTCAAAAAAAAGAATTTCAGACTGGACTCTCACACTGTACATTGGTTGCCCAACCACTAGTGTTAGTTGATGTCAGATGCTTTGCAGATAGGCAAGCACTCAGGGTTGCCTCCTGGCTAGATGAACCCTTACGTAGAGCTCTGAGGCTGGGTGTGAAGCTGGGAAAGGACTCCATCCTCACAGACCCTTCTTGCAGAGCAATTCTGTTAACTGATCTTTCTGGTCAGGTGCCTGTGTTGGTTGGAGTGTCGCATCAGTCCCAAGATCTGCAAGCTAGCTGCTGTGAGCCTCACCCTCTTTTTGCTTCACGGACACCCGGTAGTCTAATCCTCCTATGAAGCATATCAGAATGCTATAGAAGCTGAATGTCCATGTATAGCTCTTTTTCCCACTGTACAAACCATGGACCCCAGGGGACTTCTGTGTCCCGGTGTTCTGGCTTGTGGTTGAAGTACAGTCAAAGAGGGTTTGGCAACAAGGGTCAGAGTTATAGCAAATGAATTTTGCATTTGAGTGTTAGCAACAAGGTCAAAGTGAAATTATTTCTGTTACCTTTCTAACGTAGTTTTGTTTTGGTCTGTGGTCAAGAATATGTCTCAGTTTCCCTCAGAAGTGGAGCAGTCATGACTCGAACCAGTGCCCACATGGGATGTCGGCTCTGCAGGCAGTGACTTTACTGCTGTGCCACAGCACTGGCCCCAATGATTCTTTTTTAAAATATTTTTTTCTAAAATTTAGTTTTACTTGTATTTTACTTGAAACACAAGGGCAGATGGAAAGGGATGTTTGATCTGCTAATTCACTCTACAAATGCCCCCAATGTCCAGGGCTGAGCAAAGCCAAAGCCAGGAGCTCAGAACTTAATCTGGGTCTCCCCCATGAATGGGAAGGACCCAAGTAGTTGAGTCATCATCTGCTGCCTCCCAGGGTATGTATCAATAGGAAGCACAAGTGGAAGCAGAGGAGCCAGGATATGAACCCACTCTGAGATGTGACGTAGGTGTCCTTAACTGCTGTCTCACATGCCCATCGTGAACTTTTCAGTTTTGTTATTTCTGAGCTATTTTGGTTTTGTTCATTTTTCTTGAGTAGTAGGGATATGGAGCTTGGAAAGGAGGAAAAACTATCATGTGTCTTGTTTCGTAACTATGCTACCACTGTTGCACTTATTATGTAACTGTTTTTCTATGTCTGTGTTTAGATTTGAGTTCATAAAATGCTCAGGAAACTTACATATTCTGATGAACTACTTGACAGTAGTTTTCCCGAATGTTAATTGCTTAGTGATATGATTTGATTAAAGATAAATTTTAAAAATCTGAGAATATAGATTTTTCTACCTTACAGATCATCTAGATTTTGAATGAGAAAAAAAATATGGTTTCTAACCATATAGTTTCCCTATGTCCCATGGTTTGTATCAGTGGTTAGTGGGCACTAGATAGCTCAGTATAACTTACTGTTATCGTTTACTAAACTTATTGGTTGTTTTAGTTTTCAAACTCTCTTTGATTTAAAGTAATCATATTTATAAACATAATAAGTTGAAGTTAGGGTTAAAATAATGAAGATACTAGGGTAGCCATCTTAGAGGTCAGTGTTCAGTACTATAATGAGACAATCTATGAATTAACCGAGAATATTTAATTATTTATTGTTTTACTTACCATTTTATTAACAAATGGTCATACTAGGCACTTTTGATATTCCCCCCCACACACACCTTTATTTTTGTCAAGGCTTGTTTCATCACAGGTATTCTCTGGTAGTTTGATTTGGGTTGTTAAACTTAGATTGACAAGCTGAAGACTCACTGTTTGATGGAAGATACAAAAGTAGTGTGAAAATCAGCATATGCTTGAGAACCAAAATGAGAAATTATTTTGTAATTATTTTGTAATAACTATCTAATATGTAGTAAACCACATGGGATTGAAACACATAAACTACAGGTAATCCTTCCTAGAAAAACAGGGACTATTCTGAGGAACAGTGTGTCTGGACTCTATTTGCATGTCTTTTTACAGAGGTGAGGATAGGTCAGATTGAATTGACTCATTACAGGAGAACAGCATTTCATGACCAGTTGGCTGTCAGCCCTAAAGAGACCAAGAGGAGTTTACAGGAGATTTGTGTACAAGCATTTGTGTGTATCAGAGAGACCCAAAATAACAGTGGTTTAGAAAAGATAGAAGTGGTTTTTTTTTTCCTTTGTTTTTGTTGTTTGTTTTGATCTCACCTAACAGAAGTGAGCTTCCAGTGCTGTTAGCTTCATCTGTGGATCCAAGTCAGCTCTTTCAGTTCTTTCCAGAGGAAGGGAATAAAAGATAGGAGCCTGTATTGCCAGTGCTTTTTAACGGCAAGACCTGGAAGTGGATGCGTGTACTAATGGCCACAGTATAATTGTTTGATCAGTTTAACTGTGAGGAGGGCTGAAAAAATTTAGTTTTAAACTGAGCATGTGCCTGGTTTAAAAACTTGAGAAAAAAGGATAGTTGATATTGAAGAACTACTAGTGGCAAGACAAAGGCTTTGTCTTATTAAAAGTAGTGATGGTGATCATTTACATGTAATAAATAAAATTTTTATTTTCCATAAACATAGTTTGAAGGCCTCTGAGTGGGTGCTGTGTGAAGTATGTAGTATACAGTGGTCAGAAGAATTTACTCTTCTATATATGAGAAAAATGGCCTTGGTATTTTGATTGGTATAGCATTGAATCTGTAAATTGCTTTTGGAAGTATGGACATTTTGATGATACTGACTCTTCAAATTTATGAAAATGGAAGATTTTTCCATTTTTCTTGGTGTAGTCTTTCTATTTCTTTAATTTGTAATTCTCATTGTACAGCTCTTTGACATCCTTAATAAAATTTACTCCAAGGTATTTGATTTTTTGGTAGCTATTGTGAATGGTATTCACCTTAGAAGTTCTTTCTCAGCCATGGCATTGTCAGTGTATACAAAGGCTGTTGACTTTTGTGTATTGATTTTATATCCTGTTACTTTACCAAACTCTTCTATGAGTTCCAATAGTGGAGTCTTAGTGGAGTCTTTTGGATTCCCTATATATAGTATCATGTCATCTGCAAATAGGGCTAGTTTGACTTCTTCCTTCCCAATTTGTATGCCCTTTGCTTTCTTTTTCTTTTCTAAAGGCTCTGACTAAAACTTTCACCACTGCTATTCAATGTAGTTCTGAGAGTGGACATCCTTGTGTGGTTCTGGATCTCAGTGGATATGCTTCCCACTTTTCCCCAATCCATATGATGCTGGCCATGCATTTGTCATAAATTTCCTTGATTGTATTGAATAATGTTCCTTCTATATCCAGTTTGCTCAGGGTTTTCATTGTGAAAGGGTGTTGCTTAATCAAATGCTTTCTTGCCATCTATTGAGATAATCATATGGTTCTTGTTCCTTAGTATGTTAATGTGATATCTCACATTGATTGATTTGCAAATGTTGAACCATCCCTGTATACCAAGGATAAATCCCACTTGGTCCGGGTGAATGATCTTTCTGGTGTGGTGTTTGATTCGATTGGCTAGAATTTTTTTTTTTTTTTTTTTTTACAGTAAATACTAGGTTTTTTTAATTTTTATTTTTTAACTTTTATTTAATGAATATAAATTTCCAGTGTACAGCTTATGGATTACAATGGCTTCCTTCCCCCATAACTTCCCTCCCACCCGCAACCCTCCCCTTTCCCGCTCCCTCCCCCTTCCATTCACATCAAGATTCATTTTCAGTTCTCTTTGTATACAGAAGATCAATTTAGTATATATTAAGTAAAGATTTAAACAGCTTGCACCCACACAGAAATACCAAGTGAAACATGCTGTTTGAGTACTAGTTATAGCATTAAATCACAATGTATAGCACATTAAGGACAGAGATCCCACATGAGGAGCAAGTGCACAGGGACTCCTGTTGTTGATCCAACAAATTGACACTCTAGTTTATGGTGCCAGTAACCTCCCTAGGCTCCCGTCATGAGTTGCCAAGTCTATGGAAGCCATCCGAGTTCGCTGACTCTGATCATATTTAGACAAGGTCGTAGTCAAAGTGGAAGTTCTCTCCTCCCTTCAGAGAAAGGCACCTCCCTCTTTTTTTTTTTTTTAAAGGGAAAGGGTTTATTGGGGAACACCCAGCAGACCGGAAAAGCTGATTCCAGCCAAGACTGGGAGAAAAGTCACTCATCTTTTGTAGGTAGAGGGGTTTGTCTGTAGAGAAATTTTGAACAATTATACAACATTAAGTGGGGAAGAGGACCATCAGTACACACAGGTTGGGAGTACAGGCATTGGTGGTAGAGTAGAGGTTATGATTACAAAGAAATGAGGCCCAAGTGTGCTAGACAGGGTTTAGAACAAAGGACAGAGTCATTATTAGAGGAGCTAAGAAAGGTGCTGTCTAAGCTACAATTAGTTTTCTGATTGAGAGGCAAATAGAACCTGACAGAAGGGGCTTGATAATAATCTGTTGGGCTTTAGGCCTTGTAAGTTAAGAGGCCTATATCTGTCTGTCTCTTCACATGGGGTACATCCTAAGGGAGGTGTGAACCTCCTGGGGGAAGGCACTCTGTTGACCTCCATTACTTGGCTGGCCTGGGAGGAGAGCTGGCCAGGTAAAGACAGGTGGCATCTCTAACAAGAAATTTACAGTTCTGCCTGCAATGTTGCTGACCCTACTTGGCTGTCCCTTCAGCTGCGGTGGTCACTTTGGAAGTTGGGCTGAGTGAAGGGCTTTTCAGCTTAGAGCCAATAAGATCTGTGGCTCTGACCTGGGCATCCTTCGACTCCAGGGCAGGTCCATTTCCAGTGATCCAACTCTTGGCAGAGCTGCCAGGGCTCTTCACAAGCTGACTTCTGCTGAAGCCCAGGCTTACCACATTGAAAGCCACTGCAGTGGACTGGCCTGTTGGGTCTCCTTGAGGGCAGATCACTGTACAGATCAGCCATTCATAGGCCTGCCACCCATTGCTTCTGATGCCTAGCTTTCTTTTCCTCCTGGTTTTTGTTAAAGCAGACAAGAGGATGCAAGTCAAGGGAGTGCCCAAGTCCCATCTCTAATCTTCGGTGGCCTAAACTCCAAGTCTATAGTCACAGGCATGTTCTATAGTAGTTTTTCTAAGGTAGACAATGCCCATGAGGAAAATTATATACTTACTTTAAAACCTTCTTTCCCTTTGGTGTGAAAGGGAAGTTTTTTCTACTTACTGTTTACATCGGCGAAGTAAATCTAGCTATGAGATTATTATTGAAGCTCTTATTTTGGCTATGCTATTACAGAAAAATGTTACCCATCTCTTTTATAAGGTCTAAAGATTAAATTGTGCGTCCTACAGATTCCTTCATAATAGAATTAGTTTCCTACCTTGAAGAGAATAGAGAAATGAAAGAACAAGTTGGGCTTAGAAAAGAGAAATGAGGGAGCAAGTCCTAGATGGCTTGCTGACAATAGCAATATCACATGAAAACTTATCAAACAGTTTCAACCATTAGATAACAACTTAAGAAAACATTTACCAGAAGGTCCAATGCCTTCTATAAATTTTAAGAATCATGTATTTGGAAACACCTCTTAAATATCTAACATGGTGTAGTTTGTTTAACCAGTAAACTTAAGCACAACCATATAAAATGTTTTTAATTTCTTTCTACCAACAAGTTTAAAACATATGATACAGAGATTCAGGTCACATGAATTAAAATGTATCTTTGATTAATTTTAGCAGCTTAAATTTATGGACAATCTTATCTATAAGCCAATTAAAATAAAACTCTTAATAAAATTTTCCCACATGGACATACAATATGTACACACATGTAACATAATAATAGACTATTATAGCAATTTTAATAATAGCTTTTAAAGTCTTTAACTCTTTTTGTAGATTGCCAATTGATCTGAATTGCTTTTTGTTTTTAGAAACCTCAGTTCACCATACTTTCTCTCAGTTGGTACTGTTAATACATAATAATAAGCCAATAGGCTTCATCTGTTTACAGAGCCATCCCAAAGTACTGAATACAATAGAAGTGGCTGGAAAAAGTCCATGGGAACCTATAGGATGACAGCTAAACACAGAACCAACAACGCTTTAGTTTTATGAGCAGCAAATCATATATGTGGATGACAAAAGACTTTAAGTTGCCATGTTTAAAATTATAAGCTCATCAACCAACAAGAGGCACTTGCTTACTTCACAGTATTTTTGAAAGCACCTGTAGGCCTCTGGGGCTTTCTCATTAAGATAACTATCATGTCTAATAACACAAGATCATTAGACTTTTTAATTCTCAAACCTTTGTATTAATAGCATTTTCCATTATAGAAACTTAAAATTTAGTAGCACATCACATCTTGACAGTACTTCTAATATAATCCAAATAGCCCGATTAGCTGGTGTCTCTCTATGATGAGAGACATAGGTCCTTCGATTTTTTCAGTGGGGCCCAAACTGGAAAAACCAAAGCCCAAAATCTACTGGAAATTTTAGAGTTCAGATTGTTTGAAACTTTGATTTTTTGAATGCCTGTCAAGAATGCCAAGAAGGCTCAAAATCCAAAACATCTGGTTCAAATAAGATTCCTTAAAATCATGACATAATATAGACCAAATTTGATCATTGTTACAAGGTGATTATTCAAATTTTTGAAAATAAGCACATATTTAAATAACCCGTAGCTCTTAATAAAAATTCAGCTGTTTTTGAACAATTAGAATTTAACAGACATCAAGAGAACATAATAGATTACTTTAACACATTGCTTTAACAGAGAATCAGATTTTAATTGTATGTCAAAAAGAAATAGATTAGTATACTTGTAACATTTTCCATCTGCCTATGTCCTTGATTTTGAAATTAACTGTTAAAAATCTCCAAATTAGAATAACATTTTAAATAAGGTAACACAAATTTTAGCCTGAGCTTTTTTCATTTCTGTTGGCATGGTATATCTTTTTCCAGCCTTTCACTTTCAGTCTGTATGCATCTTTGTTGGAAAGATGTATTTCTTGTAAACAGCAAATAGATGGGTTTTGTTCCTTAACCCAATCAGCCAATCTGTGTCTTTTAACTGGACAGTTCAGGCTATTAACGTTCAATGTGACTATTGATAAGTAGTAACTTTGCCCTGCCATTTGCCAAAGATATTTTTCTAATATATACTTTGAGATTCCTGTGATCTTTTGCTGTGAGATTTTCTTCCTTTACCTTCTTTCATATTGATGACCATGTTTCTGTGTTTCTGTGTGTAACACATCTTTAAGCATCTTTTGCAGGGCTGGACGAGTGGCAACAAATTCTTTCAAATTCTGTTTGCTATGAAAGGTCTTTATTTCACCTTCATTCACAAATGAGAGCTTTGCAGGATATAATATTCTGGACTGGCAGTTTTTCTCTCTTAGTACCTGGGCTATGTCTCACCATTCCCTTCTAGGTTGTAGGGTTTCTGATGAGAAGTCTGCTGTGAGTCTAATTGGAGATCCTCTGAGAGTAATCTGACGTTTCTCTCTTGCACATTTTAGGATCTTTTCTTTATGTTTCACTGTGGTGAGTTTTATTACGACGTGTCGTGGTGAGGATCTCTTTTGGTCATGTTTACTAGGGGTTCTATGAGCTTTCTCTACTAGGATGTCTCTGTCCTTCTCCAAACCCAGGAAGTTCTCTGCAAGTATCTCACTAAAAAGGCCTTCTGATCCTTTCTCTCTCTCCATGCCTTCAGGAACTCCTAGAACCCAAATGTTGGTTTTTTTAATAGTATCCCGTAGATTCCCAACAATATTTTTTAGATTTCTAATTTCCTCTTCTTTTCTTTGGTTTGACTGTATACTTTCCTGTGCTCTGTCTTCCAAGTCCGATATTCTCTCTTCTGTTTCACTGACTCTGTTTTTAAGGCTCTCTAATGTGTTTGTCATTTGATCTATTGAGTTCTTCATTTCATTTTGATTTCTTTTCACTGTCACACTTTCCTGTTCTAGTTTCTGCATTTCATTTTGAGTCCTCCTTAAGATTTCATTTTCTCGAAGGAGATTTTCTATCCTGTCCAGTAAGGAATTCCGTAGCTCAAGCATTTGTTTTTGAACACTTCTAATTGTCCTTATCATAAATTTTTTGAAATCCGTATCTTGCATTTCTTCCATCTCATCATCTTCATAATCTTGGCTTGGGGTGTCTTGTTCATTTGTGGGTGTCATAATGTCTCCTTGTTCTTGTTTTCTTGGTTTTTGCATTTGTTGCTTGGCATTGTAGAGATATTCTTTGGATTCTTCTTCCCTCGCTGTGGTGTTTTTTCTTGTTATACTATGACTGTATTAAATGGAGTGTCTGCTTTTGATGGAGCCTTAGAGGCTTGAAATGGGTGTGGCCTGAGAGTTCTGTTTGGTTCCTCAGGGTTAAGGTTGTGCCAAAGGTGACACTCCCAGGTTAGGCGTGGTAAATCTCTCTCTCTCTTTTTTTTATTCAGAAGGGAAGTAATTCCGCACAGTTGAGCGGAATTGGAGGTAGTTAGCAGGCGAATGATATACCCACAGGAGCCAGCGATCGGAAGCTCTTTCCCAAAGACCACACAGGGAATCTGTGCTGCCCTCAGTGTAGGCTCAAATTCTCCTGCAGTCTCCCACTGGGTTGCCAAGGTTACTGAATTGTAGCGTCTCTGGAGAGTACTCATGTGAATTCCGTGAGTTCTCTCCCCTACCGTCTCTTTTTTCATAGTCTCAGTTCATTAGCACCACACATTCACTATGTCCTAATCTCCTGTTATTTCACCCCCCCTCCCCACAGAGTCAGGTTTTTCTGCTTGGCTGAGGGCGGGAGCAGACCTGAGGTCGCCCTGCTTATGACGTATGTCAAAAATGGCGCCTGCTTTTTGTTTTGCTCGCCTTTGAGAGGTGAGTGAAGAGAGAGAAACTCGTGTCCGTATCGGTCACTTTTTTTTTTTTCCTCTCTCTTCTAGTTAGCCAGGTGAACTTTCCCCCATGGGGTTTCAAGCCTTGTTCCCTCTAGTCTCCTCTTTCCGCTTGCCGGCTGGTGTCTTGGGCTATTGAGGTTTGTTTGGCTCACCTCGCGTTCCAGCACTGATGCATTGATTCCGCCGCTGGTGTCCCGAATTGTGGGCTCGTACGCTCTCCACGCAGGTCCACTGTGAATCACTAGTTCCAGAAGAGTTTCCTCTGCTGTTTCTTCCCCTACTCTTCCTTGAACCTGCAGTATCTCCACTTTTATTAAACTATCTCTTCCCGGACTGTCAGTGTGCTCCCTTCCTATTCCGCCATCTTGCCGCTCTCTAGGATTTTTTTGAGGATTTTTACATCTGTGTTCATCAGGGAAGTTGGTTTGTAGTTCTCTTTCTCTCTTGTATCTTTTTCAGGCTTAGGAATTTAAGGTGATGGCAGCTTCATAGTAAGAATTGGGAGGATTGCCTCCTTTTCAATTGTTTGGAATAGCTTAAAGGGAATTTGGGTTAGTTCTTTAAATGTCTGGTAGAATTCAGCATTGAAGCCATCTGGTCCTGGGCTTTTCTTTGTTGGGAGGGTCTTTATTACTGATTTAATTTCCATCTTTGTTATGGGTCTGTTTATGTTTTCTGTGTCTTCATGACTCAATTTAGATGTCCAGGAATCTATCCATTTCTTCTGCATTTCCTAGTTTGTTAGCATACAGCTCTTTGTAGTAATTTCTGATGATCTTTTTTATTTCTGTGGTGCCTGTCATTACATTTCCTTTTTCATCTCTAATTTTATTGATTTGGGTCTTCTCTCTCCTTTTTTTTGGTTAGTTGGGCAAGTATTGTGTCAGTTTTGTTTAGTTTTTCAAAAAACCAGCTCTTTGTTTTGCTGATCTTTTGGCTTTTTTTGTTTCAATTTTGTTGATTTCGTCTTTAATTTTAATTATTTCTTTTATCTTACTAGTTTGGGTTTTTTTTTTTTTCCTAGATTCTTGAGATGCATTGATAGCTCATTTATTTGGTACATTTCCAATTTCTTGATGTAGGAACCAATTGCTGTAAACATGCCTCTTAACACTGCTTTTGCTGTATCTCATAAGTTTTGATATATTGAAATATATTTTTTAAAAAATAAAATGATGAGTGTGATAGTCCTTTTGCTTCTCTGTCTCTTACCTTCTCTTTGCTCATCAGCCATGGGATGACATATTAAGAAGGCCCTTACCGGATTTTGGCCTGTGAGCTTGAACTTTCCAGCCTCCAGAATCATGAGCCAATAAATTTCTGTTCATTATAAAGTACCCAGATTGTGGTATTCTGTCACAGTAGCACACAATGGACTAGGACATGTGATCAGTATATTTAACCTTCTGCAGAATTATGAAACAGTTTCAAAACGTATATGAACCATTTTGACATTCCTACTCACAGTGTAGGAGAGTTCTTTTGTGCATCTTCACCAGTGCTTCTTAGCTTATTGTCTTTTTTATTATAGTCATCTTGCTGGGTGTGGAGTGGTATCTCATTGTACTTTAATTTGTATTTCCCTGATGCAGATTTCCAGTAAATGCACATATCTACTCATGTACTTATTGACCATTTTATGTCTCCTTGTCTATTCAGATCCTCAGCCCTTTTAAAATTGGATTACTTATCTTTTTATTATCAACCTGTAATCATTTTTTTTTTTTTTGACAGGCAGAGTGGATAGAGAGAGAGAGAGAGAGGGAGGTCTTCCTTTTTGCTGTTGGTTCACTCTCCAATGGCCGCTGCGGCTGGCATGCTGTGGCCGGTGCACCGCGCTGATCCGATGGCAGGAGCCAAGTGCTTCTCCTGGTCTCCCATGAGGTGCAAGGCCCAAGCACTTGGGCCATCCTCCACTGCACTCCCGGGCCACAGCAGAGAGCTGGCCTGGAAGAGGGGCAACCGGGACAGAATCCGGCGCCCCAACTTTGACTAGAACCTGGTGTGCCGGCGCCACAAGGCAGAGGATTAGCCTATTGAGCCGCGGCACTGGCCTTCATTTTTATTTTTTTAAAAAAGATTTATTTATTTGAAAGGGAGAATTACAGACAGGCAAAAGCAGAGAGAGAGAGAATGAATGGGAATGAATGAGAATGAGAATTTCCATCTGCTGGTTCACTCCCGCAATGGCCAGAGCTGCGCTGATCTGAAACTAGGATCCAGGAGCTTCCTCCGGGTCTTCCACACAGGTTCAGGGGCCCAAGAACTTGGGCTATCTTCTGCTGCTTTCCCATGCCATAGCAGAGTGCTGGATCAGAAGTGGGGCAGCCAAGACTTGAACCATTGCCCTTATGGGATGCTGACACAGCAAGCAGTGCCATGCCACAGTGCCAGCCCCAAGTGTTTTTCATGTATAGGTTTTTTTCAGCTTACAGTGGTGTGTTATGTTCTGATAACCTATAATTTGATTGAATATATTATATGTTGAGAATGCATTTAATGTACTTAATCAGCCCAGCATCATAGTTGAGTAGTACATTACACTGTGGAGTATTGGTTGTTTACCCTTGTGATCCCATGGCTGACTAGAAGCGCTGACCTACTGCTACTAACCACTATCAAAAGAGAATATTGCCCTGGTCTGGTGTTGTGGCATAGTGGGTTAAGCTGCCACCTGTGGCACAAACATCCCATAGGAGTACCAGTTGTTGTCCAGCTGTTCCACTTCTATCCGGTTCCCTGCTAATGCTTCTCAGAAGGCAGTGGAGGATGGCCTAGGTGCTTTGGCTCCTGCCATATACATGGGAGACTCAGAAGAACCTCTTGGCTTCAGCTTGGCCCAGATCTGGCCATGGCAGCCATTTGGGTAGTGAACCTACATATAGAGGATCAATCTCTCTCTCTCTCTCCCTCTGTAACTCTGCCTTTCAAATAAATAAATCTTAAAAGCAAACAATCACAAAGAAATGAAGATGTTGCCCTATATATCACTAGCTAAAGAAAAGATCTAAAATCAAAATTCCGTACAGTTTCTCCCAAATATATATTGTTTCCATACCAAGGCAAAGTAAAAAATTTTGAGTCAGATATACATCCCTGATATGATTTGCAATTATTTTCTTCCATGGTCAGTTGTCTAATCAATTTTCTAATAAGATCCTTTGAAGCACAAAGCCATGAACTTTGATAAAGTCCAATTTAACTACCTTTTTGCTATTTGTGCTTTTGGTGTTATCTAAAAGTTTTATAGTTGTATCTCTTAAAACTAAGTGTAGAGGGGCTGGCGCTGTGGTGTAGCAGGTTAGGCCACCGTGTGCAGTGCTGGCATCTCATGTGGATACCAGTTTGAGACCCAACTGCTCCTCTTTACTTTTTTTTTAAGAAAATTTTTTTAAGATTTATTTATTTACTTGAAAGTCAGAGTCACAGGGCCGGCATGGTGGTGCACTGGGTTAATCCTCTGCCTGCAGCACTGGCATCCCATGTGGGTGCCAGGTTCTAGTCCTGGTTGCCCCTGTTCCAGTCCAGCTCTCTGCTTGGGCCCGGGAATGCAGTGGAGGATGGCCTGGGTGCCAGAAAAATAAGAAAAAACAGTCCCACAATTGGCGCCCATATGGAATGCCTGTGCTTCAGGCCAGGGCATTAACCCGCCATGCCACAGTGCCGGCCCTTCAATAAATCACTTTAATACCTTTTTCTCATGGGATGACAGCAGTATTATTACTCATTTTTATTAAAATTAGCTCTTTTTTGATTATTACTAAGAAGTTCTGATTTTTAGTATCTCTTACCTGAAATACTTGGGATCAGAAGTATTTTTGATTCCAGGTTTTTCTGGATTTTGTACTAGTTGCACAAATGTAATGAGATATCACAGAGTTGGGAACCAAGTCTAAATATGAACTTCAGTTATGTTTTATTTTGAACTTTATGTACATAACTTGAAGGTAACTTTACACAGGATGTGTAACAACATTGTCATGATGTCCTACTTAAGACGCTGTGTTGGTACTGAAAAGGCTTCAGATTTTGCAGTGTTTAGGATTTCAAATTAGGGATGCTCAAACTGTACTGTGCTAAGTCCAGGTAGAAACATAATACTTTATTTTAAAATTTCCTATGAACTAGTAAAAAACTTTGTTATTAAGTGTTTTTATGCTCAAATTCTAAAAATAACCTTAGTCCTCAGCTGAACTTTGTGCTCTAAGACTTTTACATTTTAGGGATATTTACAAATTAAATGTAATTTTAGTCACTGAGCTCCTCTTCATCACAGAAATATGTGCTTCTTTATCCTCGGCCATCTTGAATCATCTGATGTTGAGGGACCCCCTGAAACAGGTTTCTATTTCCTTTGTTCTCTTCAGTTTTGTCTTTCTGGAAGGCTGTGGCCTGGCTGAGGCTGTCCAAAGCAAGGTTTTACCTTTCATCTTCACTGTCTTCTGCTTCCTCAATTTCTTCTTCTGGTTCTGGAACTTTTTTCTTTCTTTGAAGGTTCATGTTCTCCAAGCATATTTTTAAGACAGGCATAACTTAAGTGTCCACTTCCCCCACATTCATAGCTGTTGGGTTTAGCAAAGTAGTTTCATCTTCAGATGAATTCAGCTGCTCTTGCATTGTCAATAGCAATGCTTGCTTTTATCACTCTCCCAAATAACTGCTGCTTATTGCCCTGGTGCAATTTGGTACACAGTCTTTATCCGACAACAAAACAAATGCAACCCTTTTATTCTTCCTGGTATTTTTATTTTTCATTATATTAACCTTTACAACTTTGCCGTACTTGGAAAATATCCTGTATAGGTCATTATTTGTCAGGGAAAAGGATAAGTTGGAGTCATACACTGTGCTTTTACTTGGGGCCAATCCACCACTCATTTCTTCAGATGGGGTGGAAGTGCATGAGCCCTCAGCCCTGCTAGCTCACCCTCAACTCCTGCTGCACCCTTGCTGCAGCCTGGGAATTGCGGGTGCTGGGCAGGCTCTCCTTAACTTCTAGAGGGTAGCTCAGTGGGAAATTTTGACCTTTTTTTTTTCTTTTAAAAAAATGATTTTATTTATTTGAGAGGTAGAGTTACAGACAGGGAGAGAGAAAGAGAAAGGTCTTCCATCTGCTGGTTCATTCTCCAGATGGCTGCAGCGGCTGGATCTGAGCCTCTCCAAAGCGAGGAGCTGCTTCTGGGTCTCCCATGCAGGGTACAGGGGCCCAAGGACTTGGGCCATCTTCTACTGCTTTCCCAGGCCATGGCAGAGAGCTGGATCAGAAGTGGAGCAGCTGGGACTAGAATTGGCCCCCATCTGGGCTTCCGGCACCACAGGGGAGGCTTAGCCCACTATGCCACAGCTGCAGCTGCGGAAGTATTTGTTTTGAAAATGAAAGTTTGAAATCCATGCAAACCAGACACAAGTAATACCTTTTTCTCATGGGATGACAGCAGTATTGTTATACATATTTTTCCATATGCCTTGGAAAAGATCTTTGTTGGTTCATTCTGATTGGGGCCCTTTGAACTTCTTTTATCTTGATGTACATAGCTCTTACAAGACTTAAGAAGTTATTAACTATTATTTCATTTAGTAGATTCTCAATACTTTTTTCTTTTTCTTTCCTTTAGGTAGCCCTATAATATGAATAATGCCTTAATGGGATCCTACATGTCCTGTAAGCTTTCTCCTTATTTTTTATTTTATTTTCTCTTTATTTTTGTGTGACTTCAGTATTTCAGAAGTCTTGTCATGTAGGTCAGAACTTCTTCCCTCTGCTTGTTTTGTTCTGCTGGTTAAGCTCTCAGTTGTGGTTTTTGTGTTTTTTTTTTTCATTTCCTTGAGTAAATTTTTAGCTCCACAATTTTTGTTTGGTTCATTTTAATTATTTTTGTCTCCTTATTGAATTTCTCATTCATGTCATTTTTTCCCCTCTCACAACCTTTTTTTTTTTTTTTTTTTTTTTTTTGATAGAGTTAGACAGTGAGAAAGACTGACAGAAAGGTCTTCCTTCCATTGGTTCAACCCCCAAAGGGCTGCTATGGCCGGTTCACTGCACCGATCCGAAGCCAGGAGCCAGGTGCTTCCTCCTGGTCTGCCATGCGTGTGCAGGGCCCAAGGACTTGGGCCATCTTCCACTGTACTCCCGGGCCACAGCAGAGAGCTGGACTGGAAGAGGAGCAACAGGAACTAGAACCCTGGGTGCTGGCGCTCCAGGTGGAGGATTAGCCTAGTGAGCCGTGGCACCAGCCCCCCCTCACATCTTTAAACTGTTCTGCATCTCACTGAGTTTCCTTAGGATCACTATTTTGATTTCTTTTCCACACATTTCATGGATTTCTCAGTTCAGAATCTATTTCTGGAGAACTGTTGTGTTCTTTTGGCGGTGTCATGTTTCCTTACTTCTTCATGTTTCCTGTGACCCTTTGTTGGTATCTGAGCATCTGGCTTAATAGATCTCCCCATCCTCCTTTTGTGGAATGAGAATCATTGGAAAATATTATTTTGTTTATATGGAATGTGCAGTGTCACTTGGGTTGTATATTTGGCTTTGCTTCTAGGTGAGGCCAGAAATGTAGCCTGTGAGTGATTTATTCAGTGGTAATCAATGTCAGCAGTGTCTACAAAAGCCACGTTTGTCTAGTCTGCAGCAGATTTTGGAGTTAATAGTATGGTGGGAGCTTCCGAAGATGTGTATCTTTAGTCCTGAGAGAGTTGGGTTTTTGATAGCTGTAACCACATTTCTGATATTGTGAGATACCCCCTTGTCCTGTGGCACCAATAGCTGTGGCCTTCAGACTAGATGCTATGGATAGGAACTTCCCCAGGTCCTGCTGTATAGGAGTGACTAATGCTGGGGCTTACAGCACCAGGAGCCTAAGTCTGAGCACTGGGAGGTGGTAAGGTGAACTTGCCCAGTTCCACAGGGTGAATACCGGTTATAAGGAGTATTACATACTAGTAGGTGGGGTGTGGAGCAAGAACATTATTCCCCAGGTACCAAAAGGTGTGTTTTGATGACTCTGAGGAATATAGTATGGTCAGTCCTGGAGCTGCAGAAGACAGTGGGGGTTCTTATGCAGGTCTACACAGTGTGTGTGCCAGTAATTCCAGGGATTGTGGATTGGTGGTCACCAATCTGACACAGAGGAATCCAGGCAGAGCCCTCTAAACCCCACAGGTGAGTGTGAATTACTCCTGAATTACAGCCCCAGCAGTGACAGCCCCAGGGTTGCTTGAGAGAGAGGACTATCCCTAGTTCTCACAGGGCATGCCATGATGATTCTGGGGCTTGTGCTTCGGCCCCTAGGACCCTGTGATAAGGAGTTTTCCTTGGTGTTCTGGTTCTTTGGAATTGTGTGTGGACTGCTGCTGGCAACTGGAGATTACCCAGAACTTCCCTAGATGATAGAGAGCAATCAAGTATAGCTTCAGAGGAGTTTGTGCCCAAAACTCCTGTGCCTGTGGGATTCATGGGAGCCTGCTCTTTGCTCTGGAAAGTGCCCTTGCTCTCTGGGGATTCTGGTTGTGAAGGGGCTGCTTGTTTCCTCCTCAGGTAGAGTTTACCAGCTTCTTAGCAGCATCTCAGGTCTGTCACTTTGAGGGCAGAGGGAGGCAGTGTGGATTCCTTTTTTGGAGCAGTTGCTAGGACTCTACTCTGCCCTCTAGATTTTATTTAAGATCAGTGAGATCTGTGGAATTCTCCTGTAGTTAGGGCTGCCCATCTGCAGCAGTGCTTGGTCAGAGGTTTTCTGCTTAACTCTTCCCGGCAAGATGGTGTCTCCCAGCAGGGGATCTCAACAAGGAATGGTGGGAAGCAGAAGGCATAGAGTTGGAGCTCAGGAAAAAAAAAAAAAAGCTCAACAATTAGAATATGCTGGAGCAGAACAGAAGCCCTTCAAATAGGTCTGAGTAGCAGATAAAAGTAGTACATAAACCTGGAGGAAGGGGTGTGTTAGTAGTTTTGAGTTGATTTGTTTTTTTTTTTTTTTGGAAGAGGGAGAAAAGATTATACACAAAAGTAAATACAAGCTAGATTAAAGAGGATAGTGTGAAGAGTTAAAAGTGAAAATCCATGAAAGCAGATAAAGATGAACATTCATCTGATTTCATGATGGGGAGTATTATATGAAAGCATAGATAAAACTCAACAATGAAGATATACTTGCTCAATATTATGTTTAAAAACCTAAGTCACATGACATTGTGAAAAATAAGATATTTAATAGAGAAATGATTAATATCCTTAATAGTCAAAGAGCTCTTCTAGTTTGTAGGAAGAAGACAACAGTGAAGAATGTGTCTTAAAAACAATGCAAATAGGGCCGGCGCCATGGCTCACTTGGCTAATCCTCCGCCTGTGGTGCTGGAATCCCATATGGGTGCCGGGTTCTAGTCCTGGTTGCTCCTCTTTCATTCCAGCTTTCTGCTGTGGCCCGAGAAGGCAGTGGAGGATGGCCCAAGTGCTTGGGCTCTGCACCCGCATGGGAGACTAGGAGGAGGCGCCCGGCTCCTGGCTTCAGATCGGCGCAGTGCCCCAGCCGTAGCGGCCATTTGGGGGGTGAACCAACGGAAAGCAGACCTTTCTCTCTGTCTCTCCCTCTCACTGTCTGTAACTCTACCTGTCAAAAAAAAAATTAAAAAACAATTCCAATAGGTAATAAAATAAACAAATCAGCTTTGAGAATTTTTGGAAAATAATTATATTCATGTTAATGAAAGTGTAAACTGGTATATTTCTTCATAGAATTTTTTTTCAGTGAATATTAAAAACCTAAGAAAATATTTTTAAGAATCCCTGTAAGACAGTTGGTAAGAAAGCAAAGATGATTATACATGGAGATGAGTTAAACTGATAATAGCTTAGGTCTAACAGCTTTGCAGTCAGAAAAGCAGAAGGTGATGCAGCAGCGATGCTTGGAATATTGTGCTGGATCTGGCAGGAAAGCCTTTAACTAAAAGGAGTCAGCAGTATCTAGCTTACAGGTAAATAGCAAACATAAATGTATTTGTAGACCATTTGGTTTCATGACTTTATCCAGTAATGTCAAATAGACCAGAAGGTAGAATGAAGAAAATTATTAAAGTGAATCCAAAGGGACACTTGGTGTAAGACTGAATCCTGGCGGGGGTGGATCATGGCTTATTCTAGATAATAGCCATACTGGAGGCCAAAGAGACCAGGAGACTACAGAACTGGAACTTGTATGTTTACAATCGACCAGGCTTTCTCTTCTGGAGTGGTCTTCAGTAGGAATTACCCAGAGAAATACCAGTTTGAAGAATGATTGGCATTAATGCCCAGTTCTGTCTCTGATGAACTGTGGCTTCTAAAGTTGCTAGTTCAAGGTCTTATTTGATTTGTCCTTGGTGGGTACTATATCAGCAAAGTAAACTCTAACTGTAATAACCACATTTTAAACTTTCCTACAAAGTCAGATCTATATTAAATATAACCTAGAATTAATTTAGGTACTTGATTAAAGGCAGAAATTGCTTTTATTTTCTATTATGGATATTCAGAATATTCTATTCTGGACTATTACTTCTTTTCTAGATCAATAGGACAGACAGCAAATATGTTTCTAATTCTCTTAATAGGGGAACCTCCATTCTTACCAGAATCTTTTGATCGCATTCTTCTTGATGCACCCTGTAGTGGAATGGGACAGAGACCTAACATGGCTTGTACTTGGACACTGAAGGAAGTAACATCATATCAACCATTACAGCGAAAACTCTTTACTGTGGTATGTGATGATCCTTTGCTGGGAAAGAAAGTTTAGCTTCTCTACTTTAAACCAGAGTAATGTTTGTAGCAGCATTATTCACAACAGTTAAAAGATGGAAACTTAAATGTCCACTGACTGATAAATGTATAAACAAAATATGGTATGTCCATACATGGACTATTACATAGCCTTAAAAAGGAGTACAATTCTGATAACAGAATATGGATAAACTTGAAGACATTATGCTAAATGAAATAAGCTAGACATTGGAGGAAAAATATGATTACACTTACATAAGAATTAGAATAGGAAAATTCATGGAAACAAAGTAGAATAGAGGTCCCCTGAGGGCAGAGTATATGCATTATTATTTAATGAGTGCTGAATTTCAGTTTGAGATGATGAAAATGTTCCAGAAATGGATAATGGTAATGGTTGCACAAATGCTGTTAATGCCATTGAACTGTATACTTAAAAATTGGTTAAAATGGTAAATTTTATGTATATTCACATACATACATACAAAGACGGAAAAGATCGAGTTTTAATGCTTATGGAAATTTCCTTTATGTTGACTCTCACCCTCTGATATACCCAAGCAATAGAATTTATTCACTGAGACATTTAATGAGTTTCAAACATTCTGCTCTATCTTAAAAAAAAAAAACAAAACAAAAACTATATATGGTTACTAATCAGTGAAAATAAGTGGGTGTAAAATATATTATTCTGTTTTTGTGGGGTTCCTAGGTCATCTTAACAGATTATAAGTAGGAGTCCAATAGAGGTAAACATTTATAAAAATGGGAAAGGACAGTGTCCAGTGTACAATATAGAAGAACCATAAAAACCGTGCAAACTTAAGTGGTCTCTAGTACGATTCAAAAGAAGCCCAGATAGGACATTTAAAGATTTATCTAAATCTAGCAAAAGTAACTCAGTGAATTTCAGAGTGTAGAAAGCATTTTGTGAAAGATGAATTCATTGTTTCCTGTCAGCTCTCCAGTTTATAAATAAGCAGGGAACAACAACAATGGCTATACTACAGTTATTCTCTGTAGTTTTCTTTGAGGTCATTTTTATTCATCTCTCCTGGTTTCTCCTTTCATACACAAACATAGCACTGGTTGTAGAATATTTAAGGTTTTTTTCTATACTGTCTTCAAAGAATATGTCCTTGGAGTTAAAACAGCAAGCAGGAAAAATGAAGCTTTACATATAGCTGAAACATACTTTGGCTTGAGAGTAAAATTAAGATACTGCTCTAGGGACTTGTTTTATTCTTTTTAGGTCATAGCACAAACCATAGAAATGAAAAAAAGACTAGTAGGAGTATGTGCATATCATGAAAAGGAACAAGTAACTTTGAGAGAATTTAAAAGTATAGCAGGTGTGCCATTTGGCATGGTTTGAAATGGACAAATGGACTTTAGAATCAAACACATCCTGATTTGAGTCATGGCTCTACACATAAGTGACTTTAGGTACACTGAGAAATGGGGGTCATCAGTCTACCCAGTAGAGATACTGCATTGGATATTGTAACCTTAACTGTGGTTTACTGGAAAAAAATCTACTAAAGTGCTTAACATAATAAATAGTTGGTACATAGGTACAAGGTTTAAGTTTTGATCAGCATACTCTAGTGATGAAAGCACAGGTATGTATATACTTTTTTTTTTTTTAAGATTTTCACTAAAAAATAAAACCTGGGACTTTAAAAAGATGAACTTTAAATATTTGGAACATATTTGTTTTAGCACAGCACCTTGTTTCCTACTCATACAAAGTATACTTCACAAAGTTTGTGGAAAAAAGGAGTTATAAGGTTATTTTGATGCAAAACTTTTTGAAATTCATGTTTAGCTTTTCATTAGTGGACATTTTTCATGAACTTTGTGAAGATACCTCAATTCACTGAGTACATGCTCTTTGCAAGAGACTAAACTAGACATTGACCACACAGTAGTGGAAAAGCAGACAATCCATGCTTTTATTCATGAGGCTTCTGTTCTAACTGGAGAGGTGAAATAAATGAGGAAGTTATGTAATACTAGACAGTGATGCTGTTGACTTACAGAACAAACTGAAAAAGGCAGGTGGGATAGGAGTGCTGGATTGGAGTTGTTGGGGTTCCACATAGGGTAGTCAGGAAGAGTGTTGCAGAAAAGGTGACAAGAAATAAAGGTAAGAAGACTGTGAAGGAGCAAGCAATGCAGAGGATTAGGAGAGCTTTCCAAGCTGTTGGCAAGCATCTTAAAGTGCTAGTGCCTTACATGTTCCAGGAACAGCAGGTGGCCAGTGTTGGTAAAGCAGAATGAGCAAGCATAAGAGGTACGGGGAGGGGAGGTTAGACATGCAACAAGACTTGTTTATTTAGGTGTTTTTTTTCCCTTTTGGGTAAAGATTTATTTATTTATTTAATTTGAAAGAGTTACACGGAGGGAGGGGGGGTGGTCTTCCGTCTGTTGGTTCACTCCCCAGTCAGCTGCAGTGGCCGGAGCTGCGCTGATTTGGAGCCAGGAGCTTCTTCCAGGTCTCCCATGTGGGTGCAGATGCCCACGGACTTGGGCCATCTTCTGCTGCTTTCCTGGGCCACAGCAGAGAGCTGGATTGGAAGTGGGGTAGCCAGGTCCCGAACTGGCGCCCACATGGGATGCTGGCACTTCAGGCCAGGGTGTTAACCCACTGTGCCACAGTGCCAGCCCCTAGTTAGGTTCTTAAAGGCCTCTGATAATGAAAGACAGTTGAAGGGTGTGATGCAAGAAGTGGAAAGTTTATTGTCTTCAAACAGTACTTTACGCTTTGTGTGTCTGTGTGGGTGCAAACTATTAAAATCTTCACTTAGAATAGAGTTGGCCTTCTGCATATAACTTAAAATGAATCTTAATGAAGAATGGGATAGGAGAGGGAGTAGGAGGTGGGAGGGCAGATATGGGGGAAAGAACCACTATATTCCTAAAGCTGTACCTATTAAATAAAAGCTTTAAAAAAAAAAAAAAAGTGGAAAGTTTAAAAGGACTGCTGTGGCTGCTGTATTGAGAGTAGATTGTGAGGGCAGGGAACGAAGCAGGTAGATGAAATAAGAGACTATTGGAATGAATAATCCAAACAAAAGATAAAAAGCATTGGTCCAGAATTATAGCAGTAGAAGTAGTGAGAAGTGGCCAAATTCTGGGAATATTTTTTTAAAAGATTTATTTATTTGAAAATCAGAGTTACAGAGAGAGAGGAGGAAAGGCAGAGAGAGAGGTCTTCCATCCGCTGGTTCACTTCCCAGCAGGCTGCAACAGCTGAAGCTCTGCCAGTCCACAGCTTGGAGCTTCTTCCAGGTATTCCCACCTTGGTACAGCAGCCCAAGGATTTGTGCCATCTTCCACTGCTTTCTCAGGCCATAGCAGAGAGCTGATTCAGAAGTGGAGCAGCTGGGACTCGAACTGGCACCCATATGGGATGCTGGCACTGAAGGTGGCCGGCTTTACCCGCTTCGCCACAGCACTGACCACTCTGGATATATTTTGAAGGTAAAGCCACTAGTAGGGGTTGCCGATGGATGATTAGGGTGAGAGAAGGAGAGGCATAAAGAATATCAAACGTCTGGGCCTGGACATCTTTAAGGAAGAAAGACTTCTGTTGGGAAATGTTGAGAAAACAACTGATATGAGTATGAAATTCAGAAAGGAAGTCTGGCCTATAAGTAAATTTGTGTTTTCAGCATAAAAATGTTATCTAATGGCATGGAATGAGTACATTTGGTTCTCTTGGTCCATACGAAGTATGACAGCTCCAAATTAGTCTAGAATGCAAGTATTGCTCGAACTGGAGAAGGGACCCTTATTATAAAGAACATTGGTTTATCTGGAATACTTGAAAAGTATCAGTGCTATAAAATCCCTCTGGCTATTGATTGGATCTTGTGGTATGCATAGTCTGATCGTAGTTTTCTTCAGGCAGTTCAGCTGCTGAAGCCAGGGGGTGTGCTGGTGTACAGCACGTGCACGGTGACACTGGCAGAAAATGAAGAGCAAGTCGCCTGGGCCCTCGCCACATTTCCTTGCCTTCAGCTTCAGCCCCAGGTAAGAATATTTTCATTTTTCTGTGTATCATCCAGTAACTCACAGAAATGAAGCACGATGATATACGCAAAGTGTCATATGAAGAAATAATGTCAAGTAAAACTTCTGAAACAAATAGTGTAGTAAGTAAGACTATTTCCCTAATGAGAACCATTTTAGGCTGTTCATTGTGGCTTTGCATGTCCTGACAGTTTTTCCTCTCTTCCTTTCCATTACATTGAAATGGCGCAGAGCTTGGTATATTTTTGTTGCATATTTATTCCACTTGTAGCTATTATTTATATCTCTCAGCACTTTGTTCCAAGTAATTTTTCCTTCCAAGCCCTATTTATTTATGTGATATGCAAAAGGTTGAGTACGTAGAGTCCAAACCAACTTTAGTATATGTGAGATATCATGAGACCAGCCAAGAAAGGAAAATGTAATTCAGGATTAGTACTGATTTATATTTTATTATATAAAAAGCTTTCTTATACTTTGTTTTACCCAGTATTAGTTTAACTTTTGGTTTTGATTTTTGTTAAGACTGTAGAATCCAATTTTTTAGCCCATGATGTTTGGAATTAAGTTTAAATCTACAGTAATTTTCATGTTCATTCAGATACATTGAGCAGATACTTTAGTACCTTCCCATAGATAATTCTAGGAGGTAATCAGAATACATACATAAATAAAAACAATCTAGAGGTAGGTTTTAGATTCAGAAATTAAGCTGATTATATTGCAAATAAAAGGAAGACTTCAGAATTTACTTGGAAGTGAATATATACCTAAAAGAAGTAAGAGTGTATTACCCTTCACTCTATGGGATAATAAACTATATGAAGTTAGAAACTACTACTGCAAAAGATCCAAAATTCTGGGCCGGCGCTGTGGCTTAACAGGCTAATCCTCCGCCTTGCGGCGCCGGCACACCGGGTTCTAGTCCCGGTCGGGGTGCCGGATTCTATCCCAGTTGCCCCTCTTCCAGGCCAGCTCTCTGCTATGGCCCTGGAAGGCAGTGGAGGATGGCCCAAGTGCTTGGACCCTGCACCCGCATGAGAGACCAGGAGAAGCTCCTGGCTTCAGATCAGCAAGATGAGCCGGCCACAGCGGCCATTGGAGGGTGAACCAACGGCAAAAAGGAAGACCTTTCTCTCTCTCTCACTATCCACTCTGCCTGTCAAAAAAAAAAATCCAAAATTCTAAAAATCATTCAATTTCTTATGATACTATGATCCTTCAAATTAACTGATGTAGCTTTAATTTGTGTACCCCTTTTTCTAATGTTTTGACTCCTATAAACAAACGACAAACTGATCAGAGAGTGGCATCTTAGATGTCTAAGAAACATCTTTTGCAGTTTTAGAAAAAAAGCTGAATGTTATCTGTTGCTTTCTTGGTAACAGTGTTCCATATCATGAGTTCCCGCTTTATGCCAGCCATACTAATGCTCTCATTAAGCCTCAGAACTGAGTATTTAATGAGGAAATGGGTCTAGGTAAAATTCCTAGCTTAAGGTCATACAACTGAAATGTGACCCAGCTGCAGTTTGCATCTCTATGCTTCTGACTAGGAAGTTCAGTCCTTTTGTAATGTTATAGTTACTTGATAAGCAGGTAGACCAATGAGTATACTAAATCATCAGATGAACATGTAATACTGCTTTCCCCCGTACTGCCTGGAAAACAGCAGGTACACTCCACAAAAATAAAACGTATGTACTCATTCTTCTCTTTTCAGAAGATGTGTAGATATAACTTAATTCATCTTTTAATTTACACTGTATGAGGCCTACTAATTATAGGATGTTCATTCATATTAATTTTCTCCCAACAGGAACCCCTAATTGGAGGAGAAGGAATGGTGGGAGCTGGCCTATCATTAGAACAATTGAAACAGCTGCAGCGATTTGATCCATCTGTTGTGCCATTGCAGGACACTGACATTGATTCCTTTAAAAACGCCAGAATGGAAGACATGATTTGGCTGGCAAATAAGGATTGTATTGGTTTTTTTATTGCAAAGTTTGTAAAATGCAAAAACACATAGAAGGATCTTCCGAAATCAAAATGTCAAGCATTTGCTGTCATCTTTTTTTGTCCCACAGTGTTGGGCCAACTGAATGATGGAATGGTTGCTCAGGAAACAGAAAGGCTGCCAGTGGTTTCACCAGGGATGAAGAACACAGTGGGGGGTGCTATAGGGTTACATTCTGTGTTTTTAAGAGAAATTTTTCATCCTGGATTAAGAACAGTATAATGAAAAGGAGATGCCTATAGATGCCTGGAACATTCTCTTTTGGGCTCTTGTGTTTTAAACTGTGAAGAATATACATAGTTTTTAATGTTAAAATTATTGAATCTCATAAAGGAATGAAATAACAATATTTAATGCTTATAAAAATAATTGTTTTCTATTCCCAAGTTCTGAAATTGTATTTCTTTAAGAATTCAGGCCCCGGGAAGTCTTAACTTTTTTCATTTGCCAATAACTGTGTTAAGTGTTTTGCTTGACTTTCTCTGCCTATTTTCTAAATCAACTTAAAAAAAAAAATTATTTACTTGAGTTACACAGAGAGGAGAGGCACAGAGAGAGGTTTTCCATCTGCTGGTTCACTCCCCAATTGGCTGGAGCTGCACCGATCCAAAGCCAGGAGCTTCTTCCAGGTCTCCCATGCATGTGCGGGGGCCCACAGACTTGGGCTGTTCTGCTTTCCCAGGCCATAGCAGAGAGCTGGATGGGAAGTGGAGCAGCCGGCACTGCAAGAGGTGTCTTTACCTGCTACACCACAGCGCCAGCCCCTAAATCAACACTTTGAAGGGAAGTTTAGATCTCTTCATTGTATAGTCTGCTTTCTTTATATTCAATTTTTATCCTGATTTTAAACTGAAAAGTAAATGGAGTATTTTTTACTTTATAGATTTTTAAAAAAAATAAGACTATTCCACAATCTGGGTAATTTTTATCATCTACTAGAGCACATATTATGCAAGTGATGAGAAAACCAGCTTCTGCCAGCTGGGAACTGGCTTGTCCCTTCCATCTGGGGCTTGCTGTTATTCTACTTAGCACAGTTTTGCAAGACACCCAAGTCATACAGGGCCCCTGTGCCTGTGATAGATTAAGACCAAAAAAGGTCATTTCATAATCAAGTCTGAATTTAGCCAAAAGTTAGACCACTGTATGAAATGCAAGAATGACCAAACATCCCCTTAGAGTGGCCAATGTGACTGCTTTTATTTATTTTTTTTAAATACAGGCCTGGGCTTCCTTTATTCTATTTACTTTCCAGATAAGAATCTATTGAATTACTTATTATTTAGTTGTAGTTTGTAGTCTTTCATATGGGGTTAAACACCTCAAACAGGTTAGCTTTCATTCAGATAATCCAGTAATTAAAAGGACAACAGTAAACAACTGCCTGATAGCTTATTTTCTTCCTCATAGGTTTCTTTTGGGAAGTTCCTCCTAACTTTATTCCATTAGTAATGGTTAGAGGGTCTCTTGGATCAGGTAAGATCTTTAAATGGGCTCTTATTTGAAGAAGCCTTTTGGATCCCCTTTCTCTGCGGTTGGTCAGGCACTTTTTTCTCTGTATATCTCAAGGTTGCATGTCTGTTCTCACGGTATTTAACACACTGTCATTCTAGTTTACTAGCCATGCCCCTAAATGAACCTCACACTTGGGAAACATCCTGTGGGCAGAGACCTTATGTTTTCTTTCTGTCACTGCTTCAGAGCAGATAATCATGTACTTTAATCTTGGGGGAACTTAAAATAACTTTTCTCTAAGTACTGACTGACTCTAAATTTGCCAGTCTGCCTTTTGTCCAGGAAACGTCATTTGACTGAGAGAAACACTATTTACCTATGGTATTTTTGTTTCCAGGGGTCAGCGTACCTCCTCAGACTTTTAAACAACTCCACAAAACACATTTGTTATTCATGCTCACTGCTAAGCTAGGATAAAAATGGGTGAAAATGAGCCTTAGAACAAACTCGTACTGTTGTAAATTACTGATGCCAGCAAAATAGCAGAAAACTTTGCATATTAAAAATGGGAAGGACGGGGGTGGGGGGGGGGTTGCGGCGCGGCGCCATGGCTCACTTGGTTAATCCTCCACCGGATTCTAGTCCTGGTTGCTCCTCTTCCAGTCCAGCTCTCTGCTGTGGCCCAGGAGGGCAGTGGAGGATGGGCCAAGTCCTTGGGCACCTGCTCCCACATGGGAGACCAGGAAGAAGCACCTGGCTTTGGATCAGATCGGCACGGCGCCCATTTGGGGAGTGAACCAACGGAAGGAAGACCTTTGTCTCTCTCTCTCATTGTCTCTTATCTGTCAAATAAAAAAAAAAAATGGGAAGGCCGAACAATTTTCAGTGGATTTATTCCTTTTGAAAAATTATGCAAAGTGGAAAAGAAAGCACATGTGTGGGGGTGGGCTTTTAGTTAAGACAAGATGCCTGCCAATATCAGTGTCAGAGTATCTGGGTTTGATACTTGGCTCTGGCTTCTGATTCCAGCTTCTTGTTAATGCAGATCCTGGGAGGCAGCAGATGACAGGTCAAGTAGTTGAGTTCCTGTCACTCGTGGGGGATCTGGATTGACTTCCCAGTTCCAGCTCTGCACAGCCCTGGCCTTTGTCAAAGTGAACCGGTCCCCACCACCACATCTCTCTCTCAAATTAAAAAAAAAAAAAAGTAACAATCTTAAAGGATATAAACATATAAAGAAAAAAAGCAATAAAATGGAAAAATCAGGGAAAGGCGAAAATTTGTATCTTAACATTTAGTGTTAACAGTTATTTCTGTGAAACAGAAAAATGTATTTAACACAATTTACTTCAGATCCCTGTGTCATACTTTAAATAGCAAAATGAAGCACAAATAAAAATATAGCTTAGCTCCTGAATCATCTGTTTGGTTTTAGCCACCTAGTTACCTATTTTCTAACAGGGTGACTCTTACTTTAATAGGATGACTACACCTAGAACTACTAGCATCACCTTAGTACATAATCGGAAAGGACAGAGTCAAATTTATCCTCAAGATGGATCTTCATTTTAAAAATCAGGGAAGAGTATAATTACAAATATGAATCAGGGTTGTTTTGCTTGCAAAATTAAAGTAAGAGGGAGAACTTTTACCTACCTTGTGCCATCTTTTTTCCCAAATTAGGTATGACAAGAAGATTACTAAAGGAACAACAAGTGATCAACATTGCCTGTAAGGAAGATGCTGCACAAGTGGTGTTCAGTATGGAACATTCTCAATTCCAAGAATCATTCCTAAAATGTCAATTAATACTAATAGTAAACAGTGCAGAAGCCAGCTCTTTATTTGTTTTATATGAATGACTTTAAACCAAGTTTGTTGAACAGTTCAGTGTGGCTGACAGTGAATGTTTGTTTAACAGGAATGCATAGCAGACCATGTTAAAATGTGGCATTGTCCCAAAATACAGTAAGACTAAGACATCCTACATTTAGCAGCACCTTTTTGTAACAGTAACTTACATGAGCAGTAGAGAAAGAGCATAGGAAAACCTGAAATGGTTGTAACAAAGAACTATTAAGTACATTTCCAGCATTTTCTAAGTTGACTACAAAAGTCATGATTCTACAACTATGATTAAGCCTTTGCTGTGTGAAGAGACTATAATTTTACATTCCACAAGTCAGTAAGTATCCCTCTATTCTTGGGATGATTTCTTCATTTACAAATTGACTGCACACTGTTTATGCATATGACCACTATACAGTTTTCATGTATAGATGCTGTTATGTCAACTCCTTCAGTTTGGTTTTTGAGGACTATTTGATTTGCACTAAAATTTTCCACAGTAAAGTGGAAAACTAAGTTCTTTGGAAGGGATTAATGATAGCAGCAAGTAAGGTAGTTACCAGTTATACTTCAAGAATTTAAATATTCCAAAGTCATTAATTTGGATAAGTACATATGTAGGAAAGGATTGGACTAGTGATCAGCCTAATGAAAGCTGATCACAAATATTTTATGAAAGCGTTTTGATCGGAATAGTTTCTCAATTTGTAAAAAACTGTCAAAAATTAGTACAGAGCTAATTAACAAATACTGAATCTGAGGCATATTTTTCATACATTAACTGCTAAAATACTGTGTTTGTAATACAGTTTTAAAACAGTTTTCTTGGGGGTGGGGGAAATTGGTTAAATGTAAGACATTTAGTAAGAAACTGAGATAAAGTAGCAAAACAAGAGTTCACTGTAACTATTTTGTTAAATAAATTAAGATACAGATCTGAAGTAGGCAATGATAAGCATTTTCCCGGGACAAACTTCAGGTGCTGAGTACTTGCACACCTAATACTGGTTTACCTATCCAGTAATAACTAGAGGAAAATGTACACTTAACATTGTAAGCTTCATACAGCAGTGCTTTGGAGGTGTGGGGATAGTATGTTCTAGATTCCTCTATCTAGTGTATGAAACATTCTTTACAATTTATTCACTTCAAGTTACCCATTTTGCCCTGGTTAATTCTGAACAACAGAAACTTTGGTTATAAGAAGCACTTCCTGGGTTCTCACAGACAATGAAACTGTTTAAGTTGGGTGGGGGGGAATTATAGGTAATTGGGAAATAAACAGGAACAATAGGCAAGGTTAGAAAATAAAGTGGGAGAATTATAAAAATTTATTTTCCTATGAAGGAAGTCCACAAGCTGTGTAAACGTTTCTTACTAAAACAAATACTCTGACACACAAAGATTGTACATTTCCAGTGAAACACTCACAGTAAAAGTTGCCTGTATTTTCACTCTCTAGGAGCAAAAACAAGGACCAGCGCATGAATGCTTTCCTAGTTACTTTGGCAGCAAGCTTCCTCACATTCCCTGACTGCTTGATGGATTGATTGTTAAAGCAACACATAGCACAATTAAATACAAAGCCAGGTGGCTGGAATTCTAGATACCAGTCTCTAATTTCTTCACTAGTCTTCAGCATTTGAGTTTATTTCAACCGGTCACTCGTGCACACTCTTACATACAGACACACACGCACGTGCATACAGCGGGTTCCGGCTCATATTCCAGTGCAGTGACTATAACAGACACTAGCTACTAAGAATGTGTTTGTCACAATTAGTGTGAACTGTATGGAGTAGAACAACCTTTGGAGTTTGGTATATTTGCCATAATTTATGGTCAAAATTATAAACTTACAGGATGGTATAACATTTAGAAATCAAATCTTTTCAAGTCAAGCAATCACACATATTTACAGTATATACAGACTTTCTATTAGAGTGGGGATAGGTGTCTAGACAATGTTATTACAAATTTCCTGAATGTGGGTATTTCTAGTCCCTGTAATTCATAAAGCAAATCTGCTGACTTGGCATTAAGACTCTAAAATAGTGTGATCAAACTGATTGTATATATATATATATATATATATATTATATAATTATAATAAGGTGTCTGCAGAAATAACATTTACAAACTGTCTATACAGTACACAGTACTAATACATAGAAAATAGATTCTAACTTTATGATCCCCTTTGTGTAAGGCAAGACTGAATCTGTTCCCAAATTTAGTCAGCCAGAGGTACAAGCAAGAAACAGTGGTCCATGAATAAATGCATATGCAAATAAGGTATCTGTGTATTAAAAATCTGGGAAACAAGAAATTCCACTTATCTGTGCTGATTCTGGCTTGCTGGATGGATCAACTACATTTCTTGAAACGCTAATCACCTGGGTGGCAACAGATTTTGTTCAAGTGGCAGCTACCCAACACAGTTTGTGAATTCAGCTGTACCAGGCCAATTTATATAGCACTTAAAAAAGAAAAAAAGTATATTAATACTCTATTTCATGCTATTGCTATTTGAGCAACAGCAATACAAAATACACAAGACAGATCACATATGATTTCAATGTAGACCCCAAAGATTTCATCTGAGGGTGCGCTTATACTAGACTTAAAAAAAAAAAAAACATAAAAGGGCACAAGTCATTGGCGGATGTAAACATCCCTATTCCACTCCCCAGCCTCATTCCGTTTTTTGGATATTACTTCTCCATCCTTGTCACAGTAGCGATCCTTGGATTTATGTCGACTTCGTTGTTTGTTGCACTCATTGTGGTCCTGCTCTCGATCCGTGTCCCGGGAACGGTGCCGGGTTTCCCTGTGTCTGTGGTCACTGCTCCTGTGGGTCTCATCTCTGTGATTATGGTCACGGTGTGGAGCATAGTGGTCCACATGTTCATGGGAATAATCTTCCTTCGGCTCCACATAGGCAGAGTCTCGACTCTCCTGGGTTTCTGAGTCAAATGTCTCTTGCCTAGAGAGGCCTCTGCTTGTACCACTGCGATGGTTGTGGTGTGGGGCTGAGGAGGAAGACCGGTGCTGGGATTTCTTTGCTGGTTCCAAGCAAGGTTCTTCTTCAGCTTGGGAAGCAGAACGGGCAGGGGCAGAGCGATCAGTCCTCTGATCTCCTTGAGAACCCTGGCAGCAAAGGGAATACAGGCCTCTTCAAATACAGTCCTTTTAAGTATCTAAAATCCTGAAATGAGGTCTAACATACATCAGTTACTGAATTCCTTTGATAACATTCAGCGGCAATGATTAGTTTTGGATTTCTAAGTGCTATCTCCTTCGTGAAAAAAGTTACTCTGTTCTAGACATTCTTTTATATGTTTTAGATTCAAGTGCCTAAGGTTTTTCTACACAAGTAAATACATGAGTGAAGATGAAAAATCAATAGGAGTCAGCATTGGCTGGAAGATTTTAAAAATAATAAAAATATGAAATGCTTGAACAGTATGGGGCAGAATTTGACTAGTCAGGGACCTTCACATGTACTTACTAATCCAACAACCCTATGAGAAGAGGCAGGCAATAAGACAATTTGTTACAATATACAATAGCCCATGAGAAGGGCTGCTGTTGTTCCTGATGGAGCCCAAGCAAGAACGATTAAGGAACTTGCTGAAGGTTACACACCTTACACCCAGTTTGCTGCTGACTATATAGAAGGTTTCTCTATCTCTGTCCTAAGGAACAATTTATTTAGTTTTAAAGTCTGTATATATTTACAGCATATTCTGTTGACAGTTCTTTTCATACCACAGGACTGATTAAATGACTTATAAAGTTTCTCTTATTCAGACACAGTAGACTACAACACACACTGCTTTGGTTCTCAGGACATGGATCCCAGTTTCTCAATGAAAACTGCTAAAAACTCCCCTTACCTGTGAATTAGAGGCGAGGGTGGGGCTGACAGGCAGAGCTGAAGTAGCTAAAGTACGGCTAAGGAGAGGGTTGGGGAGGTTGCTGCTGGGAGGATGGGTGGCCTTCCAGTAGGCCTCCAGATAGTCGGCAAGATGCTCACAAGCATCCTCAAGCTGGTTCTCATCTAAGATCACATCAAACAATTCCTGCAGAGACAAACATTTCAGACAGCACACCAGCACCAGCACCAGCCCCAGCCCCAGCACTGACCGAGCTCCCGTGTCCCTCCCCAGCCTCCTGAAAGGAGGGAGGCGGCAGCTCAGTGAGCTGCACCCTTTTGTATTTGCCTTTGCTGTGTGCTCTCCTCTCCTTTTCTGTTGGTTGGCTGATCTTACACGTGTCTGTCCATGTCAGATGGATGCTTAGCTAATTACAATGATTTGAAAGTATACAGTTAGAATAGTTATTAGGGGCATAACATTATTAGGGGCATTGACAGTTCAGAACTGTTACTTCTATCAGTAATGAAAAAAGATACTGATAGTATGGTTAAAAAAACATCGTGGAAGAGAGATTAAAAAGCTTAATGTAGAAATCAATGATGCAGGGGCCGGTACTGTGGTTCAGTGGCTTAAAGCCTTGGCCTGCAGCACCCACATCCCATATGGGTACCCGTTAAAGTCCCAGCTGCTCCACTTCTGATCCAGCTCCCTGCTAATATGCCTGGGAAAGCAGGAGAGGATGGTCCTAATGCTTCAGCCCCTGCACCCATGTGGGATACCCAGAAGAAGCTCCTGGCTTCAGATTGGCCCAGCTCCAGCCATTGTGGCCATTTGGGGAGTGAACCTGCGGATGGAAGACCTCTCTTTCTCTCTTATCTACCTCTTTCTGTAAGTAAAGTTTATGAGGCAAGGTTAGGACATGAAATGTGACTGAAGCAGCTGAAACCATCTAACACAGCAGATTGCTTGTCAAATATTGATACAGCTTCTAAAATAACTGTACCTTATAAGGAAAAAAAAAGTTCATGGAAAATGGATAAAAAACTTATTTGGTGGCAAAAAATTTTTCAAATCCATACATACTACAGGTCTTCAGAAAGTTCAGAGGCATATATTATGTAACAACTATGCACGGAGTTCAAAAATCTGCATCAGAACTTTTAAGATTTATTTATTTGAAAGGCAGAGTGAGAGAGAACTTCATTTGCTGGTTCATGCCTCAGTTGGCTGTAATGGCCACGCCTAGTTCAGGCCAAAGCCAGGAGCCAGGAATTCCATGGGTAGCAGGAGTCCAAGTACTTGAGTCATTTTCTCCTTTCTTCCCAGGTGCATCTGTAAGGAGCTGGATTGGCAGCAGAGCAGCTGGAACTCAAACGGGTACTCTGATAATGCCATACTGGTGTTGCAGGTTACAGCATACCCTGCACCACAATGCTGGTCCTAAAATGAACACCTTTTAATTCAGTTTTCCCTGAACTTTTTGAAGTACCGTAGTATATCAAGTATGGACTCAAAATAAGAATGTATTCAGAATAATGTAGGTATTGTTTAAAAATTCATTTTTACATAGTTTCAAAAGCATTTTTGAGAGGCCAGTGCCATGGGACAGTGGGTTAAACTCCTGCAGCACCAGCATCACATATGGGCTCCACTTGGAGTCCAGCTAATACATCTGGGAAAGCAGCAGAAGATGCTTGAGCCCCTCCATCCATATGGGAGACCTGAATGAACCTTCTGGCTCCTGGCTTTGGCCTGACCCAGGCCCGGCTGTTGCTGTCATTTGGGGACTTAACCAGCAGGTGGAAGATCGCTTGCTCGCTCTCTCCCTCTCTGTAACTCAGCCTTTCTTTTAAAAAAGCATTTTTGAATCAAAAGCAGGCAACTTGCTTTCAGTAATCAGAAGTGAGTAATAACTCAATCCCAGGAGCCAGCACTGGCATACCAGCATCCTCTGAGTGCCAGTTTGAGCCCCAGTTGCTTCACTTCTGATCCTGATTCTGGCTACTGCGTCCTGGGAGGCAGAAGATGATGCTACAAATACTTGGTCCCTTGCCACCCTCATGGGAGACCTGGATGTAACTTCTGGCTTCTTGCTTTGGCCTGTCCCTAGCCCTGGCAGTTGTGGGCATTTGGGGAGTGAAGCAGCATATAGAAAATTTTTCTGTTGCTCTGCCCTTCCATGGAGATGAAAATAAACTTGCTTTAAGCCAATCCCAAACAGATACACCTTATAAACAAACTTTTTCAAGCTGCGATCCCGTGTTAGATATTAACAAACTAAGGTCATTAATGGATGCACTGTAGCATTTTGCAAGCCATAACCATAATCTGAGCTACCCATGTGCTCCAAACACATGACTATGGAAGCAGGCTGGACAGTTCACTTCTGTGCAATCTCTTTAAGTGACAAGGATTCTCTCCCATGACAATTTGACTGTTTTTTCTTTTTAATACAACACCAGGTTTAACCTCTTCAACTGGATTATCCTGTATATAGAGAGAACATACGTATCTATAACTTACTGGAGGACACTGAGCCAGTTTATCAGCTGCTACCATCTGGACATTAAGGTGTTTAGCTTGAGATTTCCCTCGAGATTTTATTAGCCTTTGTAAAACCTGTGAAAGAGGAATTTTTTAAAACTTTAAGTTATAAAAGTTTCATTTATTTCATATACACAGATTTTAGGAACATAAAAGGCACATTGTCAGTTCCTTTCTGGTGGTCCTTTTTTTTTTATAGCGTGGATAGTTTATAACAGACTTAGTTATAAAATACAGTGTGTAGGATTATCTACAAAATTAACATAGTTCTCAGTTGTAAGCTGTACGCACACACACACAGAGTGCTTACTCTTCAGTGTTTCTCCTAAGCTTTTTGTTCCTTAGATCTAACAATAATTGCACTTATGTGAATTATATCTAATTTCTGTATTAGGAATTTAAAAAATTTTATAAACTTTTTTTTTTTAGTAAATCTCTAGTTCCTAGTTTTATAGAACACAGTGGAAGTCTCCAACTGCTTCTACATTCAGTCTGCTAACTGTGTCTTGTCTGGGTTGAAATACGGGAAGAAAATTCAAAATATTCTATAGATGTGTAAATGGAGGAATATTTTAGTATAATTGTGGATAATTTTGATGCCATGCTAAAACCTAACAAGGGTAGTTCCTGAAAGACTAGTTTACCATGTGGAATCTGAAAGTATTTCTTACTGTGTTACATTAACTTTTCTTGTTCTGTCTTGAAATTCCAATGGATAGTTTACCATGTATAATTTCTAACATCTTCACTGATCATTTAAAAAATGGTTCGACGAGTTCTTCAGATCTTTAAATGTTCAATATACTGCATTTTACATTATTGAAACACTATATTCATTAACATGATCACTGATGACAAAAGTTGTTCTCCCTGAAGGGAGACGCTCACGTTGTTCTAGAAAACAACTGCAAAATACTCAGATGTGCATAACCATGGCCTGCCAGTTATTCTTCGAAATAAAAAAAAATGGTATTCAATGAAAAAAGTGGCTAGGTTATTTCACAATTATATCAGTAACTTTTGAGATAAGTTACTTTGATATGCAGTAGAATTTCCTGTATCATTACACAGAATATTAAAAAGGTGTGGACTTAACAGTCAAAACATTTTTTTTTTAATAAAGGAACAATTTACTTCATCAGGATACTCTTTTGAAATTGGCTGCTTTTTGTTTTGAGCCACAAGAACATGGTGATGAACACAACAGATGGCTAGTGCTGTTCGGTACCGTAGTTTTGATTCATGCTTAGATACTAGCAGTTTTATAAGTCCACCATTGCTTTTGAACCAGCCATGCAAATGTCTAAGCAATGGGAAGACTACAGATATCTTAGTATTATCACAGAAATTGAACTTCTGAAAATGTCTCAGAACCTTCTAGGGATCCATGGGCCTCACTTGAATTGCTGTTTTAAGCCATGTAGTTAACCCTGCGTTGCTTCTCTAAGTCATAAACGTTCTTGACTAATGTATCTCTTCAAGTTCTATGTATTCATACAGGCCTAGCCTGTTAGAATTGGGAAGCAGAAAATAGAGCATGTTAGTTAAGTTTGATAAAGCAAGCTAGTTAAGTTATCCAGCTAACTACCCTACTTACCTTAGGAGAAGAAATCTTCACATATACTACAATAGGGGCCAAAGAGGTTTTACTAAGTTGAGCTGGATGGTTAATAGTATCCGCATCAAGGACTACCAACTGCAGTGTCCTTGCAAGTTCAAAGATCCTTTCAATTTCACTCTGTACTTCCGCTGTAAAAGGTTAAGCAGAGGTATTTAAAGTACATCATTTGTTGGGCTGAACAAAGTAAATAAAGCCAGAAGATTCATTATGTTGATATTTACAGGCAATAGAATTGATAAAAACCATCCTTTGGAAGGAACCATTTTCCCACAACACCTTGAGAATTTAAGGAATTCCTCTCTGAACCAGCTATAAAATTTGCTTCTGCTGAAATGAAACATTAAACAGGTGAGATATGAAGGGAGCTAATGATAAACTTCTCTGCAAACACTTCTATTTCTACTAACAAAGGAACGGTCCTGCAACAGTCATGTTTCAAGGGGGAAGTTACCTATCAGAAGCAAAACAGTAGAAACCCAAACTAGAAAATGTATAGAAAACTTACTACCAAACGTCTAACAACCAACTTGAACACCAAGAATATCATTCATATACTGCTCACTGATCTCTTCAGAGTCTAAAACAGCACTGTCCAATAGAATTATCTGCAATGACAGAAATATCCTCTGTGCTGCCCAGGGTGGTAGCTACTAGCCACATGTGGCTGCTAGACACTTACAATATAGCTAGTGTATTTTAGAAGTTTTCTGGGGGAAGAACTGTTCCTGCTACATTTCTCCTAGAAGAAGGTAAGATTATCTGTGTTCAAGCATCACCAAAAATATCTTTGCTTATGCTGAAGTCAGTTTTCTTGGTCTTAAAGCCCATTTTTATGTAGTATATTGTTCTAAGTCTGCACAGTAACTTCTCTAATTTTTTTTTTAAGTATGGATGCTTCAAAGATTGAATTAAAACTAAAGTTTTTAGGTCTTATGCAGAACAGATTGCGTTTTGGAAAGGTTTTGCTGGCCACAGTGTGAACTAGAATGAAGGGAGGCAGGTCAGAATGGGTGGGAAGCAGTGGCAGTGCTCAGGGGAATGCTGCTTTAAACTAAACATGGAATTAGATTTAATAGCTATTTTGGAGGCAAAACTGACAAAACCTGGAGACACAGGAATGAGTTCAGGAATGGTTTACAAATTATAGGTAAGCAACCTGCCTTAAGTTATTCAGAATAAAATCATGGCTATGTTTTGACTTTTTAGGAAGCTATCACATTTTCCACAATAGCTCTACCAAAATTTGTCCTCCCACCAGCAACATATGACAGCTCCAGACACTCTGCATCCTCACCAGCACATTGTGTGTATGTGTGTGTGTGTGTGTGTATTTAGATTTTAGTTCTTCTACATAGGAAGAGGCATACACAGCAGACTCATAGAATGGCAGATGTCCTGAATAGCACTCTGGCCTCAGAATCAGCCCTTAAGGCATTTGGATATGGCTGAAGAGCCCATGAGAGTATTTCAGGCAAGGAAAGCCAAGACGCTCTGGCAAAACAAACAAACAAACAAAAAAACAAAAAAACAAAAAAACCTAAATGAAGGATCTCTGTGAGATCCCAGCAGAAAGAACAGGCCATCAAAGAAGGAGGTACCTTTCTCTGAAGGGAGGAGAGAACTTCCACTTTGACTATGACCTTGTCTAACTAAGATCGGAGTTGGCAAACTCAAAAGGCTTCCATAGCCTTGGAAACTCATGACAAGAGCCTAGGGTGATTACTGATGCCATAAACAAGAGTGTCAATTTGTTAACAACAGGAGTCACTGTGCACTTACTCCCCATGTAGGATCTCTGTCCTTAATGTGTTGTACAATGTGAATTAACAGTATAACTAGTACTCAAACAGTACTTTACACTTTGTGTTTCTGTGTGGGTGCAAACTGTTGAAATCTTTACTTAATATATACTAAATTGATCTTCTGTATAGAAAGATAATTGAAAATGATGAAAGGAGATGGGAGGGTTGTAGGTGGGAGGGAAGTTATGGGGTTTAAGCCACTGTAATCCAAAAGCTGTACTTTGGAAATTTATATTTATTAAATAAAAGTAAAAAAAAAAAGGAAAAATAATTTTAGTTGTTCTAGTGAGTGTATACTGGTATTTAATCACAAGTTTTAATTGAACCAGCCTTGTATGTTAGAATAACTCCACTTGGTCATGTTGTATTTTTATTTGGATATTCCTTGATATGATTTTGTCAAAATTTAAGTATTTTTGGGTCTAGGTTCATAAAGGATACTGGCGTTTTAAAAATACACAGTTTTTGTCTTGGTTTGGTATCAAGGTAATACAAGTCTCATAAAATGAGATGGAAAATATTGCCTTCTGTTTTCTGAAACAGGCATGTAGAAACAGAATAACTGGTGGGATTCAACAGTGAAGCCATCTGGGTTGGAGATTTCTTTAGAAAGTTTTACCTATGAACTAATTTTTTTAAGATAGTTATAGGACTATTAAGATTTTCTACTTCATCTTGGATACATTTTTGCAGTGTTCAGTTTTTGAGGAATTCTCTGGTAACAACACACACACTTATGAATATATTACCTTAAATGTCTATGGGGCCTGTAGTGCTTTTTGCTCATTCATTTGTAACATTGGGAATTTATGTTTTTTTTTTTTTTCATCATTCCAGCTAGAAGTTCACCAACTATCTTTCCTAAGGAATTGCTTTTGACTTCAAAATTCATTTTTTTCTTTATTATTCCCTTCTTTGTGGAAAGCTTTGAGTTTATTCTGTTCTTTCATTTCTAAAGATTTTATTTTGACATGCAACCTTTTCTAACATTTAATGCTATAAATATTCCTCTAAGTACTGCTTTAACTGTCATAAATTTTTATTCACTATATTCTCTGGTTTCTCTTCAGATGTCCTCTGAGTCCTGGATTATTTGGGAGTATATTACTTAATTTATAAGTATTCTGGCCAGTGCCACGGCTCACTAGGCTAATCCTCCGCCTGCGGTGCCAGCACCCCGGGTTCTAGTCCCGGTTGCTCCTCTTCCAGTTCAGCTCTCTGCTGTGGCCTGGGAAGGCAGTGGAGGATGGCCCAAGTGCTTGGGCCCTGCACCGGCATGGGAGACCAGGAGGAAGCACCTGGTTCCTGGCTTCAGATCGGCGCAACACTGGCCCTAGCGGCATTTGGGGAATGAACCAACGGAAGGAACACCTTTGCCTCTCTCTGTCCAAATAAATAAATAAATAAATAAAAATGTGTAAGTATTCTGAGATTTTCCTTTCATCTTTCTCTTACTGATAACTGATTCCATTTGGGTCAGAGAACATACTTTGTATGACTCTAAGTATGTATTATTTGTTTTATAACCCAGTCTATGGGGCCAGCGCTGTGGCGGAGCAGGTAAAGCTGCTGCCTGCAGTGCCGTTACCCCATATGGGCACCAGGTTCTAGCCCTAGTTGCTCCTCTTCCAGTCCAGGTCTCTGCTATGGCCTAGGAGGGCAGTGGAGGATGGCCCACATCCCTGGGCCTCTGCACCCACATGGGAGACCTGGAAGAAGCTCTTGGCTTCAGATCGCTCCAGTTCAGGCCATTGCAGCCAATTCGGTAGTGAACCAGCGAATAGAAGATTTCTCTCTCTCTCTGCCTCTCCTTCTCTCTCTGTATAACTCTGACTTTCAGAGAAATAATAAAATCTTTAAAAAAAACCCCAGTCTGTGTTGTCTTGATGAGTATTCCATGCATAAAGAGTATGTATTTTTCTTCTATTGAAGGAAGCATCCCAGAAAAGTGATTAAACTTAATTGATTGATGATGCTGTTCAGTTCTGCGTCCCTGCTGAGTTTTCGGGCCACTGGTTGTATCAGCTCCTCAGAAAGAATTCTGCAATTTCCACCTATACTTGCAGTTATGCTTTTAGCTCAGTTAGGATTTTCTTCGCTGTTTTGATTGTTGTGCATACACATTTAAGATCATTCTGTTTCCTTCGTGAATCTGCACTTTATTATCAGGTGTGCCCCTTTACCACTAGTACTCTGCTTTGCTCCGAAGTATAGGATGTCTGATAAGCATTCTAGCGTGTTATTCTTCTTCTATCCTTGTGAGTTTCTGGGGCCCTGCAACCTCCACATCCCATATATAAGTCCCTGGATTCGAGTCCTGGTTCAGTCTCCAGCTTCCTACAAATGGGCACCTCGGGAGACAGAAAGAACTGCTTCATGTACTTGGATCCCTGCCACCCAGGCTCCTACCTGTGACCTAGCTCAGCCCCTGCTGTTTTCATTACACAGAAATCCCCTCATTGCCCTTCAAATAAGTTTAAAAAAAGTTTCTTGTAGTTAATTGGATTATGATTATTTATAGCCATTCTCATTCTATCTGTATTAATTGGTTTGCTTGGACCACTTCCATCTAAAATATTTATTGATATGTCTGAATTTGCATCTACTATTTTTGTCATTTATTCCTATGGTTTTTCTTTGCTCTGTTTCCCTTCTTGTTGTCATCTGGGTTTTTTGAATATTTTTAAAGTATTCCATATGTATGTGTCTATCCTTTTTTCACTATTTCAGTACTTTCTAAATGGCTGCTTCAGGGATTACTCTATGCATACATTAATTTTTCATATCCTACTTAAGATCAATATTGTATAACATCAATTGCAGATCATATGCCATACATGTTCTTTTGCTTTCTGCTCTTCATCTTGTAATCTGTACCCAGCACATTGAGAAATCTCATTATTGTTGAATTCTGCTTTTAACTGTCAAACATATACTAAAGAACTCAAAAGAGAATAATAATTTCATTAACTCAGATTTACCATTTCTGTTGCTTCCTTTCCAGTCTTCCAGGTTACCTCCTGATATTATTTCATTTCTTCCTAAAGGATTTCTTTTATTTTTTTATTTTTGGAAGAATAATCTGTCAACAATTCTGCTTGATTCAAGATTATGAAAATATTATCATAGACAGATGTAAGAACTGCTTCACAATATAAAACTTAACATTTCTTGAGGACGGATACCCAGATGATCAACCTCCAATCAAGGATATGTAAGTATTTCCTTGGGTAGTTCCAACAGAGCAGGTCTGCTGGCAGTGTCAGTTCTTTGGTAATCCATCATCTGAGAATGTCTTTATTTCACCTTCTCTCCTGAACAATGTTTTCACTGAACATATAATTCAGAATTGACTGTACTTTTCAAATAACTGTTTCCTGCCTTCTGTTCTCTGTAGTTTCTGAAGAGAAATAGCAGTCATTTGAATTACCCTGCAAATTATGTGTCATTTTTCTCTACTTGTGTTGAAGGTTTGTCTTTGTCTAGTTTTAGTGGTCTGAGTATGATATGGCTGGACATGGATTTTCTTGCATTTATACTGTTTGAGGGCACTCAGCTTCTTGAATCTGTAGGCTTCTCTCCCTCTCAATTGCTCTCAGAGGAAAACTTTATTAACTTGTCACAAGTGAAGCAGACAGTAGGAAGCTCCCACAGTTTTTGCCAAACTCATGAAGCTTTTATCCATTATTTCTTCAAGTGTATTTTGAGACCCATACTATTTCTCTTCTGGCATTTCAATGACACTGACATTAGATTTTTTGGTAGTATTCCACAGGTTTCTGAGGTTGTTCATTACTTCTTCCATTTTTTTCTGTTATTCAGCTAAGATCATCTCAACTTATCTAGCTTCCATATTTATTTGACTTTTTCTTCCATCATTTCCATTTTGCTATGCAGCACATCCAGGAAGTTTTTATTTATTTTTAATAATTTTTAAGTTTTCAATTCTAAGATATCCCTATTTGCTTCTCTTCTCTGACATTTTCCAGTTTTTCTTTATTTCAAGAGTTATTGATGGCTTGCTTGTGGATTTGGGTAACATGATTTTTTTTTTTAAGATTTGTTTATTTGAAAGAGAGAGGTGGAGAGACAAAGACACACAGAAAAAAATCTTCCAGCTTCAAAATCCAGAGCTGGGCCAGGCCAAGTCAGTAGCCCAGAACTTCATCTAGGTCTCTTATATGGGTGCCAGGGGCCCAAGAACTCGGGCCATCTTCTGCTGCTTTCCCATGTGCATTTGCAGGGAGCTGAGTCAGAAGCAGAGCAGTTGGGACTCAAACAAGCACTCCAGTATGGGATCCCCACGTGACAAGTCACAACCCAAACTGCTGCAAATCCTGAAAGCATTTTTAAGGCCAATTTCAGACATACATTTATGTTCAACTCAGCAGTGGCATCTGGTTTCTTTCCACATTTGAGTTGATACTGTGTTGCATTTCTTTATTTGCCTCCTAACTTAGAAAGGAATCCTGGATAAGAGGATACTTCAAAAGGTGGTAGAAATTAAAATCTAACATTTAATGTAAAGCACTTTTGAAATTCATAGTATTCAAAATAAAACACATTTTCTAGGAACTTTTTGAGACTCCTTGTATTATAAATATATTGTGGGATTCTAGGTCTTGCTTAAATCCTAGGGAGAATGGTAGTATTTTCCATATTCGCAGTCAGCCCAGTTGGGTTCAGGCTGCAATTCCCAACTAGTGTTCATGTCAGTTATCTTTTAGGAACTTTGGCAGTGTGATCCTGATCTGACCATCATGTGTGCCATGCAGTTGCCAGTCGGGACCTGGGCAGTCTTCTGTCTCTGAATTCATTCCTCAACATCTTGGGTATGCTGGTTAGTATGATATCCTGTGCGCACACCTTGAGGACGTGCTGATGAGTTCCGGCACAACGGTCTGAGCTCACTTGCTAAGCTGTGTTCTCTCCACAATCTTTTTGGCCCTCTGGACAGAAATCTAGGGCTTTATTTACCCTACTTTGCTGTACATTTGCTGTGACTGTGCCCATATTCTAGGGCCATGTGATACAGGAGAGAGAGAAAACATTACTAGGGGTTTAGTCTGCTCTCTCAGGACCAGAGCTCTCTCTGCCACTGGAGAGGAAGGTTCCTTTCTCTTAAGAGATTGGGTGTCTGCGGGCCCCTGGACCATTGCTGTCCAGGAGACCCCTTTCTGCTCCTGCTCCTCCTGAACTGAGAGTTTATCTTAGAAGCCCGATGGCTGTGCCAGTGACCAGATCTAGGTTTTGGGTTCCCTGAATCTACGCTATGAGACACCAGAAGGGAGAAACTGCATCATTTCGTTAGGACTTTAAGTTCTGGTCGTGTTCTGCAAACCGTCTTCTACAACTCATTTTTCTGCCCTTGCAGATACAGGATAGAGTGTACTCTGAAGTGTCACTCTCTGTCATGTTATTAGGAACTTCCAAGTCCTGCCATATATCAAATGGGCTGTAGTTACTAACCTGAAATATATAAAATACAAGATAGGAACAAAGAGGAAAGCTGAACAGAAAGTATAGAAGATAGCAATTATATAAAAATTAAGTGCTTTGATGAAATCCTGTTTATACAGGTTTTCAAAACGGAAAAAATCCACATGCTGCTTTTAAGAAGCTTTAAAAGGCTGGTGCCGTGGCTCAATAGGCTAATCCCCCACCTGCGGCGCCAGCACTCTGGGTTCTTGTCCTGGTCGGGGCGCTGGATTCTGTCCCGGTTGCCCCTCTTCCAGGCCAGCTCTCTGCTGTGGCCCGGGAAGGCAGTGGAGGATGGCCCAAGTGCTTGGGCCCTACACCCCATGGGAGACCAGGAGAAGCACCTGGCTCCTGCCTTCGGATCAGCACGGTGCGCCGTCTGTAGCGCGCTGGTGGCAGCGGCCATTGGAGGGTGAGCCAACGGCAAAGGAAGACCTTTCTCTCTGTCTCTCTCTCTCACTGTCCACTCTGCCTGTCAAAAAAAAAAAAAAAAAAAAAAAAAAGCTTTAAAAAAAAATCCCATAAAGGGGCTGGCATGGTGGCGTAGTGGGTAAAGCCATCTCCTGCAGTGCCAGCATCCCATATTGGCCCTAGTTTGAGTTCTGGCTGCTCCATTTCTGATCCAGCTCTCTGCTTCTGGCCTGGGAAAGCAGTGGAAGATGGCCCAAGTGCTTGGGCCCCTGCACCTGCATGGGAGACTTGGAAGAAGCTCCATGTTCCTGGCTTCAGATCAGCCCAGTTCCAGCCATTGCAGCCATTTGGAGAGTGAACCAGCATATGGAAGACACCTCTTTCTCTCTGCCCCTCTGTGACTCTGCCTTTCAAATAAATAAATAAATCTTTCAAAAAAAATCCCATAGAAACAAAATCAGCACATGAAAGAGTGATCTGTAACTCCAGGTTTACTGCAGCTCAGCTGACAATAGCTAAGATATGAAATCAACCCAGATGTCTATCAACTGAAGACTGGATAAAGAAATTATGGTGTATATATACACTATGGAATACTATACAGCAGCAAAATATGAAATCCTGTCATTTGCAACAAAATGGATGCTAGTGGAAACCATTATAGTTAGTGAAATAAGCCAGTCCCCAAAAGACAAATACCATATGTCTCTTTGCTCTGTGGTAACTACTAGAGTACCAAAAATGGTAATCTATAGGAGTGAAATTGAGACTGTGAGATGTGATGCTTTTTAACAGCTCTTGTCTTGACGGTGGTTGGTTTTTTCTTGTTGTTGTTGTTCATACTATTTGTTGAACTCTTTAGTTAGTCTAGGGTTAATCTTATGACTATAAAGTTAACTGAAAATAGATCTTTGTAAGAAATAAGAATGGGAATAGGAGAGGGAGGAGGAAGAAGGGTGGGAGTGCAGACAGGAGAGAGAGTAGGGTGGAATCACTGTGTTCCTAAATTTGTATACCTGAAATGCATGAAGTTTGTATACTTTAAATAAAATTTAAAAAATAAAAACAAGACAATAAAAAAGAGTAAAAAGGATAGGTAGTAACTGCAAATGTACAAATACAAATTACCAAAAATCTAGGTTTTTTTTTAACAAATAAAGCTTGTATATAAAATCAAATTTAAGGTAAGCATTAAACAAAACAAGAAAAAGGTTGTATACAAATATAGAGCACAAATACAATAAGATTGTGACTTTTCTATCAATAATACAGCATTAGAAATATCAAGTTAAATTACTAATCAGGTATGAATTTCTCATATTTGTAACAGCTTTAATCATAAACTTCAAAAACAAAAGGTTATAATGGCTCTGAATAATATAATTAGCAAAGTTGATTTAGTAGAAATTAAATGTAAAATAATGATCTATATGTAAAGGGGAAAAATATCTGATCACTTAGGGATTCAAAATGACCTTTCACAATTTAAATGGTTTAAATGGTAGTTTTTAAAATGTGATTCTGGAACCAGAAGCATCTCTACCCCCTTGGAAATATGCTGTAAATACAGATTCTTGGGCTTCACCTGAGACTTCCTGAATCAACAGCTCTCGGGGTGGGGCCCAGCAATCTGTGTTTCTAATACCTTCTGTGGGCTTCTAATGCCAGCTGGTTTGTACATCTCTGCCTAAGGGTTAAATTGTGTGTGTGTATGGACTACTGCTATTGTCAAACAGTATTTTCAGAATAAAAGTAATTCCTGAAATGGGTTACTGAGAAAGCACCTTTGTTTACTGAGCAATGGTTTTTTTAAAGCACAATTTCCAAGACCTTAGTAGAAATGCGAATTCTCATGCTTCACCCCAGACCTACTAAATCAGTCTGGCATCCGGGCCGTGATCTGTGTTCTGACGTACCCCCGGTGCCTCTGACGCAGGCTAGCGTGTGGAAACCTCTGATTTGGAAGAAAACTCTCAAGCAGCAGCGGTAACTTCACATGGCAGAACTCACGGAAAGAAGCCAATACTGTCCCTATTCAGAGCTAGACTGCATCTTACATTCCTCAGTAACGGAATAAGAAAGGTAAGAATTCTACACACTACGGATGTTTTCACATTAGAAGCTACCACTAATTACAACCACCACTGACTCATCTCCTACTACATGGTAAACAGTCATCCAACAGCAATCCTGAAACATACGTTCTGCAATACCCCTGGGTTAGTGATGGAAAACAGACTGAAAACAACTACCCAACCTGCCAGTAACAAAGACCCAAGTCCTTAATGTGTCGTACAATGTGAATTAATGCTACAACTAGTACTCAAACAGTATTTTATACTTTGTGTTTCGGTGTGGGTGCAAACTGTTGAATCTTAATTTATACTAAATTGATCTTCTGTATATAAAGATAATTGAAAATGAATCTTGATGCGAATGGAATGGGAGGGGGAGTGAGAGATGGGAGGATTGCGGGTGGGAGGGAAGTTATGGGGGGGACAAGCCATTGTAATCCATAAACTATACTTTGGAAATTTATATTTATTAAATAAAAGTTAAAAAAAAGAAATATACAAGCAACATTTTAAAAAAGGCAACAAAAATGTAGAACTCTGAACAATCAAAGTATCAGCATCCATAGTTTTGTACAAAGTTATAGTTTAAACATGTTTCCCATACAGCCGAGTCCACATGGTACCCCAAACATGGCAGTCAACATGTTATTCTGGCAAAGGGAGCTTCTGACCATTCTCTTTTGTGATTTTTCTTTTTCAAATCACCCGTCTTAGCAATATCATGAGAACAACAAAGACTCTTCATGCTGTCCATAGAATTGTTCATATATAACACATACACCTCCCCTTTCTTTAGAAATACAAGAAAAGATTTTGTACTGTGAGTTTCCTGGAGGTTCGGATGACACACTGGGCTCATCCAGATTACCAATCCAGTCTCTTAGTTCTGGCCTCACAGCCACCTCCCATGTGGCCCTGACTTTTTTCCCTCCAAGTCTCCTTGCTTCCTTTGTTTGAGTAGAGCAGTAAGTCAAGGATGGAAGGGCTTTGTTAAGGAAATGAGTGAGCCTGCAACCTTCACCGTGCTTGACTCTATCTACCAGTTGGAGCACTGAAATACTCTCTTGTAGTATACTTCTCTCCCTCCATTTCTTACATTTCTATTTATTTGAAAGGGAGAGGGAAGGAGAAGGAGTGAGAGAGAAAGATGGATTAGAGATGAGTATCTTCACTCCTCAAATGACTACAACAGCAGGAAATGGGCCAGGCTAAAGCCAGGAGCCTGGAAGTCAATCCGGGCCTCCCATGTGGGTGGCAGGGATTCCACACCTGCCTCCCAGGGTGTGCTTTCTCAGGAAGTGGGGAATCCGATGTGGAGCCAGGGTTCAAACCCAGGTACTCTGACATGGATGTATGTGCTCCAAGTGGCATCTTAACTGCTGTGCCAAATGCCTGCCCCGGCAGCTCCTTCTGGTTCTGTGTGAAGACCCTTCTTTCCCTGCCAGCTCCACTACACTGGCTACTCTTCAGAGTCTGGGCCGCATTGTTGTTTCAGCTCTCTGATCCATGTATAAACTAATAGTTTCCCAAAGTCTACTACAGTCAATATTGGTGAATTTGTGTATGGGTGAAAATTTGCTTACAACCCCAAAATCATTAGAGCTAGCACCTGGGCAACCATTTGTGGCCACAGAGAGTGGCAAAAACATTTGAGTTACCCACTGTGCACGTTCCCAGCTGAGGTCCAGCAAGGCAGTGCTACCTCTTCTTGTTTCAGCTCTGACACTGGAAACAAGGGTCCTTTCTGGGGTCTAGTTAGTACTTCTGTGCTTTTCATGGGTGGCTTCCCTTCTTAAAATGGCCCCAAGCACAATGCTCAAGGGCTGTGTCATGCTCCTCAGTGTGAGGAGGCTGTGATGGGCCTTATGGAGAGAGCACATATGGTGGCAGTGAATCAGCAGTGTGCTTGTATATTCAGTAAGGAGACTTCCAACAGAAATGAGAACCCATGGTCACGTGTTGGTGTTAGTGTCATGACAGGCTCGCAGGAACCCCGCCCTGCATGTCCCCTAGGAGGCACGGGTCAGCTTTCACTGATTCCACACCTGCACTGACTACAGAACAGAGCTCCTGTGAACAGTGCGGGCTGACTGTACCTTAAGCCCTGAAGCTCTGCATGCTCCATTTGGTTCCAGCTGTGTACACATAATCACCTACAAGAGCCTGGGGTGCGCCTCACACTGCAGAGTCCCATAGTCCCAGATGCAGTCCTCTTCTTCCTATCCCCTCTGGAACACGGCACACACATCACACAAGTTCCTCGTCCTGAGCCAGTCGTCCCACAGGAACACCATCAGTCACCGCAGTTCTCAAAGCCAAAATTTAGAAGTTATCCTGGGTTTCCCGCTTCATATTCCATATACAATTGAGGACCACATCCTGACAATCCTACTCTTTGATCTTTGGATTCTTGTCCTTCTCTGACTCCCTCTGCCACGCTCTCTTGTTTCAGGTCTCTCTCATGCTTCAACCAGTGACGACAACAGCCTCCTAAGTGATTTCCCCACCCAATCTTGCCCATTCCCACTCTGCTGCCACCCAGATTCTGTTGAAAGACACCAGCTCTTTGTTAATAGGCATGTTTCTGCACAGAGCCTCTTCCTTCTCTCTCAGCTTCAGCAGCTTCCCAGTTTGTCCCTCACAAGCTTTCAGTGATCCTTCTAAGTCACACTGTGTCACTTCTCCACAGGCCTACAACGTCCTGTCACAACCACAGTACAAGACAAGTTCCTGGGGCTGGCACAGTGACATAGTGGGCTAAGCCTCTGCCTGCGGCACCCACATCCTCTGTCTGCGGCACCCACATCCTCTGTGGGCACTGGTTTTAGTCCCAGCTGCTCCTCTTCTGATCCAGCTCTCTGCTATGGCCTGGGAAAGCAGTAAAAGATGGCTCAAGTGCTTGGGCCCCTGCACCCACATGGGAGAAAAGGAAGACAATGCTGGCTCCTGGCTTCGGATCAGCTTATCTCCGGCTGTTGCAGCCACTTGGGGAGTGAACCAGTGGATGGAAGACCCCTCTCTCTTTAACCATCTCTCATAAAGTTCATTGAAAATAGATCTTAGTAAAAAGTAAGACTGGGAATAGGAGAGGGAGGAGGAAGAGGGTCGGGGTGTGGGTGGGAGGGTGGGAATGGTGGGAAGAATTACTATGTGCCTAAAGTTGTATTTATGAAATACATGCAAATAAATATCTTAAAAAAAAAATACAAGGTTCTTGCAGGACCTACTAAGCCCCAGCCCCATGTGATCAGCACCTTCACAAGCTCCCTGACCTTATCTCCCCTTGCTCACTGCACTCTGGTCTCCCTGGCCTCCTGGCACTCCCTCAAATGTGTTGGTCACCTGACTGGTGGCCTTGTTCCTTCAGTGCCGACAACCCCTTCCTCGGGGAGCTGCAAGGCTAAAATATCCACAACTCAATTCATTCTGCTCCGTTAGCAGAAATTACAGCTTCCTTCTCAGCCTACTCTCCAGTCTGCTGAGACCCACCAGCCCCTGGTCGATCTTCTGTAGCTCTCTGCTGACGTCCATATCTTCAAGTGTTCCTTCAGGTTTTCCCTGTGGGCGGGGTGGGGGGGAGCCTCTGTGATGGCTGTGTCCTTCACTTCCGCGTCCCTGGCACTTAGAATAATGCCTGGCACACCTAATGAATATTAATATATTCAACAGGTATTTGCTGACTGAATGAGCAAGTGCCTAAAATCTGTAGGCAGTTCCCTGATGCCTTAAGAATAAGCTCCAGACTCCTTCGTATCACCTCTCAGTTGACAGTGGCCACCTTCTTTCTTAAACCACACATTTCAGCCAAAATGAGGCACAGATGTTTTCTAGAAGCATCCTGTAGCTTCCACTGTCTCAGATCACTATCATGCCCACCACCCTGGTCCCTTTTTGCTTGGCTGCATCATGCATCCAGGCTCAGCTCTGGGCCAGCTCCTTGGGAAGCCTTTCCCTGTGGCCTGCACCCTCCCACAGCATCATTCTTCGACAGCCAGTTCAAAACATAACCACTCTGCTGGGCACCCTCTAGTTCAACAGGCTCTTGTTGGGGAGCAGGGCTTCATCTGATTAATCTTTTAAAACAAAGATCTATTTATTTGAAAGGTAGGACAACACACATGTGCATACACACACACACGAGGCTGGGAATAGGGTTGGAAATCAATCTTTCACCTACTGGTTCACTCCCCAAATGCCTGTAACGGCCAGGGCTGCCCCAAGCTAGCCAGGAGCCTGGAACTCCATCTGGGTCTCCCACCTGTGTGGCAGGGACTCAAGCACCTGAGCTGGGTTGGGCATCAGTAGGAAGCTAGATTGTAAACAGAGGTGCCAGGACAAACCAGCCATCTGAAATGGGATGTGGGTGTCCCGAGTGGCAGCTTACTCTGCTGTACAACAATGCCCTCCTCTAATTCATCTTTTGATTGTCAGATTTTAACAGGACATTTGGTGTCTAGTGTATGTCAATAAAATGTATGGAGTGGAAGGTCATTTAAAACAATGCAATTGGGAGCCCGTGCTGTGGTGTAGCGGGTAAACCCACCACCTGCAGTGCTGGCATCCCATATGGGCGCCAGTTCAAGTCCCAGCTGCTCCACTTTTTTTTTTTTTTAAAGATTTATTTTACTTGAAAGAGTTACATAGAGAGAGAAGGAGAGGCAGAAGAGAGGAAGAGGGAGAGAGAGAGAAAAGAAGGAGAAGGAGAAGGAGGAGAAAGAGAGAGAGAGAGAGAGAGACAGAGAGAGAGAGAGAGAGAGAAAAGTATTCTATCTGCTGGTTCACTCCCCAGTTGGCCATAACTGTGCCGATCTGAAGCCAGGAGCTTCTTCCAGGTCTCCCATGAGGGTGCAGGGGCTCAAGCACTTGGGCCATCTTCTACTGCTTTCCCAGGCCATAGCAGAGAGCTGGATTGGAAGTAGAGCAGCCAGGTCTCGAACTGGTGCTCACATGGGATGCCAGCACTGCTATGCCACAGCACTAACCCCAGCTGCTCCACTTCTGATCCAGCTCTGTTATGGCCTGGGAAAGCAGTGGTCCCCCTTGTACCCACATAGGAGACCCAGAAGCAGCTTCTGGCTTCGGATCAGTGCAGCTCTGGCTGTTGCAGCCATCTGGGGAGTGAACCAGTGGATGGAAGACTTTCTCTGTCTCTACCTCTCTGTAACTCTGCCTTTCAAATAAATAAATATTTTTTTTTAAAAAAATGCAATTAAGATAAACTCTTGGCTATCTAAACAGATTGCTCATGTCACTGGTCCAACCAATGAGTCTAAGTAAATTACCAGACTTTGCTGATCAGTTCAATCTATGAAATGAGCATTTAATGACAATTCCTGTGATGATCCTGTAATTTATGGAAAGTGTTTTAAGTATCAGAGGTAAGCACATAAGAAGAAACTATAGCAAATAAAATGATCCCAATTTCACCTATCATATTTCTAAACCTATGTTCTTGAAGTCTCATCAATGAGAAATTATTAATATGAGGAACAAAACAGTTCTACAAAGCACCAAACAGTTAAAATTTAGTATTTTAATAGTCTTCTGTTATAATCATACTTCAGAATAAACTAAAAACATCTAGGTTAAAAATCAGCCTCCTAGGCCGGCGTCGTGGCTCAACAGGCTAATCTTCTGCCTAGCGGCGCCAGCATACCGGGTTCTAGTCCTGGTCAGGGCACCGGATTCTGTCCCGGTTGCCCCTCTTCCAGGCCAGCTCTCTGTTGTGGCCAGGGAGTGCAGTGGAGGATGGCCCAAGTCCTCAGGCCCTGCACCCACATGGGAGACCAGGAGAAGCACCTGGCTCCTGGCTTTGGATCAGTGAAATGCACCAGCTGCAGTGGCCATTGGAGGGTGAACCAACGGCAAAGGAAGACCTTTCTCTCTCTCTCTCTCTCTCACTGTCCACTCTGTCAAAAATAAATTTAAAAAAAGAAAAAAAAAACAGCCTCCTAAAAGATGTATATATTTAACAAGTAAATAGAAAAAAAGCTGGAGGCTCAGAGATCTCACATAATCACCAGAAAGTTTACTTTATAAACAGAAACCCAAGAGTTCAGGAAGTTACCTATGTACCAGTAATGAACAAAACTCTACCCCTATGCCGAACAGATGAAAGAGCTACCAGAGAGTCTCACTTAGATCACAGCAGTACACACTCAGACCTCCAAACCCCATCCTGTAAACACATTAACTGAAATCCCTAAAGTGCTTTTCCAATAAAAAGACTGATACTTCATATCAGTGGAGGGTAGCCAGGAACTGATTCCATCCTTCATCAAACTCAATACGTATATACACACCCACAATTCTGAATAGGATTACATTATTGATGTTATTCAAGTCTGAAGGGACACTTGAGTTAATACTATCCATCATTTATACAACATGTATTATGTCGACTGCTTATAATAATTCTACAGGTCTTTACTATTATATTTTAAGATGAGGAAATGAACCCTTGAAGAGATGAGTAAGCTTGCTCATGGTAGCACTCAGAGAAAGCCTGGGGTTTATAAAGTCCATAGACACTAAAGCTCAGATTAGTGAAAACAAAGCACAACCAAAACATACATGCCAACAGCATGTGCAATTTTTTTAAACATGAAGCCATCATAGCAAATCCTTGTATACCATGAAATCATTAAGACTGTAACACTAGCTACTGATGACATGTGTTTTTCTCCGTGCTCTGTGACACATGGAATTATCTAGGAAGGGAGTGTCGACAGAACTTACAGTCATGGCAGACTTACCTAAGCTTGACCTAGTGTTGGATCTTTCTATTATTGCATGCTTACTGGGGTTGTTTAACACTGAGCGTTTGGCAAGCGAGATATCAGCAGTGACCCTTGTGATGGATATCCTGTTGGGGAAAAAAGAAACAGAAAACCCTAAGGTTATTAAGGGAACCAAAGAGTACAGAATATGTATATACAGGGACCATATGTTAGGACAATTAATCATTCATTTTTGTCTATCTTAACCTTTATTGGTTGCTTACCAGGTGGCAGGTATATACTAAACGCTTTACCTGAGTTCTCTCATTAAACCATCTGAAAAATGCCAGGAGAGAGGTTTAAAATTAAACTTCTGCTGATGAAGAAAATGAGCCACAGTTAGAATATTTATTCAAAACTGAGCATATACTAAGGGATGGAGCTGGGATTTGAACATCCATACCCAAGCATATATTCTTATCCTCTTTGCCATTGTTTGAGCCTGTGATAGGCATGAAGAATAAATTAAACAATAAAATAAGGGCCTCCATCAGAGAGCTCAGAGTCTAGTGGCAGAGATGAAGAACATAATAATAAAGAACATATAAAGAACGTAATAATAAAATTATTAAAATAACTCGTGAAAAGAACACACAGGGCATTGTGACAAACAATACTAAGATGAAATATTTTAGATAGGGTAGAAATGAAAGCAACAAAATCTAAAAGCTAGAAATCGTGAATAATTTAGACAAGACTGAATGTTCAGTTCAGCAGTAGGAAAAGTTATGAAGCAAAACTGAAAGCTCACAGTATGTCTGAAGAGGGTGGCAAAGGTAGGACTACAAACAGGTATGATTTACAAGTCCATTTCAGAGTTGGAGCCCTCTGCAATATCAACTAGCCAACTAACAATTTTTTTTCCTATCTGATAAAGGACCACAGGTCTATTATCTGCAGGGAATGAAAGAGAGGGCCTCTGGCCAGGTGACTCTGGACCAAAGAAAGGAGTCTGAATGCTGAGCCACCAACTTTTCCCCTCCAGCTTAGAATTTTGATAGCCAGGCTGACATTCAAAAGAGAATTTATATCCTCCAGGTGTCAGACTGGAAGAGTCTTTTCTGGGGAATATGACTATGTCAAACAGTTAGGATCCAGACGTTCTGGTCTGGGAGATTTCCTTTATAAACTGCCCATCAAGATTGTCCTACAGGGAAGCCCAAGTCCTTTAAGCTCCACCTAGGAGCTCAGAGCTTCCAGTTAGGTATTTCGTGCCCCACTGTTAAACTTGAGCATGGCAGTGTTCACCAGGCATTTCAGGAAAACCTCTAACTTGAGACCCCAAAACAGGAAATTCACTATGACCAATATTTATGGTTGAAAGCCAAGAAACAATTAATGTATGAAACTAGAACAAATATCTGTTTTAAAACTCAGAATCAGCTTTTGGAAATTAAAAATATGACAGAAATGCAATTTCAAAAGAAGGGTTAGAAGATATAAGGGTATCTCCCAAAGAGAAACCAAAAAGAGAGTTGAAATAGAAGAAAAGTAAAAAAAATCAAAGAGCTTTCTAAGAGATTAAAATTCCAAATAATAGGAGTTTAGAAAAAAAAGAGAATCAAGACAGAAGAAACTAAAAACAGCATTTCACAAGGAAGGATGAGGTTTTTCACATTGAAAAGGTCCTGTACAGTAGTTGAAAGAGCCACACCAACACTTGTTCTTAATAATTTCCTAACACTGGGGACAAAACGAACCCTAAAAGCTTTCAGAGGAAAAACGTCACACACAAAAGGTCAGAAATTAGAATGCTGATACTTCTCAATGGCGACAACAGAAACCAGAAGACCACAAACATTTAAACTACTAACTAAAGAAGAAGGTTGATTAAGGATATTTTTAGGGATTCAAGGTCCTGCTTTTTAATATACTCTTTCTAGGGAAACTATCGGAGAATGTTTTAATTTTTTAAAAGGATTTATTTATTTGAAAATCAGAGTTACACAGAGAGAAGGAGAGACAGAGACAGAGAGATAGAATCTTCCGTCTGCTGGTTCACTCCTCAGACAGCTGCAACATCAGAAGCCAGGAACTTCTTCCAGGTGTCCCACGTGGGTGGCAGGGGCCCAAGCATTTGGGTCATCTGCTGCTTTCCCAGGCCAGTTAGCAGGGAGCTAGATGGGAAGTGGACCAACCAGGGCTCGAACTGATGCCCATATGGGATGCCAGTATCACAGGCAGCGGCTTTACTAAACCATCAAAAGTTCCTAATAGATAAAAGGAACTATGGAAAAAGAGCGCCAGCTCACAAGACAGGTGAAAGGGAAGTCTAGGGACCCTGAAGAGGTTCCAGAATGACACACAAAATACAGAGAAATGGTCCAGACTGCAGCCTGCTAGTAGCAGTACTAAATTTGGCATTTAAAATGTCATTTGAGGCACCCACATCCCCTATCAGAGTGGCTGGGCTGGAGACCCAGCTCTTCTTCCACGTCCAACTACCTGCTAATGTTTACCATGCGAGGCAGCAAGTGACGGCTCGGGTAATTGGGTCCCTGCCTCCCATTTGGAAGACACAGATTGCATTTCCTGCTCCCAGTTTTGGCCTGATGCCGCCCTATCTGTTGTGGGTATTTGGGGGAGTGAACCAGTGGATAAAGGATCGCTTTCTGTTTCTCTCTCTGCCTTTGAAATAGATGAAAATATAATTTTTAGAAAGCGAAATCATAATTTTTGTTGGCACCATATTTAGTATTCATTGTAACCACGTGAGTAATATTCAAATGAGCCATGTCATATATTTTAATCCCTACTTCTTGTGTGTTTTCTTTGTGGTTTCCATGCCAAATAATTTTAATTCATATTTTGGCTTAATTTTCTATATGTTATGAATTCATCCTCAAATTTTTTCCCAGCCAGTTATCTCAATCTCTTCACAGGGTATTCAGATACATCCAGTGGTCTTCCTGGGAGACTGCAGGATGAGACAGGTGCAGTTGTCTGCATGGGAAAGAAGATGGATATGCATAACAGCTCTATATTCTGTAAGTGGGAGTCAACAGGTAAAGCCTACCACTGAAAACACAGTAGCAAATCAAACACTTCATTTGAATTTTTATTTATTTGAAAGGTGGAAAGACACAAAGAGATTTCTATCTGCTGGTTCACTCCCCAAATGTCTACAATAGCCTGGGCAGAGCAGGGAAAGGCCAAAGCCAGGAGTCCAATCCAGGTCACCCACATGGGTGACAGGAACCTAAGAACTTGAGCCATTACCTACTGCCTTCATTGGTGCACATTAACAGGAAGCTGAAAAGAGAAGCAGAGCTGGGACTGAAAGCTAGGCACTCTGATAGGGGATGTGGGGGCCTCAAATCTTAGGAGCTGGGCTAAACATTTAGATGCAAGGAGCACATATGGAAAGATATGGCTGAAGAGTTAAAAGCAATTACTATCTGGAGAGCAGAGCATGTGACAAAGCATAGGAAGTGACTACTGGCTTTTGGGGAAAAATATAGATTTTTTTTTATCTACATACCCAAAAATGTATCCTTTTGGGTTCCCAGTTCCATGAATTTGGACCAGTTCATATGAGTTCCGTATCAGATTCATGACGCAGAGTCAGTCCTTGACATCTCCCTCCACTTCCCGGGTGCTACCCTTTATAATAAAGTCCATCTTCCCTCTCATCCTACTCCTGGCAACCACAGAGCTATTTCTTGCCCCTTTATGTTTTAACTTTTCCAAAATATCATCTAAGTGGAATCATATATATGTAGTCTTAAGAGTGGTGTATATCAAAAGTTCTTTTATATTGCTGAGTGGCACTACTATTTTAAATAACTTCTATTTTATTTTTACGCTTTTTGTTAGATAAAAAATTATTTAGCATTTAAAAAGCCACTACTGTAAAATACTGAAGCTGCCAATTTAAAAAATAGTTTCATTATCATTTCACAGTGCTTTCACATGAAATCCGACTATAGGTAGGGACATCCAATGCTCAGTAATTATTTAAGTGCTCTTATTTATTCAGGGTCAGCACAGTGGGGTGCAGTGATACTACCTGGGAAGCAACAGCTGTACTCACACTGAACACCTGAATGGCCAAAGTGAGAGACATTCACTCACCATGTTTCTTGGGTGCCAACACCTTGGCCATCATTATTCTGCATGCTATCACAGGACTTGGATGTGTGTGTGTGTGTGCATGAGTGTCTGGAGTACAGAGTGGAGGGAAGCAAACATGTATCTGATGTTAGATGGTAGTTAGTGCCATTAAAAATAATGGCGGGACAATGGGACAGAGGGTGGTGTATTGCGCAGAGTGTATTTAGTATTCAGAAGTAATCTCTCAGGTAAGGCGGTATTTGGTCAGATGCAGGCAGGGAGGGAAATGAGTGATGGACATAGAGTGGGCAGGGTGTTCTGGGAGGGAAGAAGGACGAGAACCTCAATTGCTGGGCAAGGACAACGGCAGCTGCCTGGGTCCCCAAGCCCTGCGGATGAGCAGAGACTGCAGCTGTGTCTCCCAGGAGCGCTGGACACAGCCTGGGGGGCAGGTTCCGTGGTGACAGGGCCAGGAGACCTGCTAGGAAGCGCTGCACAGCGTAGTCCACGGGGAACTAAGTCTGCAGGAGCACAGGATGTTCTGTAATGATTCCTGCTTCTCCCTGTCCCGCACGCCTGGTCTTTTCTCTCCGCACGTACTATGGCTCAGCCAGGTTCCTTGCTTTCATGGCTAGCTCTGTAGCCTGGGAGAGGCCGCTGTCCCACTGAAGCTCCTGAAGCAATGCTTTGGGAACTGTCCGTAGTTGGGGTTTGGCCACAAAAGAGACCCTGCGAGTCCTAAGGGCAGAGTTCGTGAGGACAGTTCAGTTGTGAGTGGCGGCTCTCAAAGCCACCACAGCAGCATTTGAAGTTACAGATGCCTTCATCCTGCCTCAGAGATTTGGATTCCGTTAGTTAAGGGAAGGACAGAAGCCCTTGGATTTTTTTTTTTTTTTTTTTTTTTTTGTAGTGCTTCCGGTGATTCTAATTTGCAACCAGGATAGCCGCTCTCCAGTTTAGAAGCGGTCTCATGTCAAAGTAAGATTTCTACATCAGAAATAAAGTGAGGTGATATTTCAGAAGATTATTGGTTTCTATTAAGATTCCCTCGCTGCAGATTCTGACAATGGTGTACAACAGCCCCCAGCAATTCAGCTTGCATTCCACACACTTCAGTGCCAACAGCTGATGCTTTCAAAGCCACTGGGGAAGAAAACTGAATTTATCCGATTCTAGCTATTTGTCTTCTTCCCAGTGTCCTTGTTAAGTTGCCTGTCATTGTTCTCTGAGGTGAATGTGAAGACTGCTTTGTTTATCTGCCACAGTTGGTTAGGGGCACCCAACTTTAAACAGCCTGCTCTCCTGCACACCAGAGACAGCACAGGATTTGCGCCTTCTTTGACCTGCCACCCTCCATGCGAGGATTTGTGCCTTCTTTGACCTGCCACCTGCCATGCCAGTTAACAGCAGACTCCCGGGTCTTCAAGGTCTGCAGGACTGCCACAAATGAACCTAACTGGGTTCCAGAACAGAACAGGAATTCTTGACTACCTAGCACCTTCCATCACCATCTCCTTCTGTATTCTCTCCTTTGTGGGCTTAATGAAAAGTTCTTAAATTTAGTTTATTTATTGGATCATTGACAGGAAATTCAGTTTTCTGTTTCAGAATGTCACCTGTGTGCTTGTATCTGAGGCTTCTGGTAAGTTTCCACTGTGGCTGTTTGACCTTGCCAAAGGCAAAGGCATTTCATGATACAGGTAACTCTGGATGTCTTGCCATGGGTGGAAAGGTTAAATTTTCACTTGGCTTTTATAGTTTTATTGTGTGGACTCTACTCTCTTTGAGGACCTTTAATTGATGATCACAGGGTTAGAATGTTGAACTCCAGCTCTATGATTCAAGAGTAGCCAAGGCACGTCCATTAACAAAGCCATATGGAAATCGTTTCTGGCCAGAAACAATAGACGGATACAACATTCAGATTTTGTACTTATTTGTTTCCTAAATGCAGTCTGGATGGCTTATACTTCAGAACATGGGTCCAGGATACACACTGTGGCTGGAATCTATCTTCCATATTCAAAACGTATTCATGCTTTCCAAATGAAAGAGGTGAATTAGGAAGTTCTATTGCTTTTCATCTGGTATATGGGAAAGGGCAGCAGGTTAAAGCAGTTGTGCACAGCACTGTCTATTCCAGTGGAACATTTTGGGTGGGTTAGCTCATGTGCACAATGTCAAAATTTTGATAAATGACAGAGCCAAGAATAAAGAAACAGAAACTAATTGGGGTGGATTAGATGTATGCCTTTTATACTTGGGCAGAGCCAGCAGCCTTGGCACAAGCCAAAAGCTACATTTCCTGGTATAAATTAAAAATCACTTCATAAATGTATGGAAAATAAAGATATCTACTTCAGGGCATTTGGTTTATGTAGACCTTGAATATAAAGTCTTTCAATGCCTTGGAATAAAGTCTACTATTTGCTTTCTATTCCTTTCAATCTTCTGGTTGATCACTTGCTGACAATATTCATCCTGTTATAAAAGCTTCCCTTACTATTCCTGCCTCCTCTGTTGAAAGTCAACATAAATCAGAACTTTTTATAGGAGTAGGTGTGGTCTAGAAAGGAAAGAGCTGTGTTAAGCAACCTAGAAGAACACTGAAATCAACAGACACAATGTCTTGTTAGGATGGCGGAAGGCAAGCAACACAGAGAAGAGAGGTACCAAATATATATATTTTTAAAAAATACAGAATTACGCACTAGTGCTCTATGTTCCCAGGTCCTTTGTAATCTATTCTTGGTTTAAATCTCGATGTTCAATTTGGTCCTCTCTCACATCTTGAACGCTTTAGAAGCTGGCTTAAATTTTACCCCAACACCCACTGATTATTTGATCCAAGCTGCCTTTCAAGAGACTATTAAAAAAAAACACTCATGAAGCTAAAGCCCTTGTTTGGTTTTGTAGCCTTTCAAAAGATTCTAAGTAATCTCTATGGAACCCAGGTCTCTGTTTTTGCTTGTCATAGTACCTGGCACATACTTGTAAATAACAACTCCATAAAGTTTTCAGGAGTGGGAAAGGGGAGGAGAGAGAAAGGATTAAGTCCAAGGTAACTGGCAAGGCATATTCCATATGGCCCTGGCTTTGCTACTGCCCAGTCCCTGCCTAGGTCTCTGAGACCTGAAGTGGCTTGTCTTACATCATGCACTGTCATACTCTGATGCCTTCACACACCTGCACACCCTCTGCTGGACGTGCCCTGCTCATCCATCTATGTCACGTGATGAACCTTAGGGACCATGTGTAAACCTCTTCCAGATGTAGTCTGTTTATATAAGGGTGCTTCTAAAAGTTCTAGGAAAATGGAAGCTAAGTTTATTTTGGTATGAAAACCTTTTTGAAATCCACATGGTTTCTACATAATATTTTCCATGAACTTGAATATTTTCTACATAGTATTTTCCACCAACTTGAAGACCCTTCACTTGTACTGGGTTGTCCTTCTATTTATTTTCTATTTTATAGCTGGAGGTTTCGGTGTATGGTTTACATCCAAGCTCTTTACCGGTAGAGACGGGGCACTCGACATCTCTGCACTGACCCCTCTAGCTGCGGACATACATTCCACACTCACTGACTCCTTGTTCACACTGAGCACTGCTCCAGCCACTGAGAACACAGCCGTCCACAACACAGTAAAAACCCTTGCCTTTAGGAATGTACAAACAAAATGAACAAACAAACCACAAGAGCGCTGGGGGGAAACTCAAGGAAGGCAGAGAAAAACAGAGGACGTGTGTGTGCACATGCGTGGACGCTCACAGTGTCAAGCATATCTGAAGGGAAAGTCCTCCTAGGAGAGGGCACTGTGAAGTGTAAAGGCCCTCAGGTGGGGAAGAAACTGTCTGGTGTATGCATGGGACAAGGAGGAAATAACTGTGCGGGAGCAGAATGACCAAGGAAAGTGGTAAGAGATTAAGCCAAAAGAGGAGAGTGGGAGATCAGACCATACAGGGTTACAGAGGCCACTATAAGGCTTTGTGTGTGTGTGTGTGTGTGCTTTTTAAAGATGTATTTGTTTGAAAGGCAGAGTTACAGAGAAAGATGGAGAGACAGGAGATGGGGTAGAGGAGAAAGTGAAAAGGGGTAGGGGGTGGGAGAGAGATCTTCCATCCAATGGATCACTCCCCAGATGGCCTCAATGACCAGGGCTGGGTCAAACCAAAGCCAGGACCCTGGAACTCCATCCTGGAACATCTATCCTCGAAGTGAATAGCAGGGCCCCAAGCACTTGGGCTTTCTTTGGCTGCTTTCCCAGGTACGTTAGCTGGGAGCTGGATCAGAAGTGGAGCACCTGAGACTCACAGAAGATGCTAGCATCGCAGGTGGCCGCTTAAGCCACTGCATCACAACGCCAACCCCAGGGCTTTAGTTTTTATTCTCAGTGAACACAGAAATCACTGGATGGGTCTGAAGAAAGGAGTGAAAAGTCCTAGCTTGCAGTTCCAGAGGGTCACTCAAGCTGCCGACCTGAGAGCAGGCCTGAAGAGGGAGATGACGGAAACAGTGAGAAGAGTCCAGAGGCCGTGGCCATAATCCAGAGGTGTGAGATGCTGCTGTGTCACATCACTAAGAGAGCAGAGAATGTGCAATGAGCTCTTAGATTCTGGATGAGTTCTGAGAATACAGACAGAAGCACTTGGATGAGACACGTAAGAGAACAGTTGAGGGTAACTCCATGATCTAGGGTCGAGGGTCTCAGAACATATCAACAGGGGAGGCTATGGGAGGATCGGGTTTTGGAAGAAATTTGGAAGTTTGAGAAGTCCATCACATATCTTAGGAGTGATGTTGAATAAGTATATTAATAGATATATAGGCCTGAAATTCAGAAGAGAGACAAGCAAAGGAATGGTATTTAAAACTCCAACACCAAATGAAATCACCGAAGGACTGAGTGTACAAGGAAGAGAAAGACGAACAAAGGCGTCAGCCCTGGCTCTCCAGGATGTCTAGCTGATGAGGCAGAAGCAGCAAAGGAGACACAGGAACAGCTAATGCTACAGAAGGGAAAGCAGGAAGGTGGAGTTGCAGAAACCAGGACAGGGGATTTTAAAGAGGGGCAGTTGTCTACCGTGTCAGCTACTGCTGTGGTCAAGCGCAGCAAGGACTGAGATGTTACCCTTGAATTTAGCAATGTGGAGCTGGTTGGTGATTTTCATAGGATCAGCTCTGGCTGAACAGTGTGGGTCAAAGTGTGACCAGAATAGGTTTAAGAGAGTGGAAGAGGTGTTGGTGCTGTGGCACAGCGGGTTAAAGCCCTGGCCTGAAGTGCCAGCATCCCATATGGGCACCAATTCTAGTCCTGGCTGCTCCTCTTCTGATCCAGCTCTCCGCTATGCCCTGGAAAAGCAGTAGAAGATGGTCCAAGTCCTTGGGCCCCTGCATCCACATGGGAGACCCAGAAGAAGCTCCTGACCTGGCTCCTGGCTTCGGATTGGCACAGCTTCGGCTGTTGCGGTCAATTGGGGAATGAACCAGCGGATGGAAGACCTCTCACTCTCTTTGGCTCTACCTCTCTCTGTAACTTTCAAATAAATAAAATAAATCTTAAAAAAAAAAAAAAGAGAGAGAGAATGGAAGAGAGCAAGTATAATATCCAACAATTTTCCCAAGGAATTCTGTTGTAAAGAAAATGGGGAAAAAGAGACAGAGAAGAATGTGAAGTCAAATGTGAGGAGAAATAACTACATTTGTATATGCATGTAGGATTTCCATTAGAATGGGAAATACTGGCAAGGACAGCAGGCAGGACAGTGTGACAGCCATGTTTAAGTCGTCTGGGAATGTCTTCTAGTGTCCAGCTGGGCGGGCTGACAACTGCTAGCAGGCAGTAATGGGAGAGACTCAGAACACCAGGGACAGCTGTGCTCAGGGGGCCTCGTGGACATCTTCATTTTGCCTGTTTTCCCAGTGAACTAGTAAAGAACGGTCATCGAGGGAGAAAGAGACTGAGATGAGAAGGGGCTGCTAGACCTTAAAACAGGAGAAAGTCTTTCAGGAAAGTGGAAAGGGAGTGGATATTTAGAATGATGGTTGGGCATCGGTAGGGGCCCCTGACACCCAAAGCAAGACGAGTCACCAGGGCTGTGGCCAGCCTGGCTCAGCTTACAGATGCAGGTGCACAAACTGGACTACCGGGGGTTTTGGGAGTAAAAGTGTGAAGTAAAGTAAAAGTGACAAATACTTGTTGGATGGACTGGACCAAACGACACTCATTTCCTCTCTTCACAGAGACAACAGAAGGTAGCTTTCTCTTGGGGTCCCATGCCCGCCCCACCATGGTCTGTCTTCTTCATCAAGTTAAAAATCCAAAGAAAGTCAGCATTCTAAGATACTCACCGCCCTTCAAATCTGTGTTTTAAAAAATCAAACAGCGCTTTCTGCATCATATCTGTGACCTGTAATTAAGCATTAAGATATGAGAAAAATATTACTCATGATTGAAACAATTTTACTCTTCCCAAGAACACTTGAAAACCATTTTCCACTTGGAAGAAGTGGCTTGTAAGTTGCCAAAGTTTTCTGAGTCTTGGTTCAGTGACAAAAAGCCAAAGTTCCCTGAACTTGTATCATGACGTTTTGGAGACAACAACATATTGCTCTGCAACTGGCTTCACTCACTCCATCTGACTTTTCCTGGGCTGAGTAGATGGCATCCAGCAGAAATCTCCAAAGCCACAGCCAGGAAAGCCACGCAGAATAAAACACTAAGCAATGTACACACCCCTCAGCTTGAGAAGACAACACGCTTGGCTGTGACTAGCTCTTCCGGGTCTGGATCCCAGAGTCGGGAGTGACAGGTACAGTCACAAGGCAGTGGGGCAGCCACTCACCTCATACCCCTTCAGAGAAGGGCCCACGAGGACCACGGGTCGCATGGAGGGCACCACATCATACGGAGGAGTGTGCTCTGTCTGCAGAGAGAGGAAGGCATTTAGACGTTCAGGGGCAGAGGAAGCCTAAATATCTGATACATGCGGTCCTCTCTCTGAACTCCATAATGTGAGGCACTGGCATTCCAGATATTAAGATTTTATTTGTAAGTTGCCTCTTGTCTAAACAAACCCATTCCAAGATTGGGAGGGTTTATTTCCTTACAGTTTCCAAGTTACTGACTGATCTACAATTTTCTCACTCTCTTTCAAGAAACGCTACTGCGGTATTAGTTCCTAAAGCAGGAGGTGCTGCTTTTGAATGCAAACAGAAGCATGCCTCATGCAGAAGAGCTGCTTTAGGCTTCACCGGAGGTTAGAGTTCTTGTTCAGATGCATTTGCGTTTTCTGAAGAGTTGAAATGCTCAAACCTAACATGGTTTAATTATGGACGAAAGAAACATTCCATTATCTTTGCATCCTACAGGTTTATCTTACCTGGATAAAATCTAGTTTCAGAACATTTTAACTCTATCAAATACTTTTTAAAAATCTATTTTATTGTGAGAGTTTAAATTACAGTGCCTGTTCCAATAAACAGTAATCATGATCACTGCTCACAGCATACTTAATAATGCTTTGGGATTTTATGGTTTCTATGGCTTGGTATTTAAAAACTTACAATGCAACCTTTATGTGTTTTGGTGGGAAAGTGGTTGTTGAGTAATAATATATTCCACTGTGCTTCAGTGGCTCCAAAACATTATCATTTTTATATCTAATATGCTTCTGTAGTTTAGGTAGCATTTCTCTTATGACTAATTCATTTCTTTCTTGTTTAGAAGAACAAGGGAGAAGAGCTAAATTTTCTAACAATTCCTAAAACTATCAACACCTTTCAGCTTACTTGCTTCAAATTATATATTTCAAAAACTTAGGTAATTTGCTTGATTATATGAAAACTGCCTCTACTGATAACAGAAAATAGTAAGCTGATCCAAAACTAATTTTTTTTTTAAATGCAGAAGACAAACAGATATGGCTTTAGACACTGAAATAAGCAAGTTGTTACATGAATCTTCATTAAGGAGTATCTCAAAATATGTATTTTCAGAATCACACACATCAAAAGAGGGTTGTACTTAAACTATTTTAAGAATTTGATAAACTGATTTGTAAATGTGACTAGAATTTTTGCATCCTGCCTGTCAGTCACAAACATTTTATTGTTGCTTAAAATTGTTCACTGCAAATTTTCCAGAGCTTCATTTGAATTTAACTTGCTTAAGGGGAATTAAAAAGTATTTCAAATTCAAAAGCTTTCCTCTGAGATTTCACCACTAGGCACAGGCAATATGATCAGGGGAGAAAAACATTACTGCTGCTGTGCTGTCAGATTTTACTGCTTAAAATTTCACCTTGCATTCAAAATTAATATCAATAAGCACAGTAAAGATAGAATACATTATTGAACAGAAAAAAAAACAAGACAAACATAATACAGTGACAGCACAAATGCCACAGAAGCACCACTCTAAAAGCAACCTAAAACATGGAAAATAATCTTATTTTGAATCTCACGTTGTTTTGCTTTTTTGAACTCTGCATCGAAGTTTACCGCATAATCAGTAACATAAGAAGAATGAATACCAGTGCCGAAGGCATCATAAGCATGTTATTAAGTTATTACACTTTATACCACCTGGGTTCACACTGAAAGTGTTTAGAAGCCAAATCATTATTATGATGCAGTGAAAGGATACCTTTTCCACCATTATAATTAGTAATATAAATTGCATGCATTTTAGTAACAGCTACCAAGAAATTTTATTTCAATTCTTTAAGTCTGAAGTGGCCCAGTCTTTGATAAGTCTCTGGTTCCTTTGAACTGTGTGACTGCCAACTAGCAAAGGGTTATCCATGCTGGTAAACAATCAGCTTCTTCATCAGTAGGGTAGCTACAGAAATTACCTTATTTGATGGAATATTGGTATTTTGTGCCCTTTTGATAATGACACCATTATTTTTCCCACCCTACTTTGAATTCCTTAGTGGGAAAATGTGATAAAGTGAAAGTCCTTAAAGTTTTAGAATTTATGGGTCAGCAAACTTCACTAAACTATCTTCGCTAACATGTTTTGAGTCCTGTTCCCACTCTGGTAAGTCCAGAGCAGCTTAGCTGATTCCCAAGCTTCTGAACTATGGACACTGCTGGTCACTTGGCTCAAAGATTTGGCTGCGATGAGAAGACAGGAGCAGAGAGATGGGTGGGCCCTCTGTTGTAGAGGAACATCAAGATGGGGCTCTCGTTGGTGACACAAAAATCCAGCTGTTTTAATTTTTGCCCGGAGTGCTGAGGTCTACTCTTACTAAAGTAACCGTAACTGATTAAAAAACAAGACTTGACAGCCCAATCACTGTCTTTAGAGTTCTTCCTCCAGAGAGCAACCCACTTGTTTGCAGAGAACAGAGCTCTGCGTGCTGAGAGTCTGGGGCAGAGAGTGGAGTTCACTTCATGTGTACAAGTGCACAGTGTCATGGCTGCACTTGGTGACATTAGGATGGAGGACTCTAAAACCACAGTAGCTGTGGAAAGTGGTATGGAAAAGAAGGGGAAAAATGAAAACCAGGGGAAAGGGCCTGAAAAAAGTACTGCTTGAAGCTACAAAACTCTGAGAGGAAACAGACTTTGGTTTGAGTAAAGAGAGCTCTGGAAGACCCTGTGGTTTCTAGTCAGGGGACAAGTAGCATCCTTGTGTAGCATTGGTTGGCCAACGGCAAAGGCTCTATGTGTGGCCACCAGCCCCACTGTCCAACAGGCGAGATGCTGAATTCTGACTGATGGAGAAGGCAAGAACATTGGGAGAGGATTTATACATGACAATAGGAAAAACTCACAGTAAACCGCCAAAACAAGCCTGCAGTTTTCCACTGGTCTTGTTCATCTGCAGATTTTGCACCTAGTGGATTAGAAGTTTAAATACTGACTAAATTAAAAATTGAATATTCCTTTTTTTCTAGTACAAGCTATGTATCTGGATATCATAAATCAGAACCTAATAACTGTTTTCATATGCTTGATTATAAGTTAAATTTCCGGAGAAAAGAAAGAGACAAAGACAGACAGAATAAGCATGCACAATTGAGGTGCATTATATGGAGTTGTCAGTGTTTGACATCCTTGAATGTTTAAACAAATTCCCTTGGTGGTAGATATTATTCCATCAAAAAGGATAAGTACTGTAATGGTGTTTTTAACAGGTCACTCACTCAATTTAGTTGGTTTGAAATTCATGGACTCAATTAGCTGTTGATAGGTTCTTTTCTTAGGACGGAAATGACTGCATTTAATAGAACTGTGGGAATTAATGCTAATGATGCCAGTGGCAGGATAAACACAGCTTATGTCAATGTAAACTTACCGATTTCTGCTTCTGCTTAGCTACAGCAGCATGGAAAAGAAACAAAGAATAACAGAGCATGCATGTTATTGGCTTGTCAAAGGACGCAGACGGTCAACAGGACTAGAAATGTGACGCAGTGCAGTTGAGCGGGTGGACAATGGGAGCCGGGAAGTTCATGTTACCTTCTTAAAGAAGGGCATTCTTTTCTCTTTGGAGTGGGGTGACGTTACACTGTTTGCACTGGGTTTAGGGGAGCGGTGGTTTGCTGGAATATCATTTTCTTCTGCATCTAAGCCAGTAGCATCTATGTCTATAGCTATATACAGACAAACAATTCAAAAATCATCAGGTGGACAGGAGAGGAAAAACAGGTTATAAAGAAAATAAAATGAAAGCAAATAAAACTATCCACTATAAAAGGTCTACTATGAGTGTTCAACACAGTACACAAAGAAAGTAAAATTTAAAGGTACAGCATGTTAAGAACACAATGTAATCAAATCTAACAAAACTGAGATAACCTCATCATGTTTGCTGGAACCAATCAGTTTCATGCTGGATCTCTTAATATTTTAGAGAAATATATTTATAATATATACTTTCAAATGATAATGTTGATACTCTCTATATCAACTGGGTAAAAGTACAGTATAGAACATTTGCCTTCATTTCTTACAATATCTTAAACCCACTTTTAGATAAAAGCAACTACATTAAAAACCTTTATTACAATGTGCCTCAGATTTTGCATTTTGCTTGAACTTGTATGTATTATTACTTGTATGTATGTATTAAGGGCAGTATGAAAAGGTTTGCTGACATTGCAATTGGCAGTTGAGGAAAAGCAAGAATAGAAAACCTTCAGTCTGGGCAGCCAAGGGTCCCACACACAAGGCACCTGATTCTGTGGGGGTTTCCAGAATGAACAGGACTGAAATGGTCGCAAGATGACATGTGCATTCTCAGACAGGCCTGACTGAAGAATAACTGGAAAACCCTGGATCTGATGACATACAAACAAAATCAGTCTGAAAATGACAAGAGAAAACTTCTGATGACTTCTGGACAGCCCCTGAATTTAACATGAGAGGCAGGGTGGAAGGGCATGAAGACCTGAGACTCATCTGTAAAACAAAGGACTTAGGTTTGTTGCTCAACACGCTTTGAATTTCAAATCTTTAAATCTGAAAATACAGCTCAGAAAATAGTCACTAATGGAGAAAAGGATGCATATTCTCACTTGGAAGTTTATTAAAAATGCTTCCATATTCAATTACTATAGAATTTTATCAACAGCAGAATCAGAGCTGGAAGTCTTTTAAAGATCAGCTTCAATTCTCTTATTTTTAAGATTTGAAATATAAATTAATAGAGTTTACGTCACTTGTTTTTTTGGCTCAAGCCAGGCAGAGCCAGGACTCTGAACCTAATTCTCCCTTAGTGGAATCCGCTCCCTGTCCCTATACAATGCTGCCCTCCAGCTAAGTCCCTTCTCAGTCTGGGTGGACTTGCTCGGTTCCCTGTGTGTCCCCAATGCGGTCATGTCCTCAGTTGTCAAGAATCAGGAGGATATCATAGAGTTATTACTCCACGGTTGATATTATGTCAAGGAAAAGAAAAAGAAGAAAATTTACTCACCCCAGGAAAACATCCTAATACACATGTTAGATCTCCAACAAAAACCACAGTATGTTCAGATATAAGGAACAGTTTACCATTTTGAAGTAACAAACAGCCTGGCATGATAATACAGCTACCATCACAGTTGCAGGCTGAACTGGCACTCACAACAGCCCCTTCTAAGCTTTCCAAGGGATGGGAGACCATTTGACAGGCAACACATTGTTTTGATATCCATAATAACTTCACAGTTGAAAATGATTCAGCCCTTTGAAAGCTGGGAGTTCTTATTTAAGTATTTCTTTTCATTTAGTTAGGTACAAAACCTGCGCCGAAGTGAATACATGGCATTGTTTGCACAACATTGCAAATATCACCTATTGCTTGCATAATAGATGGGCTATGATTTTCTGTCAAGTAAAGCTATAATAGGCTGAATTAATTCCAGGCATGCAGACAGCTTACCTAGTAAATTTGCCCCGTCTGTGCCTACTGATGAGCTAGAAGGTTCAGCTTGTGATGTGTGGGGGAAGCCGTACAATGTGCCCAGGGGTTTGAACTGATGCAGACGTTTATACCACCCTGTATAACCCTTTGCTCATATAGGAAACTCTCCTCATGGGCTTACTGAATGACACATGGCTGGCAAGAGCGGGAAAACAAGTCGTGAGGGATGCGTTTCTTCAGGTCATTAGTGCCTTCAACGGATGAAGGACGTGATCCGGGTATTTAATTGTTCCTACAACATTTCTTACCCAACATCAGAAGGTTGCCCTTTCTGGTGCTAAATTCGCATATTCTTGATCTTTCTCATCTTTTATTGGGCATAAAAAAGCCACATTCAAGGGATACTGTCCTCTGAAGGCCTTTCTCAAATTCAGCTACCTAGTTTGGATGTCAGAGGCGACAGGAAACGTCTGTGCATTTGATTCTGTGATTTGTCCATTGAACTCAGTCTGCTATGATCATCAGATAGATTCTTTTTCCAAAAGGAAGAATGGGAATGCGTAAGAGAGTAGAAATCCACAAACGCTGAGCTGTGACACTGCCCAGATATGGACACCCACACACATAACTTGAGTCAAGTTTCAAATTTTACCTATACTGGGACAAAAGGGCTTAAAATTCCAAACCGAGAACTTTCCAACTTATTAATTTTGACTTTTGTTTAACTTAAATCTAAAAGCATCTAGGTTAATCTGAAACAGAAAATTCTGAAACATGGTCACTTTCAGAACTTGTTATAGAAACTTCCCAAGACAGCTAAGAAGCGTGCTCCACTCTGCGCAGAGCCCCACACACTTCATTACACTCAGATGCCTCTCCAGTTACTGCGAGATGCTACCCCTTCTCAGTCCTACACTTGTATTTCCATACTTTAGCAAACACGAGTATTTAGTTGGGAAAGACTATTTCCATCTATTTGAACTCATGTCTTCCATTCTTCCTCACTTGTATTAGCATTATTTTATATTATTATTAGTTGATAGCCTCAGGAAGACTTTTTGAGATTCACATTTTCAAGCTTGGGTCGAGCTGATTAGAGTTCAGAAGTGACACATGTCTACTCACAAGTGCGGTGTGGGATATGTCTTTGGCAACTGGCCACTAGCCCATACCCACATGCAAAGTCTAAATTTTTCCTTTTCCAAATCCCTTAGGGCATCCGAGCATGTTTACTTTAGGCAGATGCTTACGTGCTTTGGTGTAGCAATGGGTGAGGAGAATTGTAGTGAGGAACTCTGGGCAGCAAGGATGATAAAAATGACAACTGCAAACCCATCCACACGTGGCAGGTGCATGAGAGCGTGAGAGGTGGATGGAGGAACCTTTCATTTTTCATAATTTTCTGGACTTTCCTTTTATTTCATTTGGAATATTGTTATGAAACTTATCAGAGTCCTGCTGTGCTTATATATTTTGTAGTTAGTTATATCTCCAGTCTTCTCATAATTTTTTTCTCTTGGTATTTAGCAAAGTTTATCCCAAGTCCTGTATATATATAAAACTTTGGTGAAGTTTTAAATCATCTTTATTTTAGTATATTAAACTCTTCACTGGAATTTTATTTTTAAGCAATGACAAACATCTAGCTATAAGATGAAATGTTATTTTACATACACTAACATATTCTTCAAAATGTACGTACCTCTTTTTGTTATGTTACATGTTGTTATATGTTATATTTAAGTAAATGAGCATTGGTACAGGAAATGGAAGAGTCTTCCTTGTCTACAGAATAGGGCTTCATCACAATGTGATGTAGCATTTTTTCCATTTTAGGAGCCTAGTAACAGTCCTTGACACACACACTGAGCCTAGGGTTTATACAGGAAATCCTGCAACTTCACGTGCTTGAGGATGAAGACTAGCTGCATTTCCCCTGTGCATTCAGGGACTACCCACTGCATGATGACAGAAGGAAGATAGAAGCCTCACCTAAGAGCTGTATGGGCTTCAGTGTTCATTCTGAAGACACTCTTGTAACCACTTTTGAGCAGCTTAAAGTTGCTGCAAGTTACAAGTTCATGATTTTTCAATCAATATGCATCATAAGCAATTTATTTCCAATTGTGCTTAGAATTTGCTCATTTAAGCAGTCCTACAGTCTTTGCTAAGAGGTCCCTGTTTGTCTCCAAGAGTTGCCAACATTCAGGAAATATGTGTGGGGCCTAGAATAGAGGAATTCTGTTCTCAAGACATACCAGTCACAGTGTGACTATTTGCTTAATTTCTCTTTAAAAGCACAATTCTCTGCTTTTGTCCTCGTCCCATTTCCAGCTTCCTAGAAATCGTACACAGAATCATTTTGCTCCCATACTTGGGCAGCCAATCTTTACCCAGTTCTGTCTCTTAGGAAACGACACTGGTCATGGACTTTCAACCACTCAATCATTCTCTTATACATACAGAACTGCAAATTCTATACAGAATGGCAGGGTTGCCAGATTTAGCAAACAAAAATGCAATTAAATGAAAATTCCAGATACATACAAAATTTTAAGTGTGTCCCATAATTTTTAGTATGACCCATACAATATGTACTTACATTAAAAAATACTCATTATTCATCTGAAATTCAAATTTAACTGGGTGTCCTTTACCTAGCAACCCTAAGAAGGAACCCACTGCTCTGAAAAGCACATACACAACCTGCTGCTCTTCCCAGCTTTTCCTGACACTTCTATGCGCCCTCCACATCTTCCACAGAGTCTTTCTGCTGTGGTTCAGGGCAGGCCAATCCCTCCATCGTCTTCATTCTCTGTCCTGTACTTTCCAAAAGTTCTTATTCCACTGATCTTTTTAATTAACCACTGAAACCGACTATCATATCACACTCATGACAACAGGCCTGGCACCACAGCCGGGACTGGAAATAAAACGTAAACATTCATCACTTGGATCACTACAGCAATTCAGATAAACACACTGGCATGTTGGGCTTTTTTTTTTTTTTTTTTTTTTTTTTGTCTTTTAAGCCGGAGGGAACAAAGTCCTCCTATTATTCCCAACTCCATAAGGAATTCTCATTTCTGACTCGTTTCAACATTTGTGGAGCTAACATAGTGACTTAGTGCATGTCGATTCACACAACCACAGAAGATTGGGAAAAGCATGAAATGTAGTATGTTCTATTCAGCACCGATCACCCACTTACCAGATGATGGAGGTGTAGATTTTCTGGAACTAGGTACAATGTCACCCAAACTGGATGATGAATTTCCTCCTGATTTACTGGGGTAAAGCAAAAAGTTATATTAAATCTGACATTCATTTCAGATCCAGAAACATCTGTATTACTCAATTAACATGACCGTTGTATCTTTACTGAACTTCAAGTTTATCTTTCCTTCAAGGAGGCAAATCTCTGGTTGGAGATTCCTGGAGTTCTTGAAACAGCTGTGTGATGGTCTCTTTTCAAATTCAAGGCTGAATTGCAAAAAGTTCTGAGAGAGTGGGAGAGAGCTAGGTAACTTCGCAGCTCTCAGGGTCTCTGGCCGGATCACAGCACTAAGCAGCAGAGATTCCTTAGAGATCATGTATGCAACCTTAAGGCTAACACCCAAACATAATGTTTCCTTCTTGCCTGGTTCCAGCTCTTTCATTTTAGCTTATTTTTAATAAAGTAAGACTGAAAGCACCGTAGCTCTTATGAGCAACCTATAAAAGAAGAACAGGACCAAAAGCAATACCAAAACTTGCTAAGCTAACTTTTAAAAAGCACACAAACATGACAGATAGAGCACCCTATGATTGAACCCTCAGATCCTTAGATGGTACCAGAACCTTTCTCAAGCATGACTGATACGGAGGATTAAACATGGTTAACTTTGGAATGACGTGGGCGTGGAGAACACACACAACACACACTTCAGAGCTACAAAATTCTGAAGATTGTCACGAGATTGGGCTTCAGTGTCCTAGAAACCTTGGAGTTGATATTAGTAACATGGCATTCATGTTTGTTATCAGCATGTTAAATAATGCTTTATTAAATGACTGCATCCCAGATGAAGATGGCAAGGAACATCTCAGAGGAACGACCTGGAACCTGGGCAAGAGGAACTCCTTGCCTAATATTTATGGTCATGGTGGAGCTGAAAAGATCTGCTACAGTGTATATGCATTAAAGGTCAGTACTTACTTATATAAATATTAATATGGAAATATAATTTCCAATAAAGCACCAATAACAGGCTGGATTGTATTGCTATTACTTTAGCATTTTAAGGCACAAAATAAATATCTAAAACTTTAGTGAGCAGTTAGCAAGAGGATTGTATATCTTTTGAAGGTTCTTAAGTGTTACTTCAGTACATTTAATAAGGATATAAGAAAGTATTCTAAATTAATAACAGTGGTACTTATAGAAGCCATGTCTGGCAGAAATATAAGCACATCTGTCACCAAGACCAAAATTTTTTCTTCCAGAAGTTTAGTGTTTTTTTTTAAATTTTATTTCTTTTCTAAAGTCCTAATTCTAATTTCAGTTCAAGCACAGGTTCGTTTTATATTCTCTTTCAATTTCAATAAGAGTCAAAATGTTACTTGGGTTGTACAAAAATTGAGGCAAACATTGTAGACAGTGATACAGATTTGCCCTTAACTTCTCCTTCTGTGAAAATGCCAAGTTCTTAAGCCATGCTCAAATTCTATTGCCTTTGATTTCTGTCCATTTTTATCATTTATACATCAGAGTTTTTAAACACTGCCAGACTCTGGTTATATTGTCTGAACAAAACTATGTGTAAAATGTTAGGGGGCAAATTAAGAAACTATGTAAGCAAGCAAAAGTATTTTCAGATATTTAGGCAAAGTTTGAGTAAAAAGACAGGAGAAAACAAAATGAAGCAAACCAAAAGACAAGGTATATCATCATGAGAAACCCAACTATCTAGATTAGATTTTACACTCTCCAAATAGGAATAATTTATTGTTCTTTTAAAAAATGCAACAGAGAAAACAAAGTATGAGGGTCCTCAAACAATCTGTGGAGGGGACAGTCTAGTGCTTAAGACACTCATATCCCGTAAGACAGTGTCTAAGTTTGATACCCAGCTCCAGCTCCCAAATCCAGCTTGCTGCTAAGAAAGATCCCGAGAGGCTATAGTGATTGCTCAAGTAATTCGGTTCCTGCCACCCACACAGGAGACTTAGATTGATTTCCTGGCTTCTGGTTTTGGCCCAGTCTATCCCTGGCCATTGTGAGCATCTGAAGAGTGAACCAGAGTGTGGGAGCTTGCTTTCTTTCTTTCTCTCTCTGTCATGCAAATTAAATCAAACAAAATAAAAACTTTTTGGAAAATGGAATTAGAAATTAGGTTTACTTTGGTGCAAAATATTTTAAAATCCATGAAGGTCTTCAAAAAATTCATAGAAAATGCATGCTGTGAAAAAGTAGGCATGGATTTCCGAATTTTTGCATCAAACCAGACATCTTTTCATTTCATTTTTTGTCAACTTTTTCAAGTCCCCTCTTATTTACTAAAGTAAATAATATTAACTAGTATTCAGATACCACTATCAGTACAGTGAGTAGAAAAATACACAATAAAGCTAATAGAACATTAGAGATTGAAGGACTAGGATCATATCTTCAAATACCCTGTAGGCAAAATACACATGCATAATTTTTCTACATGCCTCTGCTTTTACATGAATAAATGCTTCTCCTCCAATAATGCAGGAATTCATGAAAGTCAGCTCTAGGGTACAGGTCTCGACACAGAGGAGTCAAGTTCATCTGAACTAAAGAGCTTGATAATTAAAAAATGCTAGTTAGTGAAAAAGAGTATTCCAAATTACAAGGCATATTCCATTTCGTTTGTTTGTTGGCACTTGAAAAAAATCCTAAGAGTGAAATAATATTATTATTACAAAGAAACCTGCATCACTTAGAAACAAGTAAGATAGAAGCTAAAGGAGACAGAAACCTAGCCACTCACAAGAAGAAGTAATCTTGCCTGTGTTCCATCCTTGCACACGGGAAAAGATGCCCCACCCCTTCCACTTGTATGCAGAGGGTTCAAATTAAGATTCACCACAGTTAGGAGCAGCACTTCATGAGGGGTACGCAGCCCCAGAATCCTGGGAAGGATTATTCAGCTCCAGCCTATTACTCAGCAGCAAAGACCATTTTAACTTGTTTCACACTTAGCTTCTCCTTGAGTGAATAGTGGCTAGAACTGAAAATTGAGTTTCCCAGGTGAAAATGAAACGATAGATGAAAAGAGCTGCTATTTGCTGATGTCGTCTTGAACAACGTCTCCCTGTCACGCCAGGCAGCTGCGGACACTGGGATTAGTCACCAGTGCTGCTCCGTGCCAGAGCCGTTTCAGGAGACAATGAGGACTTCAGCATTTCCTCGGCACTGAAGCCCGAGTTCAGCACTCTGTGACCTTCGCAATTTCATAAGGATGATTAATGATGATTCCCTCTCAAATGGGAGGAGAATCAGATGCTGGAATGAAGTTTTTAAAATGTAAATTTGTATTGCATTCAGTAAGCCTATCACCAGTCTCCTTTCAAACACACACTAAAGGATGCAGAACACAACAAACAGCAGTACCGAACGGTGGTGTGATCTGAACTTTTACCAAAGCACTTGACATTGCTCTCATACCTGGAGTAGAATTTCCCTTGCTTCGCTCTCTGTTCATGCTGTAGCCTCATGTTTTCTAGTTTGACCGGGCTTGGAATGAATCCGATTTCACAGCCTTCTTTAACCAAACGCCCTATCCACCAGTCATTGTTAAATTTCTAAACACAAAATCAAAATTATTACAATCAGTGCACAGCAGTAAAATCTCTGAATTACTCTTCTTCCATAACAACCATTTCAAACAGAGCAAGATATGGCAATGAACTACATGATAACTATCGACATTCAAGGAAGCTTTCGGGTCAGGGTTTAGTGCATAGAAGTGAAATACTCCCCACACGCTTAGCATTCCATCAAAGGCTTTCTGCTCTCTCTTTTTCCTGGTGCTACTTTAGGTCCGGGATGAATTCCTTCCCAGCTGATGCTGTCACTATGGGTAGACAAGCTTCCTGGGCTTAAAGGTTAGCAGCTCTTCCTAGTAAGAGACTGTAAGGAACTCGCAGGTGTTACAGAGATCCTTCTTAGGTAATCAGATTAATTAGAAGTATTAAGAGAGAGAGAGAGAGAGAAACAGTGAAATCTACTTGAAATATTTTGTCACAGTAAAATTTGCCACTAAGATACTAAGATAATGTTCACAGATGGATTTCTCTATGTGTACCAAGGCTGACAATTTATCTCTTGCTGTTGGAACATTTATCTCAAATCTTTGTGATTTGCGCTCACGTTCCTCAACCACATCAGCCTGTTCTTGAACACTTCAAAGAAGACTATCCATTCTCTCTTTCTTTTCCTTCCATGGTAAAGATCTTTCTCTAGGCAGGCGCCATGGCTCAATAGGCTAATCCTCTGCCTGTGGCGCCGGCACCCCGGGTTCTAGTCCCAGTCAGGGCACTGGAGTCTGTCCCGGTTGCTCCTGCATGGGAGACCAGGAGAAGCTTCTGGATATGGATCAGCACTGTGCACCTGCTGCAGCGGCCATTGGAGGGTGAACCAATGGTAAAGGATGACCTTTCTCTCTGGCTCTCTCTCTCTCTCACTGTCCACTCTGCCTATCAAAAAAAAAAAAAAAAAATCTTTCTCTAGGCATCAGCCATCAAGAGGAGACCCTGTATCAATCAAACCTCCTGCTGTAAAGTCAGATGTGAAGCACTTCATCATTTCTGTCTTCCTATTTAGCCAGTATTTCACATCTCTTGAGAGTTATGACACAACACCCTCTAAATTCCCTACTCCTTTAATTGGCAGTCATACCCTTCTGTGCTCACAGCCTTTAGAGCAGTGAACAGTTAAATTTACATATGTTCCCTCTGATTTATCAGCCCTATGCATGCTCCAACTGTAAATCCCAAAAGGTTCAAGAAAACCTCACGCTCACTCACTGAGAATATTATGTAGGGGGAATTTCTGGTCACTTAATACAGTGTCCCCACACAGAATGCATATGATAAATGTTGACTCAAAACAAACTTTAATTAAGGATGCATCTTTCCCATTTACAGATTGTGTTACTGTTATCTAAAGGATAGTGATGTCTAGCACGGAGGAAAAAGAATGTTCTTGCCTCATTGGCTCAAATTCCTCTCATTCTCCCCTCTGCTGCAAAAAGTTAACTTCTGAGAATTAAAGAGGGGCACCAGTAGTCTGGTTCAGCCACTGTCAGCACCTGGGAGTCATCAATTCTGGATACTGAACTCTCCCCAGGTGGCTAAATTTCAGGTAGCAGGAAAAGCCACACAGAGTCAAAGTTAAACATTAAAAGAAAGTAGCAGTTAAGCATAAAAAAGGATCATCTACTCTAGGAGTATCCAATTACTGGGCCAAAGAGCCCAAGTGAGCCCTGAAGTTATTCTGGGAGGCTTGGATTCCTGTCTCCTTTAAAAAAGTGTGTTTGGATGGGAAAAAAGGCTGAGAGCCACTGATTTTAGTGTGAATGTTACAAAAATGTAGCTGTACACTGAGCTATTTCACAGCAATAAGAAATAAGAAATGATGCTTCAAGGTGAAAAATCACACTGACAGAAATTGCAATTATTTTCCTTACTTCCTTAACATGCAGAAAATCTTTTGCTTCAAATGAGATGGCCATGCCTGGCACTGGGACATCATCTTCGTGGGCAGCACTGTAGCTGACATTTGTCCGAACAGCAAATGCAACAGGCTTTGTCTAAAGAGGGAAAAGAGAGGGACAAAAAATAAGAAGAAATGAAGCAACAATGCCCCCTCACCTTTGCCTCCCAAGGCGCAGATACACAGAATAACTGGTGGGGTAACCTTGGTTGTTCTAGTCCATGATTCTTTGTCACAAAACAGCCTGTTATTCACAATGCATGAGATCTGGCCGTCAGCTACATACCATCCATTTCTGGACTAGAACAAGATCACTGTTCTCTGTGAACAGTTAAATACAGGTTTACAATTCAACAGCTTATAGCACCTAGAAATCAGGAAGCACAAATATGAACAAAACACCAAATTCTTTGGTTCAAGAGGAAAAGACTCAGTAACTTCCCTCTACCCAAAACATCTACTTCAATGAATCATTAGTAACATAGTTCCAAAAGGGACAATATTTTGAATGAAAAAAGAACCAGGAAATGAATGTCTGTTACAACTATGGCAACTATTATTCATGACTGTGGGGAATTATGAAAGCAATGACCTTTTATTCTATTATTTTTCCACCTTTGAGTTTGCTCAGACATCAAAGATAACATTAATTAAGCTATCAGTCATTATTTGATGCTTTAAAAATTTACAGCTAAGTATGTGTTCCAGGCAACAACTGCTTTTTCACAAGACAGAAAAAAGGAAGCTCAGAAATGCTGAAAAGAGGTATTGGTCTAACTTTGTTTTTTTTTTTTTTTAAACATTATGTTTCCATCACATTAGGAATAAGATTTCTTCTGAGCTGTTTCTCCCCTACTCAAGGAACTCTTCACCTGGTCTTGCAAAGGAGGAGCTGAAATAGAGAGTACCCATTCAAATTTTCCACGGTTAATCTGTTGTACCTGCTGTCTGGGTTGGAGAGTGAACTAAGGGTCCTAAAGTAGTTTAAACATACCCCCAAGTTGCAGACTGGGAAAACAGAACCAAGTTCTGGATACAGGCACCATAGACAGGAAGTGGATTTGGATAGTTGAAAGCCAATTCTTGGTCTTCATTAAGATTTTTAATAATATATAGATGGTTCCCCTGGCCTACAAATATGACATTTAAAAATGTGTAAGGAGGGCTGGCGCCACGGCTTGTTAGGCTAATCCTCTGCCTGCGGTGCCGGCACTCTGGGTTCTAGTCCCAGTTGGGGCGCTAGTTCTGTCCTGGTTGTTCCTCTTCCAGTCCAGCTCTCTGCTGTGGCCCGGGAAGGCAGTGGAGGATGGCCCAGGTCCTTGGGCTCTGCACCTGCATGGGAGACCAGAAGGAAGCACCTGGCTCCTGGCTTCAGATCAGTGCAGCGCCAGCCTTAGCGGTCATTTGGAGGGTGAACCAACGGAAGGAAGACCTTTCTCTTTGTCGCTCTCTCTCTCACTGACTCTGCCTGTAAGGAAAATGTGACCACTGGGGCCGGTGCTGTGGTGTAGCAGGTAAAGCTGCTGCCTGCATATCATATGTTGGTTTGAGACTCGGCTGCTCCACTTCCAATCCAGCTCTCAGCTATGGCCTGCAAAAGCAGTAAAAGATGGCCCAAGAGCTTGGGCTCTTGAACTCGCATGGGAGACCTGGAAGAAGCTCCTGGCTCCTGGCTTTGGATTGGCCCAACTCTGGCCAGTGCAGCCATTTGGGGAGTGAACCAGCAGATGGAAGACCTCTCACTCTGCCTCTGCCTCTCTGTAACTGTGACTTTCAAATAAATAAATAAATCTCAAAAAAAAAAAAGTTAATGATTGTTCTACTGAAACATAAGCCTTAATAACATCTGGTATTTCCATTTCCTTCTTGGAATTTTTTTAAATATGTGAACTTTTTTCCCAGAGCTGCAATCATAATGCATTTGATTTTATCCAGTTTTAAATGTAATATATTATTCAAGTGATATATATTTATTAAACTACCATTCAAAAATAAACTAAACCATTAATTCTTTTTTTTGGATCATTAGGCTTACAACTTTAAAAAATATGAACAATATTCTGTTTTGAAAAATCTCTGTACAAAAAGCCTCTTTCTACTTAAAATTTTTCAGATTCCCAGAGGTAGAATGAGGAAGTCATGAGTTTTTTAAGACCTTTTTAGATTTTATTTCAAATTATTGTCCAAATGTCCTGTATTATTTTATACTGCAACCAGCATGCCTTTCAGTTAGGGAGAATCTTAATCAGACCCAGCTTTACCATTAGAAATAAAATTTTCCTTATCATATCCATCTATTATTTGGGAGAGTCTCTAATCACCAAAGTAAAGCACCAAGATTTTTTTTTTTTTGACAGGCAGAGTGGATAGTGAGAGAGAGAGAGAGACAGAGAGAAAGGTCTTCCTTGTTGCCGTTCGTTCACCCTCCAATGGCCGCCGTGGCCGGCGCATCGCACTGATCCGAAGCCAGGAGCCAGGTGCTTCTCCTGGTCTCCAATGCTGGTGCAGGGCCCAAGGACTTGGGCCATCCTCCACTGCCTTCCCGAGCCATAGCAGAGAGCTGGCCTGGAAGAGGGGCAATCAGGACAGAATCCGGCGCCCCAACCGGGACTAGAACCCGGTGTGCCGGCGGCACAAGGCGGAGGATTAGCCTGTTGAGCCACAGCGCCGACCCCAAGATTTTTTTTTTAATGGGAACATGGACTTTTACTTCTTTAAGGGTATTTTATTCATTGTATGATACAGAGTTTAAGTGTTGGCAATTTTCATCACTGTCAGAAATAAATTTTTAATGCACAACACTATAGAGGACTTCACAGAAAATCTCATGTCTTTTTGCAACTTCTATGAACTTCTCAAACATTTGAGTAGTAGGCAGAGAGGACTCTGAAAAAAGGAAAAAAGAAATTACAGGGCTGATAAAGGCTGGCGTGTAATTCCAGGGGCCACAGATAATCATCTGATGCTCTGAGACAAAGATGTCAGTTGGGAATGGGCCTCGTTCTTTGCCTCACCTCCTATGACCAATGACACTATTGTTAGAAGTGGAGATTTATATGGGAATCAACTCTACAGATACACAGGTAGGAAAGAACAGCAAAATTCTGTACCTTGACAGCTTCAGGAACTATGTTTCTAAAATTAGACTGGAATATGTATAGTCAAGGTGATGGTATTGGGAGGGAACAAATATAACCAAGATACAAACTTAACAGCCCGCAAGAAAGACCCCAGGAAGGTAACCAAAGGGGCCAAATGACAACATCACTTGATTGCCTGAACTCGCTTCCACTCCGCTGAACTGAAAGAGTGTGTCTACCATGTGATGGCACATGCCACGGTCACTTCATTCACGTGGATTTGACACACAGGACTTTAAATAAGCCTGAATTTGAAAGTTCATCCTACCAATTAGTAGGTGAATGAACCAAGGAAATCTTGTCCTTTGGCTGAGCACATGATCTCAAGGCTAAAATGAGTGTAATAACGTAATAATAACCATTTATAAATTTTGTATATATTTGAAAGCCAGAGTTAGAGAGATGGAAACACACACACACATACATACACACACACAAAATCTTTCATTCACTGGTTCACTCCCCAAATGGACTCAATGGCCAGGGCTGGGTCAGGCTGAAGCCAGGAGCTGCATCTCAGCCTCCCAGATTGGTGTGGGGTTAAAGCACTTGGGCCATCTTTGGCTGCTTTCCCAGGTGCATTAGCAGGAAGCTGGATCATAATTGTAGCATCCGAGACCCAGACCAGTGCCTATATGGGATACCAGTGTCACACATGGCAGCTCAACCTTCCACGCCACAACCCTGGCTCCCAATAATACCTGTCCTGCCAAGTTGTTTTCATATCACAGAAAGTATGTGTCATTAGGCTGGGCTAGTGTTTGATATATACCTTAAATGCTCCATTAATGGGCACTGGCTGCATACCAAGATAAATGCTATACTAGGTAAATACTTCTCCATATTTACTCATCTGTTAAGGCCCAACACACATCATTTCCTCTATGCTCTTCCAGTTTCTCCCTCCTCAGACCAAATGACGTAACACAGTTTAATACCTGATATATGACATATGCTAAGTGGTTGCTGTATTTGAGATGTTTCTGTCCAATATGGATTCTTTCATACTCCCAAGGATATGAGACAATGGTAAGCTTTTCCCTTATTCACTTTGGTTATGCAGGTGTTTTCTTTAATTGACTTTCTTTGATAGTCCTCAGATATTGAAGTTTTTTTTTGGTTCTAAAACCAAGTTGAAGTTCCAAGGATGGAGTTCCAGGATCCCAGCTTTTGACTGTCCAAGCCTGATTTTTGAGGCCATCTGGGGAGGAACCAGCAGATGGAAGATTTTTCTCTGTCTCTCCCTCTCTTTGTATTACTCTGACTTTAAATAAACAATTTTTTAAAAATTCAGTTATCTCACTCCAAAGTCCAAGTCCCTTCTGCAGTTCTTGACTGCCTTTCATTCAAAGGGGTACATGATGGCAATCTAGAGCACTGAGTTGTTTGTGCAAACTGTGAAAAGACAAAGCTATATTTTATAAAAAACTAAGAAAATGGATTGGTGGAAAAAAGCATAAAAAATTAGGCCCAAGTCTACCTTGAGCAGTTAGTTTCACATGTTAGAATTATGGCTCTTCTTTATAAAGGTCATATTTTTCCCCACCTTCCACTCAAATCAATTTGAGATCCAATAAATCAATGGCAATGTCAAATCATGTTTTTGTTTAGTTACAACTTTTCTTCTTTTACATCTCTGTCACAATCTTTAAAGAGAACTTCCATGCAAAGTTGGGATATTAAAATTCATATGGTCTCACAGCTTCCAAAGGCCCCACATAGACCCTACATGGAGAGAACTAAAAGGCCACACAGCTACACTAGCTCTCAAAGAGTAAGCACGAAGTCACACAAAATCCCTTAAGTTTAAGGATTTTTAACTAGCCTTATATCTGTTGGGAACATTGTAATTTTGTTTTGCAAGTTGAATTCTTTGGTTAAAAATTCATCCCTCTTTTAACAGGGGTTGATGTGTCAGCTCAACACACTTGGCTGTATCACAGGTTTCTTTGGCTCCCACTGTGGTTGCCTGCTTGTGGTTGCTCACAGAATTCTACTCAGTTGATGAAGGCCAAATTCCTTTGATCATTATCCTTAGTTAAAAGGGGGCCAATTCAGTCACCCCAAAAATACTCTAAAGATCCACACTGCCTAGTTTAACCACCTTCCTCCCCACCCAGACTCCAGTACTTGTTACTATCTGGCCTAAAGACTGAAAAGGAGGATACAGAAACATCTATGCAGGCCCGTCAAACCTTCTATCTTCTAGATGCTTCTTCCGATTCAAACCCTCTAACCCTTACTTTAATGTTCTAAACCTACTGACATATGACTTACGCTACCTAGAGAGACACACAGACACAGTGCTGAACAGATCTGACTATCTGAGGGCCAGTCTGGCAGGTCAGGGAGGGTATCTGTGTACAGCTCTGGGGTCACAGGACTTGCAGCTTCTCATAGTCAAAAGAGGCTCTGTTAGCACCACAGAGGCCTGGCCTGTGGAAGCCAGCGGCTCCTGTCAGACACGTGTTTAAGTTTTAAAGAAAGGGCAACATTATCTTCTCAAAATCTTGGGGCATCACTAGGCCTATGGCTGTTAAAACAATGGTTTTAAGTAGAAGATCATCGAATTAAAACATCTGTAATAAAGTAGAATCAATTATCATAAGTTTATGGCAGTATCTGAAGCCTTCTTTGCAAATTATGACTAAGTTAATAGTGAATAATTTGAATAGATACAACACAGTGTTTACCTGAGGCTTACAAACAATGTGCTAGTGAAAATACCTACTGTTCAAAAGCAAAATGAAATTCACTCAAGAATAAACTGATCATATTCAGTACAGCTACTTAGACTTTCAAGTGTGCATCTCATCATTTCTTTCTTTCTTTTTTTTTTTTTTTTTTAATTTTACAGGTAGAGTTAGACAGTGAGAGGAAGAGACAGAGAGAAAGGTCTTCCCTCCGTTGGTTCACCCCCTAAATGGTCGCTATGGCCGGAATTACACCGATCCAAAGCCAGGAGCCAGGTGCTTCCAAAAGCCAGAGAAAGGTCTTCCTTCTGTAGCTTCACCCCCCAAATGGTCCCTACGGCCGGCGCACCGCGCTGATCCAAAGCCAGGAGCCAGGTGCTTCTCCTGGTCTCCCATGCGGGTGCAGGGCCCAAGCACTTGGGCCATCCTCCACCGCCCTCCCAGGCCACAGCAGAGAGCTGGACTGGAAGAGGAGCAACTGGGACTAGAACCTGGCGCCCATATGGGATGCCGGCGCTGTAGGCGGAGGATTAACCAAGTGAACCACGGTGCCAGCCCCTCATCACTTCTTAATACATAGATGCATTTTACTCTGCTAAATAGCCATACTTTTCATTTTCATTAAGAAACAATCAATACCTAAAAACATAAAAGGAAAGTTCCTGATTTATGATTTTAATATCTACAATGAAGCTGTCTTAAATATTAATTAACTACCCCCAACTTAGAATTTTTTTAAAGAAATAACAAAGAAAATATGACCTGGATCCCTATTATAAGAGATGTGGAAAGAGAAGTTAAAAGGCCTAATCAGTTTTAATCCACTTTCCTGTGATATTCAACAGCTTCCTATAAAACTTACTGTATTCTATAATTTTTTCAAGTGGGATCACAGCCAGTGAGTGTTACACAGGAAGCACTCTGGAACCAAAGAGGTAACGATGTACTTTTAGAGATCAGATCACAGTTGCCTGCTTTATATTTAGTATTTATTGATATATCAGTTTCCAGTTTTCCTTTTCATTTATTTATATATTTTCATTTATTTTAAAGCCAAAACGAGAGCAAGATTTATCTTCCATCGACTTATTCACTTCCCAAATGTCTGTAACAGTTGGGGGTAAGGGTGCAGGTCGAAACCTGGAGCTTGAAATCCCATCTGAGTTTCCCGTATGGGTGGCAGGGACTCAAGCACAGGAGCCATCAGCAGCTGCCTCCCACGAGGCGCACGAGCAGGAAGCTGGACCAGAAGCAGAGTAGCCAACTCCTATCAGGGTCTCGGATATGGGATATCTCCAGCTGTACCACAATGCCTGCCCCCCAGTTATACTTCTCCGATTGCAACTTCTCAGTATCATTTTGGTATTTCCAGTGATAATCAAAGATCCTTCCATGCAGAAGGAAACTCTTCCACTTTATTTCTTATATATAAGCACATGTTTCTATAATTATTGTGAAAGATCTTGAGTCTTGACAATAACTGAAGTTAGAGAAATCAGCTTGATTTATTACAAACTACCACGGGTAGTCTGAGAATTCTTTTAACAGCAAAACATATTAAGCCCCAGTGACAAAAAGAATGTAACAATGGATTATGAAACCCGATGACTAAATACTGAGTCAGAATGACTAAGCAAATAATCACAAATTTGTCATAAGATGAAATTTACATATGAATTGAGACATTTAAATGTCTTCTCCAGAATTGGTTCATTTAATGAATATTTATCAAGTACATGCTTACTATCTCGAGTCATCTCATGTAACTTAGCTTATTTATAAGACAGATCATACGTAATATACTTTTAGTAATGAATAAAGTAACACAAAGTTATGAGTAGAGAGGACCCATTAAAGAAGGTAGGCAGGCCACATGAAATAGGGTGATGAGGGAATGTGTTCTCAAAGACCCATTAATTCATTCTTGATGTGTCAGCCACGGATTGGGCCAATTGGGATACATCAGTGAACAACAGAAACTAAGATACCTTGCCCTTCAGGAGTTTACATGCTACAGGGCAGACAGGTGACATGTAACAGACATCAAAAACATATGAAGTCCATGCTAGAAGGTGATAAACGTTGTGAAAAAAAGGAAAATCAAAACAAAGTAAGGAAAGCCAGGTAGAAAATGGGGGTATAGACAGCCTACACCAAGGAGGTGGCCATCAAATAAAACCATGAAGGAGAGGGAATGCCCAATTCTGAAGAAACAGCCACTACAGTGCTCCCGAGTAGGTGCAGATGAGGCAAGAAGAAGAAAAACAAGAGCTGAAGTGCAGTGAGCCAGGGCGGAGGACGGAGATGAGGTCCGAGCTCTCAGGTCACAGTCCAAGTGACACAGAGGTGACTGGAGGCTTTTCACCAAAGGAGTGAGGTGGTCTGCCATTATAAAGGAGTCTGCTGGCTGCTAAGTTGAAAAGAGGGTTTGGGGACAAGGAAACTAACACAGTAATCCAAGCGGAGAGATGAGGGTAGTTCAAGGTAGCAGCAACAGATAGGGTGAAAAACAGTGCAACTCTGGATACATTTTCAGCACAGAACAGCAGGATTTGCTGATAAATTTGATGTGTGTGTCAGAGAGAGTCAAAGATGATGCCAGGGGCCGGCACTGTGGTGTAGTGGGTAAAGCCACCTCCTGCAGTCAGCATCCTATATGGATGCCAGTATCCCATATGGGCGCCTGTTCAAGTCCTGGCTGCCGCATTTCTGATCCAGCTCTCTTCTGTGGCCTGGGAAAGCAGTGGAAGATGGCCCAAATTCTTGGGCCACTACACCCGAGTGGGAGACCTAAAAGAAGCTCTCGACTCCTGGCTCCTGGCTTTGGATCAGTGCAATCCCAACCAATGCAGCCATCTGAGGAGTGAACCAGTGGATAGAAGACCTCTCTCTCTCTCTCTCTCTCTCTCTCTCTCTCTCTCTCTCTCTGCCCCTCTGTAACTCTGTCTTTCAAACAAATAAATAAATCTTAAAAAAAAAAAAAAGATGATGCCAATGTTTTGGGCCTAAGTAAGGTTTAGAATGGAGTCAAGTGACACAGGGTAGCCAGAAGGTAAACAGCAGGAGCTCTGTTTTGAACATGTAGAATCCAAGATTAAATTTAACCTCCAAGTAGAATGAAAGAGTATTCCAAGTCAAAAGTTTGAGGGGAAAGGTCTGGTTAAAGATGTAGGGATGGGCACTGTGGGTTAAGCTGCTGCTTGGGACATCCCCCTCCCATACTAGTTTGAGTTCTGGCTACTCCGAATTTCCAATCCAGCTTCCTGCTAATGGACATGGGAGGCAGTGGATGACGGCTCAAGTGCTGGGGTTCCTGCCCCCTGCATGGAGACCTGTATGGAGTTTAAGCTCCTAGCTTTGGCCTGGGCTATTCCTGGGTATTGTAGGAATTTGGGTAGTGAACCAATTGATAGAAGACTTCCAGTCTTCTCTGTCTCTCCCCTTTTCGAATACATAAATAAATCTAAAAGATACAAGGTGGCACATCTTAGTCCTACTGATAGAATTCAAAGCCATGGTTCTGGAAGAGATGACCAATGAATGAGGGCACACAGGGGTCCTCCCAGCAGCCAAAGAGGCTCAGAAGGATCAGCAGTGAAAGAGAATGACTGCTTAGGTTGTATTTGCCAGGAACTCAAGTAAAAAGTGTTCTGAAAAGAAGGAAGTGATCAACTGTGCCAAATATTGCAATCAAGTAAGACGAGGGTCGAGAACTGCCACGTGAACTTTACAACGCAGAGGTCGCTACTGACTTAAAAAAAAATAAAAAAGCCACTTCAGCAGCTGGCTGGGAATGAAAGCCATACTGAAGTGAAGACAGAATAAAAGGACAGGAACTGGACACAGTGGGAACAGACATTTCTTCCAAGGAATTTCACTACAAGGGAAGAAAGAAATGGGGTGCTAGATGACAGAGCGGTGAGGTCTTTGAAAGTATGAGAAGCGACAGCTTATTTCAATTCTGATGGAGATGATCCAGTCCAGAAGAAAGCTGTGATGATACAGCAGAGAGAGAACAGAGCTGTTGAGTCAACGTCTTTGCTGAGGCAGTGCGACCCAGTACCCAAGTGGGTTATGCAGCCTCAGAGCAGGGAGTTCAACTCTGAAAACCGGCAAGGAGGGGGCATGTCCAAGTGCTGGTTGCTGAGCAGATGGAATGTCATCTTCTGGCTGTTTCAGTTTCCCAGTGGACTAGGAAGGTGGCAGGTAAAGACAGGACAGAGGAGACACTGCAGTAAAGTCATCCAAGAGCATGGAAGAGTAAATGGACTCAGGGTGGGGGAGGGAGGCACGGTGATGTAGTGGGTAAAGCCTCTGCCTGCATTATTGGCATCCCACATGGGTACCAGTTTGAGAAATTCCTGCTCCACTTCTGATCCAGCTCTCTGCTATGGCCTGGGACAGCAGAAGATGGCCCAAGCTTGGGCCCCTGTACCCACATGGGATACCCAGAAGAAGCTCCTGGCTTCCCTTTCCCGTCTCAGAGTTAACCATTCCAGATCTGAGGTCATCCACTAAGGAGTGCAAAGGATTTAACTGCCGGTTGCCACAGCCTGAATGCTTGTGTCTCCCAACATGTATGTGCTAGGTCCTAATTCCCAATGTGATGGTCTTTGCAAATGGGGTCCTGGGAGATGATTAGGTCATAAGGTCAAGGTCTTGTGAATAGGCTTCCTGCTCTTATTTAAAAAAAATCTCAGAGAGGTTGCGTCCTCTTCCACACGATGAGGTCACAGCAAGAAGCCAGCTGTCCAGGAAACAGGAAGCAGGCCCTCACCAGATCGCAAACTTGCTGGCACCTCAGTCCTGGATTTCTATGCCTCCTGAGCTGTGAGAAATAAATAGTCTTCTGTTAGAGAAGCCGTCACGGACTGCACATCAGGCACCAGGAGAAGTAAGGATCTATGGAGGATAGCTGAGGCAGCTGAAAAGCTCGGGTTCTTGTCTGCCTGGGTTCAAACACACTTGCTCACTCTTCTACTGGCTGACAGCATCTCATGGGAAATTGCTGATTTCAACTCCTAAATAACAACTGCTCATTTTGGTTCTTTTTTTTTTTTTTTTTTTTTTTTGCTTAGCTGTTACCCTTGACTCACCTGGTTGCCCCATTTCTTAGCAGGCTTTACATAATATTCTTTCTATTCTTCTTCAACAGGATAAAAAGCAGGGTGTGTAGGTTCTCCCAATTGACACCGGTGGCACAATTCTTTGAAGGGCCTCTGTCCATGAAGTGTGGCCCAGCAATTATTCACGGCCTTGAGACTGGAGCTCTGCCCTTTGCCATCGTGACTCTGCCAAGAGCTTGGATTCCATGGCACAGATGGGAGTGAAAGAGTTAAGAGGAATCTAAAGTGGCATCATCCCTTGTGAACTACTGCTTGGCATTTAAACTGCTAGAAAATGTCTATCTGGTGCTTATTTAGACAATTATACACTACAAAGACTTTCCAAAGAAACATTCTAAATAAGTGCAAGGGAAGCCTTTGCAAAATACATGCTGACAAACACGGAGACTCTTTCTATTGTGAGTTAATTCAGTAATCTTCACTTTCTCCTCCATCCCAGCAGCTGCGGGTTTGTAAGGTCCCAGGAACTCTAGTCATTAAAATCTGTACCAAGTTAGTTGTGTTTATCATTTCCTTCACGCTGAACGTTTTGTTTCTCTTAAACCAAAAAATCTGAGTATCTCCATGACCAAAACTGGATGTTTTTGCAGAGAATGTATCAGCACTGGGAGCTGCAAGTAGCAGGTTCCGAGCAGGCGCTCAGTGGTGGCTCGCACTGCTACCTTACGCTGGTGTTCCGAGACTTTCTGAGGGCAGGCTCTGACACTGTTGTTAGGGGGCAGAACAAGGCCAAGAGGGCATTCTGGAGGAAAGCAGAAATCTGTTTAATATGTGAAGTTTCTTCCTTTTTAAAAAGATTTTATTTATGTGAAAGACAGAGACAGAGACAGAGACAGAGAGAGAGAGAGAGAGAGAGAGAGAGATCCTTCATCCACTGGTTCACTCAAATGGCTGCAACGGCCAGGGCTGGGCCAGGCCAAAGCCAAGAGCCAGGAGTTTAATTCGGGTTTCCTACGTGGGTGGCAGAGGTACAAGCACTTGGGCCACCTTCCACTTCTTTCCCAAGTCCATTAGCAGAGGGCTGGATCAGAAGTGGAGGAGTCGGGATATGAACTGGTGCCCACATGGGATGCTGGTGCCAGAGGTGGTGGCTACACCCACTATGGCACAGTGCTGGCCCCCATGAAGAAGTTTCTAAGAATGACAGATACTCAGCAAGGACTGGACTATATTTTGAGGCACAAAGTCATAATCTGAACATCTATAACTGACAACTTCAAATGACTCTCAAGATCTTCTCGAGACATCCCAAATATCTGCACAAAGCATACCCAATCAAGTTGGGGATATTTCCAATTCCTTTATGGCCTTCTGGGAGCCAAAGTTCCCAAAAGCATCTGGCTATTGGGTACAGATTTAAGAAGCAGCAACTTTAATTAGGGGCATATCTGTGGTAGTAAAAAGATATGATTGAGCTTGATAAAATGACTGATTTTTTCAGATGATAGTAGACTGTAATAATATTTGAGTACTTACTATGTAGAAGTCATTGTGCCCAAACATATCTCAGTCTCCATAAAGACCATATGATCGGGGCCAGCACTGTGGCACAGTGGATAAAGCCATTGCCTGCGAGGCCAGCATCCCATATGGCTGCTGGTTTGAGGTCCGGCTGCTCCACTTCTAATCCAGCTCTTTGGTTTGGCCTGGGAAAGCAGTAGAAGATGGCCCAAGTGCTTGGGCCTCTGCATCCTTATGGGAGACCTGGAAGAAGCTTCTGACTCCTGGCTTTGGATTGGCACAGCTCTGGCCGTTGTAGCCATCTGGGGAGAGAATTAGTAGATGGAAGACCTCTCTCTCTCTCTCCTCTCTCTCTGCCTCTCAAATAAATAAATAATTTAAAAAAAAGGGACACTGTGATCTATAGTGTTACTTCCAAGTTACTGAAAAGAGGCAGAAGTTCAAGTTTGAGTGGTCAAAGGTTATGTGTCTCAGGAACATGCAGGATTCAGACCTAGACCTTTTTTTTTTTTTTTTTAAATTCTAAAGGCACCTGTTCTTATACAACCATTGCACTGTCATCAGGAAAGCACAGCCCTTTCTGTAATACCTGTATTTTCATCTATTTCAACTCATTCTCTAAATTTCTCCAAAATCCCTATCATAGGTCATAAAATCCCACAAACACTGTTAATGTGAAATATTCCATAGCTTCTCATAAAGATTCAGTAATTCATCCTATGACAACTCTTCAATAATTTAAGCTTACTTTTCCTAGGTTATAGCTTTTTATGTTTTGACTTGTTATATCTCCCATGTGAAGTTGTCATACAAATACCCAATACATTTTTCCCTTTAAAAATTAACTACTAGATAATTTAGAAAATACAGAAGCCAAAGAAAGATGTTATCTAGAATTTAACCATTTAAATTTAACAATTTAAATATCACCTACTTTTTTTAATAGAAAACTTTTATTTAATAAATATAAATTTTGAAAGTACAACTTTTGGATTATAGCAGTTTTCCCCCCATAACCACCCTCCCACCTGCAAACCAGCCCATCTCCCACTCCCTCTCCCATCCCATTCTTCATTATGATTCTTTTTTTTTTTTTTTTTTGACAGGCAGAGTGGATAGTGAGAGAGAGAGAGAGAGAGAGAAAGATCTTCCTTTTTGCCGTTGGTTCACTCTCCAATAGCTGCTGCGGCCGGCGCATCTCGCTGATCCGGAACCAGGAGCTAGGTGCTTCTCCTGGTCTCCCATGCGGGTGCAGGGCCCAAGCACTTGGGCCATCCTCCACTGCCTTCCCGAGCCATAGTAGAGAGCTGGCCTGGAAGAGGGGCAACCGGGATAGAATCCGGCACCCTGACCGGGACTAGAACCTGGTGTGCCGGCACCGCAAGGTGGAGGATTAGCCTGTTAAGCCACGGCGCCGGCCTATTATGATTCATTTTCAATTATCTTTATATACAGAAGATCAACTCTATACTAAGTAAATATTTCAACAGTTTGTACCCGCACAGACACACAAAGTATAGTGTTTGAAGATAGTTTAACCATTAATTCTCATTGTACAACACATTAAGGACAGAGATCCTACATGGGGAGTAACTGCACAGTGACTCCTGTTGTTGATTTAACAACTGACACTCTTATTTATGACGTCAGTAATCACCCAAGGCTCTTGTCAAGGGCTGCCAAGGCTATGGAAGCCTCTTGAGTTCACAAACTCTGACCTTACTTAGGGCCATAATCAAAGTGGAAGTTCTCTCCTCCCTTCAGAGAAAGGTACCTCCTTCTTAATATCACCTCTCCTCCCAGGCCAGCCAAGTAATGAAAGTCAACAGAGTGCCTTCCCCTAGGAGGTTCACATCTCCCTTAGGATATACCCCATGTGAAGAGATAGATAGGTCTGGGCCTCTGAATTTACAAGGCCTAAAGCCCACCAGATTATTATCAAGCCCCTTCTATCAGGTTCTATTTGCCTCTCAATCAGAAAAATTACTTGTAGCTTAGACAGCACCTTTCTTAGCTCCTCTAATAATGACTCTGTCCTTTGTTCTAGGCCCTATCTAGTGCACTTGGGCCTCATTCCTTTGTAATCATAACCTCTACTCTACCACCAATGGCTCTACTCCCAACCTGTGTGTACTGATGGTCCTCTTCCCCACTTAATTCTGTATAATTGTTCAAACCTGGTTAATGCCACTCTTAGGATCATTGGTTACTATCCTCACTCTGTCTTTTATGACCTTGTCTAAATATGATCAGAGTCGGCAAACTTGGAAGGCTTCCATAGCCTTGGCAACTCATGACGACAGCCTAGGATGGTTACTGGCGCCATAAACTAGAGTGTCAATTTGTTGGGTCAACAACAGGAGCCACTGTGCACTTGCTCCTCATGTGGGATCTCTGTCCTTAATGTGCTGTACATTTTGATTTAATGCTATAACTAGTACTCAAACAGTATGTTTCACTTTGTGTTTCTATGTGGGTGCAAACTGTTGAAATCTTTATACTAAATTGATCTTCTGTATCTAAAGAGAATTGAAAATGAATCTTGATGTGAATGGAAGGGGAGAGGGAGCGGGAGAGGGGAGGGTTGCGGGTGGGAGGGAAGTTATGGGAGGGGGAAGCCATTGTAATCCATAAGCTGTACACTGGAAATAATGGGATCACATTAGACTTACAATTTCTTGACCAGCTTATTTCACTTGAAATAATGATGCTTTTCTATGACATTCTTCTCTCTCTCACTCTCTCAAATAAATCTCAAAAGAGAGGGAAAGGCAGAATTATATACAGAGAAAAAGACAGAAATCTTCCATTGCTGGGTCACTCCTCAAATGGCCACAACAGCCAGGGCTACCAGACCAAAGCCAGGAGCCTGGAACTCCATCCAGGCCTCCCATCTGAGTGGCAGGGACCTAAGCACTTGGACCGTCTTTCACTGCTTTCTCAGGTGCATTAAGCAAGGAGCTGGCTCGTAAGTGGAGCAACCTGGACCGAAGCAGCATCCATAACGGTCCATGGAATTGTGGATGGTATCTTAACCAGCTATGCCACAATGCCGGCCCCTCCCTTTTATTCTTAATGGTTGTACATGCCTCCACCCTGCAAACAGATCAAGGGTGGGGAACCTTTTATCTGCCAAAGGCCATTTGGATATATATAACATCATTCATAGGCCATACAAAATTATCAACTTAAAAATTAGCTTGCTATAAATTTATTGAATTTTGAGTCCTACCTATGGTTGCCTTGGCGGGCCAAACCAAATGATTTTGCAGACCTTATGTGTCTTACCCCTGGAATAGTACCCTTTATCTTAGCCAAAAGGCCAAAAGCAATGACCCCAGAATAAGTAACAGTTTATTTAAGCATTTGTTGACTTCCCAATTCCTCAGAAAGCAGAGGTGGCAATTACAGGAAACAAGATGTGCAAGGCAAGAGAAGGAAGGAGTTAAGGAAGGAGAGAAAAGACAATACCAGGAGTCATCACTGACTTGGCTGCCCCTAGGTGTGGCTGGTGCCTTAATCCTCCTGGACTATCTGCTGAGACACCATAAAAAACATGCCTCAAGGCAGTCTGCTAGGAAGAAGGTGGCATTGATCAGCTTCTGTCACCGCTGGTCATGGGCTGGCCCCTGTGCCTTTCTGTACCTCAAGCATGATAAACAAGGTCCTGTACCACAACACCTCCTAATCAACAGGGAGGCCATGATCCAATGCAGACGAATGAGAGGCAGGTGAGGCCAAGGGGATCTCAAAGGATGCATAATGTCATTATTTGACATTTTTTGGTATGGAAATTTTATCCTTAATCATTTCTTTAGACAAGTTCTTAGATCAAAAGGTGTTTGCACTGGAAAAGCAAAGATTTGATACATATTGCCAGATTTCCCTCCAGAAAGATGTGCTAATTCTCATGCCCACCCACAGGGGAATAAATGTACCTATTTTCTGTTAACATTAACCATAGGTCTAAGCTCCAGAAGTCAAAATGATAGGCTGAAGCATGAATGTTCTGAATTCTGTTTCCTGCAACTGAGCTGGTTACACTTGGTAGAATTAGTTCAATAACACAATCATTTCCTCTATAAGCCACTGAGTGCTTATTAATAAGTACTTCTTGTGCGCAGGGCACTTGCTTGGCAATGGGAACACAGAGTTCTATAAGAGACCGGTTTTTACTTCATGAGGCTGACACCCGGGCAGGAGAGAAACACGGAATCAACAACATTATTGACTGCACTTGTGCCAGAATTTTCAAAAAGGAGACGCACTGTGTATGATGGCACGCACCACAGTGAGCACCAAACAGAGGGAGCTGTCTCTCTGCAATATCCAGGATTACCAGCCTTTCGGTAACCAGGCTTGCAACCAAAACAGTCAAAAACCAAAACGAAAAACCAAACGAAAAACCGCACATCTCTAATACTTTGAAAACAAACTGTAATCCTCAAAATAATTTAATTTTTATTTTTTTTTTAAATCAAGAATATGTACTTATCCTCCAAGAAAGTATCCTTGGGGGCTGGTGCTGTGGTGTAGTGAGTAAAGCTGCCGCTTGCAGTACAGCATCCCATATGGGCACCAGTTAAAGGGTCCTGGCTGCTCCGCTTCCGATCCAGCTCTCTGCTATGGCCTGGGAAAGCAGTGGGAGATGGCCCCAGTGCTTGGACCCCTGCATCCACATGGGAGGCCGGGGAGAAGCAGCTCCTGGTTTCCAATCAACCCAGCTCCAGCAGTTGCAGCCATCTGGGTGTGAACTAGCAGATGGAAGACCTCTCTCTCTGTTTCTCTGCCTCTGCTTCTGTAATTCTGCCTTTCAAATAAATAAATATTTAACAAAAAGTATCCATGGAAAAAATGTATGCAGATTCCAGGGTTGCTTCCGTCATTGATAATTTCTTAAAATTCATTTTTTTGAAAGTAGCAGAACCTAAGGTATACTATTTTAGATATTAATATTGTTAATATTGAGTTAATACTGGTAACTCATTTTTCCTTTGAGGACAAGTTGGCTGCCTGAAATAGCCCAGAGTCACTCAGAGTCAAGTTGAGGGGATGAAGTGTATGTTCAACCTGCAAGATACACTTCATAAATTAAAAACACTGCTGGGCCCCCAAAGTAACGTGCTGTCTTCCTGTGGACTTCAGCAATTGTCTCAGCAGACAGTCCCAACTATTTGTCGATATGTTTTTGAGAGAAAGGCAGTTCCTACTAGGGGTCCCAGAAGTTTCCTTCAGTTGGTATGGTTCTGTAAGTCATCAACTAGGCATTTTCATTCAGCACTGTAGGTATGCCTACAGCTATTTCTCAGCACAGATCTGCCAAGAGATGGCATCTCAGATGCCGTGGCTCTTTGGGCTTCATTTTGATGCAAAAAAAAAAAAAAAATTAGAGAAAGGGCTTCATGAGATATATATATATACATGTATATAAAATACTTGAGTGGGCTTCAAAATGTTTCTGGAGAAATGGAATTAGATGTGAATTTTTCATGGAATTTTTCAGTGGCCTCCCAGATATGTATGAATCATATAAATTCAAATTTTTCTACATTTAAAAAGAAATACTGAATATCAGCCATAATTTTAAGCACACAGGATCATAGATTTCTAGGACTTTTCCCCTCTAATGTGTAACAGAAGAATTTAGAGGGGCTGGCTCTGTGGCATAGCAGTTAAAGCCTGAAGTGCCGGCATCCCATATGGGCGCTGGTTCTAGTCCTGGCTGCTCCACTTTCAATCCAGCTCTCTGCTATGGTCTGGGAAAGCAATAGAAGATGGCCCAAGTCCTTGGGCCCCTGCACCGACATGTGAGACCCGGAAGAAACTCCTGCCTCCTGTCTTTGGATCAGTGCAGCTCCAGCTGTTGTGGCCAATTTGGGGAGTGAACCAGCGGATGAAAGACCTCTCCCTCTCTGCCTTTGCCTCTCTGTGTAACTGTGACTTTCAAATAAATCAACCTTTAAAAAAATTTAGAGAAAGTAGTACAAAGGCATGATCTACAATTTCATTTGGTATATTATATTTGTTTTAGTTAAATTCAGATGTCATGCTTTCTGTACTTGTTTGGGTTGATAAACATGAGCAATTTGTAGTGCACCCAGGCAGGCGAAAGCCTTGAAAAGTTATTTCTTCCCCACTTTCCTCAAAATGACTCTGCAAGTCTGCTTCCAAATGAGCTCCCAAATAGCTACTGATAATCTGGAGGAATTTTTTTTTAAGATTCATTCATTCATTTGATAGGCACAGTGACAGAAACAGAGAGCAACACACACACATACACATACACACACAGAGAGACAGAGAGACAGAGATTCTTCCACTCATTGGTTCACTTCCCAAACGCCAAGGCTAGGCCAGGCTGAAGCCAGAAACTTTATCAGAGCAGGTGTCTCCCACATGGGTTGCAGGTGCCCAATCATATCAGTCATCACCTGCTGCCTCCCAGGAGCATTACTAGGGAGCTAGATCAGAAGCAGAGCAGTGGGGACTCAACCCAACATTCCAAGATGGGATGTTAACCCTGGATGTGGTGGCTTAACCCGCTGCTCCACAATACTGGCCCTCTAAAGGAATACTTATTTTCTATAATATTTATTTTAATTGACATAATCATTGTACATATTCATGAAGTATGTGGTGTTTTGATACATGTGTACATTGTGGAGGGATTAAATTTGGGTAATTAGCATATCCATTATCATTATCAACGTCATTTCTTTGTGGTGAGAATTTTAAAAATCACTTCTTTCAATTCTTAGGGAATGTACAATACATTATTGTCAATTCTAGTTCCCCGACTGTGCACTCCTACACTAGGACTTATGCTGGAGGGAATTTTTAATCTGGATCTTGACTGCAGATAACAAAAAGTTTAAGAAAAATGGAACTCTCGGTATAGAATATAAATCATATGCAACACACTTCACTACAACATAAACATAATTATACATACGTTAACTATAAGTGATTTACTGCAGGGTTTTATACTAACTGCCACTTATTCCTTTGTAGGGTTCAGTGCCTCTATTCTGATCCAGTTCAGAATTTCTTTCTCACATGTCTAGGCTTAGCTGGTGCATTTCTGCCCAGGACAGCAGAATCTCTAAAGGACCCTGTCACAATGCCAGCCTGTCCGCAGTTCCCAACACACACCCATTATCAATCTTACACACAGGAGGTACTTTTCCTCCAGTGGTCTCTGTTAAAAATATATATATATATATGATGCCAGTGACTCAGAAACCTAGGAATGTCTTGCCTTTCTAGGTGTGTCACCTTTCAACTTCCTGTCTCTGCTTGCTCTCTGCCTGCTGCTCTGTATTTCCAGGTAATGCCTCCAAAGCAGCCATACTCTGCTTCTGGTGAGAAGAACCTCCCAAGTGGGCTCTCATGCGTAAAACATGGACACCACTGTCCCTGGGCTCCAGGATAACATTCTCTCCCTTGTTTCAGCAGCTGAAGAAGTTTATTCTTACGTACTCCATGCTTAGCATCTTGTGGCTACACCAACATACCACCTAGTTGTCACTCCATAAACATTTTACATAACTAACAAGTTTGGGAAACATCACAATTGGAATCACTGTTCAGGGGAAGCTGAAATCACAAAGTGTCTCAGAATTAAGAACTGTGGTCAAATGAACATCAGGGCTCTACCCAGTGGTTCTGGGAGACAACAGCAGAACGTGTAGCCATTGTGCTTCTAAGATGGCCTGGGTGGGTCTAACCTGGGCCATTTGCTGGCTGTGTAGCCCAATGCATGTTAACTGTTCCCACACCTTCAAGAGGGTTTTGTGAATGACAGATGAGCTGGAACACCCTGACCTCTCAGCATAGTGCTGGTTCAGGGACAGACTCGAAAAATGGAAACCATCAATAGAAGACTTTTCAGAGAACCCCTCCTAACTAACAACTCTGGACTTTTGCCAGTCTAGAACTAGTGGATAAATGGTAAAATTTGTTATTTGGGAGGGAAGAGGCCCAAGGAAGGATCAATAAGGAACCCCTTGATCCTAAGACCATTAATTACGGCCACACTGTTAGAATGTGGCCCAGAGTGAGCATGCACCTATGATACTGAGATATAGTAAGAAATAAATATTTGATCTGCATATCTGCTTCCCAGAAAACTCCTAAAGCTCTTGGACTCTTCCATCAAGGTAAATGTCTTTTTATTCCCTTATGAGATGACTGTTGGCTGGGAGCTCCAGGCTAACCAGTCTTAGGTTGAGGCTGGGTGCAAAAGGATCCAATCACATGATTTGAGGGTTAGACCATTCAGCTTTATCCCTGAGACCCCCTGGAGTGAAAAGAAAGGTTGGAAACTGACATAATCACAGGGGCCAATGACTTAATCAGTCACAGCTAAGTGATAACGCCTCCATCAAAATGCAAAGGGATGGAACCCATACAGTGACCAAGCTGCTAGGAGGGTGGCACATCTGGAGAGGGCCTTGGTATGCCAAAACCCTGCCCCAAGTCTCGCTCAATGCCTGGCTTCCATCTGGCTTTTCATGAGTTACATCCTTTCATAATAAACTGTAACTGTTTTCTTGAGTTCTGTGAGCCCTTCTAGCAAATAATCCAACAAGACACAAGAGCCATGGAAATCTCTGATTTGTAGCCATATGGAGCGGAAATTGTGAGTGACCTGGAGACCCACTACTTATGACTGGCATCTGAGGTGCGGCAGGCTTGCAGGACAGAGGCCTCCTGTAGGGTCTGCAATAACTCCAGGCACACCTGCATTGAACCGCAGGACACCATGGAGATGTCAGCAGAGAATTCGGAAGGGCTCAATGTGGTTCTTGGTGCTGGGAGTACAACCGGGGCTGTTCTTTCAGCACACCAGCATTTGGTGCACAACAACGGAGCCAAGGCTGTATGTGAGCTCTGTGCCTCAGGGCTTCTCCTCCCAGGCCTCTGCCCTGGCACTGCGAACAGGAACTAAGTGAGGCAGAGCATGACTGAGGACACACTTCCAGAACAGTGGGTGAGCTGGCGTCTCTGCCTCCGTACAGATCGACAATTCACCACGACTGAGTCACAGCACCTTGGCTCGGGAGCCTGCCTGCCTGGCTGACTTGTTGCCAGAGGTACTAGGGAGCCAGAGTCCAGGGTCCCCGAGAGCCACCCCGCCTGCCAGGCCCTTGGCTTCCTTGCACGTTAGATAACGCAAATGCTGGGTGCCCTTCAATTCTAATCCCATGAGTTAAGCTGAAGTCGTGTTCACATTTGCAAAGTTCTACCCAACCACGAGAGAGCTCCTTCCTACCAAACAGTATAATTATATCTTTTTAAAAGGCCCTTTTTCTATGTGAGAAACCTTGGTGCAATATCTAGGAACATCATGTTCCATCATCTTGACTATTATAGCTAAAAGAGCCCTTCGTGAGCGAATGCAACCCTTTCATTTTCAAAATGAAAAACTGAAGCCTGGCAGTCTGGGGTACTGTTCAAGGCCACCTGGGGCCCCCAGCTCCTTGTCCAGTATTTTCTCCAGTGACACTCTGACCTTGGCTCTGACACATGAAAAACCCAATGGCAACTTCAGGAAAATTTTTATAATGTTAGAAAAATAGTTTTCAGTTGCTATTATTTAGCCAGAAAACGATGAGTAGCTTTAAAAAGCAAGAACTACAAAGTCCGTTTCCTTTCCTACGCTGGCTACTTAAAGCCAGTTTCCTGAATTCTGTGTGTGACTGGTAGAAGGCACACATTTACCAACACAGCAGCGCACAGACCAAGACTGACTGATAGCTTCAGACACTAAGAAGTCCGGAGACTGCTGTGCACACGTCAGTAAGACTATTTTCAGGCCTGCTGTCTGGAATTGAATGTAAACCTGCACGGCTGATTCTGAATCTCAATGTGATTCCAGTGAAAGAAGGAGAAAGCATAACATTATTTTTGGTGGTTGGGTGTTGGCAGTATTTGTAAATTATTTATAAATTATTTGTATAAAGGCTGTGTAGTAAAATCTTTTAGAATTTTTAGAGTAAAAATTTAAGTTTTTAGAATATACTACTTTTACAAGCTCTTTGAATACAATCCAAGTGTTTGTATTAACTTATATCTTCAAAATACTGCTATCCAAAACACGCATTTATTTCTGCTGCAGATGTATCCTTCCCTACTATACCTGTGATCTTTAAAAAGGCAGCTGTCCCCCACCAAGAAGTACTGCACTGAACTGCCTGTGGGTGGCGCTACAGCATGACTGTTTTGTACTGATGACCTTTAAAAGCTAATTCTTATGCATGTTTTTGATTAGGGCTCACTGATACCATCCAGCAGAAACGCAAATTTTGCTGAGCCACTTTAACAGCTTTCCAAGTTCAAGAACGGCAATCTCCCTCTGAGGGAGAGAATGTATTCCAACAGCAGTGGTCCTTATTTTGCATCAGATTCAGCTGCTGTGGTGCAGGGCTGGTTAAAAATATAAATGACAAGTGTCACTCCAAACCAAATAAGCTGACTTACAGAAAGATGGACTCAGGTAGCTGCATTTTAAATACAGTTATGCAGAATATTCAGAAGTATACACCACTTGAAGTTCTCCTAAAAGGCCACTTATTTTCCAAAGATTCAACTGAAAATACTAAATGAAGAAGTGAACTAAGAAGCCAGTCCCAAAGGGATCAATATCATATGTTCTCCCTGAACTGTGACAACTAACTGAGCACCTAAAAGGAAGCCTGTAGAAGAGAAACAGACACTATGAGAAACAATGACTTGATCAGCCCTTGTCCTGACTGTCGAGGAACAGCTTACTATTTTACTCCTCTTAGTATTTTTTTTTCTACTTAATACCATTGGTTGAACTCTTTACTTAACACAGAATTATTCTTAGGTGTTTAAATCCAATTGAAAATTGATCCCTGTTAAAAATAAGAGTGGGAATAAGAGAGGGAGGAGATGTACATTTGGCACACATTTCGTCAGACTTACCCCTAAGGGTAAAGCTAAAAACTTGCCATGGAACTCCAAATCCCATTCAGTTGGCAGGTACCAATGCCACCTTACTTGTTAAAGTGATCAGTTTAAGTTCATAACTGATCATAAAGATAGTATTAAGTGTCAAAGGGATCACATATAAGACCAAGTTGTCTGCTAATTGATAGAATTAAAAAGGAGAGAATGCTCCAACATGGGAAGCAGGCCATACAGCGGATTCATAGAATGGCAAATGCCCTAAACAGCACTCTGGCCTCAGAATCAGCCCGTAAGGCATTGGATCTAGCTAAAAAGCCCACGAGAGCATTTCAGGCATGAAAAACCAAGATACCACGGCAAAAAATGACCTACATGAAAGATCTCTGTGAGTGAGATCTTGGTGGAAAGAAGGGGCCATCAAAGAAGGACGGTACTTTTCTCCAAAGGAAGGAGCACTTCTACTTTGATTATGGCCTTTTCTAAATTATGTCGGAGTTTGTGGACTCAAGAGGCTTCCAGAGCCTTGGCAGCTCATGACAAGAGCCTCGGGTGATCACTGACATCATAAATGAGTGTCAATTGTTAAATCAACAACAGGAGTCACTATGCACTTGTTCCCCATCTGTCCTTAATGTGTTGTACTATGAGAATTAACAGTAAAATTGGTCTTCAAACAATACTTTATACTTTGTGTCTGTGTGGGGGCAAATCATTGTAATCTTTACTTAGTATAGAGTTGATCTTCTGTATATAATTAAAAATGAATCTTAATGAAGAATGGGATGGGAGAGGGAGTAGGAGGTGGGACTATTTGGGGGTGGGAGGGCGGGTATGGTAGGAAGAACCGCTATAATCCAAAAGTTGTACTTATGAGATTTATATTTATTAAATAAAAGCTTTCTATAAAAAAAGAAGATGCTGTTGCATCAGACACAATTTTAAACCAGATTTAAACTGAAGCTCCCTCTATCAATGTACCCAGTACATTGGATTATTAGATATTATGGGAGTGGCTTTTATTATGGCACCAAGGTAGATAGGCAGGGCAGAGGGATGGGTTTGGCATCAAAGGAACTGAAGGTCCTCACTCAAGAATGGGTCAACTATTCAACTGAGGGACTCTGGAAAGGTAGCAAAGAAAGTGTAGCTAACCGTGGTCCACCAAAAGGAAATGGAGCAGCCGAAACAGCTAAGATGCAACTTGTGATCTAAGCCTGGATGCACTAGGGAAGAGGGCTGTGGAGAAGCCATAGAGAAAGATGACTGCAGTAAACGAGGGAGATACTGAAGTTTAATGTTTCTGAGGTGAGACATACATACATTTGTTACGTTATTTGTGGATACTCTAAAAGCAGGGGAACAGAAAACAAATGTATGGTGCTATAGTTATCCGGAGGGCAAGTGCACGTGATTTGGATACAGAGTGATCATTCATAAAACATCTTCATAGACATTCCACCCTCTACTTCCTACATCTATCTAGCCATTCTTCTTTACCTCAATTATAAAATGATCATTTTAAGGTCCCTTCTGAGTCAGTAAGTCAGATACATTTGGCAGGGACATTAAATATCATTACTCCCACTTTGCCAACAAAGAAAATCAGATGGCAGGCTCCAACCACATGGTAATATGTGGTAGGGAATCCAACCCGTCATTCCCAGTCTACTACCCCATCATTTAACTCTAGTTTTAGGCTTTGGCTAATTTGTGGTCCAGAGGAAGTGGGAACTCCAAAGGCTAAGCCAGGTATTTTAGCAAAGACCAGGGAAAACAAGATAATAGCTACCTATCTTGGGTTCCTGACTTTTGCCTGGTCCAGCCTTTGTAACTGTGGGCATTTGGAAAGTGAACCAGAGGGTGGAAGATTTCTCTTTTGCTGCTTTTCAAAAAAATAAATAAATAAATAAAACAAAACAAAATACCACCTCTCATATATTCCTTAAAAGTGTATTTACATCATTGCTTAGCACAACACTGGCATTTTACCCCCAGAGGATGCTATGTATCTTTAACTAAAATTTGCTAAATTACATATTTTTTAAGGAAGTGGCTTCTATTATGGCACCAAGGTAGATAGGCACGAAAAGTAGAGTATTTTATATTTATGATAAGCCCACTCATATAATTCTGAAGTTTTTCTCTTGAATACATTTCTTTGTAACCTGGATTCTTTTTAACTAGTGCAAGCATCTAGCTTCCTTAAATGAAGATGAGAATTGATTCCATATTTATCTATTTATAGGCTGTGATTCCTAAACATTTATTTAAAATGCTCATTTATGAATTTATATACATAGTATCAGCTGCAAAGCACAGTTGAAGTGGCAGAAACATATTGAACATATCCCATGAATAAGACTGAGCTACAGGAGCTAGTACGGTGTAATGGGTTAAGCTGCTGTCTGCAACCCTGATATTCTAGATGGGCACTGGTTCAAGTCCCAGGTGCTCCACTTCTGATTCAGCTCGCTACTAATGTTCCTGGGAAAGCAGCAGATGATGGTTCAATGCTTGGGCCCCTGCCACCCACATAGGAGAACTGCATGAAGCTTCTAGCTCCTGGCTTTTAAACTGACAATCTCTTACTCTTTCAGCAACAGCTAGAATCCCCAATGGATTATAAAATTTAAAACCACACACACAAAAAAATCTAGTTTTCCTACTTCTGCCAAAATTACCAGAATAGAACCCTACATACCTAGATACAACTTTCATACAATCCAAGGTGAACAGCCATTTTGAGAAAAATCAAGTGTAACAGATGAAAAGAGTCCCTAGCTTTAGTGCCCTGATGTTATAATTCTACTTCACTGCTAAAAGAGGTGTTTGCTGCTTTGGGATTCTTGGCTTCCTGCACCATCACAGGAATGTCAGATAAGTCATCCCTGGGGCAAGGAGGTGTGACTGTATGTGTTTGTCAAGTGTTGTCACTCTCCTGCTAGGGCTAGATAATTGAAGATTATTAAGTGCCAAAATGTTCAGCAACAAAAGCTTTATAAAGGAGGTGGATGTACTCCCTATCTTTGTGAGTAACAAGATGGAAAAGGAACGTGGAGCACTGCACTGCATTTTGTATGCTTCCTGGGAAGGGAACAAGCAGGGGGAGAGCTGTGAAGGGAGGAGGAATGCAGGCAGGCGTAGGTCTGCAAGTACAAGCAGCCCGGAGGAAAAGGCAATCAACCCGAGGCTCAGGGCAGGACCAACACTTCTGTTTTCTCATGCATCCATTTTCCCCAGGTGTTCTCATCCACCTCTATGGCTCCAGGTATAACCTACGGCGGATGACTCCCTCATCAATATATATTTAGCCCTGAAGTCTTGATTTTAGTTGCCTACGTTCAGCTGCTTCCAAGCTGAGCCATCTGATTATCCCGCTGTTCAAAGTCCTAAGACTGTCACCTATTCCACACCTGGCTGGCACAGAATTGCATTTTGTTTAGTATCACTTCAACACGGACTCCCTCCTCTTAATTCCTTCCCAACTCTCCCTATTTCACTTTAGGCTATATGTTCTACCTGCCAATTAAATACAGAGAGCTTCAAAAAGTTCACGCAAAATATGTACTATGGAAAAACCTATAGCTTTCAATTTTTTTTTTGCATCAAAATAAGCTTATCTTTTAACTCTATTTTTCCATGAACATTTTGAAGTACGTTCACACAAATATAGTCAATTTTCTACAGTTTTCCTTTTGAACAAGTTGAGAAGAGACAAGAACTGCACCAGAGCCTGGATGAGAGATGACGGTGGTATGGACTCAAGCTATAGAGGTAAAGCTGGGGACATTTTGGAGACACAACCAATAGGACTCTTTGGTACTTGGGACTCTTACTGAAAAAGCACAACCTGAGAGAAGAACTTGTGGAAGAACAGAGGTGGGCAACGAAGTGTTCTGCCTTGGACCAGTTTGAGATCTATATGAATGTGTAAGTGGAAAGGTTATAAGAACCCTTGGGGGAAAAAAACAAATGAAACAGTGTAGGAAGTAGAGAGAAAAAAGCGGTGAGGGATCTTCACGTCGAGAGGCTGTGGAACATGGCAGACGCCTAACTCCCTGCACCACTCCCCAAAATAACAAACAAACAAAAAGAACTAGCAAGAAATGGCCAGAGAACCTATCACAGAAGCCAAGAGCAGAGAAAGTGGGAGAGAACCATCCAGTACTTTGAATGCTGCTGACAGCCTGAGTAAGATAAAACAAAGTTTCCAACTTACTTGACAGCATGGAGGTGGCTCATGGCCTTGCTGGGAGCTATTTTTCAGTCATGAGCACTGGATCTAGATCTGGATGCGAAGAGGTAAGGAAGGGAGAGGTTAAGTGTAGGCCACTTAACTGGGAAAGGTCTGGCTGGAAGGGGCATGAGACATGAAGCCCTAGGTAGGTGATGACCTGGGACAGTCAAATTCTAGAAGTGAGAGTAAGAAGTTTGAAGAGGGAGGCGAAGATGAGGCAGAAGTACACTGGTTGTCTTGCTCAGTGAACTCCTCTTTGCCACCCTCTGGGTGGGGAGAGCTATTTCTATCTTTAGACATGTTAATGATTTCTTCACAGTGAATATTCGCTCCCACAATCCTTGGACATTTTGCAAAGTTATGGAGCAAGGCTGAAATCAAGGCTGCTGGAAGTTTCCAACCTCATGTGAGGCATTTCTGCAGGGGGAAAATAACCAAGGTAACCCACCAAGCCCTAGAATTGGCTGAATTTCTCATTGTCACAGTGGAGAGGTACCTCTCGCTGCAAGTACTGAACAACAAAAACGAAGTAAACAAAGCCCAACCATCCCTCCAGTGCTCCAGGAAGATTATACCACGCTGAGGCAGCTGTGTCTGGTCGGATATTAGGTGAATGCTCTCCTGGAGTGACAGAGACAGGCTGGAAGCCATTGGTACCTCCCAGACTGTCTGAGGAATTCTAGACTTGGATAGGAAAACAATGGCCAGGGGCTGGACCATGGCTCACTTGGTTAATCCTCCACCTGCGGTGCTGGCATCACATATGGGCGCCGGGTTCTAGCCCTAGTTGATCCTCTTCCAGTCCAGCTCTCTGCTGTGGCCCGGGAAGGCAGTGGAGGATGGCCCAAGTGCTTGGGGCCCTGCACCCGCATGGGAGACCAGAAAGAAGCACCTGGCTCCTGGCTTCAGATAGGTGCAAGGCCTGCTGCAGTGGCCATTTGGGGAGTGAACCAATGGAAGGAAGACCTTTCTGTCTGTCTCTTTCTCTCACTGTCTATACTTCTACCTGTCAAACAAATTTAAAAAAATAATAATAAAAAAAAAGAAAAACAATGGCCAAAACACAGAAAGGTTTTATCAAAATAGGTGATTGGGTATGGTTTATTTAAACTGTGGTACATCTATATGAGGGGCTATTATTTAATAATAAAAGGAAATGAATCATTAAGTCATGAAAAGACACGGAGGAAGCTTAAATACACACTGCTAAGTAAAACAAGTCATTCTTTTTTTTAAACTTTTATTTAATAAATATAAATTTCCAAAGTACAACTTTTGAATTATAGTAGCTTTTCCCCCCATAACCTCCCTCCCACCAGCAACCATCCCATCTTCCACACCCCTCTCCCATCCCATTCTTCATCATGATTCATTTTTAATTATCTTTATATACAGAAGATCAACTTAGTATATACTAAGTAAAGTTTTCAGCAGACTGCACCCACAAAGACACACAAGTATAGAGTACTGTTTGGGTAATAGTTTTACCGTTAATTCGCATAGTACAACACATTAAGGACAGAGGTCCTACATGGGGAGCAAGTGCACAGTGACTCCCGTTGTTGATTTAACAACTGACACTCTTATTATTTATGGTGTCAGTAATCACCTGAGGCTCTTGTCATGAGCTGCCAAGGCTATGGAAGCCTCTTGAGTTCACCAACGCCGATCTTGTTTAGATAAGGGGAAAAAGGACACTAGTCCATTGTTGGTGGGAATGCAAACTGGTAAAGCCACTATGTAAGTCAGTTTGGAGATTGCTCAGAAACCTGAATATAGCCCTACCATACAACCTGGCCATCCCACTCTTTGGAATTCACCCAAAGGAAATTAAATTGGCAAATAAAAGACCTGTCTGCACCTCAATGTTTATTGCAGCTCAATTCACAATAGCTAAGACATGGAACCAACCTAAATGCCCATCAACAGTAGACTGGATAAAGACATTAAGGGATATGTACTTCATAGAATACTATACAGCAGTAAAAAAAAAAAGTCATTCTTAAAGAGCTCAATATACCATATGATCCCAACTGTATGACACTCTGGAAAAGGCAAAATTATGAAGACGTTAAAACATTTAGTGGTTTTCAGTGTTTGAGGAGAGGAAGGGGTGAACAGACAAAAGACGGAGGATTTCTAAGACAGTGAAAATACAATAATGGCATATGAATAATCCTCACACATTTGTTTAGACTCAAACAATGTATACTACAGTGAATCCTAATGTCAACTATGGACTTGGAGGGATAATGATGTATCTACATTGCTTCACTGAAACAAATGTACCACTTTGGTCAGGATATACTGGGAATGTCTACTATATATGAGCAGTGGTTATATGAAAACTGCCTGTATTTTCTGTTAAGTTTGTTCTGAGTGTAAAATGGTTCTGAGGCTGGCGCCGCGGCTCACTAGGCTAATCCTCCACCTTGCGGCGCCGGCACACCGGGTTCTAGTCCCAGTCGGGGCACCGATCCTGTCCCGGTTGCCCCTCTTCCAGGCCAGCTCTCTGCTGTGGCCAGGGAGTGCAGTGGAGGATGGCCCAAGTGCTTGGGCCCTGCACCCTATGGGAGACCAGGAGAAGCACCTGGCTCCTGCCATCGGAACAGCGCGGTGCGCCGGCTGCAGCGCGCTACCGCAGCAGCCATTGGAGGGTGAACCAACGGCAAAAGGAAGACCTTTCTCTCTGTCTCTCTCTCTCACTGTCCACTCTGCCTGTCAAAAATTTAAAAAAAAAAAAAAAAGGTTCTGAAAAATAAAATCAACTGCAAAAAAAGAATGGAACAGTCTGATAATATAAATGCATCTTGACAGAATCAAGAGCAAGTTATAAGCAGTGGATCTGAATAGAAGTGGGAGGAGAGAGTGCTAGCAAACCAGGAGGTCAAAGTCCACCAGACGATGCTAGGTCAGCAGCCACAGAGCCATGGGGGGCAAAGTGCAGAGAACAAGAGGAGAACAATGCTCAGTACCTGGAGGACTGTGGTCTCCAGGAGTGAGGGCAACTGAAGACTCTGGCACAGAGAAGTAGGGCAACAAGGGGGGAATACCCACTTACGGAAAGGATTTCAAAGGCTTTATAGTCCGACGAAAAGAAAATTCTCCCTAGATTATTCAATGGACTCAACATTGCCTACAACAGAATTTCTACAGGGGAAAAGACGTGAATTCTGATAGAGTCCTATAGATAACAAAAAACCAATCAGTCCTACTTTAACTTGGGAGCTGTGTGTATAAATCCTATAAAGAGAGGTATTGCAGAGAGACTTCCTTCAAAACTTATCCTTACCCAAACCCCATCATGGGGCTGGAGCTGTGGCGCAGTGGGTCAACACCCTGGCCTGAAGCACCAGGTAAAGCATGGATTAAAACAACACTCCTCATTCCTCCCATGCCTTTCCTTGATGCCTTATTGTAGATTGCCATGATTTCATTTGTCACTGGAGGATATACATACATACACATTTGTATATAAGTGTACACAAAAAATATAATTTTCTTAAAAGAAAATCTAAATATGTTAGCATTCTACAAATTGCTAATATAAGAACGTTTCAGTTTATTAACACAGTATCTGGAATATTATGGATATTTTAAATTTGGAACGATGCCATGCATAGCAAGACCAAAGAGCACGTGCCATGTTTGGTGAAGTTTATTCTAGCAGTGGTCATGTCATGGAACACACCCAGATAAGGAATTTTTGGCTCCTGACTGGCAGTATGGCTCTCTGAAGCCTAAAGAATTTGGTATTTTATAGCACTGAGGTGACGGGGTGGGGGTTAAGGGCCAACCCCATGAAAGTCCAACAGAATGGTCTTAGCAAAGAAAAATACAAATCCTGTTTTCAAGATTTAAACAATATTTGATTTGCCAAATTTGTTTTCCAACTGAAAGTTCAACATTTTTACCAAAATTACTGCTGCACAAGAAGGTATGAACTCATGTGCAACTGAACATGGAAACAGGTGTTTACTTATTCTCAAACTAAAATATTTGCATAGCTTTAACCACTTGTGTTCATTTAAAGGTAATGCTTCATAAAAGCCAACAAAGTAACAAATTAAATGATGTTCTCTGTGTTCAGCAAAATATTTCAGAGATGAATTTTTCACCTTAGTGAAAAGTACTTGTACTCCAAGATTGGTAATCTTCAAAAACAATTAAATCATGCTGAGAACAAACACATTCAACTAAAAGTAACTTAACCTTTACCTTTAGTTCTCCAAATATTTTCTCCTAAAAATTTAGTTCTCCAAATATTTTCTCTTTAAAAGTAGCTGCTTGGGCCAATCATTTTACTGTCAAGGAGAGCTGAGACACATTTTAACCGAGTCAGGGGGCCGGCACTGTGGCGTAGCAGGTAAAGTTGCCGCTTGCAGTGCCAGCATCCCATATGGGCACCATTTTGAGACTCGGCTGCTCCACTTCCTATCCTGCTCTCTGCTATGGCCTGGGAAAGCAGGAGAAGATGGCCCAAGTCCTTGGGCCCCTGCACCCACGTGGGAGACCTGGAAGAAGCTCCTGGCTCCTGGCTCCGGATCAGTGCAGCTCTGGCCACTGCAGCCAGTTGGGGTGTGAACCAGTGGATGGAAGACCTTTCTTTCTCTGCCTCTCCTGCTCGCTGTGTAACTCTTTCAAATAAATAAATAAATACATCTTAAATAAATAACAGAGTACTCCTGCCCAGCAGCATATTAAAATGAGGCATCGCTGTGTGGGAGGAAATCAACAGGTGGCACACAAGCTAAAGTAACAGCCTAAGTTTTATGAAGATACTTAATGTTCACAGAAGCACTATTCATAGCAGCCAAAAGTTGGGAGCAACTCAAAGGTCCATCAGCAGAAAAACCCATGGCAGTGGATATTATTCAGCCTTAAAAAGGAAGGACGGGGCCGGCGCTGTGGCGCAGGTCAAGCCGCTGCCTGCTACACGGCATCCCACATGAGCACTGATTCAAGTTCCGGCTGCTCCAATCCTAATGCGGTTCCCTGATAGTGCACCTGGGAAAGCCGCAGAAGATGGCCCAGTGCTTGGGTCCCTGCATCCATGGGAAAAACCTGGAGAAGCTCCAAGGCTCCTTGTCTCAGCCTGGCCTAGCCTTGGCAAATGAGGCCACTTGGGGAGTGAAGCAATAGATAGAAGATCTCTCCCTCTGTCTCTCCCTCTAACTGCCTTTCAAAGAAATAAATAAATCTTAAAAAGAAAACAAAATAAAAGAATTCCACATCCCACGTAGTATTTCCAGGGTTCAACCCTTGACTCTGCCTCCCAATGCCAGCTTCCTGTCAACAGAGATCCTGGGAAGCAGTATGTAGTGGCTCAAGTAATGGGGTCCCTACTTGGGGAAACCTGGATTAAGTCTCAGGTTTGGCCCTGGCTGTTGGGGGCATCTGAGGAGTGACTCTGCAATGGGATATCCACTCCTCTCCCCGACCCTGCTCCGTCAATACAGACAGGAAGTTTCCCTTGGGAGAGGTATTCTGAAAGCGATGATTTGCACTGGTCTGTCCAAAACACCAACAAGGAAGCTAGTGAAGTGGGAGAGGAATGAAAGTAAAGAATGCGCATGTGGACCTAAAACCAGGAGATAGCTTATTTCTTGTGTAATTGCGCAAACTACAGTTGGTATAAATAGGAACATCAGAGTTAATGGAACTAAATGTCACCCTTCATGGCCCAGCAAGCCAGACCATGCCTCATTTCACTACACGTCAGTGACGCTCCATCCTACTCAGCTAATGAAAATCAACTCTGTTGAAAGTACAGAAGTTGAAGCCCAGCATTCGTGGAGGTTATGCCCTTTGTGTTATCAGACTAAAGCAGCATCTATTTGCAGCTGCAAGTAGCAGCCAGAATGTAAATGGGGCCTTTAGAGTTAAACCATTTCACAAAGCTTGGTGCCCGAACCTTCTTAAAATTCCTGAAAGATAAGCAAGTGGAGCTTGTTGAGTGATACACAATTTGCCCTTGGGCTAAGTTCCATGATTAAAAACTCCCTCACTAGCACTTCCCACACCAACCCTACACACTCAGTTTCCAAGAAAGGGCCGCTGTGTGAAGGCCTGTGTTCCAGACAGAACTCACTGCTGACAAGAACAGCGGCAGGCATAACCCTGATATTCACTCCTCTCTGAAAATCTTTTCTGATTTCCATGAAACTTTTGTTTTAAACTAAAGATTTATTTATATGAAAGAGTTACAGAGGGAAGGAGAGACAGAGACCATCCATCTGCTGGTTCACTCCCCAGATGGCCACAACAACCAGGGCTGGGCCAGGTCAAAGCCAGGAGCTTCGTTCGGGTCTCCCATGTAGGGTTCGGGGGCACAAACACTTGGGCCATCCTCCGGAAGTGAAGCAGCCAGGAAACAAACCTTGCAGGAAGCAGCTTAACCTGCAATGCCAACAACACTAGCCCCAGTCATTGACCTTCAAACATAGCTCTCCCAGCTGTAATTCTTCCAGGCAACTGTATCAGCAGTCACGTACCTATCAGTTTAATTACCATTTCTAAACCTAAATTGCAGGCAATACTTTCTTACTAAGTCACCTTTCCAGTGTATCATCAAATGCTCTCGGAGTCAGCCAGCCCCACATGTTCTGAACCATATGATGTTTACTGTGCATTTGTCTGGCAGTTTTCCTGCAAACACAGTTCCTCTGATCTTTCAGTGCTCTTTACAGAGGCCAGTACCCGTGACATTGGAAGGTATTATTATATGAACTCTCATTATGACTTTGCTGGCAACTTATCACTTCAATCAACATTTTTTTTTTAATTAAAACAAAACAATATTCTCTTTCTTCCCCAATGAGAAGAAAATCACTTCTTTTTTGTTCAGCAGTATAGCCCACTGAAATTTAAAGGGCAAGTACTGTTGAGGTCTATCAACACATTTTCTTCATCACTTGGCCCTATGGGGGCTGGCACTCTGGCACAGTGAGGTAAGCTGCCGCCTGCAATGCTGACATCCCATATGAGTGCTGGGCCGATCCCAGCTGCTCCATTTCCTATCCAGCTTCCAGCTAATGCACCAGGGAAAGCAGCAGAAGATGGCCCAAGTACTTGAGGCCCTGCCACCAGGTCTCACGTAAGGTGATTGGGTCACCGGGTGCTACTCTTGGAAGGACCTGGTACAGTTCTTGCGGGACCCTGATTAGCTCTCATGAGAGGGTTGTTACAAAACAGCAAGCCTGTTCCCCACTTCTTGAGGCTTCTCTGGCTTCCTTTCTTGCCATGTGCTTTTTGCTTATCACATGTGCTTCCACCATGATGCCATCCGCTATGAAGACTTCACCAGAACCAAGTCAATGCTCTTGAACCTCCAGAACTGGCAGCCTAACAGACTTCTTTTCTTTATAAAGTACTCAGTGCCAGGAATTTTGGTATAGTTATAGACCATCACATGGGGTGAAAAATGATCTCAGATTTTTTATGTATAAAGTACAGATACACATATAGTACATAAACAGATATACAAGATGGGTCCGTGGAATAAAATTTCACAGGGAGGGTGTTTGCCAATTTAAAAACTGATTTTCTAGGGCCTGGTGTTGTGGCTCATGGGTTAAGCTCCCATCTGCGACGCCAGCACTCCATGCAGGCACTGGAGTGAGTCCTGGCTGTTCCACTTCTGATCCAGCTCCCTGCTAACATGCCTGGGAAGCAGTGGAAGATAGCCCAAGTGTTCAGGCTCCTGACACCCAACTGGGAGACCCAGAAGCTCCTGGCTCCTGGTTTCAGCCCTGGCTCTTATGGCCACTTGGGGAGTGAACCAATGGATTGAAGAACTCTTCCTCTCTCTCTGTAACTCAGCTTTTCAAATTAATAAATATATCCTTTTTTTTAAATTTTTGACAGGCAGAGTGGACAGTGAGAGAGAGACAGAGAGAAAGGTCTTCCTTTTGCCGTTGGTTCACCCTCCAATGGCCGCCGCGGTAGGCGCACTGCGACCGGCGAACCGCGCTATCCTTTTTTAAAAGATTTTATTTATTTGAGAGGTAGAGTTACAGACAGCGAGAGGGAGAGACAAAGAGAAAAGTCTTCCATCTGCTAGTTCACTTCCCAAATGACTTCCCAAATGACCGCTGCGTAGATCCAGAGCCAGGAGCCAGGAGCTTCTTCCTGGTCTCCCGTGTGCGTGCAGGGGCCCAAGTACTTGGGCCATCTTCTACTACCTTCTTCTACCATCTTCTACCATCTTCCCAGGCCACCGCAGAGATCTGGATTGGAATAGGAGCAGCCAGGACTAGAACTGGCAACCGTATGGGATGCTGGTGCCTCAGGCAGAGGATTAATCAATTGCACCACGGCACCGGCCCCGATAAATAAATCTTTTTAAAAACAAAACTAGATGGGGTCTGACGCAAGGGCTCACTTGGTTAATCCTCTGCCTGTGGCGCTGGCATCTCATATGGGCACTGGGTTCTAGTCCCGGTTGCTCCTCTTCCAGTCCAGCTCTCTGCTGTGGCCCAGGAGGGCAGTGGAGGATGGCCCAGGTGCTTGGACCCTGCACCTGCATGGGAGACCAGGAGGAAGCACCTGGCTCCTGGCTTCGGATCGGTGCATTGCCGGCTGTTGAGGCCATTTGGGGGGTGAACCAACGGAAGGAAGACCTTTCTGTCTCTCTCTTTCTATATCTGTAACTCTGTCAAATAAATAAATAAAAAATCTTAAAAAAAAAGTTTAAAAAAATCCAGAAAATATTCCATAAGGGGGATCATAAAAAAGGTTGGAAAATGCAGCTTTTTAATGTAAAAATTAATGATAGCACAGTGATACATAATGTGGTTATTTATTAGAGATCTTTGATATCTTAAGATATCCTATTCTGTGGGATGGCTCCTCATAGTTTGTGTCTGGTAACATCTCTGGATGTTAAGAGGTCGAAACTTTTCTCCACTAACATCTATCACACTGTATGACCCATTTTAGTTCAGCCTCTCCTCCACCATCTACTTCATTCAACATTTACAAGACACCTATTACAAGAAGGGCACTGAGTGAGCTCATCCTGGGACTACAGTAACAAGTCAAATATGAACACTGGTCTCCCACACTGCCATCTTTCCTGTGACCAAAAGAGACAAGAAATAGACAAACACATAAATGAAACAATTTACAAACTATGTCACTAAAGTTCCAGGGAGAAAGTGAGCAGGGTCATATGAGAGGTAGTGGTCAAGAAGCAATCTTTAGGCCGGCGCCGTGGCTCACTAGGCTAATCCTCCGCCTGTGGCACCAGCACACCGGGTTCTAGTCCTGGTTGGGGCACCGGATTCTGTCCCGGTTGCCCCTCTTCCAGGCCAGCTCTCTGCTATGGCCCGGGAAGGCAGTAGAGGATGGCCCAAGTGCTTGGGCCCTACACCCGCATGGGAGACCAGGAGAAGCATCTGGCTCCTGGCTTCGGATCAGCGCAGCACGCCAGCTGCAACACACTGGCATAGTGGCCACTTGGGGAGTGAACCAACGGAAAAAGGAAGACCTTTCTCTCTGTCTCTCTCTCTGACTGTCAAAAAAAAGAAGCAATCTTTGAGGCAGTGCAAACTGGTTGTGGTGTGGGAGACATGAGTGAGACAGCACAGCAGGGCCAGGAGAAGGAAGCCCAGGCTTGAAGGACAAAGAACCGAGGGAGCAAGCTCTGGAGGCCGTGCCAGGAGACCGGAGTAGCTGTGAGGAAGCGGGGTGAGGAGGCGCTGGGGCCAGCCAGGAAATGGCAGGAGTTCTGATTTATTTAAGAGCCTGGGAATGTTATGGTAGATTTTTAGGCATGATGGAAATAGGATCCAATCCCCGTGTTAAGAAGACCTCTCAGGCTGTCATGGGAAGAGAAGATAGGAGACAGACTGCAAGGCTGACCCAGTTCAGGTGAGACAGGAACGGCCAGGACTAGCATGGCAGCAGCAGAAATGGAGAAAAGTACATGGGTACAAACAGCCCGAGCTGAGGGGAGGGACCGAGGGGATCCCGGGAAGATATTGGTGACAGCTGCTGACACGAGATTACACCGTGGTTTTCTCCCTGCCTCCGCCTGGTCACGGCCCCCTCCCTGAAGCAGGCTGTGAGGAAGGACAGGCCACGCTCTGTCTGCGCCAACACACACTCTGTTAAGACTTCAGCAGGTGTACTCGTTAAGGAAGGACTAGACTCTGCCAAGGCAGCCAGGATGCTGCCTGCAGGTGGCGAACCTGTTCTAATGCACAGATATACAGAAATCACTCCAGGTAAAGGAGTGCCAACTTTGATGCTTCCCACCTTTGCAATATCACTGGGAGGCAGTGTTTCAGTGTGACTGTGCTGACTGGCTTCTCTCTTTTTAACTGTGCTGCTATGGTTCTGCTTATTTTTATTATGACTATTTATTCTGAAAAGACATTCATATATCAGTGTTGGAAAAAATCAGCAAGATAAAAATGAACTTTTACAGGAGATACAATTAGGATACCAGGAAAAGAAAGGTGTATGAGCGTGGGAGGAGAACACAGCCGTATACACACACACACACATTTCACCCTTGGTGACCTGAATTTTATGGCTGTTAAAAAGCTGAACTGAAAACCATAACAGATTATCATGAATATATGACAGCATAAACTATTGAGCTCTGTCTAGACACAGACTAAGAAATGGGATGCAGACATCTGTTCAATATACGCATGCCTTCATAATTAAATGCACTGCAAATGCAGGTATTGCTTGTGTATCTCTATCTGTCGTGCTGATCGGTGACAGTGAAGAGCAAATACGTCCTGTAACAAAGGAGACCATGGGGATACAGGGAAGTGTGGGGCAAGAAGTCTTCACCTATGAGCAGTCTCTCAATGGGACAGGAGTAACCAAAATTGTTCTATACATTTTCTATAGGAGAAAAACGTGCTTACTGGAAGAACACAGTTCTAAAGCTGTTGAGTTTCATAGGACAAACTCAATCATGAAAGCTTCATATTGAACAAATCTTGTAACAATCTAGTTTAGAATGGTGCTAAATCGATATGATAAATGTGATGCATCTTCCTGATATACAACATCCATGACCACACTGTACACAGACAACGTCGGAAGCAAAGCTGGCTGCAGGCAGGAGCTTCTGGTCCAATACAATGACTCTACACTTGATCTTAGCCAACAGGCCGAGAAGTGAGGATAATAACCTCTTCTTAAAATGGCATCTAGGGGTTTAACAAATAAACTGCTGCCTTTCTCCCATCAAGTGGTCTGAGAAGTGCAGGAACCACACAGAAAACGGTCCAGTGTTTCCATGTCCTGTTCATCCTTCAAATCCCAGTCCTGCACGGATCCCTCCTAACCCAAATCTGATCCACGATGGAAGTCACCTCATTTTGACTTGAGCAGCTTTTGTCACACAAATAAATAAGATGACAAAGTTCGTCAGGGATCCTCCCAATTACGTACTACGATACTGACAGAAAAAGTTTGCCCCTCTTCCAGGCCAGCTCTCTGCTGTGGCCAGGGAGTGCAGTGGAGGATGGCCCAAGTGTTTGGGCCCTGCACCCCATGGGAGACCAGGATAAGCACCTGGCTCCTGCCATCGGATCAGCGCGGTGCGCCGGCCGTAGCGTGCTACCGCAGCGGCCATTGGAGGGTGAACCAACGGCAAAGGAAGACCTTTCTCTCTGTCTCTCTCTCTCACTGTCCACTCTGCCTGTCAAAAAAAAAATAAAAATAAAATAAAAAAAAATTAAAAAAAAAAGTTTGCAAGTAACAGGTTGCAATGTCAAAAGCGATTCTTTATCAAAAAATAGTACACAGCAGGTGAGGGTCATTCAGATACTACTTCTTCCTCGCCATTGCCAGGTGCGCTTTCTGAAGAGCCAGTCAGAAGGAGCACCCACTCCTGGGGTTTCCTTACCACCCACATCCTCTTGATCTTCAGCTGCAGCCCAGTGTGACCCACGTCATCTCATCATTTCAACACCTGTACCACACTCTTTCCTAGTCCTTCTCAATAATTACTGAGAGCATGGTTTTCAGCTGCATATGAATAAAACACGCACAAGATACCTAGAGAGGAAATGGGCAAAGTGTGTTTAAAGGGGCTTTTGCCTTTTTGAATGTGTGTGGAGAGAAATGGGGTGGTAGTATTTTCCTCAGTTCGAGCCTTGTGACTTGGTTACGGTGCACTTTTAACTGTTTTTAAAGGCAGACGTGAATGGAAATAACCTACATAGGCATTTTATAATCCATTCATCTGTTCAAAGATTGTTGGAATTGTACATTCACTGGGCACTACTGGTACAGTTTTGGGCCTTAAGGACTTCTTAATCTGAGAACTATACAAACCCAACAGAGAAAACAGCAACACCGGTTCAATAATAAAACCGGTACCACCCTGAGGCCTGTGAAGAGCTCTGTCTGGCTACGCTGCCTACCCAGAGTTGTCCATTCTGATAAGGAGGGCTCTGTCGTGGGCTCTGGGTCTGCCTCAGGCTGCCTCTTGTTCTGAACCCTAGCACCAGCATGTGACCCTGCTGAGGTTTCCTGTCTGTACCGTACCTGGCCCATGCCCTCCAGGTCTAAGGCAACAGCAGCGCTGGGAAGAACCTGGAATGCACAGCCCAGCCCCTCCTCAGCAGGCACCGGCTCAGGGAGAAGAGACGTCAAGATGCTGGCAAAGGCAGAATGGGGGTCAAATGTGCCAAAGAGGCTCAGGCTGCTCAGATCCTGGCCCTGGCCTCCTTGCTACCTTGACGCGGGACTTGGCAAGGTACCTGTCACTCTTCTTGTCATTGTCAAATGGGGTGACAACAGTGTGGACAAAGGGCCTTTGCAAGGATGAAGGGTGCAAGTTCACCCAAAGTGCCACATTATGTGGGAATTTTAAAAACTTTGTGGAAAAGGCAAGTAAAGGCTAAGCTTATTTTGGTGCAATAAATTTGAAATCCATGCATAATTTCATGAAAATATGCATTTTCTGTGAGCTTTTTGAAGATTCCCCTATAGGTGTTGTGGTTCTTACCAGGCCCCCTCTGACTGGCACCATTGCAAGTTCCTCCTGACTTCTCCAGGGGAGAAAGGCCCGGAAGGAGTTTGGTATGGCCGCCTTGCTGTCGCTAACACACTTCCAGATCACAAGACACGCTTCAGGACCTTGGCCTGGCTCATGCAAGGCCCGTTCTTCCCCTTGTACCTCTGTCCTGGATGTTCTCAGGATTGGGCTCAGTCTCTGCCTTGCCTGCCTGCCTGCCTGCCATCGTCACTGTCAGAACTTTAGTATCCATGGTGAAAACTTCGGGGACTCTAGTGTGTTTAGCAGTAAACAAAGTATCTGCTCTTCACCACACATCGCACGATCTCTGCAGCTTTTCTTCTACTTCTAAATTAATAGTCAGGTCTCTCCTGCCATTCAGAAACAATAGAAAAATCTGAATTCTGCCTCTCCTATAAAATTCTATTAAATATCTTACTTTCTCACCATTGTTCCCTATTCAAGGGACGTAATATACTTTCTGTCCATGCTTTCTTTCAAAGTCATTCCAAAGTTCCTTAAACGGGGCTTCCAGCTCACTGCACTGTATAAGGAGTTCTCTCCACAGCCTCGATGACCTCTTATTTTCCAAACTCCAGAGATCCCCCCACCCCGGTCTCCCTGCAGCATCCGACAGGGCAGGACACTTCCTGAGCCCGCAGAGTCCCAGCCTGCTGCCCTGAAGGAGCCACAGCCCCATCTCCCTTCCTTCTCACCACCCTTTCTCAGCCTCCTCCGCCAGTTTTCTTTCTTCTTCCACGTTTGCCAACCTTCTCTCATTCCCCCCATTCATGTTCTGTATTGCCTACTGATTTCACCTCAGACTCCGCGTCACCTCTACTCAGTAACTCCAAATGCCTATTCCTGGCCAAACCGCTCATCTCAGCTGTGGTTTTGCGAGACATGCAACCTTCTTGATGGTCAATAGTACCTCAAAATTTAACACGTCTCCAAATCCACTTATCATCTTTAGTCTAAACCAAACTCTAACTTCGATTTCTTGGGTTTGTGGCTATTGTTGTTCATTTGAGAGCTGGGGCTGGGAAGGGAAAGCAGGGGTAGGGGGTTGAGGGTGGGCATGGGGGGCTCTCTCATCTGTTAGTGCATTCCTCAAATGCTCACAACAGCTCAGAGGCTAAAGATGGCAGCTATGAACCCATTCCAGGTCTCCCATGTGGGCGGCAGGGTTCCAACTACTTGAGCCATCATCACTGCCTTCTAGGAAGCTAGAATCAGGAGGTGGCAAAAGGGATCAAACTCAGATATACAACATGGAAGGCAGGCACACCAGCCAGCAACTTAACAGCTGGGGAAAATGCCCACCTTCAGTTTCCCAGTTTTGATCAATTACACTATCATTCTCCAAATGTCCCAAGTTAGTGTTCCAGCAAATCCTAGATCTTTTAGAAGTATATATATATATTTAAAGCGGATTCTGTAGACAAATAAGCTTGGGAAATCAGACAACCCCATCTTCGTGGAGCCGATCAGCATATCAAAGATTCTGAAAAATTCTATCCAGAACAAACAATTCACATAACTGCAAAGTAATTTGGCCAAGTCTCAGTGTCTTCTGTAACCCCAAGTGATGACTCTAGGAAAATCTACAACACACATTAAGAAGTGCTACCTTTATCATCCATCTCCTCTTTTATAACCAGTTATCTGCCCCGTCTGGTTGATCACTCCTTGCAGGGTTCTTGTTTCCAGTCCCATGGTCATCTTGCCCAAGTACGGCAACACATTATGTCACAAATTCAGTGCTCCTGAGCTGTTCATCTAGTCTTGTTAGTTTGAGACTAGATGGTAATTTCACACCCAGATTCAAAACCTTCACTTGGGGTGGATGCTGTAGCGCAGTTGGTTAAGTTACCACTTAGGATAACTGCATCCTATATTGGAGTGCTGGTTTGAGCCCTGGATACTTCGCTTCCAACCCAGCTTCTTGCTAACACATCCTGGGAGGCAGCAGATGATGGATCAAGTGCTGGGTCCTCTGCCACCCACGCAGGAGACCCACACACTCTGGCTCTTGCTGTCTCTTTGCTTTTTCATGGAAAGCCCTCCTCCCGCATCACAAGTCCCTCAAGTCTTACCTCCTCCCCAGGGCTCAGCTACAATCTCACCACTTTCACGGAGATTCCTAATGCTCCAGTCCTAGAGGATCACCTAACCTGTTGAAGTCTTAGAGCACTAAGTTGGCTGCACTTGTGACAATGGGCCTTCTGCCTTCAGAATGAATCAGGAGGAGGACTAAAAGCATCCCACATGCATAGGCACCTTCATGGCTATACCTAAGGCAGTGTCTCAGAGTTCTACACACAACCTGGATAAGGAGCAAGGATTGCATCATGTTGATCTGCATGTGGGACAGGAAACTCAGGCTCTTCAATTCAGAACTGACAACACTGGAAACTCCATTACCAAAATGTGGCCATTACATATGCAATGGAAAAGAAAATTCTCCACGTTCTTCCTTAAAGTACAAGCTGCTTCTAATACTAAGTGCTGTAATTTTGTTAAATTGATGCTTTGTTGGTAGCTATAAACACCACAGTTCAAGATAAAGCATCAGACATAGTAATTTGCACCAGTTCCCAGAGTGCCAGCTGCTATACAACTTCCTCTCCTGCTCCCAAAAGGAATCAGATGGGTTTACATGCCCAATAAAACTAAACATTGAACTGAAAAGTAACAGAAAAATGTTAATGCATTAATGATCATCAAAAATATCATAGGCAAAAGTAAAACATCCAAATGATAACTATTTCCATCCTCGCTATGTTAGACACTACTGGTAAGAAAAAACTGTAAGAACGTCAGTATTATATAATAAACGAGTGACAGATACTTAGGTAAAACCAAAAACATGGAATTACAGGTTTAACACAATTTTTAATCTTTCCAGAAAATAGAGGGTAAAGCCACTGAAACTGAACAAATGGGGCTGGCACTGTGGCATAGTAGGTTAAACCACTGCCTGCAATGCCGGCATCCCATATGGGCGCTGGTTCAAGTCCCAGCTGCTCCTCTTCCAATCCAGCTCTATGCTATGGCCTGGGAAAGCAGCAGAAGATGGCCCAAGTCCTTGGGCCCCTGCACCCATGTGGGATACCCAGAAGAAGCTCCTGGCCCCTGGCTTTGAATAGGTGCAGCTCCGGCTGTTGTGGCCATCTAGGGAGTGAACCAGTGGATGCAAGACCTTTCTCTCTCTGCCTCTCTGTAACTCTGCCTTTCAAATAAATAATCGTTAAAAGAAAGAAAGAAACAAACAAACAGAGCAGCCTGTTAGACAAAGCCTGCAAGTGTCTGCTGTCTTCCTCAGTTTTTGCTTCTCATTGCCTCACTGCTTACTCTTGGCTTCTTCGATGTACAGCTCTACAGACCACGCTCTTTCACTGGTACTTCAGCCAGTGTAACCACTTCATCTTCTCTCTATAAAACTGAGAGGCAGGAGGAAGCCGCCACTTACTTCATTCTCACAATCATCTTTGCTGGTTATTAATTTACAAATTATAGAAATCTATAGTAACATAGTAGAGTGGATCAAGAGAACTGTAAGACTAAGCATGTGAGCTCAAATCTACTTACGTATTTATTTATTAAGCTGAGCAAATTACTTAACAGTTCTTCCTTTGGCAAATTAGAGACACTACCTGTACTTATTTATTTCAGTTGTTACAAGTAGTACATGAGGTAATACTTGTCAAGTACTTACAACAATGCTGGGCAATGGTAAGCTCTTTGTAAAAAGATTTGTTAAATACAGCCAGTGCTGTGGTGTAGCAGGTAAAGCTGCTGCCTGCAGTGCTGGCATCCCACATGGGTGCTGGTTCAAGTCCCAGCTGCTCCACTTCCGTTCCAGCTCTCTGCTATGGCCTGGGAAAGCAGTAGAAGGTGGCCCAAGGACTTGGGCCCCTGCTCCCACATAGGAGACCTGGAAGAAGCTCCTGGCTCTTGACTTCAGATCAGTCCAGTTGTGGCTGTTGCAGCCATCTTGGGAGTGAACCAGCAGATAGAAGCCCTCTCTTTCTCTGCCTCTGCCTCTCTAACTCTGCCTTTAAAATAAATACATCTTTTAAAAAATACATCAAATTTAAAAAAATTTAAAATCTGTTAAATACACAGGAAATTCAATCAATTCAGTAACTTGCTGAAGGGCACAACAGTCAAAATCAGTGGTAAAATCCAGATCTTAACCCAGGTTTCTCTCTCTCTCTAAGATTTATCTGAAAGGCAGAGTTGGGGGGGTGGGGGGATACAGGGAGGAAGGCAGAGAGACAGAAACAGAGACAGATTTCCATCCACTGGTTCATTCCCTAAATGGCTGCCAAGGGTCAGGCTGGGCCAGGCCAAAGCCAGGAGCCAGGAACTCCATCCAGGTCTCCCCAGTGGGTAGCAGGGGCCCAAGTACTTGGGCCATCTTCTGTTGCCTCCCCAGGTGCACTGGCAGGCAGCTGGCTGGGAAGTGGAGCAGCCAGGACAGTTACTGGCACTGATGCAGGATGCCAGTGTTGCAAGCAGCTACTCAACCCACTGTACCAGCATACTAGCCCTTCTCTTTTCACTTCACTTTCTCAGTGAAAGTACAGCTTCTACATAAACTGAGGAAAAAATATGCAAAACCACAGTCACAATCCTCTGAGAAGGTGTCTGCCTGTTGCGGTTGAATTGTGTCCCTCATAATTCCTATGTTGAAGTCCTAGCTCACAGGGCCTGTAGAGAGGTAATCAAGTTAAAGTGAGGTCTTTAAGGAGGAAGTGTGGGTGCAGAGACACACCGAGGGGAAGACGACGGGAAACGGTGGCCATCTGCAAGCCAGGGAGGCCTGGAGTGGATCCGTCCCTCATGGTGCCCAGCAGCAACCAAGTCTACTGGGTGCTCGAGTTTGGAGGTTTCCAGCCTCCCGAACTGTGGGACCATAAATTCCTGCTGTGTAGGCCACCAGTCTGTGGCCTTCTGTGAGGACAGCCCAGCAAACTAAGACAGCCAAACCACGGAGCACACACTGGGTGGCTTAAACAACAGAGACTGGAAGGCTACGGGTTCCACATCAAGATGTAGCAGGTTTGGTTTCTTCTGAGGCCTCTCTCCTAGGCTTGCACACAGCCAGCCCATGGCCACCCACGATTGGCCCCGGTGTGCACACAGCTGCTCCCTGTGTCCTGATCTCTTCTTTCAGAAGGACACCAGCCACACTGGATTACCACCCCTGCCCCGACACTACTTTAACTAGATTACCGCCTTGGAGGCCCCATCTCCACACACCGCCAGATTCTGAGGCTAGGAATCCAACACGTGGATTTCGGGAGGCCATGATCCAGCCAATACCACGGCTCTGGGTGCCCGAAGCTTGTGAGAGAGAAATATGAGTCATCCTCCAGCCCGGTGCACTTTGCCGAAAGATCTGTGAGCAAAATGTTAAGTAACTGAGCCGCTAAGCAATCTAAAATATTTTTCTGTTAAATAGTGCTTTGGTGGAGAAGGTTAAATTTTGTGTGGGTTTTACAAAATCAGGCATGATTTCACAGGAGGGCTGTTTCAGCAGGCCCCCTCCATCTGCACACCCAGGCCCCAGAGCGCGGGGGCTGCTCCTCCGCTGCTCTCTGCGCGTCACACGGGTAGGTGTGAGGAGCTCCAAGTGAAAGGATGCTACCTGAGTCTGTTCAGGCTGCTGTAACAAAATGCCATACAATGGGTGGCTTAAAAACAACAGACGTGTATCCTTACAGGTGTGGAGGCTGGGACGCTGGGGATCGGGGTGCTGGCAGATCGGGAGTCTGTTGAAGGTCCTCTTCCCAGTCTGCCAATGACTCTTCTCTCAGTATCTTCCCGTGATGGACCACACGGGGGAGCTCTGTGGGGCCTCTTTTATGAGGGCACTGATCCCATCCTTGAGAGCTCTACCCTCATGATCTTACTCCTCCCCAAAGGCTCTGAGCCTCATGTACCACCATCAGAGGCTAAGACGTCAATACAGAAACTAGGAGGGGGGGGTGTGGGGGAGGGGCGCAAGCCTTGAGATCACAGCAGATGGGATGGGCTGGCAGTGGGAGGGATGGAAAGGAGCTGTTTTCTAGGATCTGGTCTCTTGAAGCGCGTACAGGAGCTGAATCGTCTGGTTGGCTGCCTGCACCCGAGGGGGAGCAGAGCCACGTTTTCTAGTACCATACTCAATGGTCCTGGGAGCCTAGGGGGATCCTCTCTGGCAGTACACTACCAACACCCTTTAAGATGACCTCCTGACTCGGGTCACATCTTCCTGTTAAGATGACCTCCTGACTCGGGTCACATCTTCCTGTTAAGCTGCCCCCAAGGAACAGAACCCCAGAAGCAGCAGCAGCGGCCAGCTGAGAGGCACAATGCCTACCCCTCCCGTGGGGCTCCTGCTGGCCTTGCAACAACTCCCCTGCCTGTCGGAAGCCTTGGTGCTCACTTAGGCAACCTGACAAGGAGCCCATAGTCACCGACTGCACTGATCACCCCGAGATGACTTCTTCCTTCTGCTGGGACACAAGGATGTCTGTTAACTGGCCAGTAATTGGGCAGACTCCTGGATTCACTCTAAGTCCACTCATTGTTATGGCTCAGGCACCATGTTGGCGATATAGACACCAACAAATATCCTACAGCCTTCAACAGTTTATCATTAGTAAAATGCAAGCTAAAGTAAAAAACGACAGGAAAAGAACTGAGATCTGTTGGGTCCAGAAGCTCTTTAAGAGTCTCCATTACACTTATTTCTCAAAGACGCATTACATGAGATTACTGTATGAGCCAGAAAACCGAGTGTCCGATTACTGCACACAAGCCAAGAGGCAGAGCTAGTTTCAAACCAGGTATGTACCTTTTACTACCTCATCTTGTCTGTTTGTATCTACCTCATTCACAAGACTGGCTTTCCAGTCTCCGTAAATGGTAGAAGGAATGATGAGAACAGCTTCAAAGTACTTAGAAAAATAAAATCAGAAATATTAGCTTGATTGTGCATGCATACAATGTACAGGTATGTTAAAGCATCATGTCCATTATAAACATACACAGTCTTTATCTGCCAATTATATCTCAACGCTGGCAAACAAAAGACATTTTGCAATAATTTAAAAAAGGGGCCAGTGCTGTGGTGTAGCAGGTTAAGCCTTGACCTATAATACAGGCATCCCACATGGCACCAGTTCAAGTCCCAGCTGCTCTACCTCCAATCCAGCTCCTGGCTAATGGCCTTGGAAAAGCAGTCAAGATGGCCCAGGTGCTTGGGCTGCTGAACCTATGTGGCAACTCCAGAAGCACCTCTGGGCTCCTGGCTTCAGCTGGCCCAGCCTGCCATTGTGGACATGGAAGATCTCTCTCTCTCTCTTTCTCTGTCTTACTTCTTCTCTCTGTAAACCTGTCTTTCAAATAAATAAAAAATAAATCTTTTTTAAACATTGGCCTTATTAAAAAAAAAAAAAGCAGAGTCACTAGGAGCCAGCAAATATTGATGGAAAACAAATCTCATCAAACAAGCCTTATTCCCTTTTTGGATGGTTATTACACTGGATTGAGGACCAAAGTAATTCAGGACTACCTGTTGGATCCACTTTGCTGTATCCACACTTGCTCCCCACCACACCCCCTTTGCTGAGCTGTGACACCCAAGTCCCAGGGGTGCTGCTCCTAGCCTGTGTTGCAGATTCTTTGCCTTTATAGTTCCTCCCGCTGTGGTACCGTCTTCCCAATACCCACATCCACAAACTCTCACGCCATTCAGATCTGCTCAAGTCACCCCTGTAAAGAAGCCATTCCCGATCACTCTCCAACTCCTCGGCCTCCTGTGTCATGTAAGGAGGTAGCACAAGACATCACCTGTGACACAGAGGTGGTAACTTCCCAGATGCTCTCTGTCTTGATTTTGGGCTTTCTAGCCTCCAGAACTGTGAGCAATCCATTTCGGTTGTGTACAAATTACTCAGACTAAGGTATTTTGTTACAGCAGCAGGAAAGCACTCAGATTTATTTTTAGCCCTTACTGCTGCATCACCTTTGAGTGTGAGTGTGTGTGTGTGTGTGCGCTGCCCCTCAACTAAATCCCAAGCCTCCGAGGATGGGGTCTGTGTCTTGTTTACTGCACACCTGGTGGCTGGGGCAGTGCTGGCCCACAGTAGGCAAAGACAGAGTTAAGACCCCAACCCCCTACCTCCTTGGATTTTACTTCTGTGAGCCCATGTGTACCTAAGGTGTTAATAAAACCATATGCCTTTGCTCTTATTAATCTATCTTGTTAGTTTAATCCCCAGGCCTCCAGTCACTCAACATAAGAGGGTAGACAAAAAGTCTTTCCCCCCTAACAACCTTAACATTACAATCCATCCATGTGCCTTCCTAAATCTACACTTCCTATGCAGTGCTTGGCCAGATCACAGTCAAGCATCTAATCTGATGTGTGTTCTACTTTGTAAGAGCTTTATTTATAGCACGTTCAGACAGGAGGAAAGCAGGTGAGGAGACATAAAAATATGTCACATGAGGATGCAGGGGTGTTTTAGAAAAAGTTTCAAGAGTTACAGAGAGCGAAGGAGAGACTCAGCGGTTGGTTGTCCATCCACTGGTTCACTCTCCAGATGCCTGCAACGGCTGGAGCTGTGCCAGGCCAAAATCAGGAGCCAGGAGCTTCACACAGGTCTTCCATCCACATGGATACAGAGGCCCAAACACTTGTGCCATTTTCAGCTGCTTTCCCAGGTGCCTTAGCAGGGAGCTGGATCTGAAGTATAGCCACCAGGACATGAAACAGTGCCATAAGGGATGCCACGGTCTCATCTGGCAGCTTTTCCACTTAGCCACAGCGCCGGCCCCCTGAAGGCCAATTTCTAAAGGTATCTCTTTACAGTTCAATGTCTTACAGGACTGGGGAGAACAAAGTATTCTCCCTGTAACTTGTGCCACTGAGACACTGTCCCTTAAAGAAACTACTAAGGGTTGTGGATATAATTCTGAAATGTAACTGAGCAGGGGAAGGGTCATAAAAATACAGTACTTGATTCCTATTTATTCACCTGAAAAGAAACATACATTTGTGTTTAATGTGTGAACCAAATGGATTAAGAAGACACTCTCTATTGTTATTTATATTGGGGTCTCATCAGATACCTATATATGGATGCCTCCTTTATCTGAGATGTTACAACACTTCAGACAACCACACAGCAAATGTTGGCCTGTTCACCTGCTCTATCCATTCGCATTTGCCTGAGGGTAGAACAAATCTGCTTTTCTGATGCCTACATTTCTCAAGAGTACCTAAAAACCCATTTTGCCTGTTCCAATAGAACACACACACACTCGATTTAAATCTAGAATTAAATAGTTAGGAAATTGTCAATTTAAAATACGCATTGCCTCATAAAATCTATGATATGAAAATCAAGAGCTGACCAAATATTTTCCATTTGATTAAAAGTTTTACGTATAAGTAACAATACTGTTCTCCGAACACAGTCAAAACAGGGACATTAACTGAGGCAAAACTGGTGTGTGCTCGTCTGATAGAGAAGGGAAATGAGTAAGCCCTAAAGATCTTTTTGATGACCCCATTGTATCTCCTTCCTGAGGACATGTTTCAATGACAAGACTATTATTTATCTTTTCAAAAAATAATTTAAGACATGGAGCTCTAATTTTAAGTCTCATAAAAAGAAAATGTTTTAACAATCCAAAATGTCAAGTTACTAAGATTTTTCCTCAAGTCTGAGACTAGTCAAAGTTCAAACAATACTACAGACACTTTCTTCGAAATAAGCTTTAAAACTTTAAGTATGACACTATACATATCTGTTACCCAATCCTTCTCTCTTGCTCCTCCTGACTCCCTGATGTTTCATTATCTTGAATGTGTAATGGTTTCACAGGTAATTGCATTACTGAAAACCAAATGGTAGGCACTGTGGTTCACTTAGGGCATCCACACCCCATGTCAGACTGAGGGTTTCAGACTTCTTACTCTGCTTCCAATGCAGCTCCCTCCTAATCCATCCCGGGAGGCAGGAGATGATCACTCAAGTGCTTGGGCCCCTGCCACCCATGTGGGATCCAGATGGAGTTCTTGGCTCCCAATTGTTGGAAATGTGTACGCGTTCTCTCTTTCTTTCTTTCTTTCTTTCTTTCTTTCTTTCTCTCTCTCTCTCTTTCTTTCTTTCTTTCTTTCTTTCTCTCTCTCTCTCTCTCTCTCCCTCCCTCCCTCCCTCCCTCCCTCCCTCCCTCCCTCCCTCCCTTCCTTCCTTCCTTTCTCCCTCTCTTTGCCTTTCAAGTAGAAGGACAATAAACATTTAGGGCCCAGCACTGCAGCATTGTAGCTTAAATCCCTGGCCCGCAGTGCTGGCATCCCATATGGGTGCTGGTTCAAGTTCTGGCTGCTCCACTTCTGATCCAACTCTCTGGTATAGCCTGGGAAAGCAGTAAAAGACTGCCCAAATCCTTGGGCCCCTGCACCCACATGGGAGACCGGGAAGAAGCACCAGGCTCCTGGCTTCAGATCAGCCTACCTCTGGCCGTTGTGGCCATTTGGGGAGTGAACCAGCAGATGGAAGACAGACTTCTCTCTGTGCCTCTGCCTCTCTGTGACTCTGTTTTTCAAATAAATAAACAAATCTTTAAAAACAAAACCTCTAAAAATAAGTAAATTATTTTAAAAATGAATTATATTCTGGTGCCTATCTCACATATCAATACAATGATAAAAATATATAAATTTTTAGACATTTCAAAAATCTCTAGGAAATTCATTGGCTTTGAATTTTTAAAGCAACAGAGAATACAGCCAAAATAAAATTTTAGTACTTCTGAGATAAAAAAAAATAGATGACAGGGGCTGGCATTGTGGTGCAGCAGGTTAAGCCACCATCTATAATGCTGGGATCCCATATGAGTACCAGTTCAAGTCCTAGTTGCTTTGCTTCCAATCTAACTCCCTGCTAATACACCTGGGAAAGCAGTCAAAGATGGCTTGACTGTTTGGGTCCCTATATTCACATGGGAAATCTGGATAGAGTTCTGGGCTTCTGGCTTTAGCCTGGCCGTTTGGGGAGTGAAGCAGCAGATGGAAGACTCATTCATATTAATTCTCATTCTCTCTCTCTTTCCCTCTTCCTCTCTCCCTTTACTCTGCCCTTCTTAAATAAATAAATAAATCTTAAATAAATAAATAAATGTTAACAACAAAAAAGATGATCAATGTCATCCCCTTCCCTTTTTAAAAGATTTTATTTATTTATTTGAGAGAGAGAGTTACAGAGAGAGAGGGAAAGACAGAGAATCTTCCATCTGCTGCTTCACTCCCCAAATGGCCACAACAGCTGGGCTGGGTCAGGATGGAGCGGAGGCGATCTGAAGCCAGGAGCCAGGAGCTTCTTCTGGGTCTCCCATATGGGTGCAGGGGCCCAGGCACTTGGGCCATCTTCTACTGTTCTCCCAGGCCATAGCACAGAGCTGGATCAGAAGAGGAGCAGCCTAGACATGAACCAGCAGCCATATGGGATGCCAGTGCCGCAGGTGGAGGATCAGCTCACTACCCCACAGCTCAGGCTCCTCATCCTCATTTAATTATTACCCAAGCATCTGTTCCCTTTGGACTTCATGATGTATTGATTTTTTCAATTGTTTTACCTTAATATATAGTAACTAAGATAATACTATTACGCACTAGATGATATATTCACATATCTAAAACACATACATATTTTTGAGAACCTATCAGACACAAGGCCATGTGCCAGTGCTACAGATACAGCAAGATCACCACAACAGGGTGTTTCACCCGGGGGGGACCAGCCAGCTCCTAAGAGTAGGATTTGTTTAGGGAGTTCACTGGACCAGTGACCACAGACAGCTATCTCTCATTTTGTGAAGTGAGGATATTTGATAGCCCAACACTTCTCCACCTTCGCTTTCAGCAGAAGCTCTGGGAGGGATTCAGCATCACGTCCTGCCCTCTTGTTTACTGTGCTGTGGCTGCCTGAAGCCAAGCAGCTTGTTTGAGCGCTCTGGGTTTACCAGAGTGGCAACGACATGTAAGAATTTCTGTAAGCTGATGATAATTGCACTGCTAAAGTAAAGCAAATTGGCACCAGCAAAGACGGTATAAACACTGGATATAATGAGCTGATGGGTCTGTGAGTGATGTTTAGGGTTCATTACTATATTTCTTTTGAAAAAAAACTTTAACAAGTATATAAATACCTATAGCTATAAATGAGTTATGGCAAGCATTTTATTCTAATGAAGTGTTGCTGTGTTAGAGCAGGTTGTATACAGTATTCATATCCATTTTCATAAGAACTGTAGTAGAGTTGATCATGAAGCCTTTCTGTTTATGTTGAGCCTTCCCTGAAACGCACATGGCTTATTCTATACCATTTTAAAAGATCATCTGTCCACCAACTTGAAGGAAATGATTTGAGGTCGGTTCTAATTTGGATTGGGAATAAAAGATTTCCCCATGATCTGATTATAAAGATTTATTTAACATAAATTCATAGTACCTGTACTGAGCTTCAATTCAACTGTATTTATGGCTCAGTCAATAAAACCAAAACCACCTGAAATAGTTCCAGAAGGAAGTGATTTCATACAGAGAATTAAGAGATTCGCAAAAACTGAAGTGACTAAAAATTAAACTCGGGGAGAGCTGCCAGTTACCCAGTTTGCAAGCAAGAAGTCACTGAAAATCACCACTGACACTTCCAGCTACCTGCAGCACGAGGTGGCCGATTCCTACGACCCAACCTAGAAAAGCATTTCTCCGACTTCTGGGTCTCATGACCACTTTAAATTCTTAAAATGAACATCCCAGAGAGCTTCTGTTTAAATAGGCTATATCTCCTGATATTTACTGCATTATAATTTAAAACATAAAAATTTAAATACAAGAATATTCAAGCACACATTCCCTTAGCCATCAGACTGATAGTCATCCAGGTGATGTTGCTTGTGGAAAATTCCACAGTGTGATCATAATGAATATAGACAAATAATATCTTCGTATTGTTATGAAAATAGTTTTGGCCTTGTGGAATCCCCTTAAAGGGTTTCAGGGTACTTCTAGAGATTCCTGGAATACCCTTTAAAAACAAGTGCATCGGCTGGCGCCATGGCTCACTAGGCTAATCCTCCACCTGCGGTGCCGGCACACTGGGTTCTAGTCCTGGTTGCTCCTCTTCCAGTCCAGCTCTCTGCTGTGGCCCGGGAGTGCAGTGGAGGATGGCAAAGTGCTTGGGCCCTGCACCTGCATGGGAGACCAGGAGGAAGCACCTGGCGCCTGGCTTCAGATCGGCGCAGCACACTGGCCGTAGCGGCCATTTGGGGAGTGAACCAATGGAAAGGAAGACCTTTCTCTCTGTCTCTCACTGTCTAACTCTGCCTGTCAAAAACAAAACAAAACAAAACACACACACACACACACAACAAGTGCATCCAGCTCCTGACTTCAGCTTCCTACTAATGGAGACTCTGGAAGGCAGCAGGTGACCATGGCTCAAATAATTGGGTTCCTGCCACTCATGTGGGAGACCTGGATTGAGTTTCGAGCTCCTTGTATTGGCCTTGGTCCCAACCCTAGCTGCTGGGGTGACTTGTGGAACAACCTGGTGAACAGAAGCCCTCTATGTATCTGTCAAACAAACACCAACAACAAAAAAAGAACTTATGAATAAAAATGATTAAGCCTTCTATCACAAATATTTTAAAAGATAAAAGTTGTTAGATAATATATTAAAATCCTAAGGAACAATAAAAGAATAAACTACAAATATTTTTTTTTTTTTTGACAGGCAGAGTGGATAGTGAGAGAGAGAGACAGAGAGAAAGGTCTTCCTTTGCCATTGGTTCACCCCCCAATGGCCGCTGCCACCAGTGCATGGCGCTGATCCGAAGCCAGGAGCCAGGTGCTTCTCCTGGTCTCCCATGCGGGTGCAGGGCCCAAGCACTTGGGCCATCCTCCACTGCCTTCCCGGGCCATAGCAGAGAGCTGGCCTGGAAGAGGGGCAACTGGGATAGAATCCGGCGCCCCAACCGGGACTAGAACCCGGTGTGCCGGCGCCGCAAGGTGGAGGATTAGCCTGTTAAGCCATGGCGCCGGCCTACAAATAATTTAAATTTTATGGTCATTAGCAATAGAAAAACTTTTTTAAGTAGAGATGTTTAGAAACTTCTGTTTAATTTCAAATTTGAACACAATCTCTGAAGACATTTTAAGTATACTTTGCTAAAGCAGCAATATTGGCAGGAAAATCTTAACTTGAGCCTTCTAGAATAATTTGTTCACAGTGAACAAAGAAGAGAACAGCAGCAAAAAGAAAAATAAGTCAACCAATCAAAAAATTGCAACTTCTTGTCTATTAATCATTACCACATTTCTCTTTCCTGTCTCCAACCAATTAAAAAAAAACTTAGAAAAGGATTTATGGGCTAAAATTAGACCTTGAAAATATATGTATGGATTGATTTTCTTTGACTGCATATGGCTTTATAATCAGAAGTTCTGTTGCTTGCAAAACATACTTGGTAATTTTTAAACCCTAAAGCACCTGAAAAAATAATCAAAGATTCTTATACATACAAAATATTACTTTATTAGGCTCCCAGTCCATGTAGATGCCAAAATCAAGTGAGCTCATACAAGTGAGCAAAAATATATCCTGTTTATTTTTTCCATCTGCAGTTAGAAAGAGAATATGCAAAAATAAATGTTCAGAAATAAAAATTTGCCAGAGATTACCACATATGCTTGAATATAAGATAATGCTTGTTTTCCTCTAAAAATCATTCTTCAAGAGAGTCACCTTGTATCTGAACCCTCCAAGATCATCACAAGAAGCACATTCTCAGTTATTTTATTTCAAACAATGCATTGTTTGCAAAAGGTAAACCGTGAATGATGCAAATTAATCTTATTTTGGAATATTCATATTATTTTGGAATATTCATGTGGTAAACTTGACTTAGAATGTTTAAATCAAGATTTAACATTTATTTCTGGGAATATGACCTCATCATGACAAGAGCCTCAGGTGATTACTGACATAATAAATAAGAGTGTCAATTGTTAAATCAATAACAGGAGTCACTGTGCACCTACTCCCCAAGTAGGATCTCTGTCCTTAATGTGTTGTACTATGAGAATTAACGGTAAAACTAGTCTTCAAACAATTCTTTATACTTTGTGTGTCTGTGTGGGTGCAAACTATTGAAATCTTTACTTAGTATATACTAAGTTGATCTTCTGTATATAAAGATAAATAAAAATGAATCTTAATGAAGAATGGGATGGGAGAGGGAGTAGGAGATGGGATGGTTTGCAGGTGAGAGGGTGGTTATGGAAGGAAAAACAGCTATAATCCAAAAGTTGTACTTTCAAAATTTATATTTATTAAATAAAAGTTTTCTAAAAAAATATTCTATTGAATAAACCAATTGAAGTTTACAAAAAAAGAAACAGGACCTCACAACTGTAAATACTGGATGCTATGATAAACTCTAGGATTCAAAAAAAGTACTTTCAACAAGTTGGACGAATTTCCTCTGAAAGGGGATTAGATGATTTATTATAACTTCTAACGTCCACAAGACTGGTGAAACGTTTGCAATTTTTTAAAATATGAAATATGAGTAAGAGTTTGGAAAGAGGGATACTTCTAAAATTGGTATAAATTTATATAATGTGGCATTTAAATAATTTGCCTGTAAGTTTTAAGTTGACATTTCTTTCAGGACAAGTAATATTACACTGGTCTACTGCACTGAAGGTTTTTCTTTTTTTTTGACAGGCAGAGTGGACAGTAAGAGAGAGAGACAGAGAGAAAGGTCTTCCTTTACTGTTGGTTCGCTCTCCAATGGCCACTGCGGCCGGCGCACCACGCTGATCCAAAGCCAGGAGCCAGGTGCTTCTTCTGATCTCCCATGCAGGTGCAGGGTCCAAGCACTTGGGCCATCCTCCACTGCACTCCCAGGCCACAGCAGAGAGCTGGACTGGAAGAGGAGCAACCGGGACAGAATCCGGTGCCCCCACCGGGAGTAGAACCCGGGGTGCCGGCGCCGCAGGCAGAGGATTAGTCTATTGAGCCGTGGCACTGGCCTGAATGTTTATTTTTAACGTACAAAGATACTTCAGAAAGTTGGTAGAAAAACAGAATTAGAAGATGAGTTGGGCCCAGGTTGTGGTACAGTGGGTTAAACCATCACTTGCAATACATGTATCCAATATTAGAGCTTCTGATCTAGCTTCCTGCTCATGTGCCTGGGAAAGCAGTGGAAGATGGCTCAAGTGCTTGGGTCCCTGCCATCCACATGGGAGACTGAGATGAAGGTTCATCCTGGTGCATCCCTGCCTGTTGTGGCCATCTGGAGAGTGAACCAGCAGACGAACAACCTCTCTCTCCTCTTCTTTATCTCCCCCCATCACTCTGCCTTTCAAACAAATAATTAAATTTTTTAAAAAAATATTAGCTTATTTTTGGTGGAAAAAGTCTTGAAATGCCTAGGTGTCTCAAAATACACATTTTCCATGAACTTTTGGAAGACCCTTGATATAACAATCCCCACTGTGGGTAGTTTTTCTAAGCAGTGGGATGTCAGTAGAGATTCTATTTTGCAATGCTGCCACTGTCAACACAGAGCCTCCAAAGGAAGAAAACAGGGGTACTGAGCCCACAGAGCAGGAGTGGGGGGCATCTGGCTTGTTGACTGTTGAAAGCCCTCGAAATCATGTGGTCTGGCCCTGCCACGGCAACCACCACAGGTGGGACTCAAAATTCAATATATCTGTAGCAGTCTGATATTTAACAATTTTATATGGCCCACAAATGTTGTTATAAATACCCAAATGGCCCTTGGCAGAAATGGTTCTCCACCCCTGTAATATCGACAGTTATGACACCATTAGGTGATTGGAATTTCTCAGCTCCATTATAATCTATGGGGCCACTGTCAAAAACAGACAGTCTGTCATTGAATTTAACATTATATGTGATACATGACTTTGAGGGTAAAATGGATAAAGGATCACACCAAAATTTATATGAAATAATTTAAAACAAAGCTCCAATAATGTGCCTGTCAATTTTGGCAATGTGGTTGGCTTGACACTTGGACAAGCATTCCAGTGAAGAATAGCTAACCGTGCTGAATTAATTGACTCATTAATATTTACTTTTCTACTTCTGAGACACAAGAGTTGAGAATTTTCCAGATTCAGGAGGCACAAGAATCCAAAGCCGACCAAAAAAGAAATATGCACCTTGACAGATCAGTGAGGCCGCATGACATCAAAGACACAGAGAAGACCTCAAAGAGTCAGGAAGGAAAGCAAACTGAAAAACCCCACGGTCTCCACGTGGCTGCACATTAGATATTTTTATGCCTTATACCTGTGCTCTGAGTATTCCACTTTCTTTTCTTCACTAAATATACCAAAAATGACAAACATCAAACTTCACATAGATCCAGAATTCAGGACATTTGTTTGTGGCAGACACACAATGTGAATTTTATATATAGACTTCAATTCTACTTGACAGCTACCCTAATTTCTTTATAATTTCATCTTTATGTAACAAAACAGGTCCTCAGAAACAGGGCTGGAGTGGACCTCTGCCTGTTCGGTAGGAATAAAATTGTGCACAGGGGCAGCTCTCTCCCCTGGCAGAGATCACCTCTGTTCAGATGTGGGCCTACTGTGTCTCCCCATGCACCTGAGTGCTGGGCCAGGGGACACTGGTAGACTGCATCCTACCAGATGCCTGGTAAGACTTCTGTCACCCCCACGAAAAGTTACTCAGGAACTTTCTGTCACTAAAGAACACACTTGGCAACCCAGAGTCATGCTCCATATCACTCACAACCTCGGGGACAGAGGGTGACACAGTCAACCATCCTGATTTCACTCCCAGGCTACGAGCGGTGTGGAGGAAAGACATGATCGCATCAAACAGGGAAGATAAGAAAAAGGTGGCAAAATGTCATTACAGCTGAAGACTTGGGTTTTCACCCATACATTTCCATCACACAGATTATGTCATTCATTCAGATAGGCCTCTGGAAAGGAATTCAACTGGGAGCATAAACAGGACAACTCGCAAGCCAAGCTGCTCATTTGACTTGCTTGCCGAGAGAAACCAACCACTCAGTATGGTATGGGAAGGGCTGTAAGAGAAGCCTGGGCACGTTTCTGGGGTGGGGAGGATGACAAGTGAGGAGAAACACAGAGCATGCTAGACCAGAGCACGCAGCTGCTGAGGGACAGGCCACCTCTCAAGGGGCTTTCAACCCCCTGGGCAGGCAAGGTCCTAAAGTCCTGCCATTGCAAACCTTTGCTATTTCACTTAGTTTTCCACAAAGCCAGAACACTGGGAAAGGCTTCTATGTAATGCAGGGCAAAAGCATTGTCAAGCATCAGATAGCCTTACCCTTCTGTAACCTACAGACAGGATTCTTTCTACACAGGGAACTGAGGTCCTAGTTATCTACATTGGACAGATAATCAAGACCAAAATAAACCAGAATAAATAAGGAGATTACATTTTATAAGAGTTAACACAAGACAGATCAACTGAGAAGCTCGGAGACTAATAAACCAAATAGGTAGGCAGCCAAGCCAAACCACAGCAAAGATTAGCACCTACTCTCTGCTAAACTGAAAAGGCTCTTCCAGTTGGTTCACTTTCGTACAGATGATTGAAACTCTTAAAACACTCAAATCGGTAATCACTGACAACTGTTTAAAACAGAACACACTTAATAGCCATAGCATGAAAAAGTATTTAGAGAACTGTATATTTGCCCAACCTCTGATTCCACACTAGACTAAACATTATAGCTAAAACCCAAACTGTAAGAATTTATGTGGTATCTTTCAGTAACTAAGAGCAAAGGAAAAGTCTCTACATGCTTAGGGCCATGTCTAATAGCCCTTCAAACACCAGCCACTCTAAGTGGTGGAAGGCAGGGATTATTTCCAAGAGGTCCTTTTTTTATATACATTTAATTTTTTTAAAAAACACTTATTCATTTACTTGAAAGGCAGAGAGAGAGGGAGGGAGGGAGAGATAGAGAGCTCTTCCATCTGCTAGTTCACTCCCCAAATGGCCACAATGGCCAGAGCTGGGCTAACCCAAAGCCAGGAATCAGGAGCTATATCTGGGTCTCCCATGTGGGTACAGGAGCCCAAGCACTTGTGCCATCTGTTGCTGCTTTCCCAGGTGTATTAGCAGGAAGCTAGACAGCAAGTGGAGCAGCCAGGACTTGAATCAGTGCTCATATGGGATGCCGGTGCTATGCTGCAGCTCTGGCCCTGTGAGATGTTCTTATACCTTGAGGATACACATGTCAGTTCCAGAAGGCTGGGATGACCTTGAAAATAGGAGCCATGCTGTGTGGATGGACAGTGACTACTTCTCTAGGGAAGTCCCATGTTTTATGATATACTCAAAGGCATTCATGATCCAGAAAAGCTAACAAATGTTTTAAGAATCCTTCAAGTGCACCATGGTGGCGCTATTATAATGAACATATTTCAGCCAAGGAAACAGTGTCATGTTTCAGAGAAATAAAAAAAAAAAAATTTCAAGGGATAATATGAAAAAGAATCTGTGGTATTTTTTTTTCTCTTGGACCAGAATTAAGAAGGGTTGATGGGCTTTAGTAATACTGATATATTTTACATAAATATGAAGTTTTAGGAGAAATACTACTCAAACTCTCTTATTAAGAAGCATTTCATGCTTTTATGTATTTTTAAATTATTTAGTTAAAAGGCAGAGAACAAGCTAGTGAGCCAGAGACACAGACACAGTTGAGAGAGACCTTACGTCTACTGTTTCACTGCCCTAAATACTCACAACAGCCTGGGCTAAGCCAGGCTTAAGCCAGGAGCCATGAACTCAACCTGGGTCTCCCACGTGGGTGGCAGGAACTCAAGTATTTGGGCCATCACTTGCTGCCTCTCAGGGTGTGCATTAGCAGGAAGCTGAAATCTAAAGTGGAGCTGGAACTGGAAGCAGGCATGCCGATATGGGAGGCAGGCATTCCAAGAGGAGTGCCAAATGCTCGCTCTTAATCTCACAGTTTACCAAGACATTTACTGAAAGTATAATATTAAAAACAAATGGTTCATATTTGGTCACTGTTGGTTCCTAGGATACTTAAGAGAAATTTAAAGTATCATTCTGAAGTATAAACACGCTATGTTTTAAAACAAAAAATTATTTTCCTAGAATGCAAATCCTTATAGGTAAGGTCAAACTCAGATGGCATGTCAAACTAAATATACGGAGAACAGTTAGAATACTTGTAAAACTTAAATTAGCAGACTATAAAGGCTAATTTTATCATTGAATCTGACTGTACCACGGGGTGCCTGAACAGCCCATGATTTCTGGGTGTGTTTTAGATGAGATTACCATGGGAACTGATGGACTCAAAGATCATTGCCCTTCCCAGGGTATGGCCTGGGAAGGCAGTGGAAGATGGTTCAAGTCCTTGGGCTCCTGAACCAGCTTGGGAGACCCAAGGAGTTCCTGGCCCCTGGCTTCGGATCAGCCCAGCTCCGGCCGTTGCAGCCACTTGGGGAGTGACCTAGCGAATGGAAGACCTCTCTTTCTGGAACTCTGCCTTTCAAATAAACAAATAAATGTTTTTATTTTTTTTAAATTTTTTAAATTTTTTTTTTTGACAGGCAGAGTGGATAGTGAGAGAGAGAGAGAGAGAGAGAAAGGTCTTCCTTTTTGCTGTTGGTTCACCCTCCAATGGCCGCTGCGGCCGGCGCATCGCACTGATCTGAAGCCAGGAGCCAGGTGTTTCTCCTGGTCTCCCATGCGAGTGCAGGGCCCAAGCACTTGGGCCATCCTCCACTGCACTCCCGGGCCACAGCAGAGAGCTGGCCTGGAAGAGGGGCAACCGGGATAGAATCCGGCGCCCCAACTGGGACTAGAACCCGGTGTGCCGGCGCCGCAAGGAGGAGGATTAGCCTGTTAAGCCACGGCGCCGGCCAAATAAATGTTTTTAAAAATGTGAGTAAAAAATACCTCAGTGTGGTTATTTTAGGGTAAATTGAAGACTAAGTGAGGTGTAAAACAGAATTAGACTGAAGTTACAAGTAACTGGGCCCTTCATTTAGTAATCATCCTGTTGAACTTAGAATAGCACGGTGCTGGCTGGCAAAGGTTGTGCCCACAGAGGGCATTCACAGGCCAGTGGAGGCATCTGTAATCCAAACTGGCCTCCTCAAGTGAGCCTGTCCCACCCTGTGGGATGGAGCCACGCTCTCGGCATTTGGCTCCCAGTGCTGCCAGTATAACACCTACCACTCGGTGACATGCATTTCTGGCATCACCATCTTAAACCATGATCATGTTGAGGGTGAAACCACATGGAACACAGTTTTGATCGCCTCTCCTCTAACTCCTAACTCGGTGCAGACGTGTGCTAATTTGAATAAATTCTACCTTACCACAGTTTCAACACGTGTAACTTATCTACTGGTAGAACAAAAACTCAGAAGATTAGGGAAAGTGAGAGAGCTATATATATATATATATATATAGAGAGAGAGAGAGAGAGAGAGAGAGAGATTTTTAAGCTCTGTAGCAAGGTCTTTATGTCATTTCTTGTTCATATTTGGCTGTGTGTTTATAGCTCTGTTTACAAAGATACAACAAAGATTCTGTTACAGCTCTTTAAAAGAAAAAAAAGAAAGGCTTGAACCACAAAGTTTATAATAATCCTTCCCCAAGCCACTTATGGTTTAGAAACAGCCAGAAGCCTGTATTATGCTAACAATTCTTACAAGGTTCTTAACCAAGAGTTTCAGATGTGGGTAAATGTGAATCCTCTAGAACTTCCATTAATAAAAACCAAGAGTCTGCTAAGAGTATCATGTTCTTTTATAAATAGGTGTTTTTTTTTCCCCCCACTCATAAGAAGCTTAAAATTTACTCATTCATAGACTGCCAAAAAAACAGAGTGATAAAGAAACAAAGAACAATCTACAATTTTATTTCCCAAATATTCAGGTGCTGAGCCTATGAGGAAAGCGAGGAAGCAGTCAGTTCCTTGAAAACTGGGGCAGGGATCTATACTAGTGCGACTCAGTACAGCGCACGTCTTCACTCCCCAGGGCTTGCGTGCTGGTGGCAGCCCGGAAGCCAATGCAGTCTGAGTTGCCGTGGCCAGAGTGAGTGCCAGCCTACCTGATTCAGCTCGGCAGGCACACAGCGCCAAGCCCCAAACAGAAACAAATACAGCTAACAAACTAATGATAATATGACATAGCATTTGGTGACTGCAAAAGGGGTCTTCATAAAGTTTCAGCGAGGGCCGGTGCTTCACCTAGCTGTTTAAGACACCAGTGAAGAAACCCGCATCCCCAGTCACAGTGCCTGGGTTCAAGTCCCGGATCCTTTCAGCTTCCAGCTAATGCAGTGGTGATAGCTCAATTACTTGGACTCCTGCCACTCCCTCTGAAGACCTGGATTGAGTTCCTGGCTCCCAGCTTCAGTCTGGTCCTGGATTGTAGGCAAGTAAACCAGCAGATGGGACCCTGCCTCTCTCTCTGTCCCTCTGCCTCTCAAATATTTTAAATGAAATGTAAAAAAATTCATGGGATATGCATGGATTTCAAATTGTTTTATACCAAAATAGACATATCTTTATCTTTAAATTTTATTTTCCATGAACCTTTTGAAGTACCTTCATACATCACTAAAGAGAACAAAGACACTCATACCTTAATGCTAAATACAGACCCCCACGTTAGACGCTGGACTCCTTTGACAGTAGCTACTGAGGGTTCCAGTTGCCTATGCCTATCACAGCGGGCCTAGGGCAGAGGAAGGTGGTTCCAGGAACCTTGGGCTTTGTATGGAGGAGCTCATTCAGGTATCACTAGAGCCACAAGAAGCTGGGGTTAATGTTCTATCACATACAGCAAAATCAAACTTCACAGGTAATTTTCAGAAGGTCAAGTAGTCAGTCCACGGCAGAGGTGGAATCTGCATCCATGTGTCCCTGAGGTAAGCCAGACCACATGACCCACAACAACACCTAAAACATTCCCTATATGGTCCTTTAAAGAAAAAAAAATGCTGATCCCTGGACTAAGGCTTCAAGCTTCGGAGCACAGAGGTAACAGCAATAGAAGCAGAAAATGCAGAGAAGGAAGGGTCTGCAGGAAAAGATGGGGAGCCACGTTTCAAATGGTGGCAGAACTGAGAGAGATGCCATGAAGGGAAAGGCCTGAGAGACCGACATCAGGGAGGCAGTCAGAACCAAAGGCGCAGTCTTCCTGTGCTGGCTTCAGCACTGAGAAGCATGGGATGGTGAAGGCAAACAAGGCAGTGGTTTAGAACTCGCCATCCAAGGAAGCTTACCCAGAAGCCTCAGCATATAAAACTGTTGGGCATTGCCTAAAATCTCCATCACAATATGGCGCCTGGCGGATGTTCGGATGTTCGAGGGGCGTGTCTGCGGCTGCTGCAGTTAAGGTAGGTAAGGTCGGACCACCACAGGGATAGGTCTGCTTTGGTTCTGGACACGTGGACAGTGTGTGATCCCTATACTTTGCTTAAGGTGCCCCTGTGCGTGGTCCACCCATGCCTGCGTGACCCTTTTGCTGATTGGCTCCCCTACTGCGCATGTCTTTTGTAAGCTTTATAAGCCTGCACACCTCTTCAATAAAGCGGTTCCTGCTTCGACAGAACTCACGGGTGCTTGTGGTGTGTTTATGACCCGTCGACCTTATCTCTCCCTGTTTGCCTTGTTGGGGAGTGCTTGTACTGCCCCTGCTGGTCAGGGGCCAGCCTCGGGCTTGAAACCCCGACATAAAACAACTGGAGAGAGAGCTGCTCTGGCTGTATCCCAGTGGGATGAAGAACCACAGCCTGCAGGGAACTCCTCTTCCCAGCAGCAGCTCCTGAGGAACCCAAAGATCCCTTGGGGCTCTGCAGAGTTCCGTGTTAAAACTAATGGCGTGCCTAAGGCACTAAATGCCAGATGGTTGAGGTGTGAGCCTCTGTTGGATGGACTTCCACATTTCAGTGGGGGAACTGAAAGCTAAAGCAGAAGAGATTGGGCAGGAGCAACTAGACGGATGCAGAAGTAGCACTCCACTGCTTGGTGGCTCTATGTTGTAGTCAGCACTTGTATGACAAACTTGACTCGTTTGGGAAGCAAAACAAGGTTGTGGCTTGTAGAGAAGTCAGGGGAAAGTTGGGGGAGTGAGTCAGTGGAACCAGCGACAGGAAAGTCAGCAGATACCATTAGTAAAGAGAGACAGAAATTAGTTTCAGTGCATTAAATAGTCAGGGGGTGGGAAGAAGGAAGGAAGGAAAGAGCAAGCCCAGAGTCCAGGAAAACAAGGTTTGCGGCAGAAGGAAGGGGCAAGCAGAGGGTGGAAGGGATGGTGGAGGTGTTTATCCTAAAAGGCAAGGAGACACATGTTGTTTCAAAGAGGCAGGAAGAAGCAGGAGGAGCCTCGCACATTTTGTACAGAATGGCTGTACCTGAATACACCTGCTGGGTATTTCTTCTTCCACACTGACCCCGGAATCAGCCCTGTGATTTGTTGTAGGCAAAAGTGACACAAGAAGAGGAAAGACACAACTACAGATTGTTGGAGCTGGTTCTTTTCCGATGGAACCCTGAGGCCAGCCTGGGTAAGGAACCCTAACCAGCCTGTTGGAGGAGGAGTGCCAACAAGCAGAACAAAGTGCCCAAGCTGGCAGCTGCCAACCCATCAATCAGACACACAAGGTCATGCCCGATGGCCCAGTCCCTGCTGCTCTGCCAGCAGACCGAGAACACATGGGAAGGAAGAGGAACCTAAGGGAAATGGCGACTTTAAGCCACTAAGCTAAAATTGGTGTCTTCCGCAGCAAACATCAAAGAACTTTTCTCATTTCTCACTTAGAGAATAAGGGAGGATTTTGCCAATGTGATAGGCATTGGTGCTATATATACACAGTATAATCATGACAGGTCAAAGCTATTTCAACTACTATAAAGATACAAAGCTTTGCTTTTCTTTACATCTTGTAAACTGACTTGAATGAGCAGTGATCAGCCATCAGGTTTTGGTGTTACTGTGGTCATTACTATTACTGTCAATTTCACCTGAGGTGAGTGGAAGCGTGGCAGTACCAGCGTATGTGACCGTGCCTACCCAGCCAGAGATGTGAGTCAGTGCAGAAGCCTAACACAGGTCCAGGAGACAGCCACACACCTTGGATTCTTTATGGATAGAAATATGCAGTCTAAGCTAATATTTATTCGAAGACTAAAGGAATCCAAGCTGCTAGCAATTAGCCAGTTATTTACCTAACATATTTAGCCAGTTTTCTAGCTCTTGGAAATTAAGAGATTTCAACCTTAAATGGATAGACTAGAAAATAAATTGAGAAAAACTAAGAAAAGATAGAGGGACTGTAGAGAAAAATGATTACAGAGGAGATTTCTAATCACACATCTGACAAACCAGAAAGCCAGGAAAATAAGAAAAAACAAGGGAAAAATTATCAAAGAAAAAAAAAATTTTCAGAACTGAAGGTAGGACAAGCCAAGCACAATAAACGTTCCATCAAAATGTCAAATCATGAAAGGAAGAATAACTCTCCAAATATCACAGAGAATGCTGAAAATCAAAATCACACTCAGGAGACCATTAGCAATTATGCCAGCAGTACTGGAAGCTAGGAGACCACAAAGTAATAACTGTACAAATTGGAAGGAAAATTTTTTTCTCCCTCCTTTTTGTTGAGATGTGAGGAGACAGAGACAGAGACAGAAAAGAAAGAGTACAAGTACTAGCTCTCTCATTGTGGCTTCCCTTCCCAAGTACCTGCATTGCCGGGGCTGGGCTGAGGTTGGAGCCAGGAGCCAGGGATGCAATCCAGGTTTCCCACATGAGTGACAGGAACCCAAGTCCCTGAGTCATAGGTACTACCTCTCTGGGTCTCCATTGGCAGGAAGCTAGAGGCAGGTACCAAACTCAGGCACTCTGATGTGAAGTAGAGGCATTTTAACCATAGGCTAAACACCCATTCCTGTTTTCCATTTGTGAATACTATACCCAGCTAAACTACTAATATAATCTATAAATTTAAACTTTTTATTTATTATTTGAGAGGCAGAGAGACAGAAAGAGGGAAGGAGCACAGGGGAAGAGGAAAGAGGGAGATGAGAAAGGGAGAGAGGGAGCTAGAAACAGACTCCATCTGTGGTTCACTCCCCAAATGCCTGAAACAGCCATGATGGAGATGGGCTGGGCTAAATCCAGGAGCCAGGAACTCAATCCAGGTCTCTCACATGGGTGGCAAGAATCCAAGTACTTCAGCCATTACCATTGCTTCCCAGGGTCTGCAGTAAGGAGGCAGGGCTGGTAATCAAGCCCAGGTATTGTGATGGGAGAAATGGTGATCTTAACTGGTGTCTGAACCATGAGGCTAACTGCTCGTCTCTAAACTATGGAGTAAATATGTATTTTCAAGATAGCATGATAAAAAACATTTAGTCTTTCTCTGGAAGGATCTACATTTTCTTACTACAAGACTTTATATACAGAGTGCTCCCAGGGCCTAGGAGGCAGGCACTTCCCTGTTCTCCACTCCACACTTTCTACACCAGGGGCTCAACATCATCTGTCTATCTGTGAGTTAAATCACCAGCTCCTCAGGAAGGCTGCCTGTGCCTGCCAGCGGGATGCAGTCTTTGTCTCCAGATGCTCACAGACCTCTCTATTCTCCAAGAGTACTTCTGTCCTACCTTTCATTACCATGGCTTTCCTCTTAAACAATAGAAGCTGAGTTAGGCAAAACACATGCCTGGTTTGTCTTTGTGGCTGTGGCCTTGCAATCCCTCCTATACACCCACAGTGCCCAGTAAGATTTCTTTAACACAGTAGATATTCAATGATGAAAGAACAATGAGCTCAGAATTGAAGGTTAATCCATTCAACCAACAGGTATGCCCTGAATCTACTTGATCTCTACTCCAAACCCAAACATGCATAGATTTCCCAACTCAGAGTCTCTGTCTCCAGGGCAGAAGGCATCATTTTTGAGGAGTAAGGGATAGAAGAAGAAAATTTTCTGTCAGTTAAAAGAAGATGATCATACAAGCCAGCAATTTCACTCCTAGGGTTGTATGTATGTTTGTGTGTAGAAAATACAGACTCATGTAAAAACTTTTGCATGAATGCTCACAACAGTATTATTCACAATACCTGAAAGAGAAACCCAAATGTCCACCAATTGATAAATCATGTGGTCTATATGAGGGGTTTCCAGAAAATTCATGGAAAAATGTGTACTGTGCATGGATTTAACGAAGTTTACGTAACAAAACAAACATCTTTTCAAAAATGTTTACGTATTTTTGAAAAGCAGATAGACAAAGGGAGACAGAGAGAGAGGGAGAGAAGGAGAGAGATCAATCTCCCATTTACTGGTTCATTTTTTCAAAGTGGCTGCAACAATGGGGGCTGACCCAGGCATAAGCCAGGAGTCAGAAACTCAAGCTGGGTCTCCGACATGGGTGGCAGGGACTCAAAGACCTGAGCCATCAGCACTGCCTCCCAGAGAGCTCATTAGCAGGAAGCTGGAATCAAGAGCAGAGACAGGACTCAAACTCAGGCACTCTGATAGGGTATGGGGGGGTGTCCCAAGGAGAGTCGTAATAGCTATTCAAAATGCCCATACCTGAACTGTTTTGAAGTACCCTTGTACACGTAATGGAATATCATTTGATAATATGAAGAATGGCATATACCACAGCAGAGGTGAACATTGAAAGCATTATGCAAGAGAACGTAGCCTGTCACCAAAAAATACCCACTGTAGGAGTCCATTTATATGCAATGTCCAGAACAGACAAATCTACAGAGACAGAAAGTTGAATAGTGATTTTCCAGGTTAAGGTATTTGAGGAGAACGCGGAATGACTGCTAATGGGCTTGGGATTTCTTTTCAGGGCGATCAAACTGTTCTAAGAATGATTATAGTGATGGCTGTACAACTCTCACTGTACTAAAAGCCGTTGAACTACAAATTCAAACAGGTGAATGACGCCTCAGTAAAATTGTCTTTAATGAAATGATCAATGCACGAATAAGGTAAATTTGCAAATAGCTTGTATTTAAAGCAATATCAGAGAGAACCAATTTAAATGAGGGAGGATTTGCAAAGTAGGCCAAAGTTGAACCAGATCATACATGTGATGAGAAAACATAAAGTTAAAAAACAAGGCTTCATCCATGATCGATACTTGTTCGCTTCCAAGTTAACATACAATCTGTTCACTGCAGAGTCTGCCAGTGTGAGAGAAGCCATCAACAAAGTGGCAGTGAGGGGCACTGGGTTTTACGGGCAGCGCAGTGTGCCTCATTATATAACCTTTTGTAGGTCATTTAATTTCAAAAGGCAGTGTCTCCACGTTCACTGCTTGCCAATTACCTTATTTCGCAGAGCTATTATTAAGACAATTAATGGCTAATGTAGTTCATATTTATACACGACCAGGATCTGAGTGCACCATGGGGGGCGATGGCAGGTGTCTGCAGATTTTCCCCTAGGATCTGGTGCGGGAGAGTTACCGCACTGACTTGTGAAGCCTTTCTATTTGAGGGATGCTATGATGCTTACAAAACAAATGTAGAAAACATATGATCCTTTGAAAACGGATGTGCAGTCCTTATGAACAAAATTCATATATTTTTAAGACTTCATTTTGAAATGGGCCCCAACAAGGCATGATGATACACTGGCCAATGGGATTGGATAAAAATAATCTCAAGAGCTAGCCGTCCACCATCCTTCTTCTGCCTTCTTTCTCCAAGGATATTGGAGGTAACAAACCAGGCAGACCAAATCACAATTTTAACATAACCTTAAACCCTACTCCTTCTCTGCTTTCAGAACCTATTCAAATTCTCACTCTAGTGTGACTCATTGAATACATAGGAGATTGAAGGTAATGACCTGATTTTAAAGATGAAAAATGGATGTAAATAAACTGTATTCATTAGGCACAGGCAACAGTTCTTCCATTATTTTGCCTTTGTCTTAAGTTCTTTCTGTTGTCTCCCACTCATTTTGTAACTATGAACTCTTCAGGCCCGTAGGCCAAGGAAGATGAACCAAGTTGGATTTAAAACCAATATCTGCAGCTGTGTAGCTTTAACTCATTTCTTTATAGCACCCACTTATGGACAAAAAGGCTCCAAATTAGATAACTAAAGACTAGGATAAATGAAGCTATAATACATTGCATTATATGATGATGGGATATGAATCCGAGAAACTGTTTAATTCTGGTGTGTGAAAATTACTTGAATAAATTAGCTACAAATAGAACAATCTTATTTCTGGAATACAAACTGTTATTTGTTTTTCTTGAGTCTTTTTTTTTTTTTTACATCCAGGTACAAAATATAGAATGCAGAATTCACATTCTTAATTGTAACATCTATTAAGTATGATGCAAACCTATAGTGGCAACTAACTTTATCGTCATACATTCACTCTTTATTGTCCCTCACTATTTAGTTTCAGCCTCCTGATGCTGGAAAGGACTAACTGTGGTAGAGCCGATCAGTTGATGACAACTGGGCCACACCTTGCTTTTTCCCTTCCTACTGTCACACCTCCCGCCCCTGCTCCTGCTGTCTACAAGCCGCCTTGCAGTTAAGGCTGTCAGACCTACAGACGGTTCCCCTGCCAGGTGAGGTGAGAGCATTGTTTTGGATATACAGAAATAATGCTGTTTGGAAGTCACAGTCTCCTGGCAGTTCCTCAGTGAACTACGATGGCAGCTGGGCTAGAGGTTATGAATATTACATAAGGGCTGCCCATGCATTCAAACCAGAATCTTCAAGCCATGATTCCCATAGCAACACACATAGATTTTACTCATCTCACAGATGAAGCAGCCAGCAGAAGCATTGTAATGCCACCCTGATTTTTCTAGCAAGATCAACACAGTACTTACTCTTTTCAAAGCAGTAATTTTTTCGAAAGAGAACCAACAATTGTGTTAAAATACTATCACTCAGAAGTTACTGAGCATCAAACAAACCAAGGAACCCAAAGCCTGAACAACAACCTATGCTTTAGAAAGAGCTGCTGTTCAAATGACTGCACAGGAGAAGGAATTCAAATCATCACAACAATCAGTGAAATACAACACAGCCTGAGATAAATTCTTTAACTGTGTGGTTTCACGTTGGATCTTCTTCTCTCATCTATACTACGCACACATCACAGGGATGGGATGAAGAATAGAGTGTTCCAAGGGAAAAGAAACTTTTTAAAAATCAATAAAATTCTTTGCTGCCTTATTTTTGGAGAGAAAAATACAACCCATTTTTAAATATAAGAAGAGACTATTACAAAACATCTATGGGGTATAATTCAGGGGAGTGACTGCTGCACTCTTGGAAAACACACATTATCTTGGAGAAAGTTGTTTTGGTAAACAGAGATATCGTTTACTGGAAAAAATGAAGTAAACAATTATAATATCAGATGCAGTTTTCCTTCACACATTTGGGAATCCTTTTGTGTTGTCTAAATTAAATGAAAACAAGTTGCTTGTCAGACTTTAAAACAGCACAGAAATAAACATGATTCTTACATACTACATTTCATTTTTTCCACCAAGTGAAAGGTGCTGTATTTTCCTGCACCCCTGTAAAGCACAAAATCCAATACTTTTGTAGACCAAACGTAAGCTGTAGGAGAAACTTCTACAGGTTGTCCATCACAGGCACAGCACAACTTACAAAGAAATGGCTTTACCTTTGCTTTTTCCAACTGTGCCTGGGCCTGTCGCTCAGCTTCTCTGCGCACTGCCTCCCGGTCCTCCTCCAGAGACACATCTGAATCGGATGGACGGCTGGTGTAGGAGTCTGCCGAACCCTGCAGAGGACAAGGTGCACTGTAAAACAGAGTCAACCTGGGAGGGCTGGCCCATCCACAGGGCAGGTCGCTTCCTGGATTGTGCTATATGTTCCTGAGAAGAGGAACAAACAGTCCATTTTGCAGCAACCAATCTAGAAAATCACGCTTTGGTTTGCAGACCATTCCCTAGGGTGGTCGTATGTGCCAGGTTACCATTCCTTCCCAAGACTTGCATTCCCAAAACTACCTCTTCTGGAAGCCAGAGCAAGGGCCTTTATAATTAAAGCAGCTCGGTGGTGCAGTGCAGAGCTGACGGGCACTGATGGGTTTCAAGGATAGCTTCAAGAACAATCTACATGCTAGAGCAAGTATTTACAACGAGAAAGACATTCAGCCTCAAAATATATATATATATAAAAAGGAAAAAGTCCAATGAGTTATAAACTTGAACTACTCTCCAAAACGCCACTACCCTGAGAAGATTCCCACAGTAATGTTAAGAATTCTTGCATACCTTTTTATACACCTGCTACCTTCTCCGAGGAAACTGTAGGACACCAGAATCCTCACTCCATCTTTCAGCAACACATTTTAAATACCTTTCCATAGATATTTAATAAACGCTGCCTAAAGGAAACACCTGCCTGGGATATCTCGTCTAGCAATAAATCACAATGTAGGAAAAAGAGCTCAGAAAAACGGTAGGAATCTCCCTGGTTCCCTTTCTCGCAGTCATGATCACATTAACTCAGTCAAACCACCCTCTCTGCCTGCACTCTCTGTTAACAACAGAAAAGCAAAGAAAACGTTCTCCCCCCTCCCCCAGATGAAAGCCTTTCCGCTTACACAGATATCAGAATTCTTCAGCCGTCCTCCCTTGGCTCTTTTCAGAAGCCTGATCCAGGTGGCCTTCATTAGCCAGACAGCGCCTGTGTCGTCCGCAGCTGCAGCCCTGGGCACAGATTCTCAGTGCGCGCTGAGCCCTGGAGAACCCCAGCTCCTCTCCTATCCATGCTCTGGACAAGTCCCTCTTCTCCGGCTCTTTCTGCCTCCGGGGCTTTCACTCTCTGGCCCCGTGGACTCCCAGCCGAGGAGATTCTTATTTTCCCATCGCAGGGGGAAATACACACACTCCAATGCTCTATACTGCTTTCAAAATAAAGCACACTTCAAGTGCATTCACAGAGGAGCATCAACTCATTCTGAACTTAATGCATCTTATTACCCTAGTCTCTTCCCTGCTCCTGGATTGTTAAAGGAAATTAGTTGTAAAAGAGCCTTTAAAAAAAAAAAAAAAAAAAAAAAAAAAAAAAAAAAACTAGGAGGGGAAAAAAAAACCCACAACGTATGCAGTGACATTTGCAAGTGCAAAGTTCAAGCCTTATCTTTAGAGATCTCCAGGGGGAGGAGGATGTACTCCCTGGCACTGGGCATGCTCCATATGTAGCCTTTTTACGCAGATGCTCACATCACACTGCCAGTCTATGTCAAATTGCCATTTTACATCCCAAGTGTAAACAGCTGGAACGGGCTTTTTTGGCTCTATAGTAACCGGCACATGGTATGTTTGTCAGGTTTCTATTTCAAACGAAACATTCTCTCAAAGACAAAGCATGTGACCTTTTCATTTGCTAATCCCTTTCCATTACATGCTACGGAAAGTATATCCTATGTCATAAGCCAACTGCAGATAGTAAATATTATATACAATACTGGATAGCCTAAATCAAATCATACCCCTTGGTAATAATATAATACTGCTCTTTATTGCTTGTGACTTTCCAAACAAGATGCAAGAGAGAGATCTGACCATTTAATTAGGACAGGAAAGTAATCACAGCTCTATAAAGCAATGAGTTTAACTGAGCTCAAAATGACTTTGAACTGCTTCTCCAACTGAGAAACCACCATTTGAAATAAAGCCACTGGAATAAATAACAGTGTGAATCGTAACAATCCTTACGATGAAATTTTAAAGCTTGGTTAATTAATTAGCTGGAGTTATGATTCACAAAATACAGTGGACTGAGTCAAATGCTTCTTGTAGATAAGACAGAGGCTTGAAAAGGAAAGATGCTAAAATTATTAATTTCCTATTACTAATGGAATTATTTTTCAAAGTTTATTTATGAAGACATGCATACTTCCCGGTTTTTAAAAGTAAACATCAGATTCTTATCACTCTATTTCAAGTCACAGGTATTTGTGTGTGATAGATTATTTTGTTTCATGTCAAAGAAGCAAAGCCTGCCTCCCTTTTTCACCATGCTCCCTCCCTTAGAGGTCAGGCTAACATCAAGCTTTAGGACCTATGTGCTATAAAATATAGAGAATAGAGGTTTGCAGAATAACAGTCAGGGACCCACTGTACCTCTATCTTGGCATCATGACATAAATTCATAAATAGATTATTTATGCTGTCATGAGCTGAACATAAATGCATGCACAATAAACGTGTGTGGCAACTTGTTGTTCAAGTAAGATTTACAAGTGAAAAATGCAATTCTCAACCAAGATACAAGACTCACTGTGTGCAGGAAGAGGGGTTTCTAACCTTCCCAGAGGCTTCCTATAGCAGTGGCATAGTGGGGGATTACCAGGAACACAAATCCATCCCATAAGGGGCCTCAGTCCTCATTGTTCATTTCAGACTCATTCACTCTGCTGGAAGTTCTGGTCACACTTCAGTGAAGATATTAAGGTTGTAAATGCTCTTTGCTACTAATCAGATGTAGTTTGAACTTGTTTCCCGGTTTAAATAACTAGGTAGCTAAGGAAAGTCTCTCCACTGACTTTTGCCATTGCTCTTTGGAGTATCTGCTTTTTGACTATTTGCTAAGCAGAAATGCAGCTGAACTGATCTTCAGAGTAGGAACCAGATTACTTTCATTCCTTGTACTTGTCATGGTGTACACCTTCACAATAATTCTCATTGTAGATGCTATGGGAGGGTACTTCAAAACGCTTGTGGAAATATCAAAAGGTAAATATTTCAGTGCAAGACTTTTGAAATCCATGCATTGTTTTCATAATTTTTCCATGATCTTTGTATGCCCTGGTATATGCCCATTGTCAAAAGAAATGCTTTATCATCCCCTTAACCTCTTCCCTTCACAGACAGCCACAGAACCAGCAGTGTGTTTTAGTCTCCAGAGTTGTCCCATCTGTGAAAGTCACCCTCCTGACATATGCATTACAATGAGTCTCCTCCCTTTGGGGTGTGTGGATGTATGTGACTAGAAGTGATAGCTCTGATTAAGCGTGTGCCTTTGGTACCATATGAACTTTCTCAGCCATCATGTCTTGAGTAGTCTTCAGTCAGGAACAGCTGGCAGTCATTTCCACAACTCCCGAGCAGGTTCATTACAAGATGTGCCCTTGACTCTCTGGTTTCCATAATGCGGTTGGTTGGTCTTTTGCATTGTTTGTCCTTGTAGGTACATCACATTCTCAGCTGCCCTTCCTTGCTCCTCTACATCTTACTATGCACACTCCTAATTGCACAGCTCCAAAATGCAACTGGTCTCTAATGTCTACCAATAGTTCATCCCAGGAGTTTCTGTTTGCATCCTCAGAACTATCATTCTAAATAAGTATACCTTGCAAAGGAAAATTTAATCAGATGAGCTTATGCTTTTATCCACCCTTAGGTTCTTTTTCCACTTCCATGTCAAATATTTGTACAATGAAGCATCACCCATTCCCTGTAACACATTTGTTTTTGGAATTCATGACATTTGCTTTTTTGATGCTATACTCTCTACTGTTTCACAGACATTCACATTTCCAGCATCAGTTTCCTTAGGCATTCTTGTATTTTCTCTTTTAAAGCCAAAAGGAATTTGCTTTTAAGCCAATTAAAGAATTGTAAGCCTATTTGGAATTGGTACCTTGGATCCCGAATGGTGTCATCTATTCTGTAGGAAATCTTCCTATAAGGCGTAAAGCAATGCCTTTGAGCAAGAGCCACTTCTCATAGTATCCCAAGGCCAGCCCAACACTGACAAAGCTATCTTCTATCAATATCCCCCACCCCAGACTTCAAACCACCTCCTCATGCGCAGGACTACCACCAACCCAATGGCAAATCTCATTTCAGTGGCTTCCCTGGATTTGCCATAGAAAGACATCTCACTGTCCTCCTGGTTGGGTCCCCATGTTTCCAGAATAAAACGAAATAGAAGAGACTTCTGAGGACAAGGACCAAAAGGAAATGGTTCTCTGTCTTAAATTGTTCGCTAGTAGAGGGAGATAATTCTTCCATTTCTCATATTCTCCCTCTTCACAGTTTAGAAGAATTAACTCTTGTTCTGTGATGTGTTTGTTCCAGATCAGAGAAACCTGAATTACTTTACTGGTTGTATCTAGCACAAAACCATAATTTACTGACAATGAGAGATTCTGACTCTAAAATTTTAAAATGATGTAAGGTGTTGAGATGAAGCACAGTTTCACAAATATTGTACACGGGCATATACCAGGGCATACAAAGATCACGAGTGTCATGCAATTACTATTTAAATTCATACAATGAAAGTCCTCCAGTATGATTGGCATATCGTTTGGCTTAATGTTAAAATAGTAAAAAGGTGAAGGTAATGAATCTTTGCAAGGTCATCTCTATGTAATACTTTGATGACCATGCAAACGCTAAAATGTGAGCTTTACTGAAGAGAATACGAAAGCTTACAAACACTACATGACTACCTTATTACTTACATGACATTGTAAATTCTGTACTGTTAGCTACAGACGGACTAGGACTGCAAGAGAGATCCAATGTCCTTTCTATCACGGAACTTGATCTTCTAGTCAAAGAGACCCACTGCTTTAAAGTCAGCAGAAAGGTAATTGCTATGCGAGAAAATAAAAGGCTGAGGTAACAGAACAAAATTATGAGGGATAGTATTTTATTGAGGGTGATGAGATGACACTGAGACTGAGGTGACATTAAGCTAGAACACAAAGGAGAAAAACAAAACATGTGTTGAGTAGAGAGATGGCCAACCAGAGGGGACAGCATATGCTAAGGCTCTGAGGCCAAGAAACACTCCGTTATCTACAGAACTGGTAAGAGGTCAGTGTAGCTGACATGACACCTTTTCAGGAAGAACTATTTAAGCTTTCTCAAACTCTTCCCCATTCCATCCTTTCCCCCTCCTGGCCTCCCCGTCCATCTCTCTCCCTGTCCTTCTCCACGAGGTACATATTCAAGCGCATCCTGGAACATGGGTCTGGGACTCCGACATTTACATGACATGAACTCACAGAAAAATTTCCTGCACACGTATGGCTCTCTTAACTACGAGCGCCATTTGCAATGTTGTCAGTAAACTACACTTCATTGAAAACAGGTCTTCTCAGATGTAAACAAAGTTCTCAAATTTCTTCCTTCCAAGTTTGGCACTCCATCACAGGCTAAAAAGTGTGTTTTTGAGATTTCTCTATACGAATAATTAGGACAGTCAATTTATTGAGTTTGCTATACACATGAATGACAGTAACTGCTAATTTTTAATAAATGCTTAGACTATATCAGGCATTGCACTGATCCACAAGCATTACCCCATATAATCTCCAATTATCTACATTTTTACTGCGGAGGAACCTGAGGCATAAGGTGCTATGTTAGCTGATAGAGATTACAAAGCTAATATTATCAGTGAAATCAGGAGTTAACTGTTAGCAGTGTGAATTCAAGTCCCATGGCTGTACCAGTTCATAAAAATAAAAGCTAGGATAAGTCCCCAATGTAATGGATGTTTCCATTAATTGAAAACTTCCCTGTCTCTGTCAGTAACATGTATAGCTATTTCTGATAGTTATAAGTGTCATGACTTTCAGATTCTTTGCCAAGCCTGATGTCTTCTATCTCATCTTCATCAACTTCCAAATTTTGTCTTTCCAAAAGGTTCAACGAGGGTCATGTAGTCTTATACTGCTTACTGCAATGCCCTTTTGTGGGAAGACGCATTGGTAGACTTGGCTCCCACTCTGGAATTTTCCTCACTTCCGAGTATCTTCAAAACTGAGCATTCTCTGCATTGTTTATCTACAATGGGAATGTAGGTAGGTTAGAAAAGGAAGACAATGAAATCAAGAAACTGGCTATTTCAACTTTCCTCTCCTCTTTGAAAATGAATAGAACTTTGGCAAGTAGGTGTTTAGTAGTCTACTTGGAGCTAACCCTGCCTGCAGCTGGCTGGAATTCCAATGTCTCCTGCTTCAGTGGGAGTAGTTGCTAGTTTTCAGCCCTGAAGCTGAAGTTGTTAAACAGTACAAAAGGTATGTGTAAAAAGTGCAGAGATCTGGCTAGGCTGTGTAATTTTTCAGTTATCACCAAATTATTCCTTAAAATGATGGCTGCTTATATTTTGTGAAAGAGTCTCTATCCAGTGTCTGAAAATTTTGACATTGTCAAAAAAGCACCAAAATGGCAAAGTTAAAATTAGATGTCCTGCTTTATTACTATTCTGAGTTTTGGATCTCAGGCATAGGCTAAATAACTTACCTTCATAATTACAACGTATTTGGTGCGTGTGTGTGTGTGTGTGTTGGAGACTTTTCTAAGTCTTTAATATGTATTTAATGATAGTGATAGATGGCAAGAATTTTCAACCTTAACATTTCTTTTGAAAAACTATCTTTCCAGTCATAAGAATGAAGATGGATAAGCAAGAAGCAAGTATCTCTCTTTTGCAAGAGCTGGATTCTCTCAATATAATGCTGAAGAAAAGGAGTCATAGGAATTTTTGAGTATAACAATTCAAGGTGGGCATGAGTATTGCCAAAAGTCTCAGTTGCCATCATCACTGAACTTAGTCTTTCTACTCAATCATTTAAATCAAAACACAGACATGCGATTATTTCTTGCTTTTAAAGAAAACCTTCCCTTGACTCCATTTTTTTTTTTGCCACCCCTATCTTTGCTCTCCTTGGCAGAAAAAAATTGCTTAGAAAAAAAATTTGCCTGGACTCACTCAAATTCTTTCCTTCTAGTTCTCTCTTAAACCTGCTCCCTCCCTCCACTCCATGAAAACTGCTAATCAAGATGATCAATGATCTCTGTATGGTTGAATCCAAAGAGCAATTCTCAGGGCTCCTCTTACCCCATAAACAGCATCTGGCATGGCTGCTCATTCCCAATCTTCTATTTACTTTCTCAACTTGACTTCCAAGAAACCATCCATCTTGGTCTTTCTGTCACCCAACTGGCTACTCCTAAGTCTCATTTGCTAGTATCTCCTCTTCCACTAAACTTTTCCACTGTCTCACCACCACTAGCTTCCCTTCCTGTCCTACCTGCCCTTCCTCCTACTCCAACCACACTGGCTTCCTTGCTATGTTCCTCAGGTCCCAGGAGCTCTCCTCCACTAAATTTGTACACTTCTAACTCCATCACCTCCTTTAAGTCTTTGCCCAAAGATCTTCTTCAATGAGGCCTTCTGCACCATCATATTTAAAATGACCCTTTCTACCCTCCAGTATTATCAATCTCACTCCATACTACTTAAAATAATATTTTTAGCTTCTAACATATAAATTATTTATTAGGTTTTATGTTTCCCTCCACTAGAATACATCTGTGAGGCTGGAGATATTTTTCTGTTTCATTCACTTATAAACCTCAAATACCCAGAATTGTGCCAGACAAGGGGGACACATTCTACAAACATTTGTTAATGAAAGAACAGGTTAGGGGCCAGAGACATGGAACAGTGGCTTATATCACTGCTGGCAACGCTGACATCCCATATCAGAGCCTCACTGGAGTGCAGGTTCTAGTCTCGGCTGCTCTGCTTCTAATCTAGCTCCTTGCTAATGCATCTGGGAACACAAGAGAAGATGACCCAGGTACTTGGGCCCCTACCACTCACGTGGCAGACCCAGATGGAGTTCCAGGTTCCTAGCTTTGGTTTGGTCCTACTCAGACTGTTGAGGCCATTTTGAGGAATAAACCAGCAGGTGAAAGATCACTTTCTGTAACTCTACCTTTCAAATAAATGAAGTAAATATTTCAAAAAGCAAACAAAGAATGAGGATGGACAGAGAGCCAGTGAACCTATCTCCCCCTCCCACATCATGTATCTTGCTTTCTCACTCTATTGGTCCTCAGCATTCCTAAACGTTCCTAAATACTCCTAAATGTGCTCATGTCTATTCTTTGTCTTAAACAAATTAACATAAGCCTGACTATTCATTCTAAGTAGATAATAAATATTTATGAGTTAAAGAAAAATAAAAATATTTCTACCTGAAGATCTACATGGTATCTTAACATAAATCTCAATAAATAAAAAGTTCATTAACTTAGTGAAAATGTCAGCTGTGGGTCAGTTGGTTAAACAACGATATTCTATAACACATGAGCCACTCCCCCCCACAAAAAAAGTATTATGTTTAAAATGTCGATAATATCTTTATTCCAAGGAATTTATGAGATTTTTATATTTTGAAACTATGATTAAAGCTTATTTTCTTTGTAACCACTTTCCCCATTAATTTCACTTCTTCCTTCTAGGAATTTAAAATTTCTAATCCAAAAATTGCCAATGACTCACTGCACAGCAATAGGCAAGTCTTATAAATATTCCCCAGGCTAATTCTCCCCTCTATAAACTCAGTACATGAAATTAAAATTATTAGAAAGAATACTCTTGAAAATTTTCTCACAGATACACTGTAAATATGACATCTGAAGGGTTAGCGACAGAGTTCCCATGCATTATCCCTGCCATTCCTATAGGGATGGAGTTTAAATTCACAACAGAATGACTGTACATACAACTTCTAGTAAGACAGAACATTTTAGAAACTCAAGTCAGGAGAGGAGGAAGATATTCCTTTAAGCAATTTGGGTCATACACTTGGAGGGAACACACTAATTGGACAAATACACAACTCAGAAGCCTTCATGCACTCTCTACTACTAAATAAAGGCCACGTCAAAGATGACTGTTTAAGCCTAAGGCCTCTCTTGGGTGGAGAACCAAACAAACGAATCTCAGCCCCTGCCTTCCAAGGCAAATTCTCCAAGGTTGCAGTGAACAATCAATTCCGGGTATCAACACACAGCCCCGCATGTGGCCTCCTGAGAACTACACAGCTGTGGAAATGAATGTGGCTTCACTCTCCAACATTTTCTTTGCATATATCCAAGACACAGTAATTATAAGAAAAACAGGAGATATACAGATGTACACAAAGGATATGAATATGCAATTTAAGGAAAAAAGTCAACTAGTCGCAGGCATCTGGAAATATCAATATAATCAAATATATAAATTCAATATTATATCATTTTCTTGTTAAATTAGTACTCTTTGCAAAATACCAATTTACACATTGGGAAAATACACTAAAACGGATACTTTCATACTTTGTTGATAGTTTTTGGTTTGCAGCCAACAGTTTGGGAAGACAATTTCTTTTTATTGCTATCTAAAGATATATCTGGACTAATAATTTCACTTTTTTGGAGTCTAGCTTACAAAAATTCTTAAATTGTGGTCTATACACTTAGTAGACTATTAGAAAACCTTAAAAGTAGTTAAAAAGACCAAAAATAATTATAGGCCCATTTTTGATGACTATTTGATAAAACAAAGAAATAAAGAAAACACCTTAAACATGTCTTGTATATACATTTGTTGGTGTATGTAAAAATACAGAGGGTACAACAAAAATAAAAGGAGACCACAGTTGGATTACTTTTCTTAAAAATAATTGGGGTTTTTATTTTTCCTGTATTGTTGTTACTATTTTTATGGCTAACTAAAAAGCTCTTCTTTATTGCAACTGAAATGTCTCACAAAATATCCTGAAAATATTTTTGCTGTTGCAAAAAGGATAATTTGCACATAGAGTGGTGGATTTAATCTTGACAGTTTCACAAGTAAGGAGGGGGACAAAGACCCCTTATGCACATATAAGACAATGAAGCAAAACTAAAGCTGGTGCAGGGATCATGTCAGGTAACAAACAAGGAAAAGAAAAGTACTCTAGACACAAAATGCTAATATTCTAAAATATTATAGTTCCTATACAGAAAATACATAAAAGTAATTATTTAAACTGCATCTAAAATATTGGTCTTTTCTTACATGGGTGCTTAAATAATTTGTTGGTACTAGGTTAAGTCTGTAAGCAGGCCAAATGACTCAGTAATTTGGTAGTAAATTATTAATATACTGCTCTAAAAGTTTAACCTTCCAGAAAGATATGACTTTGGTTCAGGGAGATTTCATATTAAAATAGGCTATACAACCAGGGATTTGGCTGGAAAAATGCCAGTGGTGTGGAGCACTTAGTAATAAGGCCCTGTGCAGCACCCTAGTGACCTAATACAGTTAATTCATCCCCTAAGCAAAGAACCCACCTTCAGGAGGTGATTTAAGAACTAGAGACAATCTGGTTCATGCACATCTATGTTTATAAAAAGTATACCAATTTTAGATTAGCTAGCTGGAAATGTGCCATGGGTATGAAAGGTTCAAAAATCCAGAATATATTAAGAACATTTAATAAAACACTGGATATATACAATTGGTTAAAAGCAATTCATGTAATATTTCCTGTCTTATAGAGGAGAAAGCATATTTCTAATTGCAAATACACAAGAAATGGAAATCTGTTTCACATTTTACAGTGTAAGGAACCTTAATGATGGTAAAACTTCCATCAAGTAGGGCAAAAATGGCCTGCCAGTTTCCTAAGAAGGCACTTTGGAAAGGATCAGAAATGCCTCGGTGACTGTGTTGACCACTTCCTGTTGACTCTTGTGTTACTGTGGCTCCTGCCTCCCAGCCTCGTGGGGCACACAGCTTCCGCTGTTCACTCTTGGGTGCCCAGCCCCAGCACTTATGGGGGAAAGTGACATGATAGGGGTTTCCAGTCACATATGGAGGTAACAGCACAGAACATTATTTTGTGGCAGTTTTGGAAATTATAAAGAAGGAAAAGCACAAGAAACTATGAGGGAAGAGAAGAGGAAGACTAGAAAAGAATTAGGAAGAGCCTTCCAAATAGAAAATTATATTGAGGGTAGGTTTTTCTGGTTGACAGGAAACAGTCATAGAAAAGAGTAAAGGAACATACTCCAAGGCAGAAGGACCACTTGAAGGGGAGAACAAACCTGGCTGCACTTAGATTCTTCTTCTGTAAACTGGCCATGGGGATGCATCTACCTCACTGGGTTGCTGTGAATATTAAGATGCCACATAACAGGCCAGCAATGTGGTACAGAGGGGTAAGCTGCCATCGGCGATACTAGCATCCCAAATGAGTGCCAGTTCAAGTCCCAGCTGCTCCACTTTGGATCCAGCTCCCCACTAATGTGCCTGGGAAAGCATCAGCAGATGGCCCAAGTTCTTCTGCCCTGCCACTCACATGGAAGACCCTGATGGAGTTCCTGGCTCCTAGCTTTGGCCTGGCCCACCCACAGGCTGTTGTGGCCATTTGGGGAATGAACCAGAGGACAGAAGATCTCTCCCTCTCTCTATGATGCAGCTTTTCAAATAAATAAATGAATTGTTAAAAAAAAGGAAAAAAAAAAGAAAAAGGCCAACAATCCAGTGGAAAAACATGCTGAAAAAGGAAAGACATATTCACAGGAAAAAAAAAACAAAATTGTTTTCAACAATATGGAAAATGAGTACCTTTAGTCTTGATGTTAAAAGAGGAAAAATCAAAGCAGTTTTTATTTTTATTGTCAAAGATTAAAAGCAAACTTGCATACATTTCCTCTTACTGATAGAACTTGGTAGAATATACCAAAATTCTAAATTCATTTACATTTGACCCAGAATTATAATTCTGGTTCTAGGGCTTTGATCTCAGAGATATATGCAATACGCCTATTAAGAATATTCATTATTGTTTTACTTAGGTTAACAGATTAAATAATGTAACATTGTTATTATTAAGGTATTCATTAGATAAACCATGTTGTAACCATATGTTGGCATGTTACTCAGAAATTAAAAGTAATAAAGTACGTCTAGCTACATGTGCTCAAAGGGAAAACAGAAAAAAGTTAGCAGAGGATATTATTTTACTGTCATGTATGTAAACTTTTTTTTACAGAATTTATACAGATATTAATAATACACTGACACGATGAAATGACTATACATTAAAGTAGCCTGGAAAAGGTATCAAAAACCTCCATGCCACATCCCAGACCAATTCAGTCAGACCATCTGCAGGACGGGACAACAGTCCCTTCCAAAGCTCTGCATGGGAGTCCGCGGTACAGACAGGACTACAGAACGGGGGTGGGAGGATACACAGGAAACTGCTGGTGTCAGTGAGGGGTCCAGGGTTAGGGACGGAAGGAACATTCTAACTTCTACTCTGTAGCCTTTGCTCATGTTAGATTCCTTTTTTTTTTTTCCTTTTTTTTTTTTTTACCATATTCATATTAGAGCTAATAAAAAACAAAATCTCTAGGTAATTTTCTGTGATTTACAAACATCTTTCTCAATTTTTTTTTGAAAAAGTTTTTTTTAAAGTTTTATTTATTTATTTGAAAGTCAGAGCTACACAGAGAGAGGAGAGGCAGAGAGACAGACAGACAGAGAGAGGTCTTCCATCCGATGGTTCACTCCCCAATTGGCTGCAATGGCCGGAGCTGAGCTGATCTGAAGCCAGGAGCCAGGAGCTTCTTCTGGGTCTCCCATGTGGGTGCAGGGGCCCAAGGACTTGTACCATCTTCTACTGCTTTCCCAGGACATAGTAGAGAGCTGGATCAGAAGAGGAGCCACTGGGTTTAGAACTGGCACCCATATGGGATGCCGGCGCTTCAGGCCAGGGCTTTAACCCACTGCACCACAGCGCCGGCCCTGAAATATTTTATACACACAGCCATAACATGGAAAATTTTTTTCAATTAGAGAAGTGCACTTCATTTTTATGATGAAAAATACTCGTCTTGAAATATGTCCACTGACCTTGAGCATATGACAGGATGATTGGCTACCCAGCTACTCAGTATGCTTCTCCGCTTTAAAATGGAATTAAAACTCAAGTGTACTTGGGCCCAGTTTTTTTTTTTTTTTTTTCTTAAATCCATGCATGGCTTTTTAATAATATTCCTTTCCCAGGAACTTTTTGAAGACCCCTTCCATATACCTATGTGGTTTCTAATGATCCAATTCACCTTGCTGATGCGTGAGCTTCACAAAGACACTGATTCATGTTGCTTCTGTTCACTGTTGAAGCCCTGGTACCTAGCACACAGCCTCACACACAGCAGGAGCCCAGTAAATATTTCTTGGATGAAAACAAAACTTGGGGCCAGCATTGTGGCACAGTGGGTCAGGCTACCACCTCTGATGCCAGTTTCCCATATGAGTGCCAGTTTGGGTCCTGGCTGCTCCGCTTCTGATCCAACTCCATGTGAATGAGCCTGGGAAGGCAGTGGAAGATGGCCCAAGTGTTTGGGCCCCTGCCACCCATGTGGGAGACTTGGATAGAGCTCCAGGCTCCTGGCTTTAGCTGGCCTACCCCTGGCAGTTGCTTTCCTCTGGGGAGGGAACCAGTGGATGGAAGATCTCTCTAAGTCTCTCCTCTGTAACCTTGCCTTTCAAATTTTAAAAAAAAAAATACTCAAAGAAAAAAGGAAAAGAAAACTGCTTGATTAGTCATCTCTGGAAATGCCACTGCCCACTTTCATACTTCACCGCCACAATCCTAGGCAAATTCCTGGTCTTTGCAGGTAGATTTTTGCAACAGCCCTCAACATAGTCTTTCTTGGCCCGAACCATCTAAATCCAGTGGACAAATTAATCTTCAAACACACATCAAATATCACTCAGGGCTGGTGCCTTGGTGCAGTAGGTTAATCCTCCACCTGCGGCGCCGGCATCCTATATTGGTGCTGGTTCTAGTCCTGGCTGCTCCTCTTCCAGTCCAGCTCTCTGCTGTGGCCCGGGAAAGCAGTAGAAGATGGCCCATGTCCTTGGGCCCTGCACCCCCATGGGAGATCAGGAAGCAGCACCTAGCTCCTGGCTTCGGATTGCTGCAGCTCCAGCCATTGCAGCCAATTGGGGAGTGAACCAGTGGATGGAAGACCTTTCTCTCTGTCTTTCCCTCTCACTGTCTGTAACTCTACCTCTCAAATATATAAATAAAATATTTTAAAAAATCATATCACTCCTCTATTTCAAAGACCCCAATTTCTTCCCAGTCCACATAAAACTACATTCTTCACCAATATAATGTGGCCTTTGCCTACATCTCTGAATGCCTCTTACACCACGATAAGCATCTCTAGTTAGGTCAATAAAATATTTGTCTATCATGTCAAACCTTGGATGATATTCGGTGTTAAGTAGTGAAAAGACAACATTTTGTGGCCTATGGATTGCTCAGCTAATAATATAATGCCTGTACTTCCTACCAGTGGGGAATCCAATCATGACTAAACAGCACCTGTGTCATCCCATGGTCTGGGACACCTCAGAGAACAGCCAGACACTGAGCAAACTCAACAAAGAATAATCAGTAGAGAGAAACTTCAAAGTGTAGAAAGCAGAGAGCAAAGCGTTCATGGGGTGAGGTGTACTTGCAGAATGACAATACTCAACACTAAAAGACAAGACATCTATCTATCTATCTAAATAAATGTGCTATATATATGCTGTAGTTGTTTCACTATTTAACAAGAGTAATTTTTAATGTTCTTTAGTGAATTGAAACACACATAATAATCAGATAACCACTGTGCGGTGTATCATTTATAACCTAGATAATTTTCCTTGAGATGACGGATGCGGTAAAATGTACATGAAAGTCTCACTCCATGAATTAAGTTCAATCCATTTCAAGTCATTCTTCTGGCTTCCATGGAGAACTAAGTAAAAGGATGTTTCTACATAAAGGCCAGAGATGCCCAGAGGAGGAAGATCCCCCGCCTGTGACCAGCAGGACTTTAGAACTGTGGCTGAACCACACTGTGAATACACATTATTAGCAAATGGTATTTCAAGGACCTATTTCTGTGTGTGCCATGTAATTCATGAACTTCGCAGTCACTAATACAATGCTGTTTCTTCACATTCCAAACTGTCACCAACGAAATCGTATTAAAATGAACTATTAGGTAAGAAAGGTAAGGCTTCCTACGTGTGACAACTGACAGCAGAACCAAGGGACAGCACCTGGGAGTATAGTTTCCCCAGCTGGCACCATGTCTGGAAACTTGGTCTCAGCAGTCAGTACTAATGACTCTGTTGATCTTGCATCTTTCTGCATTTAGAAGACCCACTGCTCTGGTTGTTAGTAGCTCCTGGGGTGCTTACAAGTCAGGCAACTTACCAGGGAGTGAGGGCACTATCGTCTCCCTCGATGTGCTAATTATTATAAAAGTTGGACTGCATGGAGATTGCATGGGACAAAGTCTACAGATTTTCTTTAAAAGTAGGGTATTAAAAGTAGTTGGGATACTATACTTATTTTCCTGTTCACCTTTTCTTTAGTGATCTGAAAAATTAGAATATTGCAATCCATCTTTCTTTAAACATAACCTCAAAAATTCATCTTAGTTAATAATACATCACTTTAGAAAATAATTTAACGTAGGCACATTCCCAAAATAGTTGCATAAGAATGCAAGTTGGCTGCATTAGACTGTAATAGCCAAGGGTTTTCAACTAATAAAACCTTTGATTTTGAAGATAAAACAAATCTATCCTTGGTGATTCAATCTACATTTAAAATAATATTTTGTAAAGTTATTGGGGGGTGGGCCTTTGGCCTAGTCATTAAAATGGAGGTTAGGATGGGAACATCCCACATCAGGGTACCTGATTCTAGCTTCCTGCTAATGTGGATCCTGAGAAGCAGTGGTGATGGCTCAAGTGGCTGGGTTCCTACCACCCTGAGGGAGGCCTGGATTGTGTTTCCCAGCTCCTGACTTCAGACCCAGCCCAGCCCTAACCACCATGGGCATTTGGAGAATGAAAAGGTAGACGGGAATGTGCTCTCTTTATCTGCCTCTCAAATATTTATTTAAAAAAGGATTTAGAAATACTTTAATTCTTGAGATTAAGTTTTAGCCTGATTTAAAAAAAAAAAAAAAAACCTAGACATTTGAATTAAAACTTTTAAGCCAGTTTCTAATGAAATGTGAAGGTACTATGCAAGCTAAAATAAATTTGTTACAAAAGGACAAGTGTTTCATAAAGTAGAATGGTGCTTGCCAGGGTTAGGGGTAAAGAGAACCAGGAATTCTGGTTCTGCTCCTCTTCCAATCCAGCTCTTTGCTACGGCCTGGGAAAGCAGTAGAAGATGGTCCAAGCGCTCAGGGGCCCTGCACCTGCTTGGGAGACCTGGAAGAGGCTTCTGGCTTCGGATCAGCCCAGCTCTGGCCACTGTGGCCATTTGGGGAGTGAACTAGCAGATGAAAGATTCTGTGTCTCTCCCCCTTTCTGTAACTCTACTTCTCAAATAAATACATAAAATCTCAAAAAAAAAAAAAAAAAGATTTCTGGTAGACAAATCAAAGTCAGCCTCAAAATTTAAAAAAAAAAAAAAAAAAAAAGGTCACAGTACAGAAGTTGTCATCACCAAGTGGGAGGAAAGCAAGGGTTACCCCCTCACTGCATTGGTCTGACCTGTCTCCCCCCAATACCTCGAACAGCTCCAACCTGGGCAGGTACTCAATTTGAGAATCTGGGAATGCAGGAAGGAAGGGAGGAATTCTGGGAGATTTTAGTTGATGCTCACAATTCCACCCAGTCTCAAATGCCTAACACTGGAATAGGCAGGCTGAGGAGGGCTCTGAGCACCACATCACCACGGAATCTAATCATCCCACTTCTGATTTATTAATGCACTTCCATATTTTGTATAATCAAATCTAGAGAAAGGAACTGGGTGTGGGCCACAGAATAAATAATAAATAAATAATAAATCAGGGGATTGCAGGCTATGTCAGTATTTTAGGTATATAATCATTCCACACTCATTCAGAATGAAAATGTTGACATATCACTGAATATGCAGTCATCCACTGGGCACCACAATACCACAACACAAATATGAAAACTGATCAGTTCAGGGGCTGCATCAGGCCTATGGAGACGTTTACTATGATTAGTGCTCAGGGCTTCTTTGTGGCTGGTCCCTGTAATTTGGCCTCCCAGGTTACCCTGACGTGAGGCTGCACCCCAGCCCCTGTATGAACTCTTGATTAGAACATTTCTCTAATGATAACACCCTCCACAGCAGCTGATGCATAATGTTCCTGGCTCCTGATTAACAAAGAGACAATGACCTTTTAAAACAGGCAAAAGAATGAGTTCAAGGGCCCTGTGCATCTCATAACAATCATTTTTAGCCAGTCCCTAGATCTGGGTAGAAATTTAAATGCAACATCTGAATAAAGAAGCAAAGGCTAATGTTCACATTCACAACTATAATTTTTAGAAACTGTAGCAAAACAACATTCTCTAAAGGGGCATCTGTAGTACATTCCCAACTTTTACAGCAGGCCTATGCAGAAAACACAACGCTTTTATTGGTACAAAAACATCTTCAGGGTTAAGCCACTGCTGTGCTTCTGATCCAGCTCCCTGCTAATGTACAACTTGGAAGGCATCAGATGATGGCTCAAGTCCTTGGGTCCTTGCCACCCACATAGGAGCCTGCATGGAGTTCCCGGCTCCTGGCTTCAGCGTGGCTCAGCCCCAGCTGTTGCTGGTATTTGGGGGAAGTGAACCAGGGGATGGAAGACACCCCCCCCCACACCCTTCACTCCTTTTTTAACTCTCTCTCCACTTCTCTGTCACTCTGCCTTTTGAGTAAATAACTCTTAAAAGCAAAATACCTGTAGGGTTCAGAGCACACAGATTATACCAGGGCCCAAGTAAGCCCACTGCTCCTTTATGCATGAGCTAGGAATGGCTTGCACATCTTTAAATAGTTGAAGACAACAAAAGGATGATGCCTATCTCATATGAAAATTATATGAAATTCAAATTTCAGTGTCCATAAATAAAATTTCACTGGAGCATAGCCCTACTTGGTCCCACATGGATTTGTCGATGGCCGCTTTTACACTACAATAGCAGAATGGTGTGGTTGCAACACAAACCCTAGGTCCTCAAAGCAGGAAATATTATTGTCAGTGCTTGATGGGAAGAGTTTGACAACCTCTGTATTATACAATATGCTAGGCTTAACATCATACTTGCATAGCGCATATAATATATAGATATTGGTAATATTAATATCAAAAAATACCTAGGGCTCACAAGTGGGTTAAGAAATTGCCTGTGACATTAGCATCACATATTGGAGCACTGGTTTGAGTCCTGCCTGCTCCTAATACAGAGTCCTGCTAATGCACCTGGGGAAGCAGTGGAAGATGGCTCAAGTGCTTTGGACCCTGTAACCCACATGGGAGACCTGGATGGAGTTCCAGGATCCTGGCTTCAGCCTGACCCAGCTTTGGCTATTGCAGCCATTTGGAGAGTGACCCAGGAGATAGAGAGTGATCTCTCTTTTCTCTCTCGTCCCCCTTTCCCTCTGTCATTCTACTTTTCAAATAAAAATAAAGAAATCTTAAGATATATATCAAATTATTCCCTACTCTAATTCAACTTTTTCTAAGAGTGATTAGAGGGACCGGTGCTGTGGTGCAGTGGGTTAAGTCGTGGGCTGCAGCACCAGGATCCCATATGGGCATCGGTTGAGCCCGAGCTGCTCCACTTCCCATCCAGCTCCCTGCTCATGAGCCTGGGAAAGCAGTGGAAGATGGCCCAAGTCCCTGGGCCCTTGCACCCACCTGGGAGACCTGGAAGAAGCTACTGGCTTCAGCCTGGTCTAGCCCTGGTCATTTTGGCCATTTGGGGAGTGAACCAGCAGATGGAAGATCTCTCTCTGTAACTCTTCCAAATAAATTTTTAAAAAGTTATTGGAGGGTTTATTTTTTGGAGTCATCTATGTGGCACAAGGAATTTCTTCCCCTTCTCCCTGTTTCCTAGTTGAAATTATTTATATTTAAACTTCTATCTTAGGACAGTTGGTTGTTAACCCAGTGATGACCTAAACTGATGAAAAAATATTTTGTTTTTACAAACCTATGTCAAAGGCATTTGCAGGCCCCTTCACAGTGGTTTACACCACAGCCATAAAACAGGGAAATGGACCCCATCTTCAAACACTGACACTGGCCACAGGTTCATTCTAGGCCTCACATCCACTAATATTGCTGTCCAGGCCTCTCCCATCAGGGACATCACTCAGAGCATGGCTCCTCCATGGCCCCAGCAAAGGTCTCCAGGGAACCAAACGTTCAAGTGTTCACTAGCAGTATTTTGTGAAGAATATTGCCTTCTCGTTCCCAGTTTCAAGGAACAAGGCTACTTTGGGAAAGGGGGAAAAAAAAGTCCTCCATCAATTCAAAGCTGCTTATTCTAGTTTAAATTGCTTCACTTTTTCCCAATGTACTGCTCTGAAAGCTCAATCCAAAGAGTAAATACTATCTCTTGGAGGATTTAGAAAATGATTAATTTAACATTGAACTTCATCCCCATTAGCACATTGAGATTATCTTAATAAAGATATAGGTATCTTTCTCCTACTGCACTGTTACAGAACAGGAAGGGTAAAGCCACAGGACAAAAATCAACGAGAACATCCAGCTCCCAACCGCTTTCCATCTCCACTACCAGGGAAAACAGCAATTTCTCTGCAGGATAAATCTTAGGGACGCAGCTTTTACTACAGTGCCCTGTCTGTAGGGGGCAGTATAGCAAATGCCACATCTGACACTTGGGTGACCCTGGCCAAGCTGCCCAACAGTTCCAAGGCTTCATTTCCTTTTCTGAAAAGTGGGACAGGGAGAACGCCCTGCACAGAGCTATGACGCTGAATGACACCTGCAAGCTCCACACAGTGTCACCGAGCACTACCACATTATTCTGTCGCCGCACAGGACAGGAAATGCCAAGGCAGGCATTCAGGGTGCTAAGCTACTTTATAGAATAAGGAAAACCTAATTTGGTGACAAAAGTCAAAAGATTATTCAGACTGCAACTCATTAGCTGTGACTAATTTGATATCGCCTGTTTCAGTGCTGGAGTCATCTGGCCCCAGGAGACACTTCCCTTCCTTATTAATTCAGGATCAAGCCCTCTCTGTTCAGCCTTCAGAAGGCAGTCTTGTGATTCTATTTTTCCTCCAGTCGTTCCTGGCATCTCTTGAGCCACTGACTTTGCCTCGGCCTTCCTTGCCAATCTGGAAACCTCAGGGGCGATACTTCACATAAGAGACTTCTCTCTCTCCTGCTGTCCTGATTTCTATGACGTTCTGAGTGCTCCCTACAGCCCTTTCAATCTCAATCAAAATATTACCTTATGCATTAATTACTAGATAGTTGCTTTTCCCTCTCTCATTGTGTCTGTCCTTAGTCACCCATCTCTCACCTTGACATACCTGTAATTATATAGTTTTTTCTCCAAATCAATGCAGGCATTACAATGAATTACGTGGGTAGTAAGGAAGAAGGCTAAGTATTATTTTTACCTTCACTTCTATTCCTCTACATAAGTCTTCTGGACTTCCTCTAACACTGTGGTCTTTGTCCCTAAATCATCACTTGATTTGGGAAATACAGTCAGTCTCAAGGCGGAACATCAGCATCACCTTGGAGACAAGAACACCACAAGCTGACAACAGATGCCAGCTGAGATCCCCTGAACACACACTTTCCCCAATGTAAAGTGTGCGCCAATCAAGTTAATCATCCTAGTATCTTACTCGTTTCATAAAAACAAAACAAGAAACACTAATGAAAATTCTGAAGGAGTATATAGCTTAACTTCAAAGGCTTAAGACAGCAAATAGGAAAATTGTTAAGATCTGCTTAATAAGAGGAACATCATTCAGCAATGAAAGACTTGGATTTTGTAGTCAGTTGACCCAAGTTTGAATTTTGGTTCTCCCTCAGACTCTTTATCTGTTAACTGTGCATGATCAAAGTTTTGAATGATGTTATATAAATCACTTAATATAGTTACTCCTAACCATATTCAATGAATAATAGTTGATCATCGTCCTCATCACCATCCTCTCACAGTAGGCTGAGGACCCTTAATGCCTGTCCAGCGTGATTTGGTTGGAATAACAACTGGAGTTAAGACAGTGGAATCCACTAAGAATCAACCTGAGTTCAAGACAGGAAGAAGCACGGCGGCTCACAGGAAGGGTTCAATAAACATTGATGAGTGAAGGCAAGGAGGAGGGCACGCTTCTGTTTCTAGCAAAGACCCCAAGAATTTCTGAAAACTGAGTTGTTTCTGATCTCCTCCCAGTGCATGCTGAAGTGAGGTCTGCCAGCCTGCAGGGGAATGGGATCTCCTGTTTACAGAGATTTTGTATTTCACAGCAAAGCTTTTTACACTTTTTTTTTTTTCAATCCACTGGATCTCGGGTGCTTCTTGCACCATCAATAATGCACATCTTCTGGGAGAGCTGCACAGACTTCTGTACAGGAACCGTGCTGCTGAGCCGATATCCAGCTCAAGCAGGCATCCAGTAGCCTGCAAGAAAGAGACGGCAGCAGCAGAGGGTGATGGTGACCCTACTAGCAAGTTTCTTCATTCAGGAATTATGGCAGCAAACTATGTCCTTTAGCAAGCTCCAAGGGCCTCTGGGTTCCTGATTTGTTAGGTATGCAAAAACATAGTAGAATCTACAATTTTCTTTGAACAAAATTCCTTTTTGGTTCACATGGCACAGGAAGAACAAAAGCAGAATTTCTTAGCCCACTAAGACTACCTAAGAAAACATCTCCTCCCTGGCGTGGTGCACAGTCAACAGAAAAGTAACAGTCCTACAATGTCAGGTAGGTTTTGTTTTATTTTGTTTTGTTTTTGACAGGCAGAGTTAGATAGTGAGAGAGAGAGAGACAGAGACAAAGGCCTTCCTTCCATTGGTTCACCCCCCAAATGGCTGCTATGGCCAGTGTGCTGTGCCGATCCAAAGCCAGGAGCCAGGTGCTTCCTCCTGGTCTCCCGTGGGGTGCAGGGCACAAGCACCTGGGCCATCCTCCACTGCCTTCCTGGGCCACAGCAGAGAGCTGGACTGGAAGAGGAGCAACTGGGACTAGAACCCCGGGTGCCGGCGCTGCAGACGGAGGATTAGCCTAGTGAGCCATGGTGCCGGTATCAGTTAGGTTTTGTAGCCATGGATACTCCTAATAATAGTGCTAGCCAGCATTAGCAGTTTTGTTCAAGACTATTGTTCTAGTTGATTTACATATTTACTAACTTACTCCTCATAATATAATAAAAAGGTGGGTACCACCAGGATCCCTTAATTAATTTAAGAGGTGCAGAGAGAGCAGTATATGCTGATTTCCTCCCCACATACCCACAAGAGCCTGAGGCCAGGTGAAAGCCAAGATATAGGAAGTTCATCCAGGTGTCTCATGTAGATGGTAGCAACTCAACCACTGCCTCCTAAGGTCTGCACTAGTAGGAAGTTAGAGTCAGGTGTGGGAGCAAGGAATTAAACTCAGGCACTGTGGTCGTGATGCAGGCATCCTAACTGGTGGCTCAACCACTAGGCCAAACTCCCACACCTAGCGTCCCTATGTTACAGGTGAAGGAAGTGTGCTTGGTGAGCAACAGAGCTAGGGTCTGAACTCAGGCCGCCTGGCCCCACAGCCTATATCAACGTCTATCCTGCTTACCCTGATAGCAAGATGCACACCAAAAAGGACAATTCAGAGAGGATGGGTGACCACAAATCCCTAACAGCACAGCTGTGACATGACAGGTGTCAGTCACATCCTGAACAAGTCACTTAATGAGTTTGTTTTCTTATCTGAAAAGTGGGGGCAATAATACCACATTGAAAATGCATGTGGACACCAAAAAGATCATGGAAAATAGAATTAATACATGTACGTTCTGGTGCAAGAATTATTGAAATCCACACATATTTTTTCATAATATGCATGTTCATAAACTTTTTGAAGACTCTTCCTATATACAGTAGTGATTCAACTTTAGTACTCACAAGCATTCCATCAGTCTGTATCCAGGAGCCTCAAAAATAACAAACCCTGGATTCATCAGAAAATTTGGTTTTCTCCCAACTTCATGTAAAAAAGTAATTAATAGGCACCTAAATCCTGGGATATCAGCTTGAAAAATGGAAAACAGCCATGTGTAGAAAACTCACCAAAGCCTAAAAGCAGTAAAAGCTGATTTTATATATCATCTACTCTTCTAAGAATGTGAAATTAACTAATCTGTTCTTCACAGTGGCCTTGCAATATAACTTGAGGTGAAGAAACTGAGGTGCAGATACAAAGACAAATAAGGAAGAAAAAATATGGCTAAGTATATGAAAAATATATGCTCAGCAGTAATCAGAAATCAAACAAATGTTTGAAATGAGATACTTTTATCAAATTAATGCTTTTTAAATGATAGTATTACAATGGAATTCAAACACTTCTAGAAGAAGCTCAAATGACTATAACCTTTCTGAACAGGAATCTGGGAACACATATTATAAAAGCAGATATGCAGTAACTCTCCTTTTTATAGACCATGTGAAGGGAAAAAACCCAGAGAAATATTTACCAACAAGAATGCTCCCCCATGGGATTATCTCTATCCATATATTACATATACACACATACAACATGTGTTTACATGTGCAAATACATGACTAATGTGTGTTTAAAACCACCTAAATGCTCAATAATGGGAGAAAGTAAAATTATAAGAAGTCTTGTAAAAATCGTATTCTATAATAGTGGATTCTTTCTTAGCATCAAAAGCATGACAAGAATTCGAAGCAAGAGCTCTTACTTTTCTGTAGGCAGCTGCTCCTCGGCCCTACTAGGATCAGCTTCCCAGTGAAGCCTCATTAATAAAGATGAAACTTTTGACTGGAAGCTTGAGCTTGCCCTGGGTTCATGGTTTTCAAAACAAAGTCTACTGAAAAGGAAACCCTGGCTGCCCTCCAAAGAAGTCGTACCAAACATGTCCCTCCACTTCCTGCAACCAAGAGAAGAATGTCACTTTTCTGTGGTCCCCACAAAGTCTAGGAGGGCACAGAAAAGGACATTTAGATGTAAAAGAACTGAGAAGTTGCTACTGTGCTCTTGGATCTCCATTGGAAGGATTATCTCAGAGTTCAAACAGGCTGCATCATTATTTCCCACGATAATCCTCAAAGTGCATGTGACCAGAAGTAAATCATAGCACTCCAGACCCTTTTTTCTTTAAGAAACGTAACCATTGTTGGAGACTGCACAGAGTCAACATAGATTTCAAGAAAGACATATGGAACCGTCTAAGCCACCTTAGTCTACCTGTCTTACTTGGAAAGGGACAACTTTTGGTAACATGGGTTAACAGGAGCATGAATAAAATCCATCACTACTGAGAGTTTACTAAGTGTGTAGACACTTTATCTGCATTAGGTCAATTCATCCTCACCACAATGAGGCAGGTACTGTTCCATTAGCATCCCAATCATTGAAGGGTAAGGGAACTGAGCCTTAAGATTGATTTTCCAAAAGTTACCCAAAGTCTGTTAAAGGCAGCCTGAGTTTCAGCCCCTTGTCTAATCGGTGGATTGCAATAACCCTCTCTGAAATGACAGCAACACACGCTCTAAGGAGCTGGAATGCCCGTGTGCTCTAATCATCTTGTCTGTGTGACAGTCTCTGTTTGGACCAGCTCTTCTCAATGATAATGAGCACGTGAATCACCTGGGCACCTTGCAAAAATGAAGATTCTGCTTTAAGATCTGGGGAATGTTCTGAAATTCTGCCTTTCTAATCAGCTCCAAGGTGATGCAGGTCCACAGAGCACACTTTGAATAGAAAGGGGATTAGCAGAGGCCATCATTGTGGTTTAGTGGGTAAAGCTGCCACCTGCGACTTGGCATTACATTTGAGTTCCTGCTGCTCCACTTCCCATTCAGCTCCTACTAATGGCCTGGGAAAGCAGCAGAAGATGGTCCGGGTGTTTGGATCCTTGCCACCCACGTGGGAGACCTGGACAAAGCTCCCCGGCTCCTGGCCCAGCTCAGCACAACTATCTGGGAAGTGGACCAGTGGATGGCAGATATATCTCTCTTTGTGTCTAACTTTGACTTTCAAAATACATAAATGAATCTTTTTAAAAAAAACTTTAAAAAAGGAGACTAGAAGTCATATGTCTGGCTATTTAAATTTAATTATTCAATTATTCTGTTATCACTTTTCAAGTGCTCAATAGCCAGAGAGCATTCCAATCATCAGAGAAAGTACTGCTGGACAGTGCTGGCTAGAGCATCCCATTTGTAGGTTTTCTTACTTTCAAGACTGAAGAGATGGGGCTGGCGCTGTGGTATACTGGGTAAAGCCACTGCTTGCAGTGCCAGCATCCCATATGGGCGCCGGTTTGAGTCCTGGCTGTTCTATATCCAATCCAGCTCTTTGCTATGGCCTGAGAAAGCAGCAGAAGATGGCCCAAGTCCTTGGGCCCCTGCGTCCATGTGGGAGACCTGGAAGAAGCTCCTGGCTCCTGGCTTGGATCGGCACAGCTCTGGCCATTGCAGCCATCTAGGAAGTGAACCAGTGGATGGAAGACCTCTCTATCTCTCTGCCTCTGTCTCTTTGTAACTTTGCTTTGCAAATAAATAAATAAATCTTTTTAAAAAATTGTAAAGAGTCGCCGGCGCCGTGGCTTAACAGGCTAATCCTCCGCCTTGCGGCGCCGGCACACCAGGTTCTAGTCCCGGTTGCCCCTCTTCCAGTCCAGCTCTCTGCTGTGGCGAGTGCAGTGGAGGATGGCCCAAGTACTTGGGCCCTGCACCCCATGGGAGACCAGGAGAAGCACCTGGCTCCTGGCTTCGGATCAGCGCGGTGCGCCAGCCGCAGCGCGCCAGCCGTGGCGGCCATTGGTGAACCAACAGCAAAAGGAAGACCTTTCTCTCTGTCTGTCTCTCTCACTGTCCACTCTGCCTGTCAAAAAAAAGTTTAAAAAAAAAATTGTAAAGAGTCATATGTGAAGGCTTCCTATTCTAATTTCCATTACTGGTTAAATTCTATGCCCTAACAAGATGAAACAAGGAAACCTATCTTCTTAAGTAGAGTTGTCCTTTCAAATGCAGCATATTTTTTATATGCTTCTTATTGATGAATGTTTCTAGAGAGAAAGGTCTTCCTTTTCGCCGTTGGTTCACCCTCCAACCGCGGCGGCCATTGGAGGGTGAACCAACAGCAAAAAGGAAGACCTTTCTCTCTCTCTCTCACTGTCCACTCTGCCTGTCCAAAAAAAAAAAAAAAAAAAATAGAACTACCTCAATGAACTCAGGGGGAAATAATGAATGTTACCTTCCCATGAAAATAAAAATTCTAGTATAGATACATTAACAGCAAGGTTCAGACTAACGGTATCTAGAATATAGGAAAGTATAGGACATTCCAAATATTTAATAATAAATCCACAAATCAGTGGCACAAACAATATTGACTTGCAAGGAAGAAAACTGAAAAAGGGTAGGAACTAAAAAATATAGGAAATAATTTACTTTTTGAATTTAATTGTTTAAACATTTAATTTATGGGGCCGGAGCTGTTGTGTGGTGAGTGAAGCTGCCACCTGTGGTGCCAGCATCATTTGTGGGTGCTGGTTTGGGTCATGGCTGCTCCACTTCCAATCCTGCTCCCTGCTAGTGTGCCTGGGAAGGCAGGGGAGGATGACCCAGGTCTTTGGGCCCCTACACCCACGTGGGAGACCAGCAAGAAGTTCCTGGCTTCAGACTGGCCCAGCTCGGGCTGTTGTGGCCACTTGGAGAGTGAACCAGCAGATGGACCATCTCTCTATCTGCCTCTCTCTAACTCCACCTATCAAATAAAATAAACACACACACAACACATCGCTACTTTATAAAAAAATTAAATTACGTAATATAATTCTGGCACATTCAACTATAAGGACTAGAATTTATCAGACTTATCTTTTAAAGCAGATTCATGATCTCAGAGAATGAACACTCAAATTTAAGTCTTCAATAAACAGTCTGACCTGCTTTTTGAGGTTGTTTAAACATTTGAACTCTTAATGCAGGGAATGTTCCAAATTTGGTCTCGGAAACCAGAATGACCTAAGTTCATGAATTTACAGTGACTTCAAATGAACATCCTTGAAGAGAATCCTTAAGTTCCTGTTGTCACATTTAGGACAGCACTTTTTTCTTTTTTTTTTAAATATAGTGACTCATGTTGTAACTGTTTAACACGATTGCATACTTTAAATATTTTCCTTCATGGCAGAGCATATGGCTGCTCAAATTATGCAAAAGACATACAAGATACACGAAAAAACTGGTTTCTGTGTATAATCAGTTTCAATAGGTATGCATTTCAAACACACAGGGGCTAACTAAGGTTTGCATTCCTAAAATGCTGAGGGGCGGTGGGTATCGTGGGACAGTTGGTTAAGCTGCTTCTTGGTATATCCTGCATCTCCCCTCGGACTGAAGGTTAGAGTACAGGTTCCTTTGCTTCCCATCCCGCTTCCTGCTAATGTACTCTGGGAGGCAGTAGATGACTTAAGTGCCTAGGTCCCTGGCACCCACGTGGGAGACTCTGATAGAGCTGTGGGCTCCTGGCTTTGGCCTGGCCCAGCTCTAGCCACTGTGGGCATGTGGAGAGTGAACCAGTAGGTAGAAGATCTATTTTTCCTATGGCTCTGCCTTTCAAATAGCTGGAAACAAATAAAAAAAAAAACATTAAAAAATGTGTGGTATATTCCAGGAAATAGTTAATGCATTTATGCCCTTTATAAAGAAGAAAGTCTGGGGGTCTGTGTTGTAGTGCAGTGAGTTAAGCTGCTATCTGCAATACCAGCATCCTGTATGGACACCATTTCGTGTCCTGTAGGATCCACTTCTGATCCACCTCCCTCTACTGCACCTGCAAAGCAGTGGAAGATGGTCCAAGTGTGTAGGCCCCTGCCACCCACAGGGGAGACTCAGAAGGAGTTCCAGGTTCCTGGTTTCAGCCTGGCCCAGCCCTGGATGTTGGGGCCATCTGAAGAGTGAACCAGAGGATCTAAGACTTGCTTCTCTCTATCTCTTCCTCTCTCTCTGTACCTCTGCCTTTCACATAAATAGATCTTAAAAAGAAAAAAAAGAAAAGAAAAGAAAATGTAGAATTCATTTTCAGGAATGCTTTCTTTAAAATGTTATTATCATTCCTCAAAAACAGTTTTTCCTGTTGGGCAGCACGTGCTTGAATGCAACGCTCAAACAGTCTGAACATTCTCCTGAGCTACAGGCAATGCAGCTAACAGCAGAGCACAAGGCTAAACCATGGCGTGCGCATTTCTGCATAATTGACGTAGTAGATGCTTTCTCTGTGTTATTCTGAAAACAGGATTTTGCAATCACTTAAAAATTCCTTGGAACATATGAATGAAGTCATACCCTTCTCTCCAAAAACGCTTTATTCAGCTTGACAGTTATCTCAGGGCAAAAAATAAGAGATGAAAGCGTGTCTCACAAAAACTGGCTGTTTGGGGGCCAGCATTGTGGCATAGTGGATTAAGCAACCGTCTGTCTGGGACACTGGCATCCCATGTGAATGCCAGTTTGAGTCCTGACTGCTCTACTTCTGATCCAGCTCCCTGCTAATGCTCCTGGGAAAGCAGAGGATGAAGCAAGTGCTTGGGCCCCAGCCACCCATGTGGGAGAGCCAGATGGAGTTCTGTGCTCTTGTATCTGTCCTAGCCCAATTCTGACCACTGTGGCCATTTGGGGAGTAAGCCAGCAGATGGAAGATCTTTCTCAAAAAAAAATTTTTTTTTTTAAATTGGTAATGGTAAGATAAGGCCAGTTTGAAATTTCTAACAAAAATTTTCTACTGTCATACTAGAATTATAGCTACTGTCCATATACTTATTCCCATGGTTGTAATAAAGAGACCAAGTGAAATGGAAAACTGTCAAATCTCATTGCTATATTTTAAGTAGAGAGCTCAGTTGCTTTTAAAGATATTTCTTTCTTAATGATCATGTAAGTGAAACCATCTAATTTTATTGTGCCCCTACACACATCTACAAAGGAAGTTGGTTTTTAGTAGAATATGACTAGAAAGCCAAAATTCATTCTTCAATGCAAGTTTCTTTCCTAACAATTAAACTATGTTATTAATCTAACTTAGAGATTATAAACTTTAAAGTTACAAATAACCTTACCAATTCAACTAAATATTAAGAAATCAGAAATAAAATTATGAACTTGAACCCAATAGTATTTCAAAGGATCTAATAGCCTTTCATGACGTCAAAGAAGTCCCTATGTCTATTAATGTTGAGCTTTATCTTTTATTTCATGTAAGAAAGACGACTACACTTACAGTTCACTTTATATATTGATTGATGTGAATTTTTCGTTATTTCATCAATTGAGAACAGTTATATACACTTACTTTAACTAATTTAACATAGGAAAGCATTCTTCAAAGTGATTTCACTAACTTATGTATTTCAAATGATCTAAAAGTTTTATCATGTAAAAATTCTCAACCCAATTACTTGCAAGTTCATTTATATTTAATAGACAAAATTTCACTTGAGAATCAAGAATTTTTTTAAAAAGAAGTTAAATTGCCTATAGTTACACACACAAAAACTTTTGAAAATACCATTTTGAAAGATGTTTTAAGATTGAAAACTGTTTCAAAGTCCTAGTACACAAATAATCCCCACTACAGCAAATCATACAAATTGGGTTAATTTCAAATTTTGATCCAAAGTATTTCAATATTTATTCTTGATCCCCAGAAAGGAGCTGTTTCCTGTTACTGTTGGTGATAGTGAATACTTAAGCAGGAAGTTTAAAAACAAACTGAAAAGATGTTAAAAACTGATGAAAAGTGCCAGGGTTAGTGAACGCAGAGTTTCTCAGCACTCTGGAAGGCTGTCCTTGGACTCCATGTTTCAAGCACACCTGCAAACAGATCCTCAGCATGTCCACTGAAAAGCTCTTTTCCAAGAACTAAAGCATATTGTTTTCAGAGTGTTACTGTTTTCATGACTGAAATATAGTGATATTAGCTTCCCATGCTTGGCAATGCTCTCAAAATAGGGTCTTGGACACCAAAAACCAGAAAGTGATGATGTGTAAGCACTTCAGCAAATGATGGTTTGGACACTGAGTAAAAATTTCAAAACCAGATAAAATCAGTTTGGGATGTAATGTATTAATTGATTACTAAAAGCAAAATAAACCAAAGAAAGTACTGGGCCAGGGGATCTTTATTCAAGTTTCTATTAAGTGGTTTAATCACATGACCCAAACCTGGAGCTCAAAGAATCTAACAATTCAACAGGGAACCAGAAAATAGTCCAGTAACCCAGGAAGATGGGAAGAAAAAAACCTTACCAATTAAGATTTCTTTCCGGCTGGCGCCGTGGCTCAACAGGCTAATCCTCCACCTTGCGGCGCCGGCACACCGGGTTCTAGTCCCAGTCGGGGCGCGGGATTCTGTCCCGGTTGCCCCTCTTCCAGGCCAGCTCTCTGCTGTGGCCCGGGAGTGCAGTGGAGGATGGCCCAAGTGCTTGGGCCCTGCACCCCATGGGAGACCAGGAGAAGCACCTGGCTCCTGGCTTCGGATCAGCACAATGCACTGGCCGCAGCGGCCATTGGAGGGTGAACCAACAGCAAAGGAAGACCTTTCTCTCTGTCTCTCTCACTATCCACTCTGCCTGTCAAAAAATAAAAAACAAAAAAACAAAAAAGATTTCTTTCCCCTATTTACTTAAGTAGGTAAAAAGATTATCTATGAATTTCAATGAAATTCTAGTGTTTGTGAAAATTAAAGGACATACTAACTTACTGGATTTCTTATCTTCCTCAAGCCAAAGTAATAGATTCTTATATCCTCAGCAAAAAAACTTACATGCATTTATTTCTTTTCTTTATCTATGGTTTTGCTTCAAACTGTGGATAATTTGTGAGGGAAGGCAAACAAAGAAATCTGTCATTGGCTAACATCATCTTGGTCCTCAAGTGAAGAACAGTGTGGCTAGCTTACCACCTTTCAGGTACTGTATACTAGGAATGCTGCTATCCTTTCTCAACATTATGATCTAGAGAAAATATTTCGCTTTCCTATAGACTTTTAAAAATGATAATAAAAAACCTTGCCAAACAGCCTCATAGCACAGGACAGGATTTCTGCCAAGGAAGTCTTTTTTTTTTTTTTTGCTTCTGAAATTTTAAAAAAAAATTTTTTATAATCTCTTTTTAAATTTTTATTTAGTAAATATAAATTTCCAAAGTACAGTTTATGGATTACAATTGATTCCCCCTCTCATAATTTCCCTCCCACTCATGCCTCTCCCATCTCCCAGTCCCTCTCCCATTCCATTCACATCAAGATTCATTTTCAATTATCTTTATATACAGAAGATCGATTTAGTATATATTAAGTAAAGATTGCATCAGTTTGCACCCACACAGATACACAAAGTATAAAATACTGTTTCAGTACTAGTTATAGCATTACTTCACATTGGACAACACATTAAGAACAGATCCCACCTGAGAAGTAAGTACACAGTGCTGATCCGATGGCAGGAGCCAGGTGCTTCTCCTGGTCTCCCATGTGGGTGCAGGGCCCAAGCACTTGGGCCATCACCCACTGCACTCCCAGGCCATAGCAGAGAGCTGGCCTGAAAGAGAGGCAACCGGGAAAGAATCCGGCACCCCAACCGGGACTAGAACTAGGCGGAGGATTAGCCTGTTGAGCCATGGAGCTGGTGGAAGTCACGTTTTAATTAGAAATAATTTCACCAAATCCTGGACAAGCAGAAGTGGCTGTATAGATTGAAATGTAGTCATGTGCAAAAGAAGTCCAACCTTGGGCATTTGGAAAAAAATGCAAATCAAGTACAAGAATTCAAATCACTTTGTACTTGTAAATAATTGGTCATCAAATAGGTGTTAAACAAGGGCGAATGAAGGTTGAGAATCAAAAAGATGATTTAGAGAATATCTATCTGGTTCTCTCATATTCTGATGATTTTCTCAAGGTTAAATAACTTGGCCAAAGCCAATCAGCTAGATGGCATGCTGAGAACAAACTAACTCCCAGATGGTGCCCTTAATCAAACTCGGATGGGAAACACCATACAGGGGACAGCAAAAATGAAAAGCAACCAGAGTGGTCTAAGCTTGGAAGCCAATCTTCACCAGCAACTCTCTTGGTAAAGAACTCTTCAGGTCCAGGGCAAGACCCTTAACTTTTCTGGGTATTTCCTTTCATCCTTCAGCCAAGTGGTTTGGATTGTACGCCTTTTTCCGCTCTTTGTACCTCTGTCATTTCAAAATCCTGTGATGCAAATAAAAGTGTTTACTGAAAATGCCACCCTAAAAACGAGAGAAAACTTTATATACCTCTGGATATTGTGAGAATTCTCTATTTTTTTTTTGTCAGTTTTAAACCCTGTTGCATGCAGTAACAAGAAAGGCAGCTAAAGACTTACAGGGCAAGAAATATTGCATGGGAAATGTGGATTTTAGCAGAAAGAGAAACTTTGGAAAGAAGAAGAAAAGAGATGGAAAGCAAAGTAGCTATGTAGAGGCACAAAGGGAAAATGGAGACAGATGCAGGTGGGAGGCAGTAAGATGTCGAACAGGCAGGAAGGCAAAGACTAGGCTAAGCGATGACTAAAGACCAGAAGAACAAGTAAACTGCATCGATGGCTCACTACTAATAATAACATTAGTATAAATATAGCCAGTATTATCATTTTACATCAATTTATGATACAGAATGCAGCTCTCCCAAATTATTTGTTCTTAAATAAAGCTTATTTTATTGGTCCTTTTTGTCCTATTTTTACAAAAAAAAACAGAAACAATAGTTAGGTGCCCTGCCTAAAAAAGAGCTACGAGGTGCCATACCACAGCTAGGATGTGATACCCAGAACATGGAGTCAGACCCCCTGGCTGCTCAAGACTCGCTTTTCTCAACTGCATCAGACTGCCTGTCTAGACATATTTTTTTTTTTTTTTAAAGAGCTATCAAATGCTAGTTTTAACTGGAAAAGGAGACTGAAGGCAATACAAGGCACTCCCAGACTCACGCTCAGCCGGCAGAGCACTCAAACTCTTTGAAGGCATTAAGATAGGAGGGTGACTAAATGACAAACTCAGCAGTGGGGATCCCAGCAGGGACGCCCACGGGGACAGAGGGGGCCCCCAGAGGAACCCCATTTGAAGAAAGACTGGAAGAAAGCTGAGGCCACGGACACAAGACATTCTCAAGGGAGGAGGCTGCTTAGTAGTGGTCCAAAACAAAGCACAACCACAAACCAACAAAAGCCCCACAAAACTTTGTAAAGGAACCACAGGTGCTCTATAGGAAAAGGCAAGCCTTAGCTGCGATTCTGCTGGGGGCCTGGGACGCCAGGATAATCCATTCGAAATGTATCCCATGGATAACAAGGAGCCAATCGGATTTTAACACAGGATTTCTTTATTTAGGAGGCCTACTGAGCTGTTCAGAGAAAAAGGTCCTTAGAAGACTAAGATGTCTCAGCACATCATGTGTGAACGTGAAGGAGAGAGGCGAATGGATCCAAGGTCCTTAACACAAATAACCAACCTTGACTCAGGGCAAAGCCAATTAGCACACAGCTGATGAATTCCCCTAATGAGAGTTCACCTAACGTTCTACCCTTGTCTTCCACAGCAGTGTTATAGAATTTTTATGGACTTCAAAATCTGTTACTTCACAGGTTATTATTTTTGTTATCTTTTTAACTCTTAAATGATTCTAAATCAATTTATCTTCTGCCTTCACTTTACAAAATGACTAAAATCAAGTTCTCATATAATTACTGAGGGGAGAAGAAAAAACAGGGAAGAAATAGTAGTAACACAATATAAGGAGAAAGATGAAAAAATTAGTTAAGTTTCCATGCCTGTTAACAAGTTGCACTAAAAAAACATTTTAAAGAAAGGGTCTTTAGATAAGCATCCCTTAAGCGGTTATAACTAAAGCAAAATATCTATAGTGCTATGAAACAAATCTGATAATTAGTTTTTTAAAATAAAAATTAAGTTGAAATATTTAATAAGCATGTTTAAAAAAGCCTTTAAAAATCATAGGTAAAAAGAATAGGACACCTGCACACACACAAACACACCTGAAAGAGGCTTGAATCATTAGATAAATCACTATTAAATACATTGATGATTAGTTGGGAAACAAACCGATCTAGATCTGGGTTAAGTAAGCAGTAGTAAGTAACATGGAAATTTGAAATAGAAGTTGGTTTGGGAAAACAGCAATTAAAATTTTTTACCTTAGACAAGATAATGATGGTAGAGATTTATAACAAGCATCTGAACTCCCATGACTGGGGTTTTATTTAAGTCTACTTAAGGCATGACTACAAAGTCATGACTGAATCTAGGAGTAGATGAACAGTTCCTACAGTACACCAAAGAGTGGAGAGGGGCTGTCGCGATGGCGCAGTCAGTTAAATCCTCTGCATGTGGCACTGGCATCCCATATGGGCGCCGGTTCTAGTCCCGGCTGCTCTTCTTCCAATAGAGCTCTTTAATATGGCCTGGGAAAGCAGTAGAAGATGGCCCAAATGCTTGGGCCCCTCACCCACGTGGGAGACCCGGAAGAAGCTCCTGGCTTCGAATCGGTGCAACTCCGGCCATTGCGGCCATTTGGGTAGTGAACCAGCAGAAGGAACACCTTTCTGTCTCTCTCTCACTGTAACTCTACCTCTCAAATAAATAAATAAAATCTTAAAAAAAAAAAATGTGGAGAGCACGGAAGATAATGCTCTGGGGAGCATACACATTTAGTAGATGGGGGAAAGTCAGACAAGGGTGGGAGCTTGTGTTCAGGGAAGGAGGCAAGAACAGAAGGCGACAAGGGAAGTACCAGCCAAGGACTGAAGAGAAAGGTCACAGGAATCAGGCTTGTGGACAACCACCCTTGGCACTGATGATTAGGAAGGCATTCCTGTTTCTTTCTGCCCCCTGTTAGGGAATACCACTGGGTTTGTGGCAAAGAGCAGTGGACAGGGGCTGGATTTTGAAACCAGACACCTCTGGTCTGCTACCAGCTGTGTGCTCAGTGGGCGCCTGAGCTGACATCCGAGAGGCAGGATAGCCTGGGAGTTGGAGGGCAAGCTCTGGAGCCTGCTCCTTTGGGACATGTCTTACTGCCATACTGTCATAGCTCTGGAGACAAAGCTGCCACTTCAAGTTCCATACCTCAGTTTTCCCATCTGTAAAACAGAAATCATAGAAGACGTCTTTCACAGCACTCTTGGCACTGATAAACAGGTGTTTAGAAGTCAACAGTAAATCTTAGTTAAAAAAAAACACACAAAATTCTTTGTGCCTTAGGTTCTTTCTCTGTACAATAGAGAAAGTATCACCTATTTCTGATGTTTGGATAACTGATGTCAAAGAAATTCCAGTGTCATTCCTGTATCTTTACAATATTGACACAGCATCAGTTTATTAATGTACGACCTCTTTCCTGGGTGCCTGCTCTGTATGACGCTACCATGCCGTACTCCTGCACTGTTACCCACAAAATAAACTCCTCTACCTAAGGCTTCATTGGAAGAGAAGAGTTTCATTTTTCCTTTTGTGCTGGAGATTCAAATTTACAACACAGGGCTCTTTAGCACCACTCATGACAACAGAAAGCATAAAACTCACCCTTAATGTTCGAGAAATTCAGAGATAAATAATTAAAATTCAAGAGTTGTGGCTAATAAACACAGAAGTTTAAGAAGAACACTACTTGCAAAATCACATGTCACCTGAAACCACATCTGTTTTTATGGCAGTGGGAGTAGCTTTTCTCAGAGGGTACTGGTTTGTTAATTTAAGGTTGCATCTGCAAAATAGATCCTTAAATAATTCAGAAGTGAAAGAAAGAAAGGAGATGACAGCCAGTGAATCTATAGGCTTTTTTTTTTTTAGGTTTTAAAAATGTATTTATTTGAAAGGGAGAGAGAAAAGGGAGAGAGATCAGCCATTTGCTGGTTCACCCTTCAAAGGCTAGGGCTGGATCTGTTGTGTTCCAGATTGCCCAGATAGAAAGAACCAGCGAGACTCACTGTAATGCAAAGAACAAAGGGACTTTATTTGCAGGTCCAGCATGCTGGGGCCCCAGCCTCCCGTGCAACGCAGTGCTGGGAGACCAAGACCCCCTTGTCTTTGTTCTCAGGGTTTTTATAGTTCCCAGGCAAACAAGTATTATGTCCGCATTCCTTCCTTCCCCTGGCCCTGCAGGACCAAGGACCAACCAACCTTATTGGTTGCCTCCACCTGGTCTTGCAGACCTGACCAAGGATGGCCCGGTGTCAGGTTTCATCTTCTCATACCAGGCGCATCCTGGGCCTAGCCATTTTTTTTTTTTTTTTAATTTTTTTTTTTTTTTTGGGTCTTTTGAGAATCCTGTCATGGTGTGGCTCTGGCAGGTCAAGCTGAAGCCAGAAGTCTGGAACTCAATTTAGGTCCCCCACGTGAGTGGCAGGAACCCAAGTACCTGTGTCATCACCTGCTGCCTCCCAGACTGCACAAGAGCAGGAGGCTGGAATTGAGAACTGAGCCTTGGACCCAGGTGCTCTGATATGGGAAGCTGGCTTCCTAACCAGCATCTTCACCACAGTGCTAAAGCCTGCCCCTCAATGGTTACAAAGATCTAAAAATGCTCCTTTTCAGTTGTGGCCATTTGTGCTGTTTGTGAATTACTTTAGAGCATTTATTAAGGCTGACATAGCATTGCCCAGGGATTGCACGGAGGGAAAAACCTACTTACAGTGTTTCTGATATTGTCAGAACGTAAGCACAAACCAAAAAGGGATCTGGATTTGAATATTTTGATTTGTGATACTGTGTAGACAGACATAAGGAATCTGTAAGTAAGTTATTTTCAGGCTTTCATTTTATTCTATTGTTCGCACAATTCACAACTCATAGTAACCAACCTGACTTCTTTCTACTGCTTTTTATTCCCCAGCTAACTTTCTCTATCACGATCAGTTGACGCCAACTGTAGTTACCATACATAGGAAAATCATATATAGATCAGGCCCAGTAGAGCAGGAATTTGTCTCAATGACTTTTGTATTGCAACAGCACTTGATATACAGGCTGCTCAGTGCTGTGGTTTGAATATGGAATGTCCCACAAAGGTGCATGTGTTAAAGGCTTACTCTTAGGGTGCTGTTGGAAGGTGGCATGTTTTAGGGGGTGGGGTCTAGTGGGAGATCCTTATGTCATTGGTTGTATGCTTTTGGAAGGGAGTTCTTGTGTGACCTGGGTTCTTGCAAAAGGGCTGTTATAAAAGTCTGAGTTTGGGATCATGGATTTTCTGTTTCCTGGCTCGCCATATGGTCCCTCCTGCACAGGATGCTCCATCATCCATCTGCTGTGGGCCCCTTGTCAGAGCCAAAGCCTGAACCATGCTGTTTGATTTTGAGCCCCCAAAACTGAACTTTTCTTTCTTTCCTTCATAAGTGGTCTGTACCAGGTATTTTGTTACAGTAATGAAAAGCTAATACATGCAGTAAAGATTAAACAAATGAATGTTTTCCTATCTCCATGTATTCCCTTTCATTCATTCTTCTTTTTCATTCCTTCCTTAACTATTTGCCACATACTGCTAAAATACAGATAATCTCCAAGATGTCGAGACTTTCATGTTAGATAAGGCAAACATGGTACTTGCCCTCAACAGAGCATGGGTAGGATACAAAAAGAGCGTTCTAGAAATTTGTTGCAGTGTTTGCGGTTGTTTGGACAATGAAGGTACATTGTATGCTGACTGTGGGCAGTGGACAGGGATGTAAACAAACTGCATTACACACAACAATCTCAAGTAATTACAAAGTGGATGTGCAACACACAGATGAAAAGTCTGCTTATCAAAGTATTTGAACCTAGAATCTAGCTGTACTTTACACAGAAAAACCAAGGTTTTTGCACAGCTGTAAAATACCCTGAATTTTCTAAAGTTAAAGTACTGTACAAACAAATGAAGGTGACACTTTGAAAGTTAGCCAGGAATTAAGTACTCTATCTGATAGCTGCACACGGTGTTGCTCACCACTGCTAATCTGCCTTGATGGCCACCCCACCCACGTGACCCTGACAGAGGCAAGCGTCTGGCTCCTTCATTGTGCTTTCTCCTCTGGCTGTTCTGGCACAACTACAGAAATGCAAACGGCTTAGGAATCAACTTACTTAACTTTCTTATTCAGGCCATTATTATGAGGCTTATACAATTTTGTGTTGGTTGTTTACATTAACGATGAATTTCCTTCCACGAAGGAGTGAGATGAAATTCATGTAAAAGAAATAGAGTCTGATAGAAATAAGTCAAATAATTACGTTTGTGTGAAGCCAAATCAGCTGGGTGCTGTGACAGAGGGCAGTGAGGAAAAACGTTTCTAAGGCGTCACAGTTTAACTGAGTCCTTGTGGATCTGAGGAAGGGGCAGCAAAGAACATTCTGGACAAAACGAAGACCAGGTGAGAAGGCTGTAGAGATGTAAAGAACTTAGCTGTGGGAGGGGAGCAAAAGAGAGGGAAAGGGAGAGGGGGAAGGGGGGGGAGGGGAGGGGAAGGGGGTGGGGGTGGAAGAGGGAGAGGGAGGGAGGGAGGGAGGGAGGGACGGAGATCAGTGATGCTAAGGCAGAGGAGGGAGAGGCAGCACAGGAAGCAGGCTATAGCCATCCTCCCCTGCCTTGCTAGGTGTATTAGCAGGAAGCTAGATCCAAAGTGGAGCAGCTGGGCCCAAACCAATTCTCTGATAAGAGGGCACTGCAGGCAGTGGCTTAATCCACTGCACCCCAACACTGGCCCCAGAAGGAATTCTGAAGACAGCAGTCATGCACGTTTCTACAGTTGTGTTAATTTCCGTATTCTGAACCCTGCCAACCCATGTCTAGATAATAAACCTGTTCTTAGACCCAGAAAACCTATCTCACACGTCTGCTCTGCCTCAGTTTCCATCAGTACCTCCTTCCTCTGCCTCCTGCATCCCACGACTGTTTCAAAGATGGCTTTCCCCTAAACTCACAGTCTTCACTGAAAGACACACCAGCAAGCAAAAACAGTGGCAACAAAACCCAAAGCGACAAAAGGACCTTCGCTCTCTTCTCAGCCTTCATCCTCCAGACCCCAGCTGTATCCAGCACAACCAGCCACTGTGACCTCCACTGGGCTCCTCTGCAGGCCCCAAAGAACTGTTTTAGATGAGGCAGCCGTGCTTCCCTCCCCGGTCTCTGTCAACAGCCTTCCAACCTTTTCAAGGCCAGAGCATGGCGGGCGGATGGGGCAGAAGGGACTAGGGTGGACTGGGGGTTGGGATCAAGCACAAAGGGAAGTTCCCATGGGACCTCAGCAAGAAGACTGTTCCCAGGAGAGGTAAGAGAGCCAGACAAGCCGCTCAAGCGCCCAAGTCAAGAGGAAAAGGATGGGCTAATGCTTAAAAAAGTTTGTCAAATGATTGACACCTTGTCATCAGATAGTGATTTACTATTTTAAAGATTTTCATTCTATTTTTGGTCCTTGAGGCATGCACAGGTTATATTATTATTACTTCAAATATAAATATCAGGACATTGCCTATCAGAGAAACTGGGTGATTTCTCTAATGCCGCTCAGCTAATAAGGCTATTTTAGTTTTGCAAAGGACTGTGACTTCCATTTCCACTCTTTTCTTTTTCTCTTTTTTTTTTTTTTTTTGACAGGCAGAGTTAGACAGTGAGAGAGAGAGACAGAGTGAAAGGTCTTCCTTCCATTGGTTCACCCCCTAAATGGCTGCTACAGCTGGCACGCTGTGCTGATCCGAAGCCAGGAGCCAGGTGCTTCCTCCTGGTCTCCCATGAGGGTGCAGGGCACAAGCACCTGGGCCATCCTCCACTGCCTTCCTGGGCCACAACAGAGAGCTGGACTGGAAGAGGAGCAAGTGGGACTAAAAGCCTGCACTCATATGGGATGCTGGCGCTGCAGGTGGAGGATTAACCAAGCGAGCCACAGCGGCGTCCCCCCCCCCCCCCCCCATTTCCATTCTAACCAAGGGCTCATCAAGCTTCAAGACACTGGCAGACATCAATATCCAGAGTTTTCAAAACACCAACCAGAATGTGAGTTTTACTAACACCTAGAAATTAAAATTACTTTAGGCAGAGGAACAGAGAACGGCTATTCTTAAAGACTAAACAGACATTCTAGGTAAGTCTGATTAGCAGGAGGCCTTCCAAGGCCACAGAGCAGTGGAAGGAAAGTGCTTTAAGAACTAAGTTGGTGGTCTGAATTCATACTCTCAAACCAGGTGTCAGTGAATAAGAGATACCAATAGTTGATAACCCCTGGAGTGTCATTCTCTTTTTTCTTTCAGTTAGTTTTAGATATTGTTGAGGTTTATTTTGATGTGAACCTTATACTGAATCAATCCACATCAGTCAACTGTAAAGAAACTTTTACAGACTTAATTTATGTCAGTAAGTTACTGAGCAAAAAATGGTTGAGAAGACCCGTGTCCTTAGCTAAGATTTTTTTTCAAGTACATAAAAAATAGATTTTATTTAAAATAATGCATTCCTAAAGTTAAATTCTTATTTTAAAACATAGGATAATCTAGATTTAGAGTGTACACCAGACTATTTAGGAGTTATGTCTAAAATGTATTACAAGATTTCTAACTTTCATTATCTTTTTACTGAGCAAATTACATTTTCTTTCTACCAAACACTTCATGAATAAGAAAGATAACCTTATTAAATAGTCATAATTTACAACTTTACTAGAGATGTGTAGTACTCTTGATGGATTCAAAATATACCCTCATATTCTGTTCACAGTTTAATGAAGCAAATGTACATATTCCTTTATTTACTTAGAAGATGAGAAAATACAACAAACTAGCTAATAATTTCAAGTTGTGCTAAACATTACATGTAAAGCATTCTCTCTTAAAAATGTCACACACCAGGGGCTGGTGCTGTGCCACAGTGGGTTAAGCTATGGCCTGCTGTGCCAGTATCTCATATGGGCTGTTGTTTGATCTGGCTGCTCCACTTCTGATTCACATCCCTGGTAATGCACCTGGGAAAGCACCAGAGGGTGGCCCAAGGGAACTCCTGGAGGAAGCTCTTGGCTGCTGACATTAGCCTGGCCCAGCCCTGGCCACTGTGGCCATTTGGGGAGTGAAACAGCGGATGGAATATCTCTCTGTCTCTCCTTCTTTCTCGCTATAATTCTGCCTTTCAAATAAATAAATAATTTTTTAAAATGTCATTCCCCGTGAAATGCTATGAAGCAATGTTTCCTCTCAGTATAACTTGAAAAATAGTTAGGTACCTTAACTGAAGGCCACGCCATTCATATAACAATTAAGTATACGCTTTTGAAAAATGCCAAGTCTTCACAAGAGAAACTCCTGAGAAGCCACACGCAGGTAGCAAAGCAAAGGAAATGGGAGTTCTTATAAATGGAACTCCTGGAATGCTTTTAAGCATGTCCTTGCTTCTCAGTCACTGATTATTACCAGTTACTCTTCTCTGCCCCAATTTATCAATCCTCCTGCTCTCTCATTCAGTACCCTTCCATGATAACGTCAGTCGCCAACCAAATTCCACAACTTAAGTGCTTTCATAAACAGTGATACGTGCCATGTTCTTAGCCACATAAGATAAATAAGTATGTTCTCTCAGTGTTGCAAGAATTAAGAAGACTAGATACCATGTTTTCTCCTACCTCACAGAGAACTCTGTCATACGATATGTAACTGTCACTTCGATTCATGCCATCAAAAAGACAACCTGTGTGTGAAGTATCAGGAAAAGAAGGAAGGACAGTGGGTCTGACCTGAGCGCTAAAGTGTACTATGGACACTGCTTTAGTGAACAAGGTCAATCTGGGTATTGCTGGATACTCCGGTTGGCTACTGATGTGAATACACAGAAGGAGCAGATCCGTAAATACACTATTAGACCCCTGCACAGGTCAAATGTCCTGAACTGGTCTTAAAAAACAGACAAAAGCCAGCATAAGATTGGAGGATTTGAAATTCTAGATACGTATATTTGTATTCATTTTTAAAATGAAGGAGACCATCCTTTAAATAAGTATCTCAGAGAGAGAGAGAGAGATTGAGATTTACCAACTACTGTTTCACCCCTTAAATGCCTACAATGACTGGGACTATCAGGCTGAATCCAAGAGCCATGCACTCAATCCAGGTTTCCTACGTGAGTAGCAGGACCCAATTACTTGAGCCATCGTCACTGCCTCCCCCGGTCTGCACTGGCAAACTAGAGTCAGAAGCTGCATCCAACTGAATCCAGGTATCAAAGCTGGCACTCCAGTAGGAGAGTACCTAAACACCTGCCCCACATGGATACTTTAAGTGTTATAGCCATCTACTTCTCTTACGTTTGCAAAAACTCAGTCATTTTGACTTACTGAGCTAATGGATTAATCAGGAAATGCATCTAACAGAATCCACATTTTTAAAGATTTACGACTTTGAAAAGAATATGACCATGGAATCTTTAATTATGTTAAAAATTCCCTACTTCTGTAATTAAGAACTTGATTTACTTTATTATGTTGAATTGAATTCATTTTGTTTCCTTTTTCTTCATTAAGAGCAGAAAGGAAATTATACAAATATACTGGGTTGGAAATCATTTCTCTCCGCTTATGCAGGCCATCTGGTTTTTGAGGGTAGAATGAAAAAGGTAGAAAACGGTAACAATGGAATAACATGCATTCCCAATGCACTTTCTCATAAACACTCAAATTTCTTAACAACTAGTTTTTTTTTTTTTTTTTTTTTTTGACAGAGTGGACAGTGAGAGAGAGAGAGAGACAAAGGTCTTCCTTTGCCGTTGGTTCACCCTCCAATGGCCGCTGTGGCCGGTGCGCTGCGGCCGGTGCACCGCGGCCGGTGCACCGCGCTGATCCGATGGCAGGAGCCAGGTGCTTCTCCTGGTCTCCCATGGGGTGCAGGGCCCAAGCACTTGGGCCATCCTCTACTGCACTTCCGGGCCATAGCAGAGAGCTGGACCGGAAGAGGAGCAACCGGGACAGAATCCGGCGCCCCAACCGGGACTAGAACCCAGTGTGCCGGCGCCGCAAGGCGGAAGATTAGCCTGTTGAGCCACGGCGCCGGCCTTTAACAACTAGTTTTTAAGTTCATCATTTCACTTGATTAAAAAATGCAGGAGACATTTGGCCTAGCAAGTAAGACGCCTGGGTTGAATATCTAGCTCTAGCTCCCAACTCCAGCTTCCTGTAATGTGCAGCCTAAAAGGCAGTGGTGATGGCTCAAGCAGTTGGATCTCTGTCATCCGCATGGGAGACATGGATTGAGCTCTCCTACTTTCAGTTCAATCCAGCCAGGGCTGTTGCAGACATTTGGAGCATAAGCCAGCAGGTGGGAGTGCTCTCTGTCTCTGTCTCTCTTTCTCTCGCTTTCTTGCTCTCAAACTAGAGAGACAAACTGGGGGCAGGTGTTATAGAGCAGCAAATTAAGCCACAGTTAGGGATACCAGCATCCCACATTTGAGTACCAGTTCTAGGCTCAGCTGCTCCATTTCCAAACCATCTTCCCACTAATGAGCCTCAGAGGCAGCAGGACAGCACAAGTACTTGCATCACTGCCACCTATGTGGGAGAACTGGATGGCATTTCTGGATCACGGCTTTGGCATGGCCCAGACCCAGCCAATGTGGCCATTTGGGGAGTGAACCAGACAAAGGTGGAAAGTCTCTTGCATCTCTCCTTTTGACACTTTGCCTGTCAAATAAATAAATCTCTAAAAATAAAAATAGACCGGTACATAACATTGTTCTCAAAGATCTCTGGTTCAGTCTAATTCTCTTAGGCACCTTGGTCTTGTTTACCATACTTATTTCATCACAGAATCATCTTCTAATCTATAATCCAACAGGATGATGGGATGACTGGATACAGTACATCCTTAGTCCCAAACCTATTATTGAGAAACAAACCCTACAAATCCTGATGAGAAATCTGATTACAAACACGTACTACAGCAAGAAAGAAGAGGAGGAGGAAGAGGAAGAAAAGGAAGTGGAGGAAGAAGAGGAAGAGGAGGAGGAAGAAGAAAAAGAAACAGGGTACAGTCTTTATGAAATATCTTGACTCTGCCTTTAAAATATATACCTCCTTTGGGTAAATTACTCTATGTTCTTTGTTTCTGAAAAGTAGCTGGGAGATAATGACAAGAAAAAAGTGCTCACTTTTTATTTCTAACTGATCATTCCAGAAGATGGAAAACTATTTTAACAAAAATAGTTTGTTCTGAGGGGATTACAAAATATTTTTAAAGATTTATTTATTTATTTATTTGAAAGAGTGAGAGAGACAGAGAGAGACACAGAATTCCATCCACTGGCCCACTCCCCAGCTGGCTGCAATGGCCAGAGCTGTGCCGATCCTAAGCCAGGAGCCAGGAGCCTCCTCTGGGTCTCCCACGCAGGTGCAGGGGCCCAAGGATTTGGGCCACATTTTACTGCTCTCCCAGGCCATAGCAGAGAGCTGGATCAGAAGAGGAGCAGTCAGGACTCAAATCTGCACTACTATGGGATGCCAGCACTGCAGACGGCGGCTTTATCTGCTTCACCACAGTGTCAGCCCCACAAACGATTGTTAAAGCATGAGTTTATTTGAGATGATCTCGGTATCAGGCCTGTTAGGTGATTTTCATGAGCGTGGCCTAAGAAGCAATGAACAGCTGGTCTGGTTTTACTACTGAAGGCCTGCCAAGCCCAGGGAACTACAGGAAGGATGGGGGATGGCCCTAGCCTCCGCTAGAGGACTCTCAGGGTTCAAGGTCAAGAAGGAGTCCTTGAATGAAGATCCAGGGGACCTTGATCCCTAATCCTAGGTAGTTGGGGCAATTCCAGAGCCTGATTATCAGAAGCAAAACAGCAGCAATGCACGGGCACATCTGTATGTGGCATATGCACCTACCAGGATGCTGGCCAGCTACCCATCCTTGCTTCTGTCACGGACACCTGTGTGGTCCAGTCTAGTGACAAACCTGGTTACGCTCAGATTCTTCATCTGTAAAATGGAGGTGGGAATGCATCTACCTCACTGGGTTGCTGTGAAGATTAAGAAACCACAGGGGCCAGTGCTATGGCGTAGTGGGTAAAGCCGCCACCTCTCTGCTGTGGCCTGGGAAAGCAGTAGAAGATGGCCCAAGTCCTTGGGCCCTGCACCCACATGGGAGACTCGGAAGAAGTTCCTGACTCCTGGTTTAGGATCAGCAGAGCTCTGGCCGTTGCGGCCAACTGGGGAATGAACCAGCAGATGGAAGGGGACCCCCCCCCCCTTAACTCTGACTTTCAAATAAATAAAATAAATCTTTAAAAAAAAAAAAAAAAGAAGCTACATAAGGGGCCAGTATTGTGGTGCAGCAGGTTAAGCTGCCATCTGTGACACTAGCACTCCCTTAGTTAAGTGCCAGTTTGAGTCCCAGCTGCTTCATTTCTGATCCAGCTCCCCATTAATGTGCCTGGGAAAGCAGAAGATGGCCCAAGTGCTTGGGCCCTTGCCTCCCATATGGGAGACCCCGAAGAAGTTCCTGACTCCTGTACTCGTCCTGGCCCAGTTCTGCCCATGGTTGTCATTTGGGGAGCAAACCAGCAGATGGAAGACCTCTCTCTCTCTCTCTCTCTCTCTCAATAAATCTTTAAAAAATTTAAAAAACAAAGATACCACATATAAAGCATTTGGCCTTAGCAACACAGAGTTTTTAATTGTATTTTACAATTGTCACAAAATACACAAAATTTACTACTTTTAAGTGTATAGTTCAGAGGCATTCAGTGCATTTATTGTTACAGGGCAGTCATCCCCCCATCCATCTTCAGAACTTTTTCATTTTCACCAGTTCAAAGTCCACACTTATTTAACAACAACTCCCCATTTCCCCCTGCCTGCCAGCCCCTGGCACCACCATTCTGCTCTCACTTGTCAAGAATTTGACTCTTCCAAACACCTCACATAAGTTGAACCATGTAATTTTGTTCTTTCAAGTCTTAGTCCACTCAGCGCACTGTCTTCAATTTTCATGGCATTTTGAGTGCCAAGATGAAGCTTTCGGAACGGAAAATAGTTTCAGACAAGTAAGATGCAGTTACGCAGCTGCAGAAATTAAGCCAATACATATTTTCTCACCCCCACAGTAGAAACTGCATCAGAAGTAGGGAACTACTATTAAACACTCTCTCATTAGCTTACGTAGCATTATTACCACAAAGCTCAGTCACACCTCCTACAGTGTCCTGGGAGCTCCGATTCTTCATTGACAGGCAAAGAAGAGGATAGGTTTGAAGTCTCTGTAAAATACAGAGCCACGGCTCACTAGGCTAATCCTCCGCCTAGCGGCGCCGGCACACCAGGTTCTAGTCCCGGTTGGGGCACCGATCCTGTCCCGGTTGCCCCTCTTCCAGGCCAGCTCTCTGCTGTGGCCAGGGAGTGCAGTGGAGGATGGCCTAAGTCCTTGGGCCCTGCACCCCATGGGAGACCAGGAGAAGTACCTGGCTCCTGCCATCGGATCAGCGCAGTGCGCCGGCCGCAGCGCGCTACCGCGACGGCCATTGGAGGGTGAACCAACGGCAAAAGGAAGACCTTTCTCTCTGTCTCTCTCTCACTGTCCACTCTGCCTGTCAAAAATAAAAAATAAATAAATAAAAAAAATAAAAAAAAACCAAACCTCCACTGAGCTTAAATGTAGTTCATGTAACCACACTGGACCTCCATCCCTCAGCTACAGTCAAAAACACAGGCATTATAACTCAATTGTTTCAGAAAGACAGTAGACAAATGTATTCTTTTTTGTTTTAGATTTATTTTAAAGACAGTTACAGAGAGAAAGAGTCACACAGAGAGACATAACCATATGCTCAAAATTTTTACTGTAGACTTACTTATGTACAAAACTCAAATTATAGATTCAACCTAAATGTCCCACAATAAGTGGCCATTTTATTTGAATAAATAATGACAAATACAAATGATAATTTATGCAGTGATGACACAATTGTTGCAAAATAAAGTCAAAAGAAAAAAGAATCCACAGTAGTCTGTCCTGACAGAACTATAAAACTACGTATGGATGGAGAAAAAGAGTGCTATCTAACACACCAGCAAAAAACACTGGGCCAAGAATGGTGAGACGTATGTGTGATGTATGTGAGACATATATGTTTCTCCTTCCGCAACACTTCCCTTAATATTTCTTCTATTTTTAATAGCTATGACTTCTAATTAATACTTTGAAAGATAAAGTTCTTTCAGGTTTTGTCAATTTTCATAACAAAAATAACTTCACAAGTCTGATTAATCTGTTGCAATCATGCAAGATGATCTCTTCCCCAGATGGACTGCTCTGGGCGCAAGGTGAAATCAGAGACAGCGGCTGTCCGCTGGTGCAGCCAGCATCACTGCGGGTGTGTGCCGGCCCCCGGGCCCCACAGCCTGACATTTCCATTTAAGGATGAATTATACATGCAAAGTGATGTAGAAAGCTGTAGCCTTAGACCACTGTGTTTTATAATATATGGAAATACAGTCTCATCTAACTTATTTTTTAAAATAAAAACTTGTTTATCAATAACAAGTAAAAAAAAGAATAACCCTAACAAGGTAAGAAAAAGAAGGAATAATAATCCTAAAATGACTACACTTCTTGAAATATTTAACCTCCATTATCTTTTCTGTTCTCTCATACTTACTCCCAGTTGGGAGCTCTGGTTTTTCTTTTCTTTTTTTTTTTTTAAAGGTTCAATAATACATGGATTTTATTCTCTTACTGAGAGCTTGTATCCAATTAAAAAAAAGTAAATGAAGAAAATAATTTATGGGCCTCCTGTGCTTTAAAAATAAATGTACCCACCTAATATGCTCAGACACAGCAAGCGTAGTGGGCCCGTATGTTGATGTGGTTACGAATGGTTTTTCAGGTAAGACTGGGGAAACACCCACCATCCCCTCCCAGAATTTTCAGAGGGCAGCTACGGCAGCAGTTCACATGTGACCAAGGTAAATGTAGAATGCAGATATTTCAAACATAGCTAGGACTCAGCAAATCTAACACATTAAAAATCAGAGGATTACGTTTTGAAAGAAAATGCACAAAACCAAATAGGAATTCTGAGATTTTTCATTTGAAGGTAATCTTAATGCTATTAAATTCACAAATACGCTAATTTAAATACCCAATTCTATTTATCTAAAATACATACTGCAAACATACAAATACCTATTCTCTCCACAAGTCAGTGCCCATTCATATCACGGTTTGGAAATAGGGAGAACAGATTCCCCTTAACCCTCAAGTCAGTAGGTGTTTCTTTATAGTTAACTTTAGCAAAATTCATGCAACATAGTAGTTAACAATGATCTTCTTTACTTGTTAACTCACAAGGAAACACCTTCAAACTGCACAATGTTAAAGTTTCTGTACTAAAATGTAGAAAAACTAAACTACACAAATACTGAAAAATTCCTTAGTTTTTTATTCCTGGTACCACTATCACAATTTACATGATATATCTATTTTTATCTAATGTATATATCTAATGTAATGAAAAGTATATATCTAATGTAATGAAAAGAAAAAGACAAAGCTACAACAGATAAAAGACCTCAGGAAAGAACATCTAGTTGACACTGCACTGCATTAATCAAGAGCTACACTTTTTGCAAACTGTGGCTATGATGGTTCTGAACAAGTAGGGTTTCTTGTCTAAGCTGCACGAACTTTTCTGACTATGGATCACGGTTCCTTCTGTGGCAGATTTTTAGTTCTTCTAATGCATTTGGGATGGCTGTCTCAAAGTAACCTGCTGCTTTCTTGACAACTTGCTCTCTCTCCTGCTAAGAAATGTAACTTGGGACTGGTGCTGTGGTAGTGGGTAAAGTCGCCACCTGCAATGCTGGCATCCAATATAGGCACCAGTTCAAGTCCCGGCTGCTCCACTTTCGATGCAGCTCTCTGCTATGGCCTGGGAAGGCAGTGGAGGATGACTCAAGTCCTTGGGCCCCTGCACCCACATGGGAGACCTGGAAGAAGCTCCTGGCTCCTTGCTTTGGATCGGCACAGCTCCGGCCATTGCAGCCAATTGGAGAGTAAACCAGCGGGTGGAAGACCTCTCTCTCTCTCTTCCCATCTCTCCCTCTCCCCCTCTTTCTCCCCCTCCCTCTCCCCCTCTCTCCCTCCCTCCCTCTCTCTTTCCTTCTCTCTCTGTATAACTCTTTCATGTAAAAATAAAATAAATCTTAAAAAAAAAAACCTTGTAGCCCTTTTATGCTGTTTTAGAACCTTCCGCTACCATATCCACCACTTCTACCACCAGATGCATCACCACCACCACCACAGGGAACGCACAAGCTTCCTCCACCAAAACTGCCCCTTTCGTGGGTCCATAATTTGATTGCTGTTCTCCACTGTAATCACCAAATTACTGAGTTTCCACCACCACCACCGTTACCTCGAGAGTTTCCTCCTTCATTGTAACTATCACATCCTCCTCCTGCACCATATCCAGCACCCTGGCTTCCAGATCCTGGTCCACCACCACCACCACAGCTTCCTCTGCTGCCATAACCAGGACCACCACCACAGCTGCCACCATCACCTCCCCCGTAACTTCCTCTGCTGCCTCCACCTCCACACCATAGCCTCCTCTTCCACCAAAGTTCCCACCACGGCTAACATTACCTCCACTACCTCCAATGTTCCCTTGCTGACCCATAAAGTTGCCAGATGCTCTCCACGGCCTCTTGGTGACCCTGCAGCAGACTGCTTCTCTTGTTTAGAAAGGGTCTTTTTCACTTCACAACTATGCCCATTACCACAGTGTGGTATTTCTGAACAACAATTTCATCAACTGTATCATGATCATCAAGTTACAAGAGTAAATCCTTCTTCCCACTCTGCCTGTCTTCCATAACTTCTATGGTTTCAATCCTGTCATACTTCTCAAAAGTAGTCTCTCAAATTATATTCCTCTGTATCTTCTTTAATACCACCAACAAAAACCTTCTTCACGGTGAGAGGGGCACCAGGCTTTACCGAATCCTCTCTAGAAACAGCTCTCTTGGGTTCCACAACACTCCCATCAACCTTGTTGTGGTCAAGCACACATTGCTGCATCTACCTCTTCAACACAAGAGTAAGTCACAAAACCAAAGGCCCTGGATGTTTCCTTTGGGGGTCTCTCATTACCACACAATCTGTGAGTGTGCCCATTTCTCAAAATGTTCTCTCAAACTATCATCTGTAGTTGTAAAGCTCAGATCACCAGTCAACAGTTTCCTCAACTCCTCTGGGTCCTTTGGATCATAGCCCTCCAGTGTGAGACGGGTCTTGCCTCTTCCAACTCGAGTTCAATATGGGAGCTCTGGTTTTTCACCATTTTGGAAATGAGGACGACACTGACCACCAACTGAAGCCATAAAGTCTTCGAGTAGCCGTAAAAGATTTACAATTTTAGAAGAACCACATTTGTTTTTCCTCCCAGCCCCCTAACGCAGATCTACACATAACTGATTAGCAGTCCCACTTCAGAGGGGTGTTCATCTTTTTTTTTTTTTTTTTTTTTTTGGACAGGCAGAGTGGACAGTGAGAGAGAGAGACAGACAGAGAGAAAGGTCTTCCTTTGCCGTTGGTTCACCCTCCAATGGCCGCCGCGATAGCGCGCTGCGGCCGGCGCACCGCGCTGATCCGATGGCAGGAGCCAGGTGCTTCTCCTGGTCTCCCATGGGGTGCAGGGCCCAAGCACTTGGGCCATCCTCCACTGCACTCCCTGGCCATAGCAGAGAGCTGGCCTGGAAGAGGGACATCCGGGACAGGACCGGTGCCCCGACCGGGACTAGAACCCGGTATGCCGGCGCCGCAAGGCGGAAGATTAGCCTAGTGAGCCGCGGCGCCAGCCCATCTTTCTTCCAACATGTAAATAAAAACAACTCGAACTTTCCCTTGCTGTCCGCCATAAATGCCAGTTTGGTATCTCAGAGCTAAGTTCTCTCATCCTTAGCCTCTGCAGAAAATGTAGGTAGGCACACTCCTTCCCTTAGTTCCAGTAGATACCATGCTAAATGGTCTACATGTAATCACAATCTATATGCACTCTGAAAAATATTCTCTTGCAACACAGATAAGATTCTGAATTTAACACATGATGAAACTGAGGCTCAGAGAAGAGCAAACTTTTATTATTAAGTACTGTCTAGTATTCAAGTTAGGGTTGACTGGGTCCAAACACTGGCCCCTAATCATATCAGAAAACACTCAAAAACCAATGTAGAGCATCCTACTGCACAGATCGGAGAGATCACTCTCATTTGTTGGAAGGGAAGAATTGAGATAGAAGGGGTAGGCCACCTGGGTCTAAGAAAAGCCATTCAAGATATCCTGTTGAAGAAACTTACGCTGCAACATAAGAATCCATAAAAAGATAATGAGCACACTTAATATGAGGCCGACTGGGGCCAATGTGGTTGAGGCAAAGTCACTGCCTACGATGCCGGCATCCCATATGGGTGCCAGTTCAAGTCCTGGCGGCTCTACTTCCTGGGAAGGCAGTGGAGGATGGCCCAAGTACTTGGGCCCCTGCAACCACATGGAGGACTCAGAAGAAGCTCCCCACACCAGGCTTTGGATCAGCCTAGCTCCAGCCGCTGTGACCATTTGAGGAGTGAACCAGCGGCTATAACATCTCTAACTCTGCCTTCAAATAAATAAATCTTAAAAAAAAATTATCAGCAGACTGATGATTTGTTTTTTGCCTTTGGCAGTGAAAAAGTAACTTTACCAAATTGCACTGGAATATTATTTATTTTAGTGCATGATGAAAATTAAACGAAAAACTACTAAATATGTTTTAATATAGTTGAGATCTTCAGTGACTTTAGAATGCACAACTGATAAAAACTGATATCACATTCGGAGTAGAATAAAAACAAGCATCACACAGTTTATTCAGCACCCTAAAAAGCTATTTCATAATACTTATATGGACACCTATAAACATGCAAATACAAATCAGATATGTATGACAGGTATTCAAAAAGTGCCCAGAAAACACATTATGGAAAAACTATCCATGGATTTCAAAATTTTTTACATCACAATAAATGTACTTGTAATTCTACTTTTCCATGAACTTTCTGAAGTATCTGATATGTATTTTTTAAAAATTCTCTCCATTTATATTACTGTGCAACTAAATAGAAGTATTTCTGTACATTATTGGAAAACTTTGAGAAAGACTGCAATGAGTGCGTTAAACAGTTACTGAATAAAATCTTTATAAAGTGTTATTTAAGCTTCATTTAAACAAAATTCCATGTGCTTACAAGTCCTATTCAAAAATATAGCAGTTAGGCTCTCGGAGGCAGCAAGATGGCGGAATAGGCAGGAAGCACACTTAGTCCGGGGGGAGAGAAAGTTTAATATAAGTGGAGATACTGCAGGGTCAAGGAAGAGTAGGGGAAGAAACAGCAGAGGAAACTCTTCCGGAACTAGTGATTCACAGTGGACCTGCGTGGAGAGCGTGGGAGCCCAAGTTCGGGACACCAGCGGCAGACTCAACGCACCAGCGCTGGAACGCGAGGTGAGCCGAACCTCCATAGCCCGAGATACCAGCAGGCAAGCGGAAAGAGGAGGCTAGAGGGAACGAGGCTTGAAACTCCGTGGGGAAAAGTTCACCAGGCTAACTAGAAGAGAGAGAAAAAAATAAAAAAAGTGACTGATACGGACACAAGTTTCTCTCTCTCCGCTCACCTCTCAAAGGCGAGCAAGACAGAGCAGGCGCCATTTTGGACATACGTCATAAGCAGGGCGACCTCAGGTCTGCACCAGCCCTGAGCCTAGCAGAAAAACCTGACTCTGTGGGGAGGGGTGAAATAACAGGAGATTAGCATCTAACTTGGCAACCCAGTGGGAGACTGCAGGAGAATTGGAGCCCACACTGAGGGCAGCAGAGATTCCCTGTGTGGTCCTTGGGAAAGAGCTTCCGATCTCTGGCTCCTGTGGGTATATCATTTGCCTGCTAACTACCTCCAATTACGTTCAGCTGTGCGGAATTACTTCCCTTTTAAATCAAAAAAAGAAAGAGAGATTTACCACACCTAACCTGGGAGTGTCATCCTTGACACACCCTCAACCCTGAGGAACCAAACACAGCTCTCAGTCCACACTCATCTCAAGCCTCTAAGGCTCCACTGAAAGCAGACAGTCCACTTAATATAGAGCCATAGTGTAACAAGAAAAAACACCACAGTGAAGAAACCAAATATCTCCAACATGCCAAACAACAAACGCAAAAACCAAGCTAACAAGAACAAGGAAGACACTATGACACCCCCAAATGAAAAAGACACCCCAATTCAAGACTATGAAGATGATGAGATCGAAGAAATGCAAGAAGCGGATCTCAAAAAATTGATAAGAACATTAAGAAGTTCTCAAAAACAAATTCTTGAACTACAGAAATCCTTCATGGACAAGATAGAAAATCTCTCTCGTGAAAGTGAAATATTAAGGAGGAATCAAAATGAAATGAAACAACTAGTGGAACAAGAAACTCTGATAGTGACTAGAAATCATAATGAAATGAAGAGTTCAATAGATCAAATGACAAACACATTAGAGAGCCTTAAAAACAGAATGGGCGAAGCAGAAGAGAGAATATCAGACTTAGAAGACAGAGAACAGGAAAGGAAACAGGCAAACCAAAGAAAAGAAGAAGAAATTAGAAATCTAAAAAATATTGTCGGGAATCTACAGGATACTATTAAAAAACCCAACATTCGGGTTCTAGGAGTTCCTGAAGGCATGGAGAGGGAGAAAGGATTAGAAGGCATTTTCAGTGAGATACTAGCAGAAAATTTCCCAGGTCTGGAGAAGGACAGAGGCATCTTAGTGCAGGAAGCTTATAGAACCCCTAATAAACATGACCAAAAGAGATCCTCACCACGACATGTTGTAATCAAACTCACCACAGTGAAACAGAAAGAAAAGATCCTAAAAGGTGCAAGAGAGAAACGTCAGATCACTCTTAGAGGATCTCCAATTAGACTCACAGCAGACTTCTCATCAGAAACCCTACAAGCTAGAAGGGAATGGCGAGACATAGCCCAGGTACTAAGAGAGAAAAACTGCCAGCCCAGAATACTATATCCTGCAAAGCTCTCATTTGTGAATGAAGGTGAAATAAAGACTTTTCATAGCAAACAGAATTTGAAAGAATTTGTTGCCCCTCGTCCTGCCCTGCAAAAGATGCTTAAAGATGTGTTACACACAGAAACACAGAAACATGGTCACCAGTATGAAAGAAGGTAAAGGAAGGAAACCTCACAGCAAAAGATCACAGGAAGCTCAATTTCTCTTTGACATAGAATTAAACTCTGATGCTCTGTTAAAGCAATGTGTTAAAGTAATCTATTATGTTCTCTTGATGTCTGTTAAATTCTAATTGTTCAAAAACAGCTGAATTTTTATTAAGAGCTATGGGTTATTTAAATATGTGCTTTTTTCAAAAATTTGAATAATCACCTTGTAACAATGATCAAATTTGGTCTATGTTATGTCATGATTTTAAGAAATCTTATTTCAACCAGATATTTTGGAGACATGATAGTTATCTTAATGAGAAAGCCCCAGAGGCTTAAAGGGTTAAATACTTGTAAAATCCTACAGGTGCTTTCAAAAATACTGTGAAGTAAGCAAGTGCCTCTTGTTGGTTGATGAGTTTATAATTTTAAATTGTCAGAAAGCGATCTAGGACTTGCTCCCTCATTTCTCTCTTCTAAGCCCAACTTGTTCTTTCATTTCTCTATTCTCTTCAAGGTAGGAAACTAATTCTATTATGAAGGAATCTGTAGGATGCACAATTTAATCTTTAGACATTATAAAAGAGATGGCTAACATTTTTCTGCAATAGCATAGCCAAAATAAGAACTCAAATAATAATCTCATAGCTAGATTCACTTTGCCATCAGCGAAGTATACAGTAAGTAGGAAAAAACCTCCCTTTCAGACCAAAGGGAAAGAAAGTTTTAAAGTGAGAATATAATTTTCCTCATGGGCATTGTCTACCTTAGAAAAACTACTACAGAACATGCCTGTGACTATAGACTTGTAGTTCAGGCCACCGAAGATTAGAGATGGGAAACGGGCACTCCCTTGACTTGCATCCTCTGGTCTGCTTTAACACAAACCAGGAGGAAAAGAAAGCTCGGCATCAGAAGCAATGGGTGGCAGGCCTATTAATGGCTGATCTGTACAGTGATCTGCCCTCAAGGAGACCCAACAGGCCAGTCCACTGCAGTGGCTTTCAATGTGGTAAGCCTGGGCTTCAGCAGAAGTCAGCTTGTGAAGAGCCCTGGCAGCTCTGCCAAGAGTTGGATCACTGGAAATGGACCTGCCCTGGAGTCGAAGGATGCCCAGGTCAGAGCCACAGATCTTATTGGCTCTAAGCTGAAAAGCCCTTCACTCAGCCCGACTTCCAAAGTGACCACTGCAGCTGAGGGGATGGCATGGCATGGTCAGCAACATTGCAGGCAGAACTGTAAATTTCTTGTTAGAGATGCCCCCTGCCTTTACCTGGCCAGCTCTCCTCCCAGGCCAGCCAAGTAATGAAAGTCAACAGAGTGCCTTCCCCTAGGAGGTTCACACCTCCCTTAGGATATACCCCATGTGAAGAAATAGATAGGTCTTGGTCTCTGAATTTACAAGGCCTGAAGCCCACCAGATTATTATCAAGCCCTTTCTATCAGGTTCTATTTGCCTCTCAATCAGAAAACTTCATTGTAGCTTAGACAGCACCTTTCTTAGCTCCTCTAATAATGACTCTGTCCTTTGTTCTAGGCACTTGGGCCTCATTCCTTTGTAATCATAACCTCTACCACCAATGGCTCTACTCCCAACATGTGTGTACTGATGGTCCTCTTCCCCACTTAATGCTGTATAATTGTTCAAACCTGGTAAATGCCACTCTTAGGATCATTGGTTACTATCCTCACTCTGTCTTTTATGACCTTGTCTAAATATGAGCAGAGTCGGCAAACTTGGAAGGCTTCCATAGCCTTGGCAACTCATGACGACAGCCTAGGGTGGTTACTGGCGCCATAAACTAGAGTGTCAATTTGTTGGGTCAACAACAGGAGCCACTGTGCACTTGCTCCTCATGTGGGATCTCTGTCTGTCCTTAATGTGCTGTACATTGTGATTTAATGCTATAACTAGTACTCAAACAGTATGTTTCACTTTGTGTTTCTATGTGGGTGCAAACTGTTGAAATCTTTATAGTAAATTGATCTTCTGTATATAAAGAGAATTGAAAATGAATCTTGATGCAAATGGAAGGGGAGAGGGAGCGGGAGAGGGGAGGGTTGCGGGTGGGAGGGAAGTTATGGGAGAGGGAAGCCATTGTAATCCATAAGCTGTACACTGGAAATTTATATTCATTAAATAAAAGTTAAAAAAAAAAAAATATAGCAGTTAGTTAGATTAAGAAGTGGCCAAGCCATAGGAAGCAGAAAGCACAGTCTGAAAGAAGTGGTTTAAAAGGATAAGCTTCCCCGAGCAGATTTCCCAACATACTTTATCCTATAGTTCTTTCCAGTCCTGTCTTAAACTACTTGTCTGATCACTTCAGAATCATATAGCAATTGGTATTCCCATTAAAAACCCTGACACTATTGTGCTTGGTTTAATGGCTGAAAATATTCAAAACGACCAGTGCAATGTATTGGGCAATTAGGATACGTGACATTTGGGTTTTGGGTTATATATTTCCCTAATTCAAATAGGATTCATCTGCAGGAAAAGTACAGCAATTATTTCATATCTAATAGATGTCTTAGAGAGCAGGCAAGTTTACAGGGAAAGATGATTCCAGACGCCCCTCAAAATAAACAGGGCTTCAACAACTCCTAATTCAAATGTGAGTGACATTGACAAAGCTCAGCAACTTGTGGGCAGTTATCTAATGCCCAGAAATCCTTGATAAATAGTGCTGGCCATGCCAGAGCCCAAAGGAATATAACTGCGCTATACAAAAATTTAATGGGAACCACCACAAGCCTGGCAGATTCTGTGCCTTTAGAAAACCTGACATGGCATCTAATAAAAGATCACCAAAATCACACAGATAAAACCAAGTGTCTCATTACTGATTGTGCTAATACTTTTATATGCTTCAACCCAGAACAATGATAAGCACTCAGATATTTCTTAGAAGATATTTTTTCTCTTAAATTAGATTTAGGGTAGATTGAACTATTTGTAACCTTATGATTTTTAAATTTGCCTTCTCTGCTACAAATTTTGGGTTCTGGAATTTTTTCCCCTAAAGTTTACCCTAGAGATGCACCGATCTTGTCTTGAAAGTTTTAGACCAAATCCCAAAACTTCAACAGCTAGTCCTTGTGTGGGAAAGCTCTGCATCTAAGCGTTTTGAACCGCAGACTCTCAAGTCTGTACGGCATTAAGTTCAAAAAATTTTAAGTGACAAACAGCAACAAAATCTTAATTTCCAGCAACACAGGAAATCAAATCATCGTGAGTTACAGGATAAGGTCTCGGAGGCAGAGCAGCAGCTCCGTGGACAGGCTGTCAGAGGAGCCACAAGGCAACAAGTGCTGGTCTGCAGCTGGGAAACGCTGCCGCTTTTCCACGAAGTTTCTCTGCCCCTTTCTCTCTCCCAGCCACTAAGCTGAAGCCAGAGTCAGAGTTACAGCTTTATTTGCTGAAACCACCCCAGCCTTTGTGTAATAACACTGGGAATGCCCTTTCTGGCAAGACAAGAAAATCGTTAAAAAGGAAAGCAACTACCCTCGTTTTGGCTTGAGCCCATTTAATAGTTCACTACATTCTTGATTCCATTAAACCACACAGTGCAATTGGCCTGCTTCCCTCCCTCTGCTCACCTCGAGAACAAGGCCTTGGGTGTGCGGAGCCGCGAGGTGCCTGTCAAGCATGCCAGACCAGTTCCGAGGGAGCCCAGGATTCGCGCGTACACTCGTCCTCCCGAGAGCAAGAACTCGGTGCAAGCTCCAGGCAGCCCAGTCGTGCTCTGCTCCACAGCACCCCAACCACTTCCCTTCGCCTGTGCCTGCCGGGGTGGGGCGTGTAGACTTCCTAAAATTCTTCACATTACCACAGCTCCGTCTCTTCCAGAACCACTTAGGCACGGCAGAGAGCCCATCAAAGTCAATTAACAAAGCGAGGGGGAGGGTCGTCTTCTACTTTGAATTGCGTCAGCTGGCTTGGAAGAGAGAGAGGCCTGCAGGCGCGTCGGAGCACAGCGACACTTCATTAGTATCAGCTGCAGGCCCCCAGGCACGCGGGCCAGGGCGCTGCGGAGAGCCACTCAGAGCCCAGAGCCCCCAACTACTGTCCTGGAAAAGGCTGGCACTCCGGTGACAACAGTCGTCCACTTCCACCCAGTGAAGTAAGTTCTGCTTTTTTTGCATACAAGAAAGTGCTACCTTTCTCTGATTGCTTCTCAACTTCTCAGTGATAAGCAAAATACATTTTTCCAGCTTAAGAAGTATGGCCTGGAAAAATTTACTTAATTTAAATTAGCTACATCTTCTCATCAGGAGGCACTTTTAAAAGAGTGAAACAAATGACCACACTACGGAGAACATATTTCCAATATGCATAACAGAAGCTCATCATCCGTAAACCATAAACTAAAAACTCCTCCAAGTTAATTAAAAAAAAATAGACCCACTCTCAATGACTAAAGGAAGAGAGACATGAATAGAGAAACCAAAGAGAAAAAGCCAAGAAGCAGGATAAAATGCTTCACTTCACTACTAACCAGGAAATACAAACTAAAATAATGGTTTACCGTTTCATACTGTTATAGTAAAAACATTTAAGAAATCACAAAACTGCATCTTGGGAAGGATATTAAGCAGGAGCTGGCAATTCTTTTTCTTTTCTTTCTTTTTCTTTTTGACAGGCAGAGTTAGACAGTGAGAGACAGAAAGAAAGGTGTTCCTTTTCCGATGGTTCACCCCCCAAGTGGCCGCTACGGCGGGCACGCTGCGCCGATCCGAAGCCAGGAGCTTCCTCCTGGTCTCCCATGCAGGTGCAGGGCACAAGCATTTGGGCCATCCTCCACTTCCTTCCAGGGCCACAGCAGAGAGCTGGACTGGAAAAGGAGCAACCGGGACAGAATCCGGCACCCCGACCGGGACTAGAACCCGGGGTGCCGGAGCCACAGGCAGAGGATAAAACTGTAAGCTAAGAATATGTTTTTAAATGAGGGGGAAAAAATTAAAAGAATGGTATTTTGTGACAAATGAAATTCTCAGTAAGAGTTCATTAGAACATGGCCACCCTCCTTCATTTCTATATAACCTATGGCTGCTTTCGTGTTACAAGAACAGAGTTCAGTAACTGTGACAGACACCGTGCAGCTCACAAAACCTTAAGTGCTTGCAGCGTGGCCCTCCACAGCCAAGTTTTGCCACTGACAGAGCAAGCAGACACTGCTGGGATATCCACTGGCCAAAGCCACATTAGGGATGTCGCAAAATGCCCTTAACCTTGGCAGCCTGCCCCTCAGCACACAGCCAGAGACACCTCCACGCAGGCAGGTGAGTGTGTAACACGTCCCAAGCAACACTGCCAACAGCCTAAATGTATTTCAACAGAAAAGTGGATATAAGAAGTTGGGAATACTGCGCAGTGGTAAAAGCCAACGGTTCAAAAGCTGGCTACATGGATAAATCCCCACACACTGTGTTGTGTAACTCTGAGACATAAGAGGCTCCGTGTACCAGGTTCCTTTTCTTCCCTCCTTCACGAACACTTGTTATCTCTGGTCTTCAGGAGAACAGCCATCTAACCGGTGTTCAGTGTTAGCTGACTGTGGTTTTGATTTGCATTTCCTTGATGATTAGGGAGACTGAACACCTTTTCATATACCTGTTGTCCATGTTCAAGTCCTCTTTAGCGAAATGTCTATTCAGGTCCTTTGCTCATTTTAAAATCAGGTTGAATTTTTTTCTATTGAGGTGTATGAGTTTATGCTTTTTATACCAATCCCTTATCAGATACATGATTTATAAGTATTTTTCCGCAATCCAAAGGCTGTCTTTCATTCTGACGACTCTTTCCTTTTACTTTGATGTAGTTCCAACTTGTTTATTTTGCTTTGTTGCCTGCATTTTTGGTGTGATGTCCAAAAATTTATTGCCAAGCTCAATATAAAGATTCTTTCCCATTTTTCTTCTTTTTAACTTTTTTGGTTTCAGGTCTTACATTTTGGTCTTTAATCCATTTTAAATTGATTTTATGTATGGAAAAAGATAAGGGTTCAGTATCATTTTACTGTGTATATGAAAAGATCATATTATGCAACTTAAATAAATACAAATTAAAAAACTATGTTATCCACTGTATAAAGTTGAAATTTTGCAAAAATACTATATATCTATTTATGTGCATTATGTAAGTGGTAAAGCTATAAAGACAAATAGGAAAATGGGGGCCGGCTCTGTGGCACAGCGGGTTAACACCCTGGCCTGAAGTGCTGGCATCCCATATGGGCATCGGTTCTAGTCCCAGCTGCTCCTCTTCCGATCCAGCTCTCTGATTTGGCCTGGGAAAGCAGTGGAAGATGGCCCAAGTACTTGGGCCTCTGCACCCACGTGGGAGACCCGGAAGAAGCTCCTGGCTCCTAGCTTTGGATCGGCGCAGCTCCGGCCGTTGCGGCCATCTAGGAGTGAACCATCGGATGGAAGATCTCTCTCTGCCTCTCCTCTCTCTCTCTTTCAAATAAATAAATAAATCTTTAAAAAAAAAAAAAAAAAGGAAAATGATGAGTACCAAATCCCTGACAGTGGTTGTACCTACAGAGAAGAACATTTGTAAGGGCTTTTAGGGTGTAGATGCAACATTAGTGATATTTCCATTCTTAACCAGGTCCTACCTATACCATTGGCCATTATTTGTATATTAGAATAATAAAAGTCTAAAATTAGAAAAAAATGTTAAATGACTCAATCTTAAAAGTGCCAGACAAGTCTATAACTATTAAATGCTTATGGGATTCTTTCAGCTAACAAATAACCATGAGAGATAAGAATCAGTAAAAGAATAAAAGTAGACTACTGATTTGTTTTACAATACAATCAAGATGCCAGCATTTAGAAGAAACTTGTAAGGAAACATAAAAAATTATATCAACAGTGGTTGTAAGTGTTGAGTAAGTTTTCCTTTCATTTTAAAAAAGTAGTTTCAAACTTTCTAGAATGAATGAATTTTTTTCAATTTCAAGGTTTTTTTTTTAAGCATCTAACCAGGCAACTAAGGGTTATCTAACTTTCTAGGGAAATTACAAACCTTTGTCTAACTATTTACTATGGGTTAGGGTATTTTACATTTCTGTTAGGTAGACATTGACTTGTAAAAAAAATGACAGAAATGCAAATGAATTTATCCAGTAAAAAATAATTTGTGTGGTACAAATGCAAAATTGATTGCTGTCCGATTTGAAAAATAACCTCCTAAATTATTGTTTTACTGCTCTGTTTACAGGATATCAACTAGTGTTGTATCTAATATAACAATCCTGGCCCAGCATTCTGTTTCAATGCCTCTAAATACTGACGTCTCTCTCATAATCTCATAATCTTTTAACTGTCTCTATTACCCTGTTGGTTCTCTCATTGAATTTAAAAAAAAATTAGAGGATTAGGCACCTGGCACAGGATTCAAGACTCTACCTGGAGGCCGGCGCTGTGGCTTAACAGGCTAATCCTCCGCCTTGCGGTGCCGGCACACCGGGTTCAAGTCCCGGTTGGGGCGCCGGATTCTGTCCTGGTTGCCCCTCTTCCAGGCCAGCTCTCTGCTATGGCCCGGGAAGGCAGTGGAGGATGGCCCAAGTCCTTGGGCCCTGCACCCGCATGGGAGACCAGGAGAAGCACCTGGCTCCTGGCTTCGGATCAGCGAGATGCGCCAGCCGCAGCGGCCATTGCAGGGTGAACCAATGGCAACAAGGAAGACCTTTCTCTCTGTCTCTCTATCCACTCTGCCTGTCCAAAAAAAAAAAAAAAAGACTCTACCTGGGATGCCTTCATCCCATATTGGAAGTGCCTCAGTCTGAGTATCAGCTCTGCTCCAGATTCGAACTTCCTGTTATGGAGGACCCTGGGACGCAGCAAGTGATGGCTCAAGTAGTTGGCTCCATGTCACTCATGAGGGAAACCCAAATGGAGTTCTTGGTTCCTGGCCCAGCCCCAGCTATTGTGATCATCTGGGGAGTGAACCAGCAGATCGGAGCTCTCTGTCTCTGGCTTTCAAGTAAATAAAAGTTAATAAAACAAAATTTTTAAAAATATTTGGCACATATTTATCCTGTATCTGAAATAAACGTTCTGAAATTTTCAAAAAAAATTACACTTGGATGCCAGTTTTAAATTTGAAACACAGTTGCCTTCTTTTCTGATAATGGCATATATTATCACTAGCTTTCATGCCTGGGTCACTTTAGTTTAACATGCTATTAAATCATATTTACAATAAAATATTAATAACTAATAATATTTTCACATAAACAAAAAACTGAAAAGAGATTCTAAATGAAACATATGGGAATTTCTATGTCTTCCTAAACTCCTATAAACTCTCTTAATACTCAAAAACACTGTTTTATGTGTGTATCTTTCTTTTTTTTTTTTTTTGACAGGCAGAGTGGACAGAGAGAGAGAGAGACAGACAGAGAGAAAGGTCTTCCTTTGCCGTTGGTTCACCCTCCAATGGCCACTGCGGCCTGTGCATCGCGCTGATCCGAAGCCAGGAGCCAGGTGCTTCTCCTGGTCTCCCATGGGGTGCAGGGCCCAAGCACTTGGGCCATCCTCCACTGCCTTCCCGGGCCGTAGCAGAGAGCTGGCCTGGAAGAGGGGCAACCGGGACAGGATCGGTGCCCAGACCGGGACTAGAACCCGGTGTGCCGGCGCCGCAAGGCGGAGGATTAGCCTAGTGAGCCGCGGCACCGGCCTTATGTGTGTATCTTTCAAGCATTATCATTCTTATTAATTCAGCTTTCTTTCTCACTCTCAAATGGGATTGAGAGATGTTGTGTTGAGGTCCTTGGGAAGAGTATAATGAGAAATGAAGAAGGAGGGTCTGGCACTGTGTTCTAGTCCCAGCTGCTCCTCTTCCAGTCCAGCTCTCTGCTGTGGCCAGGGAGTGCAGTGGAGGATGGCCCAAGTGCTTGGGCCCTGTACCCACATGGGAGATCAGGAGGAGGCACCCGGCTCCTGGCTTCGGATCGGCCGCTGGCCGTAGTGGCCATTTGGGGGGGTGAACCAATGGAAGGAAGACCTTGCTCTCTGTCTCTCTCTCTCTCACCGTCTAATTCTATCTGTCAAATAAATAAAAGAAAGAAAGAAAGAAATGAAGAAGGAAGTGCATCCATCCACGAGAGGGAGACTCCTGAAAGTAAAAAACAGAAAAGAGAGTAACAGGGCTGCACGAAGCACAGGAAGTGATGTAATTTGGATGCGAGATAGTTTGTCTTGCCCAAACTGGAAGAAATAATAAATCCAAGACAATTTGGTAACTTTTCAGTGTTAAGGGAAAAGGCAATCCTCATTTAGGTGAGTAAGTCATATCCAAGAGTAATTTTTGGCTTTTCATACTTCCAGTAGACTTTCAAGTTAGGTAACTGAATGCCTAAAACACATATTGTAGAACCAATTACCAAAAGTAACATATGTTCTCTTTTATTTCTAGCTATAAAATAAATCCTCTGGTTATAATTCATTTTCATCATTAAGTATTGGGAAATAAGAAAAACATACAAACAACAAGAAAACACCATCCCTTGGTTCCTAATCTAGAAAAAGTAGGTAGGTTTTCAAAGGATAGCTGTACACTCTGGACTACCAGAGTTGCCAAATAACTTTAACTCACCGGTTTCTCATCTGGTAGTGATTTTGGCCCCCAGGGGACATCGAACACTTTCTGGAGCCATCATTGGTTGCCACAGCCACAGAAGTGGTGAATAGTTCAATGGCATGGGGCAGCCAGAGGCCAGGGATGCTGCTGAACATCCCGCCACGCACAGGACAGCCCCCACAGCAAAGGAGGGTCCAGGTTAACATGCCTATGGTATTGAGACTGCCATCTGACAAGGGCATCAGTTATGTCAACATGTCTTTGTGAAGTACTTTGCATAATAATCCAAGATGATAGCCTATGAAATGCAAATCATTTCTGGGTTTATTTCAGGTTGCCCAAAAGTGGAAGAGGGGACTGGAGAGGCAAAAAAGGAATAGGAAAACTACACCCCTGGGAATTTGGAACATCTTAGCCAACAGTCAGTGCCTGTGAGCTCAGCAAAGTGTTTATAGTTATTCTAGGATTACAGGAAAAGCTCTCAGAGGCCACTGGAGCAGCTGGGTGTAACATTTCAGTCAGATGGAAGGACCTGAGGTTGCTACAGCCCCAGTGAACATTCACACCCTAACATTCTGCTTTAGCTGTTTTCCAGTTGCCTTGCACCACACCACCACTCCACCTCCAAGGCGTCTCTGCTGAACTGTGAAACAGCTTACTGAAAAGAAAACGAGAGGGCTCCTGGAGAGCTGGTTTCATAACTAAGGATGCATGCTCAGTAATCTGAAAAGAGGATTCTTTTTATTGCTCTTTGTATTCAGCACTGTTATTATCTGAGGATATAAACAGAAGGCAGAGAAGAGAGCTGCAGTGATTCTGAGCTTTCAGTACGACACAACTTTCTGATTTATTGCTTTAAACTTTAAAACAGCAGATCTTACAGGATGGAGAGGTGATGGCCAACGTATTAGCATATTATGTTGCCAGGAGACAAAAAAATGAAAGTACAGAATTTTGGAGGTCACATACTTCAAGTCACCAGTCCAGACTTCAAAGTGCAGACTTATTTATCCAACCAGCAAGTATTGTGAAAAAAATTCCCTTGCTTACACACCAATGCAGAGCTTCTGCATCAATTGTGTTGTCTTGGATTACGAAAAAGCCATGACATGTGTACAAATATGTATAATTATGGTATGCACTAGCCAGTGAATCACAAAAGCAAAATTAATCTCTTAGAATGTGTGTCCATGCTGAACAGTTCACATGTGTTTTCAGAAAATAATACACAGTTGTCTCAAGAAGTAGAGGCAGGAAACAACCTCACATGCCATAGTAAAAAAAAAAAAAAATCGGATAAGGTCACACGCAATTGAGTAGTCCTGGATGGTATTTTTTTTTTTTTTTAAACTTCATCTAACAAGGTGCCCAGGAGAACTACTGGTTATTGATCAAGAAGGGTATGGGAAGGAGCAAAGGAATTTTGACCTAAATCTTTACTGTTTAACCCAACCAGTTAGATTATGAAACTTCCTTCCTCAGATTTTATTTCTCTAAGTAGCCCGTTACCCCCAGTCTGTAGCCATGGATGAGAAAGTCTTCATTCGAACCTGTCACCAAACAAATGAAGTCTCTTATTCCAGAAAAAAACTGAGCGGTGGGGAAAAGTCAGTTGGCCTTGTGTCCTTCTCTATTAATAAACTAGCTGTTTTTTTTTTTTTTAAGCTCACTATGTTCTCTTTATCATTAGTGAAGTGCTTACACTATCTAAACAATGTCCTTTTTGAGACAGCAGGTTAAATTCAGGCATTTCACAACCCATCCACCGCAAGAACTGAAAAGGATTCTCTCTTTCCCAAGAAGAGGACTCTCAGCAAAGAAGAAGCCCGGCCAAGTGATCTACCCCGAGGCTGCCCCTTCAGACCAGGCCAGCAAAAACAGCAGAAGGAACGAGTGTTTAAGGGGACTCCTTGGAGCTCTTTATCCGCCCATGGATTTGCTGCATTGTGAATCTGACCCTGAAAAGCATAGCTTGTAATTTTTTGGTACTTGTAACCTGCATTTAACACGGTAAACCCCTCTTTCCGTACCATTAAAACTACATGTCTTTCCAGAGTTCACTATAAAAGAACTGCTGATTACTTTCTGTAGCAGTACTTTCTGTGTAACTCAATCTAGTATGTATGATGTTTTGTTATTTCTCCTTAACACAACTGCCAGCGATTTACTGCACCTGCCGTATGTGCGGGGGATGGAGGAGGTGGCAGAGAGCACTGTGGTTCTGAGAGAGCCCCACTCGTCCCTTCTCCTAAAGCTGCTGTCTTGAAGAGTTCTCCTCCTGAAATGTTCATTTCTCACCGGTGTTGAGGGAATCAGTATTCTGTAGTCCTGATTCTAAGTCTCCCTTTCCATGAGGTGGGGTTTTCCATAGTGTTCCAGCCTCTAGAACTGAGAGCCAGCAAGATGCCCACCCCTCCAGCCCCCTGCGGCGCCCCCTGCTGCTCTCCCACACCATGGAAAATAGCCCCAGACCAAACACTGCTCAGTAAGCCCTGTTTCTTCCCACTCCACCGAGTTCCCCATGCCCAAACCATGCTGCCTTTCTCGGGCCCACCCTCCATGACCAAGAGCCCCAAGGGTCCCGAATGTGTCCTCTGCACTTGGTCCCATCTCCACAGAGCGGTCACAGCAGTCCTGTATGAAGCCGGGGCTGCTTCTTGCTCGCTGAGCTTCAAACCCCCTCATCGCTTCTCACTGCGGCTGGAATCATGGTGGCCCGCAGGCCTGGTGAGAACCAGTGCCCACCCACATATCCCACATCTCCTTCTGTCTGCAGACTGCCAAGGGCACGGTCAGAACCTCTGCGCTTTCTCTTCCCTTTGCTTGGTACGCGTTTCCCGTAGACACACACATAGCTAGCTGCCTTCTCTTTGCCATCATCCGAGCCTCACTTCACAGGTCTTCTCACAGCAGCCCTGGCCGCTCCAACCGAAGCGGAAGTGCTTTCCATCTTTTATGCTGTTGGATTTCTGTCTAGCACATAGCAAAGGTTGAAGGTGCCTTTTAACTATATGCGTGCATATTAAATATTTGTGCATATTAAGCATATGTAATGCTTGTCAATGTTTACACAATATTTTAGATTGTTTGCCTTCTCTAATTAGAAAGAATGCACATGCCACAGCTTGTCCACCAGGCCACGTTCAGCTGTAAAGGTCTCACCAAGAACGCACCTGCTGCTTTTACAGCAAGGAACCTACTAAAACCCTGAAGCATATTCAGTCAAGCCCTAGGTTTCGATCTGCAGACCGGAGTCAGTCCCGGCTCTGCTGCCCGTAACTAACCATTTAAATTACTTCATCTACCAAGCCTCAGAGTGCGTAGGGAAGGGGGGAAGCTCCACGGAGTCAGGCCAGATGCAGCAGATTGAGTCCTCAAGCCAACAGCACTACAGCTGCTAGTCTATGAAACACGCTGGAGCAGAAAGACTTTCGGCAGTAACTTCCATCAGAACTACCGGTCATAATCTTTAGGACTTATTAATTTAGGATAAAAAAAAGCACAAATGATATTTGCCTGGTTAACTGAATTTTCGCCTCATATTTACCTAAGTCTTACTGATGTAGAGAGTTCTGGAAGGTGTACGCCTGGTAACAGTCTCCAGGGGTGCTTCACCACACAAGCACATGCATGGCACGTTACTAATGAGGGATTACCTTTATGAAGTCTGTCAAGTATTTTACAAATAATGGACACCATATTTATGATTTGTGTTACCTTTAAAAAGAATGTCTAGGTTTTAAAAACATGAATTTGCATAGTTAATATAACAGGATCGTAAAATGACGAAAACAATGACCTTGGGATAAAGACAGCATCAAAAAGGGGTGCACAGGACTGCTGAAAATGTGCTCATGAGTTAAAGTGTCGTAATTCATACCACGTGATTTCCTTCTAACTTCTCCAAGGAAAGAGTGAAGTCAATCTACTTTCTAGATGTAAACGTCCTGAGAATCACAAAACATAATCGCTTACTCCCTCATTCAACTACATTTTTTAAAGCACCTGTCTCCCCTCCCTGCACGTTTTTATTATGAGATGATTCACAGCTATCAACTGTAGAAAAAATATATTCACAACCACATTTTAAAGACATTATGGGCACGATTCCTCACTTGGGTTTTTGAGACTATGAACTTGAGACTTATTTTTTTATTTTTTGTGGAATGTGAGACTATATTACCAGCAGGACCCTTATTCACGTTACAAAATATGGTTCACAACTGCTCAGCACTTTCCTTGGGAGAATGTTTTTCCTGAATAATTGTCAATCTTTGTTAAAATACAGTTGAGTATGCACATCAATAATTTTTACCTACACGGCTCATCTGAATGTATCATGGAGCAAAGCCTAGCGGAGAAAGGACTAGGGAGGCAAGTAAAAAAATTCTCCCAGCTGAATGATAGGTATAACATTCTATAGAGGTGAAAACTAAAACCCACACACCTCTGTGGACTCGAAGCCCTAACTTGTTTCACTATGATCACCTCCCTCACCAGTGGTGCACTCACTGTGGTCTAAGGATCATAAGCCCATTCCAGAGGTCTACAAAGTCAAAACTATTCCCAGAATATCAGATGAAAAAATTGCGGATGTCCCCAAAACAAGTATTTGGAAGATGTGGAGGTTTTATGTCTTCTTATTTTATAAATAAAGAAAATCATCAAGTACAAAGTTCCCACCTGGGGTCTGGTCCATACAAACAGGTCAGGTGCCCTGAAGCTTACCTAACACTTGACAATGGAGTGATTCATTCCCTTGAGTCCCAACTTCATGTCTAGGTTAATGTAAGGAGCCTCTGTAGAATAAGAAAGAATTTAGAAAGAAGGGTGACACAATGAGTTGTTGGTTCCAGAGGTCCCGGTCTTTGATACTGTGCTTTGAGTCATGGTAAGCAGGACCCCTTAAGAGTTGTATAGACAGACCGTGCAAGGGTTGAGCTAAGTATTTGCATTCTTAGGTATAATGATGGTTAATGAGTTACTACGCCTAAGAATACGAAGCAAGACAAAAGTGGATAAACCAGGCCAAAATACATAGGTAAATACCCCCACTTGCTTTAAATCTGTGGTTCTCAGCTTTGCTGCAAAGTGGACTTTCAGGGGAGCTTTCAGTTATGAGTACTAATCCCATCCCTTGAGATTCTGACTTAATTGGTCTGGGATGCAACTTACGCATGTGGATTTTAAAAGCTCCCCAGATAATTCTAATGTGCAACCACAATAGGAAAATACAGCTTTGGGGCTATGCAAATGCTCTTTTCTTGGCAGTTTCATCCTTGTTCTTTCTTTGAAAGTTGAATTCTTGAAGCTCATGAACTTCTACCACAAAACGCAGTACTTGATGACTTGTAATATTCTGGACTGTTGTGTGGAGGTTGCCCTGACACACCCTGCCCCTGGGTATTTCAGATCTTCTCAGGCTCTCCTTCCAAAACCAGGTGCAGAGTCGTGCCAGCTACCCCAAAGCTCTTCTTTCCATATCCAGGCCTAACTCTCCAACTACTTTGAGAATCTGGCACTTCTGATTTGTCCTCGACTCCCACACTGCCTTCATCCAGGCCTTTGGCACAAGTTCTCCTTGCCCTATAAAGTCTTGAACCAGTTTACTGAGCTCCCATTCAGTCCTGGTTCCCGAGACACTAGTCTTTCGAACCGTACTGTATCTGCCAGAGGAGGTTAGTCAGATACTATCTCAAATTTGGCTGAATACAAGGAGTAAACATGGCCGTTATAAACTGGGGGAGCTGGTGTTGTGGCACAGTAGGTTAAGCTCGTATCAGAACACTAGTTTGAGTACTGGCTGCTCTACTTCCAATCCACCTTCCTGCTAATGTGCCCAGGAAGGCAGCGGATGATGGCCAAGCGCTTGGGCCCCTGTAACCCATATCGGAGACCCAAATGGTGTTCCTGGTTCCTGGCTTCAGCCTAGTCCAGCACAGGCCTTGAAGCCATTTGGGGAGTGAACCAGAAGATGGAAGATCTCTCTCTCTTCCTCATTCTTTATCACTCTTTCAAATAAACAAATCTTTTTAGAAAACTCCTAGTGTGGGGAGCATACATTTAGCCTAGTGGTCAAGATGCCTGCATTCCACATCAGAGTGCCTGGGTTCCATTCCCAGGTGGGAATATTACCAAAGAAAGCACTTAGCTATATCTGATAATTTTTTTTTATCTGCTAATTTTGGAGGCTGACAAACTGAATGAAAACTATGCTGTTTTGTTACAAAAATGTAACAGACATAATTATTATTATTATTTTTTTTACAGGCAGAGTGGATAGTGAGAGAGAGAGACAGAGAGAAAGATCTTCCTTTTTGCCGTTGGTTCACTCTCCAATGGCCGCTACGGCTGGTGCATCTCGCTGATCCAAAGCCAGGAGCCAGGTGCTTCTCCTGGTCTCCCATGCGGGTGCAGAGCCCAAGCACTTGGGCCATCCTCCACTGCCTTCCCAGGCCATAGCAGAGGGCTGGCCTGGAAGAGGGGCAACCGGGACAGAATCCGGCGCCCCAACCGGGACTAGAACCCGGTGTGCCGGCGCCGCAAGGCGGAGGATTAGCCTGTGAAGCCATGGCGCCGGCAACAGATATAATTACTGCAAACATATTCTTTGTATAATTGGCATGTCTTCTATGGTCTTTTACTTGGACCCAGCAATCCACATGTGCCTTCGAATAACAGCACATTTTCCAAGCCATTATTGCAAACAGAATGAGCCTAACACCAGAACATATTTCAAGCCATTACCGCAAACAAAATAAGCAAACCAGGAATGTTCTAAAATATCATTTTTAAATATCATCAAAATTTGACTTATTAATCTGCATGGAAAAATGGCTTAAGCAAGTGCTTTAAAAATTAATACTTTCAGGCCAGCACCATGGCACAGTATGTTAATCCTCTGCCTGTGGCAACGGCACCCTATATGGGCACCAGTTCTAGTCCTGGCTGCTCCTCTTCCCATCCAGCTCTCTGCTGTGGCCTGGGAAAGCAGTCGAAGATGGCCAAAGTGCTTGGGCCCCTGCACCCACATGGGAGACCAGGAAGAAGCACCTAGCTCCTTGGATTTGGATTGGCACAGCTCTGGCCATTGCAGCCATCTGGGGAGTAAACCAACGGAAGGAAGACCTTTCTCTCTCTCTCTCTCTCTTTTCTGTAATTCTACCTCTCAAATAAATAAAATCTTTTAAAAAATCAATATTTTCTCCTTTTAATAAATATAAAGAAGTATATTTAAAAAAAAAAAAAACTTGAGGCTGGCGCCGCGGCTCACTAGGCTAATCCTCCGCCTACAGCGCAGGCACACCAGGTTCTAGTCCCGGTCGGGGCATCGGATTCTGTCCCGGTTGCCCCTCTTCCAGGCCAGCTCCCTGCTGTGGCCTGGGAAGGCAGTGAAGGATGGCCCAAGTGCTTGGGCCCTGCACCCCATGGGAGACCAGGAGAAGCACCTGGCTCCTGCCTTCGGATCAGCGCGGTGCACCCGCTGCAGCGCGCCTACCACGGCGGCCATTGGAGGGTGAACCAGCGGCAAAGGAAGACCTTTCTCTCTGTCTCTCTCTCTCCCTCACTGTCCACTCTGCCTGTCAAAAAAACAAACAAAAACAAACAAACAAAAAAAACTTGAAAAGGTTCCCACTCTCAGAGAAATAAACTGCCATATTCCAGAGACAGTGAGACTCTTAAAAGAAAACCTCCTCCAAGGGAGCTGTGCTTACTAAGCACCAAATGGGATCTGATTTAGTCTAGTGCTTAGTCCCATCCAGTCAGAAGGCACAGCCATTCTCATGAAGCCCAATAAAGAGAGAATTGCTGTGTTCACCTCCATCTGCTCTCTCTCTCTTTCTGGACTAAAAAACCATGGATTTTCTGCTCTTTGTTTTTCTTGTATACATTACTAAGAAAGAACAGGGCCAAGTCATCACCAGCATGCACTCTGGATAACCACGACTGAGCAGATTCACCTTAAAACACGATTTTGACTTGGCAGCACCATTTAATGTGGGCAAAAGAATTTACATCTGCCAGTTATTCACTTGAGATTTCCACATTTAACTCAAGGTAATATTCATAGTAACCAGGTTTCATTTATTTCTAAACTAATCATCAACCCATTTTATGTGTTGTTTCTACTGCTATTATTTTTTCCTTTCAATTCCCATATATTAACTAATTAGAGTAACTCCTATCTTCTGCTACTCATTTACCCTGAAAATTGAAGACTGAGTTGGCTAGCAGAGTTAAAGACAGTAGGAATCAGCTTCAAGAACCAGGTCTGACCTTGACTCTTCTAGTGAGTAGTCATGCAATCCAGGGCAAGTTACTTTGCCCTGTAGGTCTCATTTTCTTTAACAAAAAACTGGGGACACCCTGGACTAACATGATTTTGTGGGTCCAGTGCATAATGAAAACATGGTGTCCGTTTTTCAGAATTACTAAGGATTCAAGACAGTGATACCACAGCATTAACATAAGTAGGACAAGTCACAAGGTCAAGAAGCTGGCCCTAGAGGTACTAACAGCGCATCTCCCATGGGGTTCATGTGAGGAATGAGATAAAATACAGAGTGCAATGAGGTGTACGGCACACAAAGTGTTCTTAATGAACATCAACAGTTTATTATTATTTTTAAAATTTATTTGATAAGTAGAGTTATAGACAGTGAGAGACAGACAGACAGAAAGGTCTTCCTTCCATTCGTTTACCCCCCAAATGGCTGCTACAGCTGGCACGCTGTGCTGATCCGAAGCCAGGAGCCAGGTACTTCCCCCTGGTCTCCCATGCAGGTGCAGGAGCCCAAGCACTTGGGCCATCCTCCACTGCCCTCCCTGGCCACAGCAGAGAGCTGGACTGGAAGAGGAGCAACCAGGACTAGAACCCAGTGCCCACATGGGATGCCGGCGCCACAGGTGGAGGATTAACCAAGTGAGCCACAGCGCCGGCCCCACATCAACAGTTTTAAAAATACCATCTGTGTTAAGTATTTTTAAAAATGTTTATTATTTTTTTGAAAGGCAGACACAGATAGCGAGGTAGTCAGAGAGAAATCTTGCATCCTTTGGTTCACTCCTCAAATGGCCACATTAGCCAGGGCTGGGCTACGCCGAAGCCAGGAGCTTCATCCAGGTTTTCCAAGTGGGTAGTAGGGGGCCTAAGAACTTGGGTCATCTTCCAGCAACTTCCAGAACTTGGGTCTCTGAAGATCTCTCTCTTCCATGTGACTCTGTTTTTTTTTTTTTTTTTTATATTTACTTTTATTTCCCAGGCACATTAGCAGGGAGCTGGATCCAAGTGGAGCAGCTGGGACATGAATTGGCACCCATGTGGGATGCTGGCATTGTAGGTGCTGGCTTAACCTACCACATCACAGTGCCAGCCTCATAAGCATAAATCATGTCCATTCATCTTTGTATGCCTGGGCTCTAACACCTGGATGGTGCTTTGTAAATATCTGCTCATGAATGAGTCAATGACTTATTAATTCTTTTATTCAATCTCATTTGCCTTCTTTGCCATTATACTCATTCCTATGACCAGACAGTTGTTTAAAACAGTATTATTCCTGGGGCTGGTGCTGTGGCATAGTAGGCAAAGCTGCCGCCTTCAGTGCTGGCATCCCATATGGGTGCCGGTTTGAGTCCTGGCTGCTCCTCTTCTGATCCTGCTCTCTGCTATGGCCTGGGAAAGCAGTAGAAAATGGCCCAGGTCCTTGGGCCCATGCACCAGTATGGGAGACCTGGAATTAACTCCTGGTTCCTGGCTTTGATTCAGCACAGCTCTGGCCGTTGCAGACAACTGGGGAGTAAACCAGAAGATGGAAGACCTCTCTCTCTGCCTCTCCTTCTCTCTTTGTGTAACTCTGACTTTCAAGTAAATAAATAAATCTTTTTAAAAAATAGTATTATTCCTTACAATTCCACATAAAATTCTCTCTGTTGCCCATCAGCACACTATCAATGGCATATAATATTCTGTTTTCTACAAATGACATTGGGCTGACTGGATTTATTCCTTATTTTGATGTGTTATTTGGGAGACCCAGATGAGGCTTCTGGCTCCTGGATTCAGCCTAGCCTAGCCTCATCAGTTGTGGACATTTGGGGAGTGAATCAACATATCAATGATCTCTCTCTCCTAACTTTTTTTTTTTAAGATTTATTTTTAATTTTATTTGAAAGGCAGAGTCACAGAGAAAGGACAAAGAACAGAGAAAGAGAGGTCTTCCATCCACTGGTTCACTCCCCAAATGGCCACAACTGCTGGGGCTGGGCCAGGCAAAAGCCAGGAGACAGAAGCTTCTTCTGGGTCTCCCATGTGGGTGCAGGGGACCAAGTACTAGGATCATCCTCCACTGCTTTCTCAGGTGCATTAACAGGGAGCTAGATCGAAGTGGAGCAGCTGGGACTTTAACCAGTGGGTACCCTAGGCAAAGACTTAATCTGTTATACCAATGCCATCTCCGCTGTCTTTCAAATAAAAATAAATAAATATTTAAAAAAAAGAGAGAGAGAACTAGAAATGTAATACTTAGTGAAAAAAGCAAGCCCCAAAGAATATATACATGGAATGTGATCTCATTTATGTAAAAAGCTTAAAATTAGGCAAAATGAGTCTACATTGCTTAGCGATGCTTGCAGGAGCAGTAAACTGATAAAGAAAAGCAAAAAGATTGCTACCAGCTGCAATTTTATGTATGTGTTTCATTTCAAAAATAATCTTTAAAACTATCTTAGTTGCTTTTAGGAAGAAAGTAAAACTTTTAAGTTAACAGCTTTATGACTATGGTGCATATAAAAGCACTAAAATTCTATTAACCTAAATGACTCAGTGTGGCATCTGATGCAAAAGTGAGACATTTTAAGAATTTATCCCTTTAATTCATGTTTTGACAATTTATCATTACTTCAGTCTCAAAAATGCAGTCATTGTTTCTTCTAAAGTCACTCACTTTGAAATCAGAAATTAATATTAAATGTCATTCTATTTTCATTAGAGGAAAGAAAAATCTTAAAGATAATTCACAGCCCTCAGATCACCATTTTTAAACTGCTTGTTCTGCTCATTCAGGGTAGTTTTATAAAATTATGGAATGCAGAATGCTTTTAAGAACAAAAAACTGTTAAATTATTTATAAATAACTACAACACTCAAAACACTGAGTTGGTGTACAGCAAAGAACCTTAATAATCGACAGATGCTAACCACAAAATGTCTGCTCACTGCCTGCCTAAGTCATGGGATTTCACCCTGGAAAGCGGATTGACTTTTTTTCTGTTACTCACCTCGTTTAAACTATTTTTGCCATTAGTTATAACCTCTTGGAAATCAGAGTAGTAACTCTCAGGATTTCTGTCCCAAGGACTTTTTTTTACTATCAAAGAAAGAGTTCTCAGTATTGACAACCCTTACCTTCCAAAAAGTTCAAAAAGAGAGGGCAGAGAACAAAACATGCTTCAGCAGTCAGAATCCCGCATGAGGTGTTGGCTCCTGGGATCGTCACATATCTGGGCTGGTGAGGTGACTCAGACACCCAACAAGTGCCTTTTGGATCACTAATTTGTCACACTCCTAGTGTATTTTATTTAAAGGAAATCAAGTCTTCACAGTACTGTGATGTTCTTGAATGCATACAAAGAGCCAAAACCTACGCTAAGACAACGTCCGAATGTCCACTTACATCACTGCACTTCCATTCCACCTGACCTCATCAACGAATGCACAGGCCAGGGGAGGGGCTGTGTGGCCCGGGTGCTGAGACAACAGCAACTTCTCACTGATCTGAAAAAAAGGGCTCATGGTCTGCACAGATGCTTCACAGCTCTTCAACTTGATCCAGGAAGGACTGTCCTTGCTTTCTCAGTTCTCTCTGTTCAAAAGAGACACATTTTCCTTTTGGTTTATTCTTTGGAAACACTACAGTTTGTGGGATATGTAGTGAAGGGTTTTCTAATAGGCTCCTTAGAAGGAGAAAGGCGAGTCTTCTGCTCCCCTTTCCCTGTAGTTCTAACCACAAATCGAGTAAATTAAAGAAGACAATAACTTATTTTCTTAGTTTCTTCAAAATGATTATTTCACTTGAAATAAAATGGCTGTGAGGAGTATTCAAACAAGGGTTATCTGCCATGAAAGTGAGAGTCAATTATGCTCCATTTGTAAACAACGCCCACTGTGGGCTACAACGTTTTTCAGGCCACCAATAAGTAAAGAACAGCCAATCGTTATGGAGTTCTAACTATACTTTTTTGGTGTTTTACATGCATGAATTCATTCAACCTGAAAAATAATTCCAAGGGATACAAAGAACTATCCCCATTCTACACTGGAAAAACAGGTGCATTAAACATGGAGTAACTTGCCCAAGGCTATAGTATGTTCCAAGGCTGGGACTCTGTCCTAGCAGTCTGGAACTAGATTTCGTGCACTTAAACGTTACATTCTTGTGCCTCTCATAATTAGGTCCTTTTTGTACAAAGAATTATGAGCCACATTTCAAGCAATAGTTTTTTCATGGTATGCCAGGGCAACATTTGTTAAATACATGTTCACTCATTCAATTAAGCAAAAACCACTGATTCTGTACTTTCCCATGTCAAAGACCCCAAAACGAAGCCAAAGCAAATGGAGCAAAACAATAGCAGCAACCACACTCTAGCATCACCAAAAATGAATGAGAAAAGCTTCCTTTCTTCAAGAAGCAACTATCTGTCTGGAAAATTGAAGAGTGCATAAGGATTGGGTATAAAAGAGTTGGCAGAATTTGACGTAAGAACCAAAGAGAAAGAAATTAATTCTGACCGATAAGTCAGCAGTTTATGGACAAACTGAAAGGTTCTTGGATATAGTAAACAAATAAGGCCCTGGATTAACCAAAGCGAACGATGGTGGGAAGCTGTCCTTGAAAGAGACTGAAGATCACAGCTGCATTAAACACAGACAGGTTCTGTTCTCCCCACCACTGGCTACCTACTCTAGCTATACTGGCTCTGCTCCTACATCTCTCTGGGCTCACTCCTTCCCAGGACCTTTGTCCTGGCCTTTGTCTGCAACACCGTCTATGTTAGATCATTATGTGGCTTTTCCTTGTCATAGAGATCTCAATTCAAAGGTCACTTCCTAGGAGAGGCCCTCATTCTATCACAAAACACCCACCTCCTTAATTTGATGGTTTGGCTTATTTACTGTCTTTTTCACTTAAAATAGAACCTTCAAGTCAGTAATGACTCCATCTTCTTTATTAATGGCTGATTTTCCACTTAGTAGTATAATGCCTGTCACAGTGGAGAACACAATAGATACTCATTGCATGAATGAATATGCAAAAGTGAGAATTTTCAAGAAAGAATGGGTGTTCCCTAGGGTCAAAGGCTAGAACAAAGTCTTATAGGATGAAGGCCAAAACCAAGTCCTTAAATAAAACAAGAAAGAATATGGTCTTAGTAAAGTAGGTTGTGGAGAGATGGAGAACTAAGAGCAAATTGCTGTGGGTTTTGAGTGCATTGGAGCACTCAAAATACATCTTCACTAGATTGAGGAGGTGGCAGTAGTAAAAAGCAACATATGCTCCCATTTTTTCTCTTTCCCACTCTCCTACGAAATGTGGCCTCCTTGGTGGAGGTAATTCAACATGATCTGTACTGGGAGGTCTACTGGGTAAAAGTGCCCTTAGATTTTGCAAGACCCTAATAAAGAAATAAATGTATATGCATCCAGGAGAGGAAACTTTTATTTAATCTCCCCAGCTACTTGAGCAGGTTAAGATCTTTTCTATTCACTAAGACAGATTTTTAATTCAGAGATAATTTTGGATGATTTCAGCAAAGTAACTGAATTTTCCTTTAGTTTACCAGACCTGTTTCACATTGTTAAGGGATTTGACATCCAAGATGCATTAACAACTTGGTAAATACTAGTTCTTGTTTTAGAAATTAGACCTACATGGGGCCAGTGCTGTGGCATAGTGGGTAAAGCCCCTGTCTGTGACACCGGCATCCCATATGAGTGCAAGTTCAAGTCCCAGCTACTCCACTTCCCACCCAGCTCCTTAACGTACCTAGGAAAGCAGCAGAGGATGGCCCAAGTACCTGGTCCGTGCACCCATGTGGGAGACCCAGAAGAAGCTCCTGGCTCCTGATCGGCCTGGCTCTGGCCGTTGGGGCCATTTGGGGAGTGAACCAGCGGATGGAAGACCTCTCTATTTCTCCCTTCATTGATTCTGCCTTTCAAATAAATAAATCTTAAAAAAAAAAAAAAAGAAAAGAAACTAGACCTACGTATGGGAATAAATACTAGCTAACACTGCAAGGAAATTACTTTGAAGTACTTGGGAAATGGATGTTTCAAGTATCAATCCTTTAGAAAATCTGCACATAACAAAAATGTCAATGAGCTGGCTCAGCTGACTGTTAAAGTTTCAGAAATTTTGAGAACCAGGTATCAAATATAGCCATTTCTAAAAGTTAAACTATAAAACGTATATTGAAATAAATTATGCTAGGAACAAAGATAATAAGTACTCAAAACTCACAATTTTCTAAATATTTTGCCACACTTTGCTATTACCTGCATTCTTGAGGTTATCTGTGTCTACTGTATCTATGTGATGGAAATACTATACTATACACGGTGTGCAAATGAGCATCTGCACAGCTTAGCATTCAGTGAGGGCGTATCACAGCTGGAAACTGGCACAGGGTATGTACACCACAGAAATGGGGAAATGCTATAAATTAGGACTTATTTATTAATTTTTGGATAAATGGATATTAATCACTTATCAGAATACCACTATTCATTTTTTTTTTTTTTTTAAGATTCATTTATGTATTTGAGAGGCAGAGTTAGAGAGAGAGACAGGCAGAAAAAAAGGTCTTCCATCTGCTGGTTTACATTCCAAATGGCAGCAGTGGCCAGAGACGGGTTGGCCCAAAGGCGGGAGCTTCTTCTGGGTCTCCCACAAGTGCAGGGGCCCAGGGACGTGGACCATCTTCCACTGCTTTCCCAGGCATATTAGCAGGGAGCTGGATTGAAAGAGGATTAGCCCAGATTTGAACAGATGCCTCGTCACAGGCAGCAGCTTTTAGCCACAGCACAGGTCCAGGACACCATTACTCTTACAGATGAATTAGAAACTACTTAGTATGGAAATTTCCAAGGGCAAGAGCATTAAAAAAAAAAAGTCAATAGAATTCCAATTACCTTTCCCATGAGTTTTTCTGAGTTTTTAGTGTTTGCGGTTTTCAATCTTTGTACAAATTTTAAGAGATATTCAGGATGAAGTAAAACTCTTCTTTTGTGCTGGTATTACCATTATATTACATAAATATCTCATTGGAGCTTGGAAAGCTTGAATTATACATCTTCCTGCTCTATTTGTTGCAGTTGGTACTTTGAGTTTGTGTATAGAGACATGTTTGACTCCATGATAGAAAGTACTGGAGGTTGCTGAGGACAATCTAATAGCTTGGGTACTTCAGGGTGTCTCATATTTTTTTTCCACAAATGTAGAAAGGTGAACTGTGAAATTTCAGTTGTCTAAATGTTTCCTTTTTTCTGCAATTAATTTTTCAGACTTCAAGAAGGAGAAAGAAAAACAGGAAAAAAACAAACAAAAAAAACCCCAAAAAACCAAAAAACCTCCCGATAGCTACTGAAATAACAAATGAAGAGCATTGGGACTTCAGGCACAGATAGTGAAGTCATTTCTCCTACATGTAAACCTAGTCAATCATCTTTGTGATCTCCTTATCCAAAATGAACAAATTAACTAACACTCAAATTCACTAACAACTGAAGTAGCCCTGAGGATTATTTTTTATAGGTTGATCATTACATAGCTCTTTATTTTCCCCACATCCCAACTTATAATATAACTCTCATCTAGAAAGCTATTAACCACAATGTTGGGATTATAGTATTAGGATTATAAATACTATATAGTTTCCGTGTGATAAAATCCAGGTATTCTTAAGTTTAATTTCATCAACTTAATATTTATTTATGACAAAAAGTTAATTACCCTGAGATTACTAGGTAATCATTTGGTGTTTGCAAAGCTAAAATAATTAACATCTAAAAGCCTCTCTTAAAATGATTTCTTTCATCAAAAGCAACAGTACTTCAATGGAGAGGACTTAACTTTATCATAAATAGATGACCTGCAGGCCATTATTTGTGTAGTAACCACAAATAGAAACAGCTTTTTGAAAATGATTAATACAATGTTTTGCAACAGTGTGGGAACATACCACTTTCCTCAATGGAATACATCTGCTGTTCTCTTAACCAGCAACAGAACTAAGAAACAGAAGTTATTCTACTGGATGGGTTCTACGGAACACCCCTCCCCCAATACATTGATTATACATTTAAATAAAGCTTTTAAGGTAATCCCAGTAATCTCAGTTAGATTCTCATCTCCAGACCTGAGCATGTAAGAAAAGGGAAATGCTGACATATTTGATGCTAGGGCAAAAGAAAGCAAGCTCCAGAGACAAAAGCTGAGTTCAGAGAAGCAAATAAGAAAGTAGATTAAGAAGAAGAATATACAACTTGTTACTGCTTTTAAACAAAGGTGGTTTTGCCCTCCCCAGGAGCCATCTATCAAGTTCTGTAGATATCCTTCTATTGTCACAGCTGGAGAGGGGATGCCTACTGGATGCTAGCGGGTAGGGGTCAGAGATGCTGCTGAACATTCTACCATGCACAGCAAAGTCCCTCTGCAAAAGAAATTGTCAAACCCAAAGTATCAGTTGTGCTGAGGTTGAGAACCTGCTACAAAGCTAAGCTACTACTGTAATACCAGATACAATACTGCTCAAAACAAAAGATATTAGAGCTTTTAAAAGCAAACAACAGTTAAACACATGCTTAAAAGTTTCCAATCTTACTATGAACACTTTGTCCTGGCAGCTCTTTCCTGAAGGCAGACATAATAAATGACACTAGCCACAGACTCCTTAGTACCCACCAGGTACCAGCCGATGCACTTTAATTGCATTACCTTGATTCAAATTCATCACAACCATATGATGTCACACCTATTATTAGTAAAGAAAAATGATTTTTTCTTGTATCAAGTATCCTCTAGAGGTCAGCAGTCACTTGTTCTGTCTCTTAGTAATTGTGAGTAGCATGAACTTGAATGTTGTGACAAAGAACTCAATGTCATGAGAGCATCTAGAACTCAGATCACATATTATCTGGACAATCTGGACATCCCTCCCCTCTCCATTCCCCCATGGGTCTGTAGTCCTAAGGATCAGAAAATATTGGAAAAGGAGGTAGGACTTATCAAAGGTATTTAGTGTTAGCTGGAAAGGCAAATACAAAGCTCAAGTGGAAGAATGGTGAAATCCAAGCTGGTGGACCATGGAAGAGGGAATGGCTCAGGGAGTTTGATCATCTGTATTATAAGAACTATTCCTTGTGCTATCCCCCATCCCCAAACAAATGAGGGGGAATGATAGATAAAGCAACTTTAATAGCATGTTAGAGTTCGTCTAATAGTTTGGGTGTCCCGAAAGGTCATATTTCAGAGGCTTTAGGGACAGAACTTAATCCAATTACAGTGTCTGAAGCTGTGCCCCTAGAAATGACTGGGCTGCATTAGGTTGTCAGCACGGAGCCTCTGTGACCACCTGTGGTCGCTTTCTAAGAAGACAGCACACAGACACAGATGAGGGGCATTTCTGGGTCTCCTTCTCTACTTTTTGGGTTGACACGGGATCCTTCCTCTGCCATTCACTGCCCTACTCGGACTAGTTGGGCAATCCAATCTTGGACTATAAACCTCCAGAACCGAGAAGAAAAATAATTTTTCTTCCTTCATGGGTAGCTTCTCTCAGGTATTTTAGTTGTAGTAAGAGAAAGCTGAGTACTACAGAGAGCTAAGCATGCGTCATCATGGTCATTAAAAAGGATTTGTTCAGCACAAGGGTTGATATTTCTAGTTGGTATATAAAAAATTTTTTTTTCCTCTTTGTGATGCAGAGATAGAAGGGTGGGGTGTGGACACATGCTCCCACCCACTGGTCCTCAAATTTCTGCAACTGCCATGACTGGGCTGAGGCCTGGAGCTGGCAATGTCTGGAGACACAGGGATACCAAGAGCCTAATGAACAGAGTCACCCCTGCTACCTGCCAGCATCTTCATCAGGAGGCGGCTGGAGTTAGGAGCTGAAGCTGGCCATCACATCTAGGCACCCTGATGTGCGCTGGGAGCATCTTAACCTGCATCCTTACCACAAGGCTAAATGCCCACCCTGCTATGTAATCTTAACTAACAGGAACTACTCCTTTGTGAATAAGCCCAGAATAATTTAAAAAAAAAGAATATTTGAGTGAGCAAATATAATATTTTATTGTAAAGAAACCCGCTCAAATTTCATATTTTCGGTATTTTTAATGCTTACAAGAATTTAATTCAATAGAAACAGATCAGTCTTAATTCCAGTTGAAAGTACGTGACTAAGTAATTGGTTTGAACTTGAGATTTAAAGTTGAAAACTTATTTAGTTTATATAAGATATTGAACATCTAGAAGATCTTAAATTTCACTGTATTTATAACTTTTAAAGTTTATTTTGTAAGACTTACTTGGGAAGTTTTTGTGTGCATGAGACGTTTTACATGCTTCTAAAAGACAGGAAATATTAAATATATAAATGCATTTTAAAAGGTTTTGAAACTGCCAGACGAACAAACGAGTTTAAAACACTCACGTGTAGAAGGGAATAACTGTTGAGGAAGAAAAGTCAGGTCTAGCAAGGAGTGGAACTGAAGCGCCCCAAGACTTCCAGCCTTCCTCACTTGGGTAACCGTGGGGTCCCTGCCTGGCAGCTCCCTGATATAGCCCTACAGGGAAGTCTGATCGCCACCTACTCCCACCCTTCTGGATGGAAGTACAGGCCATGCTCTTGTAAGAGATGACTGGCCTGCTGGGAAAATAAAACTAAAACATTCTAGAGGAATCCCATGCCATCGGTCTCAGGGGTGGGGAATGTCCAGCCCATGGGCCATAAAAGGCCAGTGAAATCACTCCAACTGCCACTGCCAATGCAACCACGGGGGAACCCGAAATTCAACAAATCTATAGCAGGCTCATTTTGAAGTCGATAGTTTTGCACAGCCTGTGAATGATGTTATAAATATCCAAGTGGCCCTTGGCAGAAAAAAGTTCCTCACCCATGGATGAACCAACATACTCAATTACTCACAAATATGGATGGATAAAAAATTTTTTAAACCAGACGTTTGAAAAATAAAGAATAGCCTAAAATAAACAAATAGAAAAACCGATCTTTGGGGAAACAAAAATACTCCAAGTGACATAAGCAAACTTGAACAAAACCCGAATTAGTATCTTCAGAGCCGAGGTTACTGCATTTATTTATTTTTTAAATTTTTTTTTTTTTTTTTTTTGACAGGCAGAGTTAGAGAGAGAGACAGAGAGAAAGGTCTTCTTTCCATTAGTTCACCTCGCAAAGGGCCGCTACGGCCAGCGCACTGTGCCGATACGAAGCCAGGAGCCAGGTGCTTCCTCCTGGTCTCTCATGCAGGTGCAGGGCCCAAGGACTTGGGCCATCCTCCACTGCCTTCCCGGGCCACAGCAGAGAGCTGGACTGGAAGAGGAGCAACCGGGACAGAATCCGGCACCCCGACCTGGACTAGAACCTGGGGTGTCAGCACCGCAGGCAGAGGATTAGCCTAGTGAGGCCAGATTACTGCATTTATAAAACAAGAACCAGACACTATGAAAAGCACCAATGAGATAATGACAACACCCTTGAAATGTTGAAATATGCTTGCTTGTTCAGCATAAAAAGCTGAACAGGATAATTAATAAAGTGACTCATCATCAGCAAATGATGAGAAATATGGAAGAGGTTAATACTAGGTAAATTCAGGTGTTTCAATGTTTAACATAAGAATATAGAGAAAACATAAGAAACAAATTATGGCACATTCTAACATGATGGAACAAATTATTATGGAAAATTCTACTCAATCCTAACCAAGAGGATTAAGCAAAAGTATCACACTTAGACTTATCATGATAAAAATTTGAAATGAAAGGATAAAGGATAAATAAAAAAAAAAAAAAGAGGAAAAAAATCAAAGGATCAGATTATCTGCAAAAGATTACAGACTGTAAGTTTCTCATCAGCAACCCTGAATGACTCAAGAACAATGACAGGAAGTTCTGAGGAAAGATCACATTTGGAAATTAGGATTCTATGACAAAGTGAATTGTTAATTATTCAACAGGAAGAAATTCTTGAAAGTTTAAGAACTCCAAGTTCACTAAGCATTTTATATTATGTTATATACTTTGAGTTACTATTATTACCATTTGGATTATGCTATATATTTTGAATTACTAAGGATTTTCCAGCAAAATAAAACAAGAACAAAGTCTTCATGGGATATCATCCACATTATCAGCTGACTGTGACTGAGAAATACAAGAAACTGCGAAGAAAATAAAAAAAATTTTTTGACACATAAAATTGTGCCTTTTCATGGGTACAATGAGATGTTTCTATACATGTGTGTGTATACATGTACACACACTGAATATATGTGTGTATACACACACACACTGAATAACATCCAAATGGAGTGAACATCTTTTCAAACATTTAACATTCCTTTATGGTGAAAACATTCACACTAATTTCTTCTGTCTGCTGTTATTAAAGAAATACACCTTACCCTGTCAGTATCTACATTCCCCCAGGGTGGCAACCTTTAATGACCCGAGTGTACATTTCTTTCTCTGTGGAACTAATGTGAATACTTCCACAATCACGTTGTTGTAAATGCTATTGGTAAGTTTCCAATTTAAGAAGGAATGCTTCAGAATGATGCTGAAGGCTTAATTCCAATTTCAGAACAGACTATAACTGATATAAATAACTAACAAAAACTGGAGGTTATGAGAGGTGGGTGGAAGTATGTCTCAAATTACTAACTTTAGATGCTTTGAAAACAGAGGAAACTATTAAATAAGAGACAAAATGTATTATCCAAATCTATTCTGGTAACTACCATATGAATTAAGATAAATTTTTGTGTAGTGGCTTTCCTTGAGAATAAAATTGGGGAAGGGATTGGAGAGGAGGCATTTATTTTTCATTTATTATCTTTTCGTTCTATTTGGGCTTTTTTTTTTTTTGCCATTTTAATGTACTGGAATCATAATAAAAATAGTGAAAGGACATAAAAATCTGAGAGACAAGTAAAAATTTCCAGAAAAGGACTATCAGAAAAATAACCCACATATTTTATATATCTAATTTAAGAGTCTTTTAAAAAAATAACTTTTCATTGCATGCTTTGGCTTACTGACCAGGTAAAACTAATTACTGTCACCAGAGTAGATGTTAGAAAGGAAAAAAACACATTAAAAATTACAAAATCTCACCTTAATTGGCAAATTCTAGAATCTCAAAGAAAAAGCTTTAAAACACATTTTTTGTAAATACTGTAAAACAAAAGCTGGACTACAAGTTGAAAATAAACTATTTAAAAGTAAATAAATTTTAGAAATACATGGTTGAGTATCTATTCACATTCTGGAATGAGTAGCACTACTCTCATTTTGGAATATCATCAGAACAATGCAGCAAATTGCAGCTTCCTGGAGCAAGTGTTGATGTTCCCTGTCAAACATCCCCTTAGCAAGACGGGGTTTCTCTCTTTATAGAGTTGTCTCTCACCGCCTGGACGCATCATCATTCCTTCCGCTCCTGCTTCACTTTCTGTAACACTTCACATATAATGGATTTGTTTATTTTTTGCCTTCCCCATGTTCGAGAAGCTAAGTTCCTTTGAGAAAGAACCTTCTTTCTCATCGATTCCCCAGTCCACACAGCAGGTGCTCAAAAGTCAGTAGTTAGATGTACAGTGTTCTCATATTTCTTCACAAAAAAACTGGTTTTGAAATGTCTTGGTTTTACTTAGCTCAAACTGGTAATCTAATATTGATTTTAAAGTTACTTTACTGGATCTATTCTAATTGTCTAACCAATAACCCTTTTGTTACATCCATATTTGAAAATGCATGTCTCACTCATTCTCAGTGGGCTATGTATCTGGACATTCAACCTGAAACCAAGAGAAGTGCATGGTACCCAACAAAACCTCTCTTTTTTCAAGGGTCTGCTATGTCTGAGGCCTGACAGAGCAGACAGGGGCAGTACCACCTGGCTCTGACCCAGAAGCACGTCTTCCCTTTCAATGGGAGGATCTGCTTCCAGGTCAAGTTCTGGCTTTAATATAAATATTCTTGGCAGCCTGGTACATGGGTAACTGCTGGAGATGTTCTGTCTTCCTCTCCACTTCTGAATCCTCTGCTATTTCTCCTTGATAAAGATACAAGAGTCACTCCTAAGATATTCATACACACAAAGCACAAGGTAACAGAATTAGTCCAGATGCTAGTCCAGCTGACTTAAGAGATAATTTTAAGGTTACTTGCCACTTTACAATGAGCTTTCAGGAAAGGCGAGAATATAAAATTTTGGTGTATATGATTATCTCTTACTAGTCCAGTTGCTATCTTAAAATTAGGAACATGTCAGGAATGCTAAACACCTTTGCTTTAAGTTCAATACCAGAAATGTTCGTTTCAGTGGAAAAAAAGGGATGGTGATGAGAATGGAAAGACAATGATATCACTTACAAAGCTTAAACTGAATTTTTTTCTTAAAGATAATGCTATAATACTTCCAAATGAAAATGAGAATCAGGGTAAGTTTATATGCAAATATCACTCACTTTAAAATTACATTATTTTTTCTCTCTGTTAATAAACAAACACAGAGAGAGAAACAGATGGAGGAAGACCTTAGGTCTACTGCTTCACTTCCCAAATGCCTGCAATAAGCCAGGAGCAGGCCAGGATCAGGGCAAGCTAAAGCTAGGAGCCTGGAACTCCATCTGGGTCTCCCATGTGGATGGTAAGGAGCTGGATATTTTAGCCATCTTCTGCTGCCTCCCAGGCTGTACATTAGCAAGAAGTCTGAATTGGAAGAACAGTCAGGACTCAGGCCCTCTGACAGGGTATCAGGCATCTCAAACAGCTACTTAACTGCTGCGCCTAAACTTTCTCCTAAAATCGCATTTTTGAAAGTGCTTCACTTTCTGGCTGACATCAGCAAACACAGAACAGTGAATTGATGCCATTTGACACAAAAAGAACAATTTACTCACCCAAAATAAGTTGTCACATCCTACCCCTGATTCGCTTTGCCAAGAGCTAAAGGTGTCAAGGAAACTGTATGCCCTCTGTGGCTCGGCTGGCTCCCGCACCTGGCACACTTAGCACTGGTTCTGGCAGGGTAGACCATGTTCAACTCATTCTTCATTTTGACCCGCAAGAGCCAGGTCTCATGAACTGCTGAAAGTGACCTTGAGGGATAGCTCAGTGGTAACCCAAGAAATCCCTCTGCCTTTTACAGGATTACAATTTTTAAATTACTTGCCATTTTCACAATGATCTTTCAGGAAATGTGAGAAACAGAAAACAGAAAGTTTTGGTGTATATCATTTAGACTTGAATCAATCCTAATTTTTGGTTTATCTGATTTCAGTGACATCATTATCTTCTTACATCCATGACATCGCACTACGTATCTGTCCCATCCTTGTTGCAATCCTTTAACTACATAAGACATAATTATTGAGCATTCCAACCTTGAGCTATCACTGTGCTGTGAACTTGATACTCGGTGGTGAACACAACAGATTAAATAAGGTATTTATGTTCCATTTATAAGCAAGAAGGGAGTCAAAGACAAACCATTAGTGCACGGTTGAACATATGGTAAATCATCATGAAGGAAAGTGTAACAGCATCCATTCACAATTACTGAGGTATTCCCTTGGGGTTTTCAAACACTATTTTACCTGGCGGGGTTTTCTTCTCTGCTGTATTCATTGATATCACATGCAAAATCCTGCTCTCACATTGGCACCTTCTCACCAAGAACCCACACACCTAACTCTGACCTCTTCCTGTCTTACCCAAGCTGCTTTTTAAAAGATTTATTTATTTATTTGAAAGGCAGATGTAAAAAGGCAAAGCAGGAGAGACAGAGACAGGGAGAGATCCATCTTCCATCCACTGGCTCACTCCTGAAACGACAGCAAAGGCCAGAGTTGGGACAATCTGAAGTCAGGAGTCAGGAGCTTCTTCCAAGTCTCCCACGTGGGTGCAGGGGCACAAAGATGTGGGCCATCCTCTGCTGCTTTCCCAGACACATTAGCAGGGAGCTGGCTCTAAAGCGGAGCAGCCAGGACTTGAACAGCACCCATACAGGATGCTGGTGTCACAGGCAACAGCTTTACCTGCTACACCGCAGCGCCAGCCGCTACCCCAAACTGTGTGAACCCAAGGACCTCAAACCGCTGAAATGTTACCCTGATCACAATCCTCTGTTTTTTCCCTTGCCTCCTCCATCTCTCGCAATAAACTTCCACTTTGCCTTTCCCATGATCCTCAATGCCGCAAATATTTTTGGCCTAGTCAACTCCTCTAGGCGTCACTTGTTTCTCTCCCTGACCCACTTCCCCAGCTCCAGAATTTCAACAACTCTGCTTTCTTTAGCAACTCGGAAACCCTCACTCTTTAACCACCTTTTGCTCCTACCTACTATCTGTAAAGAAATTTTGAGACATTTTCTCCAGGATTACTATGAATTTCTGGAGAATTTCAATAATACCACTTTATCCAATTTCACCATGACTCCCTGAAGTTATTTTACAACAGCCCTTTCCTTCTTCTCCCTCTCCTCTCTCACGCTGCCCTCCTCACCGTCTATGATCTGATCTCTACTCCAATGAGACTGATGCAAATTAAAATGGAATTTACTCAAAACTTGTGTCATTAATCACCCCCGATACATATTTTACAGATCCATCTATGTGTTCTGTTTCCCTCTACATTCTTAACTTTTGCAAACCTTAGGCCTCTGTATTTCATCTTCTCCTCTCCCACTTCCTCCACAAGTTTGCTTTTCTGTCTACAAACAGGCCTGCATCTTCCAGCTCACTTCCTGTGAGCTGTGGCTCCACTTCCGCCCTCTGGAAGGGGCCTGCATTCCAGCCACATGCTCCTTATAACTCATTGCCTTTGGGCTGGCTTTCACCAACCCCTTGAAATCCTCTTCCAGGGTCACAATTAAATGCTTTTACTGAAGTCAATTTCAACGGAATGGATACCCCTTCATTTCCTCTCAAAATCCTCTGCAGGCTTAGGTCAGTTACCCGGCAGGGTCCTGGTTCCTCCCTCACTTTCATTTGCAGCCTCTTAACATGAGAATCCCTCCGGATACCCTCCTCAATCTTTCCTCCCGCTGTACCAGAGGTCACCAATGACAACCAGGAGCACATTCTGGCTTCCAGATGGGTTCAGTCTGGCCTAGGGTACTGAGGTTTCTAGTTTTTATTGAAGGCAACACATGCAAATTAGGAGAGTTCGCAGAAAACCTGTGCTTCCATAACTCACAGCAACGATGGAATAAAGCTAAGAGAAAGTAGAACAGCATACACATATAAATGGCCATCTGATGACAATGTATTAATGACAGACTGGCTTCTATACTGCAGGGACCAAAAGTTATGTTCCCTGAAGGTCTTGGGACTTCGTGCTGAGATAGGACTGAATGAATTCTATCAGTATTCTATTCTCACCTTTGTCATCCCCACATCTTCACCTGCACTGTTATTTATTTTATTTGATATTATTTCCCAATCTTATTTCAAAAAGGATTTGATTCAGAGTCCTTTAGTTTACCGTTCCTCCAGATGCTGGACTTACCTAATAACAGCTGAACTATGAAACAACTGGGATAATGAAACAATAGATGATGAAGTTTCAGTCACATGGCATTAATTGCCCAGGAGGTAAATGACATTTGTTTAATCCAGATGTTTTCCTTATTCTTAATTGTAGAGGTGATAAACTTCCCATGGGGAAAAATGCAAGAAAAAAAGGCAAAAGTAGAAAGAAGAATCTGTATCAGAAGAGTTATTTTAATTCATTCCTTTTTATTTCCTTGTATCAGACACAAGGATATACTTTGGTAATTATTAATCACAAACTTCTTTCTCTCCAAGTTGACATTTCAATTTCCATTATATCTTACTCCAAGAATAATGCATACATCTTTGTGGAGAGGAAATAAAAAGTGAGAGTGAAAAGTACAGCATGACCTACAAGCAAAAGGACTGTCTTTGTATTAATTAAGGAAGAACAGAGAGATTTTTTTCTTGATTTTATTCAACTGCATTGAAATGTTGCTCCATGTACCGTAATTTTAAACTCCTAATAGCACTGAGCTAACATTTTTGAAAGATTTACTCTTGTTTTGAAAATGAAATCCATACGGAACACAGGGAGAATGAAACGTCTGTGCAATGGCAGCATAAATCAAGGTTGTTAGCTGCATTTGATTTCTTGCCTTGGTGCCTTCCTAGCTCACTAAGCCTGGTTGCCAGGCAACCAGGGCAGCTTTGCTGAATATAGATATTAACAGGTTTAGGTTGAGCTGAAAAAAAAAATGGAGTGAAAATGAGCACAGACTTATCCTTCACCTGGCAATCTGGGGAAACAAGCAATCTTTTTAATTTAATATTTGAAAACAAATGTACTTAATGTATTTTATTATATTCTCTAACTCTCAGATGAGGTAAGAGTAGCTCATTCCCTGGCTGAAGGTAACAGAGTTGGACATCGTGTACTGAGAATACCATGTCCACTGCCACCATGACTTGCAATTCTGTGATTAAAAACATGGGCAGCTTTACTAGAAACTGAACTGGTATCAATCTCATTTTAATAAAATAACAGTTACAATGCTGGGTAGTGCAAGACTCTCTCACTCCAACAATTCTATTTGCAGTTCTCTGACCCCAAAGGGCAGGTGTGATGCATCCTCAATGAACATACTAGAAAGCTGACTTTACAAAGGTAAGTAATCGCAGCTACCACTTGTTGAGGGCAGGGCTGGGACTTGCACACAGACAGCTGTTTTAACAGGCTTGCTTCTCATGCATTTTTCCGTGATTATTGAGAAAATAGCAGAAAATGAAGACCCTCAGCTGAGCTGTCACAGATTCTAAGCCTTCAGTCGTGGCTTTTAGCAAGGAAGTAGCTGTGACATTCATAACACATGGCACTGAGATGTTCTTTTTCTTCCTCTAACATTTGTCACATCCTTGCCTTCCGGTCTGCCCTCCCGCACAGCCTTAAGGGAAAAGAGGGAAAAAACAAAATCAAGAATAAGCACACTGTCTCTTCCTTTCCCGCTCTCTCCCCCTCTTTGAGGGCAATGCCAGCGACCAACAGGTTTTTAACTCAACCTCCTTCACTATAAGTCCCACCATGAGACCCTAGAGAGACCCCCACAAAGAGCTTAAAGGACACTTCTTGGTGAGATGAATCTATGAGACAGCTCCAGAAAGAGAGAAGGCAGTCTCTGATCAGCCCAGGCTGCACAAGGCTTCACGCTGCCTGCAAGCCCAGAAAAGTCTACCTCACACCTGTGATTCACAATTTAAAAATACATGCTCATGTTTTTACTGTCTGCGCCTTGCTTATCTGCAAGCAGGTAAGACGATGGCCCAGCAACAAAGCCCCCACCACACCACTCACGCTGCGGCGATTTGGGCTCCAGAGAATGCTGGGCTAGACCTCAAAGTCCATGGAGCAGCTTTTATTGTCAAATGAGTGATTGCACATTCTGATTTCTCTGTGTCAAGGCGGCTTGCCTGATGGGGGACATTTTGAGCAATCCATTACAAGGCTGTTTCTTCCTCCTGCTCTCCTCATGTGGGGACCATTTCACTGCCCGCCTCTCTTAGGAGTATGCCAACTCAGAATGGATGACCTGGGTTATCTCTGTGGGTCTCAGGAAACGTGGGGTCATCTCCTTCCCATGCATCAGGAGAGGCTTAGGGGATTCACCTGCAGAGCCTGAACCTGGCAGAATGGATGCCAGAACCCGGCTATTCATCTGTGTGCTTTCCTTCACGCCACCCAGCAGACCAAAGTTAGCTCACGCCACTCTCCTGGCTACACTCGGGAAGGTAATGATGCTCTGAAATTTCAGAATTGAGAACTGGAAACCGTGCCAAGATAAAAATACTGAATTTCTGTGGTGACAAGACCATTGATATTGTTGGCACTCCTGGATACACGAATCCTCTTTTATGAAAGGAGTGGGGGTGTGGTCTCAACATTGAACATTTTCATATCACTTTCGTTTTTTAGTAAAATGCAAGTTAAAATAATGTTCTTTTCTCACTGGCTTCTCACTTTTTGGAAATTATGATTGGTTCTTAGGAAGCCCCACCTTTCTTTCTTCCCCAAAATATTCTTTAAATTTTTGTAAAGATTTATTTGCTTGAATGTCAGACAGAGAGACAGAGAGAGAGAGAGAGAGAGAGAGAGAGAGATCGATCTATCGTCCTCTGGTTCACTCCCCACATGGCTGCAATGGACAGGGCTGAACCCGGTGGAAACCAGGTGCTTCATCCCTCTTGTCAGTGGCAGAGACGCAAACACGTGGGCCATTTTTCACTGCTTTTCCCAGGCCATTAGAAGTGGAGCAGCCAGGACATGAACTGGTGCCCATATGTGATACCTGCTTCACAGATGACAGCTCTACCCACTATGCCACAATGCTGGCCCCTCTGTTAAATTTTTTCCACACAAGTTATTGCATTGTTGATTTTTGCTTGCATTTCTAATACCTTGAACTACCCAATACATTGTAATATGTTCTTCTAGTTTCAGTAGCAAAAATATCAATTTAGCTTACACAAGGACTTCATGTACACACAAGGTGAAGGTAATTCCATTCTTCTCTTTTGTTTCCCATGCCCTTTACCAATGAGACTTACTTTCGATCTTGGCTTAGAAGAGGCAGCAGCAACTAAATTTCAGGGTTATGGGAGTGAAACTGTTACCCAAGCAATGGGAGTGGAGGCACAGAAATGAGAATGCACAACACATATTCCAAAAGGTAGGGATTCTATCCATGGAGCGGGTGAGCAATGGGGTTGCAAACGTACACTGAGACTGGGCTGTGGCCAATGTCGAAGGTCAGGCTAGGAAATCTAGATTAGCACTAGAGGTGATTTTAAGTAGCATGAGTAGACAAAATCCTACTGCTCGTGGCATTTCTTGTCTTCCATACACATATTCCTTGCATTCTTATAATTTAATTCTAACAGCCATGAGCAAGGCGAGTAGAATAACCCTTATATTGCAGGCGAAAAAGTGATCCTTAAAGGGATGAATTAATCTACCCCAAGTCACAATGTTGATGTTCCCCTGCTTAAGGACAGGGGCACTGGCAGGTGTAGCCACATCCCTTTCCTCCACTGAATGACACATTACTAACAGCACAGCTCTTTCTATGGAAAGCTCATACCTTCCCAACTCCTACTTCCACCCTCTCTTTTCCATCTTTTTAAAAAATTTTTTATTTATTTGACAGGTAGAGTTATAGACAGTGGGAGAGAGAGAGACAGAGAGAAAGGTCTTCGGTTGGTTCACTCCCCAAATGGCCTCAATGGCCGGCACTGCGTTGATCCGAAGCCAGGAGCCAGGTGCTTCTCCTGGTCTCCCATGTGGGTGCAAAGGCCCAACCACTGCCCGCCCGGGCCAAAGCAGAGAGCTGGACTGGAAGAAGAGCAACTGGGACTAGAACCCGGTGCCCATGTGGGATGCCAGTGCTGCAGGTGGAGGATTAACCAAGTGAGCCACGGCACCGGCCCCTCCTTTCCATCTTAATCATCCATTCATACCCTCATAGCACACTGACAGCGACGGTGGAGCTTGCTGTCCAAATCAGAACACTTCTGAGAATGGAGATACTACTAATAATTGTTGTGGGGCAAGAGGCATAATATGGTGACTGCTGGTCACCCCAGTTTTAATGGATCCCTGTGAAAGGGATCTTACTTGATAACTTAATCCTCTAATGGAATCGCTCCAACATTTCCTCCAAAGGTAGCATCCCCCAACCTTGTCTGTCTCTCAGGGCTCACACGGTCCTCCACAGCTCATCCAGCAGTTTTCTCAGGGTAGAAGTGATGACCCCATCCTTCTTACCTCTGTTTCGCCACTGACCTACGAACAGTTGCCACACCTGTCCTGGCGAAGCAGTGGAAGCACAGGGATGTAGTGTGTCTGCTGACACAGTTGGTCAGGGGACCTAATGCTCACTAGGGCTGTCATTCTCATCAGCCTACACCAAGGCTGCGGGGGTGGGAAGAAAATCCCCAAGCTGGGCACGGACTCAGGTCCCTAGGAACAGGCTGTGATCTGGTTAACACATTGCAAATTGCGTCACCTCTGGATTTAGCAATAAGTCACCATTAGTGCTCCTAGTCCCAGACCTTAATAGCCTCAAATGGGACAGCTAGATGGACTATGATCATACAGCAACACCGTGTCACACTGGATGATTTTCTTCACTGTGTCACTAAGACTCAGTTATTCCAAGACCAGATTTTTTTTTTTTTTTTTTTTGACAGGCAGAGTAGATAGTGAGAGAGAGAGAGACAGAGAGAAAGGTCTTCCTTTTTGCCGTTGGTTCACCCTCCAATGGCCGCTGCGGCTGGCGCATCTCGCTGATCCGAAGCCAGGAGCCAGGTGCTTCTCCTGCCAAGACCAGATTTTAAATGATGCCTTCTCTGCACTAGTTTGGGTGCTCTCATTTTACCTTCATTCAAACAAAGAAAGCTATACTAGTGACTTGAAGAGTAGTTACTGATTTCCTTGTCCTTTATCATCAACATTGCACTGGCCTTCAACACGTAATCTATAGACTTGGGAACACCCCGGCAGGATGGTTTTCCTCAAGGAAAGCAAATTTGCACCCCACTGAGAAGCACCCTAACTGCAGATTAACCTTCCCCTCCCCCTCAGACACAAGAACCGGATATGCCACTCCAACAAAGTGGAAGGCAGAACTTCCACCAGTTGAAAGCTCTTCTAGTCCAAGGCCTGTGCTGAAAGCCCAGGGAAAGAAGGCAGACGAACAAAGGGCTCAGGCGCCTCTGGCCCTGGAGGCCTTGGTCATCTCTGCAGGGAACTCACCGGGGCTGGGAACTGCTCATTCAGCTACAAATGACAAGAAGTTTAAAGGATTTTTATCTGCTTGGAAACTGACAAAATAGGGACTTCTATAAATTTACTGAACAGAGTGTTGGGAATGGGTTGGAAGAGACAAAGTTGGGAAGTCAGCAATTAGCATGAAGTGGCCAGGGTGCCAAGGCCAGGACACCACACAATGGACCCCCGAACTGGTACTAGCAGTGGGATGGGAAAACAAACATGACAAAAGGCACAGACTGGATTTCAACAAATTCCTTGTATGTGCTGGCACTACGAAAATCATTTTACATACGTTATTCAAAAGCACTCCTACAGGAAGAATTTCGCTATCCTCATTTTACCAATGAATAAACTAAAACCCAGATGTTAAATAAGTCGTCCAAGGTCACACAGCTGGTGGCAGAATGAGGATTTAAACCCAGAATCTGTCTCCAAAGAACCTAAGAGGGCACTGCAAAAAGTTCAAGGAAAAGTGGAGCAGATAATATGCATTTTCCACAAACGTTTTCAAGAACCCTCATATTTTGCCAGTGTAGTAGATTGTCAACAATACTTTGAACCATGGTCTAGGAGAGAATGGCACCAAAATCAAACATAGGAAAGAGGAAAAGGAGGGGAAAAGGGTTCGTTCAGAGACAGGAAATGACTTTTGTTTTTAAATGTCTAAGCTTGAATTCTGATTACTTTTAAAAGTATGCATTTCAGTACTAACTATAATTAATAGTGCCGACTGCATACAAGCACACGTCTTAATGCTTTATGACTGGCTTTGTAAAGCATAACATATTCAGACTCAGCAGGGCCACCTGCAGGGAGCGCACAGGTTTCTAAGCTTACCCATAGAGTGAGTATATTTAGAAAAAGTGTTTACTGAAGGAAAAAAATATCATCTCCCTGCGTGAAGACTTTTTATATAATATAAAGGATTTATTTATTTATTTATTTGAAAGGCATAGTTACAGAGGCAGAGGGAGAAAGAGATCTTCCACCCGCTGGTTCACTCCCCAGATGGCCACAAGCAGATCGGAAGTGGAGCAGCCAGGACTTGAACCAGTGCCCATATGGGATGCCAGCACTGCAAGCGGCAGTTTTACCCGCTATGCCACAGCACCAGTCCCGATGAAGACTCTTAGTGACTGTGAGCACAAGTAAATAACTTATCCACATTACCAGGCCTATTATGATTTCCTGTCAATTGTGGTTGAAGCTGGGGGAAAAAAAAAAAAAACCTGCATAAATGTTTGAAAAAAGTTTGGCTAACCTTCTAATGAACTGCAACAAGGGAAGAGTGAAGAGCAAACAACAGGGAAGTATTTCTGATGACAGTCTCATACATGCAGATAAAGAAAAACAATTGGATATTTTCTGACACTGTTATTCTGAAAGATCAGTAATCTAGATGTTTCCATGAACATCCAAGGACTCCAACATCCAAGGACTCCAACAAAAGGCAACCTCTAACAAAGTCATCACATAAATAGCCCTTCCGTATGAAAGACAGACACAGTGATCAGAGAGAGTTAAAAAAAAATACACCCCCCCCCATAGTGACTCTTGACAATTTGAGAAACATGGACGTAGAAATGATGAAATATACAACAGAAGTTCAAGGAAAATGGAATTCAAAGATAAACTTATCTTGGTGCAAAGCAATTTTAGAATGCATGCACAGAATTTTCAAAACATATATGGATTCAAGTGACCTAGGAAAGGAGATGGATTCCTGTCTCTGGAGGACACTGTTTCCAATTCAGAAATGAGCCACTGTCACATCCAAGATGCAGTGTTTGTCATGTTAGTCTCTGAGCTAATTTCTAGCAACACCTCTTTTATAAAATAACACGTGCATACTTCAGCTCTAGGCTAGGAAAATCTCTATAAAAAAGGAAATCAGGGGCCAGCATTGTGGATAGCAGATAACACTGCCACCTGTCACACTGACATCCCATATGGGCACTGGCTAACTGCCAAGAGTTTAGATCTCTGCCACCCACGTGGGAGACCCAGATGAAGCTCCTGGCTTTGGCTCAGCCCAGCGCTGGTTGTTGTGGCCATCTGGAGACTGAACCAACAGATGAAAATCTCTAACTCCTTCAAAAAAAAAAAAAAAAAAATCACAGCCAAACCTCTTTCCATAACAAAAAGGAATCAAATCACCAAGCTCTGTGTCAAGACTGGTGCTACAGTGCAGCAGGTTAAACCACATCCCACATGGGCACTAGTTCAAGTTCCGGCTGCTCCACTTCCAAACCAGCTCCCTGCTAGTGCACCTGGGAAAGCAGCAGAGGATGACCCAACTTCTTGGGCCCCCGCCACCAATGTGGGAGACCTGGATGAAGCTCCTGGATTTGGCCCGGCCCAGCCCCAGCTGACGTGGCCATTTGGGCAGTCAATCAGCAGATGGAAGATCAATCTCTGTCTCTCCCTCTATTTCTGTAACTCTGAGTTTTGAATAAAATATATTTTTAAAAAATTGTTTAAAAAAGATTTAATCCTTAGCACTCTGTTACTTGAATGTCTAGCTCATTTTCATTCTTGACAGCTTTTCATTTTCTTAAAAAATTTATATTAATTTCTTTACATGCATAATAAATACTGAGGGGCTGGTGCTGTGGTGCAGCGGGTTAAGGCCCTGGCCTGAAGTGCCGGCATTCCATATGGGCGCCGGTTCTAGTCCCAGCTGCTCCTCTTCTGATCCAGCTCTCTGCTGTGGCCTGGGATAGTGGTGGAGGATGGCCCAAGTCTTTGGGCCTCTACACCCATGTGGGAGACCTGGAAGAGGCTCCTGGCTCCTGGCTTCGGATTGGCTCAGCTCTTGCCATTGCGGCCATCTGAGGAGTGAACCAGCGGATGGAAGACCTCTCTGTCTCTACCTCTCTCTGTAACTTTCAAATAAATAAAATAAATCTTTTAAAAAAATAATGAAATATGTTTATATTATATATAGGACCACATTTTCTGTAGTATCAAAGTTTCATGTGATTGAGTTCAGCTCTTGAGAATTAAAATATTAGTACAGAGTTTGTACAGTGTAAAAATCCTTTTTGGGGTCTGTTATTTTAGTTTTTCCAGGGCAAAGTGACTTTAACTAATGTCCAGTAGTCCACAAGAGGGTTGGCAATGTGGCACAGTGGATTAACGGCAGCTTGCTATGCCAGCATCCCATATGAGCACTGGTTCCAGTTCCAGCTGCTCCACTTCCAATCCAGCTCTCTGCTAATGCACCCAAAAAAGCAGTGAAAGATGGTCTAAGTAATCAGTCCCTGCTGCCCATGTGGGAGGCAAGTTGAGTTCCTGGAGCCTGGCTTTGGCTTGGCCCAACCGTGGCGGCCATTTTGGTAGTGAACCAGCAGATGGAAGCATGCACTAACTCTACCTTTTAAGTAAATAAATCTTTAAAAAAATAGACTTCTGGAAGGGCTTTTTAATAACCAGGAAATACATGGTGATTCTACAATCAGATTTGTGTTGCATATTTCACTATCCCTAACATAAAGTATAAATTTTTATTGAACTATTTTTGAATATTATCTTTAACATTTATGATACTTTCATATTAAAAATTTCTTCTAATTTCTTTTAATCCTCAAACGCTAATGCTTGTAAAATGCTCACCTGTAAAACTACCTCAATAGTCTTAAAAATAAAAAACAGCAAACTTCCACAGCCAATTGTAAATCGCCAATGTGTCATGATGTTCAGTTCGTGGAAGGGGTGCCTGTTCTGCTCTCTCCTCTTTGCTACCATCTGAATCTTATGTGGCAAGTGCGAGTGTATACTGCCTTACTATGCCTCTACACACTGCATTAGAAGCTTGAATAGAGGGATTTGGGCCTTAGAAGCTCAGTGAACCAACTGAAGATGTAAAAGTACATAAAAATAAGCCCAAGAAGACTCAGACTGTCACTTCAGGAGTCACACTGGCCTCTTGTTGTTATTTCCACAGTCCATTTGCACCTGAGCATTTCCTTTGCTGGAAATGCTAGCTTCCTACAGGAATGCTGGATTTCCCCAGGGCTGGCTGACATCATTCCGTGCACCTCTCGTATAGGTTTCACTAATCAACGTGCAACATCCCTCTCATTCCCGGAACGTCCTAACCCCTTCCCTGTTTGATTTCACTCACCATCTATGCATTTACTTTTTCCCTAACTAGAATGAAGGTTCCATAAGGGATTTTCAAGTATTTTATTCACTGATGTTTTCTCAATGCCTAGAATATTAATAAATATGTGCTAAGGGACAGGTCTTCAGCACAGTGGTTAAGACACCACTTTTGATGCCTGAATCCCATATCATAGTGCCTGGGTTCAAGTCCTGGCTCTGCCTCTGACTTCAGTTTCCTGTAAATGTGCACCCAGGAGGCAATAGATGATGGCTCAAGTACTTGGGTACCAGCTACCCACATGGGAGATCCTGATTGTGTTCCTGGCATCTGGTTCCTGCCTTGCCCAGCCCTGGATGTTGCAGGCATTTGGGGAATGAGCCAGCAAAGGGAAGATCTCTGTCTCTGTCTCTCTTCTTTCAAATCAAAACAAACAGGTATTTTAAAGAAATTGTTGACTGTTGAATGCTTATCCCGGATGGCCTGCTAATTCTCACTATGCCTCAGATAAATAGGACGTTGCTGTCATTTTTGTCTTTTTACAGACACAAAAGCTGTCAGACATAGTTTAACTAGTTGCCTAGATACTACATGGAAGATGCCCTCTCACTGTGAGATTGTGTGTGCATCAAGGTGTGTTCAGCATGATGGGGTGGGGGTGGGGGGCGGGCAAGCAAAGCATATTTAAGGAATGTGCTAAAGGACCAAGAATGAGGAGATTTAGATTCACTCTCACCACAGTGAGGTTTAATTACGTAGATGAAGGGATGTGATGACTCATTCTACTCTTGAACAGAAGTCTAAATGAATGTTCAAATGGAAACTAGCCAAGGGCAAAGACAGGAATACCAGGTACATTTCAATCTACACAGCCAAAGAACTCAGAAATGTCACTCAATACCTAAAACAGCCATGACTGATGAAAATCAAAGTGTGGCTGGCATTTGCAAGTGTCTCATTGTGCCTTCTACGGAAACACAAAAAGAATTTCATAATACTCATTAATTACTGGTTCACTGCATAATCAGCACACATCAACAAAATTACCACATCCCTTGTAATGCAACAGTAATTGAACACATACAATTTAACTTTTCATAAACCCTAGTACAGAGACACTTGAAGTAAACATCTGCATTGAAGTAGTTTAAGAGTTTCTAAATTTTTAGCCAACAACCTGAACTTTTCAAGAAACTGTAGCATAACTGAGTCTGAAGTGAATCCAACGCAATGATATTCTGAGTTTATAAACTGCTTTAAGCGTCATTCTCGGGCCAGAATGTCCCCTCTCCCCTACTAAATAGGCACTGCTTAGGAAGAGTTCATCTTTTAGGAGGACTAATGAGATGAAGGAAGGGATTCATCTCTGAAACTTCTCCTTTCATTGGAATTTAAGTGCTGGCAGGAAGTGGCATCCTGGCATCAAATTAGCTCCCAGAGCCACCCCTACAGGAGGTAATCAAACTCACCGGTTGGGTCAAGGGGCTCTGAATAGTATCCTTAGGTTGGACTAGGAGGCAGTAAAGAAGCAACAATGGCAATGATATAAAATACAAAAATATCAACTTTAATAATGATGAAAACTTCAACAATTTTGTCAATTTTCCTGAAATAATTTTGGAAGCTGTATTTCAAGCTTAGAGGCATCTCCCAATTACGTGCTGTAAAGATTAACTGTCTATGATATAAAAATTACAACCACCATTTTCAGATACAATGCTATTTCATATAAAGCAAGAATAATCTAATTGGTGAAAAGATGGGATCATTTTGAGTTATCAGAAGAAAAACCATAATTATAATCTAATACTAAATTCTGTGATGAGTGTGGTTGGTCATGTGCAAATCCATGCTGGTGCTGACTACAAAGTTGGTGTTAGACAACTTTATATAGAAAGTCAAAGAGAATCCATTTGCTTCTTAATTTTATTATATTGAGCACACTAAACATCAGAGCAGGGAATGAAAGCCACTTGTTCTTTAAGAATTTGCAGACTGTTCACATTATTTTGAGTTCAACCTGATACATTTTCTATTTTTGCTCAGAAGCTACCTTGAAACAATATTAAAGAGTCAAATTTGATTTAAGTCAACATGCCATTGTTATTCTTGAAATGTTAACTCTGACAATGTCTGTTATTGATTGATGGTAATTACTTAGCCATGTAAAACTGGGAAATAACAATTGCTATCTTGTTTCCAAGAAAAAAAAAAACAAACACATTGACAAGACTCCCAAATAATAAAAATTCTGCACATTCTGCCGTTAATGCCTGGCTTACCCCGAAAAGCAATCTACCCAGCTTTATTGAACATAAATAGTTCTGGAGTTGAAAACACCTTAAAATAATAATGCTGACTTTGTATGAATGCATTTTAAATTCTGTATGTGTATGTGAAGGTGAAGCAACTTAAAAATGGCAAAACAAACCTCAGAGTTTATCATTACATAGTGAATATTTTAGCAAGCACACCACCATGGCTTTGCCAAAGGATGTGTAACACTTATGTCAATATTTATGTTTTTCTAAGACAAATGCATTTTGAAAGTTTCCCCAACACACCAACATGAAACCACAAGAAGCCTTTAAGTTCCCAAATCCTATGTTTTTGCCTGAAGTATATTATTAAGAGATATAAACACATCCTCTACTTACCCAGGAGACATTTTTACCCTTAGGTGTTTTTAGCATGGCAACATGTAGTACTGGGATGGCCAACAACAGTGTCACCAACATGGAAAAATCCAATGTAGTATATTCCAAACGGCTTTGTTACCCAAATGCAAAAAGTTCTCTGGTTTGCCAGACACAGATATCATAAGTAACAATGAAGATAACCTTCAGATAACCCATGTTCCTTCTTGGTATGAAGTGTGTGAACATGCACACAACAGTCAGATCACTTCTATAATCACACAGTCTATGCACGCTGATGCTGCAGCAGGTCTGTCTACTTAACATCCACAAAATCCAGAGACTCCCTTAAATAATATACCTCAAATCCCTGTGGAAACGTCCAGGATCACTGAGAGATTCTTCGATTAACTGTGAAATTGCAATTCCCAATTAGTCTCCAAACTCCAAGAAAAAACTTGGGAGCTATAGCTTACAATGACCATGAAGAAAAGTAGTTAAAGCAAAAAAGCATTCAGGAGACTTTGTAGGTGAGCTGCTGATGGCATCCATTTTAGCAGCATCAGACGCCAGGGCTGCCCGGAGGATAAAGAGAATGCAGAGCTCAGTTTCAATAAATAATACATAGTCTCAGGTACAATGTGTACCTGTAAGTACCTTCTGCGCAGCCTCACGACGTAGGTACTGCTCTCCGCAGTCTCAGACACTCACAGTGCACCTGTTGTTCATGCAACTGCTCCATGGAAAGCTGGTATCCAAACGACCGGCAACATTTGTTTATAAGGTAAGAACAGTAGAATCCCCAGAGAGGGGCAACCTGGAAGCCCCAGATGGAGGAGCAGGGCTGGAAATCAGTGTTGGATCTCTTCTCTTTGTTTCTGTGCCCTTGTGTCCCTTTACTTTTACCTCCTGTCAATCTAGATTAACTAAGCAGATCCAGGCTAAATTTTGCTACTATCAGTAGTGATTAGTGTGAGTTGATGAAATCGGATTATACAGGCGGACCTCTGCCTTCTCCCTCAGCAAGCTACACCATGCAACTAGAAAGCCTGCTGTCCTTCTCTTCAAGGGACTGGAGCTTTCTGGAAGGTTCTGAGAGAGGAAATAGGCCAACAAGAAAAAACCCAGCACCTGAAACTGCTCAGACACGAACACGGGCAGAAGCACTGGTTTATCTCACTTTTTACGCTTTCTTACAAATGCTAACCTTCTCTCAGTTTGAAAGTTAAATTACCATAGAAGAAATGCATATTATTTTCCCCTTTCACTGAAAATCCCTTTCCTGGCAGGTTGGCCACTTTGTCCAATAGATTGAGGTCATGAGAGGCTACAGAGGAGGATGGGAATTAGTAGCTAATTTCCTTTAGTGTCTATAATATGTCAGGCACCACACGAGAGAATTTACATGCATATGTGCAGGCTTAAGCAGTCCTGCAAGTAGGTATTACTTCCAGCATTCTAAAGAGGAGGAAATGAAGAATTAACACTATGAAATATTTCTAAACAAAGACCGGGCCAAGCAATGCTTTTTAGATGCTTCTCTCACTGACATCAAACAGCATCTGTGTGTGTTTTTTTTTTTTTTTTTTAGAATCAGTTTCATTAAACTCTAGAATTATTCATACATCTATAGCTATAAAAGACCACAGGTTGTCCTTGTATGTCTAAAGTGTTTTTGAAATTATGGTTCTTTCTTATTTTAAAGATAATAAAATTCCAGGTATCCTCACGAGAAACACAAAACCTTTTAGAACTAATGTTTACAAAGTATAAAACATCTGAAGTGGAGCTACACGGTTAATCACACACATTTCAGTACTACTAAATCAATGGCTTAAATCAGCGATGACTGTGTAATTTTTTCAATACATATAGTCAGTAACGACAGCTAACATTTGCTGAAAATGTCTATATGGTAAGTATTTTACTTATTTTTACCTTACAACAATGACAACCTCATGAAACTGATTTTGAAGGGCTTTGGATGACTTTATTTTGCGGAGACAGTATTAATCAGAATTAAGTTTAAGAAAAATCTGCTACTACACAATTAAACTTGCAGATATGAAAGGAATTTTTAATGAATTCAAAGTCACAAGAAAAATCAAAATTGACAAAAAATTAAGAAATAAAAACGTTTGAAATGAAAGGTTGGCTGGACTGTATGTCCTGTTTCCATGCGTGTGTGAATCTTATCTGCTCATTTTGCTATAAGCTCCTGAGGTCATAGCTCATGTCAATGGTACTTTTTCTCCTTGGGACTACAGTAACTTATGGTTGCTCAATAATTGTTGTTGGTTAATTTGCTTCATTATGAAATTTAAGACAGATCTTGGAATATAATTTTCAGTTCAAGTTTTCTGCAATGCTACTGAAAAACAAGTAGCTGGAACCTGACTAAATTATGAATGCTATAACTCATTTTGATTCTTAATATTTCAATGTTCCTAAAATCATGAGGAGATATTCAACTTAAGTTTAGTATTCTATGAGAGTTGTTATATAAAAAGAACAGGCAATGTCATGTAATATACTTACATTTCAGTTGTTTATAGAAATTGTTAGTTTTAAGCTACAACTAAAATTTGGTTCCTTTGAACCATAGTGGTCGGATGTTGCAATGGGTGGAACTGTGACCACTAGAGAAGCTATGCTGGGGGCTGGCACTGTGGGTTAGTGGGCTAAGTCTTCTCCTGCAGCACCAGCATCCAATATGGGCACTGGTTCTAGTCCTGGCTGCTCCTCTTCTAATCTAGCTCTCTGCTATGGCCTGGGAAAGCAGAAGAAGATGGCCTAAGGATTTGGGCCCCTGCACCCACATGGGAGACTCAGAAGAAGCTCCTGGTTCCTAACTTCGGATTGGCCCAGATCCAGTGGTTACAGACATTTGGAGAGTGAACCAGCGGATGGAAGACCTGTTTTCTTCCCCTCCTCCCCACCCCAATTCTACCTCTCAAATCAATAAATAGAATCTTTAAATAAAAAAAAAAAAAAGGAAAAAAGCTATGCTTAAGTTCTAACCCCTTAATATTTTAGGATGGGACCTTATTTTGAAGAGAGGTTTTTACTGAGATCGTCATGTTAAAAAGAGGTCATTAGGCTTGACCCAAATCCAGTATGACTGGTGCTCTTATTTAAAGGGGGAAACTTTAGAGATGGCGAAGAACATGCACAGTGGGAAGATGATACGAAGACCCAGGGGGCAGTAGCCAGCTGACTGGAGTGAAGCAGCTGCTACAAGCCAAGGTCTGTCAGCAAACACCAGGAATTAGAACAAGCAAGGGAGCCGTTCAGGAGAGCGGGGCTCTGACATTGCCTTGACATCTGGATTTCTAACCTCCAGAACTGTGAGACAACAAACTTCTATTGTCTTAAGCTACCCAGGTTTTTAGTTCTCAGTAACAGCAGCTCTACGGAATTAATACAGATGTCAACTTAATAATTCTTCTTTCCAAGGACTCTAGGTGTATTCCAAGCTCCTTTCATGAATGTCATTATTAAACCTCAAGGTAAACATGTCAGAATTTATTTCTAACACTTGAATTTTAAAGTAAATCTGTATCATTTTATGCATTCAACTTATATTTTAACATATTTCCTGGACTGTCTTCACGTTTCACACTAGTAGGCCTCCTTAACATGTGGCTCTTGGACTCCAGGGAACCTATGCATAGGTTGGCTCCTGAACTTGAACAGGAAAAAAAAAATTTATCTTTATCTTTGGTAACTTCTGAGTGAAATTTAGCATTTCTTCCCATTATAAATATTAGCAACCAATCAAAGTAGTATTGGCCATACCCATAATATTAATAATAGAAATCAGATATTTTGTATCAGATTGTAATTATTTCAGATACACCGACATCTTATGCCCATCTTCTAATTAACTATAGGCACTTCGGATTATTTAGAGGACACTTGCAATTTGTTTTTGCAATTTACACTGAATAAAACGCATAAAACATTAAAACCCTTTGATGGGCTGGCGCCGAGGCTCACTAGGCTAATCCTCCGCTTGCGGTGCTGGCACCCTGAGTTCTAGTCCTGGCTGTTCCTCTTCCAGGCCAGCTCTCTGCTGTGGCCCGGGAAGGCAGTGGAGGATGGCCCAAGTGCTTGGGCCCTGCCCCCACATGGGAGACCAGGAGGAAGCACCTGGCTCCTGGCTTCGGATCAGCGCAGCGTGCCTGCCTTAGCGGCCATTTGGGGGATGAACCAACAGAAGAAAGACCTTTCTTTCTCTCTCTCTCTCTCACTGTCTCATTGTCTAACTCTGCATGTCAAAAAAATAAAATAAAACCCTTTAATGGTTAGATGGGCTGATATATATGTAATAGTCAAGTTAGTGTTAATGGGAGAATCTAGGGAGTGAATATGAGTGTTCCCTCATATTAATATTTCAACTTTGCAGCATGTTTGAATCTTTTTCAAAATAAAGTGTGAGAAAATACATTTAAATTATGATTGCAATTATACCCATCATTAGTCTTATTACTTAATGGTTCATAAGAAATACATTCATTACTGCACCGCAGATTTGGTGTTTTAAATATGTGGAAACTGCATTCCCATATAATTAGTTTCCTTTATAACTCTACAAATTTATTTTACACTGAAATATGACACTCCAAGAAAACCTCTGAGCTTCCCCAGACTATAAGAGTCCATAGCACAATCAATTTCAGAATTTCATTTATAAGATTATCATTCAAAACTGGTAAGCAGCAATGTTATTCCACAAAGCTATTTTAAAAGTAAACAGCTTTTTTTTACTATGGTAAGCAAAAAACAAACACAAAACAAAAAACCCTGAGTCTAAAATACAAAGTAATAATCATATACAAAAGCAGGGGCCAGCACTGTGGCGTGCTGGGTTGAGCCCACTGCTTGTAGTGCAGGCACTGGAGTGGCAGTTTGAGTTCCAGCTAATCGGTTCAATTAAGCTTCCTGCTAATGTTCTGGGAAGGCAGAAGATAATAGTAAAAGTACTTGGGTCCCTGCCATCCACCTTGGAGACCCTGATGGGAGTTCTGGGCTCCTTGTTCAGCTTAGCCCAGATTTGGCTATTGATGTCATTTGGGGAAGGAATCAGTATATGGAAGATCTCGCTCTCTATCCCCCAACCCTGTCACTCTGCTTTTCAAATAAATAAAACCTTAAAAAAATTAACTTGCTGATAACCAAGATGTAACAATGAAATTCTATGTCAGTTTCCTACTGCTGTGTAACAAAGTATCCCAAAACTTAACAGCTTACAACAATGATTTATTATCTCACAATTCTGTGGGTTCCTCGAGCTCAGCTGGGCTGTCTCCATCTGGGGACTCTGTTATTTTAATGGCTGGATAGCTACTGGGGCCGAGTCATCTGAAGGCTTAGTCAAGCTTTGGCTGGGCATCCTAAGGGGCTCTCTCCCACAGCTGTCAGCTGGGCTCAGCTGACACTGGTGACCATGGCAAAACACGTGACTTCCCAAGGTGACTCTGCTTCTCACAGCACACCCTGTAGCTTCCAAAGCTCAGTGTCCTAAGCGCAAGTATTCCAAAAAACACTGCGGAGAGCTGCAAAAATTCTAACCTGACCTTGAAAGTCACACAGCTTTCCTTCTGCCATGTTTTAATTGTCAGAGTCACAGAGCCAGCTTAGATTCAGAGATAGGTGACTATTCGAGGACATGAACTGGGCTGTGCAACTCCTAGAGGGAGGTGTTTTTGGAGAACAGGTACCACGCGTCCATAACCCACCATACACATCCGGGAAGAGGCATGCACGCAGGGCTGCTTCTGTGAGCATGGGGCTTCTGACTGCTCTTCATGTACACTGATGTCTCCCACACATTTGGTTTATTACTTCTCAGAGAGCCCTAAGGAATTCCTTTCCTATTTAATTTCTTACTTTGACTATGGATAAGTAAAAAGGGACCAAATATGTGATCTGATATTCCAAGTTCCTTATTACTTTTAAAAGTTTAACCATTCTCTCTCAATTCCTTTAAGAAGAGTGGTCTTTATGATATATAATAATGCAAGGTCTTTAAAAAGTGCATGGAGAACACACGAAAAACTGTTTGGATTTCAATTTTTTATACATAAATAACTTTTGAAATTTTATTTTAAATGAACTCTGAGAGTTCATTATATATATATATATATATATACACACACACATATGTGTGTGTGTATGTGTGAAATCTTCGTGCCTTTCCCATTTCTAGGACCAGGAAGACTGTCTACTATATAGTACTTCCCCCAAAATAATCTTAACAATTTTCATCATCAAAGTAAGATGTGCAAAGCTATTCTGGCTTTTGGAAGTGGGCTGGAGAAATAAAACAGACGTTGTTGTCAACACTCACTTATAATCAAGAACATGCCAATCCTTTGTGACCAGCTTCTGGGGAGACACGGAAGAAGTTTTATATTCCTTGATGTGATTTCATATTTTCCTTGTAGTGCACATGTTTTTCATAAAGGAATTGAATTTTAATGTGTCCAATCAGGCATAGCCTATTGATCAAGGATATTTCAGCAAATCTTTTTAATTGACCTTATAGCGCAATTTGAAAAACTGGAAACAGATAAACTGGATGGATTAACAACAAATTAGACTCTAAAGGAAATGGTACACTTGAAAAAATAACTCCTTGTCCTGTCCACGTAAGCTTTTTGGTATCTCTGTTTCCCAACAGAGTACTTACGGTGCGTCAGGCACAGTGCTGGGAATTCCACAGGGATAGGCACCCTGGGTTAAGCCACCACTTGGGAAGCCCACATCAAATATTGCAGAGCCTGACCCAAGTCCTGGCTACTCTGTGCATCTGATCCAGCTCCCAGCTAATGCATGTGGGAAGGCAGCAGATGATGGCTCAAGTGCTTGGGTTCCTGTCACCAAATGGCCTAGTCATTTGGAGAGTGAACCAGTTGATGGAACCTAGGCATCTGGAGAATGAACCAGCTGATGTCATATCTCTTCTCTGTCTCTTGTCTATCTATCCTCTTCTCTTTCTCTCCCTGTCACTGAGCCCTTCAAATACATGAATCTTTCACATAGAATTCCTTAAAACATTATCTTACTGTGTTAACGACTTCTAAGGCAGGTACTATTGCTCTTTCTACTTTATGAGAAATGGAGACCAGAGAATGTACCTGATCCTTGGCAAAACACAGTTCGACTCTGACAGTTTGACACAGGTGCCTGCTTGCTTGGTTGGTTTCCTTCAGTTACAAGAAGAGCTGTCGAGTGCTGCCACCCACTGAGGGGACTGAAATAGGTTTGCAGCCACCAGTTCCGCTGCTGCTCTGCATCCCATTGTCTCAGCCCACCTCTGATTTCAGCCACAGCCTGCAGTATGCTCCATGTCCTACATGCCCAAACCACGTGACTGTCAATTCTCCACCCTAGTCTTCTGAAATGCAAATCCTCACTCAGTCCACCAGCAAAGCCAGAAGTGTGCAGGAGTCCTGGCCTCAGGAGACAACTGTCAATGAAAGGGGATGCAAGCTGGTGAACAATGCTCCCACCTGCCAGTTATGGGAGGGGGACACTTCTGGGAGACGTTGGTACAATTGTTGGGGCATTCTGCTGGAATTTGGTCACCTTTGCCCACAATTATGAAACAGTTTCCTAACACTAGCTTTTTCTCCCGTCTGTCCAAAACTACCACCCCAATAAACGGCCTACACTAACTCTTTGTCTCAGGCTCTGCTTGTATGAAGAAAAGGTCTGCTCATTACAGATAGCCAACTATACGCTGCATCCCATCATTCGGTGGAGAGTGGAGTAGATGTTCAAAATCTGCCAGCATTCCTTCTGAGAATTCACTGGGGAGAGAGGTCCTTGGAAATCAGCAAGTAGCTGGAGTTACTCAGCCCCGTGAGTTATCTCACCAGTTATACTCTGATGCCCTTAATGGTAAGTAGCTTCACTTTGTGTTGTTTCTCACACAGCACTGAAATGGGCGCCTAGCTCTTAACAGGTGCTCAATTAGTAAATGCTGATTAACTTAGTATTCTTAGTCTTTGTGTTCTCATCCATTAAGGTGTAGATAGTATCTTCCCCAGTGTATCTTCCTAGGAAATTTTCTCCCAGTAAGCTATGCTTTATCCCCAGCTCCAACTGTTCAACACAAATAAGTAGTATTTTGAATGGGAATGTCTACATTTAATGATTAGATATACTCGAACAGAAATGAAAAAAACATGGTAGAAGGAATTATATTTGGAATCAGACAGACCAGGGTTGAAGTTTGACTCCTCTACTTAAAAACACAGAAAGTAGAGGAAGGCAATTCCCTTTATTGAACAAGTTTCCTTGCCTAGATACAAGCACTAGTGATCTGTGCCTTACAGGACTTTTGCAAATGCTGAATGAAATTATGTATAAAGCATGCAGCACAGTAATGTAGGCAGGGACCCAGTATCCAGAATTTCTACTGCTCCTGGTTCTTATTGTGTGACCAATACATAAGCCTGTTCTGTACAAAGGCCCGGGCAAAGGGTGAGTTAGAAGGGAAATCATGAAAGGCGGCATCTTCCCAGCAGGGTGCATTTCTAACTTGTCCAAAGGGAATCCTTTGTCCTAATACGCAGAGGGATCCTAACGCTAGCAGAGGCCATGAGTGTATGTGTTAAATGGTAGACTTTAGGACCAGACTCAACAGATTCAAATCCTGGCTCTGGCATTTATTTGTTAGACAATCTTGGGCCCTCTGGTGCCTCAATCACTTCATCTACAAAGTGAAGGTCTCTACAGAGCTCCAATGTTAGAGGATCACATGAGTGTACGTAAACCACAGACTGCTGCATGGCATACAGTAGGCACTCAATTAACTCAATTAACTTTTGGTTAATTATTATAATTTTTATCCTTATAAATGAAACAATCCAAATGAAGACATGCCAACTGTGGTGAAATAATACATAGTATTAATAATTGAAAGTAAAATTTAGGTCTAGCCAAAACCAACTATGTTGTATATATAATTTTGAAGGAAATAAATTACTAAAGTATAAATCTGCTTTTCCTGAACAGGCCATCAAAGAAGGAGGTACCTTTCTCTGAAGGGAGGAGAGAACTTCCACTTTGACTATGACCTCATTTAAATAAGATCGGAGTCGGCGAACTCAAAATGCTTCCATAGCCTTGGCAACGCATGACAAGAGTCTAGGTTGATTACTGATGCCATAAACAAGAGTGTCAATTTGCTAAGTCAACAACAGGAGTCACTGTGCACTTATTCCTCATGTAGGATCTCTGTCCTTAACGTGTTGACAATGTGAATTAACGCTATAACTAGTACTCAAACAGTATTTTACACTTTGTGTTTCAGTGTGGGTGCAAACTGTTGAAATCTTTACTTAATTTATACTAAATTGATCTTCTGTATATAAAGATAATTGCAAATGAATCTTGATGTGAATGGAATGGGAGAGGAAGCGGGAGATGGGAGGGCTGTGGGTGTGAGGGAAGTTATTGGGGGGGGGGAGTCATTATAATCCATAAACTGTACTTTGGAAATTTATATTGATTAAATAAAAGTTAAAAAAATTAAATTTGCTTTTCCTGAATTTTTGATGAATAATGAACACACTGATGAACTCAATGAAAGGATTACTGGAACATATAGGTTATAAAAACCTAGCTTGGATGATTTGAAACAGCTGTCAGGATTTGTTCTCTTGGACAGGAAACTGTTTTGCTTAGCTCAAGCCAGGGCCATTAGTACCAATGACTTTGAAGAGAACTATATTTAGTTTAGGCCACTCTGAATGTTCCTAATACGTTACCTAAAATTATTTCAGGAGGTCATGATGCATCTTATGATAGCTTGTTGTATCTTAATTTACCAACCATATGTCAGATTTAATTATTCAAGTCATTTCTGTTTCTTTATTTTTTTATATTTATTTTCATCTACTTGAAAGGCAAAGCGACAGAGAGAGGCAGATCTTTCATGTGCTGGCTGGTTCATTCCCAAATGCCCACAACAGCCACAAGACCAGAACCCCATCCGAGTCTCCCATGTGGGTAGCAGAGGCCCAAGCACTTGAGCCAACATCTGCTGCCTTTCCAGGAAGCACTGTTAGGACTGGATTGGAAGTGGAGTAGCCCAGATTCGAACTAGCACTCCGGTATGGGACATGGGCATCCTAAGTAGTGGCTTAATTCACTGCACCATAACCTCTTCTTGCCCTTGTCATATTTTAAATTCTTCAAGGGCAAGAATCATATTCATCATTTTAGTATATGCTACTATGACATATTATATACAAAAATGCTGGCTGAAATGATAATAGAAATGTCTGCCAAGTGAACTTCAAAGACACAGCCCAGTAAAACACAGTGCAGTAATATAACCCAGAGATGACAAGGACATGGATAATGTCACGAAATAATGACTTCTGAGCAAGGGTCTAACCACAGCATCCTGCCCCCTTGAAGGGAGTCATCGACAATGACTTGTCATTGTTAATAATAGTTGCGAGGCCATTTTCTGGCTCTGACAGTGAACACGGGGGCAGGTGGGGAGAACAGGGGAAGGGAGAGGTCAGGGTGGCAGGAATCACTGAACTTCTTCCAGGAAGAACAGAACCGTCTGTTTTACCAACTCTGGGACAGCTTTCAAAAAAGACAGCCAAATCCTTTCAGATTTTATTAATTTGGCCAACCAACTAAATTAAAATGTCCTTGACAAAAAAAAAGGGGGGGGGGTGTGAAGGAATATAGATGGTGAGGATTCATGAGATTTCCAACATCCTCAATTTCAACCAAAATCGACTTGAAACTAAACAAACTATATTCAGGGGACAGTTAACACAAAACAGGTTGCAAAAGGTAGAACTGACTATGTTTGGTCATCTTAACTGGTTTCTATTTCTTTCTTTACAAGTAAAGTTTAGCACTAAATATACCATGCTTTATAGATAAGAGGAGGAAAAATGAGGATTGCCAGAGTTTATTTTGTCTCCTCTTCCCTCAATAGCCGCCGTCTCTGAGACTCTTCTCATGCCTTCATCAGGTCTCCAGCGCAATGAGAGACCACAGCTTCCTGGACCTTCCCAATTAGAGTCCAGTCCCCTAAGCTGGGAGCAATCTTCCCAGAGGGCTTCTCGTCCTATCAGGGCAAAGTGACAGACCCTGATGCACACAGCGCCTCCTTCCTCACCACTGCAGGTCTTAAGCTAAATCCACCTCTCTCGGCTCACCACATATACACAGCAGTGCTTTGATTAGGCTTTACATTAATCTACATAGTAATGGCAATATCAACAATAATGCTTTTTTCTAATTAGGCTTACTGGTATACACATCTTTGTATACTAGCCAGAAAATATCAATTTTTGGATAGCACCCCAAGGTCATTATCTTAAATCCACGAGCCAACATTTTATGAATAGCTGCATTATGTGACAGCCAATTCAGGAGCCTGGTTCAACCTCACATGATCTGCCTCAGTGGCTGAAACTGTCTAAGGACACAACAAATAAATTTTAGAAAAGACAAAAGTCAAAGAGGCACTGCTTTATTCGAGCTGCTGAGCTTCTTGAGGGAAGGCACTATTCAATTCACCTTTGTATTCTTCCAGTATAACAGCGTGGCTACCATGTGCTAGGCTCTGCGGAAACAGACTCAGTGAATAAGCAAAAACAGTGTTAAACTAAAAAGCTAAGTGCACCTCACTTTATAATTTAACTATCATTCCTGTTTTATAAATGTCTGCATATGTTTCACCGTGACTCTACACTGACTTACCACATTCCATGATTGAACTTTACCTAATACTTGGCATTCACTGCTCTCTCCGCAGCTGAGTGTATTTTTTCCCTAGTTTTCTTAAGAGTTTGGGCCATTTGGTTCAAAGAACACAATCACTGAAGTCCTGACAAGGCGCGGGGCCTCATTCGACGGACACACATTTGTGGGGACTTGGAGGAGCTGAGCAGGCAGCCTTCAGCAAGGCCAGCGATCATCATGCGTCTCTTCTCTCACGCTTTGTCCTTTACACAACCTGCAGCCCACAGTGCCATCCTCACAGGCCGCGCTGTCACCTGCGTGCCCTTGGTGACTCCACCCTTTATTATTCTGCTTCCTCCCAGTACTTATTCTACAAAATCTGGGCTTGCCACAACTCACTAGAACTAGAGTAATCTTTTCAACTCTTGCTCAGACTGCTAACGGACTCTATGAGGTTCTATTTCCTAGGCCAAAGTGCTTACCCTAAGCAAATGTATTTTGCCTGCTTGCTTTGGAGGGATGGTGCCGTCCGTTAGTCCATGCAGAGCTCACCCTTGGGAGTACCTATGACCTGTTTGGCCTATGATCTGACTGGCAAGGACATGACTGACAATCCAAACGAGAGGAACAGGATTCCCTTCTTACATTTCTTATATTGCCTTTTCTCTTTGCTCTTCAGTTTATTTGGAACTTGTTGGAGACTGCTATATTTTGCCCAAAGTTCACAAGGGTTCTAATTTTTCATATGATATGCAGCTAAAATCAATACATGGTATGTAGATGTTATATACTTATTGATTAATTATTGAGATTACTATAAAATATACTTTAATATTTTGACTTACTTAAATTTATGAAAGAGTGACAAGGAGTAAAGATAAGTTTAATCATAAGCTCCCTATTTAATCTGAATAAATTTCCACCATGCTGGTTGCCATTAAATAACCTGTTTTGAAACCAGTTAAAATGGGTTCAGATTCCTAATGAAAACTGAAGGCAAAGTTTCAAACGTTAAAGTCTTAAGGCTTAATTGGTCGCATGGCTACTTAGAAACCACTAATAAAATGCTCATGTGTTAGTCTGTGCTTTCCAGAAAGCAGTCATAACTTAAAGAAAATGTTAAAACCATGATGAGCTGCACAAGAGTACATGAACAGATTTGTTTTTCTCTGTGTGCCAGTTTGTTTAATACGAGAAAAATTCTCTGTGCATAGTCTTCCATCAGTTCCTAGAAGCTGATGTTTAAAATCACTTATGTCTGCAGTCCCTTGTATCCCTTCATTACGAAGCTAACCTTTCTGTCTCAGAGGCAGTGCTGGTGGTAACAGGATAAGGTTGGGAAATAAGTACTGAAAGCTAGTATTTAGATAGTACATTGGTTCTTACAACTAACCTATCAGAGGTGTTATGGGAACCTGAATCCTGTAGTTGGAAAGCTAACCAGAGATGAAAATGTGCCAAGTCTGAGTTACCACCACGTCCTCCGGCCAGTAACAGAGCAGAGCTGCCACAGTGCAATCCTACCTGACTTCATGACTGCATAAAACGCCATGAGAAGCGCGTGTCTCATCAAGGGCTTATAACGGCAAACACAGAACATCCAGTCAACTCAGAAAAAAATTCAGCTTGGCATCTCCTTTTTCATGGAGCGGTAAGGTGAACAGCACCCAAGTCAGTGTCTTTTAAAAGTGTATTCTTTGATCTGACTGCACTGACAATCATGGTTCAACAGAAAATCCAACGGGGAAAGAAACACAGTGCAATAAATCATACCAGGGAAACTCTTGAAATATCAGAAAAATACCCTTCCACAGTGACGGCTTTACCCTTTGAAGTGGAGTTCATGTCAAAATTATCAGTGCTGTTTGGTCTGTTAGAAACAAGAATTTTATTATTTTTAAATGGCAATGAACACATTATAACCATAGTTCAGACATAAACACTCTATAAAATGGGTTGCTTTGAGGGGCAACAGCCAAGAGTTCTTCAAACAAAATTTTAAAATCATAAGAACTCTAATAAAATCGATGTAGGTAGTGCATGAGTAGAAATACATGGATTTCTCTTTTATTGTGTCTGTGACCCTCAAAGGGAAGAGATTTTGACAAAGGGAAGCTCTGACTCTCTCTCTACCCATCTTCAGTGCGACAGAATTCACAGGCAAACCTTGCTGAGAGTCTTTCATTACAAGATTAGGAATTCTAGGGTTTGCTCGTCTCATGGTCTTTCTTATATAGGATGAACAGGCACTTACAATCCAGTCGAGGAAGCATTTTGCATGTTATTAAATAATTAAAGGCATTTTTGGGACTCTTTCAGGAAAAAAAAGGAGACTGACAGGTGCCAATATTCATATTTTAAAACAATTTGTAAAATATCTTTTTTTTTTTTTAATATGGTTGTCAAAGTTCTAGACTCCACGTCCAGAAACAGGAGTATGTGATGAGTCCTTTTTTTTTTTTTTTTTTTTTTTTTGACAGGCAGAGTGGATAGTGAGAGAGAGAGACAGAGAGAAAGGTCTTCCTTTTTGCCGTTGGTTCACCCTCCAATGGCCGCTGTGGCCAGCACATTGTGCTGATCTGAAGCCAGGAGCCAGGTGCTTCTCCTGGTCTCCCATGCGGGTGCAGGGCCCAAGGTCTTGGGCCATCCTCCACTGCCTTCCTGGGCCACAGCAGAGAGCTGGCCTGGAAGAGGGGCAACCGGGACAGAATCCGGCACCCCAACCAGGACTAAAACCCAGTGTGCCGGCGCCGCAAGGCAGAGGATTAGCCTGTTAAGCCACGGCACCGGCCGTAAAATATCTTTCTTATCCCCTTCCTCTGCAACTGGAATTTGTTTTCATCAAAATAAGTGGTCAATTAATTTCAGCCAAATTCATCTTGACATTCTAATGAGGGCAGCCAATAGTCTCTAGCACGTGGCCCACAGAACATCCTCACTCACAGGACATCCTACTGCTGCGGCTTCTCCAGCGACTTTAAGTCAGAGGTTAGTATGACTCCAGGAAAAGAACTTTCTGCAAATACGAAGCCCACATCACACCTTTCATGCTGCACGTTTACCAGAACTCTGCTCAGATCCAAGGTTCTAACAGAGAGGAATAAATGGTGTCAACCGATTCTGACAACAAAGTTGCATCTTTCAAGGAATATCAGAGCACACGGCATTCTACCTTAGCTCTTCTGTCAATGGGCACTTCAAAATGTTGCAAAGCCAGTTCTATAAACTTCTACTGTAATTCAATATTGCATTTTCAAAAGTTATTTTATTTTAAAAAACTGTTTGATTTGCAATTCTTGTACATTTCTATGGTATTCGGTGCAATTTTTCAACATATATACACAGTATAAACTAATGACACCAGGCAACTCGGCTCTCCCTTTCCTTATCTTTTCTTGGAGCCTGGAGCCTACCTGTGCCTCTTCAGTAGCTGCCAGTACTCACAAAGTGTCTGAATAAAATCTTTGTTATTAGTTTATTAAATTAATACAATTTTTTTGTGTGTCCTTATCTCTACAAGAATTTTCTAGGTACTAATCCTACTAGAAAGGCAATTCTGGATTTTTTTTCCTTACAAACTCCCATGCATGCAACTGAGAAACCTCAATCAGTACTACCAAACCTAAGTCCACCGGTGCTCTTCTTGCTAACGTTTTAACCACAGGCAAAAACACTGTCATCATGCCCTATATATGCAAAGAACAGCTGTAGTTTTAGTCTGCACACAACCCACCCCCCACTTCCACACCCCTTTTAACAAAGACATGGCTTAGGATAGCTCACCAGAAACTGCCCTTTTCCAGTGTAGGTAGCCTTAGTGAGTGGACACCCCTCTTCCACCTCGGGACAACAAGCCGTATCATCCCGATTCCTACCTCGCTCCCCACCCCGTCCCAGGAATCCGAGCCTTGAACAACTTTACATAAGTTGACTTGAGGTGAGCTGACTCACCTGTAGGAGGGACTCTGAATAGCAGCACCCAGATTCCTTTAAAAAAAAAAAAAAAAAAAAAAAAAAAAAAAAAAAAAAAAACTTTTTTTTTTTATTAGCTTGAAAGGCAGAGTTACATGGAGGAGGAGAGACAGAAAAAGATAGAGATCCTCTACCTACTGGTTCACTCCCTAAATGGATGCAACAGCTGGGGCTGGGTCTTAGCCTAGGAGTCCAAAGCTTCAGCCTAGGAGTCCAGAGCTTCTTCTGAGTCCTTCATGTGGGTGCAGGGCCCCAAGCATTTGGGCCATCCTCCGCTGCTTTCCCAAGCCATTAGCAGGGAGCTGCATTGGTAGCAGAGCAGCTGGGTCTCCAACGGGTGCTCACATAGGATGCCAGTGCTCGCAGGCGGAGGCTTAGGCTGCTACGGCAGAACAACTGCCCCAGTGTCCATCTCTCAAAGCAGCTCAGACCTTCACTCTCAGATTTCCCTTGGTTTGTTCAGCTCTCATATTGGCCAGTGGCCCTCGAATGATTGTATGCATAAAAACCACACTGCCCGGTTACTAAACATTGAATTATCAAGACACATCCTTGGGGCAAGCGTTGTGGCATAGCAGGTTAAGGAACTGCCCATGATGTCTGCATCCCATATAAATGCTGGTTCAAGTCCTGGCTACTCTGCTTCCAATCCAGCTCCCTGCTGATGGCCTGGGAAGGCAATGGAAGATGGCCCCAGTACTTGGGGCCCTGTACCCAGGGAAAGCTGGATGGGGCTCCAGGCTATCGGTTTCAGCCTGGCCCAGTTCCAGCTGTTGTGATCGTTTGGGGAGTTAAACAGTAGAGGAAGGAGATCTCTCTCTCTCTCTCCATCTGTGACTCTTTCAGATAAATAAATGAATCCTACAAACAACAACAACAAAAACATCATCCTTGAGATTCAGATACTGTGGGTCTGGGATGTTTCCCAGGTATCTACAATATTTTTTTCAACAAAAACCCCTAGAAATTCTAATGCTAGTGATTCAAAGAACACAACCAGACATTGTTATAAATGAATTCCATGTTTTAAATTAGAAAGAAGTGATTTCTATCATATGCCATCAAATAACCTTACCCTACCCATGCTCTATAAAGGCCTGGTAAGTGACCCTGATAGGCATGCACAAAACCTTGGGGACAGGAGAGAATGCAGATGTTCTAGGTATATTCCTTATCCACTACCCACTTTCCCATCTCCCTTAACTAGCTCTTAACATCCTGCCCTGTGACCCTTAACTTAACCTTGACTTAACCCTTAACCCTTAACCTTGAAAATCACTATGAGGCCTCTCTTCCTAATAAGAATTTGTAAAAAACCTTGAGACTCACTGCTCCATTTCAGTCTAGTATCTGCTCCCAAATTAAAAAACTAAAAATCTGATTTGTCCAATAACCAAACTGCTATAGGGGGACGCTTCACAGACTGAAACCAAAAACCAACCGAACAAAAGGGAAGAATGAAAAAAAAAAAAAAAAAAAAAAGGTAGGCGGCAGAAACTGCAAGCAGCCCAGTGCCTGGGTGCCTTAGTCACAGCGCGCGCACGGAGAGGCTGCCTCCTGCCTGCCTCTGTAGTCACGTTTGCTGTTTGGAGTCGGAGAAGGTTATATAAAGTCTTTATCTCGGGTGGTGGGAAGGAGAACCGGCGATATGTGCATTACAAAAGTGCAAGGAGGAGAAAACCCAAGCAAAAAGTAAAGCTACTTCTAATGACTCAGACAGACGGGAACTGGCTGTTGTCTCAATGTAATACCAAGAAAGCGAACAGACTCAGGAGTCTGGCTCAATGGGAAGCAGATCTATTCAGCAGAAAGGGCACTCGGCATTAGAAGCCTCCAAACCCACAACACAAACGGCTGCCACCTGCCTGAGCTGCCCCAGGGGAAGAGGGAGGAGTGACACATCTCCCAAGACGGGAGCTGCCCCTTTTATTCATGGCAAAGAAGTGAGGGCCTTTACCTCAAGGCCTCAGTGAATAATCTGGCCGGGCTTCTACATGTCTGTGTTTACTCACTGCTGTACCAATGCAGAGAGCCCTAGGGAACCAGAGTGCTCTCCCGCCTGCCAATTCCCTCCCTGAATGCCCACAATGGCCTGGCTCAGGAGTCAGGAACTCAATCCAGGTCACAAATATACAGAGCAGGAACCATACTACTTTACCCATCACCGCCTCCCAGGGTGTGCGGGAGCAGGAAGATGGAATCGGTGGTCAGGAATTGAACTGAGCACTTGATATGGGGCATGGGTGTCTGAACTGACAGGCCAAATGCCTGCACCTGTTTTGTATTTTACAATAGCTACACTTAAAGATGCGTCAAAGTACGCTTTTTAAGTTCACTTACCTATTTATAACAACTGTTTCTAAATGAAGTTGGTGATTTTTAGCGAATGTCACCATTTAAATGTGAACTAAGATTGCTTCTGTATTCAAGTATGCTTTTATGATGGATAAATCAGATAGTTCTTGGTATAAACTATTGAAAGAAATACACAGAATAAAATCTAAACTGTGAAAAGAGGCCAAAAGAGTAAATGATTACATAGTTTCAAACTCTTGTAACATTTCTCTTCTACTCTATACATATTGAAGAGACCAAGGAACCTAACTTTATACCATGGCAAATTTCTGTGTGTGTATGTAGAATGTGTTTTAGATATACAAATTTATAATGAATTTTTCATATATATGCAAGTTGCATATTATAATGACAAATGGGAATAGGAGAGCGGTAGTGGAAAATATTGTATTTCTCCAACATTGCTTACATGTTTCTGAACAGGATCTTTTTAAAATAAGATGTTACTGTTTAACAAATTTCTCAAAAATTATTTAACTGACAGAGAAATATTTACATACCCATAGACACAAAACACACACACAGGTTCATTCTCCAGATGCCTGCAACAGCCTGGGCTGGGCCAGGCCTAAGTTAGAGGCCCCAAACGCCATCATCCATGTGGGTAGCAGGGATCCAAGCACTTGGGCCATCATCTTCTATCTCCCAGGACAGATATTAGCAGGAAGCTGGATTAGAAGCAGAGGAGCTGGCGTATGAACCCAGGCACTCCGATAAGGGACACAAGTGTCCCAGTGGTAACCTAACCACAGCGCAAACTGCTCTCCTGGAACATAAATATCTTAAGCATCAGTTGGAAGTCTGATGTTGCTTCTGGCTGACAAAGATATGACAAAAGAAACCTGAGGGTTCAATGGGGGACAGGTTACAAAGGAATAATTATGGTAAGGTACTATAAGCACAAGTGTAGGAGAAGAGCAGGGCCAGTGACCCAAGGCTGGAGAGCATCTGCTGTTGAGGCGCAGACCAGGTGCTGGGAATCTTCAGGGCACACGATGCCACTGGGAGTTCAGGTTTGAAGGTGCTAATACAGCCGAGGAGGTGCGCAGGGCCTTGACCAAGAAGGATCTTGTTGCATGTTGGTCAGATGAGATTGTATTGACAGTCTTGGAAAATGGGACTAAAGGTGGGTTTCAAGCAGAGAAATAACATGACATTTGAAAGAATCACAATGGCGGCTACCATGTGGCAAGATGGTTAGCACATTATTAAGAATAAGATGGGGACACTCATCCGGGGGCTGGCATGGTAATTTGGGAAGAAAATAACTAGGGTCTGTATTAGGACTGAGAAAAAGAGAACAGGTTCCCTAGCTCTCAAGGAGGCAGAAGTGACTGAACATGATGATAGATTAGACCCGCAGTCAAGTGGAAGGGACGATGACCATGCCTGGCTTGGACCGCTGGGAGAACAACAATATTTTATCTGACCGGCATGGTGGGAGCACAGGTATTGGTGGGAGAGTGGAGGAGAGAGTGAATATGGGGAGGAACCGGCCCACGAGGATGAGCCCAGTCTTGCAAAGGTTGTGTTAGCAGTGCCTGTGGATTCTCCCAATAGGGATCTCTGGAAGCTTTCGGAAACTTCTATAAAAGAAAGTTGGGCTAGGCATCCAGGCTGAGGCGCCATCAGCACTTCCGCGAAATGCCTCCAGCTATTTTCAGGTTTTCCTTCCCAGCAGCCCTCAGACGTTGGTTGGTATTCACCAGCTTCACAAGAGTTAAGGAGAGGCTTATGACTACTTGAAGGAGTTCCAGTAGACACAGGAAAATTAAGATCTCAAGTGTAGACAGGAAGGAACAGGAAGAGAACCACGGAAACAGAAGGATGTGGTGTCAGAGGAAGGAAGGAAACAGTTTTAAGACATGGGCAAGGGCCTGGGGGAACAGATCTGGCTATGTGACAGCCTGGCTATTGTGACTGGTATGTAGCTTGACCACCTCAGTAGGCTGGCGTAAATGAACAGAAATACCTCTTAAGGTCAGACACACTCAGCTGCTTAGAGCACCCACACTCTTTCTGATCTTCATTTATTTAGAAAATGTGCTCATGACAAAGGCGCACTAGGGTGTAAGTAAATCTAACAGGATTCATCCGCCCTTCACTGAAGAGGCCCTTAGCATCAAAAGCAAAGGACTTGACCTTGATCCACAGGTGGGTACCTCAGCACAGATACACCCTGAAGGTCAGACCTGAAGATCCAGAGGCTGTCTTTATTCCAAAGCACTTTGACTACATGTCACAATTTCTCAATCTACCCAGTTTCTTGACTGTTTTCATTCAATGCATTTCAAATACTGTATTTTCTAATGAACTAGCATATGTAAAATATATACAAGCCTTTCTGGAAAAAAAGGTGAAAAATAAATGAATTTTAAGGCATTTATCACTTCAAATACTATTACAAAAATAAGACATATTTATTATAAAATGCCTAATGATGTAAAAGTTAAAACCCCACCTACGCCTCCATAATTCCATTTCTGTGAGCTGTGTCCACAGGAATAGCCTTCTAGACGTCTTACGCAAATAGCAATATAAATACATGTAGAGGAAATTTGACTACTGATTTGTACCTTAATTTTTTATAACATATTCTCAGAATTCAGGCCTCTTTTTATGTCACTGTATACAAGTCTAGTCTTGTCTTTTTAAAGCCTACATGACACTAGCCACTATGGGTGATATACCACTTATTTTCTCTTATCATTAGATAATCCTGCTATGTCAAACAGTTTAATGTTCAATAAACTCATAGAATCTGCAGCACTACATTAGGCTTTTCTGAGGACAGAGATTAGAGGCCCAATTACTCTCCATATTATTTCTCACATTCAGAATGGCCCTGGGCAAAGAGAAGGTGCTCAGTAACTTCTTCATGAATGAGCAGAAAGACAACTTCTGTAGCTTTACACAAGATTCAAAACATTTTACAGAAGTTGTCTCTAAAACAATCATCCTTATACAAGTGCTTGCTGTTTTTCAGTAGAGAAGTAGTGCTTTTAGATGACAGTGAGAATACAATAAAAATAACCTACATTTAATTGAGCACTTAGTACATGCCAAATGTCACAGTTTAACACACGTAAGATTCACTAAAAACCCATGATTAAGATTCTATCAGTACTGCTCATTTTATAGAACGTGAAATAAATAGCACAGAGAGTGGCGTGTCCCAGGTTTTCCAATGTGCGTAGTCCAAGCCCCTCTTCAGAGCCTACTGTCATTCAGAGACTCCACTTCCTGTCCAGCAGGAAAAGAAGGCAAAGAGAGAGACCTGGGGATGCACTGAAGGGGTTCTAAGGCAACAGGAGGGTCTTGTGCCCCTCAGAGTTCACTCTCCACATGTCTAGAGGCTGCAAGCTGTGAATTTCCACTCCTTAATACTCTTTGTACTCAATATTTATACGCAGGTTCATCTATCTCATTTTCTATTAATAAAATGTCATTACGTAGGCAAGCTTATAATTAAAGTAAAATTTAAAGCTCTGAAAAATTAAGTTATTAAGTAACATTTTATTGCAGACTAGCTACTCAGGTTTGATATTTCTGCAGTTGAGATGTGAAGATCTTACATAGGCTTTTGTCTTTTTATTTTTATTATTTATTCATTTGAAAGGTAGAGTTACAGAGAGACAGAGGCAGAAAGAGAGGTCTTCCACCTGCTGGTTCACTCCCCAAATGGCCGCAATGGTCAGAGTTGGGCCGACCCAAAGCTAGGAGCTTCTTTCTAGTCTCCCACGTGGATGCAGGGGCCTAAGCACTTGGACCATCCTCCACTGCTTTCCCAGGCTATGGAAGAGAGCTGGATCAGAAGTGGAGCAGCCAGGTCTTGAACCAGCACCCATATGGTATGCTGGCACTGCAGGCAGCACCTTCACCTGCTATGCCACAGTGCCGGCCCCAAGACTTATGTCCTAAGGACGTTTTCACATCTTACAGATGAGCACGAGTTTAAAAACCAGACCTGTTTTTAGGGATTTATATGGCACTTCAGATATATGAAAGGTTACCTTAAGGATTTTAGGACATCTTTATTTGAGAGAGACAGACAGAAGACAGTGCTCCCCCATCCACTGGCTCACTCCTCCAATGCCAACAAGGGTCACTGCCAGGCCAGCAGAGAGTAGGAGCCAGGAGCTCAATCCAGGTCTCACCTAGGAGTGTCAGGGGCCCCACTTCTTAAGACATCGCCTACTGCCTCCCAGGATCCACATAAGTAGGAAGCTGGAATCAGGAGCAGAACCAGGCTTCAGCCCCAGGCATTCTGATATGGGATGGGGGTATCTTCTTCACTAAGTCTAACTGCTAGGCCAAATGCCCACCCCCAGATTAAGGATTTTTAACATGGCCAGAGTTAAAAGCTATTAAAAAAACACATATGGGCAGTAGGGGAGGGGGGCAGTGCTGTGGCATAGTGGATGAAGCTGCCAACTCCTATAGCACCACATCCCATAGGGGCGCCGGTTTCAGTCCCAGCTGATCTGCTTCTGATCCAGCTCCCTGCTAACATACCTGGGAAAGCAATGGAGTATGCTTGGGCCCCTGCACCCATGTAGGAGACCCAGAAAAGGTTCTGGGTTCCTGGCTTTGGTCTGGCCCAGCTCCGGCCAATGTAGCCATCTGGGATATAATCAGTAGATGAAAGATCTCTCTGTATCTCACTCTCTTTCTGTAACTCTGCCTTTCAAATAAAACAAGTAATAGTAATAAACACATGTGGTCTCAAGTCTGAAAATTCGGCAATATCTTGCCAAAATACATATCTGAACTTGGCTTTAAATGACTTAAAAGCCAAATATTGTCTTTAAAGAACATCTTAAGATAAAGCTGGCAAAGCTCCAAGTGGTTTATGTATTGTATGTGTCTATGTCTGGGAACATGGACAGTCATCCAGTCTTCCTGAGTGGATTCGCAAAAAGCTGATAGGAAGCAGAGGCAGGACTTGATCTCAGGCACTCAATATGGTGCTTTGCCACAATGTCCACACCAACAAAAGCTTTTCAAAAAAATCATTTACCAGGAAATATTTTTCTTTTTTCTTTTTTTTTTGACAGGCAGAGTGGACAGTGAGAGAGACAGAGAAAGGTCTTCCTTTACCGTTGGTTCACCCTCCAATGGCCGCTGTGGCTGGCGCGCTGCAGCCAGTGCATCGTGCTGCTCTGAAGCCAGGAGCCAGGTGCTTCTCTTGGTTGCCCATGCAGGTGCAGGGCCCAAGCGCCGGCAAACCAGGAAATATTTTCAAGAAAATATATAAAAAGTAACTAGTTGGCTGGCACCGTGGCTCACTAGGCTAATTCTCCACCTGCGGCGCCGGCACACCAGGTTCTAGTCCTGGTCAGGGCGCCGGATTCTGTCCCAGTTGCTCCTCTTCCAGTCCAGCTCTCTGCTGTGGCCCGGAAGTGCAGTGGAGGATGGCCCAAGTGCTTGGGTCCCTGCACCCACATGGGAGACCAAGAGAAGCACCTGGCTCTGAGCTTCGGATCAGCACAGGTGCGCCGGCCGCAGCGGCCATTGTGGGGTGAACCAAGGGAAAAGGAAGTCCTTTCTCTCTCACTGTCCATTCTGCCTGTCAAAAAAAAAAAAAAAAAAAAAAAAACTAGTCTACACTGATTAAAATTAATCAGACGATTCTGGTCATTTGGGGGGAAAAAGTGAGTGAACAACTATTTCAAAAATATTTATTATCTAAAATTCTACTAATCAGAAATCTCTATTAGTATTCCAATACTTCAAGATCAGTGACAATCTTTATACCAGAAGCAGTACAAAATTTTATCTATATTTAACTGCATTCTAATTATTTAAACTTAGAAATATATTACAGACAAGAAGAACCAAAGATTGTATATGCAGTAAGTTTCAGGGGGGAGCATTTGGCCCAGTGGTTAAGACGCCCATTAGGATGCCTGTAACCTGGGTTCAATTCCCGGCTCCAGCTCCTGACTCTACAGGCCCTGGGAGGTAGCAGCACTGGTTGAAGTAGCTGGGTCCCTGCCACCTGTGTGGGACACCCAGATTGAGTTTTCAGTTGCAGGCATTTGAGGAATGATCCCCAGTGAGGAAGCTTGCTCTCGCTTACTCTCAAATAAATGAAGAAATAAATACATATTTTTTAAAAGAATAAATTCAACTTGAATGTCAGCTTGATCACTGTCAGGCTCTGTGGCCTTAGTCAATATAGTTTATATTGCTAATTTGAAATTTTCTCACCTATTAAATGGTAGCATCATTACCTGTCCTGCTTACTCCAAAAGCTTGCCTTGAATGATGGGCATGAATGCATTTTGTAAAACCTGAAAGACTATATAAATGGCCATCTGTCAGCCATAGCACTAAGAATTTTACTCAAGGGGCCAGCTCTGTGTGTGCTGTGGCTTAGCTGGTAAAGCTACCGCCTGCAGTACAGGCATCCGATATGGGCATTGGTTTGTATCACAGCTGCTCCACTTCTGGATCCAGCTCTCTGCTATGGCCTAGGAAAGCAGTAGAAGATGGCCCAAGTCCTTGGGTCCCTGCACCCACGAGAGAGACCTAGAAGAAGCTCCTGGCTTCAGATGGGCTCATCTGCAGCCAATTGGGGAGGGAATCAGTGGATGGAAGACACCTCTCTTTCTCTGCCTCTCTTTCTCTCTCTGTGTAACTGTGACTTTCAAATAAATAAATCTTTAAAAGATTTTTTTACTTGAGTAGTGATTTATTGATTGTATATCACATACACAAAAGTAGCATCACTTAAATGCTCACTGTATTTAAATGTTCCAAAAGTACAAAAGTGATCACACACTAAGGAAAGAGTGATCTTGTAAGAAATTATTACTATGAGGGAGCCTCAAAAATTTCATGAAAAACTTGTTATGATTCTAGGTAGGGTATCCATGTCACATTCTGGGGTGTCTAAATACCTGGCTCCGGCTCCTGGTCCAACTTCTTGCTGGTATAGATCCTGGAAGGTCTAGGTATATGGACTAGGTCACTCACTATTCACCACATAACTTGTTTATCAAGGCCTTTTAAGACCATTCGTGTTAATTAACTAATGTGGGTAGTTATCAAGCAAAGAGCAATGATCACCTGTCTTCTTCCCATCCATCCTGGCTCTTCTCTATAACGTAATTCCTCTCTGACCACAGGACCTGCTGATGTTGAACAACTGTGTTCCAGGCAATACATAGGTGTTAACAAACATTATTTCAGCTTACCTCTAACTTTTGAAGTTCTACTATCATCTTCATTGTAAATATGGAATTTGAGACTCATGAAGATAAGGAACTCCTCACTATCACACAATCAAGGCTAACACAGAGCTTCAACCCCAGGTTAAGTCTGATTCCACATTCTAGTTCTCTCCCTAAATATATCACTGTCTTTGGTCATTATATTATGCTAATCACCACTTGCTTTTCCCTTTCTCACTTCTTTTTGAACAAAAACGCTCAAGATAGGTAACAAACAAGAAGTCTGGGGGAAAAAAAAAAAAAAGGTGGTGGCAGCCCAGCACTGTGGCTTAGCAGGTAAAGCCACTGTCTGCAGTGCCCGCATCCGACATGGGCCCCAGTTTGAGTCCAGGCTGCTTCATTTCCCATCCGGCTCCCTGCTAATGTTCCTGGGGTAACAGTGGAGGATGGCCCAAGTCCTTGGGCCCCAAACCCACGCGGGAGACCCAGATGAAGCTCCTGGCTTCTGGCTTCAGCCTGGCCCATCCCTAGCCAATGCAGCCATTTGGAGGAATAAACCAGCAAATGGAAGATATTCTTTCTCTCTTTGTCTCTCTCTCTCTCTCTTCAATTTATATACAAATGGACTCACACAGAAAGTGCTGCTTTTCAAGTAAATAAGTAAATCATTTTTAGAAGAGGAGGAGGAAGAGAAGAAGGGGGCTAGGAAGAGGAAAAAGAAGAAGAAAAAGAGACCTAACAGGTACTTTGCATCCAAAAGGTTGATAAATATAGGAAAAGGTGCTCAGCTTTACTGTCAGCAGAGAAAGGCAAAGTGAGGCTATAATGGGATGCTTCTGTTTACTGGCCTGCCTGGCTAAAATGTAAAGGGTAACACCAAATGTAAATGAGGCACTGTGGGTGGGAGTTCAAATGGATTACATGCTTCAGAAAGCTTTTACCAGTCTCTGTTTAACCTTGGGACTTGGCAGTTCAGTTCCTAGATATATATTCAACATAAATATTCACAATAGGGCATGACACAAAGATTTAAGACAGCACTAATTGTAATAGCCCTAAACTAGAAACTGAATGCTCATCACAATACATAATGACATCATGGTATAATCACATAATGGAATACTATGCAGCCATGAGAATCAGCAAGCCACAGTTATAACTACATTTTTAAAAAAAGATTTATTTGAAAGACAGAGCTACACAGAGGCAGAGGCAGAGAGAAAGGGAGGTCTTCCATTTTCTGGTTCACTCCCTGAGATGGCTGCAATGGCCAGAACTGAGCCAATCTGAAGCCAGGAGCCAGAAGTCTCTTCCAGGTCTCCCACGTGGGTGCAGGGGTCCAAGGACTTGGGCCATCTTCCACTGCTTTCCCAGGCACATTAGCAGGGAGCTGGATCGGAAGTGGAGCAGACAGGACTCGAACCAGTGCCTATATGGGATGCCAGCACCAAAGGTGACAGCTTTACCTGCTATGCCACAGTGATGGCCCCATAATTACTTCTAACCATAAAGGTTCATCTCATACAAATAATGATGAATGACACAAGCTGGACCAAGAAGCACTTTCTGTGTGAGTCCATTTGTATATAAATTGAAAACAGGAACAACTATGACATTAGAATTCAGATTAATGGGTATCCTAAGGTAGAGGAGACAGGCAACTTGCCATTGGAAGGGAAGGTCAAGATACTGACAAGGCCAAATTGCTTTTCTTTTCTTTCCTCTTCTTTAAATAAAGATTTATTAATATATTTGAAAGGCAGAGGTACAGAGAGAGAAACAAAGTGAGCTCTTCCATCTACAGGTTCACTCCCCAAATGACTGCAACAGCCAAGGCCAAAGCCAGGAGCTTCTTTCAAGTCTCCCACATGGGTGCAGAGACCCAAGCACTTGGGGCCATCTTCCACTGCTTTCCCAGGCACATTAGCAGGGAGCAGGATTGGTAGAGGAGCAGCTGGGATTTGAACTTCTGCTCATATGGGATGCTAGCATCAAAGGCAGTAGCTTAGCCTGCTGTGACATGAGACTGGCTGACCCAAGATCTGATTTTTTTTTATTTTACAGATAGAGTTATATATATATTTTACAGATAGAGTTATAGACAGTGAGAGAGAGAGACATAGAGAAAGGTCTTCCTTCCGTTCGTTCACCCCCCAAATGGCCACTACAGCCGGCGCTCTGCGCCAATCTGAAGCCAGGAGCCAGGTGCTTTTCCTGGTCTCCCATGCGGGTGCAGGCACTCAAGCACTTGAGCCATCCTCCACTGCCCTTCCAGGCCACAGCAGAGAGCTGGACTGGAAGAGGAGCAACCGGGACTAGAACCCGGTGCCCATATGGGATGCCAGCGCTGCAGGTGGAGGATTAACCAAGTGAGCCACGGCACCAGCCCCCCCAAGGTCTGATTTTTGATGTGGGTGCTAACACAGGCTTGTTCACTTGTAGAAGATTCCTTGGCTCAACCCCTACCATTTCCATACCCACTTTTCTTCACGTACAACTGTAACATAATACACTCGCATAGAAAGTCTCAATCTCTGTTCGCAAAGCATACCAACGTCAATACTTCAGAAGTGGTTTGGCAGAATGCGCACAGAGCTTACCTTGTTTATATATCCTTTTAAGTTGAAAAGTATTTATTCAGCTGACAGATTTTAATGCCATTTAATAGAATAGACATTTTGGGTAAACACAGGAATTAGTTCTGAGACATAAAGCTGGGTTCTAGAAGAATGATTGCTAGGCATAAACAAAATAATGAAGACCAGAACTTCAAAAGAAATAATGTCAAAAGCAGAGGCTTATGCACTGAATCTTATGGAGAAAGACAAGAGCTCCAGCCTACAGCAAGGGCCTGCTGCTCACAGAACAATCTTTGAATGTGAAGGCAACATTAAACAGTGAGGGGAGGAAGGCTAATAAAAGCAACAGCTATGAGAGGTGAGAAGTGAGAATTATGGCATGTGCCTATAACTTTCTTTGAAGCCCACATAACTTTCATATTCTTTCTTAGAGACAATGTTAGAGTAGGAGGAAACCTTCAGAAAGCTGTCATACTTACTAAAAAGAAAAAAGGCTTAAGAATTAGTGGAAGACTTGGATATACATACATATATGTCAACTGATTTATAGATTACATCTAATACATGTGTCTTGAATATAACTATATCTACTAGATACCTATGTATGTATATAAATGTTGGACTTTAGTACTGGTATGAGCTGAATCATCATTTCCCCAAATTGGCAACAGTTTCAAGAAAGGTCACCAGGACAGCCCACCTGTGACATGACTCAATCACTGGTAGTACATGGCCAGGCGTGGGAAGTGGGGTTAAGCTGCCCTATGCTTTGGTGTCATCCTCGGTATTCTATGGGCAGCTTGCATACTGTCATTTGTTTTGCAGGCATATTAGTGATCTTATGGACACACACACACACACACACATAGGTGCAATGAGTTTTTTTCTTCCAAGGAAAATTAATGTGTTTCAGATTTGACACCCCTATACCTGTGAGTGGGCCATGTATAAAGAAAACTGCAGACCATATATTAAACTGCCAAAGAGAGGTTAAACAGCAGCAGGTCGGTTACAGGTGAGGGTTTCCAAGTGATAAAGGAAAACTGATCCCTAGTGACCAAGATATATGAACTTATCTTAGATTTAAAATATACTGTGTTATATACTTTGCATTTCCTTAACCAAACTACAATTCTTAAAAAAGTTTAAGAATTAGCAGATGAACAAAATCTCCATGTTCTTCAATCAAGACTTCCCAAAACACAGATTATATTATCTCTTTTTCTACCTATACACACGTTCAGTGCAAGGAAAAGGAAAAAATCAGTAGGGTAAAACGTGTTGCCTTGTTTGAGACCTTGTTTCAGAATTCCTATATTCAGTAGGCATATCTAACCAGAGATTTCTTCTAATTCCCCATATGAGAATAAACAAACAGAAATACACAATTCAGTCTTCACTATTCTATAAAAATATAAATTTCTAATTTCAAGTGACCTTTATTCTTAATTAAAGGTTTATTTATGTGGATAATTTCATACTCTAAAAAGTTTATAGCAATTATTCCCAAATCTTATTAAAAAGCAATTCATTTTTCATTGGAAAAACCCCATCTGTCCCTGCAGATGTCGTCTTTAAGAGCCTTACCTGGCTCCTCACTACCACACTGACTGCTGTCAACTGTTGCATTCAAAGGGCGAATGGCACCCAATGTATCATGGGTACAGAAAGCTTGAGATTAGAGAGGCTTTTGCTTATTTAATAAAATTGACTATTAAACTTTAGGATTTGGTAGAAGGTTAGTTATCCCTCCCCCACGTTCTCACCCCCAAGTTTCCAACTTTGTCTTTCAGATCATATCAGATTTTGACCTTGCTTGTCCTGGAAGACTCACCTATATCTCTTATGCTGGCTAATTTGCCAAGGTCAAAGGCTTCTTCACATTATACCCTTAAGTACTGATTGGCTTTCTTTGGCATTGTTCTGTTTGTTTTGCAGCCAGAAATCTCAAACCAGTACTAAGCTATTCAGCACTGCAGTTTGGCTAGCCTGCACAAACCTCCGGTTCTCCTCCACATCACTCCCTGAAAATAAAGTGGCTGCACGCACGCGGAGTATGAAAATAAAGCAAGAGCTTCCTCAGAGCTCAGCGGCTAGCATACTGCACAGCATATTTCAATTAGCCTCCTATCATTTCAAGGAGCGATACTTCTGTGTGAGCTTGCCTTATAGAATTTAACATTAAGACAGCCATTTTGCACAAACATAGCAGGTCCATGAAATTAGGGTTATTTCAGCGAAGCAGTCACAAGACGGTAAAGCTGTTGTGAATGCTGGCGTTACTGCAACAGCTGTGTCATCCATCGAATGATTATCATCTACTATTTTTCTGAAGCTGTTGAAAACAGGATTCAACATTAGCCTCTGTGGCTATCTTTCATTTGACAAACCCCACAGATTTTCTCCATAGGAAAGATTTTTCCCAATGCCATAATTAAAACATGCAATCAGGGCTACTCCGGGCAAAGGAGGCTATCAACTGGTTTGACCTGATCCAGATCTGAGACAACAGACTTCCCCCTTCAATCCCCCCTGCAAGTTATTTCCAGCCTTATCAAAGTAACATGGCATAGAAGATAGAGAAAAACATCTCCACAGACATCTCAGGAGCTCACAGACCTCAGGTGCCTGGAAAACATGTGGTACCAATGACTGCCTGTCTGGTTGGTTCAGCACAGGGATTAAAAAGCATCTGATAGAGGCGACATGCATCAGACACACACGAACAGGATTTTCAGCTCCCGGTCGCCAATGTATAGCAACAGAAACTTACATAGGACACCCGTACTCGCCGGCGATGTACCAGCCCGCAGCACTGCATGAAGAGGGGGCAGAAGGCAGTCCGCGCGTGGCCTCACCGAGCTGCACTGTGCCTCGTCTTCTCGTCACGGCCACTGTCCATTTCTTCCCACCTTCCACTCCCAGGTATGAGGCATGGGCAAATCAACACTTAGCTTCTGCCTCCTAGGTAGTTTCTACCCACACCACCATTCCTGTGGGCATGCCAAAACTTTGGTCCCCCCTGTGGGTCTTTGTTTCCAGGTAATTTGAGCTCCTCTTCTTCAGGGGGGTTGCCTCTTGGCAAGAATCTACTGAAAGCAGCATTTATTCTCCTGAAGTGACTACTGCTAACACCCAGTGAGGACTGTCCAATTCGTCAGGATTCCTTGGCAACGTTTTTACAGGAGCCATTCTCAACCAGGGAGATTGTCAAACATCAGACAGTCTTGCATTTCACCTACTCCTGCTGCTGTTTATGTGACTGCTTCCCGTGAACGCCGCTGCTCCCGCTGCCGCTCGGCTCTGCCTGCCTCCCTCGCAAGGCACAGACTGGCAACAGCATCCAGGATTCAACGATGCCTCTGGAAACCCTTTGGGCAGAGCTGATTTGCTGTTTCTCCCTCCTCCCCTTCCCCTGAAAAACTGCGGAGTCTAGACTTGAATCCACTGTGGATTCCTAGGACCACAGAAGCACCGTCCAGACTATCAGAGGCTTTGTCCTGCAGTACGCATTTCACAGGGACCACAGGAGGCATCCCCGGAGTGGCCTCGGGACCTAACTCAGCCACCACTGCGGCTGCGGGGTTTCTTGTGCTCACTGCCAAATATTCATTTTCTACATTAAAGCAGGCTACATAAACATAATGCTGGCAGGCACACAGAGCAGACATAATTAATTAATAAGAGACTGTATCACCTATGATTTAGACACAAGAAACTAAATAAGGCTACCTTTCAAGTCAGAGCTGCCAAGTGAATACTCCCTGTGAGCTATTACGTACAGCCTTCCCTGAAGACACAGTTTTCAGAGACTGAGCTGGTCCTGACACTCTGGCTAAACAGCCTTGTGCATGTCACACCCGAGAGAGAAATGATGAACGCACTTAGGGATTCAGCTATTCATTTGTATGATATCAACCATTCGAATAAGCAATGATTCAGTGAGCCACAGTTATTGATCCTAATCCGCTCCAGGCACACCCAAGTCACTCTCTAGATGGTTGCCACTGAAGGAGGCACATTAATTATTTCATATTATAGATCAGAATCGACCATCATTATGCTCTCCAGGCCCATGGAAAATGGAAATCTATTCATTCTCAACACTTCACCAATGTTTTCTTAAAACCTATAATTCAACAGAACAATGTAATTATAATAATAGTAATTATTATTAACCTAAGAGTCCATTAGAACAGAAAACAATTCTTGTGTTAGCACAATCTTCTCATTTAACCACTAAAGTAACAGGCTGAACTTGGGTATATGTTTTGTCTATCATTAAAATAAGCAACAGTGTAAGACCTCATAATTTAAATGATTCAAAGTCTATGAAAATTCTATGTCTTCATCATATGTTAATTAATCCTCTATATACTTGAAAGACTAAAAAGAAATAGACTACAAATTGACAAAAAGCTACTTTATTAAATTAGAAACCCAGAGTAAAAGGGAATTTCTGGATTATGCTACAGGTTGGCTTCTGAAGTAAGTTTAGAAAAAACTCAACATTTTCTGGACCACACAAGATATATTCCTATTAGGTAGAATTTCAATTTGACTTTTTAAAGAAACCTTGGTGAGGAATATAAGTAATATAACAGAACATATAATTCAAATTCAAATTTTAAGGCCCCTTCCTCACCTCAATCACCACACATTTAACAGAGTAACTGAAGAGACATAAAGACTAAAAATAAAGTTAGAACAGGATGAAAACACTGGGGAAATGATCTCTTCTAGGATGCTGAATTTGAGTTGCAATTCACCTTTTTATTGGCTATGATATTTTTATACATGAGAGATTTCCCTGTTCATCAGAGATTCCACCCACCCATTCAAGAATCCATGAAAGAATGCCAAGCAGTAGCTAATTTGATTTGGCAAACATCTACAGAGCACCTTCCATTTGCTCATCACTGTGCTAAGGTGCTAGGGATACGAACTGAGTACAGTTCAGTCATGTATGAGTCTAGGCACTTTTAACAGAGGCAAGATGACACTGTGTTTATGTGCAAATGTGAATACCCGGAAACATCTCCCAACTACCCCTGGAAGGACACTACAGGTTTCACAGAAATGAGGGCACTTGGGCTGCCCTTTCCAGGATGAGTAAAACTGCACCCAGTAGAAAATGGGGAGAGAGAGAGCCCCAGGCAATGGGGCAGTGAATGCAAAGGCACAGAGGTTTGCACAAAAAATAATTATTTAGAATGTACAAGAAGAATGTATACAGATGAAAAATTCATGCTTCTATTCAGATACCCAGGATACACACACAGACTCTGAACTCAGCTGAGTTCTTCCCCAAATCCAGCCCTACTTCATCTCTGCATCCCTAGCACTTAGCATAGTAATTGACATATAGAAGAACAACAGGGACTGGTGCTATGGTGTAGTGGGTAAAGCTGCTGCCTGCAGTGCCGGCATCCCATATGGGTGCCGGTTCGAGACCTGGCTGCTCCACTTCTGATCCAGCTGTCTGCTATGGCCTGGGAAAGCAGTAGAAGATGGCCCAGGTCCTTGGTCCCCTGCACCTGCGTGGGAGACCCGGAAGAAGCTCCTGGCTTTGGATGAGCTCAGGTCCGGGCGTTGCGGCCACTTGGGGAGTGAACCAACGGATGGAAGACCTCCTTCTCCCCTCCCCTCTTCCTCTCCCCCACCATGTGTGTAACTGTGACTTTCAAGTAAAAATAAATAAATCTTAAAAATAAAAAACAAAGACTTGCAGTTGTCACCTTATGACCCACTCTTCACTATCTCTTTAGTAATAGATATGAACATATGGCTGTTGCACTGGGACAAATATCCCAGCCTCCCTTGCAAAACTGGGTAGCCAGGTTAACTGCAGTCAAGCGACAAAGCTGAAATGTGACATAGCAACACCCACATCATATCCTTGAGTGGGAAAGGAGTGTGCCTGCCCCTCTTGCTTTTCCTAGTTCTGCTTGGCCTGGAAGTACCCCGCTGAGTGCTGCATCAACCACTGTCCACGCAAAGAAAGCTGCGCATTCAAGAGAATGAAGCCACAAGATGGGAAACACCAGAGTCCCTGGGACCAGGAGCTGCCCCCCAATTCCTACCAGGGGCCTCACCTCCGCTGGGACCGCAGCATGAAGGAGAAAGAAACTTGCATGCTATTAAGTCACGTTTACTTTGACCTCAGTTTTAGAAGCTAACTCTATATTTTAAAAGCATCTCAAAGTGTTTCTGGAATGAATAATTAATTGACAGACTCCAAAATTGCAGAGGAGGTAGGGGAGTGGGAGAGCCAAGAACTGCCCGAGAGTGGAAGGAAGAGTCAGGAGCCCAGGACACAGTGCTGTGCCCGGACCACAGCAAACACTCACACCTCACCTGGGAGGAGGACCCACAACACCACTCCGGCTTTTCACTGAGGAAGTACCTGCTGCCTCACTAAGAACTTGGAAAAGAAATCCCCCAACTATGTGGTCTAAGAAAACTGGCCAACAGTTCAGGGTGAGTGAGAAATGTGAAGCTTTTAAGCTTCTGTACTTATCCGCAGTAAATGTCTATCTAATCTACTAAAGTCAAATCAAATAAAGTCAATAAAACTAACTCTGGGATCATGTAGCTAAATTGCAAACCTAATGAATTGTTAAATTAGCTATTTTGTATAACAAAAAGATGAGATATATTAAGAATAAAATGTCAAAAAGTGACAAGGATAAGTAAATATTAAGGGCAAGCAATTAAAAACACTACAGATAAATATATGTGACACCAATGACAGATACTTTTTTAAAAATCTAAGATTTATTTCTGGATAAGTTTTTATGAAGTGGGAGAATTAAGGTTTCTTTACTGTTCACTTTCCACGTCACTATTAGCTAGGAAGGTTAAAATTCACAGCAAATGCTCAACATTGGATAGGAGCCAGCACTGTGGTGTAGCAGGTAAAGCTACCACCTGCAACGCTGATATTCCATTGAGCGCTGGTTCATGTCTCGGCTGCTCCTCTTCAGATCCAGCTCCCTTGGATCTGCTTGGGCCCTTGTCATCCATATGGGAGACCCAGATGAAGCTCTTGGCTCCTGGCTTCTGCCTGGTTCAGCCCTGTCCATTGTGGTCATTTGGACAGTGAACCAGCAGATGGAGGATTAATCTCTGTGTGTGTGTCTGTCTGTCTCACCCAATCTCTCCGTAACTCTGCCTTTCAAATAAATACATACTTTTAAAAAAACTGGATGAAGCACTTCCTCAGTGAAGGAAACTCTGAAAATGAGGGCTAAAGCCAGGTATCCAAAGCCTTGTGTGCTGGAACTGGAGGCTCCTTGTGGCTGTGGCTTCAGGAAAGAGGTGTCTCTCCTCACAGACACCCAGCACATAGACCCACGATGCTCCACCTGCCTATGCTGCTGAGACCGCAACCACACAGAGCCTGGCATTCTTAAATTACCAAAAACATCCTCACTATTTTCAATATATATTCAATATATATATTTTTCACTTATATTTTCAATATAAGTGAAAAATGGACCAGTATTCATCCATGTAGTCAACAGTCCCTGTCAATTGATTTTCACCGTGTATGTCTCTGTTGGGCACCAGAAATAAAAAGGGTAAATAAAATAACCAACATCCTTGATTACAGAGGGCTGGAAAATCCAGGGAGCAAGAGAATTTAATGCAATAATCACATAAACATGTGATTATAGACTGGTAAGTTCTCTGAATGGAAGTAGAGATACTATGAAAATGAAGAGCACCGCATACATCTTCTGGAATGCCACGGATCAGAAAACACTTCTCTGGGGAAGTGCTATGTGAGCTGAGGCGCCTAGGGGAAGGAGTTAACCAAACACCGGGGAGATGAGGTGGGAAGAGGAGTGCAGCAGCCAGTCCCAGCAGAAGGGAAGTTCTTTACAAAGGTCTTGTGGCCGAAGAGAGAGCATTGTGTTTAAAGCAGCTGAAGGGCAGAGAGAGAGGAAGGCAGGTGAGTGAGGTTAGAGGCAGGTGATCAACCAGTCCTGAGGACCCTGCAGGGCATCTTTATCTTTATAATCAGAGCAGTGGGACTCCACTCAGACAGCCAAGAGGCATGGTAGGGCAGCTGGGTACCATTTACCATGTACCCTGGCAGGAGAGCTGGGCTAGATCCCAGTCAGCTGGAGAGGAAGCAGGGAGACCGGTTAAGAAGCTGCCACGTTATCCAAGTAAAAGGCAAAGTCTTAGTTAAGGAGCTGGAGGCAGAAGGGGAGAGAAGTGGATGAATCTGGGAGATATCTAGGAATTAAAAGAGATAAATGCAAAAAAAAAAAAAAAAAAAAACAGAAAAATGAAACCCAATGTAAAATATACATATTCCCAAAGTTCCATTTCTGGATATTTCTAGGCATTTCTGAAGATCCATCTCCCATAGCAGTGCATGATGGACCTTTCTGCTCATGTCTGTTCAAATTTGCTGCTATTCTTGGTCCTAATCTCATTCCTCTCCTCAGGATCCTGAACAAAAACTCCACCTGGCCCCTCGTATCTTCCACTGAACCCTACTTTTTAGCCATCAAAAACCACCACAGTAGGGGAGGTGTTTAGCGGAGTGGTTAAGATGTCCACGTCCTAATTCGGAGTGCCCGGTTCTGATTCCTGGCTCCAGCTTCCTGCTAATGCAGAACCTGGAAGGGAGCAGGGGTGGCTCCAGTAATTGCTGTGACCCATGTGTGAGATGTGGATTGTATTCTGGCCTCCTGGCTCTGGGCCCAGCCCAGCTCTGGCCAACACCATTACATGGGGAGTGAACCAGCAGACAGGTACTCTATCGGTGTCTGTCTCTGTCTCTCTGAAATGAATTTAAAAGTTTTGTAAAAACCCACTATGTTATCCCAGATTCTATAGAACTGATCATCTTTTTTTTCCTCTAAATTGCCATTTATTTCTCACCAAATTGGGTTTGCTTTTTATATACTATGATTTGTTTGTTTGAGGACAGATCTATCCATCTACCTACCTACCTACCTGAAAGGTAGAATGACCAGGGAGGGAGCTGACAGACAGATAGACAGCAAGTCAGAGATACTGAGAGAGATGTTCCATCTACTGGCTCACTCCCCAAATAGCTACCACGGCTGAGGCCAGGAGCCTGGAACCCCAGCCAGGTCTCCCTCATAAGTGGCAAGGGCCCAAGTACTAGGGCCATCCTTCACTGCCCCCCAGCCACATTAGCAGGGAGCTGGATGAGAAGTGGAGAGATCAGGACTTGAACAAGCACTCAGGGAAGCTGACACTGCAGGCAGTGGCTTACCTGGCTGCACCGCAAAGCTGGCCCCTGTTGGTTTGGGTTTTTGGAACAACATTCAAGCATTGCTTCTGAGTAGTAAGAGTGCCATCATTTGTCTGTTCACTACCTCTATACAGAGAGCAGCAGAAGTAAACAGCACAACCACATCAATGTCAGCAGGGGAGAAGAAGTCATACTTGTGAAGTTACCAATAATCACAGAATGCGTTTGTGTCGTCATGGCTAGTTTAAAACGTAGTAGGGGTTGCAGAGTTAGACATCATACCATGCATTCGAGACTGCTAGAGCACTGTGTAATCCCAATAAATCCTGGTTCTCTTACTGCTGTCACACCGAAGTAAGTGCCATGCGGCATCAAAACAAGTCAGGTAAAATCAAATACATAACTGTATAGCTCAAAGAACCCTAGAACCCACAGCGACACTTCCCAATAATCCCTTCTTTCCTCCCCCCGTCGCTCATTCCCGAAAGGCCCTGAAAGCCAGCCTCCACTTTCCAGCACAAGGGAAAGGCCCTCTCCCAGGTGCTCAGCTTCCTGGCTTGCTTCTCCACGTGCACACACTCCCCCCAGTCCCCAACAGGGTTGATTTGCTGAGTTTCTGTAGTTGTTTAGTTCCTTTCAATTGATCTCATTTCACTCAAATTCTGAACAAGCAGAGTTGCAAAACAAAACCTCTACTCCCTGTTATTGTACATTTTTAGCCCAATCTTTCTCTACTGGAACTTTAAGCCTGGTACTACGGAGTGGCCAATGCTGGGAACATACTTAGATGCTGATGGAAGGAGAAGCCCTGAGCAGACAAAGGGAAAAGGCCAAGGGCATTCATGGGGTAAACTCTTCCAGGCCCCCCTATTCAACCAGTCCATGCGTTCATTGTAACTGTATGGAAATGTACTATGTATATAAGGAAGAGAACACCATTCCCTGAGTGCAAAAAGGCAAGGCACATTATTCATAATGCAACATTTCCTGAACCAATCTATGATGGCACCAGGATAAAGTGTTTCCCAGCAGCTATTTTGATTTTTCTCTTTGTTTGGAAACACTAAGAAGGAGAAACACGTATTATCTCTGAATTTGCCTTGAAATAGTCCCGATAGATTGTGGAATTCTATGACATATCTGTATCTATTTCTACCTATATAAATGATGAGTGGCAAAGATGAAGAATAACAGTAGATGTATTGACTCCTAAATTCCAGTCGCTATAATATTCTCAGCTCTTCACACAGCTCATCCTTTGATTCTCAGGAGCTCCAAGTAAAACTTTTATCTCCACTTAAAAAAAAAAAAAAAGAAATCAAGGCACTGTGAAGTGAATTGCCAAGGCAATGGCAGAGTCAGGATTTCTACTTAAGAAGTTTGACTCCTGAATCTTTAGCCTTTAAACACCATCCTATCTCCTCTACAACAGATAAAAGTTATCGTGATAAGCTGTCCTGGAGGAGTACACGATGGTTTAGTTAACCAACCTAACCATACAACAGATGTTTTTCACCCTGAGCCTTAGTCACTATCTCGCTTTTAGAAGTTCACCTTCTGGAAGTTTGTCCCTAAATCATCCTGTCTTTCTACAAAACATTCCTACCTCTTTTTTTTTTTTTTTCCCTTTTCCATTGTTGCTACATCTGAAATTCCACCTACTGGAAAATTCACATCACAAATATCTTCTTAAAAAACCTAGGGTCCTGGGCTGTGGCGTAGCCGGTGAAGCCGCCTCCTGCAGTGCTGGCATCCCATCTGGGCGCCAGTTCAGGTCCTGGCTGCTCCACTTCTGATGCAGCTCTCTGCTATGGCCTGGGAAAGCAGTAGAAGATGGCCCAAGTGCTTGTGCCCCTGCACCCACATGGGAGACCGGGAGGAGGCTCCAGACTCCTGGCTTTGGATCAGTGCAGCTCCAGCCGACGCTGCCATTTGGTGAGTGAACCAGTGGATGGAAGATCTAACTCACTCTCTCTCTCTCTGCCTCTCTATAGCTCTGCCTTTCAAATAAATAAAAAATATTTTTAAAAAAGTTAAGCATCCTTAAAATACAGATGCTATAATAAATTATTTAAAACATTATTTTATGTACCTATAGCTCTTATCCATTTCCCATCTAGTTTCAAAAATAATTTAAGTTAATTTATAAGAATAAATTTAAACATAATATTTAGTAGCATGAAATAAAAAGGAATTAAAAAGAAGAGAGTCATAAATTTGGGGACCAAAAACTAGAGGCAGAAATGAGGCTTGAAATATATCCCATACTAATCAATACTTTTTTTTTTTTTAAAGATTTATTTATTTATCTGAAAGAGTTACAGAGAGAGGTAGAGACAGAGAGAAAGGTCTTCCATCTGATGGTTCACTCCCCAATTGGCCACAACACAACAGCGGAGCTGTACTGATCTGAAGCCAGGAGCCAGGAGCTTCTTCCAGGTCTCCCACGCAGGTTCAGGGGCCCAAGGACTTGGGCCATCTTGTACTGTTTTCCCAGGCCATAGCAGAGAGCTGGATCAGAAAAGGAGCATCCAGGACAAGAACCCGCACACATATGGGATGCCAGCACTTCAGGCCAAGGCGTTAACCCACTGCGCCACAGTGCCGGCCCCTCAATACATTTCTTAAAAATGAGCCATATACTTGGCTCTAAGCTTTCTAGCAGCCAACTCAAAAAGGGAAACTCGGTCAGTTATATAATTTACTGGCCATAAGCTTAAAATAAACCAAATGCTCAGAAGCGGGAAGACTCTGCCTGGCAGTAACAGCAGACACTGAATTCTCCTGGAGGCCCAGACAACGGAACACTGTGTAAAGAAAGGCCCAAGCAGCTCTCCTGACAACATCCTTACTGTAAATGCACTGGCCTGCGTAAGCTCCTCTCGAGACTGACCTTCAGGGGGAGGTCCTGGTCTCCCAGCACAGCAACAGGCAGCAAGGCACCATGTGGCTGGAGGGGAGAGCGGCCTGCTCAAGACAGCGGATGCCTTACAGATGTGGCTTAACTCAAGCACAGTAATAACAACTAGAAACTAACAGCCGAGCTCATGCTCACTGATGCCGGTACTCAGTGAGCGTTATTCCTTCTACCCTCAGAACAATTAGGAAGACTGTTAGCATCCATCACAGGGCTGAGCATGGCGTGACCTGGCTAAGTTGTAGGCAGCAGAAAAGGGCTCCGAATCCAGACCTGTGGAACTCCAGAGCACTTGCTGACAGGCACTAGGCCTCCGGAGTTTCAGAAGTGAATGGAACTGGTGCCCTTTAAACAATCTACTGAGTATTGTGTTTTCAGAGATGGGCTTCTGGTCAACATCAGATGGCAATGACATTCAAACTATTCAACACAGACCTACAGGATTCACCCACAGTCAAGCCGGAAGTGTGGGCAAAGATGAGGACACTCACAGGAAGGGCCAGCCCACCTCAGCTTGCAGCCAGAGTTCAGGCAAATGGCTTTGCTTCCAAACACCTTTCCACCTGAACACCACTGCCGATTTTCAGCAAATGGCAAGAAGAGGAAGTCGGTGGCTTCCGTCCATGGGCACTCTGGGAGTAAGAATAGACCTGGGGGGGAGTTAGAGCCAAAGCCTGCCTGGGAATGGATACCTGGGGGAGGACTTGAGACAGGAGAGATGGGAAAAGGAAGTGAAACGGAGGATGAATTTTGTCAAGCTCAAAAACTACTTGCCTGGTCTTGGTTCCACACGAGGCTCCTCTGGGTATCTGAAATCTTTACTTTGTCCAAAGGTAAACAAGACTTTCTTCCATAGTTACTGCTTTCTGCTCTGTACATTGGGAATGGACAGCTTCAAAAAAGATGATAAAACCGAGGGCGGGCAACCTGACTCGCGGAACTAGTTAGTGAAGATGCGTTAAAGCACTCCAACAGTGACCTGTCTTTGCTGCGTGGCAATGAACTGGCTGTCACACACGTGTAAGAATGTTTCTTGGGGTAAGCATTCGGCACAGTAAATAAGATGCTGCTTGGGCTAAGAGGCCCACATTCCACATGGGAGTACCCGAGTTCCAGTGCTGGTTTTGCTCCCAATTCCCATTTACTGGCTAAGAAAAAGACCCTGGGGGCAGCAGGCGATGGTCACATGGGAGACCAGGTCTGGCCCAGCCCAGGCCATTGTGGGCATTTGGGGAGTGAATCAGCAGACAGAGGACCAACAGTCTTACTCTCCTCTCACTGTCTTTCAGCCTTTCACATAAATAAAGATCAGTGAAGGGGAGCCACGCTCCCAATTAAAAAAAAAAAAAAAAAAAAGACCATTTTTGAGGACTAGACATGAACAGGAGTTTAATAAAAAGGGACAAGAAAGTCAACTTACACAAGCACGTATTCAGAAGAAACGGAATTATATTAAAATTACCAAACTCACTATATCACTCGTTCAAATCACTTAGTAAATACTCTCAAAGAAAGCAGATTATAATAGTGTACATTAATCTCACCTAAGTTCACTGTGTATCTTAGTGTTAATGCTCACCTCATCCTCAAAGGAAGATCATAAATTGTTCTTTTCTACTCTGACATGAAACTGAACATTTTCTGATTAGTTTAATTACTTTAGAACATGAAAACAATCCCTTTAGAAAAAATAAATGCCAAAAAGAAGATACCGAATAGTGCTTATATTTTTTAAAGGCAGGAAATAATTGTCAATGAGAATTTAAGGAAAAAAAAAAACCCAAAAACCACAAACTGACCTGTCAAGTCACAGGAACAATTGTATCCATTAAAATAAGTAGAGGCCAGTGTTGTGGTATATTGGGTAACACTGCCACTTGCCATGCCAGCATCCCATATGGGCACCAGTTTGTATCCAGGCTGCTCCACTTCTGATACAGCTCCCTGCTTCATAGACTGGGAAAAGCAGTGGGAGACAGCCCACTCTCAGCTCCCATGGAACCAGACCAGCAACATACACTACTATCTTCAAAATGTCAATAGGCAGGCCGGCGCTGCGGCTCAACAGGCTAATCCTCTGCCTAGCGGCACCGGCACACCAGGTTCTAGTCCCGGTCGGGGCACCGGATTCTGTCCCAGTTGCCTCTCTTCCAGGCCAGCTCTCTGCTGTGGCCCGGGAGTGCAGTGGAGGATGGCCCAAGTGCTTGGGCCCTGCACCTGCATGGGAGACCAGGAGAAGCACCTGGCTCCTGCCATCAGATCAGCGCGGTGCGCCAGCCATTGGAGGGTGAACCAACGGCAAAGGAAGACCTTTCTCTCTGTCTCTCTCTCTTTCACTGTCCACTCTGCCTGTCAAAAAAAAAAAAATGTCAATACGCAACTTTTCTGTATTTTGTGGAGGATAAAGAATGACAGGGTTAGGTGAATTTCTGTCTTACATATGTAGTTAGGAAAGGGCTCTGAGAAAGACGAATTTTGAGCAGAACAAAATAATGGAGTGAAACTGTGACTCCCTGGGAAAAGAAAAAACCAAAGAAATCAAGGAGATGGGAAAGCCCCCGGCCCCCGGGGAGAACGGCAGGCAGTCACCTGTGCCCACTGAGTGACCAGCTGCCATGTCACAGGAACTGGACTTCATTCCCATTGTGAGGGAAGGCCACGGAGGGAGGGCTTTGTGACGGACACACACTTTAGTTGCCATCTCAGAAGTGACATTCCATCTGCGTGTGCAGACTTCAAGGAACTACGAGGAAAATGATGGATTATTTTTGAGACTATCGCAATGCTTCACGTTAGAAGAGTTTGGTCTGAGGCCCCGCCCCGCGGCCCAGGAGCGTGGCAGGGGGCGGGTGGGGAAGGCTCGCCTGCCAGATCCTGAGGCAAGGCTAGCTTGCGTGCCTGCCCCCACCCTGGCCCCTAGCGCCCACCGGGGCACCCAGCCCGGCCCAGCCATGATCAAGGCGATCCTTATCTTCAACAACCACGGGAAGCCGCGGCTCTCCAAGTTCTACCAGCCCTACAGTGAAGATACACAGCAGCAGATCATCAGGGAGACTTTCCACTTGGTCTCCAAGAGGGATGAGAATGTCTGTAATTTCCTGGAAGGAGGATTATTAATTGGAGGATCTGACAACAAACTGATTTATAGACATAATGCAACATTATATTTTGTCTTCTGTGTGGATTCTTCAGAAAGGGAACTTGGCATTTTAGATCTAATTCATGTATTCGTGGAAACATTAGACAAGTGTTTTGAAAATGTCTGTGAGCTGGATTTGATTTTCCACGTAGACAAGGTTCACAATATTCTTGCAGAAATGGTGATGGGGGGAATGGTGTTAGAGACCAACATGACTGAGATTGTTACACAGATTGATGCACAGAATAAGCTGGAGAAATCTGAGGCTGGCTTAGCAGGAGCCCCAGCCCGTGCTGTGTCAGCTGTAAAGAATATGAACCTTCCTGAGATCCCAAGAAATATTAACATTGGTGACATCAGTATAAAAGTGCCAAACCGGCCCTCTTTTAAATAAAAAAAAATTAAAAGGCCACTCCTAGGTAAAATCCAGGGGCAAAAGTCATCTAAGTTTACCATGCAGTTGTTTACCAAAAATAGAGGAGGAGAGTCTTAAGTTTCGCTCTTGGATTTGAGTCAAGGTACTGTATAGAACTTGTGTAAAATCAGTCTGGAAGTTCAATGTTGCTTTTCTTGCTCAGTGATTTTAAAGAAATTGAGTAGCTCCAGTGTGATTTTCTCTTTCCTGACCTGCATTCCTGTGCCCACCTAAAGGCATGCCTCTGCACTGTGTGTCCGGCATCGTGTGGGGTGTTTCTTTAATGATGTACCACTCGGATACCAGTGTGTGTGTGGATCGCAGTGCAGCGTCCTCGGTTCTCTCTGCTCTTTGTCACATCGTTATTTAAAAAACCAAGTATGTATTGCATGAAAACATTATGACCGTTTTAGTTTAAATAAACTCCAAGGTAACTGGAAAAAAAAAAAAAAGTTTGGTCTAAGACATCTGTAGGAGAAAAAACTCAGAAGCAGCAGGATTCTGGATATGTTTTAAAGTCTGAGGTGACAGAAATGACCTACCTATTAATGTTTTGTTGGAAAGAAAGAAGGGAACCAAGAACGCACCAAATTGGGGGTAGGGGAGAAACGATGGGGGCCAAGCAACCACATGGCTGGCAGTTTCATCTTCTTGGGAGAGGAACACTTAGGGAGCAGCAGGTTTGGAGGAGACATCAAAGACTATTTCCAGGGAATAACAACTTTGAGAAGTCCACAGGCTATCCCTGTGGACAGATCAAATAGGCAATATAGGACTCCAGAGTTCAGAAGAGAAGTTTGAGTGGCAATACAAACTTGGAAGTCAGCATGAAGTTGGTCTTGAAAACCATGAGCTTCAGTGAAATTCCCTTAAAAGAATGGACAGAGGAGCAGGCTTTTAGTCTAGTGGTAAAGACAACCACATCTCACATCAGAGTGCCTGGATTGGATTGGATTCCTAGCTTGGGTTCCCGACTCCAGCTTCCTACCAACACAGACCTCAGGATGCAGCAGTGATGGCCCAAGTACCTGGGTCCTCATTGCCCATGTGCTGGGGACCTGGACTATGAGCCTGGCTCTTGGTCTTGGACCTGGCCAGGCTTGGGCCACTGTGGGCATTCAGAGAATGAACCAGCAGATGAGAGCTCGCTCACTGCACTCTTTCATCTGTTTCTCTCTCTCCCAAATGAATAAAAACACATAAATATTAAACATATACATAACATAAAAACAAAGTTAAAACAGAGAAAAAGGGGAAAGAGAGCGAGAAAGAGAAGGGAGGGAGAGAGGGGAGGTCTGGGAACTGAGATGTGGGCACTTCACCCTCTAGAGGTAAGAAGAGGAAGATGATCCAGCAAAGGGGTGACTTAGAGAGGGAAGGCAAACCAGGAGTGTGCAGTGTTACACAAGGGAGAGGAAGCCATCTGCCTGCTCCAACGCTAATGCAAGGCCAACCAGGATGAAGACTGCGAACTGACCAGATCTATGATGACTGCGATGAGTGAATTAACTGGGAGGACTGAATCAAAAATGTTACTGAAATGAGTTCAATAAAGAGAAGGAAGCAAACAATTTGATAAAGCAGGCAAAGGCAACTTTTTTTTCAAGGAGAATTTCTTTAGCCCACTACACAAATGAAACCATACCTACATGGAAATAGGCAACATTTTTCTTTGAATAGAAAGGAACACAGGAAGAAGAAAAACAAAAAGATGCTTCAAGAGAGAGTAGGTCTAACGACAGGGGCCAAGTCCTTGGTTGGGCCACACCAGATGGAACTCTGCTCACAGAGTGGCTGCCTGCCACACCCCACATGCTCACCCTGTGTAACAGGAAAGAAGGGAGAGTCTGATTTGGGGTACCAGTGGGTACATTTAATGGCAGCAGTAGGTCTTTTTAAAGAGTTGCTATTTTCCCAGATGAAATTAGGAGAAATATTAACAGCTGGCAATGAGGAAAAAGAACATGGAGATTTGAAGACAAGGAAGATATGAAACAGACCTCCCCAGCGTGATGGAGGGGACTGAACAGGGACACAGAATTAACTGGCAGTACTGCACACAGGCTGCTGTTTGTGATCTTATAGTTCAGGTAAAACCCTCTCCATGCTGGAGTTCTCTTTCTCTACCACGTTGACCTGCTGAAGTTCAAGTAAAGTCAGTAACAGTCAGATTTAGTCTGGCTTGGGATTTCCATGGAGTACAGGGCAGAGGAGAGTGAAACAGAGCATGTGGAGCCCTCATTGTGGTGTAGCGGGTAGAACCGCTGCTTGCCATGCCCATATCCCATGTCAGGGTTCGCTGGCTACTCTCAATCCAGCTCCCTGTCAATACGCCTGGGGAAGCAGCAGAAGACAGCCCAAGAACTTGGGGCTTCTTCCATTTGGGAGACATGGATGGAACTTGTGGCTCCCGTTCTAGCTGCTGCAGGCATCTGGGGAGTGACCCAGTGGATGGAAGAAGTTTCTCTGTCTCCCCCTCCTTCTGTTACCCTGCCTTTCAAATAAGTAAAACAAATCTTTAAAAAAAAAATAAAATAATAGGTCTGCTTGGATCATGGAAACTAAACAGAGCAGGAAAGAATGTGAGGACATGAGGGCGGGATGATAGATCTGTAGAAACATGCTGGTTATGAAGATAGACAAATTACAGAACAGTAGGAAGCATTCTTAGAGGGTAACACAAGATGTGTCAGGCAAGATCTCAGACAACGAGGCCGCTGTGGCGCAGTGGGTAGAGCCGCCACCTGCAGTGCCAGCATCCCATATGGATGCCGGTTCTAGTCCCGGCTGCTCCACTTCTGATCCAGCTCTCTGCTGTGGCCTGGGAAAGCAGTAGAAGATGGCTCAAGTCCTTGGGGCCCTGTACCCACGTGCGAGACCTGGAAAAAGCTCCTGGCTCCTGGCTTCAGATCAGCCCAGCTCCGGCCACAGCGGCCAATTGGGGAGTGAACCAGTTGATGGAAGACCTCTCTTTCTCTGCCTCCTCTTCTCTCTGTGTTAACTCTTTCAAATAAATAAATCTTAAAAAAAAAAAAAGATCTCAGACAACGTCTTGTAAGATGTCCTCAAAAGCAGCTCATCTTCTAATGCTGCACTAGCTTCGGAGCTACATGGGGGCAAAGCCGTGGAAGAGAATATCTCCTCTCCTCTTTCCCTAACTGACTGACGTGGGAACACACAGAATGAGGATGATAAATGCGACAGAGAAAATCTGCTCCAGTCAGGATCAGAACCTGCGGAGAGTCATCCGATTAAGGATAAACTACCTCAAAAACAGTGTGTCTTCCTAATTATGTTTATGATCAGGCCACGGAAGTATTTTCTTATTCTTACAAACCACACAGCTACCAAGGAAAAAAATAATGGAATCATGACTTTCCATTTTTTTAAAAGACCCAATTCATTTTGTTTGATGTAAACAGTTGGACTCCTTCCTAAAGAACTCTTCATTTGCATTCTAATGCGGATTCCCTGGCTCTGAAGCAGTGGGGGTTTTTCTACTGAATTTCAAGGCTTAAGTGCAAATTTATTACTTCGACCTCTCTAGTTTGGTGGTTGCTATGGTCTGGATGTTTGTGTCCCCCTCAAGTTCCTATGCTGAAAGCTGTTCGCCAACGTGATGGTACTAGCAGGAAGAGCCTTTGTGAGTGGCGGGGTCCTGAGGGCAGAGCACTCATGAAAGAGGTCCCAGAGAGGCTCCTTGAGCCTCCCAGTCTGTGAGGAAACCACAAGAAGGTGCCTCCATAAGCCAGGAAACAACCTCATCAGCAGCAAATCTTCCTTGAACTTGGAAGAGGCTGGAACGTCCCAGCCTCTGAAACCGGAAGAAATCAATGTCTGTTGTTCACAAGGCACCCAGTTTGCGAGATCTGGTCACACCAGCCCTAATGGACTAAAACACTGGATTCATTGTAGAAAGTACAAACCAATGTGCCTGAAAGCTCCGTGTGACTTTTGTAAAGGGATGAAGGACCCGAAGTAGTAACTGGAATATTTGGCATCCCTGATCATCACCCTGTATCTAACATGTCCCAGACACTGAGCAAGTCTAAGGGAAAGCAAGGCATTTACTTCTTATTCCCCTGATTCTATTTTATTTAAAGACAGGGAAAGAAGCTAAAATATGACACGCTTAGACTTTCCTTCATTGGGAGTTGATATTAGTCGGAAAACAGGATATTTCAGGGATTTGGAAGCTGATCAAGGAAAATGAGACCACCAGGTGGCAGTAGCACACATGGTTTTATGGGATCAGGGATCATTCTGATAAATTTGGGGTGAGGAGGAGAGGAAGGCAGGGAGACTCACCGTAGGGTTCTGTCCCGCGTTGTGACACACAGAGGTTGCTGTTCAGAAGGGGAAGAGGAGAGAACTGCTCAGAAGATGGAGGAAGGGTCCCACGGGTCCAGCTGAGGTCGCTCACAGCAGGTTTGGGAATCTGGGAGAAAGAGCCTCAGGCCCCCGTGTGTTAGTGCCTTACTAGTGGTCCGCAAGGGGGCGTGCCAAGCAGGCTGCCACGGTCTGGGTGCTGTTTGTCCCCAAAAGGTTCACATGTTGGGCACTTAGTCCCCAGGGCGGCAGTGTGGGGAGCTGGTGGAAACTGATAAGAGGCAGTGCCTAATAGGAGGTCCTTAGGCTATTGGGGGCACTGCCTCAGAAGGGATTTCTCATATCCTGGGGTGAGTTCTCGCAAAAAAGTGTGCCCGTTCCTGAGTCTCTCTCTGGCTTGCCGGTCTGAGATGTGCTATCCCTCCCTTGAACTCATGTTCCCACCACTGCCAAGACCATGAGGTGACCAAGGAGGGGCCCTCCCAAGAGCCTGTGCCCCGCTGTTTGGACTTCCAGCCTCCAGAACTGTGAGTTAAATAAACCTCTTCTCATTATAAAGTTATCCTGGCTCAGGTATTTCATTGTAATGAAAAAGGGGTGATGAATACACACATAAAATAGGTAGAAACACTCATAAAAGAGATAGAAATCTATTTGTTTTGGCTATGTTTTAAAATTGGATGTGTAAAAATCTGAATTTAGCATCAATAGGCTTTTGAGCTAAAGCCAAATGGGTGTCTCAGCACCTCAGTGAATAAACAAACAACCTAAGGGCCAATGCATAGAGTCCATCTGGAGCTCATTTATATAACAAAGGAAGAAGGGAAAATATTGTCAATTTAGAAAACATAGAATTAAGGGCCTGCGCTATGGGGTAGCGGGTACAGCCGCCACCTGTAGTGCCTGCATCCCATGTGGGCACCAGTTCAAGTCCCACTGCTCCACTTCTGATCCAGCTCCATGTTAATGCACCTGGGAAAGCAGTGGAAGAGGGCCCAAGTGTTTGGGTCTCTGCACCCATATGGGAGACCTGGATGAGGCTTCTGGCTCCTGGCTTCCGATCGGCCCAGCTCTAGCTGTTGCGGCCATTTGGGGAGTGAACCTGTGGATGGAAGATCTCTCTCTGATTCTCTCTCTCTTTCTAACTCTGCCTTTCAAATAAATAAAAATAAACCTTAAAAAACATAATTAGTAGCTCATTAATTTCTCCTCAGATTTCTGAATTTTCCTGATTATAGAAATTATAACAACAGTTATAATTATGTATGAAGAGACTACATGAAGTTCTTACTGTGTGCTAAGCACCTTTTTTTCCCCTAAAATTTTCACACCAACCCTAGGGGCTAGTATTTTTATACTCATTTAGCACACAGGAAGACTATAAATATGTGGAGGTTTCCTAACTGGCTGAGGCTCACACAGCCAGAGGAGGTGGGACCTGCCTTCAGTTCTAGGTGATCAGAATTGGAGAGCTGGGATGTTCAACCACTCCAATGTACAACCCTCATCTAAGGGTTTTCCCTCGAGGACCTAGGGGTTCACGGCAGTTTTTTTGACCTAGAACTACTGTCTGGATTCTAGGAATGGAACAGAGACAGAGGATCTGCTCTGAACAGTTATTTCCAGTGCCACAGGCAATGCTCTTTCTTATTTCCCACCCCAGCACCTGCCACTGATGTCCAGTGACAGCTACAGATGGCTTCCCAGCTCCTAGTTAATATGAGGACTATGCAAATTTGAAAGCAAAACCCAGACAAAAATAAATGAAAGAACTTACTGCACAGAAGGTTGCAAGAACACACTCAACCTCATAGCTCTGCCTCCCTCAAGCCCTGCGTCGCTGATGTCAGCATTCCTTGCTTTGCCCCAGAAACTACCTTACTGTTGAGAAAGATCAGTAACAGCTTGACTTTCTAGCAGAGGCGATCACACGGTGAACTCAAAGGCCAAACACGTTTTGTATTGTTTTAAGCCACGCTAAAAACGAACACAGACAACAACATTGCAGGATTCCATCCAGCAGTTCCACCCTCGTTCACCCAGACACAATATGTGTCTGTATTCGTTTCCAATCACCGCTGAAACGAGTAACACATTTGGTGGCTTCAAACACCATAAAGCTATTACCTTACATTCTGGAGGTCAGAAGTCTGACATGAGTCTCACTGGGATCAGAACTGGCAGGGCTGTGCTCCTTCTAAAGGTTCCAGGGAAGAGTCTGTTTTTCTTGCCATTTCCAGCTTTTAGCAATTGCTGCATTCCTTGGCTCACGGCCCCATCCCACCCTCCAAGCCAGCAAACATATCCCTCTGCTCTGAACTCTGCTTCTGCGGTTACACCTCCTTCTCTGCCGATGCTGCCACCTGCTTTCCCTGCAAGGACTGCTGGGATTATATTGGGTCCATCTGGCTGATCCAGGACAATACATCCAACTCAAGAGCCTTGACTTAATCACATCTGCAATGCTGTCAGGTAACATATTCCCAGGTTTCAGGCCCTGGGACATCCGGATCTCTTTGGTAGGACACTATTCAGCCCACCACAATGACCCACTGCCTTCTCTATAGATGTTTTCCCTATCAAACTCCTCACAAATCACAAGTCTTCCTGCATGAAGTTGGCAAAAGAAGGTGAAAAGCTGATCAGAAATTTGAAATTAACAAATGAAATCAGAACTCAGTGACAAAACTGCCAGTTGCTTTTCAGCCACCTCTACCAGGAACTAAGAGCCAGAGCCTAGAGGGTGAGCACCCATCCTGCTCCTCGCATCCCCATCGGCTAGTTGCTTTTACTCCCCTCTGCCAGGGCCTCACAGCCAGGGCCTACAGGGAGAGCTGAAATCTCGCCAACCTCTTCCTCCTCAGCTAGCTGCATCTGGGCTCCACCTGCCAAGGACAGAGACAGTAAGAGGTGCTATCTCACTTATCCCTTTCTCCTTGGCTAGTGGCATTTCTCTGCCTGTGCAGTGCACTGGGAGCAGTTGCTGAGAATGAGCACTGTGATGTCACCCACCTTCCCCTCCCTGATTGGCTGCGGCTGGCGGCTGAGAGCCAGCACCAGGAGAGTGCTGCAGTCTTACCTGCCACTCTCCCCTGCACAGCTGCCTGAGGGCCTGTACCACTAGTAGGAATGAAGATGGGAGCTGTGCCTCCCTTTAGGCCTCCCCTACAAGGCCAATGCTCCGTGCCCATCCCGCTCTTGGAATTGAGGGTGTGTGCTACAAGTGCCCGCTCCCACGATGGTTGCCAACCTAGGAGAGGCCCTCCAACAGAAGAGGACATCCCAGCTACACCAGAAGAAATACCCCGGTCCAGGTGCTACCACTTCCATTACCAGAAAGCCTTACAGTAGACAACCTTCTCCTCACCATCAGGTGTACCACGTCGGTCCTGCTTTCCCACAACTGCTGGAGACAGTGAGTCTCTCTGTACTGCTACAGCCATCAATGACAGCTGAAGACATGATAGAGCCCACACCACGGCCTCCAAGTGACATCAAAGCCTACACTACTGACCAAACCAACACATCTTGAAAAAAAAGTAGATAACAAAAGCCAACTTATAAAAGAGCAGAGACAACTGATCCACCAGATGCATTTATCTTAATATAGAGTCACAAGTTTTAGGAAAAAAAAGATGCCTCCAAAGGAATACAATAACTTTCTACCAACATATCTCAAAGAAAAAGAGACTAATGAGGGACCAGTACTGTGGTGCAGTGGATAAAGCTGCCACCTGCAGTGCAAGCATCCCATATGTGCGCCAGTTCAAGTCCTAACTATTCCACTTCCGATTCAGTTCTCTGTTATAGCCTGGGAAAGCAATAGAGGATGGCCCAAGTCCTTGAGCCCCTGCACCCATGTGGGAGACCTGCAGGAAGATCCTGGCTCCTAGTTTATGATTGTTCCAGCTCCAGCCATTGTAGCCATTTGGGGAATGAACCAGCAGATGGAAGACCGCCCCCTTTCCTCTCCCTCTGTGTCTCTGTAACTCTGCCTTAAAATAAATAAATTTAAAAAATAAAAGAAGCTAATTGAGATACCTGACAGAGAATTCAAAAGAATGGTCATGAAGAAGCTCAAAGACAACATGAAATCAGAAAGACAATACATTACCCTGGCTGTTGTGGCCATTTGTGGAGTGAACCTGCAAGTGAAAGATCTCTTCTGTCTCTGCCTTTCAAATAAGTAAAATAAATTTAAAAATTTAAAAAGGAAACAGAATCATGAGGTATTATTATGAACTACATACAAGTAACAATACATTACTTGTATAATCAGAAATATCATTATACATCGTATAAATGAAAAATTCAGTAAAGCTTGAAAGCCTGAAAAAGAACCAAAAAGAAATCTTTGAAATGAAGAACTTAAAAAAGCAAATAAAAAACAGAACTGAAGGGCTCAACAGACTTGATTCAGCAGAAGGAAAAACATCCGAACGTGAAGGTAGTTCATGTGAACTACCTCGAACAACAATGACGATGAAGAAAAGAGACAGGAAGGAAGATAGATCCTGAGACTCTGGGGAGACCACTAAACGAATAGATACTGAAACTGGGGAATCCCTGAGAAGACAGCAGCCAGGGCTTAAGAATCCTTCTGAAGGAAGCAGTAGCTGAAAACACCGCAGTGTGGTCACAGATAGGAACATCCGAGGATGCGGCTCACAAGACCCCAAAAAGGCATGGTCAGAAAACGTCTTCACCTTCACACAATATACTCAGACTCTCAAAAGCACAGCACAAAGAGAGAAGTTTAAGATCTGGAAAAGTGCCAAGACCTCTTTATGAGAAGCTTCGTTAGAATAAGAACAGATGTTTCAACCGAAATCTTAGAGGCCAGGCGGGAATGCAAGGATACTTTCCAAGCTCTGAAAGAAAAATAAATGCCCACACGGAATACTTCACCCTGTGAAATTATCTTTCATAAATGCAGGAGACACAAAGGCATTCTAAGACAAGCACAAGTGGAAGGGACAGGGCTGGTATTGCGACACAGCAGGTTAGGCTGCCACCCCATCAGTGCTGGTTCTAGTCCGGCTTCCTGTTAATGCTCCTAGAAAGGCAGCAGAGGATCGCCCAAGCGCTTGGGAGACCCAGATGTAGTTCCCGACTCCTGGCTTCAGCCTGGCTCAACCCTGGCTGTTGAGCTCCATTGGTGGAGTGAACCTGTAGATCAAAGCTCTCTCCAGTCTGTCTCTGCCTTCCTTCCAAATAAATATTTTTAAAAAGGAAATAGAATCATTAGGGACTATTATGAACAATTATATTCCAAATCAAATGAAAAACCTAGAAGAAATGAATCAATTATTGAACACATATAACCTATCACGAGAACCTAAACCACGAGAACACAGAAAACCTGAACATACTGATGAGAAATGAGATCAAATCAGTAATCAAAAGTATCTCAACAAATGAAAGCACAGAAGCAGAAAGCTTCAATAATAAATTACAAAGATTTTATGAGAGAATTAACATCAATTTTTCTCAAACTATTCCCAAAAATTAACGGGGAGTTAACCTCTCTTTCCAAACTCATTCTCTGAGGCCTGCATTGCCTTGATCCTACAAGACAAGACACTCCCCACAAAAAGGATCATATCCCTGATGAACACAGATGCCAGAATTCTCAAAAGATTAGCAAACTGAATCCAACAACATATCAAAAAAAGCATACTTCACAAGCAAGTAAGATTTAACCCAAGGATGATGTGATGGTTCAGCATGTACAAATCTATAAGTAGAATACATCACATCAACAGGAAGAAGGCTAAGAATCACAAAAGATGGTCTCAATAGATGAAGACAAAGCATTCAATAAACCTCAGTATTCACACATTATTAAAAGCCTGAATAAATTAGGTATGTAAGGAACATACCTCAATATAAAAAAAGGCTATATAGGATTAATCCACACCCTACATCATACTGAATGAGGAAAACTTGAGTGTATTTCTTCTGAGATCCAGAATCAGAGAAGGATGTTCACTCCTGATTCAATATATTAGTGGGAGCTTTCGCTAGAGCAATTAAGAAATGAAAGGCAAACAAATGGGAAAGGAGTTAGTCAAATTATTCCTCCATGCATATGACATGATTTTATACACAAATAAACCTAAAGATTTTACCAAGAGACCATTAGAACTGATAAATTCAGTAAAACTGCAGGATACAAAAATCAACACACAAAATAGCATTTTTATACACCACCACCAAACTTGCTAAGAAGGAAACTATAAAAACAAATCCAGGGGCCAGCACTGTGGCACAGTGGGGAAAGCTGCCACCTGCAGTGCCGGCATCCCATGTGGGCACCGGTTTGAGACCCGGCTGCTCCACTTATGATCCAGCTCTCTGCTATGGCCTGGGAAGGCAGTGGAAGATGGCCCAAGCCCTGGGCCCCTGCACCCGTGTGGGAGACCCAGAAGAAGCTCCAGGTTCTTGGCTTCAGATTGGCCCAGCTCTGGCAGTTGCAACAATCTGGCGAATAAACCAGTGAATGGAGGATCTCTATCTGCCTCTGTCTCTCTGTAACTGTGCCTTCCAAATAAACAAATAAATCTTAAAAAAAAAAAAAAAAGTCTGTCCTGGGAATTTACCCAAACGAAATGAAATCAGCATTTGAAAGAGTTATCTGTACCCCCATACTTACTGCAGCTCAATTCATAATAGGTGAGAGACACGGAATCACCCACATGACCATCAACCAATGACTGTATAAAGAAAATGTACATATGTACTATGGAATATTACTTAGTTGTAAAAAAAGGAAAGAAATTCTGTCTTGCAACAAAATGGATGCGACTAGAAACTGTTATACCATAAATTTTCCCTAATCTGTGGGAACTAATAGAGTACAAAAAATGTAATAATGTATAATTATTTACATTGCAATCTGCATGAAATTACTATGCATAAACTATTTAGAAGAAATGGCTTCAAGTTTAAATAAACTTAACTACTATCTTGTAATCACCCAGAAATAGAGATGTGACATTGTCATTGGTTTATCTCATTAAAAAAAATTGTGAATGAATAATTGACCAAAAAACTCTGCTTATAGGTGGAAAAAAAAAAGCCCATTCATGGTAGCTACAAAAACAAATAATAAACATTTTGGAATAAAATTAGCCAAACTGTGAAAGACATCTAGAACAAAAATTATAGAACTCTAATGAAATATATTGAAGACATAAAAAATGGAAAGACCCCCCCCATGTTTACATATTGCAAGATTTAATATTATTAAAATGTCCATACTATCCAAAGAAATTTACAGATTCAACATAATCCCCATCAGAAGTTCCAAGTACATTCTTTTCAGAACTAGGAAAAACAATTCTAAGATTCATATTGGAGGCTGGTGCTATGGCTAAGTAGGCTAAGCCTCTGCCTACAGCACCAGCATCCCATATGGGTGCAGGTCCATGTCCTGGCTGCTCCTCTTCTGATCCAGCTCTCTGCTTATGGCCTGGGAAAGTAGTAGAAGATGGCCCAAGTGCCTGGGCCCCTGCGTCTCATGGGAGACCCAGAAGAAGCTCCCAGCTCCTGGCTTTAGATCAGCTCAGCTCCGGCCATTGCAGCCATTTGGGGAGTGAACTGGTGGATAGAAGGCCTTTCTCTCTGTCTCTCCCTCTGTCCATAACTCTACCTCCCAAATAAAAATAAATAAAATATTCATATGGAAGCACAAATGACCACAAACAGCCAAAGTGATACTGAAGAAAAAGACCAAAGTCAGAGGTACGACAATACCAAATTTCAAGATGTACTACACAGCCATTGTAACCTAAACAACAGAGTACTAGCATTAAAAACAAACAAACAAACATAAAGACCAATGAAATAGAATAGAGATCCCAGAAATACAGACCCACACATCTACAGCCAACAGATCTTTGACAAAGGTACCAAAAAACACACTGGAGAAAGCAGAGTCTCTTCAGTAAATGGTGCTGGGGTAACTGGATATACATAAGCAGAAGACTGAAACAAGATACTGCCCTCCCCGACCCCACATACACATCTCTCACCTTATACAAAAAACAATTCAAAATGGATTAAAGATCTAAATATAAGAAATGAAACTTGAAAAAAATGCAGGAGAAAGTATTCAAGACACTGATATAAAAGCTGTGACTTTTTGGATAAGATCCCCTAAAGCATAGGCAACAAAAGCAAAAATATGCAAATAGGATTATATCAGACTTATTAAGCTTCTGTACAACAAAGGAAACAATAAAGAGATAGCAGGCAGAATGGGAGAAAATATTTGCATATTATTCATCTGACAAAGCATTCAATTCCAGAATATATAAGGAATTCAAAAAACAACAAACAACCCAGTTAGTAAATGGGCAAAAGATCTTAATAGACATTTTTCAAAAGAATACAAATAGCCAAGAAACAAACGAAAAAACATTCAACATCACTGGCTATCAGGTTCACACAAATCAAAACCATAGCAAGGTATTATCTCACTCCAAGTTAGAATAGTTACTGTAAAAAAAGACAAAAAATAACAAATATTTGTAAGAATGTGGATAAATGGAATTCTTACATACTACTGGTAGGAATGAATGCAAGTTACTTCAGGCATTATGAGAGCTCCTAAAAAATTTAAAAAATAGACCACCATTTGACCCAACTGTCCCACTTCTGGATAGACATCCAAAGGAAATGAAATCTGCATTTGAAAGAGGGACCTAAACTCTCCTGTTCATTGCAGCACTATTCACAACAGCCAAGATATGGAATTAACCTGGATATCCACTGACGGATAGTCTGATAATGACAGTGTGGTGTGTACACACACACAGGAATATTATTCAGCAATAAAAAAATAAGGAAACCCTCACACCTGCAGAAAAATGAACGTAATGGAGATTATTATGCTAAGCAAAAGAGGCCAGACACAGTAAGATAAATATTGTATGTTTTTCCAAATGTTTGGAAGTTAAAAAATAGCTGATCTTGAGCTAGAAGAGTAATTATTACCCACAGGGAAAGATAATGAGACGAGAGATAGAGGAACTCTGGATAAGAGGTACCGAAACACAGGCAGAGGGAAGGAGTGAGTTTTAATGTTCCACAGTGCAGCTGGGTGCTACAGTTCACAGTAAGGTATTGTACACGGTCCAACACTGGAGAAGCGCGGGTAGGGTCCAAACTCAGGGGAAGAATGAGGAGGATCCAAGACTAGTTGCCTGGCTTGATGGGCTTGCCTTGTGTATGTAAGGAAATATTGTAGTGTACTCCTCAAAAATGCACAACTACATGTCACAAATTTTAAATAAAGACTTTTAAAACAAAGAAAAGAATTGCTGAGATCCACGTATAGGGTGCCCTGCTACAGACAAGAATCGGTATTGCTGCACCTGCATAGGTATATCTTAAAATGGAAGATTCATGTACATCAGGAAAAGTCACATCCTGCAGGGATGCCCTCCCTACCACATCATCATATACGGAAGTTGGGAAATGATTTTGTAATTCTAACTTTGAAGTGTTTTCACTTACAGGTAAAAATTATGAAGTCTGAAATTCACTGCTGAATTCAATGATCTTAATATGATCTCATTCTTTATCAATGTCAGCAAAGAAACCAGGCATTTGTGATTCTAAGTCAGACTTTTTTTAACTGTGTTTTTAAAAGTCTTGAATTCTCTCGATGGTATAACAGGACTACAGCCAAGGTCATGGCAGCAAGTATTGGGAACATTGTGCTCTGGAGAAGCAAGGTGGCTCCTCTCAACTCACCCTCTAAACAGCGATAAGACAGCAGCTGCTACTTTGCAACATTGCACCATTTAATTCTCCCCAGCAATGCAGCACAAACTCTTTAGTAGAAAATCCACGTTACAGCTGAGAAAATGGGGCTGCAAGGGTGAAGTGACCCATCCAAGGACGCACTGCTGAAGAGTCCTAGGGCTTGCATTCCAGCCCAAAGCCTTTCACACCAAAGTCCTGGCTCCTTAAACTTGGCCAGACTGTTTCTTTTTTTTTTAATTTTTTATTATTATTATTATTTTTGACAGGCAGAGTGGATAGTGAGAGAGAGAGAGAGAGAGAGAGAGAGAGAGAGAGAGAGAGAAAGGCCTTCCTTTTTGCTGTTGGTTCACCCTCCAATGGCTGCTGCGGCTGGCGCTCTGCGCTGATCCGAAGCCAGGAGCCAGGTGTTTCTCCTGGTCTCCCATGCGGGTGCAGGGCCCAAGCACTTGGGCCATCCTCCACTGCCTTCCCGGGCCATAGCAGAGAGCTGGCCTGGAAGAGGGGCAACCGGGATAGAATCCAGCGCCCCAACCGGGACTAGAACCCGGTGTGCCGGCGCCGCAAGGCGGAGGATTAGCCTGTTAAGCCACGGCGCCGGCCAAAGACTGTTTCAAACTGTGTTTTCTTTCTCCATTCTCCCTGTTTCCACACTCTTGCAGATGATCCCAGCAAAGAGCCACAGTGGCAGATCTCTCTGTGTCTTTCTCTCTCTGCTTTTCAAATAAATAATTTAAAAGTATAAAATCTACTATTGTTTTTACAGAAATAGTCCCAACTCATTAAACAATTTTAAAATTCATAAAGTTTTAGCCAGAGCCATTAGGCAAGAAAAAGAAATCAAAGGTATATAAATTGGGAAGGAGGTAGTCCAACTATCCCTATTTGCAGATGACGTGATTCTATATATGGGGGATCCAAAAGAATCCACTGAGAGACTATTGGAACTCATAGAAGAGTTTGGTAAAGTAGCGCGATAGAAAATTAACACCCAAAAATCAACAGCCTTTGTATACAGACAATGCCATGGCTGAAAAAGAACTTCTAAGATCAATCCCACTCACAATAGCTACAAAAAAAATCAAGTACCTTGGAATAAATATAACCAAGGCCATCAAAGATCTCTATGATGAGAATTATGAAAACATTAAAGAAAGAAATAGAAGACACAAAAAATGAAAAAATATTCCATGTTCATGGATTGGAAGAATCAGTCCATACTACTGAAAGCAATTTGCAGTCAATGTGATTATAATCAAGATACCAAGTACATACATTCTTCTCAGATACAGCAAAAACAATGCTGAAATTCATATGGAATCACAGGAGACCCCAACAGCTAAAGCAATCTTATACAACAAAAACAAAGCTGGAGGCTTCATAATATCAGATTTCAAGACATGCTACAGGGCAGTTAAGTCAAAATAGCTGGTACTGGTAAAAAAAAAAAAAAACAAAAACAAAAAAAACAGATGGGTAGATCAATGGAATAGAATATAAACTCCAGAAATCAATCCAAGCATCTACAACCAACTTATCTTTGATAAAGGAGATAAAATCAATCCCTGGAGCAAAGACAATTTCTTCAACAGAAAGTGCTGGGAAAACTGTATCTCTGTGTACAAAAAGTATGAAGCAAGACCCCTACCTCATACCTTACACAAAAATCCACTCAACATGGACCAAAGACCTAAATCTACAACTGGATACCATCAAATTATTAGAGAACATTGAGGAAACTCTGCAAGGCCATTGGCATAGGCAAAGACTTCATGGACAAGACCCCAAAAGCACAGGTAATCAATGATAAAATTGACAAATGAGATTAAATCAAGCTTAGACACTTCTGCACTGCAAAACAAACATTCAGCTAAGCGAAGAGGCAAACAATACAACTGGAAAGGATTAACATCCAGAATCTATAAAAAGCTCAAGAAATTCAACAGCAAAACAAACAATCCAGTTAAGAAATGGATAAAGGACTTGAACAGGCATTTTTCAAAAGAGGAAACTCAAATGGCCAATGCATTAAAAAAAATGCTCAGAATCATCAGCCATCTGGGAACTGCAAATCAACATCACAATGAGGTTTCACCTCACCCCAGTTAGAATGGCTTTCATATAGAAATCAACAAAGGCTGGCAAGCATGTTGGGGGAAAAGGGACCCTAATCCACAGCTGGTGGTACAGCCACTGTGGAAGACAGTATGAAGATACCTCAGAAATCTTAATATAGACCCACCATATGACCCAGCCATCCCACTCCTAGGAATTTACTCAAAGTAAATGAAATCCGCACATGAAAGAGTTATCTGTTCCCCCATGTTTATTGCAGGTCAATTCACTATAGCTACTATATGGAATAAACCCAGATGTTCACCAACTGAAGACTGGGTAAAGAAATTATGGGATATATCCATCATGGAATACTACACAGCGTTTTTTTTTTTGTTTTTGTTTTTGTTTTTTTTTTTAATGAAATCCTGTCATTTGCAACAAAATGAATACAACTGGAAACCATTATACTTACTGAAATAAACAAGTCCCAAAGACAAATACCGTATGTTCTCCCTGATCTGTGGTAACTCAGAGTACCTAAAAGGTAATCTACAGAAGTGAAATTGACATGTGGAGATGCAATGACCTTGAACACCCCTTGTTTTGACTGTTGGAGAACAGTTGTTTTTTTCATACTATTTATTGAACACTTAGTGTAGGGTCAATCTTATCTATATAAAGTTAATTTAAAAAGATCTTTGTAAAAAATAAGAATGGAAATGGGAGAGGGAGGATGGGTGGGAAGAATCACTAATCACTAAATTTGTATATATGCATTAAGTTTGCAGACCTTAACTAAAAGGTTTCTAGGCAAAAAAAAAAAAAAAAAAAAAAAAAAAATTCAGCAAAGTACAAAGATGACAGTTTCTTAACAACACTCCCAAATTACTAGCACAGTAGCTGTAAATAACTACAGTTATCATTTTAAATGTTTCCTTGCAATTATATTGACAGAAAAGCTTCTACAAAAACGGGAGGCTGGCTTAGTGGCACAGTGGGTTACTCACCAATTGTGACACTGGCAATACTACCAGAGCACAAGTTCAAGTCCTGGCTGCTCTGCTTTTGATTCAGCTTCCTCATAATGTGCTTGGGAAAGCAGCAGAAGATGGCTCAAGTCCTTGGGTCCCCGCTGCTACAACTGAGATCCAGATAGATTTCCAGGTTCCTGGGCTTTGACCTGGCCTAGTCAGTTGTGGCCATTTGAGGAGTGAGACAGTGGATGGAAGTTGTTTCTCTTTCTCTCTCTCTCTCTGTCACCCTGCCTTTCATATTAACAAATACATGAATCTTTTTAAAAAGGCATCCCATATGGGCGATGGTTTGAGACCCAGCTGTTCTACTTGCGACGCAGCTCTCTGCTATGGCCTGGGAAAGCAGAAGATGGCCCAAGTTCTTGGGCCCCTGCACCTGCATGGGAGACCGGGAAGAAGCTCCTGGCTTCAGATCCGTGCAACTCTGGCTGTTGTGGCCAATGGAGGAGTGAACCATTGGAAGACCTCTCTCTCTCCCTCTCTCTGCCTCTCTTCTGTGTAACTCTTTCAAATAAATACATAAATCTTTTTTTAAAAAAGGAATTAACATATTGATGCTATTTTAATAGAAAAGTTTAAATCAACTTCTACATGTTTCAGAAAATTAAGAAAAAATACAAATTAAAATAAATCCACTTCAAATAATGACTGGTTCATACAATACCTAGAACGAGGCATCTTTAAACATTTATGGAGGGCCAGGCATTTAGATGCAGCAGTTAGGCCTCCACTTGGAACATCCACATCCTATGCCAGAGTGCTTGAGTTCAAATCCCAGCTCTGCTTCTAATCCAGCTTCTACTATATGCCCTGGGATACAGCAGGTGATGGCTTAAGTACTTCAGTCCTTGCCACCCAAATAGAAAATGCAAAAGGGATGGTGCCGTGGCTCACTAGGCTAATCCTCCGCCTGTGGCGCCGGCACCCCAGGTTCTAGTCCCGGTTGGGGAGCCAGTTCTGTCCCAGTTACTCCTCTTCCAGTCCAGCTCTCTTCTGTGGCCCAGGAGTGCAGTGGAGGATGGCTCAGGTGCTTAGGCCCTGCACCCGCATGGGAGGCCAGGAGGAAGCACCTGGCTTCTGGCTTTGGATCGGTGCAGTGCGCCGGCTGCAGTGGCCATTTGGGGGGTGAACCAACGGAAGGAAGACCTCTCTCGCTAACTCTGCCTGTCAAAAAAAAAAAGAAAATCCAAATGGAGTTTTAGGCTCTTAGCTTTGGCCAGGCTACCCCAGCTGTTGTGGGCATTTGGGGACTGAACCAGCAAGTGCAACAGCTCTTTTTCTGTTGTTCTGCCTTTCAAAAAATAATGAAAGTTATGGGAAATATATCTTATGAAAAAAAGTATGCACGATTTCAAATTGTTTTTGTACCAAAACAAACTTATGTTCTAACTCCACTGTTCCATGAGCTTTCTGAAGTCCCCACCTATTTCCTAAATGACCCTTCTAAATTTCAGAAAAGGGAGAAAAAAAGACATTGGAATAATCACTTTTTTTCTTTCATAACTATAATTTTGGAGAGAAGAAATTATCCATCATAAAGTACAGTGCTATAGCACTCTCTCACTTCCTCTCATTTTCTCATTCACTTCCCATTTTTATACTATTTTTAACTTGATGCTTAAAACCGTACTTTCTGTTATATAACACACTTTTCTTTGGTATCAGTTCTATATTTAAATGGTTTCAACATGTATTACTGACATCTTCCCATGGTGCATTTTTTTTTCTTGAGTTCCCTAATCCAAGCATTGAATGATTAGACTCCACTGTCAAGTAGGTTTCTCAAAAAGACACTAGCATAATATACCTTCTGTTTGTTCTTATGTTTGCTGTTACAGTGGATGAACATTTCACATGAAAACAATGTCCTTAAACCCCATGTTATTTTTTCTCAAAACTTTATAGAGAATGTTCCATTGTTTCCTAGTTTTCATGAGCATAGGGAAAAATTTGAAGACACCTGATTTTTTTCATCTAATTTTTTTTAATTCTTGCAATTTAATAGCTGTTCTTTATTATATTTTTATGTAATATGATGGGTTTCTGAAATCTCTATTTTTTTCCTCACCTTATGTCTCAGTGAGCTAATTTTTCCTTACAAATATTAATTATCCTTCTGTTGGCTCATTTATGCCTGTCTTCTGTGTTTATCAGTTTTTTCCTAATTGTTTTTAATATCAGCCCTTTCATCTGCCATCCCTATGCTTATTCCAAGCTTCCCATCTGTGTCAGTGATTCAGTCACCTAAAGGACAACCTTTTCTTTTTCTTACTGATGTATTGGCTCAGAACATACGGCTCGGATAGTGTTCTGGTCTTTTATTGCCTGGGACTGCCATCTTTCTTTTTCATTCTATCATTTTCTTCATGTTTTCCATGAGTGATCATTTATTAAATCCACATTCCTGCCCATCACACTGAGTGTGCAGCAACAGTGAGCAATGTCCTGCTGATCCTTGGTCCGGCTCTGCCTGGCCCCCTGGCCTGAGGCACTTCACGCCCTTTGTTGATGTGGGTTTCCATGTGGTCTTTTGCTCAGGCACCTTGGGGATCCGTGTCCATGTGGAATGGACTTGAGTATAAAAATGAAATTAATTTATGCCTGCTTTTTATCGTATGAAGAAAACTTCATACATACTTTAGTTTTGCACATGAAATAAAGGTTCATTATGTTGGAATTTCCTACTTGTGGTATCATATCAGAACTCAAACTGTTCTGGAATTTAGGGCATTTGGAGTGCCTATTTTCAGATTAGAGATGTTCAACCTGTAGTAAAAATAACGATGATTTGAGGTAATCCTATTTCTTCTGTGAATTTAAAGAAACTGCCGCTCATGGGAGAATGTGAGTTCGAAATCCCAACCACTGAGTTCACATCCTAGCTCCATCACTGTAAGTTCTGTGACCTTGCACAAGTTACAAGGCACTCTGCACCTCAGTAACCTCATCTCTATACACATGCATCGCCACTCTGGGTGCAGTGAGAGCACTGCAGATCTGCTCTCTCAGTGAGTTTCAAGTGTATTCCCCATGCGGTACAGTCGACCTCCAGATCATATTCCTATGAAACTGAAACTTTGTACCCTTTGACCAACATCTTCCCATTTCTCCTCCTTCCCCCAGCCCCTGGCAACTACTCTCTTGTTTTATGCTTTAGACAGTCTTAAGGGGTTTTTGCATTTGTCACAAGAACAATACAAAAGGAATGCAAGTTTTAGCAAGAGGGACCTAGGGTTAGACTTTCATTTCAAAAAATCACTCCAGGGTGGGAAACAAACTAGAAGGCAGGTGACTGGGGACCAGCTGAGCATTGTAGGCAGAGGGGACAGAAGGCCAGGTTAGGCTGGTGGAGGAGGGAGAGGAGATGAAGGGGCCTATTCAGAATACTTACATGGTAGGGCCAAAGGATGGGAGATCTCCACCTGAGCCTTCCAGGTCCCAGGGAGAGGAAGGTTATCAAGAATGACCTTAGGTTTATGTAACTGGTCAGAGAGAAATCCCACCTGTTGGACGAGAAAACACCAGAAGCAAGCCAGATCCAGGGGAGGCGAAATCACAAGTTCAGTCTTGGATAGTGTGACAGTCAGTGTTATGTTACTACAGCAAAATACTCGAGGTGACTAACTTTATGTAGAGAAAGTGTTATTTAGCTCAGTTTGGATGGTTCAAGGTCCAAGATTTGTCGGCCTCGCTGGTTTGACCTCTGGTAAGGGTGACAGACATCAAAGACACCAGCAAATGGTCACATCTACATCAGGAAGCCAAGAATGACAGAGAGCCCAGCATCCCACAACTCCCTTTGAGGAGAGGGCTGTCAATGATTGGAGGACCTCCCACAAGGTCCCACCTCTTATAGGCTCCACCGCCTTTCTAATGTGCCACCCTAGGAACAGGACTTTGACATATGGACTTTGAGGATACCCAAACTAATACCCAAACCACAACAGCTGTGTATTATTTCCTGGGACTGCCATCTTTCTTTTTCATTCTATCATTTTCTTCATGTTTTCCATGAGTGATCATTTATTAAGTCCACATTCCTGCCCGTCACACTGAGTGTGCAGCAACAGTGAGCAATGTCCTGCTGATCCTTGGACCGAAAGGACTTCAAGAAACTCAAGCGGAGATGTCAAGAGAGCAGATTTGTTTCCCAGGTAAAAGATTAAACGGCAAGTTTCTCACTGCGGCACTACAGGCAAATTAGCAGCAATTAGAGTTGTAGTGAGTTCATTTTGGGTACACCTCGACATATTACGTCGCTCTGAAGACTAATCAACAATCTGCATAAGACTTTAATCAAAGTTTGGGTTAAGTTTTATACACGCAAGAAAAAAATGTTATTTGAGTCACTGTAAATCTTTTGCAACATGTTATTTGGATTATAGACTAATATTGTCCAAGACAGAGTCCAAGTGGAACTGAACAAAATGTCAAGCAGAACATGTTTTTAGGCTTTTGTCTAATGTCAGTAGAATACTCAGCTTTTGTTATGCTAGTTCAAGGCATGGTCTGTTCCCATCATTGGAGCCATTCAATATTCTTATGCAAGTTATTATAAAATGTGAAACATGAAAACATTTAACCTCACCGTTAAGATTGCTCAAAAGTCATGTGAGTTTGTTGTGGCTGATAAGGTAGCAGGACAGCCATCTATGTAAGATGCACAAGGAGGCAGCAAGGCTGTGAGAATGTGCACCTGCCCTGATATGTGACACTCGGGCTCAGATCCCACAGGTCCTTCTTAGAGACCCTGCCCCCCTCAAAAAAAAATTTAGTACTTCTGAAAGATTTGTGGGTAGAGGGTGAGAATCTATACACTAAAAGCAGAAACTGGAAAAACTCAGATCCAGTACGAAATCTATTTAGAAAACTTTCGTCTTCCAAAGCAGGAGTCTTTTAAAACCTAATAAATATATAGTAACTGTCTTTAACAGCCAGACTTAAGCAAAGTGCCTTCCTTTGTCCAGTGGTTTAGAGCAAAGTTCCACTTTAGTCTTTCTGTCCACTAGGTGGCAAACTTTACTAAAGAATGCTGTCACCATTTTTTTTTTTTTTTTTTTTTAATGATTTAGATCTTAGCAAAAACATTTGGGTTATAGCAGCCATCAAATCTTAAAGTACTTCTCCAGAGTTCATATTGCCTCTGTAATTAAAAAGTAAATTCATGATTTCATCATGGTAGACTTCAAATATAATTTAAAGATATGATGGGGCACTTTCATTTTCTAGAAAAATGAGGCCAAGAACAATTGAAAGGTTAGCTGTTGAGTTAGTTAGTGGCAGAGATGGGGTTCACACCCAGGCCTCTGGCAACCCCCTTTATTTTTTTTTATTTTTTTAAACTTTTATTTAATGAATATAAATTTCCAAAGTACAGCTTATGGATTACAATGGCTTCCCCCCACCAAACTTCCCTCCCACCCGCAACCCTCCCCTTTCCCACTCCCTCTCCCCTTCCATTCACATCAAGATTCATTTTCAATTCTCTTTATATACAGAAGATCAGTTTAGTATATATTAAGTAAAGATTTCAACAGTTGGCAATCCCCTTTAGTACTTTTCCACACTGTTTTTAAAAACTGGAGCATTGTCACAGCTGCTATTATCTGAATGAAGCTATTCTGGCAAATATTAAGTAATTCTTAGAGTAGATCATGAGAAAATTTTTAATTACTGCAATCTCATAGTCTTTAGAAATCTATTCACTCATGCTACACTATTTAACCCATTAAATCCCAAGTTTTCAATTCTGCAACTGTTTCAACACAATATTTATTCTAAAATTACCATAAATACTATATTAATTGCTCAATATGTTTTTATAGGTGTCATATATAGGATAGTGGGACATACAGTAACTAAGAAGTTCAAAAGATCTAAAATGATCCATTAAGAAAGCATAGTAGGACTGACACTGTGGCACAGAAGGTTAGCCTCTGCCTCTAGTGCCAGCATCCCAGATGGGCGCCAGTTCAAGTCCTGGCTGCTCCACTTCCGATCCAGCTCCTGGCTCCTAGCTACGGTTTGGCCCAGGACTGGCTGTTGAAGCCATTTGAGGAGTGAACCAGTGGATGGGAGATTCTTAGTCTCTCTCTCTCTCTTTTTACTCTCTTTCTATTTCTGACTTTCAAATAAATCTTTTTAAAATAAAAAGACAGTATAGCAAGAATTTTTTTTTGTTAGATCAAATTTTTTTTTAGGATCACATTAAGTAGAAAACATATTAGTCAGAAAACATTTGGAAACATCATTAATCAAATAAAGAGGAAAAATGGAAAGAATGTAGTGGGCTTGTGATAAACAAAGTTAAGAACTGAAAAACTGAACCAAGGTAGACCTCAAACCAGGCTTTCCAGACAGCAGACTCCATGCACATGTGTGGGGTGATCCTGGAATACTAGCTATCAAAAAACTCTGCTTTTGGTAAGTGAAGACCAGATTAGAATTGGCAGAGTTTCAGGAAACCGTGCCAAGAATCTAAAAAAACAAAACCGACTTTAATCATGGTTTGGATCCAAGCACACTATATGCCCATCATCAAGTCATGTCTGGGGTGGATATGGGGAACTACACAGAATGAAATGCCAAATGCAGCAAGGACAGACTGCATTTCCTGTCCTGCAGTGGGACCACATCTGGCCCACCTTTCCATCTGGAAGAACTGAACCTGAACGCTGTCAGGTCCAAGTCAGGGTACGTGCCACGCTACAGACAAAGCGGGGCAGAGAGACTGCAGGAGCCTTCAGCCGTGAAATCCTCAGTGAATGAAGTCCAGACTTCTCAGCACAGCACGACGAGCCCCGTCTGGGTGGATTCCTGCCTGCTTCCCTCCCACCATTCCCTGCACAACCCTACTCTGCCTTGGGCCACACCTGTGCACCCCAGTCTATACCAGCATTCTGGTGGGGTACACCACACTGGGACCAAGCTCCTTCCCAAGCACCTCCTATTTTCCCCGCCCCCACCTCTTCCTGACTTCGTTTATGTACTTGAGGAATTAATTATTCCAACGTCAAGTTGCAGTTAAAACAATACCAACTGTATCCATTTCCTAGAGAACAACCCTGGCACAAGGTACCAGAGGCTGGGTGGCTTCAAGCAAGAAAAAAGATATTTTCTTGCAGTTTTGGAAGCTACAAATCCAAAATCAAAGTGTCAGCAGGGCCATGCTCCCTCTGGAGGCTCTAGGGGAGAAGCTGTTCCCGTTCTCTTGGCTTCTCTGCGGCTCTTACATTCCCTGGCTGGGAGACGTCCAAGGTCTGCCCCACCTTCCCATTTCTTCCTGTGTGTCTGCGTCTCTGTTTTCTCTTCTTATAAAAACGTCAGGCAGATTAGGGCTCAGCAGAACCCAGCCTGGTTTTATCTTCATTTGATTCTATCTGCCAAGACCCTATTTCCAAATAAAGTCACAGTCACAGGTTGCAGGGTTAAGACTTCAACATCCCTTTCTGGGCGTCACCTTTCAACCAGCAACTCTGCCTCTCCCTCTTCCTGCTCCCCCCAGTTCTCCCTGAAGGTGACCTGCAGGTGACCTCTTTGCACTTGGCCCTGTGTATACCTCTACAATGGCAGTGACCACACTGGTCAGCCTGTGAGTTCCCTGGGTGAGCAGGGCCTCTTTCTTCTGTATTTCCCATTTTTGGTTGCCTTACTTGGCACTTGGCCTACTGCATAGTATTCAGGGCCAATGAATGAGCACGATCCTCTGCAGTTCAACTCTGGAATACATTCAGCTTCCTGAAATGTTCCCTATAGATAAGCTAGGATGTCAGACTCAAACCATAACCTCCCCTCCCCCCAAAAGAGCCTTATTTGAAGGGAAGCTCAGGTCGCAAACTTCTGGCTAAGGAAGGGTGAGGGCGTAGGGAGATCCATGTTTGGGTCACTGAAACAAACATTTCCAAGGGTGTCGATGGCTTCGGTGAGCGCAGGCAATGTCAGAGCCTGCGGACTGTGAAGCAGAGACTGTCAAGTGGGGTGGGGGGCCTAGTATTTTCTAACAAATGCTTGTCTCCTAGGACAACATATTTTTCTGCAATAGCTTGATCCCAAGCTAGTCCCTCCATTCTCTCGAACCATTTTGATTAATACTGACAATTAGCCTTTACACTTCTACAGGAGGTGTTCCCTTGCTCTTGGGGAGACCCAGGGAGATGGCTCTAGAAACACTATACAAGAAATGATGGGTCTAGCGAGTGAAGGAAAAAAGCCACACGCACCTGCAGAATGCCCCTCTTTTTCTCTAAATCTCTCCCGTCCTCATAGATTTATGATTTCCCATCAACAAGGAAATGTCTCCACCTTATGCTCACACTCTCTCCCCGTGTTTCAGAGACCTAGGCGATGCTGCAGCACAGGTCTTGCCTCTGTGTCTGGTTCTGGCCACTGGTGAGCTTCCTTCCTGGAAGCAGTCAGGATGATGTAATGGCATAAATCAGGGCTAGGGTCTGGCCAGACTGGGGCCACAGGAGCAGCAGCTCTGGCAGGTGCAACATCTAACCAAGCAAAATCTCATCACCCCTCTTGCTGACCAGGTCAATGGCATCAAGGCAGCTCCAGAGAGAAGAGCAGCCAACTGGCTCTGGTTGATTTGTCCCTGGCTGTTGGCAGGACAAGCCTAGCAGCAGCCTATGCTGGTGTGAACATCCAATCTCACTCACTTTGTCCTTTTAACTTCAACAGACCTCTACTTAAGGAAAAGAAGGGTACATTCTTTTTTGGCTGTGATAAAATATATATAACATGAAATTTATCATGTTAATCATTTTTGGTATACAAGTTCACATGAATTCCATTCACAACATTGAGCAAACGTTACCACCAACCATCTCTGGAACTTTTCCATCATTCCAAGTGAACTCTGTACCCTGTTAATAATAACTCAGTCTCCCCTAGTCCTAGGAACCATCATTCTACTTTCCATTCCTATGAGTCTGGCAACCCATACAGATACCTCACCTAAGTAGAACCCTATGTAGGTATGTCAAAAAGTTCATAAAAAATGGAATTAAGTATTTATTTTGGTGCAAAAATCTTTTAAATTTGTGCATACTGGTCGGTGTCGTGGTTTAACAGGCTAATCCTCCACCTTGCGGCACCTGCACACCGGGTTCTAGTCCCGGTTGGGGCGCCGGATTCTATCCCGGTTGCCCCTCTTCCAGGCCAGCTCTCTGCTGTGGCCCGGGAAGGCAGTGGAGGATGGCCCAAGTCCTTGGGCCCTGCACCCCATGGGAGACCAGGAGAAGCACCTGGCTCCTAGCTTCGGATCAGCGCGGTGCGCCGGCTACAGCAGCCATTGGAGGGTGAACCAACGGCAAAAAGGAAGACCTTTCTCTCTGTCTCTCTCACTATCCACTCTGCCTGTCCAAAAAAATATATATAAATAAAAAATAATAAATTGGACTTTGACCTACAAAATAAAAAAAATTTGTGCATACTTTTTTTCATAGTAGGCATTTCTCTTGAATTTTTTAAAATGGTACACTCTTTCTTTTTATATTTTAAGATATATTTATTTGAACGGCAAAGTTACAGAGAGAGCGAGAGGGAGGGATAGAGACATACAGAGGCCTTTCATTCGATAGTTCACTCCCCAAATGGCTTCAATGGCCAGGCCAAAGCCAGGAGCCAAAAGCTTCCTCCAGGTCTCCCTTGTGGGTGCAGGGGCCAAGTATTTGAAGCATCTTCTGCTACATTTCCAGGTACATTAGCAGGGAGCTGGATTGGAGGTAGAGCAGCCAGGACTTGAGCTGGCGCCTATATAGGATGCCAGCACTACAGGTGGTAACTTAATCTACTATGCCACAGCACCTGTCCCCTCAAGAACTTCTTGAAGACCCCTTATACATGTATGTCCAAAAAATTTTCTTCACCAAAATCAACATCTTATAATTCCATTTTACAGGAAACTTTTAAAGTACCTCCTTACAGTGCTAGGCCTTTTGTGACTAGCTTCTTTCACTAAGCTAGTCTTCAAGATTCATCCACGTGGCAGTATGCGCCAGCATTTCCTTTGGTGGCTCACTGATATTCCACTGTATGGAAAGAATCACACATTGTTCATCTGTTAATCCGTCTATGGGAATCTGGATTGTCTCCAACTCTCAGTTGATGTCGACAAATCTGCTTAGGAACATGGCTATGTAAGAATTTAAGTTCCTGCTTTTAATTCTCTTGGGAATCAATACAGAAGTGGAAGTATTGGAACACAGATAATTCTGTGTTTAATATTTTTGAGGAATTGCCACTACTGTTTTCCATAGCTGCTGTATCATTTCACATTCCTACAAAAGCTGGCTTCTCTAATCTCATTTTAAGCTATAATGAAAGGTGGCCCAGACATCTCCATTTTGTGCAAAGAATATCAAAGAACAAGTACTCCAATCACATCCCCTGATATCTGCGAGCCCGAATAGGGGAGCATGTGTCTCTCCCAGATAGAGAATGTGTCTGACATTCATTGGTCTCTGACATCCACATGGAACCTGAAGCCTACATACCCCTGACCTGCACTGCTTACCTTGGGTCCCTGGTGTTTCCTGGCACTAGGGAACAGGAGTCTCTGGTCTTCCTTTCTGTATTACAGCCTTTTGCTCTTAACAGTAGGAGCCTCCCAAGATTTCAGCTCAACCACCAACAGGGCTCTTGCCAGTCATGTTTCATACATAAGAAGAAACACTCAGAGAGGAGACACAGATTTTTCTAAAGCCAAAGTTACTGCTGATATATATTTTCAAATATAATTTGTTGTAAAAATAGGTGGCCCAGGTATTGATGAACACATTCTTGGGAACAGGGATCTTATTTTATATTCCTCTGTGCCACCAAAGAACCTAGCCTAGCCTGTTCTTTTTTCACACATAGTAGAGGCTCAAAAGATGACTGCTGATGAAAGACAACACATACCGTTCACCTAGCACAATGCTGAGCCAGTAGCTCTCAATATTCACTCAGCTGTTTAAAAATGATGTTCAAAGGACTTACAGGACTTGCCCAAGTTCAATGTTTGGACACAGCCTGTGGTCACACCCCAAACTTTAATTCCCAGTGTAGTCAGTGTAGTGGGGTTTTTTGTTGTTGCTATTGCTTTTTTAAGGACACCATCTCTTTTTTTAACTCAATAAAAAGTAACTCAGCAAGTCATAGTGATAGAAAAAACAGATGCTCAACATTAGAAACGCGCTTCTAAGCCTCAAGTGCTTACAAGTTTGGAAAATAACAAAACATTACAAGTTAAGGTCACTAGAAAATAAAAGTGGTAATGTTACTGATAAACTGAGAGAATAGACTGCAGGGATGAAGCAAGTATAATCTCAAGCACAGGAAGTCAATGACAGTAGTTCTGGGAACATGGAGTTGACTCTCATATGTCTGGGCTTAGCTGCCACACAGACTTTAACCAATTTCAGGTACAAGCATGTATATGGAACACATCTACACATTTTCCCAAGCTCTTTATCAGATATTGCAAAACTGAGACTTATGCTCTTAACGAATGCACAAAGAGAATTTTTAAATAAGTTTCCAAAAAGTGGAAAAGCTATACAAAGAGCAGTCCCAATCTTTGATAATAGCAAATTCTAGGCAACACTGACAACATACCTGAGCTATGGTACTTGACGATTCAAACTTACTCTCAGACCCTCAATTAAAGGAAGAGCTTAGGATCATTCAGACTTCCAAAAAAAGGGCATATTCTCAAAGATTCACAGATAATTTTTTTCTATCAATAAAGCAAACATGGTAAACCATGAATTTGAACTTGAACTATTCCTTTCCTATACCTTCCCTACATACCAAGAGGCTGAATGGTACAGTGGTTAAACCTGTGGTGAGTGGAGTCACCCTGGTCCCCAAGTCTTGTCTGTGTCATTATGGACACATTCCTTGACCTCTTTCTGTTCCTAAATTCCTTTTTCTGCAAAATGAGAATGATAATAGTAATGTACTGAATAGATTGGCCATGAGAATCAAATGAGCGATTACATATAAAGCGTCCTGAGCAATCTCAGGGATATCGCCAATTCTCCTTTTCTTAAGGCAAGTTCTTCCTAACAGGCTTTTAAGCATCTCCTTCAGTGATCAACCCCAAAGGGGAAAAAACCATAAAACATGTATCACTGTTATCTTCAAAAGAGGGCTCAACATGTTTTCTATAAATACCTTTGTGGTTGTTCTTGTGTGCTTAGTCAAGGAAAATAAAATAAAACCAACAGAGGACCGTTTCCAAAATAAGGCGTTAGTATGTTTTACATTGGGATTTGGCGCATTCCGAATATGTACTTATGCAGATGTTACCATCATCACTGCCAAGAGTTTGACAAAGGGAAAGAAACATTTCTTGTTGCTTACACAGAGGGTGGGTGAGGGCAGAACCAAAGGCTGAACTTCCACCCTGAAACATATACTGTTAAAGGCAAGTATAGAATAAGGAGATGGAAAGCGATCACAGTTCCCAGTCAAGAAGCAAAGGAGGAAAGATCCGATTTGGAACTTGTGACTTGATCACTCTGTGCCTCTGGATCACATAAAGAACACGAAGTTTCTATTCTGAAAGTACAGCCATCAATCAATCACTGCCAACACCATCTAGCTTTGATGAAATGTCACCCTATGAGCCAGCTGAGGTGCTGATGGAAGACACACAGACTAAAATACATAGTGTATCTCCTAAAAGAGATTGCAGTCTAACTGGGGAGAGATTCAAATAATGTGCAGGAGATACGCAGGCGTAAAGAGCCAAATACAGCAGCCCAAGGCAAGCCTTTCATGGCAACCGAACACATGGGATTGGGAACAACACTGCTAAGTCTGCATCCAGACCATCCCTTCCGCACAGGCTGTGAGAATACACAAACACTGAGGGTCTGAGCACTGTCAGCTCCCTGCTCCTCCCCTGACTGAAGCTGCAGCATAGGCACATAGCCACTGGGCAATTGCTTTCTCATTTTTTCTTGGAAGAATGCATGGTTCATTTTAATCCCCTCTTCCTTTTCACTGGTGACTGAAAGCTACAAAACCATTTTACAATGACTTGTCCCACCCCAAACCTCCTTCCCATGGTCAGTTCCAGTTCATGTAGGACTTGCAATGACGATTTATAATTAAGGAAATAAAAGCTATTTCTCCATATAGGAGACAAAAAAGTTTGGCTAAATGACCTTTAAGATTCACTCTGGGCCAGCACCGTGGCTCAACAGGCTAATCCTCCGCCTTGCGGTGCTGGCACACCGGGTTCTAATCCCGGTCGGGGCACCGGATTCTGTCCTGGTTGCCCCTCTTCCAGGTCAGCTCTCTGCTATGGCCAGGGAGTGCAATGGAGGATGGCCCAAGTGCTTGGGCCCTGCATCCCATGGGAGACCAGGAGAAGCACCTGGCTTCTGGCTTCAGATCAGTGCGGTGCGCCGGCCGCAGCGGCCATTGGAGGGTGAACCAACGACAAAGGAAGACCTTTCTCTCTGTCTCTCTCTCTTACTGTCCATTCTGCCTGTCCAAAAAAAAAAAAAAAAAAAAAAAAAAGATTCACTCTGGATCAAGCTGTCTATGACTCTTTAAAAATGACATGCTTTGAGGCAGGGACTTGGCACAGTGGTAAATAAGCCACTGGGAATGCTAGCATTCATATTGGGGTAGACAAGCTCCAATCTGTCTCCACTTCTGATTCCAGCTTTATACTAATGCACATTTTGGTAGGCAGCAGGTCATGCTCAAGCTTTTGGGTCTCTGCCACCTACATGGGAGAACTGGATTGAGCTCCTCCTAGGTTCTGACTTTGGCCTGGCCTCCTCCCAGCTGTTGTAGGCATTTGGAGAGTGGACCAGCAGATCAAAGATTGATCTACTGATTGCTCCCTCTTCCCCCCTCTCGATCCTCTTTGCGTTTCAAATAAAAAATAAATGGAAACAGAAATTTAAAAGCCCCACAATGAGAATAGCAGGTTTTGCTTCAGTCATCACTTTTAAATTTTCTCAAAGTGAAATGAGGCTTTTTTTCCTTCCTGATTTAATTATCTCTATTTAGCATCATATACCCTGATGATTTTTTTTAAATCTCAAGAAGTTACCAAAAGAAATCACATAGGGTACATGCAGGATACTGGGAGCCTTTATTTTCAAGGAAGAGTTTCAATCATACCGAAGTCTATAACCCTTTCTCCATATTAATTTCTATTAAATAAACAAATGTCATGAAAAAAGTTCAGTGTGATGAACGATGGTCATTCTCTATTAAGACAGAGATCCTTTTTATTTGTATCTTCTAACTTTACGGAAATTTTACATTACTTCAGAAATGCATTTTTTGAGGCTTTTTGAAAGTTCTATCACCTTTGTGTTGTAATAACTTCTGTTTGGAGGGGATACTTGTGTCAAGAAAGTTGTGATTCCTCTTCTGTCTTCATGTAACAAGGACTCAGTCTTTTAGAATCAACTATGTAAACGATGTCTGTCCTTTGCTGTGTTAGGTATTATAATGGCTAAGTTGGAATATGACCAATGAACTAAGAATTGGGCCACTGAGTTATTCAGGCTAACAGAACTGTTATCATCTGAGTTCGTGAAGCTGACACAGTAAAATAATGAAATTCTTTTACCATTTCTGCTTTTCAAGTGGGTGCCTAGTTTCAGTGCTACAGGGGATATATGCCATGAACTAGTTACTCCAAATGGTAGAATATGCTATCTCACTCTATTGCATGAAGTGTTAATTCAAATTTACTCAGCTATACCAAATAGAAATGTCAACATAAACATCCTTTTTAAAAGTGTTTGAACATCACAACTTGAATACCAGTCATCACCACACATAACCACAAACTAACCTATAAATATGAGCCTATGAGTAACAATCAGCAACTTTTACCACGGAAGAGTTATTTTCTTCTGCTGTAACAAATACGATACCTACTAAAGAATGCTCCTTTTAAAAACTCTTGTTTTGTTAATATTGAATACATTTTTCATATTGCCAAATATTTTAAGTATCATGAAAATTGAAAATACATTCCTTAAATGATTTTGATATCCTACCAAGTAAAACTGAAAAAAAATGTTTAAAAGTACATTTTCTATTTGCTTTGTACAGTGCTACTTTGAACTATTTAGCTCCATGAACTTTAAAATCCCATATTAAATTTGGCTGGGCACATATCTGTGGTCTAATAAGACTAATTTTAGATCTCTGCTATTTTCCCAAGCAGAAATACAACTCAAGTTTTGAACTTCTGTCTCTACCCCTGACTATGGGAATAACCACTCTTGTTTTCTAAGAATAAAGAAATAAAATTGTGTAGCTGGAATTATGTATTCTCCAGATTGGCAACATCGAGGTCACCTTTTCTTCAATAATACACCAATATCATCCACACTGCTGAATATTAATCTTTGATGATTATCTTGTGCGACTCCCTTGATTATGGAAGTTGAGATATTTTCTTGTGTATAGATACACACTATAAAAATGCTTTTTAAAGTTGCACAGAAATCCATTATGCGGCAAAAGTATGAAAATTAGCCACTTAAAATTGGCACAGAATTTAACTTCAAGTCTTAGAATAAATGCTGTCCGATGCACCTTCCACATGTTCTACAGTCAGCATGAGACTTAGTCAAGGTCATGAAGGTAGGACAAGAGCTGCAATGTACACCTGGGATGCCTGTCTTGCAAGGCCATTCTCTTCACTGACCCCTACATCATCCTGTAGAATTAATGAGCCACTTGGCATCTCTGCCTAAAAATAATTTATCACTTTTAATTTGCTATTAAGTAGTCCAACCTTTTGATGGTGACATTTTCATTTGTATAAAGAGAGATGTTCCCTAGAAATGTTCGTTCTCTGACTTGAAAGACCATCAAAGTGTTGACTGCCAACTTTGCCTTCCTTCAGAGGACGTGAGCAAAACAGCAGGGGCTGCCTCTCCCTCTTCTCTAAACAACGCACTGGGAGGGAGTTTAGCACTGGCACCGACTTCCGGGCTTCCCTCCTCATCAGCCCACCTCCTGGCTGGACCAGCACCCTTCTGGGTCTCTTGGATTCCACACCCAGCACCCACCTTCCAGCCTGCACTTTTTTTTTTTAAAGATTTTATTTGAGAGTTAGAATTATAGACAATGAGAGGGAGAGACAGAGGTCTTCCTTCCGTTGCTTCACTTCCCAACTGGCCACAACAGCCGGAGCTGCACTGATCTGAAGCCAGGAGCCTGGAGTTTCTTCCTCGTCTCCCACGTGGATGCAGGAGCCCAAGGACTTGAGCCATCCTCCACTGCTTTCCCAGGCCACAGCAGAGAGCTGGACTGGAAGTGGAGCAGCCGGGACTAGAACCCGGCACCCATGGGATGCTGGCGCCGCAGGCAGGGGATTAACCAAGTGAGCCACAGTGCTGGCCCCCAACCTACACTTCTGTCTCCCACCTGAGCCTGCACACCCACCTCCCTCTCAGGAAGGAGGGTATCTTTTGGCGTGGATGAATTCAGGCTCATTTATGAAGACCCCGACCCAACAATTTCACCTCTGTGAACCCCCTCAACACCATTACAGAGTCGGACATAAAATGCTCCCTCAACTTCAGGAAACATGTGACCGCTGCAGTCTCTTCTCAAGGAAGATTATCTTTCCTGCCTCTCTCATGGACTGCTAATGCCAACCTTAGAGCCAGGGATGAAGAAAGTTCGTTTAAATGGCCAGGCTCTTTGAGTTAAAATTGCAGGCGCTAAGGGACTCCTCCCCCTCCCTTTCTGTCTCCTCCCAGGCCAGCAGCTGCAGCACCTGCAGGAAACGGGAAGGACATCAGCTGCACTGTATCACAAAACCTGCAGGTGAATGGCAGGTGCATCCTGAGCCTACTCAGAGCTCTGTTCTGCATGTGCAGGAAGGTTGGTTATGAGGCTCCCTGGCCTACTTCCTTCATTTGTTTCTGGCATGAGATTTAAATCAGATTATACCTCTCAGAATGCTTTGTAAACCGTAAAGCAAGGCAAATATACAAATATGAATATAAGATATAGAGCAGCTATTCAATCCATGCTTCTTGAGTTAACTCATTAAGGATTACTGGACCAGGCATTCCTGGATCTTAAGAACTGCTGGCAGATGATAGAAGCAGAGCCATGTATTGGCTATGTGGTCCGATATCAGACCAAGAGGAGGAGCCAGAGCCTTGGTTTATCAGGGGCATTAATAAGTCACAAGGGTGATTTGAAGAAAAGTATAGTTAATTCAGATCTCTTTGCAACTCTTAAAAAAATGAACAAAATATATACGAGGTCCAACTCCAGCTGAAGTAGTCAAGGCCAGTGAATGCAAATTTAAACGTACCCCTCATCACTGCCAGCCTGCCCTCCCCAACCTCCTAACAAAATGTCTTAAGTGTTTGAAAATTACTTGAAGGAGGACCCATGTAAATAGTCTGTGTAGTAGCCACCCATTTTGGATCACTCCTGTCCAGGCCATACTTCTTGGAACCCCAAATTCCTGTTTTATAAAACAGAGCACAGATTTACTGCAAAAGACTCTTATGATATGTTGACATGACATATGAAATGCTTGCACCAAGGAAGCACTCAATAAATCAGAAGCCAACAGCTTTTTTATTCTAAGCTGCTGAGCCATATCTCGACTCTTCCCACTCTGACCTTCCTCAGCTAAGGAATTGGTAATATTCAGCACTAAGAAGGTTCCATATACTCCTCCCAACTCCATAGAATGTGGAACGATATAGTGGATTACATATTTTATCCTACAGAGCCATAAGCCTGAGAAACAACAGGTCATGTATAATGAGGCAAATGCAATGTCTACGCTAAGTAATCATGCAGCCTTGGCTTAGAGCAAACAGAGTGCTGACTGATAGTAGCAAAGAACAAAGACCTTGGAGGACAGCAGAGAAACATGTGGACATCCTTGGTGTTCACACTAAGCATCAGGAAAAGGGCAGAGAGAACTGATGGGTTGGGGTTCAGGCAAACGTTCAAGCCAGGGTGCAGAGCAGATGAGGGGGAGCGAGACCGTTCAGGTCATTTAACCCACATCCACTCCGGCAATCCCGACACTCGCCTGGACATCAGATCAGCTCTGCTAGTTGCAGAGGCCTGCATTCACGTTATTTCCTTAGAAGAGTGGTCCTACATCACACTGAGCGCCACACAACGCTGGGCTGGGCATGGTCGTGGGACATACGCCTTCTGTCTCCTAACGCAGCCTCCTGCTCTCCGCTACAGGAGTCTGTGGGGAGTGGGGCCCCAGCTCTCATCCAGCCACTCTCAAGGACAAGCTTTGGAACTTGATCCAAGTTGCTCTCAGTCTCACTAAATTGAGAATACAAACATCTGCTATATCCCTTCCTAGTTTAGACAAAGAAATTCTTTGGAAAGTAGAAAGCAGTTACCAAATGAGGGACCATAAAATGTCAGGCAATTTTATCAAATAGAATGTAATTTAATTTTGTGCAAAACTCGCTTCTCAAAATTGATTTCATATCTGGTTAGGTAAGGCTGTTTCCTGTTAGCCTGTTGAGCTTTCAGCCTAGAAGGCAGATAGGCATTTATTTTGAAGGGAGCAGTTAGGAGAGGCAAGAAGAAAGGAGAAGACACTAAGGAGGAAGCTTTTTTATTTTTTTTTAAGATTTATTTATTTATTTAAGGTCTGAGTTACTCAGAAACAGGGAGAGAGAGAATCTTCCTTCTGCTGTTTCACTCCCAGATGGCCATAACAACCAGGGCTAGGCCACACCCAAGCCAGAGCTTCTTCTGGATCTCCCACATGGGTAGCAGAGGCCCAAGGACTTGGGGGCCATCTTCCGATGTTTTTCCTAGGCCAGTAACAGAGAGCTGGATCGGAGGTGGAGCAGCTGGAACACAAACCTGCCTACATATGGGATGCCAGCAACACAGGAAGTGGCTTTACCTGCCATGCCACAACACAGGCCCCAGAAGGTAGAGTTCATCATAGTGATGAAGCCCAATAGGATTGTTTCATTGGGTTACAAGTAGTGGCTCCATTAGTGAATAGGTAGCTTGCAAATATTTCTTCCCTTTTTGTTGGCTGTCTCTTCACTCTATTGTTTCCTTTGCTGTGCAGAAGCTTCTGAGTTTGATATAGCTCCATTTGGTTAGTTTTGCCTTTGTTGCCTGCGCTTTGGGGTTTTGTCCAAGAAATCGTCCCCTACACCAATGTGTTGGAGTATTGCCCCCGCATTTCCTTCTAACAACAAATATATCAGCAACTTAAAAAACTCAACAACAAAAATCAACCAACCCAGTTATTAAATGTGTAAAGGACCTAAATAGTTCCTAAAAGAAACACAAATGGCCAACAAATATATGAAAAAATGTTCAACATCACTAGCCATCACAGAAATGCAAAGCAAAACCACAATGAGCTATCACCTTGCCCGTGTCAGAATGGCAAAAATCTAAGACAGAAGCACAAATGCTGGTGAGGATGTGGAGAAAGGGGAACACTTAGACACCATGATGGGAACGTGAATTAGTGCGGTCGCTATGAAAAACACTGTGGAGATTTTTTTAAAACTTATGAACACTTGCCATATTGGGATCCCACTATTGGGTATATACCCAAAACACTTGAACACATCGTATCAGAGATATCTGCACCACCAAGCTCATAGCAGCACTGTTCACAATACAACAGCCAAAATCTGGAACTAACCCAGGTACTCACCATCAGATGGATGGATAAATAAAATGTGGCATATATATGGAATTTTATATATATATATGGAATTATATATATGGAATTACATATATAAATGTGGCATATATAGAATACATATATTATATATGGAATATATATGTGAATATCATTCAGCTATGAAAACTTAATGAAATTCTACCGTATCCATCAAAACAGATGTAACTAGAGGCCATCATGTTGAGAAAAAAAACTGGACACACAAACTCTGTATGTTCTCTCTTATATGTGGGAGATAAAATTTTAAAAAAAAGAAAACACAGGGAAAAAGAATAAAGAGATGCCTGTGTGTATCAGTACTGCTGCAAATACCCTTTTTTTTTTTAGGATTTATTTATTTTATTTGAAAGGCAGAGTTAGAGAGAGGCAGAGGCAGAGAGAGGTCTTCCATCCACTGGTTCACTTCCGAGATGGCTACAAAGGCCAGAGCTGCGTCGATCCAAAGCCAGGAGCCACAGGCTTCTTCCAGGTCTCCCATGCTATCTTTTACTGCTTTCCCAGGCCATGGCAGAGCGCTGGACCGGAAGTGGAGCAGCCAGGACTCAAACCGGCATCCATATGGGATGCTGGCACAGCAGGTGGCAGCTTTACCTGCTATGCCACAGTGCCAGCCCCTGCAAGTGTAACTTTGTGAAACACTGTTTTATACCCTTGTCAAACCAATGGTTAAGAATGTTATAATATCATAGTTTTAATGACTTGTGATTACTTTAAAATTTACTGTATATGGATGAAATGGTCATTTTTCCTTTCACTTACTGTTTATAGCCATTGTCTATATTTCCACTATACTAGGGTCTCTTTGCTTTTTACTTGTTAAATATCTTACTCAGTGAAGTACTAAGCCTTTCTACTGTAATGTACATTTAAAATATGTTATCTCAAAAAATGGAAGAAAGGCAGAAAGGGAGAGGGAGGGAGTGTGGGAGGGAAACGGGAGGAAGGAAATCTCATATTCTTAGAATGCTATCTATGAACTATATGAAATCTGTTAAAAACTATTTTAAAAATTTTTAAAAAGATGGATGATTATGAAAAAAATAAAGGACGGAGAAAAGGTTGGAATAACGGTTGGAAAAAAGTTGTGGCTCCAGGTTCTAAAAGGCAGTCTACACAAAGGATAAAAAACATTGGAGGCATGAATTAAGAGAAGTTTAGAAAAGGAAAAGACTGTTAAGAAGAATGCTTTGTATCTAATTTGTTCTTATTAATTTCTGGGTCCATCTCAAAGAAGTATCTATTAAACTAAATCTCATTACTCCTGAAAAGTGAAAATGCACCATTTTCAGAACAATGAGAAACAGGTCTCTCACTTTAAGACGCAATGCTACAGAACCAGCAGGGCAGACAGAGCGTGCTACTGGTTCTTCTTTCGTACCTATTTCACTGGACAGAGTTCTCATTTTCCCCAAGCCCAGGAATTCTTGTTCTATTACAGAGCACAAAAAAGGGGACATTTCAGCAATGGGATTCTGCCTAAAAATCAAAGGCAAGAATTCTTAATATGATTATAGTTTTGTTTTTTTAAAGCCAAAAAATGAAATTAAAATGTTAATAGTGGTTGCTTTTGGTGACAGAATAAAGATAATTTTGGTATTTGAGTTTTTTTTAATAGTGACCACACAATAGTTTATAAAGAACAAAGTCTTAAATTATAATTTTTAAAAAATTAATTATTTCATATATTTGAAAGTCACAGAGACATCAGAAGAGAGAGGGGCCAGCGCCATGGCTCAATAGGCTAATCCTCCGCCTTGTGGCGCCGGCACACCAGGTTCTAGTCCCATTCGGGGCGCCGGATTCTGTCCCGGTTGCCCCTCTTCCAGGCCAGCTCTCTGCTGTGGCCAGGGAGTGCAGTGGAGGATGGCCCAAGTGCTTGGGCCCTGCACCCCATGGGAGACCAGGAGAAGCACCTCGCTCCTGCCATTGGATCAGCGCGGTGCGCCGGCCGCAGCGGCCATTGGAGGATGAACCAATGGTAAAGGAAGACCTTTCTCTCTGTCTCTCTCACTGTCCACTTTGCCTGTAAAAAATTAAAAAAAAAAATAAAAAGTCAAAAAAAAAAAGAGGGGGGGGGCAAGAGAGACTAAGACAGAGACAGAGAGAGGTCTTCCATTTGCTGGTTCACCCCCCAAAACCCCACACAGCCAAGGCTGGGCCAGGCTGAAGCCAGGAGCCAAGAACTCAATCTGAGGCTCCCACAAGGGGGTCAGGTACTCAAACACTTTAGCAGGAAGCAAGAACTGGGAAAGGAGACAGGACAGGAACCTAGGCACTCATGGGACATGGGTGTCCCAAGTGGTGGCTAACTGCTGTGCCAAACACCCACAACTATTTTTTAAATAAAGAAAAAAGTTTCTACTGTAAAATACCAAAAAGGCAACAAAGGAGAATTCTGGTTTTTTGTGCTTTTCTGCAAAGCATTAAAACTGCTACTTTTTATAGTAATTATTCTTGAAAATCTTGTAAAATGTATCAGTTAATCAAAAATTATTTACTAAAGCAATGTGTTTTTTTAAACTTTTATTTAGTAAATATAAATTTCCAAAGTACAGTTTATGGATTACAATGGCTTCCCCCCCCCATAACTTCCCTCCCACCTGCACCTCTCCCATCTCCCGCTCCCTCTCCCATTCCATTCACATCAAGATTCATTTTCTTTATATACAGAAGATCGATTTAGTATTTTTTTTTTTTACTTTTTTTTTTGACAGAGTGGACAGTGAAAGAGAGAGAGACAGAGAAAAAGGTCTTCCACTTGCTGTTGGTTCACCCTCCAATGGCTGCCGAGGCCAGTGCGCTGTGGCCGGCGCACCGCGCTGATCCGAAGGCAGGAGCCAGGTGCTTCTCCTGGTCTCCCATGGGGTGCAGGGCCCAAGCATTTGGGCCATCCTCCACTGCACTCCCGGGCCACAGCAGAGAGCTGGCCTGGAAGAGGGGCAACCGGGACAGAATCCGGCGCCCCGACTGGGACTAGAACCCGGTGTGCCGGCGCCACAGGCAGAGGATTAGCCTATTGAGCCGCGGCGCTGGCCCCATTTAGTATATATTAAGTAAAGATTTCATCAGTTTGCACCCACACAGAACATAAAGTGTAAAATACTGTTTCCGTACTAGTTATAGCATTAATTCACATTGAACAACACATTAAAGACAGAGATCCTACATGAGGAGTAAGTACACAGTGACTCCTGTTGTTGACTTAACAATTTGACACTCTTGTTTATGGCGTCAGTAATCTCCCTAGGCTTAGTCATGAGTTGCCAAGGCTACGGAAGCCTTTTGAGTTCGCCAACTTTGATCTTATTCCAATAGGGTCATAGTCAAAGTGGAAGTTCTCTCCTCCCTTCAGAGAAAGGTACCTCCTTCTTTGATGGCCCATTCTTTCTACTGGGATCTCACTGGCAGAGATCTTTCATTTAGATCTTCTTTTTTTTGTTTTTTGTTTTGGCCAGAGTGTCTTGGCTTTCCATGCCTAAAATACTCTCATGGGTTCTTCAGCCAGATTCGAATGCCTTAAGGGCTGATTCTGAGGCCAGAATGTAAAGCAATGTATTAAAACTATTATTTAGCTTTCACAAAAATCACACCAAATGAAATTTAATTTACTCTTTCCACAAATATTGACTGGATGCTCATTATTCACTCGCCTCTCAAATGATATACTCCGGTACAGTGGAGTTGTGACTAGTCTGGCAATTATCAGTATTCACTATTAGGTAAGTAAGATACTGAGCATATGACTTAATTTGTAGTTCATATTTGAAGACCAGATATATAAGCAGAAGGCAACAAAATCAAAGAATTCTTTCAAGCAAAATTTGCAAAGTTCAGAATCATATTTAAACGTTTCCATCTGTTTGTGTGTCATACATATAGCATGACTGACTCCAAAACAAAGTATTCTTGAGCTGTGTCAGATGGGATTGATGAGTCATTTATGTTACCCATGGAACATTCAAGGGAAGTAACAGTGAAATAAAAGCTTCATATTATTAGTAATATTCAATGTACTTTATAAGATCAGTACTTCTTTTATCTCACCCATGGATATTTCAGCAGCTATATCTAAAAGATCCAAACTATGTAAAAAATAAAGTAATATGGGGGCTGGTGATGTGGTGTAGTGGGTAAAGCCATTGCCTGCAGTGCCGGCATCCCACATGGGCGCCAGTTCGAGTCCTAGCTGCCCCACTTCCGATTCAGTTCTCTGCTACAGCCTGGGAAAGCAGCAGAGGATAGCCCAAGTTCTTGGGCCCCTGCACCCACAGGGGAGACCCAGAGAAAGCTCTAGCTCCTGGCTTCAGATCAGCGCAGCTCTGGCCCTTGCGGCCATCTGGGGAGTGAACCAGCAGACAGAAGACCTCTCTCCCACTGCCTCTACCTCTCTGTAATTCTGCCTTCCAAATAAATAAATCTATAAAAAAAAATAAGAAGGGTCATTCTCACAAATTTAAAAGCTATAAATAATCTATCTCAGTAAACATCTCATCTAAGTTTGTACTTCCTCTATTGTCTCCTCATTTTTTTTTTTTAACTGTTTAAATCAGAATCCCAACATGGTCTTTATTTTGCAAATGGTCTCTGGATCTCAAGTTTCTCTAATCTGTAGATTCCCTAACATTTTTCCCATCATCCCCTTTGGGAGAAATTGGTCATTTGTCCTTATAGAGTGTCACCATCTGGATTTTGTACCCTCGTGTTGTCACTGAACATATTCCAGCACAGACGGCCATTTAGATCTAGAAGCAGGACCACATTCTGGTACGATGTGTGCTCCCACCGGGAGATACCGATTTCCAGGGTTGGCTTTTCCCTGTGAACTTAGCAACCATCAATATCACTGTCTAGACCTACCCAATCCTTGCCGAAGGGTGGAGCCCATATTCCCCCTTCATCCCCTAGCTGGAATACTTCTATATCTGGGGAACTCTACCTCAACAGCAACTTGGCTTATACGTCACTTTACAAATGAGTATTACAAGTTTTTGATAAGGATGTAACACAAAATCCAGTCCAAGATCCTGGATTAGCTTCAAAGGCTAACGGGAACACTAATTAGAGGGAAAAGATAATTTTCAATTATTTTCTTCTTTTTTAATGAGTGTATAAAGTGCATTAAAGTGTTTTTAAGTGCTCATAAGCAAAACCGTTCATTAATTAAACTTTGTGAACTATGTAATGAATGCTGGACTGCAGCCCATTAAATCAGAAATCAGCAGACATGGGTGCTGGCTTGAGAAACAGTCACGCCTAACCCCCTTATTGCTCCACGACCCGGTCAGTATTCTGCCACCTGGCCTTGAGATGAATTCATACACTTACACTTGAATATAAGCAGATGCCAAGTTTGGGAAATGCCTAAGATTTGAGGGAAAGTATGAAGATGTTGGGCAAGACACTCTTACAAGGGGTCACACTTGGCCTGGCGTCCTCTGTACCCTCTCGTGTCTCTCCTCTGAGCCCCTCTCTAACTAGAGCCAAAGCAGCCAGCCTGGCAGGAGTGCTCCCCACAGCCATCAAGATTAATTTCTCCTCGTCACAAGATTATTCATATTTTACTACATAAGGTAAAAACTCAGACTTTACCCCATATGACCCTCTGCACTAGAGGAATACACAGCAGGGGCTATGGCACGCTGGATTAAACTGCTACTTACGACATTACATCCCATATCAGAGTGCCAGTCCAAGTGCTGGCTGCTCTGCTTCTAATCTAGCTTCCTGCTAAGGAGCATGAGAAAGCAGAAGGTGGCCCAAGGACTTGGGTCCCTGCTACAGATGTGGGAGACACAGATGCAGTTTCTGAATCCTGGCCCAGTCTTGGCTGTTGTAGCATTTGTGGAGTGAACCAGTGGATGGAGAATCTCTCACACACTGGAAAGAAAGGAAGGGAGGGAGGAGGGAGGAATGGAAGGAAAGAAAACTTAAAAAAAAAAATAGAGATAATGATATTCAAAGTAGTTAGTTAAGGAGAGTAACTAAGATGGAACGTAACAGTATCCAGAGAAGATGAGCAACAGTTAGGAGCAATCAAACTTTAGGGAAATTTAAATGTCAAAAAATGACCAAAATATAATATCAGAATTTCCCCCCGAGGACTCCTCAAGCAACTAATTCATCAGTGATCTGCAGACGCAGACAGAATTTCTAATGTGTCTTTAGTGCTAGTCCACTTCCCCCCTTGACAACCTGTTCCAGAGCTACAGGCCTGAAGAGGAACATGGCAAAGGAATCAGGAAAGGCATTCTCTAGCCACCATGCTTACAAGCGCACCATAGCTATCCCTCGGAGGCCAACTCTCCTGAGAAGGTCAACTCTCTGCCAACACCACCTGGAAACGCAATCAGCAGGTCAAAGGATGCCCTTCTAGTGCCACCCCCACCTCAGACCACGTCCTTCCCCACCCTCAGAGAAAAAGAACTGCTGCTCTTTAACGTGTGAGGCAAAAAAGGGAACACATCTCTGAAATTCAATTGTCTTTCTGTATGGATAAAAATGGAAAAAATATAATTCTGGATTCTGGAGGTATATACACACACATCCCTCATCTTTGAAATGAAAACGTAACAAAAAGTATGTTGTGTCTATTGAGATCCAAAATTTGACAAATTTATGCTTTTGGTATTCTAAATTCATCGAGCCAGTGATCAACACATGTGGAAAAGAAATTAGTTTGCCTATTTATCAGTGGGTTGTTAGTTCGTCAAAATGGCACATTATCACTCCATTAATGGTGAAAACAGCTTCATAGTTCAGTGAGACGAACTCTGAGAATGTGTGACTGACTAGCCAAACAGGAAATCTTTCTGCTTAAATTGACCACGATTTGTAAGCTCAAAGTTGTCTGTCTCAGGCCTTTGCCATCCCGGGCCCAGCGGTACCAAAGGTTAGGCTGCAGCTCTTTAAAGGATTCTGCAAAATGTAATACAAAACATATAAATAAATGAAACACACAGCAACCATGACCCAGAGAGGGACCAAAGACACCAGGGGCTCTCACAGTGGTGTAAGACGTCCAGTGCAACCCAGTGAGGGCCAGCCGTCCCAGGCCAGGAAAGACCACTACGGGCAATACGGGGCGGCCTCTCGGAGCGCAGACAGGTAGTCAGAAATGTTCCAGTACGTGAGCTGGCCCAGTTGCCTTTCTTCCCACACGCCCTGCATGCTGCGCCACGGCCTCACTGGACTTTCCAAACACGCTGGGCACCCTCCCTGGTCAGGCCTTCGCCACGCTGCTCCTCTGCCTGGCAGGGTTCCCCAAGGCTCTGCCTGACTTATTTCTCACGTCCCATTCTGCTCACTCGCCAGGCTCTCAGGGAGGACCCTCTGGGCCCCCTCAGATAACCCTGGAATGCACCATCGCTGTCTCCTTATCCTGAGATAAGGAGACATTTTCCTAGAACAATAAACTCCTGCCACACCAAGCTGCTGACTTACTCATGACACTGATCATTCAAAGCCGTACCCATCCACAACAAATGTCTGCCCCATGTAAGCACGGAAGCCCCTGGGGTGGATACAGGGTCACGAGAAAGAATACTCACCAGTGCCTCCCATGTGCCTGGCTACAGCTTATGCCAAGTCAATATTTGTTTAATACATGCAAGAAGGAATGAATGCATATAAAGGTTCTATTTGCAACTCTGGAAGGATACTGGGGTTATGGCTAGGAAATTGGCAAACCGTGCAAATAAACAGACTGGTGAAAGGAATGTATTTATCGCACCTCCATCCGGAATTGGTTCTTCACCCATGTTGGCACTGGCTCTGCCACCCAGACAGAAATATCTAACTCATATGTTTATATACTCTTGCTTCTAAGAATTTTTTTGAGACCCCTTGGTTTTAGAATTTGAGGAGATTAAGCTATGGCTGAATTTCACACAATGCACTTTTCTCAACGACATGAGGCGGTATGGAGAACGGGAAGGAGCCAGCAGATGGCGCTCCAGCCTCCCCTACCTCAACCTCAGCAAACATGAACATTTACATCACTATCTAAGTTATCTGTCAAAAACACACAAAAGCATCCCACAAAATTAAATGCTTTCATACTACTGAGATTGAGGCATTCTAGCACTGTTACTACCATCACTAACCAACCACATACCAATAATGGCAAGCAGAGTAATTACCAGATATGTCCACTAGTAACAAAATAACCATTTATTTTTTGTTTTGCTTGAGACTGAAGGGACTCTAGGGATCTATGGAAATTTATGCTGATAGACTCTTTCCAGATAATGTTCCATACTCAAGAATCTTAGCAGAGTTCAAGACCTGTGCTATTTTTTTTAAAAAAAGACTTATTTATTTGGAATGAAGAGTGACAGAGAAAGTCAGACACACACACACACACACACCTTTCATCATCTGCTGGTTCACTCCCTAAATGGCTGCAATGGCCAAAGCTAGGCAAGGTGGGAGCCAGGGGACAGGAACCACATCCTGAGCTCCCACGTGAGTGACAGAGGCCCAATCACTTGGGCCATCACCCATGCTCTTCCAGGAGCATTAGCAGAGCTGGAGCGGAAGTGGAGAAGTTGGGCCTCCACCAGCTTAACCCGCTGTGCCATTAAGCTGGCCCCTCAAGGCTTGTTTGAAATTTAAAAAACAGGAGAACACTAAAGAATGACCAAGACTATGGATTGCAAAGATACCACAGCAAAGACTGCACAACTGCTCACCGCCAGCAGGTAAGAGCCTCAAGAACTGATGCAAACGAGAAACAAGAGAAGCATCCATGTTAAAACTACAGACAACACCACAGGCCTCTCACGTACCAGCACAGCCCTGGGAGTGGGCAGGAGAGGGCTCACAAGTGAGGGATGGAAGACTCACAGCCCCCAGGAGGGACGTTCCGGTTCCTCAATCTCATTTAATTCCTGAGTGCTGCAGTCATCAAGGAGTACAAATAAGACACGTATTCATGAAAGCCCAGGAAGAAAAATGAGCTGAAAAAGAGCAGCCCAAGTCAGAACACGTGCAGCTGCAGGAGTTCATTTTTATTTCTGAAAAGCTTTCTTTTTTTTTTCCTTATTGTTCTTTTATTTCATGAATATAAATTTCCAAAGTACAGCTTATGGATTACAATGGCTTCCCCCCCCATAACTTCTCTCCTACCCACAACCCTCCCCTCTCCCGCTCCCTCTCCCCTTCCATTCACATCAAGATTCATTTTCAATTCTCTTTATATACAGATCAATTTAGTATATATTAAGTAAAGATTTCAACAGTTTGCACCCGCACAGAAAAACAAAGTACAAAGTGCTGTTTGAGTACTAGTTATAGTATTAATTCACATTGTACAACACATTAAGGACAGAGATCCTACATGGGGAGTAAGTGCACAGTGACTCCTGTTGTTGACTTAACAAATTGACACTCTTGTTTATGGCATCAGTAATCACCCCCAGGCTCTTGTCATGAGTTTCCAAGGCTATGGAAGCCTTTTGAGTTCGCTGACTCCGATCTTATTTAGACAGGGTCATAGTCAAAGTGGAAGTTCTCTCCTCCCTTCAGAGAAAGGTACCTCCTTCTTTGATGGCCCCGTTCTTTCCATTGGGATCTCACTCGCAGAGATTTTTCATTTAGGTGTTTTTTTTTTTTTTTTTTTTTTTTTTTTTTTTGCCAGAGTGTCTTGGCTTTCCATGCCTAAAATACTCTCATGGGCCCGTCAGGCGGGCTACTTCTGAAACCTGCACTTTGACTTCGTGCAGTGTCTTCTGCTATCTGAGGAGGGAACACCAGGTGGCGCTGCTCCCATGAAATGCGGCACTGGGAACCTATGAAGGGGACACTCAGTATACCTTTTAAACCACATTTGTCTCCATTTTTGCACCACTGGGTTAGCGTTTCACAATCCATAAAGCCCAAGGAGTTTTAGCCAACTCTTTTCTAACATTAAAGCCATTTAAGTACTAAGGATGACTTCTGTTGGAATCATCAGTATAAACACTGTCTCCCTCCCAGCCCGGTCTGGACACGTTGTACCCGGAGTGTATGTGACATGGGGACACTCAGCAGCCTTCACAGGCATGGCCACCCCGGTGCTGCCCCGCTGGTTCATCAGCAGCCAAGGTTCCGCGCTCCCTAGCGCACCCCATCACGGCGACTACCTGAGCTCTGACAGCGACAGTGGACCTCGGGCCCAGCAAGCCGACTTAGCCAGGTGAGCCTTCGCCGGGCTGCACACTGAACGGCTTCCCACGCCATCCCTCGGGGCGGTAAAGATGACCGCAGGGGCAGTCTCCTCTGCTTAATCCAACCCGGCAGGAACACTCATCTCCAAAACAGTTCCGACTTTTTCAAGAACAGGTTTGAAATCGGGTCATGGAAGCCCAGGGCTGGGTTCCTTTCGGAAGGCTGAACACTTCCACAGAAATCACCGAAAGACAGAGGACACACAAATCAGTGTTAACAACAACAACGGTACTAGTAACACCAGGGAGGAACAACTGGAGCAAAATTTTTGGAAATCCACTTGTGTGATATTCTGTGTGTTTACATGCGTGAGGAGTGGAGAAAAATCATCATTCCATCTTGGGAAGGTTTTGGATCCTCCATTTTAAGGTTTTTGAAATTAAAAGCCCTTAAATAAGGTAAATATTTTGAAGGATACTGTTACATATACATCTTTCTGTATCCAAGAACAAAACGAATTTTTTTTTTGACAGGCAGAGTGGACAGTGAGAGAGACAGAGAGAAAGGTCTTCCTTTGCCTTTGGTTCACCCTCCAATGGCCGCTGCAGCAGGTGCACCGCCCTGATATGATGGCAGGAGCCAGGTGCTTCTCCTGGTCTCCCATGGGGTGCAGGGCCCAAGCACTTGGGCCATCCTCCACTGCATTCCCGGGCCACAGCAGAGAGCTGGACTGGAAGAGGAGCAACCGGGACAGAATCCGGCACCCTGACTTGGACTAGAACTTGGTGTGCCAGCGCCGCAGGTGGAGAATTAGCCTAGTGAGCCGCAGCACCAGCCAACAAAATGAATTGCTAATTTATACCACCTACATACTTAAAGGAAAAGGGGTGAATTTCCATAAAAGTACACATCCATAAGAGGAAAAAATTGTAAGTACTAGGGATATTAGTTGAAGGCATGCATTTTAGAGTTACAAGTGCCATCTGCAGGGCTGGGGCTGTGGTGTAGTAGGTTTAGCTCCTGGTTGGGGCACCAGCATCCCATATGGGCACCGGTTCTGGTCCAGGCTGTTCCTCTTCCCATCTAGCTCTCTGCTGATGGCCTGGGAAAGCAGAAGATGGCCCGAGTGCTTGGGCCCCTGTATCCATATGGGAGACCCCAAAGAAGCTCCTGGCTGCTGGCTTTGGATCAGCCCAGCTCCGGCCTTTGTGGCTCTGGGAAGACTTTTCTCTTTGTTTCTCCCTCTCTGTAATTCTGCTTCTCAAATAAGCAAATGAAATCTTTAAAAAAAAAAAAAAGTGGACTCTGGGAAATAACTGATGTCATGATTACTTGGTTTTTCTATGTGCTCCTAGGTAACCAACCTCCAGAGACCATCACATGAATTCTGAATGACAATAGGTTTATACTGTCCTATAGCAGTATTGCAGGAATTATACTATTTTGAATAGAAATACAAAAGAATATTTAAGAAAGGACCATTTATAGATAATCTGAGGAGACTATCAGGAATTAATCTTTTTTTCTAAAACATTCACTAGGCAGCTTTAAGTGCATTTTAGTAAATACAGCGAGAAAATTTTCCTTATAAAATTGCAATACCTATGTTGCAAGAAGAGCTTAGAGGGGCCAGCGTGTGGTAGAGCAGATACATTCACCCCCTGCAACACCAGTATCCCATATAGGAACCACTTTGTGTCCCAGTTGCTCCACTTCCAATCCAGCTCCCCACTAATGGCCTGGGAGAAACAGTGCAAGATGGCCCACATGTTTCGGCCCTGAGACAAAGAGAAAGACCTGCCAGGGCGTTAACCCGCTGTGCCACAGCACCGGCCCCACTGTGTGATCCTAAACGCAGCATTTTACATGATTTATCTCATTCAATATTCAGAGCCACAGGGCCAGCATAGTGGCTTAGCAGGTGAAGCCACTGCCTGTGTTGCTAGCACTCCCTTTGGGCACCAGTTTGAATCCTGGCTGCTCCACTTCAGATCCAGCTCCCTTCCAATGCACCTGGGAAAGCAGAAGATGGCCCAAGCACGTGGGTCCATGCACCTACACAGGAGACCTGGAGGAGAGGTCCAGCCCTGGCTATTGCAGCCATTTAGGAAGTGAATGAGAGGACTGAAGACTCTAACTCTGCCTTTTAAAGAAATAAATCTTTAAAAAAATTCAGAGCCAGATGAATAAATTATTCTTTTCTCTACATCACAGGGGGAAAAAAAAAAAAGGCTTGGCTGGCGCCGTGGCTTAACAGGCTAATCCTCCGCCTTGCAGCACCGGCACACCGGGTTCTAGTCCCGGTTGGGGCGCCAGATTCTATCCCGGTTGCCCCTCTTCCAGGCCAGCTCTCTGCTATGGCCCGGGAAGGCAGTGGAGGATGGCCCAAGTCCTTGGGCCCTGCACCCGCATGGGAAGCACCTGGCTCCTGGCTTCGGATCCGCACGATGTGCCGGCCGCAGCGGCCATTGGAGGGTGAACCAACGGCAAAAAGGAAGACCTTTCTCTCTCTCTCTCACTGTCCACTCTGCCTGTCCAAAAAAAAAAAAAAAAAAGAAAGAAAGAAAAGAACTTAACTTCCCCAGGGTCATCCTCCCACTTCTGTTTTCTTCTTTTAATATTCATTTAATTTGAAAAGCAAAGGGACAGGGAGAGAGGGATGGGGAGGGAGACAGGCAGACAGACAATATTCCATCTATTAGTTCACTCTCCAAATGGCTGCAACACCCAGGGCTGGACCATGCTGAAGCCAGGAGCCAAGAACTCCATCCAGGCATCCACCTGAGTGGCAGGGGCCCAGGTACTTTAGCAAGGAGCTGGATCTGAGGCAGAGCAGCCATGACTCAGAACAGCACTCTGAAAGGGATGCAGCAAGTGGCGGTTTTACCTCCTGAGCCACCACGCCAGCCCCAACCACCCCAGTTCTTGAACATCAAAACTCTGCTCGAGTTTTATTCCTTTTATTTCTTTTCAAGGAGCTTGACATGTGTGTATTTTAGTGTACATATAACCGCAGTGCTATAGATCAGAGAATAATTTCCCACCCCATACGCCATAGAAATGTCACTCACAAAGGTGGCTCTAAGTTTGAATGTCTGTTGCTGAAAACACCACCACGAAGCTGGACATATTTCTTCTAGGAACATGTTCCACTGAAGTGCTTTCATTTATGGGAGAGCTGACATTACAGAATGAATGGGAAAATAATTCAAAAAACCACAATTTTGAGCCCAGAAAAATTAAGTTGACATTTATTCCAAACACGACTTTAAGTGTGATGAAACGAAACATTTCAAAGAGCAAAGAGGAGGCCATCTACCAAGTTCTGAAGTCACCAGCCAGGTCCACAGTCCTACAGTGACAGTGATTTATAGCTACACACAATTATATTCCACAGATTCTCAAAAACCACAAGCAAGAGAAATCATGTGCTCCGTGCTCCTTTGTTTAATGGATGAGGACACCCAGGTCAAAGAGGTTGAAGACTCGCTTTACTGAGCTGGGTCGCTGCCACACGAAGAGCCTCCCACTCCCCAGCCAGGTCCCCAAGGGCTCTGTTCTATCAGTTGTCAGGTGTATGTCCTGTGACCTGCTACCAAGGGCCACATGCTACAGAATCAGAAATGAGTTTTGACAAACTGTTCCTACATGGTGGCATTCTGCTTGCTTGAGGCCAGGGTGATCATCCAGAGGCAAGAGCCTCCACTCCCCTATTTCCTGTGTGCTGGTCCACACACCTGCAAAGCAGAGGAACCTGAGCTTGTGTTCAAGCACTGATGACTGGAGCTGGGGCTCTGTCTTCCAATATGGTTCAGAACAGAACCCAAGTTTTCTTACTTCCAATCTAGTGATCTTAACCGTTTGGGCCAAGGAGGAATTTTGATTTTAGTTTTAAATTTTGCCAAGTTTATCAAAAGATGATTGAAATAGGAGGGAAAGAAAAGATCATTCTATAATGATCTTGAACAATTCACTAACCAAATAGAATATATATAGTCTCCCCTCCAAAAATTCACAAAATTGCAAAAGTAAAAATAGGAATTACTACCATTCTAAGAGAAGTTCCTATAAAAATGATAAGTACAAAAGGAAAAAAAAAAACCAAAGTTGACAACATCACCATTGAGAACTCATATTCCTAAACACTGCAGTGAGGGGAGTGGGTGTGTAGTGTAGTGGTTAAGACACCCACCCCTTGTACCGGAGCACTAGGTCTGGCTCCAGACTCCAGCTCCAGCTCCTGCCGTCTCTGGGATGCGACTGTGACAGCTCTGTGATGAGGTTCCTGTCACCCACATGGGAGAGCTGGAGTGAATTCCCAGCTCTGGCCTTCAGTCCTGGCCCACCCACAGCCCCAGCCACTGTGCACATTTGGAGTGAACTGGCAGGTGGAGAGAATTCACTCTCTATTTCTCAAGTAAAGTGGGAAAACAATACATAGACTGGGGTTCATATTTCAACATATAAAGCTGTCAAAAGATGACTGTACAATTACATAAATATCTTACACAAATTAATACAAAAGCAAACAGCATGTAACCCAAAATAAATAGAAGCAGGTAAAGGGGGTAAGAGTGACAAAAATGTTACAGCCTGCCATTTCCCAGTGCTGATAAAGAGTGGTGAAATGAGAATGTGCTGCTGGCTGGGATGCAAAAATAGGAAAACTATTTTGGAGAATAATTGTGCAATATCTAATAAGGTTAAAAATATGCATGTCCTACAAATGAGCCATTCTGCTCCAGGGAATGCCTTAAGCAGAGCTTCTCAATCAGTTAACTGAGGCAAAAGAGCTTCGGGTGTGAGAGAGGTATCACCACCCCCCTACCCAGTTTTAGGGGTAGCTGAAGTCTGGGGGGCAGGGTGAGTCCCTGTAGCTGTAAACAGCTTGCAGAAGTATGATTTTCTACATTTTCCTATTACCCAAAGGTCAGTAAAGCATTGCCTTAGAGAAATGTCAGCACATTTGCACCAGCTCTCGGGCCCCCGAGTATGCTCAGCATCATTAATGATGTGGAGGAAACTGCCTAAATGTCCATCAACAGGAAACGCAAGAACTGAATTCTGTTACATCCACATAACAGAATACTCTACGGTATGAAGATGGACTACCACTATGCATAACATTACAGAGGAATGATAACCAGAAAGAGGGGTGTTAGAAGTATTGACAGTGTGCTATTTATATCAAGCCGAAACATATAAATACATCTTACAGGATAACGTGTAAGAATCCAATATCAGGGCCGCTGTGACATAACGAGTTAAGCTGTGCCTGCAGCACCAGAAGCCCAGATGGGCACCGGTTCAAGTCTCAGCTGCTCCACTTTTGTTCCAGCTCCTGGCTAACACACCTAGGAAAGCAGCAGAAAATGGCCCAAGTCTTTGGGTCCCTGTACCCACATGGGAGACCTGCAGAAGCTCCTGGCTCCTGACTTCAGTCTAGCCCAGCTCTGGCCACTACTGCCATGTGGGGAGTGAACCAGCGGGTAGAAGATTTCTCTCCCTCTAACTCTACCTTTCAAATAAAATTTAAAAAACCCCCATACTATACAATACTTAAGACGGGCTTTTGGCACCAAAGTAAATGTATTTTTAAAAATTATTTATTCCATTTATTTGAAAGGAAGTAGGGAGAGTTGGAGAGGGTGAAGGATATTCAGTTTGCTGATTCACTCCCCAAATGCCTGCAACAGCTGGAGCTGGACCAGCCTGTGTCTGTCCTGTGGGTGGCAGGGGCTCAGTTACTTGAGCCATCACCTGCTGCCACCCAGGGTGTGCATTAGCAAGAAGCTGGATGGGAGGCAGGATTTGAACCCAGTCACTCCAACGGAACGTGGGCTTCCCAGGGGGCATCTTAACCTCTGCGTCAAATGCCTGCCGCATACACCCATATTTTTAATTCTGTTTTTCTTCTAACATTTGAGCACTTTCATGTGTATAATAAAAATATTAAAAAACCTATGGAGCTGGTTTAAGCAACTTAAGGTAGTGGTTCCTGCTAGGGGGAGGAAAAAGTGCTATACCAAGGCATTCAACGGTGTTGGCAATGATAATACACTCAGTTTATAAAACTGGGTGATGGATATGCAACACTTTTCTTTTTGTACCATCCTGAATGTCTTAAAACTTGCATGACAAATTTTTAATAATACAGTCCAGCAAGTTACTTAGTAATAAAAGTTTACTAAAGGAACAGAGAATTCTGTATTTCAAAGACTAGTGTATCACAGATAATGCCAATGTCCAAGTGGAATTCAAAACCTACTGAGTGTCCTGCCTTCTGCTCCCTATTAGGTATGTGGTCTTCTTTTCCATCTTGCTTTCTCCAGTCTAACTTTCTCTTCTTCTCACCTTCAAGGCAGCTTACTGCACCCTCCTCCCAGACAACCACACCATCTCAGGAAGCACTCACGAAGCCCTCAGCACGTGCCAGGACTCTGCTCAGTGCTTTGAATGCATCACGTCATCTTCACTACGAGGTAGCTACACACAAGGACACGGGCAGCCAAACACTGTGAAACTGTCCAAAGCATGAAGGTAAGGAATGATGGATCCATGATCCCAACCCAAATATGCCAGATCCTTATCATTCCATTTTTTTAAAAAAAAGATTTTATTTATTTGAAAGATAGAATTACAGAGAGAGGTAGAGCCAGAGAGAGAGGGGTCTTCCATCCACTGGTTCACTCCCCAGATGGCCGCAACGGCCAAAGCTGAGCTGATCTGAAGCCAGGAGCTTCTTCCAGGTCCCCCATGCAGGTGCAGGGGCCCAGGGACTTGAGCCATCTTCTACTGCTTTCCCAGGCCACAGCAGAGAGCTGGATTAGAAGAGCAGCCAGGTCTCAATCCGGGCGCCCATATGAGATGCCGATGGTGCAGGCCAGGGCATTAACCCACTGTGCCACAGCGCTAGCCCCTTATTCCACTTTTTGTAATGTGCATACTTACTCTAAAATGTTTCAGTTCTTTGATCTCAATAAGGATGAGACAGGTTGAGGGGAAAAAATTTAACTATAAATTTGGATCCCTAATAATAATATATCAACATTACTACATTTGATGCTAACACCAAATCTGGGAGGCAAAGTCATTTATAATCACTTTTTAGATACAGAAACCTACAATTAAAAAAGTAAGCATAGCCCAAGGTCATACAGTTAGTGAGTAACAGAGCCAACTCTCAAACCAAGAACTCTATAACCCTACAGCCCAGATTCCTAAATAGACACTGTTATTTATTGCCTCTAAGATTCATACCTACCCCTACCCCTGCCAACTCCCAACATCTCTGGGTAAACGACTCTTCTCCTTTGTTCGAACAGGAAAGACTGGTATACCACCGCTAAGCACCATGAACATGCTGCTAATTCTGCAACTGTCAATGTGTATACATTCACATGTGCACATGCATACATATTTCTCTCTATCCTAGAGCTGCATTATCCTGTGCTACACTTAGACTGGCTTAAAACTGCCTACATGGCCGGCGCCGCGGCTCACTAGGCTAATCCTCCGCCTTGCGGCGCCGGCACACCGGGTTCTAGTCCCGGTCGGGGCACTGATCCTGTCCCGGTTGCCCCTCTTCCAGGCCAGCTCTCCGCTGTGGCCAGGGAGTGCAGTGGAGGATGGCCCAAGTGTTTGGGCCCTGCACCCCATGGGAGACCAGGAGAAGCACCTGGCTCCTGCCATCGGATCAGCGCGGTGCGCCGGCCGCAGCGCGCCTACCGCGGCGGCCATTGGAGGGTGAACCAACGGCAAAAGGAAAACCTTTCTCTCTGTCTCTCTCTCTCACTGTCCACTCTGCCTGTCAAAAAAAATAAAATAAAATGAAATTAAAAATTTAAAATTTAAAAAAAATAAAAAACTGCCTACAGACTGACACAAGCGTATTTCAACACACTCCCAAAGCCGATGACTGCCCTGGCAGATCCCAGCGCTGCCCTGCTAGGCTCTCAGGTCGACGAGAAACGCAACCCAGGTCCGAAGAGCACTCACTTTCACAGGGAGAAGAGCAGACCTCAGGGAGCCCCTTTGTCAAGCCTAATAACCAGGCTGCTCTGAGAAGCTGCCCTCAGATGTCGGCTGCCGTGGTTTCTCCTGCCCTCCTCAAAACCCAGACTTTCCTCGGAGAGTCTTTGATAATTTGACAGTAACAAAATGTCTTCTCATTTGCATATCTCAATTAAGTTTTATCTTAATAAAAGGTTTTTTTTTTTTTTCCTCAGACTATGTTTAATTTGTGCTATTTAATCATATAAAGTAGCATTCAAGACATAAACAGCCCAAGAAAGTTAACAAGTTTGGAAACATTAATTCTCTAGTTCAATGAAGATGACAGCATGTTGTTCTTAAAATTTTTTCCAGGGGCTGCTGCTGTGGCACAGTGGGCTAAGCTCCGCCTACAGCACCAGCATCCCATATGGGTACCAGTTCACATCCCGGCTGCTCCTCTTCTGATACAGCTCCCTGCTAATGCACCTGGGATAGCAGAAGATGGCTCAAGTGCAGGGGCCCCTGCACCCACGTGGGAGATCCTGAAGGATCTCCTGGCTCCTGGCTTCAGACAGGCCCAGTCTAGCCATTACGGCCATTTGGGGAGTCAACCAGCAGATGGAAAACCTTTCTCTTTGTCTCTCACGTCTGTAACTCTACTTCTCAAATAAGTAAAATCTCAAAATTTTTTTCCAGCAATAATTACAACAGTAAAATGTGCAGTGCCAAGTTTGAGTTTTTATAAACCTATATCAACTAATACAATCAAGTCTCCCCAACCCAATAAAGCATGATTATAGATGGACTACAAAAGTTGATGAATTTTCACATAGGCCACTTCATTGTCAGTGTAATAAAGTTCAAAATCATTCCAAACCTAGCTGTCAACTTACAAAACCACTCAGTTGATGAAAATCAAGCTAGAAACACCTTGAGAAGCACATCCTTACTATTTCCTGCTTTAAAAGTGTGAAAATAGCAGACTTTGAGAGTTAAAAGACTTTCCTTGAAATTTAATAACAATTTCGAAGTTAAAGCAGGAAGTTCCTGGAGAAACACATTCATCTTCCAAAAAAATACCTGGTCCTCCATGAAGTCGATCTTGCCACGAAGTTGCTTTTTGCCTAAGGCATATAATTTTTTTTTTAATTAAGCCACATTTTGGGGCATGTAATGGAAAGTAATTTTTAAGGCACATCTTCCCGGATGCACTGAGAAGATGTAACCCATTATTTTTCACACGTAGTTAAGCCCACTGCCCCGGAAAGGGGAAGGAAGCAGTGCTGCAGTAATGTCAAGAGACTGCTCATCTGGAACACCTGACGCTAACGCGACCCAGTGGTTTCTATAGTCATCCAAGGAAACAGTGGTGCACACCAAGGAATCCCAAAGAACTCAGAATCACCCCGGGCTTATTTGCAGATGTCCACTGATCTCCTCCTCAGAATTCTTTTAGAACGTATGCTCAGGTCTTTCCCACTCTAAACACAGCGTCTTCTACAGCTCAGACCTTCTCTAAAACAGCAGGCCTCAGGGGCAGGCATTTGCACTGGCAGGTAAGGTGCACCTTCCTTATCAGTGTCTGGGCTCGAGTCCCAGCCCCACTCCAGACTCCTGCTAATGTGTATCTTGGCCCGCACAATCATGGCTCAGTGTGCCCCTGTCGCCCGTGTGAGGGGCCTACACGGAGCTCCCAGCTCCCAGCCTCAGCCTGGCCCACCCCCAGCTGGTGCAAGCACGTGGGGCGGGAAGCAGCTTTTCCTCTCAAAATTAAAACAAATTAGTGAGTAATTTGTAAAAAGAATTTGACCAGCAAGCTTCAGTGTGGCTTTGCCAGTAGCTAAGATGACTGGAAAAACAGACTTCTGCAGGCTGGGCTCCAGTTTATGAAAATTAACAAATGAAGTGATCAAGCAATAAGGAATGAGGGATATCAACAAGCCCACTGAAACAACTGCCAAGACAACTTTTTTCCAAACTCCTTATAAATGGCTAAGAAAAGGTCTTGTCAGCTCATGATGCATTTTCATTTCTTAGCACCTGTGTAAAACTATTTTACAGTTTCTGTCACTAAAAAGATGTAGTACCTAATGTTTTTAACTTTTTAAAAAGAAATCAGTGTTTTTAAAAACCTTAAAGTTAAAAAAAAACCACAAAAATATGCACATACTAACTTGTACTACACTACATTCTACCTCAAAATCCTATGCACCTGGTAAAGCCACTGCCTGTAGTACTGGCATCCTATACAGGCGTCGACTTGAGTCCCAGCTGCTCCATTTCTAATCCAGTTCCCTGGCTACTGTGCCTGGGAAAGAGACAAAGATAGCCCAAGTCCTTGCACCCACGTTGGGAGACTTGGAAGAAGCTCCTGCCTCCTGGCTTCAGATCGGCCCACCTCCAGCCATTGGGACCATTTGGGGAGTGAACCTGTGGATGGAAGCTCTCTCTCTCTGCCTCCACCTCTCTGTAACTCTGCCTTTTGATAGTAAGTTTTTTATTTATTATGTATTGGTTTTTAGTTTACAAATAAAAATGTAAATATGTATGGTCTGCAACATAATGCTTTGAATGATGATTCTTAAGTAACAAACAATGCTCAAGTTCCCATAATGCAATATGAAACATAGCACATGCTCATTAGGGTGTACATGTTAAAACAGAGTTAATAAGGAAGAACACCGGATGAAAGGCAAAAGCTAAATGGGGGCCAGTGCTGTAATGCAATGCCAGCATCCCAAATCAGAGTGCTGGTTCAAGTCCTAGACTGGGGCTTCTTCTGGGTCTGCCCATATGGGTACCCAGGGACTTGGGACATCTTCCACTGCTTTTCCAGGCTTGTTAGCCAGAAGCTGGATCAGAAGTGGAGTAGCTGGAGCATGAACTGGCGCCCATACCTGATGCTGGCATTGTAGATGGCGGCTTTATCTGCTATACCACAATGCTGGCCCCAGCAGGCACCACTAAGTTCCCTTGGGAGAGGACTGGTGCACAGTGGGAGAAATACTGGGGGAATCTGCATGCATCTCTGGAGTTTGGGGGAAGGCTTACTGGAGCAGCCTTGGCCAACCAGGCAAAGAGGAAGGGATGCAAAGCATGGGAGGAAGAGGAAAGAAAAACGGGCAGCAGAGTGTGGCCACCTGCATGGTTCAGGAAGACAGTATCCAGCTGGGAAGATGGGGCAGTTTGGACGGGGACACCTGGGAGGCAGCCCAAGCAGATGCCACACCTGAAGAAGTTGGAGGAGAGAACTACTGGCAGGCGGCCCAAGGATAAAGGACTGCCCTTCTCTCAGAATTTTCACTGATACCAAGGCCTGGGAACACTGAAATCCTTGCACACCCTCACCCCCAGAGCAGCAGCCAGAGGCAGAACCAGACCACACCAGAGCAAGAGAGAGCCACATTCACACCCCTGACAGGTTATACAGTCTTTTTGCGTCCTTATTTATCATCTGAATCACAGCACAGGAGGAGTCATGCTTTGCCACGTCTCAGGAGAAGTCCAACAGCACCTGCAGCACGGAGGTGGAGTGGAGAATCGAGACACAGGCCAAAGCTCCAGACAATTCTAAGACTCCAGGGTCTGATCTGGAGGCCATGCTGTCAGATTTTATGTGTATTTGTGATTGGAATTCTAAGCTGAATATAACTTACTTTTTTTTTTTATAGCCTCAAATGACTGGTAAATGATACAATAGGTCAAATGTTATTAAGACACCCTTACTCAATGGAAATGGTAAGGATGCTTTAATAATACTTGGTATACGTATAATTTACCAGCACAGCTCGAAGCACTGAGTAGAGACATAAGGCAGGAAAAACTGCAAATTTTTGACTAGGCAACAAGGTAAAGCCTGTTCCCTGTGAATACATACACTGCACCGACAGATACCTTCTACAGGGCTCTGTCTGCTAATTACTACAATTAACACCTGGAAATCCCACTTAATTCTCACAGTAACTACACAAAATATTGTTATTTATATTATATATATGAGAAAACTGAGGTTAGCAATGGGAAGCAACCTTCCCCATGGTATACAAATTGTGAATGTATACTCAGTTCTGTCAGTTTCAAAGACTTAAGCTTTTAATCACTGTCTTGTTGATAATGTACCTTGAAAGGAAAGATCAGGAAATTTATATCTAAGGATGTGTACCTTAAGAAGTGGGAAGCAAACAAACCAAAAACCAAAAATACATTTGATATCAACACATTAGTAAAAATTAGTTAGGGATTTGGGGTCCCAGGAATGAAAGCCAGTATTTTTTTTTTTTTTTTTTTTTTTGGTAATGTGTAAAGAATCCAGACCAAAGTAAAACATTCTACCACCAGCAGGAATTCAATAAATAATTGTTGAATCCAAATGAAATGAAGCCTACTCTTAAAATTGACTTAACACAGAAACTAGGGTGATGCTTGTGTGATCAGAACAACAACTGGTGTATTCCATCTCCCAGAGAGTATTTGGAAGCCTTACCGTGTCCTGGGCTCTCTGATCACTCTCCCAGGTACTGAGTGTGTATGGTGAGCACAGGAGAGAGTGTCCTTGCATCATGGCCCTGACCACAGTGGTCAGGCCACAGTGTCACTCTCTCAGTAAAGCCACAAGTTGAATGCTGTGCCTAAGGCCCCATGTTAACTGTCAGAGCAAAAATTACAAATCAGGAAAACAGAAACCTATTACAGAATTAATTTGGGGAGATCTTAAATCTCACAAGCAAAAACTATCACTTCCAAGAAAATAAATTCTACTTCTGTCAACAAGAGCAAGTTTTCTTTTATCCTCTTAATATTCTGAATAGCCTGGTTAACAAATGCACGTCTACATACAATTTCACATCCACCTATGCTATGTGGTAACTGGTATTTAGCCCAACCATATCATTTCGTGCCACCCTCTGCTGTTTAGTCAGCAATTGACATGCTTCATTGTAAGGTCAGGTGGGAAAAACATAAATGACACTCAATACAAAAGTTCACATGTGGTAGTCCCAAACACACCATAGCAACACAGAGATTGATAGAAAAGGTTTGGTTTCCATAGCAACTATCACTTGGACCATCTGTAAGCTGAACCACAGCAATAGAAGCAAAAGGAAGACTTTTAAAGTCTGCTGTAGATCCTGTGTCTACTTAAAGTTAAAATTTATTACTTTTTATTCTACAAGGATAAGCTTCTCCTTTCGTTTGCCATTTCATGATCTGATTGCTTTTTTGTTTGAATGAATCTGTTTTACTGGAGCTTATAAATCTGAGCTTTACAAAACGACTGGATTATTCCTGCTGAAACTTCCATATATAAATGAATAAGCACAAGTACAAGAGAGAGTTGGCAAACAGAGAAATAGGGATTGTGAAAAATTATATTCCAAAGGGCAGATTCTATAAAATGCTATTATGAAACAATTCTTTATTTTATAATCAAACTATTTTAAAAAATTCTAACAACCTGCTTAGCTGTCACCAGCAAAATGCAGAGGGAAGTTACAACACAATTACTCGCTCCCTCTTCATTACCATATATGTAATTGTGTTGCTCACTCTACAAGCTCTGCTAAAATAACCAACAATCACTCACACATAACTGGTGAATTCCCCTATGTACATACACACATGCATACAACGTGTATGTGCAAGCATGTATATGTGTGGGTGTGTGTTTATTTGTATTTCCCCCTCATTAACTTGCCTTGAAGGTAGTGGTTAATGCCATACAGCAAAGTAATAAAACATTTCAATCTTTAACAAAAATACTACTTTATAAGGAAGGCTTTTCTGTACTCATTTATGGAGTACAAAGAGAAAACAAACATCCAAGAAGGAAAAGCAGCAAACGACCAGTCAAGGTGTAAAATCACTCTATTTGTCAGAAGGTCACGCTTCACAGCTTCAGGGTAGCTTGGCTGGCTCAGGAAAGCGAGGAGGGCAGGCACTCAGTGTGGGAAGTTAGACGCCCACATCTCACACCATGGAGTCTCTGGACTCAACTCCCGGCTCCATTCGCAACTCCTGCTTCCTGTTAATGTGCACCCTGGGAGACAGCGAGTAATAGTACAAGCAGTAGGGTCCCTGCCACCCATGTAGATCTGGATTGAGTTTGACTCCCAGCTTCATACACAGCCCAGCACTGGCCTTTCCAGGCATGTGGAGAGTGAACCAGTGGACAGGAGCTCTCTCTCTCTGCCTTTCAAATAAATATTTTTTTTAAGACTTATTTATTTGAAAGTCAGAGTTACACACACACACACACACAGAGAGAGAGAGAGAGAGAGAGAGAGAGGTCTTCCATCTACTGGCTCACTCCCAATTGGCCGCAATGGCCAGAGCTGTGCCGATCTGAAGCCAGGAGCTTCCTCCAGGTCCCCTACATGGGTGCAAGGGCCCAAGGACTTCAGCCATCTTCTACTTCATTCCCAGGCCGTATGAGAGAGCTGGATCTGAAGTGGAGGAGCCAGGACTTGAACCAGCACCCATATGGGATGCCAGCACTGCAGTCGACGGCTTTACCCTCTACGCCACAGTGCTGGTCCTTATTTATTTTAAAAGATGCCACATTTCTCTTCACAGTTTGGTTGCTGTTCAGGTACTCTCTATTACCCTTCCTACTTCCTAAGTATCTGTCCAACTGTGTCTTCTAGCCAGCTGTATGGGATACTGACAAAGAAACCAGGTTTTGACTGAGAATTGGGTCTGGATGCTGGGACACCATCTCATGCCTCCTGTGTACTCATGTGACCCTACAATTACTGAAGCCTGCTCTGGGGCTAGGAAGTCTGACATTTTCAGAGTGAGGGGCAGAAACTTCAAGCATCCATCAAGCACATGTGCAGGGATGGCTGTTACTAAGGACCCTCTGAACAAAGCTTTCCAAACCTTGGAAATCTACTCTTAATAACAGAGATAACATGGAACTGATTTAATTACAGATGTCCACCTACATGTCAAGAAAGGAAATTTCGATATAAAACCATCAGAGATTACAAAGTAAATGCCTCCTGAAACAAAGATAGTAAGGGCAGAAAACTTGCTGTCTCTGGAAGCTTCAACATTCCAGATGGTAGTTACTGCCCAGGCACAACACAGAATGCATAAACATCCCAAAATAGAACCTGAGAATGACTCTGGAGCTATGGACTCTGCTACAACTTTCCTAATTCATTCTACGGGGCTGCCATTTACGGGGCAGTTGGTCTGTTCCAGGCTCTCCATCAAAGCCTTCACCTATGTTACAACTAGCATTTTCAGAGTAATTATAAACTGCGTATTTTTTGCAATGAAGAAACAACATGATGTCCGTGAAGTGGGCAAAGTTGATGTTTGCTCTGGATCTCTCCCATTCCAAAGACCTATCTCAACCATGATGGTGGTTGTTTGGTATTTATTTGGGAGCTGGAGAAACCAAAGTGCTACAGATAGGTATATGTATTTAGTTATAGCCAGAAAAGAAATGAGGAGTTAGGTCTGTTTATCCCGAGGGAACTTATCTTCTAAATCACGCAAAGTGAGTTCTGTTTGACCCCACTCAAAGAAAAATCAGCAAGTTTATCCCAGGTGATACTGTGATGTCTTCCAAATTCACCTTTTTTTTTTTTTAATGTGTTGCCAATCAACATTTTTATTGGCTTCCTTTACCCAACCAAGTAAATTCTGCATTCTTTTCCAGGGGTTCAAATCATGTTCTCTTCCTTCTCTAACCAAACCAACACCAAAATAGGAAATCAAATACCAACACTGAGCTGGTAAAATTCTGGTAAAAGAGCCTTTCAACCAAAATTCATATTTTAAATCATTTTCTTTTTAAATATGCATTGAAGATTTTGCTACTTGTTAAAGAAATTCTGAGAACCAAAGCATTCAAGAAGACAGAGTGGAGATCCTTGAAGTTCTACACCTTTTGGATAGTATTTAACTCTGGCATTGTACAAGATACCACGGTGGGAGGAGGGTGGACATTTGGCACAGTGGTCAAACACTGCTTGGAATGCCTGCATCCTGTATCCAATAGCTTGGGTTCCAAGTCCTGGCTCTTCTTCCAGTCCAGCTCCCTTCTAATGTATACCAGGGAGGCAGCAGGTGATGGCTCAAGTACTTGAGTCCCTACCACCCATGTGGGAGACCCAGACTGAGTTTCCATCTCCTGGCTTTGGCCTGGTCCAACCCAAGCTGTGTAGGCATTTGGGAACTGAAGAAGTGGATGGAAGATCTTGGTCTCTCTTTCTCTTGCTATCTCTTTACATTTCAGTTAAACATGAAAATAAGTAAAAAATAAAAGTTAAAATGATACCAGATTGTTACAAGGTAAATGAGAGAAATCTAACAGAACTTGTTGGTTTGAAAGTCCTAGTGGCTAGAAAAAGATAGTATTCATTATCTTTCCATTGAATAAAGAATAAAATAAATAAAATAGTAAATATAAATAAAACAGTAGCTTCAAATATTATTATATGATAAACAACAAGTAACTCTCCTACAGGGACCAGATTAAAAAATGATCATCCTATAAAACTAGCTTAGCCATAAAAGTGAAACCAATTAACTTTGGTCCCTTTATATTACTGAAACCAAATCTGTATGCCATCACATAACATCAGTATAAATGTCAAGGAAGTGATTTCAATGCAAAATATATATATATATATATATATATAGATGTATGTATGTGTGTGTGTGTGTGTGTGTGTATATATATATATATATATATATATATGTAGGTATGTAATGCAAAACTGATTCTGCAAGTTAAGTTGTCCAGAGGGAGGTTTCCTGAGGCATAGGGCATTGGAAAACAATCTCTAAATGACGTTCACTCATTTCCTTATCTCTTAAATTGGTTCTACTTAAGAAATGGGGACAACAAATAATTGCTACTTGACAATTATAAAATTATTGTAAAAATGAATTTGATAAAGTTCAGAGTTTCTTAGAAAAATCAGGCAAAAGAACACTAAATTCTTCAATTGGGTAATTACCGTTTCATTTGGAAAAAAACATGGACCAACTTACCTGAACACATAAAATAATGCACAAAAGCTAAAGCAAACATTTAGGTTATAAAATCAAGACCCTTTTTACTACAGATTTTAAGTTTTATTGTTTTAAAGTATTTATGTTCATTCTTATGCACTATTTCCAGTACATTTCTCCTTGCTTTTGTCAATGGGAAGGAGATATTCAAATTTCAGGCAAGTCATAAGATATATCAAAGTTTCTACCAAACAGAATTGATGTTAAGAGTAGGTATTAAGCTTAGCAGTTCAGAGGCTCACATCCCCCACTGCAGTGCCTGGGTCCCATTCCTGCCTTCAGCTTTCGATCAATGCAGACCCCAGTGGCCTGATGGCTCAAATAATTGGGTCCCTGCCACTCATGTGGGAGACTTGGGGACTGTGTTTCGGGTTCCAGGTAGATCCCAGATCTGGCTTTTGTGGCCACATGGGGAGTGAACCAACAGATAGGAGTTCTTTCTACATTTTTCTTTTGGTATTTATTTGTGTAGGTACGTTTCTATGTACATATGTATTCATTTATTTGAAAGGCAGAGAGATGGAGGGTACATAAGAGAGAAAAATAACTAAGAGACACAGGGATCTCCCATCTGCTAGTTTACTTTCCAAACACCTGCAACGGGCAGAGACCAGGCTGAAGCTAGGAACCTGGACCTCAATCTGAGTCTCTAATGTGGGTAGCAGGGACTCAGGTATTTAAATCATTACCAGCCATCTCCTGAGTGTGAATTAGCAGGAAGGTGGAGTCAGGAACACAGCTGTGACCCAAATCCAGGCACTGTGCTATGATGTACTGCTGCTCCAAATATCCACTTCCTTTGTCTGCCTGTCTCGTTCTGTGTCCCACCACCTCTTAAGTTAAAAAGTCAGTACAACACAGGGACTATATAAGTCAAAATAGTCTCAATTTATTTATGACTTCCACAATGATGATTTTCAACCCAGGGAAAATTTTTTAAAAGTATAGTTAATGTAATGGCAAAAAAAGTTACCCAAAATAGATATTTCAGAATGGTAAACTTAATGCCACAAATGCAAATGATCACTATAAGTGTCCTTTGATTTTTATGATTTTTGCCATTTGTCTAGGATTTTCATATAATCTTGGGATTTTTTAAATAAGTGTTAGCAACAATACTTATTAATGTTCACTGATCCAAGATGTCCACTTGAGGTCTTAAATTACATTTGAAAGGGCACTGTTATCTTCCTTTACTCGTTTTGACTCATTTTCATCTACAGTGATACCCACATAGAGACATATCTCACATCCCACCCGTTAGCAAAACCCATTGCCTCTACCCCCATGTGCACATGGAATCCAAGCACTCCAACTCTGTGGCTAAATTCTAGACCAAGCCACCATCACATGCGACCTGCACAACAACAGCCACTCCTCTGGTCTTCCTCCTTCCAGTCTTGCTCCCCGGAATTCTCTTTTCCAGACAGAAGGCAAAATAATTCTTACATCATAAATCAAACCACGTCACTACCACATCAAATCACACCAATACCCGCTCCACGTCACTGTGAGTCAAACGGACTTCCAGTGTTGTCCGTAAAAGTTCCAGCATTATCCAAGCCTGGCCTGCAGACAGCCCCATCTCCTAACACTGCGCCTGCTCCCACTGTCTTGCTTCCTCTCAAGCATGACAAGCACGAGTTCTCCTTCGGGCTGCTGGCCTTGGTGTCATCTCATCTCAGGGAGTGCCACTCGGGTCTTTGCTCAGAGCCTTGCCCTGGTCACCCCACCTCTCTGTTTTTTTCCCCATCAGTTGCCATTATCTGATATTTTATTTGTTTATTCTTTCTCTACTTGAATTGTAAGCTCACTGAAGGAAGGGACTTCAGATATTCATTTCTGTAATTTATAAAAGGGTGGACAGTGCCTAATGGACTCGCAGTAAATAATCTGTACTACTAATTTGCAAAGAGCCAGATGGCACCTTCAGTTTGAATACTTGCACCATCTTCTGTGCTGCTTGCTCAGATGACATCTGTAAACATCTTCACTGAGCACCCACCAGGTACAACACCGTAGCTCAGGTATTAGCAGGATCAGGAATGCAGGGGAATATTTATCGTTAGGGACACTAGTAAAAAAAAAAAGAAAATGTACATGAGAAAGCATCCAGCCTCACAAAGCCATATGCTGAACAGCACGCACTACCAAGAAATGCTATCTATCGCATTTAGAGCAGAGGCAAATAGGTTCCAAGTAGAGCGGTTGTGACTTGCTTCAGGGAGAACTGAAGGGGGGACTTTGAAACTAAGGTTACAACTCTGATCCGCACAGAGACGGGGGGTGGTCATTGTGAGTGAGGGAAGTAGCAGTGCAGGAGGCCGGGCAGGAACATGCACTATCAGGGACTGATTAGTAAACTTACTTCCCACAGCTCAGCTTTACTGTCCGAGACAACTGGGACGTGAATCTTCAAGAGTAAACCAGGATTGTCTTGAACAGAGGTTTGAATACCACGGGACTGTCCAGTAGGCCCTGGGGACTCTTAGCATTTTTCTTTAGTGCTATGTCATAAATAACACGTTTCAGAGAGATTCATCTAGTGGCAACATGGAAAGGACTACAGGAAGGGAGTGTCTGGGGCAGCCACACAAATCAGGAAGCTTTGCAGTACCTGCCGTGGTCAACACTGATGGCCACCACCCCAACTCCATCCCCCTCCTTCCCAAATGTTATTCAGGTTTCCATCTTCTCCATCAGCGGCCCTATGCTCCAGGACTTAACAGGACTGCACCTGCTTGGTTCATAAACCCTGCTGTAGGCTACTCACGACATGGAAACCCTCAGGCCACAGAAATTAAGGACAGGCATGGGCCTGATTTAAAGCAATGAAATATACAAAGGTTGTTTCCTAGAAACTTTCAGGAAAAGCACCCTTTAAGATGCACCTCAGAGGCCACCATGGCAGAGCTTGAGGATCTGAACTCCTGTAACCATCCCAACATTGGACAGCGGCGGCCAGAGCCAGCAGAATCACAAAGTAACACGCTGGACTGCTTGGCTTAATTCTGTCTTGAGGTCTGCTTTATCTCCGCACTTTCCGTTCTGTCAGCCAATAAATTTCCTTATTGCTTCAGCCAGGTTCAGTCGTCTCTTCTGTTACTTGTAGGCAAAAACATTCTAGGTGATATACCTTAGGCATGAAATAATAGTGTGTATGGAGGAGGTTATCAGCAGAGGCAGAGAGAGCAAGGGAAGGAAGAGATCTGCTCATTCAGTAAACATTTACTGAGTGTTCCCAATGTGCCAGGCCCAAAGGTAGAGCTATAAGAACAAGAAGATGAACAAGACACCGTTCTTGCCAGCACAGAGTTCTGCATCTGAAAATCACAGACCACTGTCACGATCGCTACAGTAGAGCAATGCCCAGTTGGCTAAGGGGCATAACGTAGTATCCTCTGGGAGGAGAAGGCTGGGGGCGCCTAAAGACAGAGAAGCATAACAGAGCACCAAAATCAAGAACGGCAGGAAAAACTCACGATGTGATAAAATCAAAAGATACGTTACTGCAAGAGTCAGCAAGTTACTTGACGGTAACTGAAGCCTAGGTTTCTGGAAGACAACTGTTCCAAAACCTCCCTAAATTATTTTTAGGACAAAATGGAATGCACAAAGGGCATTTCCTTCATGGTCAGGACATTCAAAGCAGAGGAGGGACCACTTCAGAAGGAAGTCGAGTGTGTTGTAGACGCCAATGAGACTCAGTGATTCCATGCAAATAAACTCTTGCTTTAGTAAGTGATTGGCACATAAAAAGAACTCAAAAATATTCTCTAGTTACTACTGCTGCCTCTGCTGTGCCCCTTGTTAAACAGCTTAGTGTAGTTAAGCTCTGAAGCAACCTACTGGGTCCAAATATTATAGCTGAGCAACTAACGTGGTTGAGCAGTTTACTTAATGTCTCTAGATCCAATCTATACAGTAAGGCTGCAAACAGTAATAGTAGCTTTCATTGGCTATGGTCATTCTGAGGATCCAATCAGTCCACAGGTGTACGGCACATGCAAAACAAACCTGGAACTGACTCTGCTTAGCCATTACCAGTGCTATCTCTGCTGTTCTTAGTCACATGTAAGAGGAACTAGAAATAAGCAATCAGAATCAAGGCTTGTTTTTAAGAAAAAAAGTCACTTTTTAGGATTAAGATGCATTTAATCAGCAGAACAAAGAACAAGGTGCTCTGTACCAGAGGGTGATTCTCATAACAAATCCAAGTTCATAGACGTTGCACAGAAAGCAGCAGTGACCTTCACTCCCGTTTTCCTCTGCAGCAGCAGCTCCAGCAGGAAGTGACCAGTCTCAGAGGGTGTGAGCTCTGTAGCTTATTGCTGAAGACAGGTGTGACACGGATGAGTGGCCTCGGTGGCGTCTGACAGAGAAATACAGCACATCCTTGGCATGCCTGTCCAAGGATGGCTGTGCACCCTGCTGGCCAGGAGCCAGCAGCTTATATTCCACACTCTCAGGATGAGTAGAATACATTTGTTAAGACATTTACCAAGGGCTAAGACACAGTCTAACTGCATCACAAAGGGAATTCAGCTGACGCTCCCAGAACTTTAATGGGGATCTGGCCTCCTGAGCCCCACTTGCTAACCTGAAGAGATGAATCACCCCAGAACCTCTTTACTGGCTGCAGCGGTTTGACTGGTGTTCATGGGCTCGTCCGTGTAAGCACTGCCTCGACTGGAATGAGGTATGGTGTTGGGCGCTTCCGTTTGAAGCACTGATTCTATTCTCCTCTGTTTATACTGGAACTTCTCCCATGGCATTTAAAGCCTCAAAATATGCAGTTTGATGTAAACTTACTAAACTGGCTAACAACTGTTTAATGACTGCCTAAAATAACTGAAGTGAAAAAGAGCAAACCCCATTACATTTTGTGAAAGTATTCCTGAGACGATCCTGAACTCTTCTTCGCAATAGCTGGATATTTAAAGACATGTTGTGTCTTCATTAAACTTAGTCATGTATTTTTAAATTCAAAAGAAAAAATAAATTTTAAGATCATGTGCATACTAAGAATTAGCCTGTGTAGTTCTCCAACTGCTAAATATACAGTTAAAAGCCTAAAACCAGAAGCATTAGAAAAAAAATTTTTTATTTCCTCATTTTTATTTGAAAGATAGATAAGGCTAGGGAGGGAGGCATGGAGGGGGGAGGGAGACATGGAGGGAAGAGGGAAAACAGAGAAAGAGAGGAGAGAGGAGAGAGATCCCATCTACTGGTTTACTCTTCAATTGCCTGCAACAGCCATGACAGGCCAGGCAGAGCCAGGAGCCAAGAACTCCATCCAGTCTCCTATATGGATGGCAGGGACCCAAGTACTTGAGCCATCACCTACTACCTCCTAGGGTAGCAAGAAGCCAGAACCACGAGCAAAGCCAGGACTCAAAGCCAGGGACTCCAACACAGGATGTAGGAGCCCCAAGCAGTCTCAACCATGAGCCAGCTGCCCCCAGGGAAGCAGCTTTCACTTCTAAGATGCATCTCTGGACAAGCTGAAAATGAGTATCACAGTCAAGTGAATGGACCTCATGTCTAAACTGTACTCGACGACTGTGCTGATAATTACAGCACATTTATTTCCTAACACACAGACTTCAGCACAGAACTATAAAAGGCCTGCAAAGGTAAGGCTGAATCTGGATGGTGCCTCCAAGTCACAACGACTCTGATTCTTCTTTCACGTGGACATCTTCTAAGGGAAGACACAGAACCCCACTCCCTCCCCCAGGGTGCACATGCCTCACCTGTGGTCTCCCACCCCTAAATGAACAGGGCCGTGTAAGGAGGAAATTACAGAGAGGAACAAAAGGCCTTTGTTGGGTGCCTCACAACCCAAGAAGCACAGAGGGCATCTGAGAAATACAAATGTTCTAAGCTATAAGGATATCCAGAATCTTTCAGAAGCCCCTCCCAAAAGGGGGAAGAAGAAGAGAAAAAAAAAAAAAAACACCTCTGGCAACCTGAGCTGTGCCCTGAGGTCTTCACCACTCTGAGTCTCAGCATCAGCCAAATCAGAAGATTTTGTTCACTGGCAGGTGGCTTCCTCAATGAGGCTGAGGGGTGGGGAGCAGAGATGCTCAAGGTCCTAGGGAGCCTGATTTGTACCAGTGCCAATAATTCAGTCAGAGCCAGAAAGACCTCTAGGGATCCTGAGCAAAGTGAAGGAGACTGGTGAACATCAAAAACTGACTCAGAAGTGAAAGCCTGAAAGAGTAAGGCCTGAGGTGACACTAGGGTACCACAGTGGCTTCCCTGCTGCCCGGGGCCCTAACTCCATGAGGAAGCTTCGATACTAAAAAGCCCTTCCTGCACAGTCTGCTCAGGCTCCCGCTTCTCACGAGGTCTGCCCTCTGCTACGTACAAGCTGTCTCCATCCCAATACTCCAGAATCTTCTGACGTTACTCCGGTTCCTTTCTCCTGTAGTACCCACCAGCCCCTAATATAATACAGGATTTATTGACTGCTGTTACGGTTCAACGCCTCTCACCCTCTGCAGAAAGATAGCTCCCAAGTGAGCCGGGATGATCCCTCGGTTGGGTCATGGATATTTCATTGAGCACCAGGAGAGGGGTGCGGAATCCATGTGTGCCAACACTTACTAGATAAAGTCTGGGGCTCAAAATTTCTTTATCAGCTTATCCAGAAAGCTCTGGCTTCCTTTCTAGAAACCCTCCTTCATAGCTTGCCAACTCACTCTGCTTTTAAGGAGAAAGGACTGTAGTGAGCCCCTCTGAGGTGACACCAGCAACTGACCATGACAAGCGGGAAGACCATGAGGCCAGGCCACGGAACTAAAAGCCTTGAGTTCTAAAACAAGGAACTCTTAGCGGCCCTTCTAGCATCCACCTTGGATACTAGAAAAGCCCACTTGGGGCTTTTTTTTTCCTCTCCCATAATAGCTGTGATGTGAAGAAATTGTTCACTTGTGATAAATATGTGACTCATCCACTATAAAAAAAAAAAAAAGCCCGACAGTTCCTCAAGAAGTTATACACAGAATTACCGTATGATCCCATTAGTCTACTACTAGATTTATACACCTGAAAGAATTAAAAACAGGAACTCAAACAACTACACTTATATGTATGTTCACAGCAGCACTACTCACAGTAGCCCCTAAAATAGAGACAGTGTGGGTCAGTGGATGGAAGGATAAACCATTTATGATACATCCATATTCTGGAATATTATTCAGCCATAGAGAGTGATAATGCTACAATGCAGATGACCCTGAAAAACTCATGATAAATCAAATAAGCCAAACACAAAAAGTTACATATTGTACAACTGAGGATGGGAGGGAGGCCACCAGCCAGCAAGGCTCACCTGTATAGACCACCCATCTACCCACCCAAAAATAAAGTCAAGTGATAAAATCCACTGGGGCTCTGTCTAAAGTCCAACGAAGTAATGGAACAAGCCTTTTCCTGGCCTTGTTCTTTGTCTCTGCGTGCACTGGAGATTAGAGATGGAGGAGATGGCTGTTCTAGGACACACGTATTCACCATCCTAGATCCCTGCCTCAAGTCTACTTGGAACACTTATAACTCACATTTATATAAGAGCATCTTCTATTCTTTTTTACCTCAGTAGACCAAAAAATAGTAAATTAGGGGATGGTGTTGTCCCTTCTTTGCCCCCCATCCATAAGTAATCCCTGAAACTAGAAGGTAATGAACAAAGCAATTCAACAGGTGCAACTGCTCTCAAGTTCTAGTTCCTTCCCCTAGCTCTGTGCCATTGGATAATACTGAACTTCTCTGAATCTTTATCAGCAATTACAGACAAGAATGCCCATTCTAGTTTTCTACAGGGTTAATATGTCAAAGGAGAAAAGAATTATGAAAGAACTTTGTAAATACCTAGCTACCCCGTGCTATATGTAATTCCTCCTAGTATTTTTCAAATCCATCTACTTCTTTTCACTTTCACTTCCACTACCTTAGTTCATGATATCATAGTCATCATCTAGTACCTGGTTTGCTATGACCTTCCAAGGAATCCCACTTCCTATTGGCACCATTCCCATTCTCAACCCTGGAGCTTTCAGAACCAAGTCTAATGGCGTCATGTCTCTACTGAAAACCCTTCCACAGTTTTACACTGTCTTCAGGCCAAACTCCCAATACAGCTTCAAAGCCTTTCATGCCACAGTTGCAGCTCCTCTTTGCTGTTCCTCTTATCAATATCTAAATTTCCATTTCTGGAACACTCCATGCTGACACATCTTACCACCTCTCCCATTCCCCTACTCACACTGCTACCACCTTTAAAAATCATTAGCCTGAATAAATTCTATTTTCCTAAGACATTGCCCCTTTGGGCAGTGTTCCATGACCATTCCCCTAAGTCTGGGTTATGTGCCCTTCCTAAACAGAAGTGTCACTTACAGGGGCAGATGGAGAACACATGGCAGGTGGGTGACTGGGCCCCTTCCTATTGAAACAGTTCCTGAAAGGAATATTTTCGAGGATCAGAGGCTGCCCTGTGCCATAATATTTCATATTCTTGGATCTTTTGTATCCAAGAAAAACCTTTATTAATATGTCCCAGATCAAAGGACATAATCTCAGACAGTACCCCTGAGAAGTATGTATTGAGAACTTATGACTGTACAAGTTTTCAGAGGATGCAGAAGGCTGGGACCCTCAAGGAGCTCTTGGAGTTCAGAAGTCAGCCCATTGCTTCTCTGTTCATGAAATATGACATCTCTAGCGCTTGTCTGAGTTTTATTAGAACTTTAAAACACTTGTAAGCACCCTTCATTCATGCACACACTCTCACTTAAAAAGGTCTTCTACCAGGGTTTCTGAATATTGCTAGGATATATGTATATGCATATGTATGATGGCTTTATATAAATGAGCAGAATTGACATTCTCTAAGCAAACTGCTTAGAAAGCTACACCTCTTCAAGAATGGTATAGCCCCATCCACAAACACTGGCCAAATGTCAAGACCCACTCATTCAGTCTTCACCAGATGCCCTGTGTCGGAATGAACAGGCACAATCTACAAAACCAGGCACAGTGGACAAGCCACGATGGACCAGTCTGAACCAGGAGACTTTTTTCTCTATGGCCACTGGCCCCAAATCCCACATGAAGAGGGATGTCTGGTGCTCAAGGCTTTCAACCCACAGTAAGAGGGAACTGAAGTCCGCTTTCCCCCACAAAGGGGAAAAATGCTATAAATTCCAACAAGAAATGACTCAGCCCAGCGCCGTGGCTCACTTGGCTAATCCTCCACCTGCGGCGCAGGCATCCCATATGGGTGCTGGGTTCTAGTCCCAGTTGCTCCTCTTCCAGTCCAGCTCTCTGCTGTGGCCCAGGAAGGCATGGAGGATGGCCCAAGTGCTTGGGCCCTGCACCCGCATGGGAGACTAGGAAGAAGGACCCGGCTCCTGGCTTTGGATCAGCACGGTGTGCCGGCCGTAGCAGCCATTTGGGGGGTGAACCAATGGAAAAGGAAGACCTTTCTGTCTAACTATGCCTGTCCAAAAAAAAAAAAAAAAAAAAGAGAGAGAGCGAGAGATGACTTAGCCCATAGCCATAGCCCTATCAATCCCAGACACATTATTAGAATGCAGTTCCTTCTATCACTTTTTGTTTTGCATTTGTGCACATTACAGAGGCATTCTTCTCTTGTTCAACGAATGTCAATTTCTTAGCTTAACCAACAAATCAAGATCATTCTCTCCAGACCTGCTCAGGGCAAAGTGTCCTTTCTTCATATGTACAGGTGACAAGAAAAACGATCCAAAGGACACTGATACTACAGGGCCCGTGCCATATGTTACTGGTATCACCCTTCAAGGAAGAACTTGCCGTCTCTGCAGTGAGAACGTCTGTAATAAATCCATGTTCTTTCTTAGTCATTTTGGGGACAACCTATGAATTTAGTCAGCTGCTAGCACAGAACTCCATAGACTGAGTGGCTTACACAACAAGCATTTCTCACAGTTGTGGAGGCTGCGAAGTACAAGATCAAGGCTCTAGAGGATTTGATTTCTGGTGAGGTTCTCAGAGGAGCAACCTCTCGTTGTATCCTCACGTGTCTGGGAGAGACACAAAGGCCTACTTGTCTCTTCCTTAAAAGGCACTAATCCCATCATCGGGATGGGATGGGAGCCTCATGGCCTAACTCGCTCCCAAATACTATCACCTCAGGGATTAGGGTTTCAACACAGAATTTGAGGGGACACATCCATTCAGCCCATAGCGTCAGTTGATGACACATCCATGAGGCTGAGGTCATTTCAATCCCGCCTGAGACAGCTCTGCCAGACTGTTAGCTCCAGAGACCCCCCCCCCCCCGGGTGGCTGCTGAGCCTGCTGTCAGTCATGCACTGCAGCTCCTCTCCCTTCCCACCCCCAAGGCTTCCAAGTACACTCCCTAATACACAGCCTGTCTGCTACAGTCTGAGTCTTTCCAGGGAACCCAACCTGTGACATCAACCACAGCCCCATTTCATAAACACATTGGCTGGGAAGAAAACAAAGCCCAATGGTATAAGGCCATAGGTTCAAAACTCATGAGAATCATGATTGTATGTCACATACCAAAAAGCCTTCGTTTGTAATTTATTTATTTGAAAGGCAGAGATATTTTTATTATTTATTATTATTTTTATTTTATTTATTTGAAAGGCAGAGAGAGAGGGAGGGAAGAAAGGAGGGAGATGCTCCATCAGCTGGTTCACTCCCCAAATAGCTACAACAGTCAGGGGCTGAGCCAGGCTGAAGTCAGGAGCCCGAAGCTTCTTCCATGTCTCCCACCTGGGTGCAGGGGCCCAATGACTTAGGCCATCTTCCGCTGCTTTCCCAAGCACATTAGCAGAGAGCTGGATTAGAAGGGGTGCAGCTGGGTCTTGAACTGGCATGGCCTAACAGGTGGAGACTTAACCTGCTACACCACAACGCTAGGCCCCAGAAAAGCCTTCTTCAATGAACACAGATGAAACCCTATTCGCCAAAGGATGGCTCTCCTCCAACCACAGACCTCTCCAAGGCAGTGGGTCAAGACCATTAACAAACATCATCATCGTCATAGATGCAATTCAGGAGGACCACGTTAGGAGCTGGAAAATGTAGAGAAAAATCAACTGACCTCCAATAATTATGTACACATAAAAATGCCCTCCTTAGAGAAAACTAAGTAGTGGGAAGGGGAAAAGAGTAGACTGTCCAAAATGTGATGAAGCCCAGTGAAAAGTAGTTCCATATAGGTTTCCTTCATATGCCAGTCATCAGTCTCAACGCCACCTTCAGCAAAAGGTCTTTTTCAGGTTACTTGGTCATGCTGACCTAAAGACTTTCCACATTTAGGCACATCTCTATGACAGAAGAGCAGAAGTTAATGCTCTCCCTCGCAGGCTTACAGGTGCAACCATGAGAAAAGAGAAGGCACTAGACCAACACATACCCTTCTCCTGGGGCTCTGCGATTACTCTTGCCTTATGTGAGCCATTTTACCTTTCTATGTCTCGGATTCCAAACACAAGAACCATGGGACAAGACATCCTAAAGCTCTTCTACCTGCAGAATTCTATATTTCTTAAATATCAGCAACAATTACATTTTGTAAATTCAAAGTTTTTACTCATTATTTAACTGAAAAATTTTTTTGAAATCATAGAATATCCCAGAACTCAAATAAGGACTACTCAATGTATAGAGAACAAGATTCAGAAAGCGGACAGTCTGTCTGCTCTATCTGATGGGAACACATTACAAGAATGAATCTCCAACTGAGTGCCACGAACAGAAGGCACAGAAGGAAATATGGACACGTCCCAGATTTCCAAACTTCTCTGCCCATTCTCTACCATCAAAATCTGAAGTTCCTGCATCTTGTTTCCTGCATGACTTGGGCTCAACATTCAAGTGCCAGGGTTTAACACCATGTGCTTACAGGTGTTCCACATACACTTGTAAACTGAACTGCTGGGGCTGGCGCCTTGGCGCACTTGGTTAATCCTCCACCTGCGGTGCCGGCATCCCATATGGGCACCGGGTTCTAGTCTCGGTTGCTCCTCATCCAGTCCAGCTCTCTGCTGTGGCCCGGGAAGGCAGTGGAGGATGGCCAGATGCCTAGGTCCCTGCACCCACATGAGAGACCAGGAGGAGGCACCTGGCTCCTGACTTTGGGTCGGTGTAGTTCGGGCTGTAGCGGCCATTGGGGGTGGTGAACCAATGGAAGGAAGACCTTTCTCTGTCTTTCTAATTCCATCTGTCAAATAAAATTAAAAAAAAAAAAAAACTGTCTAAAAATATGTGCTCAAGAGGGGCAGGATGCAGGAAAACCAATGAAAGCCAACATGCACTTTTCTGTACTCTATAGATGATTTACAACAACAACATCCAGGGTTGATCAACACGTGATGGATCAAGAGGTGGAATTTCAGATGACCCACCAATCCAGGAAGACACGTTGGCAATCCGCAACACAAGCTTTCAATTACTCTTAATGCTAAACACTCCAAACTTCTGAAAATAGGTCCTCAGGCATTAATCGGACACCAATGTTCACCACTGTGCTGCTTTTCATAATGGAAACTACAAAATAATGAAATGTTTACCATAAAATTATTTAAATGATACTAATAAAATCAAACTTCATTCTGACATTAAAATACTAAAAGTTATAGAGCAAAATGGAAAGGCTTCACAATATTCAACTTAATGAGGAAAATAAGCTAACGAAAAATGCAAAATGATGTGAAATCATTTTGTATAAAAAATACACACACGTGCATTCACAATATAAGTACTGCATCCAAAAAGTCGCCAAGGATATAGTATTAGGGTACTTCAAAAATCTCATCAGAATAAAAGATAAGCTTATTTTAGAGCAAAGAAATTTTTTTAAAGATTTATTTATTTGAAAGAGTTAGAGAGGCAGAGCCAGAGAGAAAGACTTCTTCCATTATACTGGTTCACTCCCCAGATGACCATAACAGCCAGAGCTGAGCTGATCCAGAACCAGGAGCTTCTTCCAGGTCTCCCACTTGGGTGCAGGGGCCCAAGGAGTTGGGCCATCTTCTACTGCTTTCCCAGACCATAGCAGAGAGCTGGAACATAAGGGGAGCAGACGGGATTTGAACCAGTGCCCATATGGGATGCCAGCGCCGCAGGCTGGGGCTTTAACCCGCTATGCCACAGAGCCGGCCCAGCAAAGAAATATTGAAACCCACGAATACTTTTTTCATTAAACACATTTTCTATGAAGTTTTTGAAAACCCTTAAAATAAGAGACTATGTAGGGTATGTTTAGCCCTTTCTGTTATATTTGTACATTTCTCTTCAATGAATAGGAATTACTCATTTAAATAAATTAAATATGGCCCTCAAAACCAGGAATGAAATCATAAAATTTCTCAATCTGAAGATATCAGAATACTGTCAAAATATAAAAGCCTAATATTTTAAGAAAGGGAAGAACTGGACAATTCTTCTAGAATTAAGTTTTTGTTGTTTTTTTTTTTTTTTTTTTTTTTTTTTTTTTTTTTAAACAGGCAGAGTGGACAGAGAGAGAGAGACAGAGACAGAGAGAAAGGTCTTCCTTTGCCATTGGTTCACCCTCCAATGGCCGCCGTGCTGCGGCCGGCGCATTGCATTGATCCAAAGCCAGGAGCCAGGTGCTTATCCTGGTCTCCCATGAGGGTGCAGGGCCCAAGGACTTGGGCCATCCTCCACTGCACTCCCAGGCCATAGCAGAGAGCTGGCCTGGAAGAGGGGCAACCAAGACAGAATCCAGCGCCCCTACCAGGACTAGAACCCGGTGTGCCAGCGCCACTAGGCGGAGGATTAGCCTATTGAGCCACGGCACCAGCCAACAATCTTCTAACATGTATTTCTTCTAACATGTTTTCCAAGCATCTTGATACTCACTTGACTTCAAATTTATAATCTAAAAGAGACACATACAGCAGAAATAGCCCCAAATCTTTAACAGTGGTGACCTCATTCTATATTTTTTTCCCTATACTATGTGCACATTATCTCCATCATTAGAAAAAAATGAACTACTTTTTCCTTAAAGTATTCTTTTCCTACATCATGGGGAAATGATTCAGTAATGAGATTAAGTATTTATCACCTTATACTTAGCTATAGCTCCAAAATTTTCCGAAATAAGCATATACTACTTTCATGGTAAATGTAATTATTAGAAATTCACAGATAAAATGACTTGCAAATTTCAAAGTTTGATAAAAATGCTGAAGCTCTAGAAAGAATAAAGGAAATAAATGGAATATTGGTGTCATATTTGCTGCTGTTGTTACCAAACAAATACAGAACTTGGTATACAGTTGTCAGAGCAGCGTCTGCTCTCCACCTTATGGAGAAGTGACAATTTCAGGAGCTGAGGAAACCTCCCCTACCACTTCTCATCCCAGCCTATCAGCTACGATCACTACTGCAAGTCCTTTATTTAAGGTTACTCTACAATTCAATCTGGATTTTCCTAAAAAGGTAGAAACATTTTAAAAGCCAGAGATTAGACCATTTTGAATCCGTAACAAAAGCACTGTTCAGTCTTTATAAAGTCATTTGACTCTGAGCGTGTCATATCAAAACACTCTTAAAAAATGATGCACAACGTTAAGTAACTGAATGTACTAGAGGAAAAGCTTTAAACAAAGATAATTCATTTTATTAGATTAAAAAAAACCTGAAGGCTGTTTTGTCTCTTACACCATACTGTATAATACAGTGAAATGCCTCCTCTACAATTTCACTTTATCAGATTTTTTAAAAGTATAGAAACCCTCTGCGTCTCAAATTAGAAATTGTCTCCCTATAAAGAGCTTGTTTTTCTTATTAACAGTAATTTATTTTAACTTTTATTTAATAAATATAAATTTCCAAAGTACAATTTTTGAATTATAGCAGCTTTTTCCCCCATAACCACCCTCCCTCCTGCAAACCATCCAATCTCCCACTCCCTCTCCCATCCCATTCTTCATCACGATTCATTTTCAATTATCTTTATATACAGAAGATCAACTTAGTATATACTAAGTCAAGATTTCAACAGACTGCACCCACAAAGACACACAAAGTATAGAGCACTGTTTGAGTAGTAGTTTCACCATTAATTCTCATAGTACAACACACTAAGGGCAGAGGTCCTACATGGGTGGCAAGTGCACAGTGATTCCCGCTGTGGATTTAACAATAAACACTCTTATTTATTAAGTAATCACCCGAGGCTCTTGTCATGAGCTGCAAGGCTACGAAAGCCTCTTGAGTTCACCAACTCTGATCTTATTTAGACAAGGCCATAGTCAAAGTGGAGGTTGTCTCCTCCTTTAAGAGAAAGGTACCTCCTTCTTCGATGGCCCATTCTTTCCACTGGTATCTTTCATTTAGGTTTTTTGTTTTGTTTTGTTTTGCCACAATGTCTTGGCTTTCCATGCCTGGAAAACTTTTATGGGCTTTTTAGCCAGATCCAAATGCCTTAAGGGCCGATTCTGAGGCCAGAGTGCTATTCAGGGCTTTTGCCATTCTATGAGTCTGCTGTGTATCCTGCTTCCCATGTAGGATCATTCTCTCCCTTTTTTATTCTATCAATTATTTGCAGACACTGGTCTTATTTATGTAATCCTTCTGACACTTAATCCCATCTTTTTGATCAATTATGAACTTAAACTGATCACTTTAACAAGATGGCATTGGTACATGCCACCTTGATGGGATTGTATTGGAATCCCCTGGCACATTTCTAGCTCTACCATTAGGGGTAAGTCCGAGTGAGCGTGTGCCATACTGTACATCTCCTCCCTCTCTTATTCCCACTCTTACATTTAACAGGGATCACTTTTCAGTTAAATTTAAACACCTAAGAATAATTGTGTGTTAATTAAAGAGTTCAACCAATGGTATTAAGTAGAACAACAACAACAACAACAACAACAAAAAAAAACACTAAAAGGAATAAAATAGTAAGTTGTGCCTTGACAGGACAAGGGCTGATCAATCATTGTTTCTCATAGTGTCCATTTCACTTCAACAGGTTTCCTTTAAAGTGCTCAGTTAGTTGTCACCGATCAGGGAGAACATATGATATTTGTCCCTTTGGGACTGGCTTTTTTCACTCAGCATGATGTTTTCCAGATTCCTCCATTTTGTTGCAAATGACCGGATTTCATTTTTTTTTTTTTACTGCTGTATGGTATTCTATAGAGTTCACATCCTATAATTTCTTCATCCAGTCTTATGTTGATGGGCATTTAGGTTGATTCCAGGTCTTAGCTATTGTGAATTGAGCTGCAATAAACACTGAGGTTCAGACAGCTCTTTTATTTGCCAATTTAATTTCCTTTGGGTAAATTCCAAGGAGTGGGATGGCTGGGCTGTATGGTAGGGCTATATTTAGGTTTCTGAGTAATTTCCAAACTGACTTCCATAGTGGCTTTACCAGTTTACATTCCCACCAACAGTGGACTAGTGTTCTTTTTTCCTCACATCCTCTCCAGCATCTGTTGTTGGTTGATTTCTGTATGTGAGCCATTCTAACCAGGGTGAGCTTATTTGCATTTCCCTGATGGCTAGTGATGCTGTGAACATTTTTTCATGTGTCTGTTGGCCATTTGGATTTCCTCTTTTGAAAAATGTCTATTTAGGTCCTTGGCCCATTTCTTAAGTGTGTTGTTTTGTTGTTGTGGAGTTTCTTGATCTCTTTGTAGATTTTGGTTATTAATCCTTTATCTATAGCATAGTTTACAATTATCTTTTCCCATTCTGTTGGTTGCCTCTTCACTTTCCTGTTTCTTTTGCATTACAGAAACTTCTCAATTTGATGCAATCGCAATAGTTAATTTTGGCTTTGACTGCCTGTGCCACCAGAGTCTTTTCCAAGAAGTCTTTGCTGGTGCCAATGTTCTCTAATTATTTGATGGTGTCGGGTTATAGATTTAGGTCTTTAATCCTTGTTGAGTGGATCTTTGTGTAAGGTGTAAGGTAGGGGTCTTGTTTCATGCTTCTGCATGTGGAAATCCAGTTTTCCCAGTACCATTTGTTGAATAGACTGTCCTTGCTCCAGGAATTGGTTTTAGATCCTTGATCAAATATAAGTTGGCTGTAGATGTCTGGATTGATTTCTGGTGTTTCTATTCTGTTCCATTGGTCTATCCATCATCACAGTAATTTTTTAAAATGCTGTAATGTGATCTATTTCTTGTTATTTCCAGCCATTGAACTAAGTATACGAAATTCAATATGGAATACCATATTCTAACTCACCTCAGCAAGATTTGAAATACACTTCAAATTCCAAAAATGTCAATGTCAGTGTCAGCAGGATAGCCTTTTTCAGATTTGTTCTCATTTATTTCCATTTCACTGGGCATTTACAGTGATAAAAATATGCATTCCAAGAATGGGACGATGCCCAGCACAGTATTTCCTCTCAGTGTAAGTGTATGAGGTTCTCCTAGGTAAAACCGCGACTGTAGCTTCTCCTCAACTGTCCCTGGCCCAGGGCCCCAGCCTCACTCCATTTCCTCCCCGCCCATTTTCCGTCCACTGACTCAGTCTCAGCTCCCTTCCTAGCACTGTCCACAGCGTCAAATCTAACTTCTTTCCAGTAACATCCAGTTCCCACACAAGGCCATGAGCTTCACTGAGGCAGGGACCGTGGACGGAGAACTTAAAGTTCATGGAAAGTGGAATGCAAAGATCAAGTTTATTTTGGGTACAAATAAAACTTTAAATTCATGCATAGTTGTCATATGCATTTTCCATGCACTTTTTGAAGATCCCTTACATTAAATCCCTATAGCAAAGCACAATGCATTATCTAAAAGACAGGTTTTTTTGACTAATTTTGATTGAATCTACGGTTATAGAATATGACTCCTTTATTTCCAAAGAGAACTTCCATGTCATAGGCACACTTTTATTCAAATCTATATATTTGAATACATTATATATACATTATATATATATATTATATATATATATAATCTGTGTTTCCTTTCAAAGGTCAACTCAATGAGGCCTTTCCAAAACCCCTCCCCCACCCACTATTCTCTATCACCTGACTTCAGCTTCTTCATCACCCCTAACATCTGCTTCTCCGTTTCCAGTCTGCCACACCATCAGTAAGCCCTCTTAGAGGATTTTTGCCTGCTTTATTTGTTGCTGCATTCCAAGCACCAAAAACCACTTCTGGCACGTGGTGGGCACTGAATCAGTATTTGTTCAGTGAATAAATAGATGCACTTGGTATCAAGGAAACCTACACAAATGGGGATCCCACTCACCCCGATTTCTGCCTTCTACCCATCTCTTGCCAGTCTTTTGTCCAAGGTAAAAGGCGCCTTTCCATTTTCCAAATGCAAGCTATTCTGACATCAGTACTATTTCAGTTAGTATATAAAAACAAGTACCCTGCTAGAAACTGTGTCCAAAACAGTCCAAGATGCCAGAACAAATTCATTCCTTTCAACATTTCCAGGGCAACAGCAAACCCAAAATGACCTGCTCATTCCCTTTTGCCAAAATGCATCACAGCCCTGCTCAAATGAAGGCTCACCAGCAGCAGCTGAGTTCACCATACGAATGGAATTTAAATAACACATTTCCTATCTGGAAGTATTTCATACACAATTTAAGTAATCCGGTTTTGTTAATAAACTTAAGGTTGAACACACTCAAGCTACCAAAGAACTGTTTCAGTTTATTATACAAAAGTCAAATGTATGGTACATTTCAATTTTTAAAAAAATAATTGAAGGACAGTCCAGAAAATATCCAACCAAAATGGTCAGGTCATCAAAACAGTCGAGCCCGTCAGAACTGAGAAACTGACTGTTACAGCTAAGAAAAGTCTGAGGGACATGATGACTAAATACATAATGTAGAGTCCTGGACAGGCCTGGAACAGAAGAAGGACCCTAGGAAAAGGAAGAAAATGTAAATAAAGCTTGGATGTTCTGGTACAATGTACTGGTATCAGTTCGTTAACTGTAACAAACGTACCACAGGGAAAACTGGGCACAGGTTCCATGGTGACTCTATAGCATCCCAATAAGAATATAAATCTCAAACTGTCTTACAGGAACAAGTCAATTAGGAAAAGACTTTGCATTTCCTATTTTCAACTCAGGTGCCTATTACCTCCAGTAACCATGAAGTGTCAGCCATCATCTCAAGAAATTCTGCAGTTCAGTGTTTGATGCAAGAGTTAAACCATCATTTATGATGCTCGCATCCCGAATCGGCGTGCCTGGGTTCCAGTCTCAGCTCTACTTCTGACTGCAGCTCCCTGCTAACGTGCCCTCTGAGGAACAGCAGGTAATGGCTCAAATTCTGGGGCCCCTGCCACCCACTTGGGGGACCTGGATGGAATTCCCAGCTCCTGACTTCAACCTGGCCCAGACCCAGCAGCTGTGGGCTTCTGGGAAGTGAACCAGGAGATGGACACACACATTCTCCCTCCCTTTCTGTCCCCACTTGATGATTTTCAAGTAAAATGAGAATAGTATAAATATTGTGTACCACATCATTTGGTATATAGTTATAAATATATAGGCTTCACCTAATCATACCATGTAAGTAACAACATACCCTTCTTTCCCCAAATTAATTATCATGAATCCCTCATTTTGTGATATTAATACCGGCTTTCAAGAAAATAGTATATATGCACATGTATACAGCGTCTGCATTTGAAGCAAATGTGGAAAAATCAAACTGTTAAATTCTAAAGCTAAAAAAATCTTATAATTGAAAATAACTTATTTTTAAAAAGTGGCATGGTGGGAAAAGCTGCCACCTGCAGTGCTGGTACCCCAATGGGCAGCGGTTCAAGTCCTAGCTGCTCCACTTTTTTTTATTTTATTAATTTATTTGACAGAGTTATAGACAGTGAGAGAGAGAGACAGAGAGAAAGGTCTTCCTTCCATTGGTTCACTCCCCAAATGGCTGCCACGGCCGGGGCTGCGCTGATCTGAAGCCAGAAGCCAGGTGCCTCCTCCTGGTCTCCCATGAGGGTGCAGCGGCCCAAGCACTTGGGCCATCCTCCCCTGCCCTCCCAGGCCACAGCAGAGAGCTGGACTGGAAGAGGAGCAGCTGGGACCAGAATCCGGTGCCCACATGGGATGCCGGCGCTGCAGGCAGAGAATTAACCAAATGAGCCACGGCACCTGCCCCTGCTCCACTTCTGATCCAGCTCTCTGCTATGGCCTGGGGGAGCAGTGGAGGATGGTCCAAGGCCTTGGGCCCTTGCACCCACGTGGGAAACCTGGAAGAAGGTCCTGGTTCCTGTCTTAGAATTGGCTCAGCTCCAGCCATTGCAGCCATTTGGGGAGTGAACCAGCAGATGGAAGACTTCTCTCTGTAACTCCTCAAGTAAAATAAATCTTTAAAAAAAGAAATGAAGTCTGTCTTTTCCTTGCAGATTTCAATCCAATGTAAACAAGTTCAACAAGCACGAATGTCTCGCAGGCCCAGCACTAGGCTGGGTTTACCATGAATACAAAGATGATAAAGACAAAACACAGGCTTTCCTAAACGATGACTACAGCGCCCAGGTAAACCTGATGTGGCAGGTTCTGTGTAATCATCACTGACCAGGGCTGTCTCCCATCAGCACTCCCCAGTGAGGCAGGCACTGGAATTCTGCCATCTCCACAGAGAGCACTTCCACAACATTCACCATCAACCAGCTACTGACGGAGCCAACACTGAATGTGCGAGTTCAGCCAAGCAACTGTACTGCTAACCACTCCCTCGCCCGGCCTCCTCCCAGCACCAAGAGCTATCATGAGACTCCCCGCAATGGGGAATATACATGAATGTGACTAAATTCCCAGGGGGTCTTCAACCACCAAGGTTTTTAAAAATGATAAGACAAGGTAGAGAGAAGGAACAGAATACATAAAACATACAGGAGAACTGGTAACAGGTGCTGCTGCAGCTACAGCTTAGAGAACCCATGCTACATAGCAGGCAGGTCCTAAGCACCTTTCATATGGTCCCTCACTTAATCCTCACAATTCCATGGTATCTGCATGCTACAGATCAGCAAAGGGGGGCTTAGCCATCACACCCACCATCTAATAATCCTTTGCTGAGAAGCAAGAATCCAAAACAGGGTGGGTGCTGTGCTGCAGTAGGTTAAGCTGCTGCTTGGGCCTCCCATGCCCCATATCACAGTGCCTGGCTCAAGTCCAGGCTGCTCTGCTTCTGCTCCAGCTTCCTGCTGATGCACCTAGGAGGCAGCAGATGATGGCCCAAGGACCTGCGTCCCCGCCACTCACATGAGAGGGCAGTATGGAGTTCCTGATTCCAGGGAGGCTCAGCCCAAGATGTTATGAGCATTTAGGGAGTGAACCAGCAGAGGAAAGCTCTCTCCCGCTCCATCCTGTGTCTAATGCTTGTGCCATCATTCTACCTTTTGAATAAATAAATCCATCTTTTTACAAAAGAAAGCAAACAGGCCAATCTAGCTAAAGAGACAATCTTTCAATCACACTGTTCCTCTGCTTCTCACTAATTAAAATAGGGATGCTACAATTCTGTTTATACTGTTTTTCCCAACATGATATATGTATGTAATGATTATGTACATTTGAGTGTGTGCATGTTAGATTAAGATTTAGATTTGGGCAGAGATACCTTCATGATATTAAAAATAGTTCAAACTTTACTGGAAGGAATTATGATTTTTTTGTCGAATTTTTTTTCAAATTTCCTATTATGAGCACACATTTCTGTTATGCTTCAAAAAAGAACTATTACTTAGCTCACCTAAAGTTTCAATTATAAGTTGTTATAAAACTTTTTATGAGCTATGACCTTAAATTTTTTCTATTTTTTATTTATATAAAAATTTTTATATTTATATAAATAACTTATACATGTAAGTTATATATAAATAACATAAGTTATATGTATATAACTTATAAATATGAACTTATATAAGGTGAAAAAATTTTATTTTCATATACATACATTTAGGAGAATCATGATACTTCCCTTTCTACCTTCGCTCCTACTTCCTCTTTGATTTTTACAATGACATACTTTATTTTATAATCATAAGCTTAATCCTCCACTAAGTGAAGAATTAAATGAACAAGAAAAAACATTGTGCCTCAATAGTAGAGTCAAGGGCTGTAAACAATAATCAAATCTCAAAATGACAATTTCACTTACATGTCACATTCTTGTGTACTCTATTAGTTATCACAGTTTAGGGAAAACATGTGGTATGTGTCTTTTCAGGACTGGCTTATTTCACTAAGTATAATGGTTTCCAGTGCATCCATTTTGCTGTGAAAAGCAGGATTTCATTCTTTTTTTTTTCTTTTTCTTTTTTTTTTTTTTTTTTGACAGGCAGAGTGGTTAGTGAGAGAGAGAAACAGAGAAAGGTCTTCCTTTTTGCCGTTGGTTCATCCTCCAATGGCTGCCGCGGCCGGCGCATCGCGCTGATCCGAAGCCAGGAGCCAGATGCTTCTCCTGGTCTCCCATGCGGGTGCAGGGCCCAAGGACTTGGGCCATCCTCCACTGCCTTCCCAGGCCATAGCAGAGAGCTGGCCTGGAAAAGGGGCAACCAGGATAGAATCCGGCGCCCCGACCGGGACTAGAACCCAGTGTGCCAGCGCCGCAAGGCGGAGGATTAGCCTGTTAAGCCATGGTGCCGGCCAGGATTTCATTCTTTCTTACCACTGAGTAACAGTCCATAGTGTATTCATATCACATTTTTTAATCTAGTCATTGGTTGATGGATAGCTGGGTTGACTGCATATCTTAGCTATTGTGAATTAAGCTGCAAAGAACATGGGGTACAGATAACTGTTTCAGATGCTGATTTCATTTCTTTTGGGTAAATTCCCAGGAGTAGGATTGCTGGGTCATACAGTATATGTATTTTCAGATTTTTGAGGAATTTCCATACTGTGTTCCACAATGGCTGTACTAGTTTGCATTCCTACCAACAGTGGATTAGGGAACCTTTTTCCCCCACATCCTCACCAGCATTTATTGTTTTCTGCATTTACTGATTTCTATATGAGAGCCATTCTAACTGGGGTGAGGTGAATGAAACCTCATGATGGTTTTTATTTGCATTTTTTTTTAAACTTTTAATGCTTTTACCTCTTCATTCTTGCTTCAAACAGGTCAACAAGCACCTTAGACACATGAGGGCCAAAAGGAAGGCAGCTCATGGCAGCCCAGTGGAGGCTGCTCCTCAGGCTGATTAAGGACCCAGCAGCCCTACCACCTTCCTAAATGGCTAGCAGTCCCCTCTGCAAGCCTCCGCCTTCACAAGGCAAGCAGAGTGCTAGAGACAGGCCTGCAGGTGGCACCAACAGTTCTTAGGATCCATTTGGCTGCTGTTGAACATAAATCTGATTTCAAAATTCTGGCTACTAGCATTTTTTAAAAAATGGCAAAAGAGTGCTGCAAACAGGTGAGTGTCTCTAAAGTTAAACCTTAGCAGAATCGTCTGTCTGCAAGGGTACCACGTTCCAACAGGGTAGGGAGGGTTAGCCAGGGCCCCAGTCTTCCAGCCACTCACTGTTAGGATTAAGCTTACTGACTTGTGAAGAGGTCTTAAATTCTCAGTTTCGCTTTAACCAGAAAGGAAGATTTATGGGAGAGAGGCGGAGCTTCAGTGAGGTCATTTTGGTCCATGGCTCTACTCGGATGCAGCGCTCTAGAGGGCACAATGACCCTGGGTCAATCAATGCCAAGGGCAGAGATGAGACAAGGGAAATGAATGACAGAGATGCACCAGACCTCTCTCCCCCGACTTTGGCTCTATGCCTTCATGTGGATCTTCGAGGGAAAGACAGCCTATGCTCCACTCTCACTTACTTCTTTCATGGAGTTTTGGGGACCTGCCAAGTACCTGCTCAGTGCTGGGCATTTCTCTGTGGTCCACACTGCCCTAACCCTCTCCCCCACCCCCACCCCCCCCCCCCGATCCTGAGAAGAAGTGATGCAGTTTTCCCATTTTGCAGACAGGGCCATGAAGGATCGGGAAGGTCGGCCTTCACATCACAGGACTGACTACAAGGCCTAACCTGACCCATGTGTTTCCCACTGCATTACCCTATCTGCCCTAGCATCCTAACGGGAAATCATTAGCCTCAATGGAAACAGCAGGGCCCCAATAGTCAAAAGACACAAGGAAACGGGAAGTATTGTCTACCCATCCAAAGAACTGAAGATTTACTCAAGTGCGAGTGACAACAGCCTCTTCATCGGGGCCCATGTGTCTATCACTGATCCGTGGCCACGCCTCCCCCTGAGCAGGCTCTGCCTCCAGTCTTGCTTGTGTCACCAGAGAGGCCAGAGTGATGTACTTGTCATCGCACTCCATCCTGTTACATTTCTCCGTTGGCAAAGGAGAAGATCCTTCTTCTCCCTCCAGAGAGCAAAAAGGCAAATGAGGCTACTAGGTTTCTAAACTACAGTCTTATATGGCCTCAGACTTCTCCCTTGCATAAATACACGCTGATACGCCCGCTCAGAAGCCAAGAAAAGAAACTATAAATAGCGCGAGCTCCAGCCACAGAGGAAGCGGACCGTAGTCATGCCAACTTGTACATATAAGCATAAAGATGGCCTCTTCAGGACACATCTTTTTTGAAAGCCTCATCTCCTCCCCAGGGGAAGACCAGGGGAGAACGATCTGAGTCTAGGACAAGTTACAAGTATTTTTATGAAATTCTGCAAGAGAAAGGTCAATTTCACAAGTGAGAATACTGACCCGGAAATTTTGTTTGGGTCTCTTGTCTGAGCTGACAGTTTTGATGCCATTCTTTCATGTTAAAGTAGCTTCTTCTAAACATATGTGTGCATGTGGTTACTAACAAGCAAAAGGAAATAACTAGTATGCAAACCAGATAGGCTACAAACATGCTAAACACCAAACTAAAACACAAAACTGCTAAACTCAAACACTTGGAAGAAATCGTTGAATCTTCCATTTTTATCCAGTCTCAAAAATCAAGGTTTCATTCAATAACAATGACAGGTACATTACAGACTAAATGGAAAGAAGGTGGTGTTAGGGGTGAGGCGCAGGGAAAAAGGAAGATGCGTCAGAGGACACTGGTTCATGGTAAAGGAGTAATCTGATTTTTCTCCCTTTAGGCAGGAGCACAGACAACCTTTACTAATAATCCTGGGTAGATCCCAACTCCCTACAACGATTCAGCAGACAGCAAGTGCTACTATTCCTGCTATAAACAAACTCTCTCTCTCCAGACATCCTAAAATAAGTACCATGTTTTCTGCTATTCTGCTAAAAGTAGGTAAATTTAAGCTATTGACATTTATTTCATAGTACTCAGCTTACATTACAATAAAAATGTTTGGAGTTACTAAACTAGTAAAGTCCTTTATACAGCAAGGCCTTAAAAGCTGGAATTTGTTTATATAAATGTCTCAACTGGGGCACAGACCTGTTAGAGGGTCTCCATCTCTTTCGCTCTCTCTCTCTGAAAAGGCAGACTCAAAAGCTGACTCATTCGCTGCTCTATGTTTTACTCACCCGTTCCCAATGCCCACAAGGTTTGATAATTGGAACACCCATGGATCCCTGGGGCCCATGAGCAGGCCTACCTAGCACCCTTTGAATTTCAGACACACTTGCTAATCAGCTCCTTCTAACAGTGCCCATCCCCATGGCCCACCCCATAGCTAGTCCTTACAAACTTCATAACTGAATGCAGGAAAAGCAGAAACACTGCTTTAAGTTTTACTAAATTTCTTCCAGACCACACCTATAAAGGATCTACGCACCTTCACAACCTTTCAACCAAGGATATTTCTACCAACTATGCTAAAGGAAGCAGGAAAAGGAAAGAGGACCCTCCCTCAAATCACTGTCTTCTTGTAACCTGACCCTACCTTAAATAAGTAAAAACAACAGGAATCAAAAAAGAGATTCTTTTGGTCAACTGGACCTTTCACACCAGACATCTGTCTGATTCGTCTATGATTTTCAGTACTAGCATGCATTCAAATCATTGGACACATGCGTAACTTGGACAGTGCATAAGGACTTCCGGAATAAGAATGAACCTGGAATCCTTACTCTTAGGTTCTAACAAAGCCTGACGAGGTATAGATTGAACTTAAAGTACCATTTTAAATGATTTTTAAATCACTCTGAATATCACCAACATAAAGCATTACCAAAAAAGGACTGTGTGCACTGGCATCCAAAGGGTCAAGTCCAGGGTCCCTGCACTTACTACCTAAGGAGAAAACACTACATAAAGCTCAGCCACACTGTACTACCCAAATTCAGCTCCAGGTACACAATAGCAACCTCCAAAAAAGGAGAATCATCGTTGGGAGCATGATCCCAGTGTGCATCTGAGATGGAACAGAGGCTCCCCCACCCTGCTGTCAGTCCCCTTACTGTTGGCTCTGCACAAGCAGGCCATCTTGCTTACTGGAGTTTAGCTTCAAAATGCATGTGCCATGCTTCCTGAACTAGGTCTACACAGCACTACGTATGCAATTTTGATTTTGATCTCTCTCTCACACACACACACACACACACACACATGCACACACACACAGGGCCTTCTGGGTGGTATGAAGGACTCCAAAGGTCACCGACAGTCAGCTTTACAACCTAAACCCTAGGTAAAGTGAGCCTGGACTTTAAATGAATCGCCCTTGGTTGCGACCTGAAAGTAGTGCCTTCCCCACTCAGTTCTACACCTTTTCTCACTGCCATCTTTATTAAGGTCTGGAATTCCTGGCCCTAACCAAAATGGCTCCTCACCCTTCTCTCTCATTCCCTCACACTTTCTCGATTACCTGAAAGTCTCAGGGGTGAGGAACACATCTTCCACATCCTTCAACTCTCAAAGCTAAGGTGCCTGCGCTCCTCAGCCTCCTCCGAAACACAGCTGCTCACGGGCGCCACCCCGCCTGCAGCCCTCAGGTGGCATCAATGGTTTTAGCCCATTTCACCTTCAACCTCTCAATTTTAATCCTCCTTTTGGTGCTCTACCTCTGCACAGTTTACTTCAAGCCACCTTTCTAGACTTAGCTGCCACTCATTCTCAACACTGCCTGAATGACAGGCAAAGTATGACTCGCTGTCCTCCTACAGGAACCCTGCTTCTCTCTCTTCCACCGCCATGCTCACCAGGTCCCTACTCCAGTGTCCACTGCTGGAGTTCAAATTTAATTCCCCCGCAATGCTTCTGTGATCCCCTAGTACAAATACAGTCTCCCAACTCTAACCTCCTATGGTACTTTCTCTACGTCTGGACTTAAGGCATTTCGTCTTCTCTCAAACACATTGTGCACATATGCTAGCTCATCAAATGGTATGCTTTCTGGAGTCAGAAACTCCCAAGGGCACGTCAAGAAGTTCATGAAAAAGGGAATTTAAAGATAATTTTGGTACGAAAAGTTCATCTTCAAAAAGTTAATGGAAAATGTGATGAAAAACTACATGATTTTCCATTTTTTTCACACCAAAACAGTCATCTCCAAATTCCATTTTTCTATGAACTATTTGAAGAACCCTCACGTCTGCTCATATGATTACCGCCCTAGTCAGTGCCTTGTATTATGAACTGAGGTATTAGAATAACCCACCCAAAACTGATGCTTTTCTTTCCTATCTTTGTACAAAGCCCAATACACATGCACTCTTATGACTGTAGCGAACACTTTGTAGTTATGAATTCAAGTAGACTATTTTTGTTGGCTTTACCATAAATAATGCTGAAGAAAGAACAAAGGGTGTCCCATGTACAATACACTGAATTCAGTTTTCCATCTGGTCTCCGCATTCCGAATGCATCTGCTTTGAGAACAGTATCAAGTGCTTGCTTTCCCCCAGGTTTCTACTGTAACAGCACACAGTGTGCCTTCTTCCTATTGGACGCTACATTAATTCTTGGGGAGAGGGGAAGGAAGCATCTACAATCTTAGGAAGCCAGAAGACTGGAGTCCTCTGTGCCCTGGCAGTGGCCATGTGTGTGTGTAACACAGAAATACCTGAAGATGTGCCACATACGATTACTGAATGGTCCTCACTAAAATTTTTATTCCTAATGTCCTAATACCTGTATACTTCTCACCTGTTTTTTTACATATAAAGGTTTCATTCTGACCCAGTGTGCACACTCTGACTTCTATCTTGTTTATTTAATATGCAACAAAGAAAACTTATAAAGAGAGCTCAACCAACTATGTGTTCGAGGGTGCCTATCTTTCTTTTCCATTCTGTGTTGCTTCTCTTCTTTTACTGAAAACAGCTCAGTACCAAACTACTACCAATACAGAAAATGAGGGCACAGTGGGTAAAGACACTGCCCATTAAGTCTGCTTTCCACATGGGTGTTGGTTTGTGCCCTGGCTATTGTACTTCCAATCCAGCTCCCTGCTAATGGCCTGGAAAAGCAGAGAAAGATGGCCCAAGTCCTCGGACCCCTGCCACCCATGTGGGAGACCTGGGTGAAGCTTCTGGCTTTGGCCTGGCCCAGACTCAGACTGGGGCCATTTAGGGAGTTAACCAGTAGATGGAAGATCTCTGTCTCACTCTATTTGTAATTTTCAAGTAAGTAAATCTTAAAAAGAGAAATAAAATAAAATAAAATAAAATAGGGAGGCTGGCATTGTGGTAGCAGGTTAAGCCATCACCTGTGATGCCAGCATCCCATACCAGAGCCAATTCGATTCCTGGCTGCTCCACTTCCAATCCAGCTCTCTACTAATGTCCTGGAAAGCAGCAGAAGGTGGTACAAGTACTTGGGTCCATGTACCCATGTGGGAGACCCAGATGAAGCTCCTGGATCCTGTCTTCAGTGTGGCCCAGTCCTGGGCATTGCAGCCATTTGGGTAGTGAACCAGCAGATGAAAGATGTCTCTGTCTCTCCCTTTCTCTCTGTAACTCTGCCTTTCAAATAAATAAATATATTTTTTTTAAAAAGTGAGGGCAGCAATGACCATGTGGCATTTTAAACATGTATTTCCAACAAGCAAATTTTGACAATGAACACAATTATATTGTAATATTAAGAAACAAAACACTAAGATTCTATAGGTTCATTTAAAATGACTTTTTAAAAAAGATTTATTTAAGTATTTGAGAGACAGAGTTACAGAGACAGGGAGAGACAGAGAGAGATCATCCACCTGCTGGTTCACTCCTGAAATGGCCACAATGGCCAGAGCTGGGCCAAGCTGAAACCAGGAGGCAAGAGCTTCTTCTGGGTCTCCCACATGGGTGCAGGGGGCCCAAGCATCTGGGTCATCCTCCACTGCTTTCCTAGGCCAGCAGCATGGATGCTAGATCAGAAATGGAGCAGCTGGGGCTCAAAGCGTGCTCACATGTGACGGTGGCACCCAGGCAGAGACTTATCCTACTACACCACAGCGCCAGCCCCTTTAAAATGTCTTTAAAACAAGACCCTAAAGAGCTAAGTTTTCATTAGCCACACAAAATTGTCTTATCAATCTCTGGCTGAAGATGGTAAGAAGAATACATTTAATATTTATATACGTATATTATACATATATATGTATATTTATATACGTATATTATATATATGTATATTATATATATATTTTACTCACAAATAATCTTGTTACTCATGCTGAAACACCCTACAATTTTGTGTTTCTAAACATATTTTTAAACTCTTCAAAGTGAAAAGTAAATCTCCATTCTTTCAAATTAATGTTTCTTATTTATTTTTAAATATTTCACTTCTATAATTTGAAAGGCAGAGTTACAAAAATAGAGAGGGGTGGGATAGAGAATGAGATCTTCCACCTGTTGGTTCACTCCCCAGATGGTTGCAATGGCCAGCGCTGGAGCGTCATCCTGGTCTCCCACAGGGGTGCAGGGGCCCAAGTACTTGGGCCATCTTCCTCTCCTTTCCCAGGCCTTTAGCAGGGAGCGGAATTAAAAATGGAGCAGCCGGGCCCCAAGCTGGCACCCCTACGGGATGTGGCATCACAGGCTGCAGCTTTTACTCACTATGCCACAATGGAAAAATGGTAAATATGAAACTAAAGAAATTTAAGTTCAATTTAAAACTAAAATAACGATAGAAAAAACAGGTACAAGAGTACTTCAAAATATTCATGGAAAAAATGGAACTCAAGTTTACCTTGGTGCAATAAAACTTTGAAATCCATGTGTAGATTTTTCATAGCATACATTTTCCATGAACACGCTGAAGAATCTTGCAATCTGACATACACATTCCACTACAGCACCTGAATGAAGCAGAGCAGCAGAACAAGTGTGAAGTCAGGAATACGTGTGGGGGCCGGCAAGGTGGCATAGCGAGTTAGGCCACCACCTGTGGCGCTAGCACCCCGTACGGACTGTTCTGCCCATTCACTTCAGATTTAAATTCGACTCCTATTTTTTTAGTTTCATAGTCATCATTTTTCCAGTCCAGGATTCTCCACTTCAGATCCAGCTCTGCCTGGACAAAACAGCAGAAGGTGACCCCAGTCCTTAGGCTTCTGCCACCCATGTAGAAGCTCCTGGCTTCAGCCTGGCCCAGCCCTGGTGGCTGTGGCATTTGGGGTGTGAACCAGTGGATAGAACCTCTCTGTGTGTGTCTCATTCTATCTCTTCAACTCTGCCTTTCAAATAAACAGCTTAAAAAAATGTCTCTGAAACTCATCTTCAAAAGATGCCAAGTTTTCACTTCTCACAAATAATGGCAAGAGTAAGCAAAGAAAATGCAATTTTGCAAATTATTTAAAAAGACAACTGTCTGAAGACAGAGTACGTGTTAGCTGCCGTGGAAGGAAATCTTTTTCACTGGAAATGTTGCTCACCAGGTCCGAACAGTCAAGCGCTCCATTTAACAAAGGCCATCTGAGACAGCGGCTGCAGCTTTCGGCTGCTCCCTGTCCCTGCTACCCACTCCTTCCCCCAAGCTTACTGATTTGCAAGGATATTTGTGGTACTTTTATAGAAATATAAAATCTAAACATTTCAAAGTGTCAGCGAATTGCCAAGCATTTTAGAGCCCTACAAAAATGTAACAAGACACAGTTCTACCAGCAGACTCAAACCTCTTAATACCAACACACAAAATGTCTTGCTTCTCATGTTGGGTAACATTTGAAATGGCTGAAAAATATGTCTTCCCACAGAGGTCCCAATGATTCATTACATAATGCTAATTCCAAGAACATCCATATTAAGCCACAAATATGGTATTATAAAGGTTCCGACAGCCACCCCCAAAATGCCAAAACTGCACTCCAAAGTTCCTACAGCTTACAGCTCTTGAGAACTTCATGTTTAACATGTTCCAGAATCTCTCAACCAGGAATATATCTCTCACCTGTGGGAATCCTGTAAAAATACACACTGTTCTAAAATAAGCCACCAGCCTGAAAGCTTTATTAGCACCATTTAAGTCAACATTTATAGAGCACACAGTGCGCCAGGCAGTGTGCTAAGGTAAACCATAGTAGTGGATGAATCGCCTTTGCTTCATTTATACCACCTCTTTCCTTCCTCACAATAACGTTCTAAGATAGGCCTCTTTATTTTCCTCATTTGACGATGAACTGACACTCAGAAAGGTTAAGTAACTTGCCCGATGTCAGACCTCGGAAGCACTCAGCTTTGCATTCAGGAAGTCTGGTTATGGGGTGTGCACCCTTAATGATGGAATTCTGTGGCTCATCCACACAGAGACATGCTAGGCTTACACTTGCCCAGTAACCAGGACACACATTGGAGATCAAGTCAAAGAGGTGGACACATCTAGGGGTGAATGCAGAAGACACTAATATTAATAAAACAGCTAAACACAGCCTGGTTTGGTACCCTGGGCATAGGACACTGAGTGATGTCCTGCCTCTGGGATCTTGGGTACAATTTCTCTGAGCCCCTATTTCCTTTCCCTTAGGGATATCATACAGTTTGAAAGAAATCACAGGGGTGGTGGGCATGGGGCACAGTGATGAAGTTGCCCCTTGGGAATGCCTGTATCCCGTAACAGAATGCCTGGTTCAAGTTTCCACTCCTCTGCTTCTGACTCAGTTTCCTTCTCATGTGCACCCTGAGAGAGAGCAGATTAGGTCTCAAATACCTAAGTCAAGGCTGGCGCTGTAGTGCAGTGGGTTAAGCCAGTGTCTGCAATGTAGGCAAGCCCTACGGGCACTGGTTGAATCCCAGCAGCTGCACCAAAGATCCACCTGGGAAAGCAGTGGAGGATGGTCCAAGTCCTTGGGCCCCTGTTCATATGGGAGAGCTGGATTTCCAGGCCTCCTGGCTTCCATCTGGGCCAGCTCTGGGTGTTGGGGACATCTGGGGAGTGAATCAGTATAAAGGAAATCTATTCCTGTGTGTCATGTTTTTTTATTTTTTTTTTGTTTGTTTGTTTTTGACAGGCGCAGAGAGAGAGAGAGACAGAGAGACAGAGACAGAGATAAAGGTCTTCCTTCCATTGGTTCACCCCCCAAATGGCTGCCGCAGGGAGCACACAGCACCGATCCGAAGCCAGGAGCCAGGAGCTTCTCCTGGTCTCCCATGGGGTGCAGGGCCCAAGCACTTGGGCCATCCTCCACTGCCTTCCCAGACCACAGCAGAGAGCTAGACTGGAAGAGGGGCAACCGGGACAGAATCTGGCACCCCGACCAGGACTAGAACCTGGTGTGCCGGCGCCGCAAGGCGGAGGATTAGCCTATAGAGCCGCGGCGCTGGCCTTCTCTAGCTCTTTTGAACTACAACTCGGAAAAGCGAAGAGGAAGAAACAGTCTTGTTCCCTGCTCCCACAGCTGGACTTCCAATGGCACATCCCTGGCTGCATGGGGTACTCCCGTCTCTGGTGAGAGGTCAAACAGCCATGCAGAGAGCCCTCGTCCTGCCAGCACCCTGTCATCTGCAGTAATGTCCCACCTTTCACAGTTATGAGTGGTAACAAGTCCACTTTCACTGACACCAACCTGAGGGGGGATTCTGCTACAACCAGAGTCCCTACATGTCAGTCTCCTTCGGAAAGGACAACCCCACGTCTCCTGCTTGGAGAAACCTAGTGAATCGCAGCCGACAGGTCTGGATGTACCATCAGGCCCACCCAGTCCAATGTCCTGTACTGTTAAACAGAATCAACAATCTCAAAACAGTGTTTTTCTCTACCTGTGTGCAAGCACAACACACAGAGTACTGAACAGGTTGCAAAATTAGCAAATGAATCTTCCTATCATTAAAATTCCAAGTAAAGCTATCCTTAGTACTTCCAAAATATTCTCTAAATCACAATAATCCATCAGTAAGATTCTAAAACATTTTCCTAAATTTCTTTCAGATGTCCAGTATTGTGGTATAACTTGACAACACTAGGTTTTCAAGGAAAAAAAAATAGAAAAGAAAAAGAAATCTTGCCAAGAACATGACTTACTGGTTTCTGAAACCAAAATGATTCTCTGTTCTGTCTCTAGGACAACTGGTGCTACTCAAATGTTATTAAGACCATAATAATTAGATTTAGCTCGCCTTGTCCCCACATGGGCTTTTTCAAATGCACACAACACTGAAACACTCTAATGTTATACTAGCAAGAGGGAGGTGGTTTTATCACAAACATTAAGAGTTGATCATTTAAAAATATCAAGGTAGTATGCATGGACATATATAGTCCAAGGAAGACAAGTTTTTAGAGACTATTAGGGATCTACTTGCAAATAGATGAAAAGGCAGAGAACAGCGCGAAGAAGGCTTGAGGGGTTTCTATAACTTATTCCTTCCGCTGTGCCCAGGGTACAGCACTTTGCTAAGGCTTGCCTAGCAATCTGAGGGCCCACAGGTCCACAGACCTCATTCCCTTTGGCTACCATCTAATATCCCTTTGTCCTACCTCTGGTAACAGCCCTACTAGGAGTCGTCACCTTTCTCAACTCTTAGGCCCCGTGCCTTGTGTAGAACTGACTGTTCTCCCACCTCCAGAATGAACACATGGCTCAGCCCCGGCCCATCAGAGGGTTGAAGACCACAGCTCCAGTGATGAGTTTGTGGATGTGTAGTTACCTAACCAGAGCCAATGACATGCACCTAGAAAAATATAGGCTCAAACTTGTTGAGAACCAGCTGGCCACCACCTAAAGCTGAGAATGAAACCAACACGGGAAGGAGTAGAAGCCAGAGATGGAAGGAGACCAGGTGTCCAATGATATCACACGAGCCAACCTGTCACTGACACCTGGGCTTGGCAAGTCAATGAGTCCACAAATGTCCTTGTTGCTTAAGTCATCCCGAATCATAGTTATAGTCCTCAGCAACAGAAAAAATTTTTTGAAGATTTTATTTGAGAGGTAGAGTTACAGACAGTGAGAGGATAAGACAGAGAGAAAGGTCTTCCTTCCCCAAATGGCCGCAACGGCCAGAAGTGCGCCGATCTGAAGCCAGGAGCTTCTTCCTGGTCTCCCACCCGAGCGCAGGGGCCCAGGGACTTGGGCCAACTTCTGCTCTCCCAGGCCATAGCAGAGTGCTGGATTGGAAGAGGAACAGCCGGGACTCAAACCAGCGCCCATATGGGATGCTGGCGCCACAGCACTGGCCCCCAGCAACAGAGAATTCTAACTAATGTACACTGTTTTCCCTCTCTCAGAAGTTCAACATAAGGAAACTCTGCAGGGAAGATGTGAAAAAGGTGGGGGAAAATGGCCCATAATTTTAAGTGATGAACATGAAGACGAATACTGTGACCCAAGAAATAAGATTCTCAAATAAAATGTGCATCTGCACTACCTAGACAACATCCTCCTTATAAAACACAAGCATTTGGTCAAAAGCCTAAAATGACAGAGCCAACTTTAAACAGAAATTAAACACAATCAGAGGACTCAGAGGGCAACATTTTACCATACAATTCTACCTCTTGTACTATTTTTCTACATTTTTAAAAAGAATTACTTTATTTATTTGAAAAAGTTACAGAGAGAGAACCAGAGAGAGAGAGGTCTTCCAGTCCACTGGTTCACTCCCCAAGTGACTGCAACAGCCAGAGCTGAGCTGATCCAAAGCCAGCAGCCAAGAGCTTCTTCCGGGTCTCCTACGGAGGTGCAGGGCATATTACTTGGGTCATCTTCTGCTTTCCCAGGCCAGAACAGAGAGCTGGATTGGAAGAGGAGCAGCTGGGACTAGAACTGGCACCCATATGGGATGCCGGCACTGCAGCCTAGGGCTTTAACCCACAGCACCGACCCCTACATTTTATTTTAAATTTAAACATTAGGGTACTTTTAAAAGTTTGTGGGAAATGGAATTTAAAATATAAGCTTAGTTCCGTGCAAAACAATTTGAAATTAGTTTCATAATATATGTTTCCATGAACTTTGTGAAGATTCCTCATAGGTCTAGGTAGTGAAATAATAGGAATTCTTTATTTTCTAAATTATTTGTAAATGATCACATCCTTATTTTGTAGTCAAATTTATTTGTGGGCCAGTGGGTTAAACCACTGCCGGTTATACCAGCATCCATATGGGTGCCAGTTCAAGTCCTGGTTGCTGCACCTCAGATGCAACTTCCTGTTACTGTGCCTAGGGAAGAAATCCAATATTGCCAAAGTTCTTGGGCTTCTGCCACCCACGTGGGAGACCCAAATGGAGTCTCAGGCTTCTGGCTTCAGCCTGACCCAGCTCTGGCTGTTACAGCTATTTGGGGAGTGAAACAGCAGATCAAAGACTTATCTCTACCTCTCCCTCTAACTAAGCCTTTCAAATAAATAAAATTCCTTACACACACACTATCTGTAAGTGTAAAACATGAATGAGGGACCGGTGCTGTGGTGCAGTAGGTTAATTCTCCACCTGCCACTGCAGCCATTTGGGGAGTGAACCAATGAAGGAAGACCTTTCTCTCTCCCTCTCACTGTCTGTAATTCTACCTCTCAAATAAATAAAATTAAAAAAAAAAATGTAACATGCTAGAAGAAACTTTAAAAAAATGAATGATAGTATGGTAAATATGTAGATATTCTCCTGAACACAAGAACTGCTCATGCATGCAAGACTTTTCTAGGCCTACCAACCCACAGCCACATCATCTATTTCAGCCATCTTTAAATTAAACTTATGTTATAAAAACATATGCTAGATGGGTTAACATTTGGCCTAGCCATTAGGATGCCTACAGTCCACATCAAATACAGTGCCTAATTTGATGCCCAGTTTCAGCTCAACTTCTAGCTAATGCAGATCCTATGAGGCAGTGGTGAGGGTTCCTGACACCCATGTGGGAGACCTGGATTGAGTTCCTGGCCCCTGGCTCCATCCTGGCCTAGTGCAGGCTGCCACAGGCATTTGTGGAGTTAATCAGGGTAGATGGGCACACTCTTTCTCTTAAACAAACATCCCAAATAAAATCAAATATATGCCAGAAACAGTCAATAGAGATCTAATATCTTTTTAAAGTCATCATCCAATTGCAACAATATTATCACTGATTTTCTTTGAAGTTTCATACCATTGTAGCTATGATTGATTATTTAGGCTTGTCTGAATATTGATTCAACATTTATCACAGACTTAGTAAGATGGAAATTATTAATGAACCAATAAACAAAAGAAAATAGTTTTTCTGAAAATTTATTGGCTGTGAATAGACTGTAAAAGTGAAAGAACTCTCAAGATCAATCACATTTTACGGGGTCTTTGCCTCTATCAAACTGCTATCACTGACCTACGTAAAGGTGCCACCATTAAAATCATTCACAAGGATCTCTTTCTTATATTTGGGAAAATAACACTTGCTTTTCAAAATGGATTTCTATTCGAAATGGATCCTAGTTTTCCACTAAATGACTTGTCCAATCTTCCATTCCACAGTAATAGAACACGAAAGCACATCATTAAAAAGAACCTGGAGCTGGGTTTCAAATGTTTGAATAAAATGTGGGAAACTGAATGGACAAAATGGATCTTTTCGCTTCTCAGACTGGGGAATGAAAAATGCGGCAGTGCGAAGTGGTTAATGTATTCTATATTTAGCTCCCTACTCCAGGAACAAAAAAAGAAAAAAGAAAAAGGAGGGAGAAGAATTCAAATCTAGACTAAGATATTATCCAAAAGCTTTTTTGCAGAATAAAACCTCCCTTACATAAGGGCTCTTTGCTTAAAATCAATTTCTAGGAAAATAATATTTTGATCAGAACCCTTCCCATTGCAGTAGATTTATACAGAAACAGTGCCTTTTATTTTAGGCTGATCAATGGCATCCCAAGATTTCTTTTGTAGGATTAAAAATCAAATAAAAACCCAAACAGCAAAACAGCTTAAGGAAACACAGCTATGTGGAACAGAGAATGTCTGCATAATTACTTTTAAGGCATGGAGGTGTAGGTGGTTTCCCCAGAATTTTCACACTAAAGGGGCTCAGAGGCAACAAACTCCTTGGAATAGGATTGGCCCGGGGAGAGTCGCTGAGAAGGTTCATTGACTTGGTATACATTTGGTTTAGGGGTGAAATCATTTGATGGGACTCTTGTCCTTCAGCTGCAAACTTTACTGTTCTGTGTTTCCTGAGATTCTAGATGTTAGTCCTGATAGCAATTAGAGTCAGCTCAACTGCTGCTTCTCCCCTACTGGCCATTCCCAGCGCCTTCTGTATTACTTGCCTCACTTCCCAAGGGAGCTCAGAGTTGACATAACTTTCCGAAGTCACACAGGTACTAAATAATGGAACCTTAAGTAGAATAAGGACTATTTTCTCATAGTCAACACAAGCATTTCCGAGATGAGGTACAGGCTGAGTAGTCCAGTGAATGAGAAAGTGGTGGATCCGACTCCCTGGCTGTGAATACTCACACACAACACTCTGAACAATCACTCTACTCTTAAGAGCCTGACAACTGGGGCTGGCATTATGTACGACCCAATGGGTGAAGTGCTAGCCTGTGACAGTGGTATGCCATATGGGAGCTGGTTTGTGTCCCAGCTGCTCCACTTCTGATCCAGCTCCCTGCTAATGCTCCCGGAAAAGCAGAGGAAGATGGCCCAAGCCCTTGGGACCCTGCCATCCACATGAGAGACCCAGATGAAGCTTCTGGCTCCTGGCTTTGGCCTGGCCCAACTCTGGATGTTGTAGCCATTTGAGGAGTGAACCAGTGGATGGAAGATCTTGATCTAACTCTGGCTTTCAATATATATATATTTTTCAATATATATATTTTTTTAAAGCAGCAGCTCAAGAGCTATTCCAGGCATCTTCAAGAACAGAGAGGGACTGAAGGGAGGAGAGAACTTCCATTTTGATTATGGCCTTGTCTAAATAAGGTCAGAGTTTGTGAACTCAAGAGGCTTCCATAGCCTTGGCAGCCCTTGACAAGAGCCTCGGGCGATTACTGATGTCATAAGAGTGTCAATCTTTAAATCAATAGGACTCACTGTGCACTTACTCCCCATGTAGGATCTCTGCCCTTAATGTGTTGTACTATGCGAATTAATGGTAAAAACTAGTATTCAAACAGTACTTTATACTTTGTGTGTCTATGTGGGTGCAATCTGTTGAAATCTTTACTTAGTATATACTAAGTTGATCTTCTGTATATAAAGATAATTAAAAATGAATCTTGATGAAGAATGGGATGGGAGAGGGAGTAGGAGATGGGATGGTTTGCGGGTGGGAGGGTGGTTATGGGGGGAAAAAAACTGCTATAATCCAAAAGTTGTACTTTGGAAATTTATATTTATTAAATAAAAGTTTTCTAAAAACAAAAAAAAACAACAAAGGAGGAATGGGGGAATACAGAAGTGCTACAGACTTTCCAGTTTTATTCTCAATAACTGAGAAAGAAAATGGGAAGACAAATCCAGGAGCTTTGGAAGCCAAAAGCACTTCTCTCCTTCACTCTGCAAAGATTGAGGGCTCTCAACATCTCTTCCTCTTTTATTCCACTGGGACTAGACCGCAGAAGCCAATGGCACTAGAGCACGAATAACTATACTCAAAACCAAGTGTACCTAAGCTTTCAAACACATATCTAGGAAGACTTGTCAGTTTAGAGATTAAAACAGGGGAGCTCATAAGTATATAATATTAATTGATTCAGATTTGAACTGCCTTAATTTTTAAGATTTGTCATTGCTAATTCATCATATAAATATTTATGGCCTTAGATTTAGATTATATAAATAATCTAAATTCATCCTAAACATAATCACAAAATCATCCTTAGAAGGAAATGTGCATACACTAGTACCTGCATAGTCTTATAAATTAGAAATATGAAATCCATTTATACTTAGAGCATGTTTTAAGTTATATGACTTTTTCAATACATCCACTTCTTACTAATTCGAAAATGCAACATTTTTGACCCAGAAACCTACAACTCTTTGAATTACAGAAATATAAGCATCTACAGCTAATCTGTCACTTTGGAAAAAAGATAGGTAGTTTGCTAATAAATATGCTGCCCTTTAAAATGCTCTGCTAGGGCGCCACTGTGGCACAGCAGGTAAAGCTGCTGCCTGGAGTGCTGGCATCCCATATGGGCACCACTTAATGATCCAACTCCCTGCTAATGGCCTGGGAAAGCAGCAGAAGATGGCCCAAGTCCTTGGGCCCCTGTACCTATGTAGGAGACCTGGATGAAGCTCCTGGTTCCTGGCTTTGGATCAGCCCAGCTCCGGCCACTGCAGCCATTTGGGGAGCAAACCAGCAAATGGAAGATCTGTCTCTCACTCTCTCTATAACTGCTTTTCAATAAGTAAATCTTAAAGAAAATGTGCACTGCTAAAAGAAAAATTTATGAAAATATGCCTTTATTTGACAAGTGTTGGGACATGAAACTCCCCTAATGGTCTCCACTTAATGATGGCTTGACGTGGGATATTTTTATTTTATGATGGTGCATAAGTCATATGCATTCAGTAGAAACAGAACTTCATATTTTGAACTTTAATATTTTTCTGAGCTAGTGAAATTCTCTATGGTTTTCTGTTGAGATGCTGAATAGCATATTATGTTGCTAAGTTATGATGCTCAGTAGGCTAGGTGAATTAAATGCATTTCAACTTATATTTTGTTTCTGATGGGTTTATCAGAAAGCAACCGCTGTGTAGGTTGAGGAGCACCTGCATGTGAGTACAGCATTCTGAAAGATACACACTACCCTGGTATGGTGATGGTGTTGAAGAGAAAGGGAGATGACATCACAGGTACTCTACTGCACAGGGCAGTGACATCATCTATTACTGTCAGAGACCTCGAGGGCTAGGCTGTACTATACTTCCTGGCCTCATCACACACCCACCGGGACACCAGCCACAGCAGACAGAACCCACATAACTGCATCTCTCCTTCCATCTTTCCATAGGAGGCGCTCTCTCAGTCTGGCTCATACAGTACCAACTGTTCTCCTAGAACGTTTCTCTTCACCCTTCAATATCCTGCTCAAACACAGCTTTCTTGGGAAGCTCTATTTCCCCATGGTAGAAGTGATTAGTCTCCTCTACATTCCTATCACACTTTGCACTTGCCTCTACTATAAAACCCATAATAATAGACTTTAAAGCATGAATACATGCAACACTTCAATATTTTAAGCCACAGGTCATGCCATTTTATTCCATATTTGGCCCAGTGCCTGGCCAAGGCACTCCACATGTTGGTGACTAAATTAACAAACGAATGAATGGATGAGTAAAGCAACAGAAGAGAACCAGTAAAGGGAACTTAGCAGAGGCAGACAGTACAGGTACACTCGGCCTGTTTCCAATGTAGTTTTCATACACAACAGAGAAATTATGAAGACACCTGCAAATCCTACGTGTAGAGCAATCCTTCTGTTTTCAATTCGGAAAAAAAAAAAAAAACTATACACAGAAGCAGGTAGTTAGTCTAGCAGTTAAGACCCGAGTCCCCCACTGGGATGCCCAGGTTCAATTCCTACTCTCGTTCTTGTTCTGGCTTCTTGGCGATGCAAACTCTGGAAGACAGCAGTGATGGTTGGGTCCCAGCCACCCACACAGGAGACCTGGACTGAGTTTCTGGCTCCCAGCTCTAGCATGGGCCACTGCCGGCATTTGGGGAGCTGGGAGCTCTCTCGTCACTCTTTGTCTCTCTGCCTCTCGCCTCTCAAATAAATAGAACAATTTTAAAGAAAAGACAACACAGATGTGCTATCTTGAAATAATTTTTGAGGGACTTATTTACTTATTTGAAAGGCATAGTCAGAGAGGTCTTCCGATGGCTGGTTCACTCCCCAAATGGTCACAACGGCTGGAGACAGGCCAATCCAAACCAAGGAGCCAGGAGCCTCCCCCAGGTCTCCCATGTGACTGCAGGGGCCCAAGGACTTGGGCCATCTTCCGCTGCCTTCCCAGGCCATCAGCAGAGAGCTGGTTTGGAAGTAGAGCAGCCGGGACTCAAACTGGCACCCATATGGCATGCCAGCACCACAGGCGGTGGCCTCACCCACTACAGCACCCGGGCTCCAAAACAGTTTCATCTGTAAATCAGACTACTTGAAACCTTTCGTTAACCATCACAATACAGTGTAGGCTATCTGTATTACATATCACCTTTTCAGGGCTCTAAGCACAAAAACACACTGTGCACTGACATTATTTTAGCTTCCTGTTGTCATCAATGGCTGAACACTTTCTGTGCTGATTAGAACTAAACCTAACTTCCTCCACACAGGGCACGGTGTTTCAGTCCTCCGTGAAGACAGACCTGCTGTCGGCTCAAGGGCTGTTTATGTTAGTAAGTCCCACCTCATTTACCACTTCTCCGTGACCTGGCTCCTCCTATTTTTTTCTTCATGATCCACTCTTGACCCTTTGAGCTCTTCCAGGTAACCGTGCTTAACCAGGAGACAGCATCAGAGACCCACAGGAACTGGTTTTGAAATACACACATCCAGCTCTCTGATGCTAATAATTTACTAGATATCTACATGGCTTGACTCCTTGAACACATTCTGTTTAGTAAAGGAACGGGAGTTGAAAAGAGCACCCAATGTTTTTAGCATGACCCATGTCCTGGAGAACACGGGCATCAGCTAGTCAGTGCACAGATCACAGATAATCTTTCATTTTTTCCCTGCAGGTAATAATACATAGCAAGGCATCCTGGTTTACCATGGGGGTGTTCTCCTTATCATTGTCAGAGAGGACGATACGGTGAGGCTCTTCATTCACCCTCCTCCTTGGTATTACACTTCTACAAGTCTCAAGTAGTAACCACATGAACTCAATAGACTTAATAATGTGCTCTGAGAAATGGAAGTATAAAAATTACTTCCTGGCCGGCGCCGCAGCTCACTAGGCTAATCCTCCGCCTGCAGCGCCGGCACACCAGGTTCTAGTCCCAGTTGAGGCACCGGATTCTGTCCCAGTTGCCCCTCTTCCAGGCCAGCTCTCTGCTGTGGCCCAGGGATGGCCCAAGTGCTTGGGCCCTGCACCCCATGGGAGACCAGGAGAAGCACCTGGCTCCTGGCTTTGGATCAGCACGGTGCACTGGCCGCAGAGCGGGCCACGGCAGCCATTGGAGGGTTAACCAACAGCAAAGGAAGACCTTTCTCTCTGTCTCTCTCACTGTCCACTCTGCCTGTCAAAAAATTTTTTAAAAAAATTACTTCCCAACAGTCTTGCAACCTAGCAAGGACACTGACTCAGCTACAAACTACATTTTAAAAGATCTCTGGTTTTCAATAGGAGAGGGCAAAGAATAAAAGGAAAACCTAAATGTCACAGAATACTCATACATTCATTCATACATATCCACAGTTACCCATCTATTGTAAATATGCACTAGTCTGCATGCATTTTACCTACTAAATTACACTGGAGAGTAAACCAGATTCTACATTATACCAATGAATTTATTCTTTAAAAGGCTGAAGTCTTTTAAACATTTTTTGGAACACAGACTTGTAGCTAGTGACAAGTTATCAAGGCCTTATAAAAGGATTTTATACACTGCAGGAAAATTAAAGCACATTCATAATAAGATATTGATTGTGGGACCGGTGATGTGGCATAGCAGGTGAAGCCTGCAGTGCAGGCATCCCATGTGGGCGCCGATTCAAGTCCCAGTGCTCTACTTCCAATCCAGCTTTCTGCTATGGCCCAAGTCCTTGGGTTCCTACACCCATGTGGGAGACCCGGAAGAAGCCCCTGGCTCCTGGCTTCGGATTGGCCCAGCTACAGCCATTGTAGCCAATTAGAGAATGAACCAGCAGATGGAAGATACCCCTCTCCCTCTGCCCTCCACTTCTTCACTGTTTGCCTTTCCCAGCCCACAACTGGTTCTTAAAACTGCTTGCAGCCAGCGCTGTGGCTTAACAGGCTAATCCTCCGCCTAGCGGCGCTGCACACCAGGTTCTAGTCCCGGTTGGGGTGCCGGATTCTGTCCCGGTTGCCCCTCTTCCAGGCCAGCTCTCTGCTGTGGCCCGGGAGTGCAGTGGAGGATGGCCCAAGTCCTCGGGCCCTGCACCCACATGGGAGACCAGGAGAAGCACCTGGCTCCTGGCTTCAGATCAGCGCGGTGCGCGGGCCAAAGTGGCCATTGTGGGGTGAACCAACGGAAAAGGAAGACCTTTCTCTCTGTCTCTCTCTCTCACTGTCCACTCTGCCTGACAAAAAAAAAAAAAGAAAAAGAAAAAGAAAAAAAGATATTGGTTGTATTAGGTTCCTTACAAAACTACATGAAGTTATTTCATTTCTATAATGAAATATATCATCTTACAGGGGAAATACACCTTTGCACTCCTTTAATACTCTACAGTAAAAGACCTATTTCTGTCTTTTCTAATATATACTGGCTTTTTGTTCAGTACTTTCTAGTGTTAATTATCTTCATACTGAACACCTAAGTTATAGAGAAAAATATTATATATGAAGCTAATTATAGCAGATGTCATCTGTTAGGGGTTGAATTGTATCCCCTGAAGTTCATGTCAGAGTCCCAACTGTCAACACTTCGGAATGTGACCTTATTTGGACACAAAACATTCACAGGAGCAATCAAGCTAAATGAGGTCATTAGCATGGGCCTAATCCAATATGACTGGTGTCCTTATTCATGGGGTATATGGAGGCTGCTGTTGGGTGCAGCAGTTCAAACTCCACTTGGGATACTCGCATTCCTTATCAGCGTGCTTGGTTCAAGGCCCAGCTTCCCTGCTTCTGATCCAGCTTCCTGCGAACATACAGCCTGGAAGGCAGCGGAAGATGGCTCAAGTAGTTAGCTGAATCCCTGCCACCCACATGGGAGTTCCTGGCTATTACGGGCATCAGGGGAGTGAACCAGCGGATGCAAAATCTCTACTTATTCTATCCATTCATTTTCTTTCCATTAAAATTAAAAATTATTTTCAAATTTTATGAGAGGGATATGGTGATCGACAAAGCAAAGAGAACACCACGTGAGTATGCAGACAGCTGGCTTCAAGCCAAGACAACACCTGGAACAGTTCGTTCTCACAGCCCTTGGAAGGAACCAGCTCTGCCCCTACCTCGAGTTAGGACGCTAAGCCTGCAGACCTGTTGGACAACGAATGTCTGTTGTTCAAGCCACGCAGTTCGGGTTACTTTGTTATAACAGCTCCAGCAAACTCAGTTAACATCTGTGTGATTTTTCTTTCAAGTAAGTCTGCCCGTGTGTTTTAGTTGTAGGGGAGAATTTTAAAAGAGAGATTGACTTTTTCAACTTTCACGTACAACAAACACTTGGACCAAGAGACATCAGGAAATCTTTCAGGGGCAGGGAGTAAACGTCAGGGTTAGACCTACCAAGGAAGAGCAGAGCCCTGGCTCAGAGAAGACAGCACTTTCCAACAAAGAAAAGCTGGCAAGGTCACGGCGCCCAGACTCAGAGGAGAGAGGGGGAGGCAAGGCCGGGGCACAGCTGTCAGGGTCAGCTGTTGTCACCACGCTCCCTTGTCACCCAAGTCAAGAAAAGGAGGGAACGGAGCCTGGGACTTCTCTCCCTCCACTAGGACACAGGAGATATTAACGAAGACAAAGCCCTACGCCACGCTAACTCTCTACAGGTGATGACAGGGCACAGGGACCTCCTGCAGAGCTCCCACCAAGGTTTCCCAAACATCAGCCCAGGAAAGAGTCCGCAGAGCTCTCCCATCCTCCTGTCGTCATCTTCCTGTTCTCGCCCTCCTTCATCCTCACACAGAGGTGAGCAGATGGTGAGACCGAGTACAGGAAGCTCAGACACAGGGGCGGGGAGAGCCCTTCCCCTCCCCAGCCCCCCTCATCAGATCTTTCTAATGAACCCGCAGGCACCTGGGCAGGAGTGCGGAATAACCATAAACTGAAACACTGAAAACATTTCTGAGCCCTAAACCAAAATCTCAAAAATTAATTTCTGGCATCTGAGAATCATCAAATGGGAAGCTTTCCAGAAACAAATCAATAGAGGGGAAGGAGCGAGCTTTTGCTTGATCACACCAGACCTCATACCTTAGGAGAATCCCGGAAGGAAGACCTGCGGCCACGGAACCACTGTGCACACAGACACCCATCCTCTGCAGCACTCTGACTTCTGGGTTCAAGTGAAACAGGTACCTTCTGCAAATCACTGTCTAGTGAGGCGCTTTCTCTAGTTCAATGAGTTGCTCCATATTAGGTCATCAATATAAACTGTCAATTATTCTTGTAGGGATAATGTAGTATGGGACTTCTAAGATTTTGTGTGGCACAGCCAAATAAGAGATGAATAAGAAAGAACGTAGTGAAAAATAATTCAAAATATACCTGTTTCTAAAGACATTTTTTAAAAAACTATAGGAATAATTCCCGATTTTAAAATAATGTATTTATCCCAATATTAAAAAAAAATAAAGATAAAAAGAAACTTCAATTCAAAAATAATAACAAAGACCTCAGGCCCAGTTTTCTAAGGAAGGTAAAATACATAAAAACAATCTAACACTAGGGAAAATTTCTTACATAAGGATACTTTTGTTCTCCCACAAACATTATGCTCCAATAGACAAGTTAAAACTAATCAGAGCTTAAAACAGAAAATCTGAATTTTTCTTTTATACTTTCTGAAGTACACGTGTCTCCCAAAAAGTAAGATGTTCTTAGTAATTATAAGAGGTCTTTAAAAAGTTCATGGAAAATATGTATAATGAACACACTATGCATGGATTTCAAACTTATTGCACCATAATAAATTGACCTTTAATTCCATTTTCCATGAATTTAAGCCCTCTCATATATACATATATGCATATATATGCCTATACAGAAACAAAGGACTTCTTTATTTAAAAGATAAATATTTTTATACTGATATAGTTAACACTTAAGAGGACACAAAACCGATTTTGCCATTCACAAAATCTAAGTGAATGCCTAATAAGACAGGACATTCACAGGAAATCAGTGGCAATAAATCTACTGCTTTATTATTTATAGTTGTGTTTGTGACAAATACAGCATAACAAGGCAACAAGCCAGTATTTAAAGGCTGAAAGATTTATCCAACCTTAAACATATCAGTCTACACAGGCCTGGAGTCTGTAATCATTATCACAGTTTAATCTGTCTTTGCAAAACAAAACTAAAAAATAGACTGTGTGTCTCTGTGATTAATCATTCATATTTAAGGCCAATCTGAACTAATATAAAAGGTCCAAAAAAGCATCACCAAGAACATGGTACTGGGAGGCGGTGGAATTTGTTTAGAATACCATGTTCTCAAAGTGTCATGCAACCTTCTGTTAAATATTTGGTTCATTCCATTTTGTCATCCTAATTTGTATTCTGGAAGCCCTCAGAAGCTACAAGATTATTTCGTTACAACCACAACATATGCTGGTGAGCAAAACCCCAGATCAGTTGTAGAATCCTTCTCCATGAGCCTCAAAGAATCATGGCACTTGAAAATCCCAAAGAGAAGTTGATCCTTAAGGCTCAACTTTCTGCGGAAATGACACCAGTCAGGACCACATGGCAACCTATCAAAACAACTGGTGGCTGGTGAATTCTGGCCGTATATACGGCAAGAACATGGCGTAGAGCTCTGAATCAAAGTAGTCACACTGCGGATGCATCAAAATAAAGCAAAACTGGCAAATCAGTCCCTTAGCATTTGGTGTTCGTCTCAGGAATACTGCCAGGGACGTAAATGTAGTCAGGAGAACACATGTCTTTAAGAAAATGAAAAAATAGAAAATAAAATAAATAAATAAGGCAATATGAGAGAATGAGAGGAGGGGGAGAGAGGACAAAGAGAATTACTGGGGCTAACTGGGCAGTCATGGTTACGACCGCCTCCAGCCCCAGCAGTTGCTTTAACTTTGATGACCAGGACTTATTTGCAGATGTACATAGTTTTCCCTGACCTTGGCAGCATCAAAGAATTTATACAGTTAGCAGTTCTTGCACAATACCTCACAAAGAACAGCACAAATGTTCTCCCCTTCGGTGCCAAGCAGGCCTGCTTGTTACTCCTATCCACCTCTTCTTCCAGCCAATTAATTTACCCACTTAGGTTCTGCGGCTAAACTTTTTTTTAAACACTAGACATTAGGATTTTTCCTTTCTTCTACCTTTTGATGAAGTTAGGAGAAATGAGCCAAGGTCTATGAAAATTTAATTCCCTCAATAGACTAATTTATGCAGAGTACTAAAAGCAAAGGGTTTAACGAATCATAGCTTTTCTAGTCTTACTAGTATGATAAATGAAGTCCTCTTGTTTATGTATTTGTTTCCAACACATAGCCAAAGATGACAGAGTTTATACTGGAATCACCTACAATTTTCCCAACAGTCCAACCTAACCATAGCTTTATGTACTAAATGCCTTTTAGCACAGAAATGACTTTAACAGTATTTCTCCCTTCTAATTACAATATCCAGGAGTCATATTAATACTTTCTACTCTAAGAAATTAAAATTAAAATGACCATATACAAAGCAAAAGCCACCAGGAGCTATGAAACAGTTTCAAAAGGTGCCCAAGGGAAATCCAGGGGCCATACACGTAGCTGACTTCACCCAACTCACAACGTGGACCATTCACCGATCCACATGAGCCTCAAGCAAACCACAAAGCAGACCAACATAATGCCACAGGTGATTCACTCTTAATTAACAAGGGGGAGGAGTTCTAGAACCCCAGAAAGTTTGTTTTTGTAACTTCCGTGGGGGAAAGAAAACACACTTCCAATTCCAATGCTCCTTCTCATGACCAATACAAACAAAGCTCTGAGATGGTGACAGGAGCTGGGAACGAGAGCCACTTGTGGGGGGGGGGGGGGGGGGAAGTAAAGAACTAATGCTGGTGTTTTTGAAATCATGATGCCTAGTGAAATTTCCTAATACTGACCATATCCTCACTCTGTTAGGGAGCAAGACTAACGAGTCCTTGTACGCAGACATCATGAAGTCACTAGCAGGAATCTTCCCACGTGTCTTCTTTTAGGTAAAATAATCATTATTGGTTCTCATCTACTGATATTATTTTACTATAAGGGAGTATAGCATAGGGACTGGAGTTGTGGCATAGGGGATAAAGCCACTGCCTGCAGTGCCAGCATCCCATACAATCCAGCTCTCTGCTATGGCTTGGGAAAGCAGAATATGACCCAAGTGCTTGGGGCCCTGCACCCATGTGGGAGACCTGAAAGAAGCTCCTGGCTCGTGGCTTTGGATTGGCACAGCTCCAAGCCCTTGGGCCAGCTGGGGAGTGAACCAGCAGATGGAAGACCTCTTTCTCTCTGCACCTCTCCTCTGTGTAACTGACTTTCAAATAAATCTTTAAAAAACAGTATAAGCATAGCCAATAAAGCAAAGAATCCAGAGTCAACCACCTGGATTCAAATTGTTAACTCCAGACATACTTGTAAAGTAACTGCCTCAATTTTCTCACCTGTAAAATGCTGTTAGGGATAGAATACATGGTACACATTAACAGTCATCAATTTTTATTTCCTCTGCCATGGTCCACAGGGAAACTTCAAAAAGTTCACGGAAATGGAATTAAAACATTTTCCCTTTGGTGCAAATTCTGAAATTCATGCACAGTTTTTTCATAATACTTTTTCATGACTTTTTGTGATTTTTAAAATTAATTTGAGAGGAGCTCGCATTTGCTGGTCTGCTCCCCAAATGCCCACAATGTCTAAAATGGGCTGGGCCAAAGCCAGGAGCTAAGAACTCCATCCAGGTCTCCCAGGCAGGTAGTAGGAACCCAATTACGTGGGCCATCACTGCTGCCTCCCAGGTTCCACATCAGCAGAAAACTTAAGTCAGGAGCTGCAGCCAGGAACTGAACCCATGTATTCTGATGTTTCATTAACTTTTTAAAGATATCTCCTAAGTATGAATTTCAAAAAATATTTTCACGCACAAATAAACTGGTTTCTAAATTCTATTTTCAATAAAATTTTCAAAGTACCTACATATAAGGTGAGTTAGTCCTTCACTGCACAACAAACTTACATGGAGTAGAATCAACAACATCTTCATTTCCCATAGCCCATGGGACACCCCTCCAATATGTGCCACATGCATCTAACAACCCCTGCAGACAAAGGGCACCCAAAATCACAGGTCAGGACACAGCTCCTACCCCAAACACTAGCAATTATTCTAGGTGGCAGGGATCAGCTAATTTCACAGGGGAAGTCCCCTCCAACACCCATTTTTGAAATAACACTGACTTCAAACAGGCTGATGTTACAGGCCAAAAGAAGGTTAGTTTGTTAAATTAACTAGTTCATCATTAGTTAACAAAACTGAAATTTCATCTGACTGTATACATTCTTTCATGGCAGCTGTCATCATACTTTTCAGAGCCTAAGGCAGAAATTTACCTAAAAGCAATTTTTCCAAGACTGATTCTTTATTTTTAAATGGTAACAGACAATAAAAATTGTACATATTTATGGAGTTCTATGTGATGTTTCATTATATGTAAACATTGTGTAATGTCTAATTGGGGTAAATACATCAATCCTTTTAAGCATTTAATGATTTAATAGGGAAAACATCCAAAGTCCTATCTTCTAATATTTTTAATAAATATATAGCACATTGACATCCCCTAATGACCCCCTACTGTGCAACGGAACCCTAGAACTTCTTACTCATACCTAGCTATGACCTAGTACCTGTCAATCAACCTTTCCCCATTCCTTCCTTCCCCACTTCCCGCCCCAGCCTCTGGTAACCATCATTATATTTTTACCTTCCATGAAATCACATATGTTTTAGACTCCACATGAGTGAGATGTGATACTTGCTTTCTGTGCAAGGTGTCTGACAACAGATTAACATCCCGAATAGATGAAGAACTGAAACACAACAGCCAAATAATATTAATAATAATAGTACCACTTAAAAATGATGTGGTGGATCTAAACAGATATTTCTCAAAAGATACACAAATGGCCAACAGGTACATAAAAAATTCTCAACATTGTTAATCATCAGTGAAATGTAAATCCAAGCCACCATGACAGCACCTCACTCCCATAAGATGGGCTATTAGAGAAAAGACAAAACAAGGGCTAGTGAGCCTGTGTGGAAAGGGAAACCCTTGCACACTGTTGGGAATGGAAAAAAGCAGAGCTGTTGCGGGAAAGTGTGGAGTGTCCTCAAAAAGATAAAAATGGAACTACCATACGATCCAACAATACCACGCCTGAGTTTACATCAAAGGAAACTAAATTCACTTGTTAAAGAAACATCTGCACTCCCACATTTATTGCTGGACAATTCCCAATAGCCAGAAACAACTGCCCATCACTGACAAAGAAAATCTGACATGTATGCACAATGGAATACTATTCAGCCATAAAAAACAATTAAATTTGTCACCTGCAACACGGATGGAACTGGAGGTCATTATGTTAAATGAAATGATTCTTTTTAAAGAATTCTTTTTAATGACAGTATCACAAAAAAACGGCTAAAAGCATACCTGTAAGAACCTGGAAAAATAAAAATGGGTAAATGATTTTATCCTTTTACCTTGTACCTTTTTTTCATGCTCATATTTCAATATATTCTCCAGCATGTTTCAACAGATTCCAACATATAGTTACAACAACATCTTAATCAAATGGCTATAGACCTAATTAGTATGATTAGTGGGATATTTACCATCAACAATGATAAAATGTTTCCATAAGATCTTCTAGATTATACACACTTTAGACCGATGGATAAACACATAGATAGACTTATTTACCTGTTTATCTTTACAATGTTCCCCACATGTTGTCTAGATCTAGCCACAGGGAAATTCTGGCTCTGTTATTGGGAAAATGTATGTTAATACCATAATTAGCTACCATTATACTGCCATAAGGACAGCTACAGTAAAGAACTGACAACACCAAGTGTTAGCTAGGATATAATACAACAAACTGTGGCTTTATGAATAGAAATTAATTTCCTGGCATTTCTGGAGGCTAAAAAGTCTAAGCTCAAGGTGTCAGCAGTGCTGGTTTCTGGAGAGGCCTCTCTGGAGCTTGTAGACGGCTGCCTTCTCACTGTGTCCCTGTGTCTCTTCTTCACGGACACTAGTCTTATTGGGTTATGGCTCCATCCTTATGATTTCACTCAACCTTAATTACCACTTTAAAGACTATTTCCAGATACAGTCATACTGAAATCCCATATATGATTCTCAGCAGGTAGGGATACAATTTAGTCCAGAACAAACTTATATTCTCAGTTATTAAATTCTTAATTCATTTTCTTTATGTAAAATCTTCACATTTTAAACCTCTAAAAGTTATAAATTGCAGTACCATGAAAACCACCCAAAAGCACCTAATGTTTCTCAAATAACTTCAAAAGTCCTTATAAATATACTGTTGGCAAACCATAGGTTTTCAAAATTATAAGGAAATTACCTTGATTCAAAGGAAGTAGTATAATCTAACTTTAAGATATGCTTAAATAGAACCCAGTTGATGAAACACCTTTCTATACCAACCGCATGCGTGCCTCTGCTATGGACCAGTAATAGTCAGAGGGAGACATCGACACAAATCACATGTTTCACAAAACGTCTATTTTTGATAAAAAGGAAGCACTTAAAAAGGTATTGGAAATCGCCTCCTCATCTACCGCTTGTTCTGAGTATCTGCCAGGCGTCTCCACAGACGCTCTGAAGAAGCCATTTCTGTTCATTGTCTAGCCACGGCATGTAGTTCTTGCGTATTCTCAGAAGGTAGCAAAATTATGAATGTGGTTCTAACAGAACAGAGATCAAATTACCCCAGGAAAAACGCACTTTTAAACTCAGAATTTTTGCTGCAGATGCTGGTTTCCCTTATGTGACAATGCAAGCCCGCAAGGTTTCCAATAACCTGCCTGCGTACCCCCAAACCCGCACCACAGCAAGCATCTCTTGCTATTGAGGTTTTACAAAGACCGACATTTGCTTTTACACTTTGGGCTGGATTCTTTGTTACATGCCCGTATCTGCATGGACAGATATGTTTCTACATTGACATTAAACAGCTTGATTTGTAACTTGCGTCACAGGCACATAAACAGTTAACACAGTTATCACACAGAAAAACGAATTTCAGTTAATTTTGGATGCAGTCTGGTAACCCCTCCTAGCCTTGTAAGTCCTCAAAATTCCATGAAAGAGGACTTGATAGACAAGTGGAAAATGGGTCCAGCAACTGCCTTTAAATGACATTTATATGGAGTTTATATGAGCAGCAGTGGGATCTATGCTAATAATTTCTATGAGCTCTATCTTGCTCTTTTGAAATACATCACTTTCAGGCTTCATTTCCATGCAATTTCATCATGCCGCTTGGCATTATTTGTTGTTTTGCTCTTCTACAGGAACTAAGAAGCTCGGTTTTGCTGCTTCAGGACCTCGAACATTCAGTGCTGACAGGATGACTCAGTAGATTCTAGCTCCCCAGGTTCAATCCCTTTGTCCCAGAGGCAGACTGAATAAAGCTATTTGAAACAGAAAAGGCCTTGGGCCCCTTTCCTTTAACTGACTCACCTAAGCTGAGCAACTGTGTCCCAAGGCCCTTCATGCATCCCCAGGAGCATGGTGCCTGGCTGATGCTCGTCTGACAGCCTTCTCAGCTCCCCCCATCAGCAGGGCATGGCTCCAGGGTTGATCCCACTCAGCTTCATCTTTTTTCTCCCCAATGTTTCACAGCCAAAGAGCTCCACTTCTTAACCACATTCTCTTTTTCTAACTTCCTGCAACCAAAACCATTCCCAACTGGCATAGATCAGAAGTAACATTATCCCTGCTGCTTAAAAGCTACTCAGACGTGTGGCTGCTGTACTCAAATATTACAAACTGGGACTGGTGGCCGGAGAAGGCCCATCCCGCAGGAACAAAAGCAAACTGTGAGGAGGCCACGACAGCCCAGAGAACTCCCTCACCGCAGCTCACTGTGACAAAGACATGGGGGAAGCAGGGAGCCCACAGACTCAACAAGGGTACCGAGAGGGTGGAGCTGCACCCAAAGGGATCTATAGCAGACACTCTTCCCACACAAGCAAGGGCCCATGAAGCTATGGGGCAAAGATGCACCCAGAAGAAATGGGGCAGATTTTGCAGCTGACAACCGCTGTTCTGGGAAGTGATCCCTCGCTCACAGCAGATTATTCGCCAGACTATCAGCCTGGGACTGGCCATGGGCTCTGGGCTGGGAAAGCAGGGTCTGCCCTCGCCCTCTCCTCCCTCATTTCCCGCTGCAGGGAGAGGTATTGGATGAAGACACAGGCTCGCCCACACCTCATGAGACTCTAGTCTTGACACATAAGACAGGGCCCCCAGAGGTCTGCTGGCCTACGTCCTTGCTTGGATGCCTGGGGTCCTCTTGGCCACCATACAGGGGTATTCACGATAGGGGGCCTGACAGTGCTTGTTCAGGGGTCAGTTCCAGACTCCCAGGCAGGAATGAACTCCGTGTTAACAAAGACGAAGGCTCCACTTCCAAAGGCAGCAATCAAATCAACCATTAAAATTATGTCTTACGTCTCAAAAATCATCACGGGTTCTCACTCACCAGGGCAGCCTCAACCATTCAAGACCAAGGACAATTTTCTCTTTTCCAATCCAAGCCCAAAGGAAGAAGAAAACTCAAGCTAGAGGAAACCAGTGTCTCAACCTCAAAGTTAGCCATGCAGATGCCATCTCCTACATACACGCAAGAACAAAACACAAAAGCCTGCCATCCTTTCTCCCAGAGTTCTCTCATTGTCTTAGGACTCCTGAACCGCCTCCACCCCAACACACACACACACACACACACACAACAGCTGTAATCACGTCGGCTGGGTTTTCTAATGCCATCGTGAAGAAATCCTCTATGATGAATTTACACTTGTCTTTCCCCAACATGCCAGCAAAAAGTATATTTATTGCTCAGTTTCACTTGAAATTAAAATATTTTAATAACATTTAACTGTACAATTTCCACTTCCGCTTTTAAAAAAGCACAATCCCATATAATTCCTGAAGATGAACATAAAACTTTACCTTAAAAAACAAAACTAAACTAGTCTGAATACACTCCTGTAAACCATGCATTTAAGAGCTTTCCTACCTGACGAACAAAACTGTTTGAGGTAGTATCAGAGGAGGTGCTCCCATCGGATCCTTTAAATCGGTTTTTCCTTCTGGCTCCTTTTCCATAGGACTAAAATAAAAATGAAAAAGAGAAGAGACAAATGAGATTATCATCAGACCCTTTCACAGGAATCTAGGCCTGCTTCTAAAACATGTCCAAGACCAAAACAAAACGAGCAATAAATTTCCATCATATGTGGGCATTACTGAAAAGTTAATACTGGTAGAATCATAAGAAACTACTTCACATCAGTGAATATTTAGGTAGGAAAGGACTCTAGACAAAGCATGGAGCAACAGGTAAATTAAAACAATTTACACCATCTATAAATATGTTAGCAGGCAAGAGGCAAAAGCTGCTAAAGATAAAGCATTGAAGAGCAAGACAGCCATTCAAAGTCAGATGAGTTGCTTCAACACTAAGATTGGGCCAAGCACAAGCACCCACAGACGAACTTGCTTTCTGTGTTATTTCTGTTGAATTTGCATCCACAGCTCTAATACCACCTTATGCATTGATCTCTATGTAATTCTAAACAGATAAAATCATTGTGAATATTTAAACAGCTAAATATAAATGAAAAATAGCTCAACACATATACACATTTGGAATCCTGCCTAGAGCAAACTTTGAGCCCATTTCCTAACCTTTACAAGCTTCAGTTTTCTCATATTTAAAGTGGGTTATTTTAAGTATTACATGAAATAATGTCTGAGTATTTAGTACAAGACCTAGCACATAAGTGTTCAAATACATACATCAAAAAGTGCTAGCCACATGCTAAAATATGTAATGTGATGAAAATTACAAGGTTCATATAGACTTCATTACATTATCGGAATTTGCAAAATTCACTTTTAAAATCATATTCAGTTTTTGAAAATGCCACTTGGTTATGCTTTATATATTCATATGGATTTCATTAAAAAGAAGATACCTTATAAACCATAATCTACATAGCACTCAAGCAAGCCAATGTCTATTACAAACATTTGTGTTATGAGTAATTTAGATGAATTTGCAATCAGCGAGAGGGTGGTATAATCTTAAAGTAAAATCTTTTCTTAAATATGTTTGTTCTCTTCCCAAGTATCTAAGGGATTTATATAATACAAATGTGTTTCCATGGCATTTAATTAACTCTCAACTTCATAAAAGGAAAGACAAGCCAGGCTGGCTTTTCATAATGCAATATACAAGGTTCTCCTCACTTAACAGCTTATTCTTCTTACTTATGTAAACATTATTTGGTAAACTGTTGAAAAATAACATTCTTTTAACAACACTCTTCCTTTTCCAATTATTATGTAAAGGTTTGGAAAGAAATATCTTCCAAAGCCTTAGAGGGCCAAAATGAAGTACAGCGGGAAAAAAAATCTCCTTAAAAGTAAATTTTTTTACATTACTTCACATAGAAAAATATTTACCTTGAAAGCATGTTTTAAAGCCCTGTTTCTTTTGGAGTGAGACAACGTAGGTTTGGTAAACCATGTATCTTCATATGGAGCATAAATTATCTTTGAGAACTAACTATAATCTTAGCCCACTGTCACATTTTCTCCCACTACCATTTTGAAATGAGTGGGAAATAACAACCTTAGAATTCCATCATCATTGATTTCAGCTTTTTGATAAGTTTGTTTTACTATTTAGCTGTGTGGGTATGTTTAGCTTTTTCACTGTTGCTCACAATTGCACAACAGGCCCTATGAGAGCCACACAATGTTGAAGACACTCAGTTCCAGAAGAAGCTATTGTTCAACAGAAAGTTGGACACATACAAATTCAGAATAATTTTTCCAGGTTCCTGGGACTACTGTTCATGAGCATTACTTCAGGTCTATGTCACTCCTTATGCAATGCATAGAGTTATTACAGTTTGCCATTGTACTGAGACAGTTTGCACACTGAAAAAACTATGGCATACTGAAGTGCATGCAAACTGATGGTAGCATTAAGAAAAACATTGTCCTCCAAGGCTTAAATGTATGAGAGGATTTAAAGTATTAATTGCTTCACGTTTTCATGGTATTATAGAAAAATCCCTGTTAATTACCTATTCTACTTAGTATCAAGACAAAGAGGTATGCTTAACGATCCCTCTATTTTGCTATTTTACTAACTCAGAATTAATTCCTCCTCTAATGGCCCAGCCCTAGAAAGATCTAACTGTAGACCGAATACTCAATGACTAGCCATGTTTTTACAACAGTATTCAGGATAAAAAAAAAAATAAGCATTTTTGGAACGCTAATAAATAGCTTATTATCATGAACTTTTAAGATGTTAGTGACAACATATACTGGCATTACACAATCAAGTGTCCTTTAATCTATCACATACATAACATTAAGCCCATCTTGCTGATTTTTTTTCCCCAGTTACTCTAAAGCCTTCAAAGTTTAAGGAACAGAGTATTCATCTGCAGGAATTAAGGCAAATCTCTTCCAAAATAGAAAAAGACAACTAAGATTAAATGTTCAAATGTTTAGCTAACTTTGGAAAAGCAGTTTTCTTAATTTGTTACTTCAAATGCACTTGTATGAACAGTTTTTTCTAAATATTTTTTATTAACACTAAATATGAGGGGACTTCAACAAATTCATTTGAAAATGGAATTAAAAGTTTAGGGATAAGTATTTGGCATAGGAGTTACGCCGACACTGGCAATGTCCACATCAGAACGCCTGGTTTGAGTCTCATCTCTGCTGCCGATTCCAGCTTCCCGTTGATGTGTACCCTAGAAGGCAGCAGGTGACAGCTCGACTTCCTGCCACCCATGTGGGAAACCTGCATTGATACCTGTGCCCCTGGCTTGAGTCTGGCCCAGCCCTGGCAGCTGTGTCCATCTGGGTAATAAGTCAGCAGATAGAAGATTTCTGTGTGCTTGTTTCTCTCTTTCAAATACAATGAAAAAAAATCTTTAAGATGATAAGCTTATATTTACCAAAAGTTTTGCAATTCACACGTAGGTTATTTTCATAATATGCACAAGCCATGAACTTTAAGTACCAAACATTTTAAACAGTTAACCATTAGTGCAGCGTAGGTTTCAGTTAGGAAAAGGAAGAAAAGGGGACTTGGCCAGAGTATAAAGCGTCACTCAGATTCTCCCTGACACATGCACAACCTTTTAGGAATAGTCCAAGAACTCACCAATAGCCAATCATTACCTATTAGTTATATGGAGCTTAATAAAAACAAAGTCACCATAATTTTAAAAAGATTTAAAAATCACGCATTTAAATGCCTTGTATTGCCTAAAACACTAACCAAGCTAAGTAAGAAAACTACAATAAACCAGCTTTAATTCCCACAAATATATCAAGGAAATTAAAAAGACAGCCAGGATTCATCGTGTTAATATCACTTTAGTGTACAGAACAGCTTCCTTGACATTGTAGTCTTAAAACCCAGCTAATCAAAGTTCAGGTTTCCTAGGTAATTAAAGTCTAATTTCTGCATGACTGAAGGAGACAGAAGTTGCCAGCTCCCTGGAGATCTCAGCAGGACACACAGAGCTGTCCTGGCAGCCCCTGGGGCAGGGCAAAGACAGCTTCCCAACCTATCAATCGCTCCGTGAGCACATTGCTGATGCCTACGATCAGTTTCCATCCTTCCCAATTTGTGTCCACTGATGCTTATCCCTATAAATTGTGCCCTTTCCTCCTTCCAGGGTTCAAAACAAAGCCAAAACTATCCAGAGAAAAAATCCAACACTCCGTCTCCTCCTTTACCAACAGCTTAGTGTGAACCTCATCATCAGGACTTTTAAGTTCTTATTTAATGAATGCATTTTTCTTAAGTACAACTTTAGGAACATAGTGGTTCTTTCCCCCATACCCACCCTCCCACCTCAACTCCCATCCCACCTTTCCTGGGTGAGAGAGCTAAGATCACCTCCCTAGGACAAGGGGAAGAGCAGGAAGCTGTGTTTCACATGGCTCAGTTCACACAAAGCTAGGGAGTAATCAAGGAAAGGAGACAGAGCTCTTCGGAGGGTCCAATAGTGAGGAGATGGCAAGGGAGGAGGCCAAGGCCAGGTGCAGAGATCCCAAGTGGGGGAAGGGCAGGAGCAGGGAGGGCAGAAGGCCAGGGATAAACCTAGCCTTCAGCCCAGCCTACACCCTGCTGGGCTTGGAAATATCTCCAAGCCAGGTCCACTTACTTTCATTGGTGTCACCAATAATTTAACTCTCTGTAGTTACGAAAATAGATGATGTTTGCCATACACCGTAGGATACAGACAAGTCCTACAAAAAAAACTAACCGATGCCTCTGCCACACTTCAGGGTTAACATATCTAATTCAGCTTTTCTTAAAAGGACCAAAGCCACATACTGGATCATTCGAAAGAATTAAGTATAGCAACAGGTAAGCTCTTTACATGAAAAGACTAACAAAAGAAGTGTAAAACTACAAAGATAACTAAACTTCCAGTCACTCAGATATTTCCTTTCAAATCCGAGAACATTCAGAAAGTCTGATAGGCATGTTTTTCCAATTTCTCCCTGGCAACACCAGAAGAAAAAAAAATACCATTTAAGCACAGGACCCACGACCAGAAATCTGGAGACTGCAGAGGACCAACTTGTAGCCCAGACCCAAGAATGCTTCTGGAAGACAGTGTTGCCTAGGTTCGTGAGCCACAAACAGCTGCTGCTTTCTCGGCAGAGCTCTGTGCTGCAGCCGTGCAGGCTCTGGCCATTGCCATGCGTTACTACAGCGTGCTTGAAAAGCATCTGGTGCACTCGGCCAGGGTGGAACCAGCCGGGATCTGTTGCTAGGAGCAAAGCAAACAGGCACTCTGGTTACTGCCTGTTCATTCTCAGGTGTGACTGCACAGGCCGGTGACCATCACCCCGGTGCCTCAATTGCTCAGATCCTGCCCTTGCTTCTCAGCCATTTCCTCTTCTGTCACTATCCTATTTTCAATCCCTGTCACCTGCTCCTCATTCACACAGGAGCTAGTTGATTCTCCGGGGGAAATCATCAGTTTCATTCTTCTATGTAAGGCTGTCTAATAGCATTACAATGAGTCATCAACACAAAGGTGAGGGGAGGGGTCTTCCAAAGCTCATGGAAAATGCATATTGTGAAAAACCTTTGCATGGATTTCAACAATTTTTGCACCAAAATAAACTTATTTTAATGAGATTGGTAAACAGCACCGAGTCCACCGTAGCAATGCATGTTATTTAACCCAACATATGTCACCTCAGCATAAACCGAGTTAACTTATTAATGAGAGTGTTCTGTAGTCTCTATTTCATGTTGTGTCTTTGAAATCTGGTATATGTTTCACTTGTACAGCACATCTCAGTTCAAAGCAGGCCGCACTCCAAGTGTTCCAAAGCCACATGTGGTAAGTGACTACAATAGACAGAGCAGATGTAGGGCTTGGAGAGAGAGTTCTACTGAGCCCTTTGAATTTGGAGGTAGGCCACGTCCAAGGCTGCACCAAAACTGCTCATCAGGTTTCCTGAAGAGCAGTGCAATTTGTTTCAACCAGAACTTGTAAGAATTTGCAGTCAGACTGTCACTGTGGTCTTGTATGAGAAATATAAGTCTATTCCTGTGTGTGTGCGACAATGAGCTGGGGGAAAGGGGCTGGAATCTATGAGGGTGCCACTCCATCCCCCTCAGCAGGGTCATTGATTAGAAAAAGGTAAAACCAGCAGCTTGTGATTCTCAATCTCTCCCTGTATTTATGGCAAAGCAGGATGTACAAGTTCATGGCAAATGCATATAATGAAAAAACTGCATGTAATTTTAAGAAGTATTTTGGCACTGAAACATCTTTTCTTTCCATTTCTCTAAGAATTTTCAAAGTCCCCCCTGAAAGGAACCCCGAAGGGAAGTATGAAGAATGATTAAAACACCAGTCCTAGTCACAAATGGTAGCTTCACCTCTAGGTAGAATGACTTTTACTCCATGTCACAAAAGAGGGGTGGGAGAAGTCCCAAGGCAGCCCCGTTCTCAGGAGATTTTATGGCTGCCCTGGTCTACCCAGAGAGACAGTAGATGGTCTTGCCAAGTTCCACACAACCCTGTGACACTAGAAGTTAGAATGTTTCCTCCAATCATGGATGTCATCTGAACACAACTCAAGGAAAACTGCTTTCATTTTTAGAAAGCAGAAAAAGCAAGGAGATAGATGTCCATACAGTTGAACTTTTCTACCTTGCCTGCTTCACGAATTCCATGCCATTCTCCTCTCTCTCCTGTATGTGTAAAACCAATCACTCCATCCTACGGGCTGACTTTTGAAATGTCTGGGGCACGGACTTGCCAAACTGTTGTACTCATCTCCCCGCTGACAGCTCCACTTCTGACCTCTGAAGACTCCCAGCTGTCTTGAACATTCCCAGGTGGGTGTTGTCCCTGTGCTGGCAGTGGCTCCTGTTTGGAACACCTTCAGTTCCCGGTTGTTCAGTACACCAACGTCCAAGTGCTTTGCCCTCCTGCTGTCCAACTACAACCCAGCATGTACCTTTTCTCCCACTCTTCTGAGCCAGGGGTTCTAACTGCACAGTTCTAACTTCTGCATCTGTTCCATGTATGGCTTCCTAGCACCTCTCTCCAAACTGTTGAACTCTGACCCACCATTCAATCTCTTCAAGTGCCACTTCGAAGAAGCCCTGGCAGATTGCTCTAAAGAGTATTTTTTGTGACCTTGACTCCTTTGCAATCATGATATTCAGCACTTCCCTCCTAGTCCCATCCAATGCCTTAGAATTGCTTTACAGGCTTCATACTTGCAGCTTTGGAATCTAAGTTCTTCAAAGGAATAAACTGCCTTCTCACATCAAAGTCATTTCCACATTGCGCCATCACATGGGCATAGTATTTGTTGACTTATGTTAATTATGTAAATCACTAAGTAAATTAGTATTTGTTACCCTTTGCATCAGCCCTAACTGATCTGAGAATTCAAGAGCTCTATTTTTATCATAGGAATACATACTTTTCAAAAAAATTCTTCAAGGAAGATCAAAGAGAAAATGAGGCTTTAAAAGTCCTTTCGTCTATGAATATTCTAGACTTTGATCCTGGAACCACCAAGGTCTAATACATTTTTCAACCTCATGGAACCTGACATGTGTCTGGATGAAACTGGAGTTGGAACAAGCGTGAACTGTTGGTCAGGAGTCCATCCTCGGGCAGAGGCTACCTGCCAAGTTTCACACAACCCTGAGACGCTGGGAGTTAAAACGCCTCCCTCCCAGTCATGGATGTCATCTGAACAATTCAGGGAAAACTGCTTTCATTTTTGGAAAGCAGAGCAAGCAAGGAGATAGATGTTGATTCGGCTGGATATTTCTACCTCATCCACTTTATAAAATCCACGCCATTCTCCTCTGCTGTATGTATAAAACCAGTCACTGGCGAGTGCCCTGTCTCCACTCCACTGGAGGGCAAACAGCCGAGGGCCGGTTTTACCACGGCCAGAGAAAGTTCTTGGTTTCTACGTTCTTCTCTCAGCTCAAAAAACAAAGTCAACGCTGTGTTTTTAAGTTAGCACATTTGTTTCCCAGCGGTAAAATAAAGTTCAGCCAAACTCCACTAGAACGCCCCTGGAAGTACCACTAGCATAGTGCCCAAACCCCTACAACCCCTCTGCACGAAACAGGAGAAACTGTGCCACCTTCGGGAGGCTGTCCCTGCCCTGCTCAGCACTACCAAGTGAAAACTGTAGCATGCTCTCTCTGGCATGCACACACACACTCGTATAAAACAGACACACACTTCACATCTTACCACGACCTGTCATCTGGCAGATGTAGGCTCCAAATCAACAAGCCCACACCACGAAGCAAAGAAGACAGAGTTCTCTGAGTGATGCTAGGAGCGGAACCCTCCCCTCCTTCCTAGCGCGCAGCGAGGAGGCTGAAGTCATTTCCCCGCCAGGATACCAGTTGAGCAACTCCTTACCACGGTGACCCGGAGGTGTCTGTAATCCGCGCCGCACCTGCCAACGCCTTACGTCAACGCCACCTTATCATCTGCCCGAGGCCTACAACTAACATCTCCTATTTCACAACAGGCAGCAAAGGTGAATCTTTCCAGAAACCGCGAACACTCACCGGCGAGAAAGAGGATCCCGGAGCGCTCTGAAAGGGCTAGCCTTTCAGGGCAAACGGAAAAATAAAAACTTTCTCGTGTCAGCTCGCTCTCTCGGGAAGGGAAGGGGAGCGAGGGATGCAGGCGAACCTTGGCAAGTGCCTCGAGGGCATCAGAGCGCGGTCAGAAAGGCGCAACGCCCCAGGTGCGGAGGGTGGTCCCGGCTGCCCCCAGCACGCGGGGCGCCCCCTCCCCCACCCACCCCACCCCCACCCCAGCCGGGCCGGAAGGGTCGGCGTCGGAGGAAGAGCTGCGGGAAGCGGAGCCCCCTCCCGCCCGCCCGGCCGGCCGCCCGCCAGGACTCACGATCTTGAGCAGGTCCAGTCCACTCGCCTGGTTCATGTCTCTCCATGTGCCTCTCCCGGGCAGGAGCGACGAGAGCTGAGCAGAGCCGCCCGGGAGAAGCTGCGAGCCCGGCAGGTCGCCCCCGCCCCTTCCCACTGGCTTTTCGGAAGCAGAGAAAAATGGAAGCCGGAGAAGAGTCAGGGGGAAGCGCCGAGGGGCAGGGTCCCCCCCGGCGCCGGGAGAGAAGTGGGTGGCGAACGGCGAGCAGAAGAGCAGGAGGAGGAGGAGGCGCAGGCACGAGCGAGCTGCGAGGCCGGCGAGCGAGGGAGAGGAGGCGCCGGGGAGACGGCGGCCCGCGCCCCGGCGGCTCACAAAGAAAGGAGAGGGCGCCGCGCTCTCGCTACCTGTGCGGCGGCTCCGAGCGCCCCCGCGGGAGCCGCGTTCTCCAGCACTTCCATCTGCACCTCCTGCGCCGCCGCCGCCGCCGCCGCTGTGGGAGGCGACTTGGACATGTCGCTTTGGACCATTGGCGAAAAGTCGTTTGGAAGCACGCAGCCGGCCCCTGGGCGGCCGGTCCCCACCTCCTCCTCGCCCCCGCCCCTGCTCCGCGGCGCTCCGGGGGCCGCCCGGGGCGCGGGCCCGTCCCTCAGCGCCGCGCCGCCCGACTCTCAGTGCGCGGGCCGGGGCCGGGCCATGGCGCGAGGCGGGAGGCGCGGGCGCGCCGCTGGCTGGCCGGAGGCGAGGGGCTCCCTGGGCGGCGCGCCGGGGGCCGGCGGAGCGAGCGCAGAGCGAGCAGCCCCGAGCCGCGGGCGCCGGGGAAGGTCCTCGCCGGGAGGGCGGGGAGGGCGGAGGCAGCTGGCGGAGCGCGGGCCAGGGGGAGGCGCGTCGGCGAGCGGGAGTGACAGCCAGCCGCCGCGCCGCCGAAAAGTTCCTCGCGGGAGGCGCGGGCCGCTGCGCGTCGCCGTGGCACGCACGCTGGAAAGTTCTCAAAGCCACGAACGCCGGGCCCGGCGCCCGGAGGGGTGCGTCTCTCGGGCTGCCCCGTTCGGTGCCGATCGCTCCACCCCGGCTGTCCCGGAGCCCCAAGAGCCGCGGGGCGGGCGCGAACAGGTCCCCAACTTCAGCGGAGAGGGCTGGGCTCTGAGCTGCGAAGTGTCCCACCCGTCGGGGCCTGGGGCGGCCCAGCGCGCTAGGGTCTGCGCAGTACAGAGGGGCGGCTGAGGGCGCCGGGCGATGTCAGGAGCGAGGAGCCAGACGGACGGCGAGGACGGATGAGCCGGGATCCCACCTGGGCCCCCAGCTGAACTTTTTAACCAGGGCCGGAGCGACCACACCCTTGATGATTGATTGTGTTCATCTGTGCCAGTTAGCGCTCGCTCGCTCACGAATTTGACTTTTCCTATAGGATTGGAACTCCTAAATCTTGGTATCACGTGGTGGACGAAGACATCACTCCCTTCAGGTCCCGAACTCTTGAAGAACGCGTAGTGACCACAGCAAACCTGTTGGACTTAGAATAATGCTCTCGGCTCGTCCTCATAAAGCACATTTTTATATTCTTGGGTGCATCACATTTCCACACATTTGACTCCTGTGGAAGTCGCTAGAACAAGTTTTCCAGGCGGCTGTGTTACTTTGTAACCACAAAGATGTTAACCATTTTGTGTACTGACACATACATGCAGAAATTTGCTACAATGGGCTTCAGCTGCCTTTTATGCCGTGTTTTACTGTAAGGCATTAAGTAGCATGAATGCCGTGCTTGTTCTTCTCAAAGATAAGCTCCAGCATTTTTAAACTCTCCACCATACACTGGTTTGAGCCAGGCTTAAACAACAGCCTGCGCTGTGCTGGGGCAGGTGAAGCCAGGACCTGCAGCGCTGGCTTCGCTTGTGAACCATTTCCCATGCAGCTCCCTGCTAATGTGCCTGGGAAAGCAGCAGATGATGGCCCAAGTGCTTGGGCCCCTGCACGCAGGTGGCAGACCTGGAGGAAGCTCCTGGCTTTGGCCTGGCCCAGCTCTGGCTGTTGCAGCCATTGGGTGGTGAACCGGCAGATAGAAAACTCTCTCTCCCTCCCTCCCTCCTTCTTTCTTTCTCTCTAACTCTGTCTTTCCAATAAACAAAGTAAATCTTAAACAACAATGTTTGGGACACCTGGATCTATATCAGAGTCCTAGGACTTTGAGTCCTAGCTCCTCTGCTTCCTATTCCAACTTCCTGCTGAGGGACACATTGACAGACAGTGGGTGATCTGTGCACCAGGCCTAGCCCTGCCTCTTGTGGGCATTTGGGGGATGAGCCACTAGATGGATAAGTCTTCCAAATAAAATGAAAATAACATTCTTAAATTTCTTAGAACAAAGAAAACAAACAAAAAAACAAGTGTTGCTATGGCTAAAGATTTAGGTACGTCCAAAGTACCACTGATTTTTTGAATCTTCAGTGTTAATAACATTTTGATTTCAACTTTCTTTTGCATAATATTAAGGGGAAGCTATAATAACAGTTTAAAAGCTGAGAAGGGCCATGTTGGAAGGGCGTAAGACTGGTGAGCTTTGGGAGGCTGTGGTGTTTAGGATTTGAGTGGGTGGCCAGGCAGCTCTAGAGTGGGCCAGTGTCTGCATCACAGCACCAGCATGGTTGGAGCCTCCCCAGCTAAGATTTGTGAAAATAAATGAATTCATTAATAAAAATAAAAGTGCTGTGTGTAAGATAGAGAGGGAGAAAAACAAAGCCGAAAATATGTTGTAGTTGAAGATCCTACACAGAAATTCTTAATCTGTAAGGGCCTCAGGCAGCGTCGAAAAGCAAGGCTCTGCAAAAATAAAAATAAAAATCTTGCAGGCAGCTGAGGGCATTTGATTAGGTCAGAAACGGGGCCTGAGGAGAAATGAGGTGGATGAGCCAAGGCTTGCAGCCCACCTGAACCCACACCAGCCTCTTCATCGAGGGCCAAACCAGCCACACCTGAGTCGATGCTTTTTGCTTTAGCTCCAACACCTGTTTGGGACAGGCTCGGTCTTCAAGGCTTATCATTGAATCCAAGTGTGGACTTTTCTTGAGAGTTGAAATCACAGGTCGGGACTGGACTCTGAGCTCTGCTATTCACCAGGGCTCACAAGTCTGGCAAACAGCCCTCTGAGCTTTTGTGCATGTGTTTTCCAAATTCTTTCGATGAAATAGGAATTAAGCTTCTATTTTGTGCTGCTGAGTACAGCCAGCAGAGACCAGGTACCTCCCTCTTCAGGCTCACTGTATAGTTAGCACTTAGAAACCAATTAAACCACACTTGTTGAATGAATAAATTCTAACGTGGCTTTTTGGAACTCTAGGTTTTCAAAATGTTTTCCCATGACATCTGGCTGATTTCTTTTAGCACACTTAATTATCTGTGCATTCTATTTCTATTATGACCACTTGGGATGCAGAATTTTATCTTTGATCAAATTTTTTTAACAATCACAAAATATCAAAACAATTGTGAAACATATTTTCAATCATGCTTATATGGGTAGTCAGAAGGTGAGTTTGAGTTAAATTTTCAAATGTGATATAGTATAGTCATTTCATATAATTTATGATACTGAGCTCCTTATTTTTGTTTCTCTCTGCTACTAGACCAAGTTCTTTGAGGGCAGCTTTTGTGTTTTATTCATCCCAGTATCCCTAGCCCCAAAGTTTGGTGCCTGGCATATAACTGGAGCTTGAAAGTGCTTGTTGCACAAATGAATGGAAGTTTGTCTTCAAGCACAGTATACAACTTTGCCAGTTTTAACATACACAGACACTTAACTAATCGTGACTGCAATATCTTAATTCTTTATAATCCATGCTAATCTCATTAGCAGGTACTGAACATTAACACAATGCACTGTATCCGTTCCGAGTTTTGTCTGACTTGCAAAAAGTTTGCAAATAAAAAGTAACAAAATGTTACTCCTACAGAAAAGGCAATGTAGAATTAAAAATTAAATTAAAAGGCTTAGAAACTGATGCTTTCTGTCACGGTAAATTTTCTTGTGTTTAACATTCTTTGACCAGCACAGTACTTCCAAACCCCAGATGAAAGTGCCAATTTGATAAGGAAAGCCTGATTCTTTCAATGTTAAAAGTTACATAGAACCAAGAGACCCCAGCAGTAATGCATGTACCCTGGTCAGTGCAGGCATTGAATGCAGATGACTGATTTCTTCAAGCTGCCTGTTAGGTTCGCTGTGCTCATTAGTCCGTTGTAATTGACAAGCATATTCTGGGCATTACTAATGCTCTGAAATGGGAACTGGGGTTGGTAGGAAACACTGACCAAGGAAGCCAGAACTTGAAGGGAATTTTTTTTTTTCTGTAAGTAGAAGAAGCTGTGATTGCAATTACTTTATTCACCCTCTTCTACTTGCATATCTGTAACTATGTTGAAGTAAGTAAGAACTCTTTAGGCAAGGTACACCTCATGTGTAATTCGTCATTTTACTTAGTATATCACTCTTCATCTCAATTACAGTTCCACATTTCTGCCATTATTAATAGCAGTTTCATAAAACAACTGTATTGGCCACCGGTCTGACTTAGTATGAACCATCCAACAAAGTTACTCTGCCGTTTATAAACCTACCCAATAAATACTGTGAATTATGTTATTATGTACAAGTGCATAAAGACACGAGCAAATGTAATACAAGAGGGTACATATGTATATGTGAAAGGTTAACAATGAACAGTGCAAGTGGTTAGGGAAAGCTTACTTTGACTTCAGAGAGAAGGTTTGATGACACTGAGATCTCATTAGTTCTTAGGACTTGCCAGCAGGCAGGGCTCTGGAATACCTGATGCTCCACAGTGTGTTTTGTTTATAAAGCACACTTCCTATCTGACTTATTTCTCACCCAGACTCTGTTATGACAATTAATACTTTTGTTTACACAGGCGATGCCAGGCTTTGTGTTGAGGCTTGATACTACACACTATCTTGGTGGATATTACCCTTCCTTATGTGAGTTAGGCTAAGTCAGACTACAGTAACAGCTAAGCCCCAGATGCATATGGGTTAGAAAGAAATGCCTTCCTCTAATATGTGGAGTCCTGCCAGGACTGGGTAGGCCTCGTGCTGATGACTAGGAGCCAGGGCTTCAGTGACTCTCCATGATCTTCGTGAGCTCACCACCAGTGTTGCCATCTGTGTTATTCAGGAGGAATCGCGTGCTGTAGCACGTGTGATGGTGGATGGTAGAGCATGCCAACTTTTACTGGGGCCAATTTAGAAGCAGTGTACAATCATCCCTCAGAATCCATGACGGATTAGTTTCAGAACTCCCTGTGGACACCCAGATCTGCAGATGCTCAAGTCCCTTGTGTGAAGTGACATGGTATTTACATAACCTATGCATATCCTCCAATACAGCGGCTGGTTCCCTATACCTAACATGAGACCAATGCTATATAAATAGTTGTTATACTAAACTGGTTGGGGAATAATGACAAGAAAAGCTGTCTTTATATGTTCAGTACAGATACAACCTTTGTTTTCTTTTTCATATATATATATATATATATATATACTCATGGTTGACTGAATACAGAACCCACGAGGAAGGGGAACTGGTTGTGTATTTCTTCTACTTATATTTTCTTGGCTAGAACTGTGTCACAGTGGCTAAACCTGCAAGATATGCTGAGGAACATGGTCCAACTGTATACCTTAGAAAGAAAAGAGGGGGAGATTTTAACAGCTAGCAGACACCAACTGAACCAAGTCTGAGCAGCTAACAAGTGGCAGGGACAGGACTACACCCCAACAATAAGACACCTTGTCAGTGTACCACAGTCATCTGTGTGATGTACCTCAATGTATCACACAGGGTAAGACTGAGTTGTTGGCTGAAAAAACAAATTCATGTATTTATTTTACATGCACGCTGCAATGGTGACAGCAGTGTGTTTATTCGATGTCAGGTTGATCATACAAATATGGGTGAATTAGCAGAAATTTGATTACCCCATGCCAGTGTGTGTGTGTATGTGTGTTCCTACCATATTGAGGAAAGTAGGGTAATCGCACTTAACATGATATGCCTCCTGTACTTACAGAACACACACTACAAGAGAGAAAATGCAGGTAAAGGATGCTGAACTGAGAACAAATTACTATGGGAGAAATTTTTAAAATTCAAGAGAGAACGTGCAAGGTATAAAGACAGAAAATACAAAGATGGAAGGGAAGAAATTCAGCACAGCTTGAAAATGAAACTGGAAGGTGAGGGGCAGGCAGACAACTGGTAAAGAAAACTTTCCCATCGACCCTGTCTTTTAACAGGAATGTACTGTTTATAAACAAAACCTTTGGCCTCCCATACTAGTTTTTTTTTTTTTTTTGCAAAATTATCACTTTTTTATGGAAGTATACACATATATACACACACACACACACACTGACACATACATGTGAACTCATTTTATCAAGAAACACATTTGAATTTACACATTCAAAGGATCCACTAAACTCTTAGGTGCCCTTGTTTCTTGTGGTCGACTCTCTTTTTTTAGCTGGGCACCTGGAATTGGAAGACTATAGGTTTCCTCGGCTCTCTTGCAGCTACATACAACTACGGGACTTCATTATGCAGAGTGTAGGCAAAGTGTGGTGAAGAACTTTTGGGAAGGCACCTGCTGAGTCTGAGCATGAAGAGAGAAACCTGAGAGATTGCTGATACCATAACCCCAGGATGGCAGCCCTGGATAGCAACTTACAGACTGCTAAGGCAGGCAGAAATGAGCATTTATAAAGCTTAAGCTTCTGTGACTCCATATTTTTCTAACAAGTTATATCAAACCCAAACATTATTTCATTACTCAAAACATTTTTTTCCTTTTAAAATTACCTCTCTTGAGGTATAATTTACCTTACATTTGTTTATATATAAAGGGAATCCTGGCCTCCTAAATTAAGGTGAGATATAATTCTCCCTCTTCTATTTTCTGGAAGAATTTAAATAGAATTAGTAATGCTTATTCCTAAATATTTGAAGGAATTAACCAGTAGGTCTGGAATGTGCTTAGTGATAGGGTTTAAATTATTAAAATTATTAGCTCAAATTCTTTAACTGAAATAGGTTGTCAATTTCTCCCTGAACATGAATACATATTTTTCAAGGGATTTGTCCATTTCATCTTAATTAACTTTTTTTAAGATTTATTTTATTTATTTGAAAGGCAGAGTTACAGAAAGAGAGGGACAAAGAGAGAAAGATCTTCCAACTGCTGGTTCACTCCCCAAATGGCTGCAACAGCCAGGGCTGGGTAGGCCCAAGCTAGGAGCCTCAAATTCCATCTGCTTCTCCTCCGTGAGTGCAGGGTCCCAAGCACTTGGGCAATTATCCACTGCCTTTCCAAGTACGTTAGCAGGGACCTAGATCAGAAGTGGAGTAGATGGGACTGGAACCAACCCATGGGGTGCAGGCATCACAAATACCGGACAAACCCACTACACCATGATACTGGCCCCTTAGTTAGCTATTTTGGTCACAAAATTGCTGTTAATATTCTCTGATCATGTGAATAACTGTAAATTTATATTGATGTCTCTCTTTTTTTTTTGCTGATACTAATTAGGTTTTTTCTCTTGCCCCTTGTGGATAGGAGCTAATAATATTTATTATCAATGATATCAATGATAATATTGATTCTCCCAGTTGTCTTGTTTTCTTTTTTTTAATCTTTTTTTACTTATTTATTTGATAGGTAGAGTCACAGTGAGAGAGAGAGACAGAGAAAGGTCTTCCTTCCGTTGGTTCACTCCCAAAATGGCCGCTTGGCTGGCACCACGCCAATCCAAAGCCAGGAGCTAGGTGCTTCTTCCTGGTCTCCCATGTGGGTGCAGGGGCCCAAGCACTTGGGCCATCCTCCACTGCCCTCCCGGGCCACAGCAGAGAGCTGGACTGGAAGAGGGGCAACTGGGACTAGAACCCAGCGCCCATATGGGATGCCTGCGCCGCAGGAGGAGGATTAACCAAGTGAGCCATGGCACCAACCCCATCTTGTTTTCTATTTTAAGTTTTTATTCACTTTATTATTTCTTTTCTTCTGCTTAATTTGGGTTTCTTCATTATTTCTAGTTTCTTCAGGTGGAAGTTTAGATCATTTACTTGATAAAGCATTTTTGTTATTATAAAATAATAATACTTAATAATATGAAATTTTCTCTAAGTAGCTCTTTGGCTTCATTTTTTTAAAGATGTATTTATTTATTCAAAAGTCAAAATCACACAGAGAGAGAAGGAGAGGCAGAGAGAGAGAGGTCTTCCAGCCACTGGTTCACTCCCCAATTGGCTGCAACAGCTGGAGCTGTGCTGATCTGAAGCCAGAAGCCAGGAGCTTCTTCTGGGTCTCCCACATGGCTTCAGGGAACCAAGCACTGGGGCCATCTTCCATTGCTTTCCCAGGCCATAGCAGAGAGCTAGATTGGCAGTGGAGTAGCTGGGACTCGAACTGGCACCATATGGAATGCCAGCACTGCAGGCGGTGGCTTTACCCACTACACCACCGTGCCGACCCCTTGGCTTCATTTTGACTGTGTTCTTCTTTTGTGCAATTCAACACATTTCCTAATTTTTTGTATAAGTTTCTCTTTTACCCTATAGATTATGTAGAAGTGAGTTTTTAAAGTACTAAACATGGAGGTTTTACAGATAGTTTTCATTTTTAGCCTCAGTTTTATTTTGGCAAAAGAGACCATACTTTTATGTCCCCAATTATTTTAAGTTGAGTGAAATTGGTTTTATGTCTATGGCTCAAGATATTATCTACCTTCGTGAATTTTCTTATACACTTCAACATAATTTGTATTCTACTGTTGTTGGGTATAATGTTAGATAAATGCAATTAGTCCATGTTACTTAAGTATTTTCCAGATCTTCTATATCCTTATTGATTATTTTGTCTATATATTTTATCAACTAACCACAAGAGTGTGGACATCTCCAAGCATAATTACAGATTTGTTTATTTTACCCTTCAGGTGTTTTTTTTTTTTTTTTCCATGTATTTTGGAGCTCTGCTATTAGAACCAATATAACTTCATCAGGAATTGACTCCTAGGGTCTGTCTGTATTTTTCAGAAACATTTCTTGTTCTGAAGTCTACTTTGTCTGATACAGCCATTTCAGCTTTTTCTGTGGCATATCTTTTTCCACCTCTTCATTTTTAAAAAAGTATTTATTTATTTGAGAGGCAAAGAGACAAAGGAAGGAAACTCCCACCAACCAGTTCAGTCTCCAAATGCCCACAACAGCTGGGACTGGGCCAGGCTGAAGCCAGCAGGCAGGAACTCCATCCAGGTTTCTATGTGGGTGGCAGGAACCCAACTACTTGAGCCATACTGCTGCATCCCAGCATATATATTAGTAAGAAACTGGAACCAGGAACAGAAGCTAGGCATCAAACTCAGACATTCTGACATGAGACATGGGCGTCTTAACTGCTAGGCTAAATGCCCTTGCAGTCCTTTCCTCTGTTTATAATGGGTTTCTTTTGTAGCCAGAATATAGTTGCATTTTTCTTCTTATCCAATTGACAATCTCTGACTTTTAATAGGTTGTTTAACCCACTTATATCTAATTAATGATGAGCCTGGATATAAATCTAATATAGCACTACTAGTTTTCCATTTTTCCCATCTGTTCTCTGTTCCTACTATTTCCCCCCTTAAAAATTCCTGCTACTAGCTTATTAGTTATGCCTCACTTTAAAATTTTAATGGTTGTTTTAGAGCATATATACATATATTCCAAGCATATTACTGTCTATGTTCAAATAGCACCACCTTACCGATCATGTAAGAAACTTAAACAGAATACTATCAGTTCATCCTTTCTCCTGTGCACTTTAGCTGTGTCTTTTATAAATCATATTCTTCATTTACACTTCAGTTATCTCAATGAAATTAAAAATTTGAAATATGTTGTAATTATTATTTTTGTCATGTCTAGTATCATATTCATTTCTTGTTTTCTACCCAATTTGTACACCCAGATTCCCATCTAGTGTAATGTTCCTTCTGACTGAGAATTTTCGTGTCAATTTTACTGACAAAAAGGTACTTGTAATAGTCTCATGTTATCTTTTCTATGTTTGTAGAGTCTGTCATTATGACTCCTTTTTGTTTCTGATATGTTTTATGATATGCTTTATGGTCTCTTTTTCATATATAGTATAATCTGAGAGTTGCCATATTCTTATTTTTATTGTGTTTCTTTTTTTAATATTTCTAGATTTAGTTGGCTAATAGTTTAAAAGATATTGGATTGATTTCTGTGTTATTTGCCCATTTCTAATTTATTGATTTCCACTTTATCTATATTACTTCCTTTATTCTGCATACTGTGGGTTTAGCTTTGTAACAAGCACAGAGGTTATTGCCTAGTACCTTCAGAATAGAGGAGCTAGTATTTGGCCAACCACTTATGATGCCTGTGTCCCACGTTGGAGTACCTGAGTTTGAGTCTTGGCTCTGGCTCCTGAATCCAGTTTCCTGCTAATGCACACTCTGGGAGGCAGTGATGATGGTTCAAGTACTTGGGTTCCTGCCACCAATAGGAGAGATCTGGATTGAATTCCTGACTCCCAGATCCAGCCATGGCCCAGTCCCAGTCATCGTGGGCGTTTGAAGAGTGAACAAACAAATGGGAGCTTCCCCCTAACCCAACCCAACTCACCCAACCCAACCCCCTCCCCTGCTTCCTCTCTTCTCTTCCTCCCCTCTCCTCCCCTCCCCTCTTCTCTCCTCTCCTCTCCTCTCTTTTCTCTTCTATTTCTCTCTCTCTCTGCCTCTCAAAAAATAATTAGATATGAAGAGAAGCAAGAATGGACACAGAATTACTGGAAAATAGCTTTTTATAATACAAGAATCTACTTAATTCATTTGAAAGAAATAGTGGATTTGACAAGAGATTGGTGTCTTATATAAGTACTTTGACAACTCAGAGCCTACACACAATCTGAAGTAGTGTCTGTATCCAGCAGTACCAGTAGCATTTGTACTTAGTGCTTCCTGTTCCAAAGACACAGAGCATGACATGGGGAGAAGGCTTTTCCTCTGCTGTGAAAGGTATTGGTCATGAAAGCAGGTGCTGTGCCAGTGCTAAGTGCAGAATCCCATGGGTAAGGCATCCTCTTGTCTGAGTATAAGGGTGACTCTGACTGATCCTATTGCCATTGTCTTGTGGCCACTAGCAGAACCATTTGAAAAATCCTACCTGTAGAATGTGCCCTCAGCCGTCCCAGCACAAGATTGCTGTACTAAAGCCTGTCTGTGGCGAGGCCAAGGCAACTTCAGCTGGCTGACAAGGTCACAGCAGAAGGTCTGTCTCAGCAAGGCGTGAGAATGACAGCCTTGGTCCTCTTGGTGGTTTTAGGTTTGTTGGGAATTACACTCTGCATAAGAAAGCTGGAACTTCCTGGTGGTCCCGCTAATGATTGCTGTGTTTCTAATTTTGGGGAAGAGCGTTTGGTCTCATAATCCCCAAAATGTCCATTGCTCTGTAGAATTTTTTTTTTTTTTTTTTGACAGGCAGAGTGGATAGTGAGATAGAGACAGAGAGAAAGGTCTTCCTTTTTGCCGTTGGTTCACCCTCCAATGGCCACTGTGGCCGGCGCATCTTGCTGATCCGAAGCCAGGAGCCAGGTGCTTCTCCTGGTCTCCCATGTGGGTGCAGGGCCCAAAGACTTGGGCCATCCTCCACTGCTTTCCCAGGCCATAGCAGAGAGCTGGCCTGGAAGAGGGGCAACCAGGATAGAATCCGGCGCCCCAACTGGGACTAGAACCTGGTGTGCCTGCGCCGCAAAGCGGAGGATTAGCCTGTTAAACCACGGCGCCGGCCTGCTCTGTAGAATTTTAATCAAGCATAATGTTAGTATAGGAGAAGGGGTTAATGCTTTATGCAAGGTTGAGCTGTTTGTGGAAAAGAATTAAAAGGCAACAGACTCCCTGGTGTATACTTCCCATTAGAATAAAAATAAATATTATCAAAGCTTTAATTCTATATGTGCTACAAATACAACAATGGTTAGGATGTCAAAACTGTGGAATAAATTTAAGTGAATCTTTAGATAAGTACAATAAAGAAACTAAAGAGTTATAGAAAGAACTGCAAAGAGGGGATACATTTAAAAAAGGGTCTACTTTGAACACTGGGCTTCTAGTAAAGATTAGGTTAGGAAGGTAATACTCTAACTTCTGTAACCAATTTCTGCATAGCTCAGCAAGACTCTAGGCCTTGGCTTGTGTGGGCAGCCCATTATCTTGCACTTGTCTGTGATTGTAACCGATGCTCTGAATATGCCCTTGAAAATCAAAGAAATTATAATTGGGAAATAATGGACAACAGATTTGTTACTGTAAGAAGAAAGAATCATAATGTGACTTATGATATAAAAATAAAGTCTGGTGCTTGAGAGCCAGAGCCATGCCATCAGCACTGCTGTGACTGTGTCTCTCATTTCTTCGAGTGCTGACACCTCTCACACCTTGGGGCCCCTGGACTGGTTGGAGCTGGTCTCTGGCATGTCTGGGCATGAACTCCAATTCCAAAATTACAAAACACAAGAAAATAAGCCACCAAGATGAGAGTGAGAAGAACAAGAAAAAGAGGAATTGGCCACCCAAGATCATTTACAAAACAGGATCAGAATCAGTTAGTAATAAAGCATTCCATATGGGGTGGATTTTATTTTACTCAATAGCAGAATTTCATTACTCACCGCTCTTATATACAAGGTTCTTGTGGACAAAGACATATCTTGTTGGACCTACCCTTCCTCTAGTACCTATCATCATGCCGATCTTCATTACCTAAGAACCAGAATACCTGTTCAAGTAACAGACCAGGGAGACCATATTGCAAAAGTAGACTTTCTTGACATAGTCTAGAGCAGCCTAATATATTCTGTGGGAGTCACCATGGAAATTGAGTTGTAGGATCAAAAAATGATCCTTTCCCATGACTTTGAGCCATCAAAATTCTCTTTTTGTTGAGATTTTTTTTCTGGATAAATTTCACAAAGATTCACATAGTGCATTTAGCAAAAGTCCAGGCTATCTTATTTGTTTTTCTTTTAATTAATTAATTCTAGAAAAATATATCCTATTTTTAAAATCCTATATAACCAGTGACAGCATTGAATTCTGCCTTTGAAACACACACACACACACACATATATGTCTCCTAGAAACTTTTCATTTTTTTATTAAGGTATACAAACTTCAGGCATTTCATATATGCAAATTTAGGCACGTAGTGATTCTTCCTACCAGACCCCCCTCCCACCTGCACTCCCACTCTTCTTCCTCCTCCCTCTCCTATTCCCATCCTTATTTTTTACAAAGATCTATTTTCAGTTATTTCAGATTTATATTCATTAGATTAACCCTAGACTAACTAAAGAGCTCAACAAATAGTATGAGAAATAAACAAACAAAAAAATTTCCTCAGCAATTGAGAAAGGGGCTGTTCAAAATCATTTCATCTCAAAATGTCAGTTTCACTTCTATAGGTTACATTTTAGGTACTCTATAAGTTACCACAGATCAGGGAGAACATATGGTATTTGTTTTGGGGGACTGGCTTATTTCATGAAGCTGATGGTTTCCAGTTGTATCCATTTTGTGGCAAATGACAGGATTTCATTTATTTTTAAAGCTGTGTAGTATTCCTTGGCGTGCATAAACCATAATTTCTTTATCCAGTGTTCAGTTGATGGACATCTGGGTTGATTCCATATCTTACCTATTGTGAACTGAGTTGCAATAAACATGAGATACAGATAACTCTTCCAGAAGCTGATTTCATTACCATGGATAAATTCCCAGGAGTGGGATGGCTGGGTCATATGGTATACCCATTTTCAGCTTTCTGAAGTATCTCTGTACTGTCTTCCACAGTGGCTGTACCAGTTTACATTCCCACCAATAGTGGATTAAGGTACCTTTTGCCTCACCATCATTGAACATATTTTTACCCAAGTATTCTAATAGTAGCTACCTCTTACCAACTACTTAACTGAATCCACACCAAGTACCATAAGAAGCACTTCACATACATTATTTCATTTAATCTACATAGTAATTAATAAGATGTAAGCATTACTGTTCCTATTTGATAGCAAGGTAAACTAAGCTCAGATAAATTAACTACCCTCCTAAAAATCATAGACAGTGTGATTAAATCCGGAAGCCAATGACTAATGCTTGTGGATTTACAGAGTTGCACCTTTAAAGTTCTTGTCTGTGGATGAGCACTTACTCACATTTCATTTCTTCACGCTTGGTTGCTCTGTCCTCTGCCTGGAAGGACATAGCTTCTCCTTCACTTAACCAACTTCTTTTAAAACTTTATCCCAGGAAATTTACCCTCCTAATGCAGAATGAGGGTATTTCCTTGCTATCTTTAATTTTATTTCTTTTTGCAAGTACCAGATTGAATGGAAGTGACAATTTATCTGTCTTCTACACTAGACTGGCTGGGAGGGAAACCATTTTCTTAGTTTCTGGTGCCATCAGCCCTAGATTAATTCAACTAACGCAAACTTACGGGAACATAGCTGTTCAGAGCAGCTAACTAGGAAAGTACTGTGAACTGACCAGTCTTCTTATTAATATGTTACTGCATGATAAATGAAGTCAGTATTTCATTTTAATTCATTGTCTGCATCATGGCATGTATGATTTAGTCTCTAGGACAAAATATAGCCTTTTGACCTTGGTAAATAAAATGTTCAACCTCTAATATCTCTTCTTGGGGAAACATTTTGTTTGGCCTTAGGATATGATGATGTAAAAACATAAAGTCCCAAGATAAAATCATGTTTTTCTCCCATAGATACATCTTTGTTAACTTCCCTCACATCACTCCCCTACTGCTACTTCAGTCTCTGCTCTCTTTCATCACTCTTTGCCCCCACAAGACATTTCTAAAATCCCAGAAAGAAAAGTCAACATTCTTTTCTTTAGTTCTCTTTTTAAGACTGCACACCAGGCCGGCGCCGCGGCTCAACAGACTAATCCTCCGCCTTGCGGCGCCGGCACACCGGGTTCTAGTCCCGGTCGGGGCACCGATTCTGTCCCGGTTGCCCCCCTTCCAGGCCAGCTCTCTGCTGTGGCCAGGGAGTGCAGTGGAGGATGGCCCAAGTGCTTGGGCCCTGCACCCCATGGGAGACCAGGAGAAGCACCTGGCTCCTGCCATCGGATCAGCGTGGTGTGCCGGCCACAGCGCGCCAGCTGCGGCGGCCATTGGAGGGTGAACCAACGGCAAAAAGGAAGGCCTTTCTCTCTGTCTCTCTCTCACTGTTCACTCTGCCTGTCAAAAAAAAAATTAAAAAAAAAAAAATACTGCACACCAGTACTCTGTCCACAAATAGTAGCCAGTTTCAACTTGGCTAATTTGTCCTATTATCAAATTGAGGAAGCTTCTTCCAAGTAAGTGGCTTCCACAATGGCTAACAGTTTAAGTTGTAGCTTTCTTAGTAAGAAGGCATTAACTGCCTTAATAGCTGTGCTATTTCTCAGCTCAGTAGATTGGCTGCTCTCAGGGGAAAGCAGCCATTCTTAAGCTGTGCTATTTAGCAGTCACTAGGCCTACGGAGCTCTGGAAATGTGGCTAGGGCTACATTTTAAAAATTTTAAATCAAATTGTGTAAATAAAAGACTGTAAAAGTATCTCATTAAAATGTTATATTAAGTTGAAATGATATTAAAAACATTGTATTGAGTAAAATATTTGTTATTAAAATCATTTAAATTTATTTAATTTTACTTTTTAAATATGGCTACTGCTATGGTCTGAATGTTTGTGTCCTTCCAAATTTCATATGTTGGAATTTTCAGCCCTAAGATGATGGTGGAAGGCGGGGCCTTTCTGGAGGTGATTAAGTCATGAGGACTGAACCCTCATGAAAGGAATTAGTGCCCTTATAAAAGAGGCCACACAGAGCTGCCTTGCTCCCCTTCCACTAAGGGAGAACCCAGCAAGAAGTTTGCCATCTGCAAATCAGGAAGTAGGCCCTCAACCGACACTTGATCTACTAGCATCTAGGCCTTGGACTACTATGTCTCCAGAACTATGAAAAATGATGCTTGTTATTTATAAGCCACCAAGTTTACGGACACTGTTACAGCAGCCCAAACTGACTCATACAGCTCTCTAGGTAAATACATACATGGTTTAAATTATGTGTCTGTTGGATGATGCTGTTAAAGGATTGTGAATTGCTTGCTTGGATTCCTTAAGAAAAGCAACTATTTCATTATTGCTGTTTATCATGTTTTCACTATGATCAATTAGTATATGCGTTCAATTTTCAGAAATGTGGTAAAATACATATAGCGGTAAGAATTTTCATCTTAGCCATACCGAAGCATACAGTTCAGTGGCATTAAGTCCATTCATAATGTACCATCACCACCAGCATCCAACTCCGAGACCGGATGGCTTCACTGCTGAATTCTGCCAGATTTTTAAAGAACTAATTCCAATTCTTCTCAAGCTGTTCAAAATAATTGAAAGGAGAGAATCGTCCCAAACTCCTTCTATGAGCCCAGCATCACCTTAATTCCTAAACCAGAAAAAGATGTAACATACAAAGAGTACTATAGGGGCCAATGCTGTGGCGTAGTGGGTAAAACCACCGCCTACAGTGCCGGCATCCCATATGGATGCTGGTTCAAGTCCCAGCTGCTCCACTTATAATCCAGCTCTCTGCTAAGGCCTGGGAGGGCAGTAGAGGATGGCCTGGGCCCTTGGGCCCCTGCACCTGTGTGGGAGGCCTGGGAGAGGCTCCTAGCTCCTGGATTTGGATCAGCTTAGCTCTGGTTGTTGTGGCCATTTGGGGAGTGGGCCAGGAGATAGAGGACTTCTCTCTCTCTTTCTGACTTTGCCTCTCTGTGGCTCTGCCTTTCAAATAAACAAATAAATCTTTTTTTTTTTTTTTTGACAGGCAGAGTGGACAGTGAGAGAGAGAGAGAAACAGAGAGAAACAGAGAGAAAGGTCTTCCTTTGCCGTTGGTTCACCCTCTAATGGCTGCCGCGGCCGGCGTGCTGCAGCCGGCGCACCGCGCTGATCCAATGGCAGGAGCCAGGTGCTTCTCCTGGTCTTCCATGCAGGTGCAGGGCCCAAGCACTTGGGCCATCCTCCACTGCACTCCTGGGCCATAGCAGAGAGCTGGCCTGGAAAAGGGGCAACCGGGACAGAATCCAGCGCCCCAACTGGGACTAGAACCCAGGGTGCCGGCACCGCTAGGCGGAGGATTAGCCTGTTGAGCCACGGCACTGGCCACAAATAAATCTTTAAAGAGAGAGAGAGAGAACTATATACCAATATCCCTGATAAACAAAGAAAAAAAAAATCTCAACAAAATACTAGCTAATTGAATCCAATAACACATCAGAAAGGTCACTCAACCAGATCAAGTGAAACTTATCCTTGGTATGCACAGATGATTTAACACTCACAAATCAATAAATGTGATACATCACATTAACACACAAGAATAAAAACCATATGATTATCTCAAGAGATGCAGAGGAAGCATTTGATAAAATACAATATCCTTTCATGAGGAAAAGCTTAAGTGAACTGGGTATAGAAGCAACACTCCTCAACACAATCAATGCAATTTATGACAAACCCACAGCCGGCATTCTATTGAATGGGGAAATGTTGGAAGCACTTCCAGTAAGATGTGAACCAGACAAGGATGCCCACTTTCACCATTGCTATTCAATATAGTCCTGGAAAATTTTTTAAAAAGATTTCTTTATTTGAAAGGCAGAGTTACAGAGAGGCAGAAGCAGAGACAGAGACAGAGATCTTCCATCTGCTGGTTTACTCCCCAAATGTTTGTAACAGCCAGAGCTATACCGATCCAAAGCCAGGAGCCAGGAGCTTCTTCTGGGTCTCCCACATGGGTGCAGGGGCCCAAGGACTTGGGCTATCTTCTACTGCTTTCCAAGGCCAAAGAAGAGAGTTGGATCAGAAGTGGAGCCCCTGGGACTTGAATTGGTGCCCACATGGCATGCCAGCACTACTGGCAGCTGTTTTACTTGTGACACCACAGCTATGGTCCCAGTCCTGGAAATTTTAACCAGAGCCATTAGGCAAGAAAAAGAAATCAAAGGGATACAATTGGAAAAGAGGAAGTAAAACTACCTCTATTTGCAAATGACAATATTATATATATATATATACATATATATATTATTCTGTATATATACTGAAAGAATACATTTTATATATACATAGAAAGAATATTTATTATATATATTATATATATAATATACAGACTCCACCAAGAGACTATTGGAATTAATAAAAGAATTTGGTAAAGTGACTGGATATAAATTAAGACACAAAAATCAATAACCTTTGTATACACAGACAATCCCACAGATGAAAAAGAACTTCTAAGGTTGATCCCATTCACAATAGCTACAAAAAAAAACCCCACTACCTCAGAATAAATTTAACCAAGGAGGTCAAAAACTACAAAATGTTAAAGAAAGTCATGGATTGAAAGAATTAATATCACAATGTCCATACTACTGAAAGTAATTTATAGATTCAATGAAATCCCAATCAAAATATAATGACATTCTTCTCAGATCTAGAAAAAACCAAGCTAAAACTCATATGGAAACACAGGAGACCCCGAATAACTTATACAACAAAACAAAGCTGGAGGCATCACAATACCAGGTTTCAGGACATACTACAGGGCAGTTATAATCAAGATAGCCTGGTGCTGGCACAAAAATAGACATGCAGACCAATAGAACAGAATAGAAACTCCAGAAATCAATCCATGCATTCACAACCAACTGATCTTTGACAAAGGAGCTAAAATCAATCGCTGGAGAAAGGACAGTCTCTTCAACAAATTGTGCTGGGAAAATTGGATCTCTGTGTATGAAACAAGGTATAAAGGACCTTACTTTTCCTTATACCTTATACAACAATCAACTCAAAATGGATCAAGTATCTAAATCTATGACCTGATACTATCAGATTAGTAGAGGAGAACATTGGGGAAACTGTTAAACATTGGCATATGCGAAGACTTCCTGGAAAAGACCCCCAGAGACACTGGCCATCAAAGCTAAAATAGACAAATGGGATTACATTAAGCTGAGAAGCTTCTGGACTTAAAAATAAACATTCAGCAAAGTGAATAGGCAACTGAGAAAATAGGAAAAAATGTTTGCAAACTGTGAAACTGATAAAGGATTGATATTCCGAATTCATAAAGAGCTCAAAAAACTCAACAATAAAATGAACAGCACAGTTAAGAGATTGACTAAAAACTTGAATAATCATTTTTCAAAAGAGGAAATCTAAATGGCCAACAGACACATTAAAAAATGCTCAGGATCACTAGCCACCAGGGAAATGCAAATCAAAACCACAATGAGGTTTCACCTCTCCCCAGTTAGAATGGCTGTCATGCAGAAATCAACAAACAATAAATGCTGGCGAGGATGTGGGGAAAAAGATACCCTAATCCACTGTTGGTGGGAATGTAAAATTAGTACAGCCATTCTGGAAGACCGTGCTTGTCCTTTTACATCTAGTTATTTCATTTAGCATACTGTCTTCCAGCCTCATTCATGTCATAGTGCACGTCAGAACTTTCTTCTTCTAAGCTGAATATTACATTTACATACCACAGTTTATCTTTCCATCCTTCCAAGACTGTGTGGGGTGCTTCCATTGTTTAGTGACTGTGAATAATGCTGCTATCAGCATGAGCGTATGAACATATTTTTAAGTCCGTCTTTCAATTTTGTTGCATATATTTCTGAAAGTGGAGTCCCTGGATCACAAGGTAATTCTATTTTTGATCTTGGAGAACTTTCCTGCTCTTGCCCAGAGGAGCTGCACCATTTTATACACCCACCAGCAGTGTACAAGGACTCTAACTTCTTCATAGCCTCACCAACACTTCTGTTACTTCGGTGATAGCCATCCTAATGGGTGCGAAGCATTTCCCTAATGACTGGTGATGCAGTCATTTAATAAGTTCTTTGACTTATTAAACATTTGTTGATCTTCCTTGTAGAAGTTCAAGTTCTTTGCTCACTTTTAATATTGATTTGTTTTTGTTACAGAAGTTTCTATTACATAGTCTAGATATTAATCCTCTATCATATATAATTTGTAAAGCCTTTTACCCATTCTATTGATAGAATCAGTTGAGGTACAAAGTTTTGGATTTTGATGAAGTCCAATTTATGTATCTTTTCTTTTGCTGCCTTTTGTCAAATCAAATTTCGTGAAGCTTTCCTCTTTACTTTCTTTTAAGAATTTTATCATGTGGGGCTTTACATTGAGACTTTGACCCATTTTGAGTTAAATTTATATAGGGTTAATAATCCAACTTTGTACTTTTTATGTGAACACCTACTTTTTCCAACACTGTTGAAAAGACTGGCCTTTCTCCCATTAGATGGTCTTGGTTCTCTTCTCAAAAGTTAATTGACCATATATTCGAAGTTGATTTCTGGGCTCTCCATTCTATTCCACTGGTCTGTATGTTGGTCTTTATGTCATCAGCACACTATTTTGATCACTACATTCAGTTTCTTAAGAACTGTGGTACTGTTTTTCTGAAAATACCCTAGAGCGTACAGAGCTTGTGTTTCTACAGACGAGAAGCACCATATTTATTATCTATGAAAAAGGTAAGTAGTTGTTATTGGACCAAATTCTATATATGAAAAATAATCGACAGTCTTAGTTTCTCTTACTAATCATTCTATTTTTCATCAATTTAATTTTGCTGCCTACCTGGTAATTTTAAAGTCTCACAACATAAAAATTAATACAAATAATTCAATTACAGATTTTTAAAAATAAGTATATTTAAAGATAATGTAGGCTGGTGCCGTGGCTTAACAGGCTAATCCTCCACCTTGCGGCGCCGGCACACCGGGTTCTAGTCCCGGTTGGGGCGCCGGATTCTATCCCGGTTGCCCCTCTTCCAGGCCAGCTCTCTGCTATGGCCTGGGAAGGCAGTGGAGGATGGCCCAAGTCTTTGGGCCCTGCACCCACATGGGAGACCAGGAGAAGCACCTGGCTCCTGGCTTCGGATCAGCGAGATGCACTGGCCATGGTGGCCATTGGAGGGTGAACCAACGGCAAAAAGGAAGACCTTTCTCTGTCTCTCTCTCTCTCTCACTGTCCACTCTGCCTGTCAAAAAATAAATAAATAAATAAATAAATAAATATAATGTAAAAATATAGAAGTAATATTTAAAATAAGCCTTTATATTCCTGCAGAATTCATGGTCTCCATTTTAGTAATTCTCCTATTATCAACTATTTACTCTCTTGATTTTAAAAGAGGGACTCAAACTTCACTAATTTCTACTACATAAGGTTCAGATTGATGAAAGTGTGTAATGTATCTCTTATCACATTATGAACCTCAATTTTAAACTATTGAAGAACCACACAGTCACACATCGCTCCTACAGGATAACCAGGCCCTTCCCTCACAATGCAAATGCAAGCAGACAAGTGCTGACGCGAAGCCCTCCAATGAGTGAGGACAGACAAAAATACAAAATCTTAGCTTTCAAGTATTTGTCTTCTTAGATAAATGAATAATTAGAAAATTATGTCTATGAGAAACAACACTAGAAATGTGGTTATTTGGAGATGCTCCTTCACAATAATCTTCATGTAAATAGTTTTATATGGAGTGACTGTAGGATATTCTCCCATTTGTTAAAACACAGAGAAGGGCTTGTTCGGCTTCAAAGCTCCATGATATTGTTCCTTAGAAAAATCTCATTTTTAAAATAAGTCCTCCTGCCTCCCTCCAGATAAAACCTAAAACACGGCAAAAATATTCAACAAAAGCCTCATCAATCTGCTTTGGGATAAAAAATATTTTCCTAAATGTGAGAACTGCGGTTTGAGGATTGTTTACTCTGCACCGGGCAGTCTTCTCTACACACATCATCTCATGCCTTCCTCCCCACGCACCACAACGGAAGAGACGGAGGCTCAGAAAACACACCGTGCCTCTCCAAATGTCTAATGACATCACAATTCTTGTAAAATTACAAAAAACATGAGTCCGTATTTGAACAAGACAGAAAGAAATACTAAACAATGAGAACTTATCTTTATAATTCAACCTCAATCTTGCTACAGATGTGTCCCTAGCATTTGTTATGATTCCGTCATCGTGTCTATTTTTAACTGTTCCCACCATTTCCACTGGCAAGCAGATCCACAGTAAAATGCCACTCAAGCTGTCAGAGTAAAGTTCTTAATGTTTTGCTTTCAGTTAATGCAATTCTAGTGCATTTAGTGGATTCATCTTCACTTATATAACCTAAGGTATTTGTCTTTAAGAAAGGATGTGGGAACAATTGCTTACTATTTCCTAAATCTCTAAGACATAATTAGAACAAAAGTTTTCCAGCAACTGGTACACTATTTAGTGACATATTTCTAAACTCTCCTGTTTATTTTAGGCCAGCAAATGATTTTACACTGTAACTTTTTATTGAGGTAAAATTCACATTACAGGGGCTAGCACTAGTGTTCTACTGGGTGAAACTGTCACCTGTGGCACCAGCATCCCCTATGGGCACCGGTTCGAGTCCTGACTGCTTTACTTCTGATCCAGCTCTCTGCTAATGTGCCTGGGAAAGCTGCAGAAAATCGCCCAAGTCTTTGGGCCCCTACACCCACATAGAAGAGAAGAAGCTCCCGGCTCCTGGTTTTGGATCTGCCCAGCTCCAGCCATTACAGCAATTTGGGAGTGAACCAACAAATAGAAATCTCTCTGTCTCTGTCTCTGTTTGTCTCTCTCTGTAATTCTGCCTTTCAAATAAATAAATAAATCTTATGAAAATTCACATTCTATAAATGAATAAAATGCACAATTCAAAGACATTCAGTATATTCACAGTGTTGTGTAATCATCACCACTAATTCTGAAGTGTTTTCTTTACTCCATTAAACTGTCTGAAACTGGGAACTGTGATTCTGTTAACTTTTGTTCTTTTTTAAGATTGGCTATTTGAGCTCTCTTGCAATTCCCTATGAATTTCTGGGGTCAGCTTTTCTATTCCTGAAAACAAAAAGCTGTTGAGATCATCATAGTGATTGCATTTAATCTGTAGATGGTTTTCAGAAATACCGAAATATTAATGGCATTGAGTGTACAATCCATGAGCATGGGGTGCCCTTTCCACTTATTTGCATTTATTTGGGTCTTATTTAATTTCTTTAAGAAATATTTTGCAGTTTTCAGTGTATATGTCTCACACCTCTATGGTTAAATTTATTTCTAAGTACTTTTTTCTTTTTTATGCTGTTGCAAATGGAATTTTTTCCCCAATGTCATATTCAGATTACTTACTGCTAGTTGTATATAGATTTTATATCTTGCAGCTTTGTTGAATTTTTTATCTCTATTAGTTTTTTCATTAATTTTCTATATATAAGATCTACATATATACATGATCATGTCAAATGCCAAAAGAGATACATTTACTTCTTCTTTTCTAATTTGAATGTGTTGAATTTCTTTTTCCTGCCTTATTGCTCTAGCTTAGACTTCTAGTACAATGATAAATGCAAGTAGTCACTGTGCACATCCTTATTTTTTTTTTCTGACCTTAATAAGAAAGATTTCAGTCTCATCATGGAGCAGGTTGTCAGCTGTGGGTTTTCATGAATATACTTTATCATGTTGAGGAAGCTTCTGTTCTTTCTTATTTCAGTTCCCTCAGATGTACGGCTGCTTCAAGATCTGTCTTATGATCATATTACTCTACTCATCTGCAGTATTATTATTTCCATAAACTAGGAAGATGTGACTCATGGGAACTGATCTCTGGCAAGCTTTATAGACAACCTTAACATTTTGGGAAAAGACAGACATCTGCTTTTATGATATATTCTTGAATATTCTGAACAATTACTTTTCTGTTTACTATCTTGTGTTTTATAGGATAATGCTGTTATTATTATACAGGTATAGTTTTATGATAGAAATTACTAAAACATAAATATGTATATATAATTAACAAATAATCCTCAAGAATCTTTATATTACTGAAAGGGAAAAATTACCTTAAACATCTCATAGGAAAACACATTTACAAAAGAAAAAAAATTTCTGGGGGATGGCATTATGGTGTAGGGGGTTAGACCAACAACTTGGAGGCTGGCATCCTACATTACAATGCCCAGCTACTCTGCTTCTGATCCAGCTTACTGCTAATGCACCTGAGATGACAGCGGTAGATGGCCCAAACACTTGAGCCTTTGTCACCATGTGGGAGACTACTATGGAGTTCCTGGTTCGTGGTTTTAGCCTGATCCAGACCTTGCTACTGCAGCCATTTGGGGAGTCGACCAGTGGATGGAAGTCTCTCTCTCTCCCCCCTCTCTCTGTTGCTCTGCATTTCAAACACATAAATCAATCTTTCGAAAAAATGTGCCAGCACAGAAATATTGTTTTAAAGATTTTTTTTTTATTTATTTGAGAGTCAGAGTTATAGAGAGAAAGGGAGAGAGAGAGAGAGAGAGAGAGAGAGATCTTCTATCCACCAGTTTACTACCCAAATAACTGCAATGGCCAGGGCTGGGCTAGGCTGAAGACAACAGCTTCATCCAGGTCTCCCACGTGGGTGCAGGGATCCAAACACTTGAGTCATATTCTGTTGCTTTCCAAGGCACATCAGCAGGGAGCTGGATATGAAATGGAACAGCTGTGAGTCAAACTGGTGTTCTTATGGGAGGCTGGTGTTCCAGATGGCAGCTTTACCTGCTACACCACAACATTGGCCCTAGAAATATTGTTTTTCTTTTTTTTAAATTTATTTGAAAGTCAGAGTTGAGAGAGAGAGAGAGAGATTCTCCATCAGCTGGTTCATTCAAATGGCTACAATAGCCAGGGCTGGACCAGGCAGAAGCCAGGAGCTTCATCCAGGTATCCCACATGGGTGCATGGGCCCATGCACTTGATTCATCCTCTGCTGCTTTCCCAGGAGCATCGGCAGGGAGCTGGATCTGAAGTGGAGCAGCCAGGACTGGAACAAGCACCCATATGGGGTGCTGGCTCCAAAGACGGAGGCTTAGTCCACTACACCACAGTGCAGGCCCCAGAAATATATTTTTTAAGCCTCATTTACAAATGTAAAATTGAGTTTTCTCAAATTGTTAGCTAACTTAGTAGTATTATCACTAAGGTTCATTTGTCTCAACAAATTTGGCCATATAAATCTGGTCAAATTTTATGTAAATTAAAATTTTTTCAATTTATTTAAAAAATTTATTTGAACGGTAAAGTTACATAGAGAGAGGGAAAAACCAGCCAGAAAGAGATCTTCTATCCACTGGAGCACTCCCCAAATTGCCACAATGGCCAGAGCTGTGCCAGGCTGAAGCCAGGAGTCTGGAGTTTCTCCTGGGTGTCCCATGTGGGTGGCAGGGGCCCAAGGACTCGGGTCATCTTAAGCTGCTTTTCTGGGCACATTAGCAGGGAGCTGGATCAGAAGTGGAGCAGCCAAATCTCGAACCAGCACCCAAATGACATGGTGGCCTCCCAGGCGGGTGGCTTACTAGGCTTCAGTACCAGCCCCTGTAAATGCAGTTTCTAAGTTTCCCCAAAATAGTTGAGTTGTGAGATATTCCTATTAGATCAGAAAAGAATATCTGGACATAATAGCCCTTAATCATTGAATATGGTACTCACTATGTCATTCATAGAACTACCACAACTTTGAAATGGATTGAAAGGTAATTTTTCAGAGTATAAAATGGGGAGAAAAGGAAGTTGATATTTTTTACATAACTATCTTTTTTAAAGTTTTATTTATTTTTATCTATTTGAAAGATAAAGATAGATCTTTCCAGTTGCTGCTCACTCCTCAAATGCCCAGAACCAATGAGCTTAGGCCAGGCCAAAGCAGGAGTCCAAACTGAATCCAGGTCTCCCATGCAGGTGGCAAGGACTGAAATACTCGAGCCACCATATGCTGCCTGCCAGGGTACACATTAGCAGAAAGCTGGATCCAGAATCAGAATCGGGCTTTAAACCCAGGCACTCTGATATTGGAAAGCAGTGTCTTAACTACTGTACCACCAATGCCCACCTCTGATATGACTTTCTTGACCAATCCTTAAAAGTGCTAAACTGAAGTTGTTGGTCTAATTTTTCTCTCAGCCCTGACATTTATCAGCTGGGGTCCTATGGGTAAGACTTTCATCTTTTCATTCTAAAATAAAGAAACTGGCCAAGCTAATGTAAAACTTATTCCACATTCCAAGATAAAACTTGTACTGAGTGTGGCCTTTGCTTATAATAGCATCAAGCAGTTACTTAAGATCACTTAACAAAAGTAAAAATTTCTGAGTTAGGACTACCAATCAGACCTCAGTGGTAACACTGGCAAGGTATTTTATTTTTTATACCTTATTTAAAATGAATCATAATTAGGATACAAATTTTGGAAAATAAAAAAATCCATTGTAAAAAACCTCTATTTAACAGAGTTTTAAGGGGGATATAATATTTGATTTACAGCATTCAAAGGAAAACTGAGGTTTTGCTGAAAAATCTTTCAAAATAATTTAGTTAAATATTTTCTGATTTTGAAGTTCCAGGAAGTATCAATCAGTATGAACAATTATGGTAAAACTAGACAGATTCTAGGCGATTTTATGTATTGTTGCTATTTTAAATAAATGTATTGAATTCATCCACACAACTATTTTCTTCCTAAGTATATGGGGAAGTGTTTCCTGTAAGATGAGGGCTGTAGATACTGTTTAAGAGTGACGTGCTGGGGCCTGTGTTGTGGCATAGTGGGCAAAGCCACCACCAGTGACACCAGCATCCCCTATGGAAGTCAGTTCATGTGCCGGCTGCTTCACTTCTGATCCAGCTCCTGGCTAATGACCTGAAGAAAGCAGAAGATGGCCCAAGTGTTTGTGCCCTGCCACCCATGTGGGAGAGCTGGATGAAGCTCCTGACTTTGACCATTGCAGCCATTGGGGAATGAAGGACTGGATGGAAGAGTCTCTCTCTCTTTGACTTTCAAAATAAATAAATAAATCTTTAATAAAAGTGACATGTCTAAATCATAAACCACAACAAGCCACTTCCCATGATAACCTCCATGGTGTTTGTAAGATGGTATTATACAGGTACAGAAGACACGGGATACATTATAGACTTAAATGCAAAGGACTTATACTACTTCATCTTTTTTTTTATTATTATTAATTTGAAAGGCAGATTTACAGAGAGGCAGAGAGAGAGAAAGAGAGAGAGAGAGAGAGAGTCTTCCATCCACTGGTTCACTCCCCAGGTGGCCTCACTGGCCGGAGCTGTGCCGATCTGAAGCCAGGAGCCAGGAGCTTCCTTCTGGTCTCCAACGCAGGTGCAGGGGCCCAAGGACTTGGGCCATGTTCCACAGCTCTCGCAGGCCATAGCAGAGAGCCAGATCAGAAGAGGAGCAGCCAGGACTCAAACCAGCACCCATATGGAATGCCGGCACGGCAGGCGGCAGCTTCATCAGCAACGCCACAGCACCGGCCCCACTACTTAATCTTAATATCCTTCATTGCTAAGGGAGGATGTGACAATACATTTTTATAAAGGGATAAACTATGAGAATCTGATTTTGTGAATTTGAAGGCAGGTGAGGCCCTGTTTCAGCTACCATGTGTTTCATTTTTGTCTTGGACGTGCCAACTTCAAAGGAAATGTGTACTTTCTTGAAAAACAGTTCCAGATCATGCGATGCTTTATACTGTGTTCCAAATCTGAAACTTGCATTATCAGGTTCAATGAGAAGGTGCGAGCTTACGTGGTTGGAAATATAACAGGACATGTTCTTGCGCCTAATCTTCTCTCACTGTGGATTACAATGAGTAAAGACATAAGCACACTTAGACGTATTTTATGTTCAAATAAGAAATCCAGATGCCAGAATCAATAGTTCTCTGGATTTAAGGGAAATGCCTCAGTCACACTTGAAGAGGCATCTAAGTTGTTAGAGTACTAATAACAGTAGTTTCTGCTGATACAGTTTATTAAACCCAAGTGTTCCAAAGGACTTTACAAATTAACATAGCCTAACAATATTCTGGTAGCTAGGTACCCTACTGTACATTGAGGACCTTGGGAGGGGTGACACTCTGTTGTCACCTATGCCATAGAAATGAAACAGACACAAAATGCCAGATGGCAAAAATAAGACAGGGAGTGCCTTTCTTTCATCCTGAAGAGTCCCAAGAGTGTTTGTAAATGTAGTTAACAGATGTCAGCCCAGCCCCTGCAGAGAGAACAGAAATGTGTCTCTGATCATACACGTTAACACTAGATGAGAGTTTGAGGAAAGGTTACCTTTCCTTGAAATTAAAGCGATGGATTGCTCAAAAACAGGGAGGTAAGGGCAGTGCTGGGATATTAAGAGACAACAGTTTACAAAAATAAGTAGGCACCCTAAACGCTAAACAACAGAAATACAACATGTCAGTAAAGGGTACGCCCAATTTGAATTTTTATAGCATGTATTATGTATTTATCATGCACCAGGCCTGATGCAAAGGCTTCACAGATTATTTAATTTAATCTTCACAGTAATTCTGTGAGGCAGGGCCTGTTATTATTCCCACCGTGAAGTGTATAGACTCCTAGCACGATGAGAACTCTCGCCCAGGGCCAAAGGGATCATTAGTGGCAAAAACTGGTGAGACATGTACAATGGTGCTTCAAAAAGCGCATGTAAGAACAGAACTAAAACATGGTTATTCAGCTGCAAAAAATTGCAATCTGTGCATAGTTTTTTCATAATATTCATTTTCCACAAACTTTTTGAAGACCCCTCATATGTATACACGCACGCGCATCAGCATAGCCCCCTTGAGAAAACAGAAGCAGGCCTTTGATCTTGGATCACACATGTGAACAACAGATCGCAGTCAGGAAGACACTGCTTTCTTTTCACTTGTGACACAGAGGGACACACAGACAGATTAAGCTCTCCGTCTGCTGTGACTGGCACCCGTCCCCAGTGCTGCAATGGCAGAGCTTGGGCCAGGAGCCAGGAACTCAATGTGAGTCCCATGCAGGTGTCACAGATGTGCGAACTTGAGCCATTACCCATCTCCCAGGGTCTACATTAGCAGGAAGCTAGAATTGGGAGCTCGAGGCAGGGCTTGAAGCCAGAGACTCCAGCATGGGACCTGGGTGTTCTCAGCAGCGTCATAGCCATGCAGCCAAACATCTGCTCACATTACACTAATGATAGCAGAGATCTGTCTTGGAATCATTGAATTACAAAAGAAAGAAAGCAACAGGAATCCAAAAATGGGGACTTTTGCCATCATCCAGCATTGTAGTGGAGTTTCAATCTATGACCTCAAGGTGATGTTTAGAGAAAAAATGAGTAACATTCTCTAAAGTTTGGTTAGGTTCACTTATATGTGTGGGTGCAGTAGAGATGAAAGAAATTCACAGTTGAAGAGCTTATGTTATTCATTCTGTGATGTTTGCTTCCTTCAGTGTCTTTTCTGAAAATGTCAGCTGGTAGCTGTGAACCCTTCAAGTACTAAATTTTTCACACAGTGACTCTGATGTTTGTTTGTCAGCAATTTGCAGGGGGAAAGGCATTGCCTCCTTCTGTGTGCCCTGTGATCAACGTGGCTGTCCAGACAATACACTCACTGCACACCTACTACACACACACACCCCACAATACTGCATTCGTATCACACAGACACACAACACATATGCCACACACATCCTCCACACCTCACATACAACACATATTTCACACACATGTACACTGCACACAAACTTCCCACTCCCACCACACACACACCACCAGTACCACAAACACACACCCATCACACACATGAACCACACACTACACACCTCACACACATAACACACAAGTACACCAAGGACTAAGGGAAGGAAAAAGTAATTCAGAATAAGTAGAAGGTTGATGCTCTTTAACACATTTTTTCCTTCCTATAGATATAACACAAAACCACTCACAATAATCTGTGAGTTAATAACATGCATTTTAATCAAACTATTATTATGGGAGCTTTAGATGCAGAACATAAAAATCACATTTTCTTTTTGGTGATGAACAATTCAATTCCGGCATGAGTGCTATCAGATTAAGACAACAACAAAAAACACCCTGAATATACCTAGAATAAAATCTTGTTATCAAATCTCTTCACTTCCTTTTCCACTATAAAAATACAATCCTCTCAGCTGCCTCAGCTGGAACCTCCCATCGCATCCTCTCTCTTTTGTCTTTCCACCCTATCCAACAGGGAAGTATATGAATTCTTCCCTTGCAAACATCTCCCCAAGCTCTTCTGTTTGTCTCTCCTCCCTGCCATCACCGCTGGCAACCACACCAAATGTGGGTTCTTCGCTTTATGCCTGGCAGCCTGTGCAGTGTGGTGGTGTGGGGGCTGCGCTCTCTGCATCCCACATCCAAATGCTGCCAACAGATTCAATTCACAAACAAAACAAACCGCAGCTGTGCCAAGTCCCTGGTGTGGGAACTTCTCCAGAAGTTCTCCTTACTGGCGGTCTTGGCCTCTGCTGATCCCTGCACCCCACTCTTCCCTCCGGTTCTTAGGCTCTCTGTCCTCGGACGCTCTCCTCCCACCCCCACCCCCCTCCTCTCTGCTTGTTTGTCTCCAGCTTTCTGCCCGTCACAGAGGAGTCCCTCATGTATACTGGCTTATAAATGAAGGGATCAGCCCATGCTTCAGACCATCCCAACAGAAAGAGGGAAAAGCCTTTGACATTTTTCTCAATTCACAAAAGCAAACCGTACACAGTCATCTTGCATGTGTATATGTGTGTGTGTGTGCAGGGTTTTTTATGTTTATTGTTTATTTATTTTCATCTACGTTATAGAGAGAGGGAAAAGGAGTGGGAAAGGGAGAGAGAGAGAATCTTCCATCAGTTGGTTTACTCCCCAAATGCCCACAACAGCCAGGGTTGGGCCAGGCAGAAGCCAGGAGACTGGAATTCCATCTGGGTCTTCCTGATGGGTGGCAGGTGCCCAACTACTGGGCCATTATTTGCTTCCTCCTACGGAAGGAATCCTTCTTGCACATTAGCAAGAAGATGGATTAAACGAACAGCCAGGACTCAAACTAGACACTCTGATAAAGGATGCTGGAACCCCAAATGGTGACTTAAACTGCTGTGACAGAATGCCCACCCCTGTGTCCCATGTTGTAACTGAAGAAATTTGAATTTTAGGTGAAATAATATGATGATCTAAAATGTTGTAAAGGAGAATTATTTTATTGCCTTAATAAACAATGTTCTATTTTTCAGAGAATTTTATGAGTATAGCTCATAAAACAGATGCATATAACTTAAATGTAGTTCTTCAGAAGTGTTCATTATTATTAATTTATCTTGTGATGGTAAAAACAGTAAAAACAAAAAAAATAGGTGAATGGAAACTCTGGTGGAAAAGAACAGATTGAACCTTATGAAGGACAGCTGCTAGGGTTGAAGAAGATTTCAGAACAAGTGCCGTGGCTCAATAGGCTAATCCTCCGCCTAGCGGTGCCGGCATACCAGGTTCTAGTCCCAGTCGGGGCTCCGGATTCTGTCCCGGTTGCTCCTCTTCCAGTCTAGCTTTCTGCTGTGGCCCGGGAGTGCAGTGGAGGATGGTCCAAGTGCTTGGGCCCTGCACCCCATGGGAGACCAGGAGAAGCACCTGGCTCCTGGCTTCGGATCAGCGCAATGCGCCGGCCGCAGCGGCCATTGGAGGGTAAACCAACGGAAAAGGAAGCCCTTTCTCTCTGTTTCTCTCTCTCTCACTGTCCACTCTGCCTGTCAAAAAAAAAAAAAAGATTTCAGAAATCTTTCCACTGCTACCTTGCATATATGCATGTTTGGTTCATGACTCAAAGTCTTTAACATAGATTGTTCTGGTCTGGATGTTTGTATTTCCTCCTGCCCCAAATTCGTGGGTTGAAATTCCAGTGCACAGAGATGACTTAGGTTTTTGGGAGGCAGTTACATACTTATGATGTGGCCCTCATAAATGGGATTATTGCCCTTACAAAGAGACAGGAGAGACACTTAAATAGCATATGGAACTTGTGTTTTTCCAGGGAAGTTTTTTATTTATTTTTATATTATTTAGTTTTAAGTGATTTATTTATTGTGAAAGAGTTACATAGAGAGAGGGAAACACACACAAACACACATGAGAGAGAGAGAGTTAGTTCATCTGGAGGTTCACGCCTCAAATGGCCACAATGGCTGATGGAGCAGCTGAGATAGGAACTGGTATCCAAGACAGTTTTTAAAGATTACTTAATTCTGGTCAGGCTTCTTTGGGAGAATCTTATAATAATTCTGGATCAGGCATTTAAAAAATTCATTTTATTACCTCAGGCAAATGATCCATCTCAAGATTTACAATGTAATAAAGCAAAAAATATCATGAATACTCTTTTACATCATACTTTGTTCATTTAAATAGACAAAATAATTTTTCTTTTAAAACCATCTCAGAAAAGGTCCCTAAGTCTTGTCATGAAACAAAAATTCAAAACATTTTTGAAGAAACTCTCCTGACCTGCCCCAACAAGGGCCAATAGCAGAGAGCTTTAAAGCAATGCATCACGGGTGGGTGTTTGGTGTAGTAGATACGCTGATGCTTGGGACACCCCCACCCCACACCAGAGTGCCTGGTTTGAGTCTTGGACCTGCCTCTGATTCCAGCTTCCTATGAATGCATACCCTGGGGGGTTCCTGCCACCCATACAGGAGACCCAAATGTTACTCCTGGCTTTAGCCTGGTCCAGCCCCAGCTGTTGTGGTCATCTGGGGAGTGAACTGGCGGATTGGAGGATCGGAGATCTCTCTCTCTCTCTCTCTCTGTCATTTTGCCTTTCAAATAAAACAAATTAAATAAAAGTTTTAAAAGCAGTGCACCAAAAAGAGTGTTAGGAGACATGAAATTGTTTTACCTTGCTTTGGTACTATATGAGTAATCATAAATTCCACTCTCAAAGAATAAGAATTTTTAAACAGAGTCAATTAACCTGAGATCTTTTTAAAATTTGTTATAGAGAATTCTATGCTGCACATTCGACAAGCTTGGGTTAACTTTCTGTGTTGTTACCTTCATTTAACATAGTAATAAATGGCAAATGAGTCAGAACACAATGAAGGGATATTCTGAGTAATCAACCCTTTTAAGTTCTGCAGAGCAGATTTTGAGAGCATGGTAGCTATTTTAAGTATTTTTTACTTGAAATTGTTCTTTACATTCTTCTTGTCATGAAGCACTATCATAATAGAAATTATGCTTGCGATGTTTATTTGGATATTTTGAAGGTTGATAATGTAACATCCTTTAAAGTAGTGAAATGATGCAAGTGTGGTGCTACAGCAATGACCGTGTGCAGAGTTCAAGGCCTGCAAGGCTACACAGCGGTGCTGTGATGATTATGTGAACATAATGTACCCACAGAAAAGGTACTTATGGGTAGCACTTCAATTTTTATTACTGACAGCATATTTGGCTTTATTTTAGTTCTAATTTCTCATTTCTTATGTTAGTGGATATAACCTGAATCAGACCATTCATTATATAACATACTACAACATTTCAAATTAAAAAATATGGATTATACATGAAGACACAGGTGAGGTCCTTAAAAATTTCATGGGAATGCATATTATAAAACAAATTATGCATGAATAAATTCACACCAAAATAGTTACTTTAAAATTACAATGTTCAGCAATTTTTTGAAATACCTTTTTACAGAGAGAGAGAGACAGAATCTTCCATCCACTGGTTCACTCTCCAGATGGCCACAACAGCCAGGACTGGATCAGGCCGAAGCCAGGAGCAAGGAGCTTCTTCCAGATCTCCCACATGGGTAGCAGGGGCCCAAGTAGTTAGGCCATCTTCCACTGCATTCCCAGGAGCATTAGTACGGAGCTGGATGGAAAATGGAGCAGCTGGGGTTCAAACCGACACCCATATAGGATGCCGGAACTGCAAGCAGTGGCTTAACCCACTGTGCCACAGCACAGGTCCTATGACTTTTTTTTTTTAAGATTTTATTTATTTATTTGACAGGTAGAGTTACAGACAGTGAGAGAGAGAGACAGAGAGAAAGGTCTTCCTTCCGTTGGTTCACTCCCAAAATGGCAGCAACGTTTGGAACTGCGCTGATCCGAACCCAGGAGCCAGGAGCCTCCTTCAGGTCTCCCACGTGGGTGCAGGAACCATCCTCCACTTGGGCCATCCTCCACTGTTATCCCAGGCCACAGCAGAGAGCTGGACTGGAAGAGGAGCAACTGGGACTAGAACCCAGCGCCCATATGGGATGCCAGCGCCGCAGGCGGAGGATTAACCTAGTGTGCCACGGCGCCGGCCCTAGGTCCCATGACTTTTAAACTATAAATTAGCTTCCCTATTTCTGAAAATACCATAGTATGTACATCTGGATGTATTCATTTCTTTAACTTAATGTTATCTTAGAAAGATTCATCCACGTTTTAGTGCCACTGAAGTTCGTTCATTCCGATTTCTGTATGGTTTACATCATATGAATACACGAAACTGTATTGGCCCATTCTACTGGTGGTGAACATTGAGTTGTTTTGCATTTGGGGCCACTGTGAAGCATGTGCCTACAAACATCCTTGTACATGTCCTTTGGTGAACAAACAGACGCCTCTTTATTGGATATCAAGCTCGGAGAAGAATTGACTGTGCCATAGGGAATGATGTTCTGCTTTAGCACATACCGTCAAACACTTTTCCAAAGTGGATGTGCCAGTTTATATTCCCAAATATATCCCCAAAGCAGAAAGAGTTCTAACTGCTTCATATTCTTTCCCATATTCAGAATCATTAATCTTTTCTTTCTATCCATTCCAGGGAATATACAGTGTGAAGAAATATAAAACGTTTGAGATTTTTATCTCTATGTAAAATAGTTAGCTTATCACAAGCTCAGGGTGCCTGAAAGAAGACTAAATATTTCTGGATCAGAGATGAAGGCTAGCTTACTACTTCACAGCAACATAACAACCATTTTTAGATTGGTCTCCTAAGCCCCAGGTCCACAGAGCAAAGCAAAGGAAGTCAGGTGGCACCAGTGCACGTGATTGGTTGCACTGCGGGAGTTTATGGAGCCCAAACCTTTGAAAGTAGATGGTAAGCATGCCTGCCTTGCACCTGCACCAGAGAGCCACTGTCTCCACTGTCTACAGCTGTATGGAATACAAAAGTCTGGAACAAAGACAGGCTTTCAAAGTAGAATCCTCTTCTTGTCAGACATACACTAACAGGAACGACCTATGGAGGATGATCTCCGGCTAGTGATGCATACTATGGCTTTAATGTGCATTTCAGTGATAACTAATCAGGATTAGCACATTCTCTGTGCATAGCCTCTTTGAAGATGAGCCTGTTCACATCTTTTTACCTGCTTTTCTTGGGTTTTCTGGTGGTGATAGTGGTGGTTATTTTCTTCATGTATTAGTTGGAATTACTTATATAGTCTCAATATTAGTACTTTGTCCCAAATATTTTTTACAAGTGTCTCTATCACTCTATAGCCTGCCTTTTCACTTTCTTAATGTTTCATGTGATAGGAAGTTGTTAATTATAGCATCAGACCAAACATAGACAAATGGCACAATGAAGAATATGAAGAGTAGAGAAACAGATCCAATGCCTTAGTCTACTCAGGCTGCTACATCAATACGTTGCACTGTGTAATTTATAAACAGTGGACATTTATTTCTCATAGTGCTAGAGGCGAGGCAGTCCAAGCTTAAGGCTGCAGCAGAGATTGTGTCTGCCGAGGGTCTGTTCCTCCTTGAGGGTTTTCTGTGTGTTCTCTGGAGCAGAAAGGGCGGGGCCTCTCCCAGAGCCTTTTCCAAGGGCGCTAATCCTATTCATGAGGGTGGAGCTGTCCTGACTTTACTTCCCGAAGGCCCCATCATCACATCACCCAGTGGGGACTGGCTCTCAACCTGAATTTGCAGGGCCACCCTCAGACCACAGCACCGCATTTGTGTGATCAACTAATTTTTGACTAAGGTGAATGGAGAAAGTTTTCTCTCTTAAATAAATCATTTAGGTCAATTAGATGTGCATAACAATGAGTGATATAAATTAATCTATCACACTATGATATAAATCAATCCTAGATGGCTATAGAGATAAATATGAAATATAAAACAATAAAGCTTCAGAATAAAACAGGAAGACATCTGTTTGAATTTGGGATGGGTAAATTTTTATTTAAAAGGAACTCAACAAATTAATCATAAAAATGATAAATTTGGCTGCCTTAAAGTTGCAACTTGGAATTAATAAACTGAGTTTCACATAGGCATAAAGCTGAAGGAAAATACATTCTATGATACACTTTTTTTCTATATCATTCCCTCCAGGCCCCTTTCCAATACTACAGCAGTCTTTGATTCTGAGAGAACAGAGAATAAATATAAAAAATAGCTTAAAATCTTAGGATGTAATCCCAATAGTTTAAGAGATTGAGTTTTACAATAATGGAGACTTTCTGTATCTGTTTTGCTAATGAGAATGAAAACCTAGATAGTTTTTTATTAGTGGATTCAATATTTTTCATGTTGCCACAGTGATCATATAAATAAATATATCTACTAATTTGTGTCCTGCTTTCAATGTACTTGATGTAAACATTGCATGTTTTAGTTAAGCATTTTGTTGCCAAAAAACAAGTGAAAAAAACCTTCAGCTTACACAAGTTAAATGGTCTTTGTTTTGAGGATGCTCACTGACTTGGAAAAAAAAAAAACCTGCACACCCACAGAAATCAACCCTGTTCAGTGATTAGTAGGGCTGGGTATTCTATGAACCCAATAAAGCTTAAGTTATAACTGGCCTAGACCTTTACCAAGAATCTGAGAAAGTCTCAAGCGATTTCACATTTATAATTTTATATCCTTTGTCTTATATAAGGCCTTCGGAAATGTCACCTTCAGGCCCTAGCTACCTGTGTCTGCTCCTGGTGGCTAGTTAACCCTTTCATTTTCCACGCAGTAAAGCTGCTCTTCTGTGGGTTCACAGACTTTCCTGTACTTACTGAGGTCTAATGATTGCTCCTCAGGTCTGCTTCCTGAGAACTCAACACCCACGGCCTGTGAGGCTTCTTTGGTCACTCTTGCTTTCATGAAGACTTCCGATTCTCTCATATTAGTAAATGGCTAATCCTTTCAACGAAAATGCAAAGATAGGATAGGGATTGAGTCAGCTTGTTACTGTGCACCTGACCACATCATAGATCAGCAAGCCAACTCTGACACTACTGTTTCTGTGTCAGGTGCTAACTGCTCAAATGGGAGGCTGTCATGCGACACAACGCCTCAGCCTACTGCTTGAACAGGGGTTCTCCTCACCATCTGCAATGCAGCTCTAATTCGACAATGAACTTCAGTTTGCAGCTGAAAGGTCACAGGATCTGCTAGCACAAATTAAATAAGGAGATGGCAAGAACTTATAACTTTTAAGTATATAAGGGAAAGTTCCAGATCCACAGAACCTTGGCATTGGGTTTTGCTGTCCGTGTTGACAGCTGGTCTCAGAGGCCCTGACTTGGGGAAACCTGATAGACCCAAATGAGCCCTTCTGTGGAATTCCACGGCTTGCCCTGTCTTCCTGAAGGGGAGTGAAGAGGCTAACACAGCTTTTCCCAGAGCAGTCAGATCTGCAGTGTGCACGCCACTTAGCATGGGCTCAGAGTCATCAAAATCGAACTTATCATGGATGAGACACACCCAATCATTGTTAAATTGTTCTTTGGTGCTTTAGTGATAGTCTGATTTGCTTTATTAGTAGAGATTAAGCTAGGAGAAAAGTAAATGAAGAAAGCTAATGATTTGGAAGTGCTCAGAAGGGAAGTCTGGGGTTCCTCCTATATGGGCCAGTTCTCACCAGGGGCTAGCACAGGCTGTGTAGACACGGAACACAAAGAGAATTGATTTAGCAGCACAAAGTATGTTAAAGTCTTATAAGGAAAATAAAAAAGTTTGTCCCACAGAAGAAATCAGTCTGTGTGTGTGGGTGGGTGGAAAAACAGTTGGGAACACAGGGACATAGCCAACGGGAGGAAAACACTGTGGCATCAGGAGGCAGGGAGGGAAAGCAGGCAGGAAATCAGTCTCTCCTCATGAGTGATGATGCCACGGGAGGCAGGGATTTGTGGCTGATGCACAGCTAGGATACCCCGAAACCGTCTGGATGCATAATGTCAGGCCAGGGAACGAGGCATTTCCCTCGCCACTTGGCGCTCGTTAGATAACCAAATAAGAGAGGTCCATGAAGTTTCTCAGGTGTGTCTCTCCTCCCCTTCTCCTAACCTTGTCCCCTCCCTGTCCTCTCTCCTGATTGCTTCCCTCATGAAAATGTGGGGAGAACCAATGGAATGAATGATAGCATAATATGGTTTAGATGGAAGAGGGAGAGAAAGAAAATTTAAGAGAGGACACACTCTGTTTTTCTCTATGTGAATGGAAGAGCAAACAAATACACACTCACTGAGTGCTTCTCATGACTCAGGAAGACGAAGATAAACCTGGGTCCTGTTAAGGTAGGAAACATGCTCCAAGATGCTGACCAGGAATTTTTCCATTTCCCTGCTATTTTATCCATTCCAACCCTTCTCCTGGATCATTCACATCACCACACAAACACCTTCTTATCCCCTAAAAACGAGGAACAAACGAACAAATTCCTCCCAACCTATTTACTCCAACTTAATTTCCAATCAATTTCTCTATGCGATCCCTTTGTATAATTTCTTAAAGGAGTACTTAAACTCAGGGTTTCCAATTTCTCTCCTCTCATTCTCTCTTAAGCCCACATGAATCACGTCTTTCTTCAATCATTATACAGAAATTGCTCCCTTGTCTTAGTCCTTAGCTTGCAGGAGAGCAGGCTCTCCAGAGTCCCTTGCACATCACTGGTGGCTTCACGGTCTCTTGTGATGATTCCCCTGTGTCCTGACTGCCTAACGGCGCAGGGTCGCTGGGCTCCGAATTCAGTTCTCTTTTCTCTTTACATTCACACTTGTGCTGCTCTCACCCAGCTGCATGAATTTAAATGTCAGTCCTCAATCTTTCTCTCCAGTTCAGACTTCTTTGCCTTACTGTGAATTCGAATACCCAAATGCCGACTACTTTGCAGGAGCGATGTCTCTGATTATTCCCCAACCTGAGATGATTGATATCTTGAAACTCACTTTATCCAGTGTCTTCCATCTGTCAACCAATAGGAAGTCCCTGCTTTCAGTTGTTCAGGCCAAAATGTCTTGAAATTCATACATATGAGGGATCACCAAAAAGCTCATGAAAATACATCTCATAAAAAATGCATAGTTTTTTTGATCAAAATAATCCTCTCTTTTAATTCCATTTTCCACTAAGTTGTTGGAGTACCCTCATATTTGGTCATACTTAAGATTGGCAAAGAGCTTGATGCAGGTAAGGTACAAGTATAAATTAGCTGATGAGGCATAAAAGAGACACTGTAGGGGCCAGTGCGGTGGCACAGCAGGTTAAGCTGCTGTCTGCAGTGCTGCCATCCCATATGGACATCAGTTTGAATGCCAGCTGCTTCACTTCTGATCCAGCTCCCTGCTAATGGCCTGGGAAAACAGCGGAGGGTGACCCAAGTGCTTGGGCTCCTGCACCTATGTGGGAGACCTGGATGAAGCTCCTGGCTCCTAGTTTCAGCCTGGTCTAGCCCTGGTTGGTGCGGTCATTTGGGGAGTGAACCAGCACATGGAAGACCTGTCTCCTCTCTCTCTCTTTCAGTCTGATCCTCTTTTGCTGTAACACTGACTTTCAAATAAAGAAATAAATCATAAAAAAAGGAAAAAAAAGAGAAAGAGACACTGTAGTCAGGAGTCAAGAGCCAGGTATGCAATGTTCAAGTTTTGAATTACATCTTCCAAATGATGTAATTCATCCATGGCCAGACCTATGATAAATTTGGCGATGCATGGGAAATAGACTGGAGGAAGGAAATAAAATAGAGACTTTTCTAATCATAAACAAAAAGATGTTGAAGGTTCTGAATTAGGGCATAGGAAGTGATGAATAAGAGAAGCTAAGCTTGATTTGCAAACTTACCTTAAAATAAAAGTTCTGCATTTTGACCCCTGAACCCTCCTGCAAAGAGGAGTGGATTTAGAAGTGGAATGACAGTGAGTTGAGTTAGAAGGTCAGGTTCTGCTCAGGCTGACTCTGAGGTTATTAAGTTAGAGGTTCTGGGCAGACCATGGCACTACTGACCAAGAAAACGAGCCCAGGAGGAGCAAGGCAGCAGCTGAGAGAGGAGATGAACATAATGTTCATTTTAAAAGGTTCATTTTTGAAAAGCCTAAGGGACTTTCAAAGGAGATGCCCAATAGCCTTGGGAATACAAAACCATAGCTTATGGGAGCTGGAAAGAGAGATTTTGCTGCCATCACCCAGCTACCCAAAGTGTGAGAGCTGAAGGCCTGGGCATGGACGTGATCATCTGGGGACAGTGTGGGGGAGGGAAGTGAGAAATCCAAGGACAGACCGCAGGGGGATGAGCAGAGAAAGTGAATCAGTGAAAATATGGGAGTAGCAGTGTCAACACTAACGGATATTCAGAAGTTATGTCATGGAGCCAAGAGAGGTTCAAGATTATTTCTCTTTCCCTCCTACACATACACTCCCTGTACTCCCCTTGTTTTGTGGTACAATTGAGTCCGGAGTTATGGAAGGACTAAAGATCTTCACCAGAATACTTTCCACTTAGCCTACGTGCCCCACGCCGCCTTAATATTTTAGCTAACTCCCAAGGGTCAGGTCCTCTGGAGGGAGACAGAACAATCATAAAATTCAAAACTAACACTTCCTAAGGGAAGGGCCAGGTGCCGTGTGAGGAATTTACACCTAATCCTCATGACACCTTTAAAATTTCTACTAGTTATGCAAAAACTGAGCCTCCAAAGATCAAAGCTTTAAAGCAAGTAGCAAAACTAGGATTTGAATCTGAAAGGTCCATCTGCCACGGTTTCTGCTTTGCCTTCCATCTTAATGAGCTGTGTTTAAAGTACCCAACAAGAAGATTAAGAAATTCAGTTTATATATATAATTATACTATCTAAAGCAAAATTTTAAAAATCACAGTGATAGAAGAAGGCAGAGTTGGTAGTTAAGGACAAACTTGAGTATAATAGAAGAGAATTAAAACACAAGTAGATTAATAAAGGAGCCATATAAAATAAATAAGCTCAAGGGCTGGAATATATTTATTTATTTTATTAGAAACATAGACATATTTGAAAACCGCTCAGAAAAAGCAAGCTGGTCTTTGTCCCTGTTCTGTAGACAATTTCTGACCACACTGCTTTTCTTCTTCCCTTTGTTAAACTCTAATCCAGATAAATGTTTAGTCACTTTCACTTTATCAGAGGATGTCAAAATACCTGCACTTGAGCCCTCGCTGCATGTCCAAAAAAGGATCCCATTTCCCGTGTTATGCTGGCTATTTCTGATAGGGAATCTTCAGATACATTCAGGGCTGGTCCCATGACCACAGTCTGTTTTTAGATGGACATTTTCCAGTTTAAATAAATTAAGAGCTATTTAACTTCATCTGTTATTAAAGATTCTGGGATATTTTTCAGTACCCAACCTAAAAGATTTATTTGCTGTAGTAAGGGAGATGATAAATGGATGTCATGAGGAACACAACAGAAACTTTTGGAACTCAGAGAACTAATTAAGTGTGTCAAGAGAAGTCACATTAATATCCCCTTTCATTAAAAGGAGAATTGAGTTTTTTGCTTAGGAAAATTCCAAAACAAGGGTAAAAAAAGTCCAATGTGAAATTTTTTATGAAAAGATAGCAATAAAGATTTTGGAACCATGGATATGCTGAGACAAGTTAAATAATAATGAACAAAATCAGGTGGATCAGGCAGGTATATCCTACTAGAGTATAAGAGGAGGACAACAGGTTAAGCTAAGTAATGATTAATATAAGTTGGGATTTGTAAGGAAAAAATACCTCAGTAACTATATTTCTTTAATCTTGGTTTTATAGATAGTTTCTCAACTGAAGTTTAAACAATGATTTATAGTATACAGCAGGCACAGGCGAATGAAAAACCAGGGGGTTTCTTGTACGCAGTTAACCAGTGCTTTCAGACCAAGATTCTGAATGTCCAATACCCTAACTTCAGAGGAGCAAAGTAAGCAGAAGGCTTCATTTGTGTCCTTGATGATAAAACGTACTCATATGTGTAGATGGGAAGTACAAGCCAGGAGGAAGCAGCCCCCTGGGAGTCTGATCTTGCAGCTCCAGCCCTGTGAAGTACAGGGAGAGTTAAATGCCTTCCGGTCACCATCTCCAACCCTGCCTTCCCAGCCTCAACCGTTATTCTGACCTCACATCACTGGTAGGCATTCCTCCATTTACCTCAAAGATTTGTGGATTAAATTATAGCCATACATTCACTATAAATGCAAATGAGTAGTTTTTTTTATTTTCTAAGTTTTAACCAACTAAATTACATTGCCAAAGTGGCTAGTTCATACAAGTTTTTTTGTTTTTGTTTTTGTTTTAGGATTTATTTATTTATTTGAAAGTCAGAGCTACAGAGAGAGGGAGAGACAGAGGTGTCCACCTGCTGGTTCACTCTCCAGATGGCTGCAATAGCCAGGACTGTACCAGGGGGAAGCCAAGAGCTTCTTCTGTGTCTCCCACATGGGTACAGGGGCCCAAGCACTTGGGCCATCTTGTACTGCTTTTCCCAGGCTGTTAGCAGGGAGCTGGATCAGAAGAGGAGCATCCAGGACACAAACCGGAGTCCATATGGGATGCTGGCATCGCAGGCAGTGGCTTAACACACTACACCACAGCACTAGCCCCTAGAAACTGCTTTAGACCAGGGTCTGTGATTTCATTGTTGTGATGGTCTCAATAACAATATTGCATGGCAAAGATTAAAGGCTCTGTAGGTGTTGGGTACAAGGCAATTTTTGATTGGTAGACATGTGGGTTTTTTTGTAAGAGCTGCAATCAGAGGTCAAGTCCAGAGGAGGATTTGGAGTTGTCATGCTACCACCTTAAGTCTTCTGAGTTCCCAGGTCAGTCAGTACAGGCCGGGCCAGCAGGGGGCAGTGCACAGGAGATGGAACTGGTTTCTGGCAGTTTGGGCTATCAAAGGATAGCAAGCATTGTTGGGTGGGGTGCGTGTGAGACTTTAGGTTATTGTTGTTCACCTGGTGCGATATACAGTGTTCACTCATTTTTCTTAAAAAAGTAATTTTGAAAGGTGATGTCAGTATGCATTTGAACGTCCAGTCCATCATCCAGGAAAGACAACCACCCATTTCTGGATAGATGCCAAAGTCAAGGGGAAGGCACCACTTTCCCAAAGGGATTTGGGTCCCTCAAGATCATAGGGATGCACAAACCAACGTCCACCACAGATTAACATATTTGTTGCACGGTGAGGTAACCAAGGCACTCTCTTGGTTCTAAGGAGAGACTCCAGGATCATGAAAACAGGACCCAAAACAGACAGTTACTGCAAGCAACCCCGAATGATTGAGTGTGCTTCTGAGAAAGTCAAAGACAAAGGTCGTTTATTTTCCCTGCCCCGGACACTAGGAGGAATTCACATTATTTTTGGCCGTGGGGAAGGATATACAAATCATTGCTGTGGTTGTCTTCAAAACCCTAGATGTCCATGGAAATGTTTTGGTTGTCTTTTCTGACGCAAAGTACCCAACGTCCTTCTGAAGGCAACCATGTGCCTGACAGTATTATTAATTGATAAGGACTTCTACTGAGTATACTTTTTTTTAAATCAATTCACCTTAATAATTATGGAAATGTAAAAAAAAAAAAACTTGATATGCTGGTGACAGTGTACCTTTCAGATCACTCCTTAGCATCCTCAATACACTGAACATTTCTTTCTTTTCTACAGTGTGTAGTGTACTCTGCTAGACACGTTTCTCCCAAAGAGCTCTGTCTTTTCCTTAGCACCTAAAATGAGTGGATAGAAATAGTTTAGATGATAGAGCCCATTGTCACCTTTCTTTCCCAGCAAGCTTTTTTTTCTTTTGTCCCTGATACATTTTTAAAAACAATTAATTTCAGCTAAATTTATTGAGTCCTTACTAAGGGCTCAGCATTGGGAAGTGCATAAAAGGAAGTTGTAACTCATTCAACCCTGGGGACATTCTGCCAACATGAGGGCCAAGCATTAGAAATGTGGAGTCGGAATGTGCTTCACTCCAATACTGAGAATACTGAGAATGACTGAGGGGTTAGGTTGTTCAGGAAGTAAAATGGAACTCTGTGTTTCAGTTTCATACTGAAATTGACATAGGGAATGGCCTGCGAAAACAGGATGGAGTTTACTCCCCATCACCACTACGATGAGCCTACTTCAGTAAGTGAAAATGCCATGTACCAACAATCAAAACCAATCTCCTGAATTTATCAGCAAAACATAGAAGAGATTTTGGTCTACTGAAAACAAAAAGGAGGGGCCAGCACTGTGCTCAGCAGGTTAAGCCATGGCTTGCAATGGTGGCATCCCATACAGTCACTGGCTGGAGTCCCAGATGCTCCACTTCCAATCCAGTTCCCTGCTAATGGCCTGGGAAAGCCGAGGAAGATGGCCCAAGCGCTTGGGCCCCAGGATCCACGTGGAAGATCTGGGTGGAGATCCTGGCCCAGTCCAGGCTATTGTGGCCCTTTGGGGAGTAAACCAGTAGATGAAAGATCCTCTCTGTCTTCTGTCTCTCCTTCTCTTTCTCTGTAATTCTGCCTTTCAACTTAATAAAGACATCTTAAAAAAAAAAAAAAAGGATGCGTGGATATTTAGCCCGGTGGTTAAGAAGCCCACGTCTCACGTGGGAATTCCTGGATTTGATCCTGAGCTCCGACTTCTGACTCAGCTCCTGCCAGTGCAAACCCTGGATTCTCGCTACCCACATGGGAGACAGAGATCGCATTTCCGCTCTTGGCTTTCCTGTCGGCCTTGCTCTGGCTAGTATAGGGATTTGAGGAGTGGGACAGTGGCTGGGAGCACTTTCTCTCCCCTCCTCCCTGCCCCTCAAATAAATAAAGGGAAAGAAATGTATATGTGTGTGTGTGAGGGGGGTGCTGATTTATCCCTGCTTCAGAGAAATTCTACATTTCCAAACTTGCATTGAAATGATCACTTGCAGTGATAATTTCCATGCCACACTACCTGCTGACCATTTCCCACCTTGAAGAATATCCTGACACGGTAAGGCAGTATAGGTGCTCAGAAGACGCACTCAGAATTCCATGGACTTGGGTTATTTGATCCTGTTTCTATTGTTTGCTATGTCTGCCTGAGCAATCTCCTTAATCTCTCTCTAAGCATCAATTTCCTTCTCTATGGAATTTATAATAATATCTACTTCACAGAGTTGTTATAAGTGCATTATGGTGAGATGGCCATGAGTGAAAAGATGTCTAGTATTCAGTAAATGTTAATGACGATAATCTTGTTTGCAAAAGAAAACTTATATGTAATAAGAATTAGATGGCATTATAAAAGATAATAATGTGTCCCAGTATATGGTATTCTCCAACTTCAAAAGCCACATAACAGTCTCTAACCGTACTGTCACATATTTAATATTTGTAATGCACACACAAATTTAGCTTTGTTTTAAAAGTAGTATTTGAAAACACAGGTTTTATGTGCTAGCTAGGTCGCCTGCCCCCATTAAACACCATAACACTAAAACTATTAAAATATTTGCCTGTGACTTACTTGTGATAATCTCATGTAACCCCAGTGGTGTACATAACATTGCACATCTTGGGAATAAAGTAATAAGTGGCTATCAAGAAAGACAGATAGGGTCAGTGCTGTGGCACAGTGGTGTAAGTGCCATTCGTGATGCAGGACCCCTGTGCTGGAGCGCTACTTCCAGTCCTGGCTGTTCTTCTGATCCAACTCCCTGCTAATGCTCTTGGGAAAACAGTGGAAAACAACTCAAGTGCTTGGGTGCCTGCCACCCATGTGGGAGTCCGAGATGGAGTTCCAGTTCCTGGCTTCAGCCTGGCCAAGCCCTGGTTGCTGCGGCCATTTGGGGGAGTGAGCCAGCAGATGGGAGATTCTTCCTCTGCCTCTCCCTCTTGCCCTGTCATTCTGCCTTCCAAATGAATGAATAACAAAAACAGATAAACATCAATTGAAGAAGGCTCTTGAAGGAGGAAGTTTGAGGCAGAAGCTTGAAGGATGAACACAGCCAGAAGACTCTCACGAGGGTACCTCAGGGGCTGGCCCTGTGGTGCAGCCAGCTAAGCTGCTGCGTGTGACACTAGCATCCAATATTGGAGCAACGGTTCAATTCCTGGCAGCCCCGCTTTGGATGCAGTTTTCTGCTAATGCACCTGGGAAAGCAGCGGAAGATGGCCCAAGTGTCTGAGCACCTGCCACCTACGTGGGAGACCCAGATGCAATTTCTGGCCTAGTCCAGACCTGGCTGTTGTGGCCATTTGGGGAGTGAACCAGTATATGGAAGATCTCTCTCCCTCTACACCCCCCTTTTCTCTTACTCTGCCTTTCAAATAAACAAATAAATCTTTTTTTAAAATAAAGTGTACTTGAAAAAGTTAAGGAAAATCAGTATTAGGAAAATTCTATGTGCGTATTTTTTTAACAAAAAAAATTATCCCAATTTAATCTTTTAATTCTACTTGTCCATTAACTTTCTGAAGTACCCTCCTATAAGAAACAATTGTTAAATGAATTCATTGATCAATATACCAGTAGGTCATTAGAACTTTTTGTATCAGTGAGGCAAGGTACGCAAGTTCTTCTTTTTTTTAAAGATTTATTTACTATTTATTTGAAAAACAGAAAGAGAGAGAGAGAGAGCGGACACACACAGAGAGAGAGAGAGAGGGAGAAAGAGGGAGAGAGAAACACAGAGAGAGACAGAGAGAGAGACAGAGACAGAGAGATCTTCTACTGTTTCACTATTTCCCAAATGCCATGACCACAACAGCCAAGGTTGGTCCAGGCCACAGCCAGGAGTCTAGAATTCCACCCAGGTCTCCCATATGGTCCATGTCCTGGCTGCTCCACTTCTGATCCAGCTCCCTGCTAATGCGCCTGGGAAAGCAGCAGAAGATGGGCCCTTGCCACCCGCACCAAAGACTCAGATGGAGTTCCTGGCTCCTGAACTCAGCTTGGCCCAGCCCCAGCTGTTGCAGCCATTTGGGGAGTGAACCAGTGGACGAAAGATCTCTCTCTCTCTCTCTCTCTCTCTCTCTCTCTGTGTGTGTGTGTGTGTCTCCATACCCCCATCACTCTGCCTTTGAAATAAGTAAAATAAGCTTTTATCTAAAAAAAACCCAAATTATACATTAAGTGTATTTATATTTGCTCAACACTAAGGCTTCACTTGTTTATTCTAGCAGAAAATGCATTCATTCAAGGACATGGCAAGGTGTGTTCCTCACCCTGAGAAACCCATGACCTGAAAGAAATATAGACAACAAACGCTCTCAGAGGACAGTTCCCAGTGGACACAACACTGTTCCTGTTTCCCCTCCTTAGCTGTAGTCAAACAGCAATTGTACTCATCGTTCAGTCTTGCTGTTCTTTTTTTTTTTTTTTTCTGACAGGCAGAGTGGACAGAGAGAGACAGAGAGAAAGGTCTTCCTTTTTGCCATTGGTTCACCCTCCAATGGCCGCTGTGGCCGGCGCCTCGCGCTGATCCGAAGCCAGGAGCCAGGTGCTTCTCCTGGTCTCCCACGCAGGTGCAGGGCCCAAGGACTTGGACCATCCTCCACTGCCTTCCCGGGCCGTAGCAGAGAGCTGGCCTGGAAGAGGGGCAACCGGGATAGAATCTGGCGCCCCAACCGGGACTAGAACCCAGTGTGCCGGTGCCTCAAGGCGGAGGATTAGCCTGTTAAGCCACGGCGCCGGCCGTCTTGCTGTTGTTAATGACAAAATACCATAAGCGTGAAAATTCATTTAAGTCATTTTTAAGTAAGACTGAAAAAGAGAAAGGCCTTAAAGTCGGAGAAAATTTACATGTGCAAATATGGTTTACTGGAAAAAAGTATTTTGATGATACGCTTTTTAAAAACAGTCTTTCTTATTTCTAGTGCTTCTCTCAGAAAACCTCAAAATATTCTGTGAAATTCTGGCTCTTCAGATTCCTGCAAGATGGATATTTAGCGAAGGGGAGCACCAGTGTTCAGCTCAATCATGCTATTTTCTGCAATATTTACCTCCCTCTTGAGTAATAGTTGAGAAATACATTGCCTATAGCAACTGTTTAAATCTCAATGTTTTAAAATATTCACCAGTGGGCATGGATGAAGGACTATCACTTTTTTTTCCTTTTTTTGGGCCAGCTCTGTGGCATGGCGGGTTAAGCCACCATCTGCAGCGCCAGCATCCCATTTGGGTGCCAATTCGAGTCCTGGCTGCTCCACTTCCGATCCAGCTCTCTGCTATGGCCTGGGAAAGCAGCAGAGGATGGACCTAAGTACTTGGGCTCCTGCACTCACATGGGAGACCCAGAAGAAGCTCCTGACTTTGGCCTGGCTCAGCCCCAGTCATAGTGGCCATTTGGAGAATGAACTAACAGATAGAAGATGTCTTTTTCTCTCTCCCCCTGACCTATCCCTCTCTGTATTTCATTCAATAAATCTTTAAAAAATTATCTTTAAGATGCATATAAAAATAGTACAATTTTATGGGTGCTATGTGATGTTTTGATACATGTATACATTGTGTAATTGTGTAAAATGTCCAGTTGGGGCTAATACATCTATCTCCTTAAACATGTAATTTTTTTTTATGCCCAAACATCACAAACCCTATCTTCCAGGGTTTTTAAAATAGAGAAATATACATATGACTGAGCAATCCCACTACTGGCTGTGTATAGGTCAGAGAAATGAAATTAGTATGTCAAGAAACAGCTGTAGGCTGGCGCCGTGGCTTAACAGGCTAATCCTCCGCCTTGCGGCGCCGGCACACCGGGTTCTAGTCCCGGTTGGGGCGCCAGATTCTGTCCCGGTTGCCCCTCTTCCAGGCCAGCTCTCTGCTATGGCCCGGGAAGGCAGTGGAGGATGGCCCAAGTCCTTGGGCCCTGCACCCGCATGGGAGACCAGGAGAGGCACCTGGCTCCTGGCTTCGGATCAGTACGATGCGCTGGCCGCAGCAGCCATTGGAGGGTGAACCAATGGCAAAAAGGAAGACCTTTCTCTCTGTCTCTCTCTCTCACTATCCACTCTGCCTGTCAAAAAAAAAAATTAAAAAAAAAAAAAGAAAGAAACATCTGCGGTCTCATGTTTACTGTAGCGCCATCCACAACAGCCAAGAAACGGACACAAGCTACATGTTCAACCCCTCGTGAATGAGTCAAGGAAACATGGCGCATGTACACCACGGGATGTTCCTCAGCCCTGGTCTCTGAATGCAAGGCCAGAGCGAATTCCACGATCTTTCCCTCAACATCCAACAGCAGCCAGTTGCTCCTTGAACATGGACCCGCCTCCTTTGTGAAAGACCTACCCTCACTGAAATCTTCCCTTACCTCCCTCTTTCTTCTTTTGAAAACAACCCTATTCAGGATACTCCTGTGCCAACAAATCATTCACACTTTTTTTTTTTTTTTTTTTTTTTTTTTTTTTTACAGGCAGAGTGGACAGTGAGAGAGAGAGAGAGACAGAGAGGAAGGTCTTCCTTTGCAGTTGGTTCACCCTTCAATGGCCGCTGTGGCTGGTGCACTGTGGCCGGCGCACTGCACTGATCCGACGCCAGGAGCCAGGTGCTTCTCCTGGTCTCCCATGCGGGTGCAGGGCCCAAGCACTTGGGCCATCCTCCACTGCACTCCCGGGCCACAGCAGAGAGCTGGACTGGAAGGGGCAACCGGGACAGAATCCGGCACCCTGACTGGGACTAGAACACGGGGTGCTGGCACTGCAGGTGGAGGATTAGCCTATTGAGCCGTGGCACCAGCCAAGTCATTCACTCTTTAACAGATGAAAGAGTAGTGTATAAAGTCCCAAACCATCACTACCTCATCTCTGAAAACATCATAAGCAATAGAATTTGCACTTTCCAAATCTGGGTATTCATAGCTATAGGAAACATGACAATCTGTAAGGTACATGAAGCTTGGCCCTACATCCATTCTGCAGCCCGTGAGCTTTGGAAGTGAGCTGTATCCAGTAGAGAGCCCCTCCTTGGAGAATGGGGTGGAACAGTGTTATCACTTGCGGGTCAGCAGGTCCAGACATGCGTTTCTTCAAACACCACATCAAGCATCTACTCGAGTTCCCTTCATTTTGTAGCATGCATACCCTGGAAAGTATCCTCCGTTTGTGCATATACGGTCCATTGTTCCGGGACCAGGATCACTAAGTAAAAATAATGCTTCACTCCAAGCCCCATGCAGCCTCTGAGTTTGGCCTGAGATGCTTAATGTTCATGCAAGACAGAATGGCCCTGGCGTGGGAAGCAAACCTTAGCCTAGTCTACTTGGCTCACGTGACCATACATGCATCATCAAAACCAGGGGCAGACATCCTGTGTCTCCATTCCTGCTTCTGTGTGGATTATGTTCAGGTTCAGTTGTAGTCTATGCCTCGGATGATATGCTATATGATCTTCTGTGACTCTTCTCTATTCAAGCATCAGGTAAAGAAAATTACTGGCAATCCTTTGGTGGAGCTGAGAATATTTAGTAAAGTGAGTAATTGCCCCTGTGCGATGCCCTGTTTGAGAGTTTATCTATGAGACTAACTCATAGGATAGAGATATGCAACATCACATTTAAGAAGCTGATGAAGTCTTGGAGGTTATGATCCCACTGAAGATAATAACATATCTAAAGAAAAGAAGGCCAGCACCGCGGCTCACTTGGCTAATCCTCCGCCTGTGGCGCCGGCATCCCAGGTTCTAGTCCCGGCTGGGGCGCCGGATTCTGTCCCGGTTGCTCCTCTTCCAGGCCAGCTCTCTGCTGAGGCCCCGGGAAGGCAGTGGAGGATGGCCCAAGTGCTTGGGCCCTGCACCTGCGTGGGAGACCAGGAGAAGCACCTGGCTCCTGGCTTCAGATTGGCACAGCGCGCCAGCCGTAGTGGCCATTTGAGGGGTAAACCAACGGAAAAGGAAGACCTTTCTCTGTCTCTCTCTCTCTCACTGTCTAACTCTGCCTGTCAAAAAACAAAAACAAAAAAACAAGAAAACATCTGCTGTTTGGAAGTGGTAGGAAAATGAGGTGGCTAGCAATGGGAGCAGAGGGAATGGAGAGCCACAAGGCCAAGTTCATATCCTCTCCAAGGGAATGATTTCCTAATGTCACGTTCTTTTTGCATGATGTATTCCGGTTTTTTTTTTTTTTAAGTAAGGTGTTTATTTAAATTTATTTGAAAGGTAGAGAGACAAATAGAGACAAAGAGAACCATCCATACACTGGTTCATTCTTCAAATGCCTGCAATAACTAAGGCTGGGCAGGACCAAATCCAAGGGCCTGGAACTCAATCCAGATCTCCCATGTGGGTGGCAGGGATCCAAGTATTTGAGCCGTCACTTGCCACCTCCCAGGGCACATATTACCAGGAAGGTGGAACTGGAAGCAAAGCTGGGACTTGAGTCCAGGTACCTCGATGTGAGATGAAGGTGTGAACCAAGCAGTGTCTTAACTCCTGTGACAAATGTCTACTCCTACATATTGGATTCATAGGTTGAATTATATCCTTTTGTTCTCAGTTTCCTTATTTTTCAATTTAAGTTACCTTTTACTTTTAGATATTTAAGAGAACTGGAATAAAATAATTGTGCTTCCAAAAAGTCACTTTACTTAGTGAAAGAGATGTGAAGAATTAACACATTGAATGTTATCATTATTACATCTAGATTCTTACTTGTTTAAAGTCAAATAAAATTAGGAATAATTTGATGTGTTTGGTCTTTTGGGCTGTAAATCCTTGGATAAATCAGTTAACCTGAGTTTTGATTTCCAGCCTACAATCAGAGGGGTCTTCAAAAAGTTTACCGAAAAGGTGTATTAACAAAACACGAGGGGCTGGTGTTGTGGCATAGGTGTTGCCTGTGATGCCAGCATCCCACAAGGGTGCTGGTTTGTGTCCCAGCTGCTTCACTTTCAATCCTGCTTCCTGATATTGGCCTGGGAAAAGAAATGCAAGACAGCACAAGTGTTTGGGCCCTTGCACCCACATGGGAGATCCAGAAGAAGCTCCTGGCTCCTAGCTTTGGCTTGGCCCAACCCTGGCTATTACGGCTATCTGGGGAGTGAACCAGTGGATGGAAGCCCTCTCTGCCTCTCTCTCTCTCTCTCTCTCTCACTGTGTAACTGTTTCCAATAAATAAATAAATGTTAAAAAAAACCCACAATGCATGGATTTTTAAAAATTGTACTCAGATAATTTTTAATTCCATTTTCCCTGAATTTTTGAATTCCCCTTATGTTGATGATATTTCACATACAGATTGCTATATGGATAAATGATGAAAGGTCTGTACGGGCTTATTTCAGTGTCTGGCATATTCTTTTTAAAAAGATTTATTTATTTGAAAGGCGGAGTGACACAGAGAAAGGGAGAGACAATTGGTTCAATTTTCAATTTCAAAATAACTGCAACAGCTGGGGCTGGGCCTTACAAAAGTTGGGAGTAAGGAATGCATCTGGTTCACCCATGTGGGTGGCAAGGACCTGAGCACTTGGGTCGTCTTCTGCTACCTTCCTGCCCATGCATTAGCAGGGAGCTGGATCAGAAGTACAGTAGCCAGGACTCCAGCCAGGGTTCTGATATGGGATGTGGGCTTGCAAGTGGAGGCTTAACCCTCTGTACCACAATGCCAGCCCCTGGGTGTCTGGAATTTTCTAGTAAAACTTGACCACGTGGTAGACATTCCTAGCTTCAGAACCTGAGGTGCTGAAATGGCTTTGTAAAACTCAAAGGTACAGATGCATTGCCATCGAAGCAGTCTGGGAAATGTCCATTTCCTTCTCTTCCACAAACAAGAATTCCCCCCTGACCCCCCTCCCCGCCGAGCTCCTGTCTGCCCTGGCTCTTCTGACTCCTCTGTGGAGAAGAAGAAAGGTCTCACAGGAAGTGTTGACGTGAAAGACGAATGCAATCAAAAGCTTGAGAGCTCTTGGCCATGCCTGCAGATCCTTTTCAACGGGGCCTTCTCATGGACATTCTGGAAATTCTTTTCCTGGCTTTGGCTTTGAGGTACCACTCTCTGAAATAGCCATGTGTTTACAGATGGTGCTGTGATGAGACAGGGAATGTAACCAGGGCCTTGGCATTACACGGTGTAAGTCAAAACTACAGGAAAATAAGCAGGGACAGACATCTCAGGGCTGACTCATCTCTGCTGATTAGGAAGAGGCATGGTTCCCAGTGAAAGGCAATTTTGTGGGTAGGAGGGAAATAGATGACGAGCTGTGGGGGTGACAGAGTCCTGACGCTGAGCGTATCTGCCACAGATGAATTCAAAATGTCCTGGTTTGGAATAGCGAGTACAAAAGACATCACTAAACCCCTACCTCACCCTCCGCTTCTCGGGTGATTCTTTCATACGGCTGCTAGAAGGTTAGAATTCCAGCAGCCTGGTCCTTCTGCCAGGAACCCGTGGCGAGCAGACTAGTGGTCAACACAGAGCTGCTGTTGCTGCAATAGGGGCAAAGGAAAGAAACAGGTGCGTTGTCACTGAGAATCATATACTTGTGTGGGATGCAAACTGAATGACAGAGATGGGAAAACCCAAGATCCAAATAATTTTTTAAAGATTGTATTTATTTATTTATTTTTTTGAGAAGCAGAGGAGTGGGGAGGGGATTAAGAGAGAGGGAAAGACAGAGAATCTTCCAGCCCCTGCTTCACTCCCCAGATGCCCACAATGGCTGAGGCTGGGCTGGGCTGACGCTGGAACCCAGAAGCTCAGGTCAGATCTCCCATGTGAATGGTAGGGAAACAAGCACTTGAGCTATCACCTGCTGCCTCCCAGGGTGCACATTAGCAGGAAGCTGGAGTCAGGAGCGGAGCTGAGTAAGCAACCCAGGCACTTTGATATAAGCACTAGGCTAAGCACCCCAACTCCCTACAACAACCATAGTTTAGAAGTCGCATCTTTCCCTTTTCTAAAATTCCTTTGTAAAAGGTGAGCTGGCCACATGGAGGCATGGAAATAACACACTGAATATTCACATCCAGTTCTGTGTATTGCCTATCAATCAAGTTAGCACTTTGATCTCAGCATGTTCTATATGCTTTCTCTAGGGCAATCTGGACATTCACTGCAGTTTAAACAGTCAGGAAGGCACGGGGCTAGGAAGACAAGACAGAACGTGTGATTTGATCCTTACTGTTGTCCCCTGGCTACAAATACATGTCTGACTTTGGTGTCTGTGGTTGAGACTCACCTAAGAAGGGCTCCATGAACTTGTCCCTGGGATAAAGCTGACTTGCAGCGGTAATTCCCAGTAAGCACAGGGGAGGGTCGCACAAAGAAAAGGAGATAGCAGTGTAGGGTCTGAGATTCTCCTGTGCAGAGCAAGGTGCTACTAAGCCTGCTTCTTATCCCTGCCCTCATGGCCAGTCTGGGCTTCTAGGAGAACAAAGCCTCCTTGTCTCCCTGTCCACAGGCTCGCTCCAGAGCACACGTCTTATTTGGAACTGGGGGGAGCATGGTTTCCCCTTCTGACTCAGGAAAGCTGTCGCTGCTCTAGCTCAGAAGGGATCTTTCAGGGGTTGGTAGGTAGGGTCTCAGTTCCTTTGCCAATGCTGGACTGTGACTGGAAGACAATCAGTGGTCTGTCCTTTCGTCTATGGTGGGGACTGGAGGAGAAAAGAACTGTTAGGAAGGAAGGAGGGAAGGAGGAAGGGAACGAAGGAAGGAATATATGGATGGATAAGACACACATGGATCCACCAATTAGTTCAAGGGAAAATGGAATTGAAAAGTAAGGTGGTGCGGGTATTTGGCACAGTGGTTAAGACAGCGCTTGAGGGGCCGACGCTGTGGTACAGTAGGTTAATCCTCCACCTGCAGTGCCAGCATCCCATATAGGCACCGGTTCTAGTCCCAGCTGCTCCCCTTCCAATCCAGCTCTTTGCTATGGCCTGGGCCTGGGAAAGTAGTAGAAGATGGTCCAAGTCCTTGGGCCCTGCACCTGCATGGAAGACACGGAAGAAGCTCTTGGCTCCTGGCCTCAGATTGGAGCTCAGCTCCAGCTAATGCGGCCATTTGGGGTGTGAACCAGTGGATGGAAGACCTTTCTCTCTGTCTCTCTCTCTCACTGTCTGTAACTCTACCTCTCAAATAAATGAATACAAATCTTAAAAAAAAAAAAGACAGCACTTGGATGCCCATGACCTTTATCAGATTGTTGGGTTCAAGTTGCAGCTCTGCTCCTGTGTCCAACATCTTGCTAATGCACACATCGGCAGGCACCAGTGCATGACACAAGTAGTTGACTCCCTTTAAACTAGGTAGGAGATCGGACTGAATTCTTGCCTATTTGAAGCTTTGGCCTGGCCTAGCACTGGCTATTGTGGGCGTTTGGAGAATGAACCAATGGATGGAAGATCTCTCTCTCTCTCGCTCTCTCTCTCTCTATATATATGTGTGTGTGTGTGTGTGCACGTATATTTAAAGAAATAAACATTTTTAAAGATTTGTGCAAAATAATCTTGAAATCCATATTACACACATTTTCCTGATCCCACTGAAGGCCTCTTGTATAGACAGATCAGAGAGAGATGGAGATGTAGAGATATATATTTATTACTGTATTTCTGAAAATGCGATTTAACTTTCAAATACTAAGGAAAATGTAAGTGGAAAATTGGGTGATAAAATCAGTTTCATGGATATTTTCTATGCTGTCATGGAACTTGGGAATGTTCTCAGTCTGACGAGCAGCACACTGTGCTCTGCTGACTTCTTTACCTGTATACTGCTTAGCATCCAGGAATTCTACCCAACAGGGCAACTCTTTTGCCCCCCTGCTTTCTTTGTGTTTGTATTTCCCTGGTGTATCTCTAATTCTCAAACTTTCCAAGTCTTTCTGCTTATGTAAATCTCTTAAATGTAGCACACAGGTGGATTCCTGTGTCACCCTTTCTGAAAACCATTTTATCTTTAATAAAGATTTACTTTTATTGAGAAAAAGAATAATATTCAAATAAAACTTCTTAAGTTACCCTTCCTTTGTGAAAACTCCAGAACACACCCTCAAGCATTATGCGGAAATTGGAGGTAGAGGCAGCTGTTCCCAAGGGCAGTTCTTCCTCTGAGTTCTAACTCTTGATATATTCTCCAGCTCCTTTTATTTCTCTCTCTCTGCTGTTCACAGTTTGCAGAGACTTTCCCAACATTTGGCTTCTGCTTTCCTCTTCAGTTTCTTCTCATCCACCTTTCTCTCCCATGTTCAAGGCTAATTTATAAAAATTAAATTACGATGCCTTGTACAAATACAAAAAGAACAAAGTCAAAGATTTTCTTTAGCTTACTAACAAAGGAACTAGAAAGGTGTTACTACTAACTGAAATGAGAACTTACAAGATGCACTGTATATGCTAAACAGAATTTACAGAGAGATCAAAGCAAAAGCGGTCCGAATCCGCCCAGAAATCCTCCATCGTGTCCGGGCACACCTTGCTCCTCAATGAACGAGAATCGTCTGCAGGGCTGTCCGTGTGCCTGCCACATTCAGGGCGATGAAACAGCTCAGAGAAAATGAAAGGGCAGGTGACGCAGGGAGGGCTTTGGACACTCAGCTACTGCTTGTGCTCATTAATGTCTTTTATCATTTTCTTGATATCCGTCCATTTCCAGAGCAAGTTGTTATATTCGGCATATATTATTGAGGGCTTAAGATTTTTAAAAAATGGGACCCCAATGGACATAGCTGGCCATAACCCACACCTGCTTAGGGAGTAGCAGTTCACCTTGTCTTCCCCACTCATCCGCAGCGGCGAGATGAAAAGGTCGTCCTCACCAACCTCCGCTCTTCTGCTTCCCCTGCTAGCAGCAGGATGCTGACCTCTCTCCCTTTCCCATCCAAACCGGCACCAAAATGTATTTGCTGACTCTGAAGGCCCATGAGGTATTCTCCTACCTAAAGACCAATTTTCCACATAAGCAGTTTTCTGTCAGCTCTGAAAAGAAGAGATTTTTTTTTTTCTCCTGCAGACACAAGCACTCAGGCTCTTTGAGAACAGCCTTGGGATTTCCAGCCCTCAGCGCACTATACATCTCCAATGAAGTCCTGTTCTTTTATGCAGAGGTGAACAACATCTCACAGAGGGACTGCATAAGGCTTTTCTCCTTCTACCCTGCGCCCTCAGCTTCCCCCCGTGGCAAGACCTTGTCTGGCCTGTGAATCCCTTGCTGTATTGGGTGCGAAGTACACTGCTCTTACCCACCCCTTACCCCTGATGACAGAGACAACTTCTCCTGCCCTCCCAAGCAGCCTTTCCACACACTCCATCCTGTCCGCCCAGCCCGGGGGTGGGTTAGCTTTAGACAAAGAGCTGGCTGATCATTGCAGTAATGGCAATCAGGAAGCTAAAACCCAATTCCAACATGATGTATCTTGTACATTAAAGGAGTGCCATTGGATGTTTTTCCAGAATGTAAAACACCAAACACTCAGCTTTATTATTGCAGAAGTTAAATTTTTTTTTTTTTTAAAGAAAACCAAAGTTCATTCATGAGAAGAACATTCAGGGGTACGTATTTAGCCTAGCAGCTAAGATGCAGGTTAAGATTCCCACATCCTACATCAGAGTACTTGGATTCAATGCCCAGCCCTGGATTCTGACTCTAACTTCCTGTTAATGAGAGGCTATGGACAGTGGTGACAGCACAACTGGATTCCTGCCATCCTCCTGGGAGATATAGATTGAACTCCTGGCTCCTGGTTTTGGTCCTGGCCCAGTCCCAGCTCTTGTGGGCATCTGGAGAGTGATCCATTGGATGGGAGTGTGCGTGCATGCTCTCTCTTTGCTTGTCAGATAAATACACAAAAATTTAAAAATATAAAAGAATCCATTTATAAGCTAATTCATAAAATACAGAGGCATTCTTGATAGGAAGGCTCAATGCCTGATAGAAAGAAGTCACCTGGAACCAAGGACTGTCTTTGCCCCAGGTTGTAGATGTGTTCTTCATGTGTTTTTGTTTAGCTTTTTAAAAATGTTACAACCTCTAATATCTGGCATAGGCAAAATAAGAAATAATATAAAATGGGGATAAAGGAATATGCATGTACAGATTACATAAGTGGAGGGATGACAGTATTACCCCTGTAAGGTCTGTGGTTAGTATTTAGCCATCTATGGTCTAGAACTCAGGGCTAAACACCCGGGAGTTCTCCAGGTATTCATGAGCATTCTGAAGGGAGACATGGAAAGGGGTCCCAGATCATATATGTTTATTCCCCACAACTATTTTAGGGAGAGCCCCTATCCTCAGCTTTCAGATGGAAAAAACTTAAAAAAGTTGACTCACCTGTCCAAGGCCACACCGGTGACAGCCCAGGCTGGGGTACAGATGCCCATGACTCTAAGTCATCTCTACTTATCCTATTTTCAGTTACATAATGCAGCAGAAGCTAACTTAGATTGGTCAAAAAGGAAGTCATCTTAAAAGCACTCAGGAATTCAGAAAACCTTGTGCTCCAGGACCTTCACAGAGGAGGTAATGACAAACAGCTTTTCTGTTTATCAAATCAGATTTTAAAATTTATTTTCCTTTCATACTCCCATGCTTTAGTCAACTGGCCTTGTTCTCTACTCCCATTGTCAGGTAGCCTAAGGCTTAGTCACTGTGTGCCTGCAATGGACCCTATGACTCAGCATAAGCTAACCCTTTGTGTCCACCTAACACATCCATACCACCCACCTCCGGAGGTTGGAGGAGCCTCCCCACGGCACCAGAGGCATTGTCATCCCACTCCTTGTCTTCTTGTCTGATCCCTTCTTATGCTACTACCCGCAAATTCTACTTCGGCCTAGCACTGCCCCTTCTTCTGAATTCCTACACTGCGCAGGCTCCCCTCCATCAGCTCTGTTTCCCTGGCTGGATGATACTCTCTTTGAGGGATGGAGCCTCAAGACTTGGCTCACGGTATGATCTGTGCAGCAGCCAGCAAACACTGAGAGCAGAGCAGGCAATCGGTGCACACCGGTGAAGTCTTTCATAAGAGGGAGAATATTAACAGGTGATGAAGTTCTTGAAGAGTGAAATAACTGAAGGTGAAACATAAATAGCAATTTCAAGGGGCTTCAATCCCAGCTAAATGCCATAATACATGAAAATGACTCTGGGAACCATTGATCCTAATTGCAAGGATGCCAGTAAAACATATTTTAGTAAATTCCCCTTTTTAATGTTGCTTCTTAAAACATGAAGTCAAAGACTGTGCCCTTCAGCCCCACTGCTCCCTCACAATTCCCTCCAACAGACCTGGGTAGGCCCAGTGCATGCCTTTTCTGGTCCATCTCCCCATGCAGAGGAGACCTCAGACCTTGAGCATGTAGAGCCTGGGTTCTCCTAACTCACTAAGTGAATGGAAGATGCTAAGTTACCACACAGTGCACGATGGCTGATAAACAAAATGGGGAGACCTGAACTTGCTCATCAGGTCTGTCCATTAGTGGATGGGACATCCAGGTAGGTCCCAAGTACCAGCTGATATCAGCCCTTGCCAGGCTGCTAGTGTTAAAGTCTACTTGGAAGGGTTCAAACACTCATGCTGCTAGTTCAATGGCCACAGAAAGAAAAGAGCAGATGAGAACGTAAGGGGCAAATCTGCCCCAGGCTCAGGGCGCAGTGAGGGAAAGCTCACTTTCCAGGGATTCTGGGAAGACCCTTAGCCAGGGCCTTGAAACACAAGGGTATGCTGCATTAAGCACTAGTGTGCATTCCCACGCCCAGCAGAAGCCTATGGAATTATATTTACTTTCGATTGAGTACCTTCATTTAGGAGCTTTCTATATTTTCCCGACTGTCACAAGATACCACATGACCACTTCTAACCTAGTAATTTCCCATTTCTTGTGGGTTCAAATGGGCTCTGATTCAAACCATAGTGTCTTCTTCAGTCTTTGCCTTCCCCAGCCCACAACTGGTTCTTAAAACTGCTCGCAATGTTACTGAACAAGTTCTCTATAGGTGACTTTTCAGAAATTTCCAAACTTATACCCTTTCCAATATTGCTTTAAAATGCCATAAGAATCTCCTCTAATAGGCTTCAGAAAATAATGCCTTCTAAAAACTGAATCTTTTAACAATGTTTATTTATTTATTTGAAAGGCAGAGTGAGAACCATCTGTGGGTTCACTCCTCAAATACATTCAACAGTAAGGGCTGGGCCAGGCTGAATCAAGAAGCCCAGAACTCAATCTGGGTTTCCCATGTGGGTGGCAGGGACCCAAATATTAGAATCATTATCTGCTACCTCTAGGCTACACAACAGCAGGAAGTTGGATTTGGAAGCAGAGCTGGGACTCAAACCCAGGCACTGTAATATGGAATGTGGGCACCCCAAGTGGCATCTTAATTGCTGTGTAAAGATATCTATCCCTACCAAGTAAACTTTTAATGTTCATTCATTCATTCATTCATTTACTTATCAAACACGTAATGAGCACTTACAGCTTGCAAGGTACTATGAAAAGTTTCGGAAAAACCACCTACACAAACAGTAATTTCCCTCAAGGAGCTTACACAGTCCTTACTGATAGACAGTTCTCAGCTGTCTTATTGAGTCGCTTCTTCCTTGTTGGTATACAAGCAATCACTCTGACTCCCCCATCATCACCCCAATGTTACTTACAAACTTAAACTCAAATTCTGAGTGACCATAGATCATTATTGTAATTTATTTATCTTAAAAGGAAGATGGCAAGTTCAGGGAAACTCTTAAAATATCAAGATCAACTGGAACAAAGATGGTTTAGCTCCCCCTTCCCTGGCACCCCTCCCCCCCAAACTTGATACTTTTCAAAAGCAGTAATCCAATCTGAAATCCGCATATGCACCGATTCAGAATCCTGTCATTTGGGGCAACTCACATCATGGGAGTTTATATACAACTGCTGCTTTCTACACAAAATCTTTGTTCTGACTACTCTGTAATTTCTGAAACTATTATATTTTGTGAAGCCCACCCAAAACATAGCCTGGGTAAAGCTGATGATTAAAGACATGAATAGTAGATACAGGGAGACCAGCACATTCTGAAATATTCCGAGATCAGGCCACTAAACACTCCCAGTCTCTCCTAAAATGAGGATGGCCTTTTATCCACCGGGACTCGGAATCTGTTCAAACAGGGAGCTTTGAACTTTTGTGCTGGGCACACTTCCCAGGAGCCCCACATATCTCCCTCTGGCTGTTGGCCAACAAATAACAGCTCAAGGATGAGGCTGAGCTCTGTTTGTATGAAGTGCTCTGTGTTTCTGGCTTCAAGTTATGGCATTGTCCACCCTGTCTTGAGCTCTCTCTTCAGCCGATCTGAGATCTTTTTTTCTGAAAACAGTTTTGGCGCATGGACCAGAGTTCAGGTTCCAAGTCTACCACTTTACCTTCCTTCACAGTTACTAAAAGTTCCAGAGAAGGCTACAGTTGGGTTTCCACATTAAATTAAGTGCCTGTAATAAGTTGTCCTGCCCTGTAGTTAAACATTTCCTTTAAAAACAGAGCATATCCTTAAGGTCAGAAACAAACTCAGCACTTCAGAACTAATGAGGAGTTTCAGCCAAAAATAATGCCGCACCAGGGCCCTGCTTACCAGCTACAGCACTGATTTCACCAAAAAATGGCACTTGGAAAAATACGTATGTGAAATCTGAAACTGAATCATATAATTTGGGGCATATTATTACTAATGTCAGCAACTTGCCTTGTATAGCACTTTCGAAAATCAGTTCCTCACACATTAGGATTTGCCCAGCTCTCATAGTAAGGCATCCACTTAGTGTTGCTTTTTGGTCATAGCACCAGACTGCATCTCAGAGGAGGCCCATGTCTCTGGAAGATTCTCTCAAGTCAAGAACAGCTTCCCTCTTCCATCCAACAATTCAATATCAGTTTGGTTTAGTAAACTCATCTTTTAAGGGACAAAGAGGTTGTGGGTGGCAGGATGGATGGGGTGGGGAATAAACACCTATAGTGCCTACAGATTTAACATATTCAGCAAATCTAGTTGCTCAGGGGAAAAGCAGGTGTAAATAGGAAGAGAACATGATGGAAAGACATTTTCAGATATGGAACCCCTGGCAGGGCAGGGAGACCCTATGAGGTTTTGACTAGTCCCAGAGATCCATTCTCACACTGGCTTCCTACCAGTGTCTTCTGGATGGGGCCTGAAATCAACAGGAGGCAAAAGGGAGACATAGAAGCATTCCAAGGCAAATGCTCTTGCTCTGAAGTTTTCCTAGGCCCTTGGCACCTGCACGTCTTTCTAAATTCCAGAGGAGACTGCCCTCCATGTTGTTTTCTCTAAGCTGAGAGGGTATTCCTGGGTGTCCAGCTGACTCACCTACAGCTTCCTAATGCTGACTAAGCAGATTTGGTTTTGAGTGAAGGCATGAGTCATGTGTCTCTCTTGTGGGGTGTTGGGTAGAGAGCAAGCTTCTCAGGTAGAGGAGAGGAGGGCAGAGGCCCTGGGAGGGCTAGCTAGTCTTGCTAGCTCAGGACATGAGAGATGGAGAAACCAGGTTCAAGAAGGAAGGTCAGGTATTGGAGAGCTTGGGTTTTTGTTGAGATGGGAAACCTCTGGAGGGTTTTGAGCAGAGGAGTGACATGATCTGACATAGACTTTGAAAGACTCTGGGAGCAGTGTTAATAGTCTTCTGCCAAGAACTACCTCTCATGAAGAGTCATTTCACACTATGAAACCCAAAGTCATCTCAGTGTGTCCACAGGTGATGCTATTGCTTAACAAGCCCAAGAACTGATGTCTCAAAAGCACCCAAAACTAAGTGCAAATCATAATCCTGTTACATATTGTATTTACATATTTATACTTGTATCAGTCAACTAAGGTAAGTAATAGCAAAATAAAATAACTTTTACCTATGCATGTCCAATAAAATCTGTGATTACATCAAACTAGCCCCAGTTTCCTTATCTGTTAACTAAACAAAGCATTGGAACTGGTAAAATTAATTCGTTTTAATCAAATATTTAGTGATCAATATTTCTGTTATGACCCAGGAACTATGGTGGGAAAGATAATCTTTATCATTGAGGAGTTTGTATTTTATTGATGAGAGACCATGAACAGTTTAAAAAAAAAAAGAGACAGCTTTTTGTATTGGTTTGGTGGTAGAATTGAGTATTTTAAAATTCTGATGGAGGGCTGGCGCTGTGGCTCACTTGATTAATCCTCCGCCTGTGGCGCCAGCATCCCATATGGGCACTGGATTCTAGTCCCAGTTGCATCTTCCAGTCCAGCTCTCTGCTGTGGCCCGGGAAGGCAATGGAGGATGGCCCAAGTGCTTGGGCCCTGCACCCGCATGGGAGACCAGGAAGAGGCACCTGGCTCCTGGCTTTGGATAGCTGTAGCTCCGGCCGCAGCGGCCATTTGAGGGGTGAACCAACGGAAGGAAGATCTTTCTCTCTGTCTCTCTCTCACTGTCTAACTCTATCTGTCAAAAAAAAAAAAAAATCTGATGGGAAGAACCTATTGTACAGAAAAAAGGGGAAAATTTTAAAGAGGAAGAAGAAAATCTATAGATTATGCTATCTGTAAAGGGTAGGGGAGGACTCCTAGACCCCAGGGACAAGGGTTCAAGTCTTCTTTGGTGATAAAAGGTTTAAAGAAAATTCAGATTAATTAATTTAATGAAAATTTAATGAATCAATGAAGAATTAGATTAATTCATTTAATAAAAAATAAGGTATAATGAAGAGCCTAGATTTTCATGCTGGAATGTGAGAGAACTGACATATAAAAACTTCGATTTTTCTCTCTGAAGTAGGTGAAGCCACCTGCTAAGAATGAGGAGGGTGCTAAGGGGTAGGAGGGTGGAGAAAAGCAATTAAGTACTGAAATAGCCACTGTGGAGAACTGGAGAATGAGATCCTAAGGATGGGTGCCAATTTGTCCTTTTTCTGATTCCTCTCCCCACCCCCTTCCCCCAGAACACAGGAGCCAGTGGAGAACATGAGCAATTTAGTTGGTTCAACGTTGAGGAATTACTGCACAAGTACAGTCTGAAGCCCATAGAAACAGGGACTGCAGGAAGCTGGCAGAGTTGCTAAAATCAAGAAGCACTCACTCTTGGCTGAATAAGAAATCGAGGGAGGACAGGAGGAGGTCAAGGCAGAGGAGGGATGCTAAGGGATGGGATGCCTCAATGAGACAATGACAGGGAGTGGAATTAGCCAAGACAGCTAGAATCAGGGGAACGTGTAAGATACATTTTTTCTAAAGATTTATTTTATTTATTTGGAAGTCAGAGTTATAGAGGGAGGGAGAGAAGGAGGAAGGAAAGGAGAGAGGGAGGCAGAGAGAGAGAGAGAGAAATCTTCCATCCATTGGTTTATTCCCCAAGTAGCCACAAGGGCCAGGGCTGGGCCATACTGAAACTAGGATCCCAGAGCTTTTTCTGGTCTCCCACATGGTGCAGGGGCCCAAGTATTTGGGCTAGTCCTCTGCTGCTTTCACGGGCACATTAGCAGGGAGCAGGATTGGAACCGATGCCCATATGGGATGCCGGCATAGCAGGCGGCAGCTTTACTTGCTATGCCAGGATGCCAACCCTGTGTAAGATATTTTAAAGGAACCAGTTTGAGTGATATATTTGGGGTATGATGATAAGAATGGATAGTGAGAGCATGAGGAAGTGTTGGAATTCAGGTGGTCTAAGAGCTGAGGGCTTAGTGTGTGGGATGTGAAGCTGTTTATATAGATAGTGTAGGCAGCTGGGATTTTAATAGAGTTTGGGGTAGAGAGGGTCATGTCTCAAGGTCCCTTGTAGCTCTACATCATACTGTTTCAATTTAGAAAAGTAACCAACAATTAAATGAATTATCGCTTTTAGCAAAGTGTATAATATTGGCTAACTATTGCTTAAGAATTTCCTTATTTTACTAAAGCAACTCAGTGTTCATCTGTATCCAGCCACTGTTGTGTGTCACATCTTAGTAGAAACGGAATGAATTTTGATCTGGAAGTTGCTCTGACCAATCACTTATTATCTGTGTGGTTTGATTGTCCAAGGGTCTTCCCTTATCTTTAAAGCAGGAATAGTTGTGTTGACCTCAGATAATTTTTGAGATTTTCAAATACTATATCATATATGAAATGCATACCCACAATGATCTGCCTGGTCTCCCTCCCTCCCTCCCTTCCTCCTTTCCTCTCTTTCTTCTGCCCTCCCATGCCTGTCCTTCCCTGGATCCATATGGCACAGCTACCACACCAATAAAACCTGCTCCTGTCCCCGGTCCAGGTTGGTGAGTTCCAGTGTGGACACTCAATCTAGTGACCCCAACAAGTCATTCACCAGCATTTTGTGCTTGAACCAGAATGAGTTCAGTTAGGCTTTCTCCCGTGGCTGAAATCCTAGGGTGTAACGTACAAAGGATGTTAGCTTTTTTAGGGGCTCATCTACATACAGCAGCCAGCAAATTCCCTCTTTTGCCTCAATGGTCAGATTTGATTTCTTCAAAGTGCCATAAAACATAGAATTTAAAAGTCTGACATAGTTTACAGGTTTCATAATTGCTTTTATTTTTAAGACATGTAGGATAAAAATCAGAAGTCAAAAGCAATCTATGTGATTTATCAGACGCTGTTTGTGGAGTATAAGAAAGGGAGAGACATAGACAGGGAGGTGGGAAGGAAGAACAGAGAGGCCGGCAGAGTGGAGAGGTGAGGATATAAGAAATAAAAAGTGACGACACGATTCTTGCTGGAGAATAAACAAGTCCATACAGCACCCACTCCAAGAGCCAGAACACATGTCCTTTCTCTCCCCTCTCCCTCCAGCTGAAGTCTAAAGCGCTTCTGGGAAGAGACAATGAAAACATCAGACGTCTTAGAGCCAGAAGGAAGTGCGAGCAGAAACGCGGTGATCCGGAGCTGGAACGCAACCACGAGGAGCCAGCAGACGGGGGAGGGCGACTGTTCTGCTGAGAAGTGCACCTTATAATTCAGAGAACTTAGTCACCAGACCCTGAGAACAGATAACGAGAGTGGGAGGCGGCGCCGAGGCGCAGCAGCGGGGAAACGTTCAATAAAGCTCTGCCGCTCCAGCATCAATCACAACGCCCTCCGCAGCGCCCAGCTTCTGGAACCTTCAGAAAACCAAAGAACCCACCAACGCAGTAAGCAGATGGATCCATGTTGTCTTTCGCAGAGCGCATACAATTAACACCGACGATGGCTTTTCACATGGGAAACTAATATTTTTAAGAAAAAAAAAAAAAACACCTACCACTAAGCATGATTATTCAGTGCTCATGGAAATACATCGAAGGTGGCTCTTTTGTGAAAATGACCACGTCCTGTCTAAACAGCCTCTTTCAAAAACCTCCTGAGTTTTAAAGTCCCTGGTAGCTCTAAACACAAACTTAAGAACAAGTGCATCAATGCTTTACCTGGCCCTATGAGGGACAAGTAAACACGAAAACAAATGTGGATGCTGCAGGTGGCTGTCCACACAAGGCTACAAGCACACGCACAATTTCATACTAATAGGAATTCTATACGGCATCATCACAATGAGGAGGCAAAATTTTAAGAATATCTGTAGAGACATTCACAGGTCTCCAACGCTCTACCCATAGACCACTCAAGGTGTGTGGACTGCGGCTGTAGGTTTGGGTTGCTGCTTCTCATTGTTGGTGTTGTACAAGAGGAACTGGCTGGGCAAGGGACAGACAGGAGGCAGCTATACTTCAGGAGTCCTTATATTCATGGGGGCAGAAGAACAACAAGCTAGAGACCCAGAAGGGAAAAGAGGGGACGTGAGGCCATTGAAAGAGAGAAGGAAGGGGGTGTTCAACATATTGTCATGGCTCCCAAGGAATGGAGAGCTGAGAGCAGAGAAGTGAGCAGTGGTTCCAAGTGGAAGCCACTCAGTACATGCATGTTAAGGTTTCCAGGGGCCTGGTCGGAACTGTCCTAGCATGGCAGCAAGTTTTTGTGCCTCACTGTTGAACACACCTCCAGAAGGAATATCAAGTTCTACTTCAAGTGGGATTGGCAATGGGGAGCTTGAACTTGTCAGAACAGCGCAGGGCCTTGTGGTATTCACCCAGGCTTTGTTTACTTGCCTGGAGAATGGCAGGTGATGTGAGAAGGGGAACGCAGGGCTCCAAACGAACCTCAGAGCAGACTGACACAAAGACCCCGATGAAAAACAGCAGAAGGCAAAAATTAATTCTGGAAATGTTTTTATAAATCCTACCGGCTAAAATGAAATGAGCTTCCAAAGAGAAAACGATGAAGTCAGAGATAAGGTTTAGAAAAGCCATTTCAAATAATTGCGATGTTCTCTGTAAACAGAAGTGAGCAGCCTGGCTCTCAGAGTAAACGGCCATTTACAGCTGTCCTCGCCTTGCACAGCCACCTGCACGGCGGCCCAGATTGCACGTGGCCGTTTTGCCCTCGCACTCTGCAGCCTGCCCAGAGACACAGGACTTTCCTACAAAACAGTTGAGTCAGATCGTGATTGAAGATCAACACATTTATATTATTGTCACACTGAGGTTTCATTTTTTTCTCCCAGCACAAAGTATTCTGAAAGAGAATGGAAAATTACCCCTGTTTGCTTCAAAGAGCCGTGCTGAGTTCCTCGAAAGATGGAGCACTTTAGTGTTGCCCAGGGCAACGGATTCAATTCCCAGAGATCCTGCCTGTGACTGACAGCTGGAGAAAGGTAAAGTTTACTTGTAATGGATTTAAGATTGGGTTACAATAGGTCCTAGAAAGACAGAAAGCAGTTAAGAAATCAACAGCAGATCTTAGATATGTTGAGTTAGTTGGGAGTAGGCTATTGCATAAGTTTGCATTCTTAGGAAAATTTGCATGCAAGCTATTGGATAACTTCTAAGAAAAAAACTGACCCAAGCCAAAGAAATAACTAAACAAATCCAACTAATGCATTTCACAGACGTCACTACATAAAATTACATCCAAAACATTCTATCATAAGGCTCCCCGACTAGGATAAAATAAGTCAGATGTAAGTGTTTAGTAGATGGTAGGGCAACAGACAGTGGAAAATACACTTTGGAAATTTCACTGAATCCCTCCACACACCAAATTATATATGTATAATTTTACAGATCCATTATTGGATGTGAATATAATTATTATCATTTTGTTGGTTTACTTTCCTTTTGGAGAAAATAAGCAACTGGTAAAACTTTCAAAGATGTGATTGTCAAACACTCATCTCCAGAGAGTAATTTGCTAGCTAAGCCTGCTGTTTGACAGCAATCCCTACTGAGTCACAGAGAGATTCTGATTTCGGATTTCACCCAGGGTTGATCAGAAGCCATGGAAAATAACTGCAGTACTCACGTCTTCAGGATTGTGCTATATATTTTTTCTGACATACAGCTGGGTAATTTGTCTGACTGTAATCCTTTTATAACATGTATATACTTATATCTTAAATTGTCCCTTAGCATTGTATTTCTCTTAATTTGTTTCCATTTCTGAACCTTTCTAGCTTGAATGCCTTTGAAGATCAGAATATATCTATTTTGCACTGCTAGCCAGGTTCCTGGCACACTGGTTGGTAGCACACAATTAATGTGTCTTGAATGAATAAGTAACTTTAAGTTTTACTAATCTTCACAAATCAACAGCTAATACAGTTTTAGAAAGCCATCAAAGGGGATGAGAATGTGTTCACATCCCGTTTTGGCATAAGGATGATTTAGAGCAAAAGGCAATTGAGAATCAATAGATGAAGGAACAGCTCTCCCCTATCTGCCTGAAATAGGGTAAAAATTTTCCCTTTGTGGAGGTACCTCTCATACCCCACATCCTGGCTCTATACCAAAAAATGAAGAGCAGTTGTTATCACTGTAAATGGGGAATCAACACAGACATATGTTTTTATAAACAGATCGTAGTTTAAAAAAACTTTATTTCCATTTGTTTTCTCATATATTTCATAGTCATTGCTCCATGATTTGTCATCCCCTGAAGTCCTAATCACCTTTCCTTTGTTCAAAGGCTGTGTAAGCCCTCTGTTCTGCTCCTTTGAGTTTTTCTTCTTTTGTGTGAACACCCACATGAAGAAATAGCTTTAAAAATCGATAGTCTGTCTTTTGTCACTTCAATTGCAATCCCCACTACTGAACACATGAGATTGGAGGAACGTGTCCCTCTCCCCAATACCAGATATTTATTCTTATTTCTTATTATACCCTTCAAAAAAATCGATGTCCTGACTTTATTCATTTTACTTTGTATGCCTCATTTCTTCTTTTAGCATTTCAAAGTATAGTGTAGAAGCAATAAACTCTTCCTTTGATTGTGGGACTCTCTCAGAAGATTTTTCCTTCCTGTTAATATCTCAACCTAAAAAATTTAGCTCAAAGGGTTTCTGCTTCTTAGCCTTTGCTTTATTACTTCTTCTAATTTCTATAACTTGGGGACTGCAAAGTACATTTTCACATTTATTTGTTTATTATTTATTCTGTCACTTTCACTGTTTTGGAGACTGGTCGTGATGCAAGCAGACAGATAGGATAAGATTGATTAGATTTGTAAGCTGAAGTCCATGCGGTCCAGCACGCCCCTTGTGTGATCTCCTGCCCCTATGTGACCCCACCTGTATGCCCACCTGCCAATCAGGCTACATAACCACGCCCCTTAGAAAGTGGATCAAAGGCCTGGAACACACGTTTCCTTTCTCTGCCCTGATTGGCCTTTTGTTGCCCTTGCTGCCTGTGCCTTCGGGGTTGTGGCCTTCGAGAACCCCACTCCCTGCTTTCCTCCTGCATGCTTCCTGCACATGTCTCGCTCCTGGCCTGCTCTCTGCTTGGTATGGACCCCAACTTAGCCTCTAGACTTTTCTTTCTCCCTTAGATAAGGCCCTCGCTCTCCTATACATTTCTCTCACTGAATAAAATCCTTAAAGCGTACCATGTTGTCTGGTCTCTTTGAGCCAGTATTCAGAATTCCTCTCTGAATAGGAGGCAAGAGCCCACAAAGCTTATTAATTTTGGGAAATGTTAATGAGCAAAACGGAATCAGTTGGTTATAAATTTGGTGAAGCAATTTTCTCCTTTCCAAAACCCTCATGTTTGTTTAGGTATGTGTGGACCAGTATCTCAGAAAGGATCTCTGGCAAAGGAGCGCCCTCCATGTGTCTGTCACTCACTCACTGCTAAAGTATAATTTTTAAAAAGTTCAAAACATGACTGTCATTCCTGTCCATCACCCTTCTGGCACTGATCAACAAAAATAAATCCTATTAGTGCAACTCATGCAGAACAACCTAGAGATCTTGTGTGAACAAGAATCAAAAACCGAAACAACACACACTCTCACACACACACTCGATAAAACAAAAATAGTAGAGAGGGTAAAAGAACCTACAGAAACAGAAAGTCAGCAGAGTCAACATTGGACAGGTTTGGGGTAATCACCGTGGGAGCCGAGAAAAGACACAGCAGGCTGCCATGGCTCACTAGGTACTCTTCCCACCAGTCTTTCTGATGGGCCCACTGAGCATCCTACTACAACACTCACAATTCCTAAGGTACACTTTTATGATATCGAAAAAAGTATAAAAAATGAACATGTGTTCAAAATGTTATACAATTTATAATCCACGTGGGAACCAGCGACATAATAAGATCTGGTCAGAGTCAGGGAAGATATAAATCTGAGCAGTGAGTTAAGAACACGAAAATAAATGCGCTAATAAATATAAAACATGTTAATACCCTATGGTTCAATAAACTATAATGTTAGAGATTAGTTTTTCCATGCCAGGCAGAAGTGAATGGTTTTTGTAGTAAAACAAAACTTATTTGCATTGTTGAACTCTTTACTTAGTATAGAGTTGGTCTTCTGTGTATAAAGTTAATCGAGGGGCTGGCAATGTGGTGCAGTAGGTTAATCCTCTGCCTGCAGTGCTGGCATCCCATATGGGTGCCAGTTCTAGTCTTGGCAACTCTTCTTCTGATCCAGCTCCCTGTTAATGCACCTGGGAAAGCAGTAGAAGATGGCCCAGCGCTTGGGCCCCTGCACCTGCATGGGAGACCTGGAAGAAGTTCCTGACTCCTGGCTTCAGATCAGCACAGCTCCAGCCATTGCGGTCAATTGGGGAGTGAACCAGCAGATTGAAGATCTCTCTCTCTCTCTCTCTCTCTCTCTCTCTCTCTCTTTCTCTCTCTCTCTCTGCCTCTCCTTCCCTCTCTGTGTAACTCTGACTTGAAAGTAAGTAAATAAATCTTTAGGAAAATTAAGTTCATCGAAAATGGAACTTAGTAGAGAATGGGACTGGGAATAGGAGAGGGAGGAGGAGGAGGGGTGAGAGAGTGAGTGGGAGGGCGGGTATGGTGGGAAGAATCACTATATTCCTAAAGTACTTATGAAATGCATGAAATCTGTATTCCTTAAGTAAAAGGTTTCTTTGGGCAAAAATTAATTAAAAACTTATTTGTATCACTGTGGGAAAGACTTATTTACATTTCTATCAGTTTTCTAGGAGATAACTTCTGACCCAGATAAGAGAAAGGGAAGGTACAAGGCCTGTAGAATCAAATAACCCCCCAAGGGTCTGCTGGCCCTTTGCTCAGGGCCACTCAGAAATTGCTTTTGCCTATTTCTAAACCTTGTACAATTTTCCCGACATCCTTTTAGAATTGCATTTTCTTCCCCTCCCTTGTCACTCTCCTCCTTTCCTCTTTGGACATCTGTTGATCATTTGCTGTGTTCTAGATCACAGGAACCCACAGTCCTTTCTGTGATGAGGGGAATGTTTTTGGGCTCTCCAGCAGGCAGTCACTGACCACAGAGAAGGCCACTGATCGTGGGAATGTGGGTGGAGAGACTATGAGATTTTTACCTTGACTTAATTTCAGTTGATTTCAATCTACACCACCACATATGGCAGTGGCTGCTGGAAGGGCAGGCACAATTCTAGAGACTGTGGCGTTCGTCAGTATGTAAGGAGCTGTTTCTACTGTCTCCTGTCCTTCTCTCCCTGAAAGGCTTATGTTTGTAGGGCAGCTAAGACAGACTGGAAGAACTATCACCCCAGAAGGTCTCAGATGAGTGCTCTACCAGGTTCTTCAAACTCAGGGGAGATTACGTCTGGCTTTAGATAACGTTGGGGTAAGATTTGCCAAGACGTCCGGGAAAGACATTCTGGCAAGAGAACAAATAAAGAGGCAGAGAAGTGTGATGTGTGTTCAGTGGGTAGGCGTTGACTGGACAGCCAGAGCCCAAAACTCCGGATAGGCCAGAGCATGAAGTTGTGAAATCTCAGGGTGGCAAGAACGGGGCTTGGGGGAAAAAAGAGGCTATTGAAAAAAGTCTTGAAAGTCATTTACAAATCTGGGATTTTCTCCTATAAATTAAGAGAAATCATTGAAGGCTTTATGCTGAAGTGACATGACCAGATACATTTAAATTTTTTTTCTTTATTTATTTTGTTTATTTGAAAGGCAGAGGCAGGCAGGCAAACAGACAGAATTCCCATCTGCTGGTTCATTCTCCAAATGGTTGCAACAGCCAAACTGGGTCATGCTGAAGCCAGGAGCTTGAATCTCAACCCAGGTTTCCCATGTGGGTGGCAGGGAGTCAATTACTTAAGCCATTATGTGTTGTCTTGTAGGATGTGCATTTCCAAGAAGCTGGAATCGGGTGTAGAGCTGAGACTCCATCCCAGGCACTCTGATACGGGACATGAGCACCACAAGATGTCTTATCCACTATGCCAAATCTCTGACACAGATGCTTATTCTTTTTAAAAATATTTCATTTATTTATTTGAGAGGTAGAGTTACAGACAGTGAGAGGGAGAGAGAGAAAGGTCTTCCATCTGTTGGTTCACTCCCCAAATGGCTGCAATGGCCGGAGCTGCACTGATCCTAAGCCAGGATCCAGGAGCTTCTTCTGGGTCTCCCATGTGGGTGAAGGGGCCCAAGCACTTGGGCCATCTTCTACTGCTTTCCCAGTCCATAGCAGAGAGCTGGATCGGAAGTGGAGCAGCCGGGACTTGAACCGGCGCCCATATGGGATGCCAGCACTGCAGGCAGAGGATTAACCACTGCGCCAGGACACCGGCCCCCAGATGCTTATTTTTAAAAGTCTTCATAGTGACAAAGGGAGAGCTGGGTTGGAAGGTGGTAGCCAGTAATGTTCAGGATATGTGCTGGAGGCTTTTCCAACTGTGGGTGTCAGAGATAATGAATCCGTCATCAGAATAGTGCTACCAATAACACGGAGTTACATCCAATTAGAACTTCTATAGCTCAGGAATGTGCTTAATTTTTTGTAAATTCAAATTATATGGTTTATGGTCATTGAAGGGTACTTCAAGGGTATGGAAAAAAGAATTAAAAGAAAAGCTTATTTTTGTACAACAACATTTTGGATTCCATGCACAATTTCTTCATAATATGCAATTTTCAGGAACTGTTTGAACACCCCTCAAATGCATGGAGTACAAATATGTTTTTGCACAAAAATAAACTTAGCTCTTCAATGCTTCCCATGAAGTATTCTCATATACTTTGTAACATTTTTCTCAAGCACTTTTCAGGCGGAAGGAAAGATGGGGTGAATTTAGTCATGGCCACCTTGGCTTTGACCGTAAATAAGAGACAGAACTATTTTAGGTTCTGGACCAGCTTTCTTGCCTGGGTAAAACTCTGAAGAGTTAATTTTGTGGAAGCATTCGGATTTCCTTTTCCCTGTGTACATGGCTAGCATGCCGAAGCCCGCAGTGGCGGCTCAAGTCTTTGGCCTCTGCATGCCTCTTTGGAGGACACTTCTGATAACACTATGATTCCACACAGATAATCCAAGACGATTTCCTTATGTGAGATAGGCGAATTGGCAGCTTTGATTCTATCTGCATCTTCAACTCCCATCTGCCATCTCCCCAGAGTCCTTAACCATAGTCAACCGGCAAAATCCCTTCTGACTTAGAAAGCATATTTGCAGATTCCTGGGATTAGTATGTCAGCATCTTCGAGGAGACATAATTCTGACTACCACAAGTATGTGTGATTTAGTTTAATGCCTTTGATGGTACCCAGGGAGGCTGACTTTGCAAAGGATAAGCATGGAGTGAAAGGGAAAAAGCACAAACTTGGGCAGTCAGAGGAGACACCGATGAATGTAGAGGACTACTTTGAACCTGCGATTCTCTCTGGGACATTGCGATTTGAAGAAACTTTTAGGACAGGAGGTGACAAGATGTTGAGAGTGTTGTTATCCCAGGGTAAGGTCAGACAGCACTTGCTTCATCTGTCCTGGGAGCCAGTCATTTACAATATCAAATGATTAACTGGCCATATATATTTAAAACTAGCTCCCACATTAAGTTGATTTTTTAAAAAGAGAGAAAATGGAGACCAGCGCTGTGGCATAGAGGGTAAAGCCATTGCCTGCAGTGCTGGTCATATGGGTGCTGGTCTGAGTCCCGGCTGCTCCACTTCCAATCCAGCTCTCTGCTATGGCCTGGGAAAGCAGTAGAAGATGGCCCATGTACATGGGCCCCTGTGCCTGCATGGGAGACTTGGAAGAAGCGCTTGGCTCCTGGCTTCAGATGGGCCCAGCTCCAGCCATTACGGCCAACTAGGGAGTGAACCAACAGATGGAAGACCTCTCTCTCTGTAGATCTGTAGATCTGCCTTTAAAATAAATAATAAAAAACTCTTTGAGAGAGAGAGAGAGAGAGAAGAAGGTGCCGGCATTTGGGAAAAGTTTTCAATTAGCAATAATCGCACCTCGGATAAACCTCATTGGCTATGATATACTGCCGCTGTGCAAATCTGGGGTTGGTATTTGGTATAGCAGTTAAATTGCTGCTTAGGACGCCTGCATCCTGTATCAGAGTGCCTGGCATCAAGTCCTGGCTCTGCTTCTCATTTCATTTTCCTGCTAATGTGCACCTTGTAGTGTAGATGACAGCTCAAGTAGTTAGGTTTCTGCTACCCACATGAGATGAGAGACCTGGATTGAGTTCTGGGCTGCTGACTGCAAAGTGGCCTAGTCCTGGCTGTTGTGAGAATTTAGGGAGTGAACCAGTAGATGGAAAGTTATCTCTCTGCCTTCCAAATAAAAGTAAATAAATAAATTTTAAAATAAATAAAAGAGAGAAAAGCTAGAAGCCCACTATAAATTGCATTCCAACTACGTGCACAGAGATTCCATGTATTCATTATGGAATATCAAGCATATATATCAGTGGAAGCTCATTTTTGAAAAGATACACTTTTGTTTCAGCTAAAAAGGAAATCATTCTATGGCCCATTCATTTGTCTTTTTTTTTTTTTTTTTGCTGTTGTTTAAACCTTTACCACCTCCTTCAGTTAAAACTGCAACAAATCCAGCTAAGATCTTCTGGGCAACATTGAGTTTCTTAATTTGAATGCAATTATGGAAATATGTTCATCTGGTGAAAATGCATAGCACTGTACAGTAATGATGTGTGTGCTTTCCTCTATGTGTGCTATGCTACTACAAATTTTTAAGCTATGATATGTAAATTATATTTTAATTTTCAAAGGAGAAAGAAAGAGTGAAAGTCCTCAAAAGCCAAGTCATTGTAAAAACAAAGAACAGCAACTATAAGGGAAGCATATCATAGCTATTATTAACATGTCCCAAAGAGTCATATTAATTAAATCAGCATGGTAATGGCAGCAAAGTAGACCAATAAAACAGAGAGGAGAGATCAGAGGCGGACCCGTGTATATAAGAGACCTTAATACATGGTAAAAATGGAACCACAAATAAAAAGGGAAAAAATAAAAATTTTAATAGCTACTCTTAGGAACACTAGAAGGCCATTAGAGGAAAAATAAACCTAATTTACCACCTGGCACCACAAGAGTGGGAAATGAAAATGACAATCTTGACCTTATGTAGTCATAGGCTAATGTGTGTGTCTATCTTAATTTTCAACAACAAAAAAGTTTAAGGTAAAAATAATTGTTTTGAATAGTCAAAAGCTTATAGGATAAGATAAAGAAAATATTTTTGTATTGCTTCTTAGTGCACATGTTAAGCTGTGTTAATATGAAACAATAAAAAAGCTTAAAAATGTACGTTTATAAAACAAAAGATTTACAGTAAATTAAGATTAACTGCTTATTGAAGAAAGAAGATACGAAATGAGTTGAATGTCACGGAAGTGTGCACTGTTTACAGCAGTGAGCTGTCATGTCTGAGGCCTCTGCCTTCACTCACCACTCACTCCCTGACACATCCAGAGCAGCTTCCAGTTCTTCCGGCCCCCTTCACTCTAAGTGTGCCGCTGTTTACCCTTCCTATGATACTTTACTGTACCTTTCCTATGTCTAGGTACGTGTAGACTCACAAATGATGGCCATTTTGTAATTGTCTACAGTATTCAGTTTAGTAACATGTAGTGCAGGTCTGGAGCTAGGAACAATAGGTTCCATCATGTACTACACACTCAGGCTGTATCACCTATGCTTGTGTAAGTACCCTCTGTGTTTGCACAATGACACAATTGCCTAGCAACACTTTTCTTCGGCTGTATATTTATCATTAAAGGGTACATGACTGTTGCAGATGTGATTAATCTTAAGGTCTTTAGGTGGAGAGATTATTTAGATTATCCAATGTAACCACAATGGTGCTTACAGAGGAAGGAAGGTGGAGTCAGGTGGGAGGAGTGGGAAATGGGATGACGGAAGTGGACACTGGAGGGATGCAGTCTGAAAGTGGAGGAAGGGGCCTGCTATGGTGTGAATGATGCTCTTCCCTCCAAACTTCATATGGAAGCTTAACCTCCAATGCAATAGTATCAAGAAGGGAGGATGTGAGGAAGGCTTAGGTCATTGTATAAAAGGGCTCGCGGGAGGGCATTTGCCTCTTTATGGTCCTACTGCCGTGTGGCGACATAGCACTCCTCCCCTGCACAGGATGTAGCAACAAGTGCCACCTTGGAAATGGACACAGAACCCTCCCCAAACCTGCTGGCACCTTCACCTTGGACTGCCAGACTCCATAACTATGAGAAATACAGTTCTGCTTTTTATTCAATTATCCAGTCTGTAGCCTTTTGTTAAGTAGCACAAACAGACTAAGACAGGGCCACAAGCTAAGAAACAAAGGTATCCAGTTCAAGCTAAAGAAGGCAAACAAACAAAAAACCATGCTCACCAGCAGAACCTCTAAGGAACCAGCCCTGCCAACACTGACTTCAACCCAGTGAAACGTCTTCTGCCCGCCAGAACTACAACAGAGTGAATCTTCATTGACCTAAGCCAATGAGTGTGGGGTCAGGGGTCACAGCAGAAACGGGGCACTACAGCTGGTCACCACCTTGAGATGTCACACCAAAGACCTCCTGCTCAAAAGAGCCAAAGGGCTTTCCCATCCCCCCCTCTTTCTTAGCCTCTCTTGGGAGGTTGCCAGGTATGGTCGTGGGAAGAACATGGGTTTTAGACCGGGAGAACCCAGACCTGATTCTAATTAGTGTTTCCATGCAAGAGTTCTTTCTCGACATTTCTCAGAAAATGTATGTTTTTTCCAAATCCTGAGGAAGATAAGTTGAGAAATTAGGGAGTGGTTATAATTCTCCATCACAAATCAAAGTGTAGCAACACAGAGGCGCATTTACAATCAAACCAGTCAGTCTTGATTGACTGTAACCCGCCATGTTAAATGTGCCATGTGTGTTTCTGGCCTTGTCTGCCACCAACAACGAGTCATTCTGGCATGTCAAATGAATATGCAGAAGTTTATACACATTGTATGCTTTATTTAAATGCTGTGAATGCTCTTCCAAGAAGGAAGTTTAAAAGCAAATGAGTGCTTAAGTTGGCAGTTTCTCCGTGGGATTCTTAGCAGTCCTGCTCACCTTACTAGGAAATCCAAATGTTACATTATTTGAATCTCTCTAAATGCGGCTGGCTGGCACTTTCCAGTGTCAGAACACTCACTATACTTCACTAATGCTACTAAATTTAGTACTTTTGATTTATTAAATGAAATTTTTATATATCCATGATAATGACTAAAATCCATGAAAAACTGTTGGAATTATTTTTGGAATAACTTATCAGATTGGAAAGTCCTAAGAAATTCTATAAATTATGATATCTCATTCCTGAACCTCAAAATTACTATTGGTCAAGAATCTGGAAACACTAGTTCAAATCTCTGTCCTATCATTTTTCTGGTTGCACAATTGTGGGTAACTTATTATTTTAAGCTTAGGTGTTTCTATCAATCAAAAGGGGGCAATAATATTACGCAGGTTTGTGGTAGGGATTAAGTAAGATTGTATATGCCGGGTGGCGCCGCGGCTCAATAGGCTAATCCTCCGCCTAGCAGCGCTGGCACACAGGGTTCTAGTTCCGGTCGGGGTGCTGGATTCTGTCCCGGTTGCCCCTCTTCCAGGCCAGCTCTCTGCTGTGGCCAGGGAGTACAGTGGAGGATGGCCCAAGTGCTTGCGCCCTGCACCTGCATGGGAGACCAGGAGAAGCGCCTGGCTCCTGGCTTCGGATCAGCGCAGTGCGCTGGCCGCGGAGGCCATTGGAGGGTGAACCAAAGGCAAAGGAAGACCTTCCTCTCTGTCTCTCTCTCTCACTGTCCACTCTGCCTGTGGGGAAAAAAAAAAGATTGTATATGCCATGTGCCCAAGACATAAGTGTTCAAACAAGCAATTCAAGGAAATACAGAAGTACATTTTTGTCACCTTGAATTTGGTAATAGATTCTTAGATATAACACCAAAAACATGAACAACTGAAGACAGATAAACTGTACTTCATCAAAATTAAAAACATTTTTGTGCATCAAAGGACATTATCAAGAAAGTAAAAAAACACAATAGAATGGGGAAATATTTGTAAATTATATATCTGATAAGGAATATGTTTATACATACTCATATCGCCAGAATATATAAAGAATTCCTAACTCAACAACAAAAACACAAACAACCCAATTCCAAAAAAAAAAAAAAAAAATAGCCAAGGAGACTTCCAGTTTCCCATTCCATATATAAAGGTCTTAGAAGTTGCCGATCTATTTGAACAAGTGAAAAGCTGAAAAATCAACAACCAATGAGTAAGGTCATAGCTCCTGGCCCAGGTTCTTTGGCTCACTTGCAAATAGAAATTGACAAGAGGCCAACATGCAACCCAGACAAGGTTTATTGAGGGTGCATGCGCACGCAGCTGCGAGAGCACAGCTGGCTGTACTTACAAACTGAGCAGGTGCTTTGAAGTGGTTGGGTAAGTGGGCAGTCTTCCCTCGGCACACAGCACTTCAGTTTGCGCCTGGCTTTTTCTTTTCTTTTCTTTTCTTTTCTTTTTTTTTTTTTTTTTTTTGCACGGGTAAGTTGAAAATCGAGGTGGTGCTCACTCTTGCCAGCCAGGCAGGTCACTTATCAATACACCGGGCTATTCAGGGGCAGGCATGCAGTGAGGGAAGTCCCTATCAGGGCGGTAGGAGATCTTTAGTGGTTAGGGTTTGGCCACCTCTTGCTCCGGATTGGTTTGGAGCCGGAGATGGATACTGAGGTGGGGAGATGGATGCACATCAGAAGGATTTAGAGAGGCTTGCCTCTGTGCTGTCAGGACAGGACACAGCACTGCCCCAGAAACTGGACAAATGAACAAAGAGCTTGCCACTCACAGCAGAACCTCCTCCACGCAGATACTCCTCCAGATCTAGCTGTAACTGACAACTGCTAGAGGCTGGGTGCGCACAAGTCTGAGAACTAAAAACTCCAAGAGGACCCAGTACTAGGGGCCCCCTTTTGTGAGTGTCACCTCTAGCAGTTTGAACAAGTCCTCGAGTAGATACTGGAGAAAAATCCCAGCCCTGCTCTGGCAAGGGGAGGGGAGAAGGAACCATTTTGAAAAACACAGGCTTTCTTAATAAGGCATGCCCTTGTCAGGGAGCTCAAGTGAGCTAAACAGAGCCTAATCTGCGAGGGTTTGATCAAAGTGTAAAGGACGGGAAAGGAAAACTGGGCAACAGTGTGAGGCACTGGCTCACTCAGACCGAGACCCAAACAAAGGACTGTAAAATGCATGCTCTCCCTGTACGCTTAGCGCCACACGACCACAGGCTTGTTGATGGCTTTTCATTCTGCAACAAATGAACAAGTGCAGCACTTCCCGCCAGTTGGCAGGCAAGGAGGAATGGATGAATCTCGACTGTAACACTCGTTGATCTGAAATAGACCCAGCAGACAGAAAATCAGTGAGGATACAGTTGAACACACCACCACTGTCAATCAACTGAAATTAATTGACATCATAGACTATACAACAGCAGAATACATACTTTCCTTAATATCCCATGTAACATTCACTGAGAGACTATATTGGGGCCATAAACACACCCTGACAAGTGTAAAAGGATAAAAATCATAAAATACGTGCTTTTAGACCATATTGAAATTTTACTAGAAATTTATAACAGAAGATACATGGAAAATGCCAAAATGAGTCAAAGAACAGTAATGAGAGAAAATTTAAAATAGTTTGAACTAAAAATGAAAACACAACAAAATTTTGGGCATGAGAAAACAGTGCCTCCAGGGAAGTTGATAACATTGAATGGATAGGTTAGAAGTTAAGAAAGACCCAAATTCAATTACATAAGCTTTCATTTTAGGGAACCAGGAAAAGAAGAGCATTTATTTATCTTTTTTTAAAGATTTATTTTATTTATTTGAAAGGCAGAGTTACAGAGAGAGGGAGAGACAGAGAGAGAGAGGTCTTCCATCTGATGGTTCACTCCCCAAATGACTGCAGCAGCCGGAGCTGTGCCGATCTGAAGCCAGGAGCCAGGAGCTTCTTCTGGGTCTCCCACACGTGTGCAGGGGCCCAAGGCCTTTGGCCATCTTCTACTGCCATCCCAGGCCATAGCAGAGAGTTGGATCAGAAGAAGAGCAGCTGGGACTAGAACTGGCGCCCATATGGGATGCCGGCACCGCAGGCTGCTGTACCACAGCGCCGGCCCCAGAAGAGCAATTTAAGTCACAAGTAAGCAGAAGAAAAGAAACAATAAAAAATTAAGATGAAATCTGAAAACAGGATGTCAGTAGAAAAAAATCAATGAAACAAAAAACTGGTTATTTGAAAATTTCAATAAAATCAGTAAGCTTTAACCAAGCTAAGGAAAAAAAAAAAACCACAAATTGATAAGATTAGATATGAAAGAGGGGACGTTGCTACAGATCCCATAGACATTAAGAGAATAATAAAGGAATATTATAAACAAATCTATGCCTACAAAATTTGATAATGTAGGTGAAACATACCAATTCTTGGAAAGACAATCTCTCCAAACTCACGTAACAAGAAACAGCCAATTTGGATAAGCCTTTATCTATTAAAGAAATTGAATCCTGCCAACACCAAAAGCAGCAGACCCAGAGGGTCCACAGGTGAATTCTACCAGATATTTAAAGGAAGAGATTTAATGATCTTTTACAATGTTTTTCAGAGGAAAGCAGCAGAGGTAGTACTTCCTAACTCACTCTATGAGGGCAGTATTATTCCAGGAATAAAACCAGAAAAAGATGTTACAAGAACATAAAACTACAGACCAGTATATCTCATGAATATAGATGCTAAAATTCTCAACAAAACATCAGCAAATTGAACTCAACACTGTCTAAAAGGAATTCAACACCACCACCACCAAGTAGGATTATCTCAGGTATGCAAAATTGGTTCAACATTTGAAAATCTGGGAAAGTTGTGGGAGGAGGGAGGAAGAGTACAAGGAGGTTGGATAAAGGGTGCCGAATCAGAGTTAGATAAATGTGTCAGGGGCCAGCACTGTGGTGCAGCGGGTTAACACCCTGGCCTGAAGCACTGGCATCCCATATGGGCGCCAATTCGAGACCCGGCTGCTCCACTTCCGATCCAGCTCTCTGCTGTAGCCTGGGAAAGCAGTTGAACATGGCCCAAGCCCTTGGGCCCCTGCACCCACATGGGAGACCTGGAAGAAGCTCCTGGCTCCTGGCTTCGGATCGGCGCAGCTCTGGCCATTGCAACCTACTGGGAAGTGAACCAGCAGATGGAAGACCTCTCTCTCTCTCTGCCTCTCCTCTCTCTGTGTAGCTCTGACTTTCAAATAAATAAATAAATCTTTAAAAAAATGTGTTAGGTTCTATTACTATTTCATGTGACAGTGAGGCAGTTATGTAATATATGCTGTATAAATTATGTAATATATACTGTATAAAAAACTGGGGGAGAGATGGGTGTAGACTTCAAACGTTGGGGAAGGATGGTGAAGTCCAGATGCCAATTGCCAGATCCAGTTAGTTCATGTCATACGCATGTGTTGAAATACTGCACTGTGCCCCATAAACCTGTACAAGTATTTCATATCATTCAAAACTTTATAAAAATTTTAAAATGAAAATCAATTGATGTAATCTCTTATACCAATAAGCTAAAGAACAAATCACATTGTCACCTCAATAGATGCAGAAAAAGCAGTTGACAAAATTCAATACCAATTTATGATAAAAAATTAAGTGAATGAGTACTACAGAGAGAATTTCCTCAATTTGGTAAGATATATGCAAAAAGATACAGCTAACATCATACTTCATGGTCAGAAACTGGAAACCCCCTCTAATATCAAACAAGGTGAGAATGTCTCCTTTTACCTGTCTTTTTCAGTGGGCATTTCTTAGCTAATGGAATAAGACAAAAAAGGGAAATAAAAGATGTGCACATTATGAAGGAATATATAAAACTGTGTTCACAGACGACATGATTTTCAATAAAGAAAATCCAAAAGAATCAACAAAAAGACTTCTGGAACTAATAAGCAATTATAGCCATTTTGCAGAATATGAGATTTAAAAAGTACATCAATCATATTCTTGTATATGAACAATGAACAAATGGAAGTTTAAATTAGAAATACATTACTGTTTATATTAACATCCCCAGAAATGAAATACGTGGTTATAAAATTAACAACATAAGCACAAGATTTATATTTAGAAAAGCACAAAACCCGATGAAAGAAAACAAAGAATCAAATAAAAGGAGAGATATTCTGTATTCACAAGGAAGAAGTTTCAATATCAGTAAGATAGCCCTTTCCAACTTGATAGATACAGTCAATGCAAACAAAATCTTAAAAAGTTTAGTGGCTATTGGCAGATTGATTCTAAAGTTTATATGGAAAGGCAAAAATCCAGAATAGGAGAGCAAGGATGGAGGACTGACACTACCTGACTTGAATCCTTACTATAAAGTTACAGTGATGTAAAGGTAAAAGAATAGGCCAATAAATCAAGGGAACATAACAGACAACCCAGGATAGATCCACTTAGGTACAGTCAACTGATCTCTGACAAAAGAGAAAAGGCCAAAATGAAGCAAATTTTTTCGACAAATGATGTTCAAACTACTTCACAAAAATCAACTAGTGGGTCTCAGACCTAATTGTTAAACAATACTATAAAAATCCCTGAAAATAACATGGGGAAAATGTAGATGACCTTGGATTTGTTGGTCACTTTCTAAATACAACATCAAAGACACTAGAAAAGAAAAAATTTATAAGATGGGTTTCAATAGAAAAAATTCATAAGATGGGTTTCAATAGAAAAAATTCATAAGATGGGTTTCAATAGAATTGAAAATTATTGCTGGGTCTGGCGTTGTGGCATAGTAGGTAAAGCCACCTCCTGCAGTGTTGGCATCCCATATGGGCACTGGTTCAAGTCCTGGCTGCTCCACTTCTGATCCAGCTCTCTGCTATGGCTTGGGAAAACAGTAGAACATGGCCCAAGTCCTTGGGCCCCTGCACCCACGTGGGAGACCCAGAGGAAGCCCCTAGCCCCTGGCTTCAGATCAGCACAGCTCTGACTGTTGCAGTCATTTGAATAGTGAACCAGCAAATTGAAGACCTCTCTCTCTGCCTCTCTGTAACTCTGCCTTTCAAATAAATTTAAAAAAATCAGCGTCTTAAAAAAATTATTGCTATGAAAAACACAGTTAAGAGAATAAGATAAGCCACAGAATAGGAGAAAATAATTCATAAAATCTTATCTGATATGGGATTTGTATCCAAAACATACCATTAAACTCTTAAAAATCAACAGTAAAAAAAATGGACAATCTAAATAAAAAAAAAAATGGGCCAAGGCTCTTAACAGACACCTTACCTAAGAAGATCAACATATTGTATATAAGCCATATCAGATGTCATCAGGGAAATGAAAAATAAAGCCCAACTCCAGACAGAACACTGACGACACCAAATACTGGAGAAGATGTACAGCAACAGGAACTCTCATTCATTGGTGGCCAGAATACAACACAGTGTGGACTTTAGGAGGACTGCTTGGTGGTTTCTTACAAAACTAAACACAGTCTTACCATCTGATCTGGTCTGGTAATTGTTCTCTTTGGTATTTACCCAAAGGAGCTGAAAATGTATACCTACACAAAAACCTATACGTCTAAGTTTATACCAGCTTTATTCATAATTGCCAAAAGTTAGAAGCTAGCAAGATGTCCATCCACAGAGGAATGAACAAATCAACTGTGTTAAAAGCCAATGAGCCATCAAGCCCTGAAAAGACAAGAGGACACTTAAACACCCATCGCGATGTGAAAGAAGCCCATCTGAAAAGACCACACACGACATGACATTCTGGAAATGGCAAAACTGTGGGCACAATGACAAGATCAGTGGTTGTCAGAGGTTAACGGGGAGGAATGCATGGAGGCAGGGCACAAAGGATTTTCAGGGCAGTGAAACTATTCTGTAGGATACTATAATGGTGGCTACCTGTTATTATTCATGTATATAAAGCCATAGACTGTACACCATCAAGAGTGTTATAATGTAGCTAGAATGTGGCATTATGTGGAGTCCTAACATACATGCTAGATGATAATGGTCACTGTAGGCTCTCCCAGGGACTATTGATAATAGGGGAGGCAATAATACATGTATGAGGACAGGGGATGAAAGGAAATCTCTGAACTTTCCATTCAACTTTGCTGTGAATTTTAAGATGCTCTAAGATTAGTCTATTTTGTTTAATAGGTAAAGGATGTGAATAGATATTTCTACAAAGAGGAATCACAAATGGCCAATAAGCACATGGGAAGATCAGCATCCTTAATCATTGGAGCACATCAAATACACAGTTCCATACAATTTCACATCTACTTGGCATGACTACAAAAATAAACAAAAGAACAGAAACAAAGAGGAAAATAAGCACTTCATGAAACTGGAACGTTCCTATGTTGCTGGTGGGACTGTGAAGTGGTGCACCTTCTGTGGAAAACAGCTTTGAAATTCCTCAAGCAAACTAAACACAGCATTTCCATGTGACCCAGCCATTCCGCTCCTGGGTAGAAACACAGATGAACCGAAAGCAGGAACTGGACAGATACTTGTATTTCAACACGTATGCGGCAGAATCCCAGGAGTCACCAAGGTAGAAGCTACCCAATTGTGCATCACCACATAAGTGAATAAACACAGAATCAAATGGAATACAATGGAATATTGCTATTCAGCCATAAAAAGGAATGAAATATTGATTCCACAAAATGGACAACTCTTGAAAAACATCATGCTAAGTGAAACAGGTCAAACAAAAAGAACAAATATTATAAAATTCCACTGATATGAAGTATCTTGAATAGGGAAATTCATAGAAATGGGAAAGTCAGTTAGAAGCTTCCAGGGGTTGGGAGGAGACAAGAATGGGGAGTTTGTATTGTGGTTTTGAAAGAATGTTGAGCTCTGTTCGGTTCTTCAGGGCACTCTGGCCTCAGAATCAGCCCTTAAGGCATTTGGATCTGGCTGAAGAGCCCATGAGAGTATTTTAGGCATGGAAAGCCAAGACACTCTGGGGGAAAAAAAAAAAAACCTAAATGAAAGATCTCTGCAAGTGAGATCCCAGTGGAAAGAATGGGCCATCAAAGGAGAAGGTACCTTTCTCTGAAGGGAGGACAGAACTTCCACTTTGACTATGACCTTGTCTAAATAAGATTGGAGTCGGCGAACTCAAAAGGCTTCCAGAGCCTTGGCAACTCAAGACAAGACCTAGGGTGATTACTGACGCCATAAACAAGAGTGTCAAATTGTTAAGTCAACAACAGGAGTCTCTGTGCACTTACTCCCCACCTAGGATCTCTGTCCTTAATGTGTTGTACAATGTGAATTAATGCTATAACTAGTACTCAAACAGCACTTTTCACTTTGTGTTGCTATGTGGGTGCAAACTGTTGAAATCTTTATTTAATATATATTAAATTGATCTTCTGTATATAAAGATAATTGAAAATGAATCATGATGCGAATGGAATGGGAGTGGGAGCGGTGGATGGGAGGGGTGAGGGTGGGAGGGAAGTCATGGGGGGGAAGCCATTGTAATCCAAAAACTGTACTTTGGAAATTTATATTTATTAAGTAAAAGTTAAAAAAAAAAGATAAGCTTATTTTAATGAAAAAAAAGAAAGAAAGTTGAGATCCTGGCAGCTTAATAGAGTGAACGTTATTAATGCTACTGGATTATCCATTTAAAGATGGCTAAAATGACAAACTGTGTTAAACATGTTTTAACACACACACACACACACACACAAAACTGGCAGAACAGAATGTAAACAAAACTGCAGAGTTTAATAGAACAATGAGTTCAAAATGCAGCTTGAAACTTTTGTATCATCCTTCCTCTAGGGCAGAGACAGAAGTCCTGCAGGCCCCAGCTCAGTTTTCCCAGGGAAAAGAGACCTGGAGACGGGGCCTTTCTTGAAGATACTTATTTTGAGAAGGGATCCCAGGCAACAGGAGAACAGTGCAGAGAAGGGAACACAGCATGAGCACAGCCAGTCCGATAGAAAGTGTGGACTCCAGCAGCAGTCCCAGGGTCTGGGGAGAACGTGCATCAGGGTTGTCCTACCCGAGGAGCCAATAGCCTTTCTCACCCATCAGAGAGGGGTGTCCTTGAGGGAGCGTGCCTGCTCGTCTGGGCCATGCAGGATGGAGAGCCTGCTGGGGCCTTTTCTCCCATCCTGGCTACCACACCAGAGCAGTGCCAGGTAAGAGTGGGAGGACGACAGGCAGGCGTTCATCAAGCGCTATCTGGGATAAAAGCATGCCAGGCGGATGCAGGGAGGGCAACGAGAGAGGCTTCAGGCACACGGACGTGGGGTTATCATCCCTCCTGGGCAGCAAAGCTCTCATCAGGAAGCCAGAGCATTTCAGTTTAGAAATTTCTAGTAGCTCCCCATTCTCTTGAAGGAAGCTTAGTAGCTGAGATTTCTCAGGCCTCCAGAATTTTACGTCCTTGTGTCTGACAAAAGTGATTTCCCGTGGCTCACCTCTGCGTCCCTCCATCTTCCAAGCTCAGCATCTCCCAAACGTGATTCCGTTTTCTGCCTGTGCACCTCCACTTGGGCTATTCCCATCACTTAGACATCTCTTCTACCTCTGGAAAAACCATCTGCTTTTAAAAGAACATATTAAGTCCATCTTCTTCCAGAAAGCCCCCTCCTGGCCATCCTACCTGGCAGGGTTGAGTCAGAGCATGGATAGCCAGGCAGGTGCTGTAGAGTGAGAACACAGCATAGGATGGACCCTCCAAATGTGGGGTGTGGGGAGAAGGTGACTGTGATGCCATGGGCAGATGGGAGAAAATTGTTGAAACTGCATTTTTTTTTAAATGTGAGAAGCTGAGAGGGAGGGAAGGGGGAAGAGAGAGGACAGATAAGCCAGAGATGAATCGCTCAAGGCTACAGCAGAGTTAGAACCACAACTTGCCAGGCTGCAAACTCCTCTGCATCCAGGTTTCCAGTTCTACTTCTCTAAGTCTCAGATGCTTCCTACAGGTGCTCCCGGACTCCCGACACCTCCTTTGACCAGAAAAATCTCTCTCTCTCTTTTTTTTTTTTTGACAGGCAGAGTGGACAGTGAGAGAGAGAGACAGAGAGAAAGGTCTTCCTTCTCTGTTGGTTCACCCCCCAATGGCTGCTGCAGCCAGCGCACTGCGCTGATCTGAAGGCAGGAGCCAGGTGCTTCTCCTGGTGCTTCTCCTGGTCTCCCATGCGGATGCGGGGCCCAAGCACTTGGGCCATCCGCCACTGCATTCCTGGGCCACAGCAGAGAGCTGGACTGGAAGAGGAGCAACCGGGACAGAATCCAGCGCCCCAACCAGGACTAGAACTCGATGTGCTGGCGCCGCAGGCGGAGGATTAGCCTATTGAGCCTAGGCGCCAGCCAGAAAATCTCTTCTAACATGAGGTTTCCTTATGAGATCTTGCTTGAGGAAAGGGAGACTTGAAAACATGGTCCCACCTGTAGCCATCCACAGAGTACTAAGTAGCCCTGTCCTAGCAAGATGTATTTTTCTTTCATCCAATACAGTTTCTTTTGTTTTATCTTTCTACTAATGAAAGAAGAGCTACAAAAAGTCCATACGGAAAAACCTGTTGCTCAGACCACAGCAACATTCTCATTTGCTCTGCACACAGAAGGCAATCAGAGAGCCCCGAGCTTCCTGTTCCTTGGCCCACACATGTCCAAATATCCTAAATCCTTTAAATTGTTTTAAAAAATCTACTTGTGTATTCTCATTTTATTTGAAAGGCAGAGAGACATATGCAGAGAGATTTTGCATTCATAGATCACTCGCCAAATGCCTACAGCAATCAAGGATGGCTCAGGCCAAAGCAAGAAGCCCAGAACTCAGTCTGGGTCACCCATGTGGATGGCTTGGCTCCAAGCACCTGAGCCATCACCTGCTGCCTCCCAGGGTGTGCATTACCAGGAAGCTGGATTGGAAACAGAACAGGGAGTCAAACCCACGCACTCTGATATGGGATGTGGAACATCTTAACCACTGTGCCAAACACCTGCCCCTACATCCTAAATTCGATGGCAGAAGGAAGGGACATAGTAGCTATCTGAAAGCTGAGAGACGTGGAACTAGAATGGCATTGAAATCTTGCTTGAAGCACAGCAGTTGAGTTTCCAGAAGAAAGATAGTGGCCCTCTCTCAGCTTTCCTCTGTGTGTAGAAATTCTCAAAACTCTCCCGTTAGGGATGGGGGGTGTTTTTCACTGAGCCCTAAGACGGCAATGGCAGCCAAGTACCCAGGTGACATGGGGGGCCTCCCCGACGGGTTGACATTTCTGCTGGCTTTTGCTCACAATAGATTCATTGCCACAGGAGACTTGGGCCAGCATATCTGTCACTATAAAACACGAAGGCAAGGCTGGGCCTACTGCAGAGCTAACCTTATCTGAAAGGCATTATGCGATCAAGATAGATTTGGCAACCTCAGTGTGCTCGCTGTGCAGAAAGGGCTGAAGTGTTGATTTTCGCTTCTCCAGCTCACTTCGACTCAGCTCAATGAAGGAATAGCAAACACACTGTCAGTGTGATGACTGAAGGGACACAAACCAGACACAGGCCAGCTCCGTTAAGTACATTCAAAGGAGAAATATTTATATTTTACATTTTAAATAGTCCCCGAGGGATGCACAGTGTGTTTTTCATCTCCCTGTGTTTAAGAACTTATCGTACTTGAGAAGCAAAGAAGGCCCCTCAAGCTATGGATTCAAAGGAGAGTGATTTTCTTATCATTTGCATCCAAATCACGGACCTAGACTGCAGCACACAGGGCTTTCCGTGCAAAGGCGAGAAACACAGACTGTGAAGAAGAAGGAAAATGACTTGTCTAATTGCAAGTGCACATTCCATTGCAAGACCTGTGTCTTTGGATGAAGCAGCTAGAAGGTAATATATGTCTGCCAGGCTTTTCCTATGGAATTATGTCACACAAGTGCACATTTTCCAGAACGTGTTTCCTGGGGTTCCGGCGGGGTGAGGGTGTGTGTGGAGGGTGATATATGGATTTATGCACAGGGGAATTAGGAACATAAACTCTCAGTGAGGGGGGCTAGGCAAGACTATTTCTGATCTGGCTTGATCTGTAACACTCAGTGTGGGTGGAAAGGGGCTTGTTGGAAGCTGTGACTGTGTTGAGATAGAAGGGTGACTTTTCAAGTTCCCTCTGGGATTAGGAAAAGGAAGGAGACCTGTGTAGTTGAGTTGGTCTTTGCAGAAAGACCATGCAGATGGAAAGAGACAGAGAGAAAGAGAGAGAGAGAGAGAGAGAGAGAGAGAGAGAGAGAATGAGACTGATGGACATTAGGGGACTGGAAGAAATCATTATCCAAGGAGCTGAGGGAAAGATGGAACATACAGGACACTCAACAGGTGAGCCACACTCCTATTTCATCTTGAGGTACAACTGTGGAAAATTCTGGAACAGTTTGCCCTGGTGCTGGAGTGTGAGTGATGTAGGAATCAGCCCACCAGGGTGCCCAGCTGGATTGCTATCTAGTCATGAGTCTTTGGCCAAGGTATTTAATCTCTGTTAGTCACTTTCTCCATCTGGTAAATGGGGGGGGAATAATAGCATTTATTTATTTCCATTTTCATAAACACTTATAGCACTTACTATATGCCAGAAACTGTTTTAAGTACATCAAATATTTCTTCATTGAGCCTTATAACAATACCCTAAGGTAGACAATAAAGGTTGTTATGCAGCTTAATGAGATAACATGGATAGTTTATAAAGCAGTACCCAGGATATAGAAAGTGCTCAACAAATGTTGATAATGTTACTATTCTTGCTGCTTTTTCATGAACTTAATTTAAGCTTTACTCATTTTCTAGTAACAAGGTGGATAAACATATTGAGAGAATTAACAATGGCTATGATTTGAGTGTTCACTACATGGCAGGACTGTTTTGTTCCTTACACACATCATACCCACTTTGCAGGGCAGAATGTGTCTTGTCTGTGATGAGAGCCGAGGCTCAGAGAGGTTTAGGAATGCGCCCAGGGGTGGGCATTTGGGCTGGTGGTGAGGACTCTGGCTTGGGATACCTGCATCCCTTGAGTCCTGGCTCTGCTCCTAATTCCAGCTTCCTGCTAATATGCACCCCGAGCGGCAGCAGTGATGGTTCAAATAGTTGGGTCCCTGACACCCATGTGGACGATCTGGATTGAGTTTCTGGATTTGGCTTCCGCCTGACTCAATCCTGGAATCTGGGGAGTAAACCAGTGGATAGAATTATCTTCCTCTGCCTTTCAAATAAAATAAATCAATAAAAACAGTTCTTTAAATTCAAAATTTGAAGTACAGTTTCTAATGAATGCATATCACTTTTGCATCGTTGTGGAGTCAAAAAAAAAATCTCAAGTGGAAACATGGTTAAGTCATTGATGGTCTCTTCATAAAGGTGAGCTCATTAGAGTTGAATGATCCCTAAAAATAATGACTTCAGAGTGGCTGGTATCTTCCTGGTGCCTAACAAATGAAGGTGTGGGTCACACCGCTGGCAGTGGTGTGGGGCTAGCTATCCCCCATATGTGATTTGTACTCTGTTCCCCCAAACTTCACATTCTCCCATATACCACAGTGTTGCTTACATAACGTTGCTAATCTTTTTGCAATACATGTTCTTGTTCAAAAAAAAGATAACTGAAATCTGGACAGGAAGACCATAGACAAAGACAGATTGAGAACAAACTCACACAGCCAGGAGAACTGGCTCTAGATTGAGTTCTGTCTCTTGCAGCAGCTATACCTTGGCCAGGACCATCCTGCTCCACCAGCTTCTATTGCCTGGATTCGCAAATGCTCAGATGAGCCAAGGACAGGAGCAAGAGGTCTAGCAGAGCCAGGTGTGGGGATACAGGTGGAACTTAGACGCTCTCATGCAGGCCTGAAGTGTGGTGGCCCAGCCATTGTCCCAGTGGGAGCCCTGGCCACAGCTAATCCGTCTCAGGCCTCTGATTCCTTTGATGCCAGGTGAAAGCAAGGCTTCTGAAATCTGGATTGAGGCTGTGTACAGCTTGCTTTGCCTCTCCCAACTCCTTCCTTTTCCCCCATGTCTAGTCAGCCTCTTCAAACTCCTTTCCATAGCTCACTTGTTTGCTCTCTGTTTCTCTCCCTCTCTTGATCCAAGCCTCTTTGTCTTCCGGATCCTCCTGAAACATGCTTCTGCTCACTCTATATGAGCTGGAAGGTATCCAAGTTTCTTTGCACACCTAATGATCCATGATTCTGTACAGGAAAGTGTATGCCATAGTGGCCCCTATCTGTGGGGAATCATTCCAAGACCTTCAGTGGATGCCTAAAACCACAGATGGTACCTAATCCTATGTATGAGCACTGGATACCACAATAGTCAGTCTGACCATCGAGATCACCACTAAGTGACTAACAGGCAGGGTGTGCACACAGCATGGAACACGCAGGACAAAGCCATTCACACACTGCTGGGACTATAGGTGGCCAGCGGGAAATTTCATCATGCTATTCAAGCAGGGTGCAATCTAAAGCATGAACTACTTCTGGAATTTTCAAAGTGATTTTTTATTTTTAAATTTGAGAGGAAGAGGGGAAGAGAGAGATTGTGAGAGAGCAAGCTAGCTTTCATCTGTTGGTTCATTCACCAAATACTCGAGACGGCTGGATCTCAGCCATTCCAAAGCCAAAAGGTGGGAACTCAATCTGCATCTCCCACATGAATGGCAGGGACCCAACTACTTGAGCCATCACTGCTGCCTCCCAGGGTCTGCATAAGCAGGAAACTGGAATTGGAAGTGCAGCTGGAATTCAAACCCAGGTACTCTGATATGAGAAGTGGGTATCCCAACCAGCACCTTAAGGGCTAGGCCAAATACCTGACCTATTTAATATCTTTATTTTAAAATTTTTATAGACTGATTTACTTATGTGAAAGGCAGAATGGGGGTGAGGGGAGATGCTCCATCCCCTGGCTCACTCCCCAAATGCCCACAATATCTGGGGTTGGGCCAAGTCAAAACCAGGAGCCTGCAACTCCATGTAGTCTCCCACACAGGTGGCAGAGACTGAAGTACTTGGGCCATCATTGGTTGCCTTGCCAGGCCCATTAGCAGGGAGCTGGATCAGATGCAGCATTGGCAGGACTCGAACTAGCACTCTAATGTGGGATGTGAGCATTGTAGATGGTGGCTTAACCTGCAACACCAAATGCCTGCTCCAGCCATATTTGATGTTTCGACTGTGATTGTTGGTAACTGAAACCCATGGGTAAAGGAGACTGTTATATGCTCACATGTTTCTTTCAGAGAAGAATTCTGCTTGACTAGTAAGGTTCTAGGTGACCAGATTTATTAATTCATTAAATTTATTAATTATTAATTAATTTATTAAAGTCTTGATGTAGTACATAATCAGATCATCAGGCAAATATTATTGCAAAAGCTCAAATTCAAGTGTCTCTTAATAGAAATAAAATCATTTATTATCGGTGTAAAGGTTTACTGTTTGCAACATTCTTGAATGCAGTTTCTCAAGTACTCCTTTCATTAACCTTAAAAGATAGATGCTATTAACTCTTAGCAGCATCTTCTGAGGTCAGTGGATTCACATAAAAATAACGTCCTCAAAGTTGCATTGAGGGGTAAAGGACATGCTACTCACAGGGCTGGCATTGTGCCTTGTGGGCAGGAGGGGCTTAACAAACAAAGATGTGCTCATGTTGCTGGCAGTGGTCAGAAGGGTCATTATTTTCACTGTGTTGTACAGTGTGGGTATGGAATGATTCCCCAAACCTCATTTCCAAAATAAGATTACTGACTAAAAATCTTGACATGATTTTTTCCTGTTAAAATGTTAATCATAAAGGAAACTACAGAATAATGCTGTCAACAGTTGAGTTCTGGATCTAGCAGTGCCCTAAAGAGCCAGTCACTCTCGACAGCTCATGGCAAGAGTCTTGGGTGAATACTGACATCATAAATAAGAGTGTCAATTGTTAAATCAACAACAGGAATCACTGGGCACATGCTCCCCATGTAGGATCTCTGTCCTTAATGTGTTTTACTATGAGAGTTAACGATAACACTACTAGTCGAACAATACTCTATATCTTGTGCGGTTGTGTGGATGCAATCTGTTGAAATCTTTGCTTAGTATATACTAAGTTGATCTTCTGTATATAAAGATAATTGAAAATGAAACTTTATGAAGAATGGGATGGGAGAGGGAGTGGGAGACGGGAGGGCTGCGGGAGGGAGGGAGTTTGGGGGGGGGGGAGCCACAACAATGCAAAAGTTGCACTTTGTAAATTCACATTTATTAAATAAAAAAAAAAGAGCCAGTCACTGACCCACTGTCACAGCCTTTCTTGCCAAGCAAGGTGAATAGTTTTGTAACCACCTTGTGACACTATTAGAATAACAAAATGGTTTAAAAAATAACTCACAGAAATACCACACCACTGCTTTGACCACAGACAATACTTTGACTGTTTCATTTGTGAGCCCATCCAAAAGGTAAGGCTGGTATTTCATTAGGTTGGACTCTTTTATTCAGTTAGTTTCAGATATGGAGGGATATTTCTGAACTTCAGTCCAGAAAAAATAATTTAAGAGATAATTCCAATCCTTTGTTTCCTACAAGGCTTGCATTTAAATACTCTGAAAGGGATTTTTTTTTTTAAAGATAGTTAGACAGTGAGAAACACAGAGAGAAATGTCTTCCTTCCGTTGGTTCACCCCCTAAATGGCCGCCATGGCCAGAGCTACGCCGATCTGAAGCCAAGAGCCAGGTGCTTCCTCCTGGTCTCCTATGCGGGTGCAGGGCCCAAGCACTTGGGCCATCCTCCACTGCCTTTCTGGGCCACCGCAGAGAGCTGGACTGGAAGAGGAGCAACCAGGACTAGAATCCGGTGCCCATATGGGATGCCAGCGCCGCAGGTGGAGGATTAACCAAGTGAGCCACGGCACTGGCCCCTGAAAGGGAATTATATCCGTACACTTTCTTTAAAAACTTGTAGAAAGTAATTGATTGTAATGTAAGGATTTTCAGCACCCTTCCAAGAGTTTTATTCCCATTCATCACCATGAGTAGCTCTTTAAAAAATCATGCAATGCCATATTTCCAGATACATCTTAACCAAACAAAATAACTTACAAGTCTAAGAAGTAACCAGGGGCCAGTGCTGTGGCGTAGTGAGCTAAGCATCCACCTGTGGTGCCGGCAGGTTCTAGTCCTTGCTGCTCCTCTTCCAATCCAGCTCTCTGCTATGGCCTGGGAAAGCAGTGGAAGATGGCCCAAATGCCTGGGCCCTGGCACTCACATGGGAAACTTGGCAAAAGCTTCTGGCTCCTGACTACAGATTGGCCCAACTCCAGCCATTGCAGCCATTTGGGGAGTGAACCAGTGGATGGAAGACTTTTCATTCTGTCTCCCCCTCTCTTTGTCTGTAACTCTACCTCTTAAATAAATAAATAAAATCCTAAAATTTTTTTTTTAAAAAGTGTGATTCCTAAAAATAGGGAAAAGGAACAAATATGCCAAGAAGTAATACTCCCTGGTAGGAATGAGATCATTGTTATTAAAAAGAAGAAGAAAGGAGAAGAAAGAAGAAGAAAGATGAAGATGAAGATGATGAAGAAGAAAGCAGATAACCAGTTTGTATGACGCAAATAGAGCCTGTTATTTTTTGTTTGTTTGTTTTGCCATTTCCTTCATTGAATTCTTTCACTGCCATTCAAGCAAATTCAATCTGTCTCTCATTTGCAAAGACGGTATAGTTGGGGACATCCTTGAGGTTGAATACCTTTTAATGGCAATTGTCAAAGCACTTTGATTGATGTATTCAGCAATTCATCAAATAGTTACAAAATATTTTCTATGGTTCAGTTAAGGATTACATGGCTATAATAATAAGAGAAACAAAATATAGTCCTCAAGCAAAGTCACGTGGTAGCAAGGAGAGCTGTCTAAACAGTGATAGAGCACAGTGCAAAAAGTGCCATGATGGATTTAATGGGAGCATAAAAGACAGTGAGATAATCCCACTGGGTTTCATGAGTCCTGGGAGAGTCAGAGAACTTCTGGTGGAAGATAGGCCCACCAGATGGTGGGGGCCACCTCGGGCAATCCATGGTGGTGAGAAACAGAAAGTTCACAAGGAAAACACACACACAGTCTGGTCTGGTTGGTGAATGAAAGACAAGGAGGGAGGAGACAGAAAATGAAAAAGGAGAACTAGAAAGGGGATGAGTCATGGAAAGTCTTTGTTCTCTCTTAGCCAATGTGAACTTTTTCCTGAAGGTAACAGTGAGAAACAAATATTTTGAATAGGATAGTGACCTGATCAGATTTTTCAAAAATATTTATTTGAAAAGCAGAATGACACAGAGAGGAAGACACACACACACACACACATACAGTTCTTCCATCTGCTGGTTTACTTCCCAAATGCCTGCATCAGCCAGAGCTGGATCAGTCTGAAGCCAAGAGCAGGTACTCCATCCAGGTTTCCCATGTGGGAGGCGAGCACCCAAGGACATGGCCATCATGCACTGCCTTCTTGGGTGTATTAGCAGGAAGCGAGATCAGAAGCAGAGCCACAAGGACTTGAACTGGAACTCTACGGGATGCAAGCATCCCAAGCAGAGGCTCAACCAGTGTGCCACAACACCTGCCTTGATTGACCTTTATATAGTTAATCTAATTTTCTGGGGAATATGCTAGGTACTAACAGCACAAATTGAATGAGAGAGAGCACTTTACCCAAAAAGAGCTAAAAGTCTACTGGAAAAGATAGACTAGGGAAGAGTTAACGTCAGAACTTCTGCTGAGTGATGTGATAGTGACCTGGATACTTGAGAAAAGAGCACCCAGATGTAGTTGGCAAACTCAAAAGAGCTCCGAAAATAGATGGGAAAGTGCTTCCCTTTCCCAAGTTGTATGCAGCACCAAGTTTGAGTCTTTGCAATACAAATACATTGTCATTCTCCATTTATTCCAACAAAATGCCTTTGCACAGGCATCAGCTCTTAGACTTCGAGGTGGCCTTAGATGTCATCCAGCTCCACATTTATTAAATAATAGCCTTCCCTGACTGGGAGACCCTCCCAATCCAAGACAGCTTGTTTCATTGATGCATTCCCAGTCCCCTTAGCTCCTATCAGAGTCACCATGTGGAGTGGGAAAGACCCAGGCATGTGAACTCACTCATTTACTAGCTGTGTGATCCTGGGAAAGTTCCAGAAACTTTCTGACTCCAGTTACTCATATCTAGAATGGTTTGATAGGGAGCTTAACAAGAAGATAAATAATACAGCCAAATCACATAGCAAAGGACCTGTGTCGTGGCACAATGCATAGAGCTGCCACCCACATCACTGGCATCCCATATAGGTGCTGGTTCATGTCCTGGCTGCTTCTGATCCAGCTCCCTGTTAATAGTCTTGGAAAAGCAGTGGAAAATGTTCCAAGTGTTTGGGCCCTGCTACCTACATGGGAGACATGGAAGAAGCTCCTGGTGTCTGGCTTCAGCCTGGCCCAGTCTTGGATGTTGTGGCCATCTGGGACATAAGCAATAGGACTGAAGATTGATTCTCTTTCTTGCTTGCTCTTTTCCTCTCTCTCTCTCTCTCTCTCTCTCTCTCTCTCTCTCTCTCCTTCTCTCTCTGTAACTCTTTCAAATAAATAAATCTTAAAAAAATCACATAGCAAATACCTTGCATAATGAAGTTCCACAATAGCTCCTACTATTATTAGCAAAAACAGAATTTCTAGACATGCCTCCACTCTAACTTCTTTAAAAAAATAAAAACGAAAGTAGGGATAGGCCTTGTGGCCCAGAGGGTTAGGTCACCACTTAAGATGCCCTATGCCATATCAAGATGTCTGGGATCAAGGCCCAGCTCTGCTTCTGATCCAGCTTCCTGCTAACATACAGCCTGGGAGGCAGCAGGTGCTGGACCCGCCCACCCATGTGGGAGACCCAGATGGAGTTCCTGGTCCTTGGTTTGGCCTGGCCCAGCACCATATGTTGTGAGCATTTGGAGAATGAACAAGCAGATGGAAAGTCTCTGTCTCTCACTTTCTGTCACTCTGCCTTCAAAATAAATAAATAAAAACTTTGAGAGACAACAACAACAAACATACACGAACTCTGTCCAAATGTTTGTCCCCAAATGGAATTCATTACCTGGGCTGTGCTGTAGCCATCACAGAATACCAGGGGACTTCAAAAAGGCCTTTGAGAGTAGAATTAAAAGATAAGTTTAGGGGCCTGTGCTGTGGCACAGTAGGTTAATTTTCCGCCTGCAGCGCCAGTTTCCCATATGGGTTCTGGTTCTAGTCCCGACTGCTCCTCTTCTGATCCAGCTCTCTGCTATGGCCTGGGAAAGTATGACATTACCTGCAGATTTTTTGGTAAATGCTTTTTACCAAGTTAAAGAAGTTTCCCTCTACTAGTAGTTTGTTGACAGTTTTTTTTTTTTTTAAATCAGGTATGGGTAGGAGATTTTGTCACATTCTTCTAGATCAACAGGTGTAATTATATAGTTCTTGTCTTTAGCTGATGTGATACATAATATTAGTTGATTTTTAAATATTGAACCAGCTTTGCATACCTGGTCATATTCAATACCTTTGAATACCCTTGGTCATGGTATATACTTCTTTTAATACATTGTTGGACTCAATTTGCTAAAATCTTATTAAGGATTTTTGCATCTGTGTTCATAGAAGATCTTGGTTTGCTATTAAGGTAATGCTAGACTCATAGAATGAGTTAAAAGTATTCCTTCTGCTTTGATTTTCTGGAAGAGATAGAATTGTTAAAATGTATTCCTTAAATTTTTGACAGAATTCACCAGTGAAATCACCTAGATTAGATCATTCCTGTTTGGGAAAGCTGTTTGGGAAATATGTCTATTTCATTAATAAAGATATAGTTTATTCAGATTATTTACTTCTCCTTGTGAGTTTTTTTATCTGACAGGTAGAGTTATAGACAGTGAGAGAGAGACAGACGGAGAGAAAGGTCTTCCTTCCGTTGGTTCACTCCCCAAATGGCCGCTATGGCCAGCACTGCGCTGATCTGAAGCCAGGAGCCAGGTGCTTCCTCCTGGTCTCCCATGCGGGTGCAAGGTCCCAAGCACCTGGGCCATCCTCCACTGCCTTCTCAGGCCACAGCAGAGAGCTGGACTGGAAGAGGAGCAACCGGGACTAGAACCTGGTGCCCATATGGGATGCTGGCGCTGCAGGCAGAGGATTAACCAAGTGAGCCACGGCGCCGGCCCCTCCTTGTGAGTTTTGACAATTGTGTCTTTTAAGCTCATCAAATTGGTGAGTATAGTTGTTCATAATATCTTTTGTTACCATCTTAATATCCATGGAATGGGTAGTGATGGTGCTCTTTTAGTATATTAGTAATTTTTATTGTTGTCTTTTCAAAAAAAAGTGTATTTATTTATTTGAAAGAAAGTTACGGTGAGAGATATACAGAGAGAAAGAGAGCTTCCATTCACTGGTTCACTCTCCAAATGGCTGCAATGGCCAGGATTGGCCCTGGCTGAAACCAGGAACAGAAACTTCTTACAGGTCTCCCTTATGGGTGCAGGGGTCCTAAGTACTTGGGCCATTAGTAGGGAGCTGGATTAAAAGTGGAGCAGCTGGGACTTGAACTGGCGCCAATTTGGGATGCCAGCATCTCAGTCCATGGCTTAATCCACTACCTTACAATGCCGGCCCCTGTCTACTCCTTCTTTTTCTTAGATAGCCTGGCTAGAGGTTTATCAATTCATTGAGATGTTCAAGAATCAGTTTTTGGTTTCTTTGATATTACCTATTGGTTCCCCATTTTCAAATTCCATTGATTTCTGCTCTGATTTTCATTCTCTCTTCTTGTCTGCTTCTTTTGGGTTTATTTTGTTTTTCTTTCCCTAGTTTCCTACGTAGAAGCATAGATTATTTCAGACCTTTCTTCTTTTCTAATATTTTATTTAAGGGTACAATTTCTAAGTTCTCTTTTCATAACATCTCAAACATTTTAATAAGTGCATTTTAATCTCCATCTAGTCAAAATGCAGTTAGCTTCTCTGGAGATTATTTCCTTGACCAATGTGTTACTTGAAAATGTCTTAATATCCAGCTATCTGGAGGTTTCCAGTTATCTTTCTATTGTTGTTTTTTCTAGTTTAATTCCATTATGATTAAAGATAATTATTTAGTACTTGTTTAAATTTATAAAAATGTGCTTATGGTTCAGATGCGGTCTGTCTTGGTTAATGTTCTTTCTGAGCTTGTGAAGAATCTATATTCTGCTGGTTTTGGATGAACTAGTCTACAAATAGTTGATTGATGGTGCCTTTCCATTCAACTATGTCTTTCCTGGTCTGCTGGATCTGTCGATTGGCATTTTATTTTCTTCCTTCCATCTATTGATAGAGGGCAGCTGAAATATTTAACTGTGATAATAGATTAATCTATCTCTCATTGTATGTAGTTATATTAGATTTTGCCTTACATATTTTGTCACTCTGTTGGTAGGCACAAACACACTAAGAATTATTATGTCCAGACCAGCATTGTATGTAATGGACTATGCTGCCACCTGCAATAGCACAATCCCATATGGTTGCTCCACTTCTCATCCAGCTCTCTGCTAATATGCCTGGGAAAAGCAGTGGAGGATGGCCCAAGTATCTGGACCCCTGCCAAACACATGGGAGTCCTGGATGAAACTCCTGGCTCCTGATTTTGGCCTGGCTCTGGCTCGGCTCAGCCCTAGTTGATGCGGCCATCTGAGGAGTGAACCAGTGGATAGAAGCTCTCTCTGTGTCTCTTTCCTCTCTCTGTGTAATTCTGAATTTCAAGTAAATAAATATATCTTTATTTTAAGAAAAGAATTGTTATATCTTGGATAAATGATTCCTGAATCATTATGCAATGTTCCTCTTCATCCTTGATCATTTTCCTTACTCTCATATTTACTTCATCTGAATTTAATATAGCTACTCCAGTTTTGGTGGGTGTTTGCAAAGAACACATTTGTTTTTATTTTTTGGAGTAACATTTACCATTTGAGCCATTTTAAAATTCACAGTTCAGTGGTGTTAAGTACATTTCCATTGGTGTGCAAGCATCATCACCATCTGGCCAAGAGTTTATCCTCTTCTCAAATGGATACACTGTCCTCATTAAACACGGACTCCCCTTCCTTCTTCCTGCCACCCCTGACAACTATCCGTCTATTTTTTACCTCCAGCAATTTGACTACTCTTGATACCTCATAGAGATGAAATCATGCACCACTTGTCCTTTGTATCTGTTTGTTTTTTTAATTTTTATTTTTTGCACAAAGCACAATGTCTTCAGGGTTCCTCCATGTCACAGCACGTGTCAGAATTTCATTCCTCTCTTGGGCTGTTGATAATGTCTTCCCTGGGCGAGCAGGCTGTGTATGCCCCACTCAGAGGGCACTGGTCCTGCTGAAACAGGCTAGGCCTCCATCAAGCCGACACCTTCTTGATCTTGATGGGGAAGACTTTTTCTGAGCACCTTCATCTCCTCAGCAGGTGCATTGCTTACCGGGGGGAATTGTTCAGATCACTTTTTGTTCTCCCTTGAGTTAAAATCAAGTTGTGACAATGACCATGACCTCAGACAGGTTCCTCTGGATCAGATTCTATTATCAACCTTAGAAGTGTAACTGGAGTGGAACATGATAGGTTTTCACTTGTGAGAGAGAAAGAATAAGAGAGGGACTTGCCCTGAGTAAGCATTACGACTTGTGGACAGAGCCTGTTCCAGGAAGGATAGGCCGAAAGGAACAAACCAGAGGGGCCACCTCTCCCACTCTGGAAGTGAGTCAGGGTGAAAGAACATGCAGGACAGCTCTGAGGGCCGGTGGGGCCTGGTGTGCAGGCTCCACATGGGATTGCAGACACATAAAAGGTTTGATCCTCCTTCTCCACCAAGAAAATTCATTTTATTCATGAAAGGTACAGCACTGAGCATCAAACCACAAAGCTGTGATGAAAGAAAGGGATACCAGTGGTGATAGTAGTGATGACTAAACATTTATTGAGCTATTAGCATTTTCCAGACACTGAGCTAACAGCTTCATGGACAGTATTCCACCTTGACCTCATCGCAAACCTATGAGGTGGGATCTATTTTTAGCATGGTTTTACGCAAGAAATCATTGTTCAAAGAATTACAAGCTATTAAGTAGCATAACTGTGATTGAAGCCAACATTCCATTTTAGAGCCTGAATTCTAATTTTTTAATTGACCCACAATTATTACACATATTTATGGGGTACAGGGTGACATTTTGGTACCCACAATGTGTAATGATTGAATCAGAGTAATTGGCATATTTATTACCTGAAACATACATCACTTCCACATTTTGGGAACATTCAAAATCTTCTCTACCAGCTACTTTGAAATGCACAGCTGGTTGTCAACCAGAATTATTCTACTAAGCTGTTTAACATCAAAATTTAACCCTCCTAATGCAACTGTACCTCTGTACCAATCCAACCTCCTTCATGCCTAAATTCTTAATGCCCACAAAAGAGCCTAAACCTGATTAGTCTGGTGGGAGAGGAAAGGAAGTTGTAAACACGAAATACATGCAAGGTGTATTTCGTAAGTGGAGGCAAAGTCTCTTCAAATACAGGTTGTGGGAAGACGGATGGAAGGGCTGGTGCTGGCCACAGTTCAGGGGCCCAGCCATACTGAACTCTGCTGCTGTGGAGCGTGCAGCCATGGCGCTATCTTCCCAGGTCCTGTACACAGCATCACAGCCACCATCTTCAAATCCCTGTTCCCTCAAAATGACCCTGTCAGTGCATTATGAATATTCACATCAGATTTCTGTTACAATTCGCTCTTGGATTTTTCCTCAGTAATATTTCTTGTTCAATGATGAAAAAACAAGTTGCCAAGTAGGTAGAAAACAGTGTAATCCTAAATTTAGGCCTAGGAGACAGAAATACTTTTACGATTAAGAAATCTGGTTTCAAGGAAAATGCCATTCACCCACAAAGATCGGTGAGAAACGAAACTAAGACAGTTAAAGGGATGACCATGTTCAGCCATTCCAAATTTAGACTCAGCCCATATTTAGAAGACAAATAGTTGTCATCATATCCTTATTACTACCACTCAATTCTGAGGAATATAGACTTTTCTAGCAATTCTAAGATTGCTTGTGGCTGGAAGTTCCTCTCAGGCTATTGGTTGACTGTCTGGAACTCAATACAAATTAACAAAAAGTCAATGATAAGATAGAGAAGAGGAGAAATGATGATCTTAGTAAAAGGCGAAAGATTTATATGATCTGAAGAGAAACCAGAGTATTGAAATGATGATCTTAGAAAGGTACCCTCAGGAGCCACTTGATCACACTACCCCCCGGGTACCTCCTGCAAATGACCTCTGGATGGTTAGGTCAGGGCACATTAGTGACAGGCTTGCACAAGAATCGCTGGGGAATGTTCCTCTAAATCCTTCCAACAGCTGGCTCCCTTAAAGCCCCTCTATATCCTATTCCCAACCTTACCAGAGGCCTGAATTGGCCTCTAAATTGAAGGTTATAGATGGAGCAGCTCACAGCAAAAATTTTTTAATTTAGCCAGCTCAAAACCTCTCTAAATTTGATCTTGGAGCAAAGTCATCTGTCAGAGCTATTCTAATTAAGCTGGCATAAATTAAGGCCTAATATCAAAATCAGAACCTAGTTGTAGAAACCCAGACACAGCCAGTGCCAGGGACTTCTTGAATGAGACTTCTACACCATTGTGCTACTTTGAACAAAGGAGTTTTTGTTTGTCTACAATTTTTTTCTTTAACAAAAGAAGGACAAAATGCTGTGTTGAATCTACTCACCTTACAGGGCAAATATGAATCAAAAGTACTACCCATCTAGGGACTCCTTACACAGTAACTTCTGGAACTGATTCAATGCTACAAGGCAAGGGGACAAAGAGATGGGAGTTTCAGCTTTGGAACTCACATCTAGCACGAGGCTTGAAAGAGTGTGACCAACTCACTCCCAAGCACAGAGCTCTAAGAGAACAGAGTTGTGAACCCACTCTTTCTTGAAGTCAAGTCCACAGGACTTCTAGGACACCAGTGATGCTCTGAGCAGTGAAGCAGCATCAGCATCACCTGGAAGTTGTTTAAAATCATAGTCTCAAGCTTTACCTAGAGCTACAGAATCAGAAACTCTGGAGTTGGAGCCTGACAACACGTGTGTGCCAGAGATAAGCTTTCCAGTTGATCCTGTTATGCATTATGTGAGTACTATTTCACTATACGTGGGTGCACTCTTAAATCAAGCTCTAAAGATACCTGGAGAAGAAATCCGTCTCATTTTGAAATCAGAGAAACGTGGTTGAAAAAGATCATGCAAAGAGAATCGACCTATTGGTGAGTAAGAGACAAGACAAATGTGTCTATCTGGCTGAGCATTGTGAGAGGAGTTAGCAGTAAAACGAACTTTTCCCCATGTCAAGATATTTAATAAAATCTGTTCAAGAAAACAAATAGGCATCCATTTTCTAGAAGAAAATCACTAAACTCAAGGTTATTTTCCAATTGAACGATTTAGCTAGGTTATCACTCATGTTACTTGTTCATTTCCCAAGCTTACCTTCTGAATCCTGTTTAGGGTTCTGTGTTTCCTCAGGAAAAAACCACAAAATGTATTTCACTATTCAGTAAGATTGCATTCATTTATTAGGCAAATAATCTCTGTCACATAACCTGTGAGCATTTAGTCATTAATCTTCTGCTTGACTCATTTTAAAAAAATTTTGCACTTCATGTTTTGGTTCCAGTTCTCCTGGCCTGGACCAGAAGTTTTCGTGTGTGATGACTGATCCTAAGAATGCTGATGTGTAATCTTTAGACTTCCTAGCATTGCTTATTCATGAGCACACTTGAACCAGTGGGCAATGCCTGCAGGTTAACTACACTACACTGGTTTTGTAAGAGATGGATTAAAATCTAACATTCCAGAACAGAAGGGAACACGAACCACCACATTAAACTAAACTTTATTGCATTTGTTAGTAATTTACTTTGCTTATGCTTTATAATCTCCCAGAAAAAAAGTATATTACTGACATCAAAGAAGTTGCAGCTGATTTTATCTCCACCAGCATCTGTTCATTTCAAACACAACAATCTGTCTTACAAAAACAATATATTTAAGTCATTAGAATTAATTCAGAATTTACTAATTACTAAAAAAAGCATACATTCCATAAAGTTGCTGAAAACACAAAATTTCAATTATGGATAGCCTGACTTTGATATATTTCTAAAACCAAAATTGCATTATTAAATTAATAAGTTAATGAGCTAAAAGATACATACTATAAGATAAAAAAACTTACAAATCAGTAGAATACAACCAAAGTAAAGTAATGATACTGTAAAAATTCATTTTTTCAGGATTTTGAGAATCCTAACTTATATTTTGATATTTTGTTCATATATAGCCAAGAGTAAGAGAGAAAGCCAACCTAGGATCAATCCGAAGTTCTGTAAGAGAAACATCATCCAGGGTCGTCGTGTCTGAACATGAGTCATTTCAGGAAGCTAAAAAAAGAATAAAAAACCAGAATAAGATCCAGATATATTCAACTGCTGGGAAAAGCTTGGTGGGAAAACATGAGTGTGTTATTCAGAACTTAATAACCTTTAAAATTCCCCAAACAGTTACAAAATGCTTAATACCTATTCTGACCACAATTTTGAAATATAAGCTCAAGTTAAGGCATTTAAGTGTGGTTACAAGTATGCTGGTATTGGCAGAAGTCTTACAATGACATAGCTATCAACTGAGACCCAATTCTTTTGTTTCCAGAAGAATAATACATAAGAGGTATTATTTTTTACTCTTCTATTAGCTTTAGGAAACACTAAATGACTAGCTGCTGCAAAGCATATGCGGGATCTTCAAAAGGCTCATGAAACCTTTGCATTGTGAAAAAAACTGTTCATGGATTTAAATTTTTTTACAGCAACATAAAATTATCTTTTTATTCCATTTTCCACAAACAGTTTGAATAGCCTTGTCCATGAGTATAAATGTTCTTTTCAAAGAGATAATCAAGGTCCTTCTGACCTTTAGAAGAATAAAGACATCATTTCTTCCAACTCCATTTTACTCTGGGAGAGACAAGTGGAAAGCATTGCTTGTTTGTGAAATGCCTTAAGACCATTTAACAAGTCCCTAGCTGAAGTGCTACAGTGTGTTCTTACCTCATAGTGCTTCCAATCCTTCACACACACAAGGTCACCATGAGTATATCTCTTTTTACAATAGTCATTTCTATAAAAGTGAAGCTCAGGTAGACATGGATTGGTTCAAGCTTCACAGTATTTACATTTCAAGCCAGAAAATTCTTTGCAGCAGGTTGTCTCCTGTGTGTCCTAGGATGTTCACTCATATCTGTGGATTCTACCAGATGCTAACTGTACCCCTGCTCCTTGTCATGACAACCACAAATGTCCTCAGACATTATCAAATGTCTTCTGAAGGATATAAGTCACCTCTGGTCAAGAACTACAGGATTATCTTATCTACCAAATAAAATATTAAACATGTCAAATATTCAAGGACTTTAGACTTATGGCAATGAAAAAACCAGTGGACACATTTTTAGATGCTTGTGGTAGAGGAGTATCCTGAGTGTGCTTATACGGGTGTGCCTGGAGTGGGTTTTTCTTCCTTTGCATGAGTTAGCATGATGGGACGAGGGCTGGGGTTACTGTCGCACACCCAGCGTGGAACAGTGGACTAGAGGCAAAGCAAGATTCAGACTGCTGTCCTGGATGGACGGCCCCAAACAAATCACACCTTTTTATGTCATACATAAACATGCCCCTTTACACAAACCCTGCACAGTTCACGAATCTAAATTGTAAATCAAAAATGATTTTGAAAAATCAATAAAATATGGATAAATATATCTTGTTTTTAATTGTGTAGTAAAGTGACTTAGCAAAAGGAAGTTGCAACATTTTATATTTTACATATTATATATGTATAATTGCTCTAATATTTAAATTGGGTATAATTATAGCAAGTTGTTTATATAGTTAACAATGGGTTTATGATAGACTTTCCCTGTTTTTTATTTAGTGAATGAACATCTGTCATTCTATTAATAAAACTGTTTTGGTTCCTAATATCTTGATGCTAATCCAACATCCACAGTGGACTTGGCAGCATTTTAAGTTATATTAAAGTTTATCTGTGTGGGGAAGGGATAGTATTTGTTCTCAAAGACCTTGCATTTGATGGTACTTTTGAAGGATTAACAAGATACATGCATTGGACTTTCCCAATACCTTTGATTATCAATAACTTGGTAAGCAGTTTTTAATGGTTTACTCCTGGGTGAGAAAATATAGGTAATTTCTTTCTGCCTCAATAAGCTATATCTCAGAAAAAAGTATACCATCTGTGGTCACTTGGAGGCTCACATGTTGGTTAATTTCATTTCTAAACACTGGGATAAGACATTGGATATTTCCCTCTCATTTTTCAAACAAGATCATTGTCATTTACAAGTTCTGATAGAATTAACAGCATGTCATATCTCCACAGTCCCTACCTGTTTTTTGTCTTTGATAAAAGAGTGGCTGTGGAGACATTTTCTTGGCAAAGATAGACAAAGTATGAATCATGAACCATGATTGTTTTCAGTGGATTATTATAGAAAAAATATTTCTAACAGGACAGACATATGGTAGAGAAAATGGTTCTGGTTCAATACATAGAATCTGTTATGAATTTTCAAATCATCAATGTCCTAATGATCTAACATTTTAAAATTATTTAGTTAATTAATTAAAAAGAAAAGAAATAGAGGGAGAGAGGGGTGGGGAATGGAGACAGAGAGAGAAAGAGGGAAGAGAGAGAGAAAGACACAGAGACAAGAAAGAGAAAGAGACCTTTCATCTGTTGGTTCACTCCCTGAATGGCCACAACAGCCAGGTTTGAGCCAGGCTAGCAGGGGGCCAAGTACTTGGGCCATCTTCCACTACTTTCCCAAGTGCATAAGCAGAGAGCTGGACAGGAAGCAGAGTAGCCAGGCAGTAGTTTAATCCACTATGCCCACAACAATGGCCAAATAACCTACATTTTAGAAAGCTCAATTTTGAATTTCCATCTTTGACTCAAATTTCCACTCAGGACCTCCAGCTGGGGAGAAGTAGATTCTTGATTAGGATAGATATGATAGCCCAAAAGTTTTAGATACAAAACCACGGAGCTGGTATTAGTATCCTGAAAATGACAGCAAAATCTCAAGTAGTTTCTATCTGGACTAAATAAAAAAATGCTGCAATTTTAAAAATAATTATTCAATCTATCATTTTTCTCATTAGCCTAAATTTACTGCTTCCTTGCAGTGTCTAATACCTCAAAGAATTGGATATATGTGTTTATAAGAGCAGGTGAACCAATGACATTATTCCCAGCAAGAAACCCAAGAATTCTTTATTTAGAGGGTGCAGATGGTATCTTCCACAAGAAAGCGCCCCTGAGTATTTCACACCTCCAAAGGTAGCATTCACACAAAGTACAATGCGGAGATGTGAACAGGCTTGCTTTTTTTTTAAGTCACAGTTATTGGTAGTCACTCGCTATTCATTTGGATGTGCTTTAAGTCACTCATCTTTCTCTCAAGCTCTCTTCAGTTGCTCCAGCTATAAAATCTTAGGCAATGCTTACTTTATTTGCTTTTTAGGTGCATCTATTTATCTTGTTTTTCTTATATCCAAAGCTCCTCCCCCTTACTCCTCATAATCCTACAGGAGAAAAAATATTAGCTTTGTCCAACTCACCCGCAAACACATACAATGGAATTTCACAAAGTTCATGAATGTTGGTGAAAAATTTTTGAAATTCACAGTTTTTTCATAATATTCATTTTTCATGAACTTTTTGGAGATTGCTCATCGAAATGATATCAGAATGAGGACAAGAAACTAGGTCAGCTCATTGCTGTAGTGGACTCATGTGCACTTACAAAGACCCTGTCTGTCTGAAATCCATCATATTTTAATCAACACCTTTCCATTGAACTAGAAAGAAAGGCAAGTTCTCACGCTAAGATTGTCTTATTAGGCATAAATTATCACTGCATGTGATGAAAATGACAAAGATACATGATATAAAATATAGATAGCATGCTGCCTTTCTCATAAGAGATGTCACAGTTTTGATTCTTTGATTTTTAAGACAGACAATACGCATTTAAAAAAACTATAGAATCAGACTTTGTAAGTCTTTTGCTTATGCCCAAACAATAAAAATCAACATTTCACAAAGGTTTAAGGAGATGGTCAACCCAAAATGGAAACTTTAATTTTCATTTGAGTAGCCGATCTCAATATTCCATGTGCATGTGTGTGTGTGTGTGTTGTTTTATTTAATGAAACCCCAGCTACACTTGCTTTTGAGACAATACTTGGATCTGTTTAGCATGATTACGGATGAACATATGACTTGTAATAACTTTTGAATTCAAGAGTATTGCAAAAAAGTTCATGGAAAATGAGATTAAAAGATAAGCTTATTTTGGTAGAAAAAAATTGAAATCCATGTCTATAAAGAGCCTTCAAAAAGTATATGAATAAGATACTATGCATGCATATTAAATATTTTTTGCACCAAAATAAACTTTTTTACTTTCATTTTCCATGAACCTTTTGAAGACCGTCATATGTACCCACATACCATAGAGTCCTATCCAAAAGATACAAATACAATATGAAAACTCAAACCATATCTGATTACAGTTTTTCACGTCCTCTGAATCTGCCCATATTTTTTGTTACCATTTCAGTCAATATTTTTTCCAGGAAAATAAAGGATCATATGAAACCATTTTCATGAGAATGTATTTTGTTTTTCCTTTTTTCAAACTTCCAGACAAGAGCTGAAATTCCATCATCTCCCCTCTGTCTTTCAAGAGAGAAATATTGCCCTTTCCTTTAGGGCAGCTAAATTCTGTTATTAAGCAATTTTTCATACCTTGATTTATGCCCTAAGACTAGAGGAAGTGAATGATGGATAGAGCACAGGGTACTAACACTGAAGTAAAGGAATAGGAGAAGAGAAGAAATTTTGGCAAAAGAGCCTTGCCTAGACAGCAAAACTCTTGTTCTTTAGATTTCAGCTAGAACTTGGAAACCTTGAATTACAAAAATAACTTGTTTGTTTTTAGCACCATGTTTAGCATGAGATACAACTCTGTTGGTGCAAACCTGACAGTAAAGGAGTTGTAGTTTTCTGGGGAAAAAAAAACAAAACAAAACACAACTTTACCTAGAATGCATTCCTTTAGCTTACTATTTTTTTTAAAATTTTGAAACAAGATACAGTAACACATTACTTCAAATGCACTAGAGTATGCATGCTGCTCATGACTTGCCCACAGATAATGGTGTCTGTAAGTCCTATGTATTATTTGAGATGTAGTCATGATGATTAACTGCTAAGTGAGATTTCTGAATATTTCAGAAAGTAAGATGCAGTTCATATTTTAAACTTGAGTCAGTCCCCTTAATTGAGTTCCCAGTCAAGCTGAAGCTTTGAAATGATTGCTTGGCTTATGTAGAAAACCAAAACACATGAGTGTCAGGTACTAGGTGGTAATTACACACTAGGGAAGACTTGGTTCAAAGCTGGATGGATCAGACCTCTCCTGAAACATATTCTTCATCCCAATCTCTTGCATGTCTGAGCTTCAGATTCTTGTGTGAATCAAAACCTGCTCTGTCCACTTCCTCTTGGAATCTGAAACTTGTTTCTTGTTGATGTTATTCAAGATCCATCACTAGTGTTCAATATTTACCTTCATTCATGATTCATACATGTACATACCCAAGATCAGCACCAATGCTTCTAGGATAAAGAGGTCCAAGACTTTTCATTATTAAAAAGTTATAATCTAAATACAAAATTTCAATATTAATTTATGGAAGACATCTGGTGATGTTTCTATGAAGATAAAGCTGCATTTAAAATATTTTTCTCTCAGGAATGGATAGCTTTGGCATCATTCAGAATTGGTTGTTCATTTATAAAGTTCCCTTGACAACTGATTTACAGTATCTTCTTTACAAGAGGGGTCCAAAAACCAGTTACGTACCCTGAAGCACCTGGTAAGCAGAACCATCTTTCTCTCTAAGAAAAGTGATGAAGAAAACTCCGAAGAGGGTAGATTGAAACACGTAAAGTTGAGAGAGAGAGATAGAGACAGAGAGAGAGAGAGAGAGAGAGAGAGAGAGAGAGAAACACCCTAGAATTCTATACCCTGTACAATCGTACTTCAAAATAAAGGTGAAATAGACTTTCCTAGAAAATAAAAATGGAGAAAACCTATTTGCTGCCAGCAGAAATGCCTTGTGAGAAATGTTATTATTATGCTTAATGTCTGGAGGGGCACTCACTCTCCAGGCTACTGCAACTATATCACATTTGCCAATGGCTTAGTTTGTCCTTGCAAAAGGCACACATCTAAGAACAAAATGGAAGCAAATCACCATTTGGTTTGCAAATTTCTAATTACTTATTTCCGTACAAAAACTGTACACTTTAAAGTTGATTATCAGGGACTTCTGATTTCCAGTCCAGGATATAAGGAGCTTAGGACTTGTCATTCTGTCTTAGTTCTTAGACAACTCAAGGAAGGGAGATCATAGAGCACACCACTGCTCCAGAAATTGGAGCAACAGCAGGTGGATTCAGAGAATCACGTCACAGCAGAAGTCCAGCAGTAGACACCTCCACTGGAACCAATGCCAGGGTAGGCAAAGCCAACTGCAATAGACTGTGGAAGCCCATTATGGACAACTCTTGGCAGTTAAAAACTCCAGAGACTCAGCCGGAGGGTGCCCTCATACCTGTGATGCTGGAATACCATATGGGTGCCTGTTCGTGTCCCTGCTGCTCCACTTCTGATTCAGCTCTCTGTTAATGGCCTGGGAGAGCAGCGGTTGATGGCCCATGTACCTGGGCCCCTGACACCCATGTGGGAGACCTGGAGGAAGTGCCTGGTTCCTGGCTTTGGTCTGGCCCACTGCTTTGCAGCCATCTGGGGAGTAAATCAGCAGATGGAAGATCTCTCTTGGTGTCTCTCCCTCTCTCTCTGTAACTCTGATTTTCAAAATAAATAAGTCTTTAAAAAAGAAAGAGATACTACACCAGCAGCAATAAAAAAAAAAAGTGGTAGTAGCTATAGGAAATTTCAGAGAAGACTCAGAACCAGAGAAGTTATCAGGGATAAATGATAAGGGATTAATCATAAAGGAATCACTATAACAGGAAGGTATGAAGTCCTTAACATGTATGAGCATAACAGCAGAACATCAAAATATATAAGGCAAAGACTGGTAGAACTATCAGGAGAAATTATTCAATCTACTATTACAGTTAGAATCTTTAATGCCCCTTTATCAGAAATGGACAGATCCAGTGGGCAGAAAATCTATACAAACATGGTTGAGGAGGTGAGGGCAATCTGACTGGGACATTTGTCCCCCAAGTGACTGCCAGGCCTCACTCGGCTGATCAAATTGGCCAGGCAGGTGTCACCACTTCATACACATCCTTTCTAAAACTGCACGTACCAAGAGTGCAATCTTCCCCGCTAGATGTGGGCTGCTCTTCGGTCAAGGTTGATGAGTAGCTGCGCTCCACTGCTAGAACCTCCAAATAAAGACATAATTGAATTTAGCAGCAACTGTACATAACTGAGATTTCTAGACTATTTTATCCAAAAAGAGCAGCTTACAAATTCTTCCCCAACTTACGTGACAGCATATAACTAACATAACAAGACAGATCACATTCCGGGCCAGAAGACACACCTTAACAAATTTAAAATAACAGAAGCCATGCAATGTCTATGCTCAACCACATGGATAAAACTATAAATTAGAGCTACAAAATCCCAAAATACTTTGAGATTAATCAACACACTTCTAAATGACATGTGTTAGGGAAGAAATTTCAAGACAAATGAAAAAAAGTTTTAACTGAATGAAAGTGAAAATATAATTTATCAAAATTTGTGGGATGATGTGAAAGCAGTTGTTTAAGGGAAATTCATAGCACTAAACACATGTATGGGAAAATAAGAAAGAGCAAAATTCTTTATTCTCAGCTTCCATCTTATAAAACTGAAAAACAAGAGCAAATTAATCCAAAGTAAAACAAGAAAATAATAAAAATTATAGCAGAGATAAATTAAATTAAAAATAGGTAGTTAATATAGAAATTCATTAAAACCAAAGCTAGTTCATTGAAAAGATCAATAAAATCAATAAGCCATGTCATAAATGAAAGAGGGGACATTAACTAAAGACCCCATGGACATTAACCCTCCTAGAGGATTGCAATAGAGATTTTGGTAACTTAAGGTACTCAATGACTTTGGAGACAAAACCCCAAAGACATAATCCATGAAAGAAGAGAGAGATAAGATGGCCTTCATTAAGATTACAAACTTCTGTCTGATGAATGACAATGTCAAGAAAATGTGAAGATAAGGAACAGAGTGGGAAAAAAAAAATATTTGCTCAAACTGGCAACATCTAATGCTGGTAAGGACACAGATCAGCAGGAACTCTCTCATTACTGGTAGGAATGCAAAATGGTACAATTACTTCCGGAGGCAGCTCGTCAGTTTCTTACTAAACTAAACATATTCTTACCATATGATACAACAATCATGCTCCTTGGTATTTCTCCAAAGGAGCTGAAACATTATGTACACACAAAACCTGCACATGGATGCTCCTAGCAGCTGTATAGATAATTGGTAAAATATGGAAGCAACCAAGATGTCCTCAGTGGATAAACCGTAGTGCATTCAGACAATAGATTATTTAGCACTAAAATGAAATGAACTATCAAGCCATGAAAAGACATAGAGGAAACTTAAAACAATATTACTGAGTAAAAGAACCTAATCTGAAAAGGCAAAAACCAGAATGTTCACAATTATACAATGTTACAAGAAAAGCAATAAAATTAATAGGGTTGGGGCTAGCATTGTTGTGCCGCAGCTTAAGCGGCAGATTGTGACACCACTATCCCACACTGGAGTACCAGTTCAAGACCTGGCTACTCAGCTTCTGATCTAGCTTCCTGCTAATGCACCGATGATGGTCCAAGTGCTTGGGCCCCTGCCACTTGTGTGGGAGACCAAGAAGAAGTTCTTGGCTCTTGCATTCAGCTTGGCTCAGCCATGGATGCCATGGTCACTAGGGGAAATGTACCAGTGCTTGGAGTCCATCTCTCTCTTTCTCTCTCTCTCTCTGTGTATGTGTGTGTGTGTGTGTGTGGTTATGCCTTAAACAGTAAACTATGGACTTTGAGTTGTAATGATGTGTCAGTGTAGGTTCAAGGATTGCATATATGCACCCCTGTGTGGCGTGTGACTGTATGTAGTAGGGTGGGTGCGCAGGTGTTGGGGCAGGGGGCATATGGAAACTTTCTGTGCTTCCAAGTCAGTTTTGTAGTGAACCTAAAGTTATTCTAAACAATAAGGCTTATTCATTTTAAAAACTCCATTTCCTAGTCATACTAGCTTCACTTTAAGTGCTCAATAACCATATGTGGCTAGTGGAGACCATTGTAGACAGTATAAGAAAAACAAAAAAGAACATTATCTATCCCTATTACAAACTAAAGAAGTACTCTTAGCAGGAGCTACATACAAAGAAGGGAAAACTACAGCATATTTTCAGTTACTGGAGTGTTTGGTGTCTAAAGTCAAATGCCTTCTATTTATAATCAGGACAAGATTTAATCTAAGCACTTTCCACAGTATTCTCCCACCAAAATACCTAACTTTTTATTTTTAAATGTTGAACATTGCTACGAAGAGCTACTGAAATCTCCGTATTGTTAAACACAGAGAAAAAAATGAAAAAAAAAAACTTTCGCATATTTGCCCATCCATATATTTATAATTATATTAGTCAGACATTCAACTACTTTTTCTCTTAATAATGTGAAGTCTTTTGATGACTATTTACAATTTTATAAAAATATGTTTTATAAAAATTATTGGAGAGGGGCTGGCATTGTGGCATAGTGGGTAAAGCCTCTTGCTTGCAATGCCAGCATCCCATATGGGTGCCACTTTGAGTCCCAGCTCCTCAACTTCTCATCCAGCTCCTTGCTAATGGGAAAGCAGTAGAGGATGACCAAAGTGCTTGAGCCCCTGCATCGACGTGGGAGACCTGGAAGAAACTCCTGGCTTTTGGCTTCAGCCTGGTACAGCCCTTGCCATTGCAGCCATTTGGGGAGTGAACCAGTAGATGGAAGATCTCTCTCTCTCTCTCTCTCTCTCTCTCTCTCTCTCTTTCTCTCTCTCTCCCCCTCCCTCTTTCTCTCTGTAACTCTGCCTATGAAATAAACAGATTTTTTTTTAAATGATCAGAGAGGTACAGAGGAGTCCTTAAATCGTTTGATAGGAGGAGAGATTGAATGTGGTTCTTAGTGACAACCAAAAGTCTATCCAGATTTTGCAAAATCTAACATTCAATGTAACCCTTTATCCATGCACTGTCTCCAAGAAAATTTACTGAAAAAGCCATCTATGAAAACACAACTTGCTGAAAAAATTGATAAATTATGAAGACTGTTTTGTCTTTAAACCTCTAAAAGTATACAGACTGTTTTGCTTGTGTTCTCACATGCATTGACTTTACAATTTACTGGCTGAATTAGTGCTCCAACATGAAGACAATCACTTGATCATTTTGCTTGCCTTGCAGATCATCAAAAACATGCAGCCATACATACGTTGTTTCTTCATAACAATAATCTTACCTGCTTAACAGACTTAAGACTAAATTTATAAACAACTTATGCTTGTCTAAATGAGCAAGATTTTATCTGGCAGACACTATTAAAATCTTTATGAAGTACTAACAGAGGTACTCTAGTGAATGAAAAGTCACAATTATCAATTGTTCATGGAGTACAAGAATTTAAAGAGTTCACTACACATTGTGTACATTTTTGAGTTTTCACAGTATTCCACAAATGTGTATAATACACACATGTGTATAAAGAATTTAAAAGGACATCATTCCTTTCAACTTTGACAGTAGAGTTTTATTTTATTCATTTATACTCATCAATGCATGTTTCTCTATTTATGCAATTTAAAAATAAAGAACAGGAGCAATGTAGACAATGGAGGGGCTAAGTTCTGATTTCTATTTCTGGTGAGTTTGAAAAGATAAAAAGGATATGTGTGATTAATGTGAAATACTTTTTACTTGTAAATATGCCTCTATTTATTTAAAATATTATAACATTTGTATTTTTAAAAATCTTGCTTATGAAATACACTCATCCATTAAGTAAGTATTATCTATACCTTTTATGTACTCCCAAGATGTTAAAACATAATCCAAACAAATTCATCAAAGTTGAAATACACAAGGTCAGCAAAAAAAAAGAAAACAAAAATCAGTTGCATTTCTCAAAAGAAATAATGAACAACTCAAAATAGAAAACACTTCCATTTACAATAGAACCAAAAAGAATAAAGTATTTAGTAATACCATTAACCAAGGAGGTAAAAACTTGTACACTGAAAATAAAAAAAAAAACACTGCTGAAAGAAATTAAAGATATAAATAAATGGCAGCCTGCGCCGCGGCTCAATAGGCTAATCCTCCGCCTTGCGGCGCCGGCACACCGCGTTCTAGTCCCAGTCGCCCCTCTTCCAGGCCAGCTCTCTACTATGGCCCGGGAGTGCAGTGGAGGATGGCCCAAGTGCTTGGGCCCTGCACCCGCATGGGAGACCAGGAGAAGCACCTGGCTCCTGGCTTCGGATCAGCGCGGTGCACCGGCCGCAGCGGCCATTGCAGGGTGAACCAACGGCAAAGGAAGACCTTTCTCTCTGTCTCTCTCACTGTCCACTCTGCCTGTCGAAAATAAATTAATTAATTAATTAATTAAAAAAATAAATAAATGGCAAGGCATCCTAGTTCACAGATTGTAAAGTGGCATTGTTAAGATCTATCAATGCTATATAAAGTGATCTACAGGCAAAATGCAATTTCTATCAAAAATGCCAATGACTTTTTTTGTGGAAACAGAAAAATCCAACCTAAAATTCACACAAAATATCAAGAACTTTGAATAGCCACAAAAATCTTGAAAAATAGGAGATTCACATTTTCTCATTTCAAAATTTACTGCAAAGTAACAGTAATCAAATGAGTGTGGTACTGGCCTAAAGACCAAAATAGAAACCAAGAGAGTGGAACAGAGAGCCTGAAAACAAAGTCTTTTACATGTATTCAGTTGATTTTTGACACAATCCCAAGATCATTCAATAAGGAAAGACAGTCCTTTCAACAAGCAATGGGCGCGAGGGGGCTATTCACGTGTAAAAGAACGATGCTGGATCTTTCCCTGATACCATATATAAAAATTAACTTAAAAAGGTGCAAAAACCCAAATGCCCATCAATGGCTGAACAGATAAACATTAGTATATACAACAGTGGACTATAATTCAGTCTTTAAAAGGGTGTGAAATTCTGACACATGCTGCAACACCAATGGATCTTGAGAACATTATGCCAGGAAAAATAAACCAAACATAAAATGACAGACATTTTATAATTCCATTTATATACAGTGACTACAGTAGCTAAATTTATAGAGACAGAAAATGAACTATTGGCTTCCAGAGGCTACAGGAGAGAGAATTAGAAGTTAGTGCTGAATGGGTACAGAGCTAGAGTTTGAGAAGATGACAGGGTTCTGGGAATGGAGAGTGGTGATGGTTGCCCAACCAAGTGAATGTCGTTAATGTCACTGAACTGGAAATGAGTGAAATGGTAAAGTTCATGTCATGTATATTTTGCCACAATAAATACGCACCTACTCCAATATTTGAAAAACTTAGCTTCCACTCACTGTTTAACTTCTGAGCTGAGTGTAATAACCACCAGTATTTAGGCTGGATCTGCGAGTCTATGGGCTGGTGCGAGGATATCATTTGCTGCATGATGAGGATTCTTTGTCATTATTTTGCGCTGAAAAACGTGAAGTTATGTTTAGATCCCTAAGTCCCAGAGCATAAACTCAGCTCTCATGCTCGCTAATAACCACACACAGCCCACTTCAGGAGGATCGGATCCCCTTTTAGCAAATAGTCTACAGTGTTGTCTGTTTTGAACTTCTTTTGCTTAGGGAAGTTGAGCGTCTCCTCTCTGAGACCTGCCTGCTCTAATGAGACCGAGGCTGCCTATGCAGGGAGACGAGGTTTCAGTAGCCGTCAGACCTCAAAAGGGCCCTGGAGGAGTTCTCATTCTACAGAATTCTGGAGAGCAAAGATTTGCTCTGAAGTGTTTGCTTCAACATGCTGTATCAACTCCTTTCAACAATCTACCAAGAGTTTAATTCACTAAAAGTTTGTGTGTGAAAATTCTATGGTTTTTATTTAAATTTTTACATTTCTTTTATGGAATTCATTTTCTTTTTAAAAAAAATATTTATTTATTTAAAAGGCAGAGTTACTGAGAGAGAGAAAAAATCAGACTCAAGCTGCCAAATGGCTGCCACAGCCAGGGTTGGGCCAGGCTGAAGCCAGGAACTTCATCCAGGTCTCCCACATGGGTGGCAGGGGTAAAGTACTTGTGCTACCCTCGATTGCCTTCCCAGGAGCATCAGCAGGGAGCTGGACTGGAAGTGGAATACCTGGGACAACGTGGGATGCCAGCCTTGTAGGTTGTGGCTTAATCTACAGTGCCATGCCAGCCCCTGAAATTCATTTTCTTGGTTGTCCCTTTGACAGCAATGAAAACAGGGATGTTAAGGAGCGTTCTATTTTATAATTGTATTTGATTAGTAAATTGTAGGATCTTGAATACAGATTACTATGCTGACCCAGCAATATCCTGAAATTAGGAGATTTGTTCTCATAGACACTGGTGCTGTTTTAAATTTAGCTTTTTGCCGGCGCCTCGGCTCAATAGGCTAATTCTCTGCCTGCGGCACCGGCACACTGGGTTCTAGTCCTGGTCGGGGCACCAGATTCTGTCCCGGTTGCCCCTCTTCCAGGCCAGCTCTCTGCTGTGGCCCGGGAGTGCAGTGGAGGATGGTCCAAGTGCTTGGGCCCTGTACCCCATGGGAGAGCAGGAGAACCACCTGGCTCCTGCCATCGGATCAGCGCAGTGTGCTGGCCGCAGCGCGGCGGCCATTGGAAGGTGAACCAACGGCAAAGGAAGACCTTTCTCTCTGTCTCTCTCTCACTGTCCACTCTGCCTGTCAAAAAAAAAAAAACAAAAACAAAAACCACAAATTTAGCTTTTTTTCAGTTGGTAGCTATGCTCAACAAACATAGCCATTTTAATCTTCCTAACAAGCAGGAAAGCAAGAACCAAAGCTCTTGGTGTATGCAAGGTAGCCAAACTAAAGTTTTCTCTGAAGATTCTTTTTCTAACTTGTGGGCCCAAAACTTCCCAAAAGTCTCTTTCCAAGACAATTCACAAAGCGGCTTACAGCAGGAGATAAACAAGAATTCATCCTTTGAGAACTCTGAGTCATAAGATAAAAATCATACCATTGTCACTCATAATTAGCAGAGACAAAATGCTACCTGCATTTAACTTGTAGTTAACAATGCATTACTCTATTTTTGTCTTGGGAGAGGGATTCAGTTAGACAAATTCTTTTTTTTGTTTTGTTTTGTTTTGTGACAGGCAGAGTTAGACAGTGAGAGAGAGACAGAGAGAAATGTCTTCCTTCCGTTGGTTCACCCCCTAAATGGCCGCCACGACCGGCGTGCTGTGCTAATCTGAAGTCAGGAGCCAGGTACTTCCTCCTGGTCTCCCATGTGGGTGCAGGGCCCAAGCATTTGGGCCATCCTCCAGTGCACTCCCTGGCCACAGCAGAGAGCTGGACTGGAAGAGGAGCAACTGAGACAGAATCCAGCGCCCCAACTGGGACTAGAACCCGCGGTGCCGGCGCCGCAGGCAGAGGAATAGCCAAGTGAGCTGCAGCACCGGCCGACAAATTCTTAATTGTACAGCTCAGCAAAGGCACCTATCAGCCAGCTTTAGCATTTTTTTCAGAAATGATTAGTTTGGAAGGGGTGTGTATATGTGTACCTGTGCATGGCTTGAGAGAGAAGATACAAGAAAAGAGACACATGACACAGAAAAATGCAAACACTTCTAGTAATCATTTTTTTAAAAATTAGAGTTCATAGTTCATCAAACTAGTCATCATTTTCTCAGTAGAAATTTTCTAAGTGTACGGTGTGACTGACTTTTACAGAAAGAGAATGGAAGTCTTTCAAGTTGGTGGTAAGTGATTCATGCTTCTTCCTTTTGTGAAGAAATAATTGTGGATTTTAAATTATACTAATTTTACTGCCTGAAATGGATTTTAAATGCTGATCATTTCTTCCTATGCAAAAGAGTATTTAAAATGTCAATTGTACTCAGACTTGGGATACAGCAAGTATTGCAAAATATTTGTTAAAAACAAAGATGTATTCAAAAGTTCCTTCATATGTCTTTTTCAAACAAAATAACCCTTTCCTGTGGATGGGTAGTGCTTGAAGGGATTGCATCCAGGTGTTGGCCTTTGAAGAAAGGATGACTTACTAGTTATCAGGATGGAGAAAGGACTCACATTTACCAAATCCAGCGCAGTGATGGCACACTATTGACTGAATCGCACTAGACTTCTCTGGATTTCTCTAAGAAACAATCAAATTCAGTGAATTCAATAAGAAAGAATGACAGGGAGGGGGAAACAAGATCAATATCCTAAAAAGTTCAGGATTCCAGTTGAGTTTAATTTTACAGTCATGTGATTAAGAAAAGAGGAAGAGCTTGGCTGAAAAGGGGGCTGTTCTTTTGGTCAATTCATATGCTTTTCACTCAATTTATTGCCTTGAAACTATTCTATTTACTGAACTGCAAAATGTGTAAAGAAACCAATGGACGCTTCCTCTGGACAACGGATGATCCTATTTGCCAACCAGGTTTGACACTCAGACCCTATTTTTGCATTTTTGTTTCACAGGTAGAGGAACATAAGTCCAAATTCAAAAGACTCTCTATTCTGCCTTTCATACAAAGATGATTACCTGGAAACTGGAACATGCTCTAGGTAAAATCCTGGCTACCAATTTAAAAGAGTATCCAGAAAAGCTAAGGAAGAAAGTGACAGATCTAGAAAACTATGTGGTAACAGGGAGGTTGATAGAGGAAGAGGGTCAGAAATAGGGGATATCTCTCCATGTCCTCGCCCTCAGGGGAATAGTTCCATGAACCCTGGTAGATGTGAAACTCTATGGATGCTCCAGTCCCATATATAAATAATGTTTGCCTCTAATCTACTCAATTTTCCCATATATTTTAAAAATCATCTCTAGATGAATTGTGGCACCTAGTACAATGCAAATGCCGTTATCATTGTTGTACTGCATTATTGCTTAGGAAATAATGACAAAAAAAAAGTCTGCACATATTCAGCACAGAGACAATTATTTTTCTGAGTACTTTTAACTTATAGTTTGTTGAATTTATGGATGTAGAACCCTTGACTATGGAGAGTTGACTGTATTCTTATGTAAGTTGGAGTGGCCAACTGAATTTCGCTTTATTTTTCTTTGATGTGTTTAAGCTCTTTTACCCCACCTTTCATATAAGAAAACAACACAACATATTTAGATATTAACCTAGTAATTACAGGGATTTCTGATTGTATTAGACACTTTTCCTGTTAGGTGCCACTTCAAACGCTGTATCTAGGCCCTACTAATTACTTTATAAAAGTAAGCAGAAGAGTAAAATACGGAGAATATGTTCTGTTCAAACAGTAAGCAGGAAAGCAGATGTGACTATCAACCTCAGACAGTTGAGACTTCAAGACAAGGGATTTTACCAGAAACAAAGAACTGTTCAGCACAACAAAAGTTTCACTTCATCAAGAAGACAGGACCATCCTGCTAAGAACTGGATGCTTGTGTCTCCTCACAATTACATGTTGAACTTCCAATTCCCAACGTGCAGGTATTTGGAAATGAGGTCTTCGGGGGTAATTGGGCTATGAGGGCCAAGTCCTCATGGTGGGATTAGTGCCTTTATGAGAAGAGACATGAGGGTTCTCCCTTCTTCCCTATCATTATCCTCATCATCATATGAGGACATAACAAGAAGGTATCTGTCCACAGATCAAGAAGAGCCTTCCCCAGGAACCAAATCAGCCAGCACTTGGATCTTGGCTTTCCCAGCCTCCAGAATCACTAGAAATTTCTGTTGTTCCAGTTGCCCCCACTACATGGTATTTTTATTATAAATTAGCCCAAAGTGACTGTCACAACCTCTAATATGTATGCATCAAATAATAGCTTTAATGACCTGAAGCAAAGTGGACACAGCTAAAGAAGTAGGCAAAATCCCAATGTATGTAGATATTTTAAAATCAAACAAGTGGAGAAAGAAATCAGTATATCTGAAGATATGAACAACATTGTCAATTAGCCTGACAGAAATGACATCCACAAAACCCTATACCCAACTTCTTGTACTTTTTAGATGCACTTGGGAACATTTACCAAGATAGACCATATCTCTTTAAAACACTGGGTCTTAAAATAAGATCCCCGAAATTTCAAAGGACTCAAATAAAAGAATATATGTTCAAAAAAGGAATTAAGTTAAATTCCAAGTATTTAGAAAAGTTCCAAATATTGATTAGACAACATACTTCTATATAACCAATATGTCAAAAACAAAATAATTACATGAGAATGCAATGATATTTTAAAATCAATAGAATTATAACTTCAATGTATTAAAATACATGGGAATCTGATAATATTGCATTTCCCAGCCGATTTATAGGCATAATGCTAATATTAGAAAACAAGAGTAATTTAAAATCAGTGATAAAGGTAGACAATTGACCTCCCAGTTAAGACACCTGTGTACCATAGCAAAATACCTGGGTTTGCTACTTAGCTCTGGCTCCTGTTGAAAGTGTCTTGCTAATGCAGGTATTGGGAGGTATTGATGGTGGCTCAAGTAACTGAGCTCCTGCTGCTCACATGGCAGATAGGGACTGAGTTTGGGGCTCCCAGATTTAGCACTAGTCTGGCCCTGGCTGTCAAGAGCATTTGGGAAGTGAACCAGCAGGTGAAAGCGTGTGTTCTCTCTCTCTGCCTCTCATATTTTAAAAATGTCACTATACCTCAAAAAGAAGGAACATAAGCAGAAAATTAAGAACCTAGTGAAAAGAAAAAAAATAGACATAACAAATAATAAATCACAAAGCACTGATATTTAGTCATTGCTGGTTTTCTTGGTTGTCAAATTTGTGGTTCCTATTCCTATAAATTTAGGCACTGTCCAATCACAGATCGTTCTTCTTAGGGACAGTGCCCCAGGGAATACAATAAACTTTCCAGTGTGCTTGAAGCTATGACTACCACCTGGTCATTTAGGGCTCCTTATACCAATAGATCAACTAACAACAACAAAAAAGTCATTACAGTGGTAGCAATCATTGCCATAGATTAGCAGTGAGGAGTTAGGGTTTCTGCTGCTCCATAGGACAAGAACATGTCTAGAGACTGGGGCATTGCTTGGAGCATCTCTTGGTGCCTCCATGCAGGGAAGCAATGGAGAACAGCCCATTAGAAGAAATATGGCCTGATTAGGACACAGCTGCGGACTTCTCAGTGAAGCCCTTTGTCGCCTCGGCCAGGAAAGAAGCCTAGGTCAGCAAAAGTGCTGCCTGGAGGTGAAAGGAATCAAGAGTGGGTGCGGGAGGCCAGTTATGATGCCTGTCAACGACAACCTCAACACCAGCAGGGTTTGGTGCTTGTCTTACTGCTTCATATGAAGTCTCCGTGCAGCTTTGGGCAGTCTCACACCATGAAAGGGACTCTGAGGTAGGTGGAACCTAAAAGTGGAGGAGGCAGGAGCCCATCTGAGTGGCGAAAGGGGCCAGCTGTTAATGGACATCCCTCGCATGCCACTTCATAGTCTCGCAGCCCCATCCCTCACCCCAGTCCCTGCTGCGGAGACCAGTCCCGGGAAGGTGTTGACTAGTTTTACAAAGAGCCCTGCTTCGGGCCCATGCTCAATGCCTCACTTCTTGTGTCCTGGGCTTCTCTGACGTGATGTCATGGGACCCCCATGGGAACACCACTGTCAAGCACGAGTTGTGAATGTGGGGGATAATGTTTGTAGAGCTAGCTAGGAACAGTAGGGCCTGGAGTCCAAAGAGGAAGCCCCTCTCGTTTTCCAGATAAACAGTTCTGGGGCATATTTCCTAGGTCTCCTCAGAAGGTCACATGTGAGGGAGCCCCACAGTGTTGGTGCACTGAACACAAATGCATCATTGTACGGACATTGCTTCATTCCCCATATTCCTCCGGCTGCCTTTCACGTGGTTTCCTCCCTGGATCAGCTCCCACATGAACTGCTTCCACCCTCTTTTTTGTTTTTGCCTCTGTTTTGGGGGAAACCCAGGCTAGGACACTGATCTTTATAACAGAATTGATTTCTCCTGGCCACCCAGAGCTGCACTCATTCTTAACTTCCCTTAGAAACTGTTCAGTGCTACTGGGAGTTCGTGTGCCTGGAACAAGGCAGTCCCACTTTGGAGAATTAGGGCTGGCAGCTTTCCCTAGAGAAGACCTTCTTCTTTGTTGACCCATTGCTAATGGCCTAACTGCTGCCCTAATTCCTTTTTTTTTTTTTTTTTAGGAATTTTAAGAAATGCACCCAACTCCTCTCAAACACATACACCAAGCAAACACCTAGTTCATTGTTGCACATTAATCTGGCTCAGGAGGTAAATATGCAGTAGTCAGTGAAGAACCAGTACATGGTCACATTTCTCTTTGCCCTCTAGTTGTAGAAATTTGTTTTCTTTGCTGTTTCATGGAGTCTTGCAAACTTATTTTCTTCTCCTTAAATGACAGACTATTTTCTTTGGCATAGCCCCAGAGGACAGCAAGAGTTAAACTTGCTGCTCTGTGAAAGAGCTATGTTTGTTTAGAAGTTACTTAGAAGGCCGTGAGAGCAGGCGACCTGGATTGCAGGAAGCAGCCCCAGGAAACTGGGGGTATTTTCTTTCCTGTCTTTTTGCCAGGATCCTGGGTTTCCCTTGGCCCATAGCAATTTGCAAGAAAGTCAAGAATCTCATAGGACACCAGCCACACTGCTTTCTTAGAAGCAACTGCTTAGCCTCATTCAACAAGATGAGGAACAGAGACACTGAATGGGAAATGACAAGTGTAGTGTAAGGTTCCACATGACAAATGGCGCTTGATAATCTTCCCAGATCAATTTTAGGAGAGGAGACCACATAGCAATGAAAAAGTATTCTCTGATCATAAATGTCCATTATGTTTGAGGAGGGGTACAGTCTGTGTTAAAAACAGGATAAACCTCAAAAGAATACAGCGGTTGCCCCCAACTGACCCATAAAGAGAAAAGAATTTAAAAGAGAAAGCTGCAAACCAGAAGGCTCAAGAGTAAATTTTGAGGAATGGTCTGTTAACATTTTAAACACAGGTAGCTCCTCAGTGGTGGGGGACAATGAGTTCATGCAACCATAAGGAGTTACAAACCAAGGTTTCTCTAGTTGGAAGGATCTCAGGATTCTGTAACATCAACCTTAGGTTCGAAGATGGGCTCAGATAAGAGGGCAACATTTATTTCACTTTTAACTTTGTTACCAAACTTCGGGAATTCCCTGAGTATCCCAAGTAATACATAAGAAAATTTCTAGGTATGGAAGTGTATTTGGTGTTAATCCCATCCACTTGAGTTTCCTAAGAATTAAGAAAAACCACCAGAAACTCAGAAGCACATATGCTAGGGTATCAAATGGCAGTGTTTACTTTGAGCGTCTCTTTTTGAAATCTGCATCATAAATCAGTTCTTCTCCTTGTATCAGTGCAAGCTCCTGCCTTGCCTGCTTTTCCCCTCATGAACTATTTCACTTACCTTCAGGACAATAGCTGGATTCTGCGTGGTCCTGGCTAATCCCACGGACCTGCTCCACACGTTACCTTCAAGACTATTTATTTTACTTTCTCTTCTCCAGGACAGAGGTAATAACATAATTTAGTTCTATTCTTACTTCTTTTCAGTCTTAGGTATTTATTTTGTTATTTCATTTTTATTTCCTTTACTCCTTTCTATAAGAAGGTAAACTCATCATGACTTTTACCTTCAGACATTTAACTTGTTAACAAGTCCAAAAGAGGGAGACCTTAAAAAAATGACTGGTTTATCTTACAGAAATGAAAATTAATGAGGTATAAAACATGAGATTTGGGGCTGGCACTATGGTATAGCAAGTAGGGCCACTGCCTGTGGCACCAGCATCCCATATGGGCACTGACTTAAGACCTGGTTGCTTCACTTACAGTCCAGCTTCCTGCTAATGTGCCTGGGAAAGGAGAGGAAGATGGCCCAAGTCCTTGGACCCCTGCACCAATGTGGGAGACCCGGAAGAAGCTCCTGACTCCTGGCTCCAGCCATTGTGACCATTTGGAGACTGAACCACCAGATGAAAGACCTCTCTTTCTGTTTCTCCCTCTCCCTCTCTCTCTGTAACTCCGCCTTTCAAATAAATAAATCTTAAAAAAAAAAAAAACATGAATTTTCCGAGGTTCAATTCCTTTGTAAGATTATAGAGAACAAAAAGTGATGGCTGAATTATTAGTGTCAGCAAGGACCTCTTTAGAAAATGTTGTTTTTTATATACTTTTATTTATTCGAAAGACTGAGAGACATAGACACACACACACACACACATGTCATATTCATTGGTTCACTCTCCAAATGCTCCCAACAACCTAGATTGGGCAGGGCCAAAATTGTTAGCCCAAACACCCACTCCTATGTTGCATGTTTAGAGATCAAATACTATACTTATCTTCTTGTTCTCATTTCTCCAGCATGATAGTCCTTTGGCAGTTAAAACTTAAAGACAAAATTATTTTTAAAATAGGGTAGCTTAATCAAGTCCGACAGTTATTTAATTCAACCAGTGGCACTATATCCCGTTACCTAAATAAAACAGTTGGCTATTCAACATAACTGTTTCGGAGGTGGAGGTGCAGGCAACACATAGATAACAAAGCTGGAACAGAAGGAGCTCATGAGCACTTCTGAAAATTACAAAGATTAAAGTTTTTCCACTTAAATCCACTAAAAATGTTTTTTTTTTCAACTCATTATATTCCATCTGCCCACAATTTACTTTCTTGAATATTTCCTTTGTCACTTATATTTTATGTATATTCTTTCTTCTCTTCTCCATATTTGTTTTTGCACTGTATTGCCTCTTCTGTTGTACATTTTCAGTGTTTAGGAGAACAAAAGAGAAACATCGCAGCTTACCATCTCCACCAAGGCTAAGTATAAGAACATCCCAGCAGTGACAGTTAAGATCCAGTCCTGGACACACGGGTCAGCAGACACCGAGAGGCCGATGTAGAGTCCCAGGAAGGCAGTTAGGGCGCTGACGAAATTCATCAGGATGGCAGTCTTCACGGCAAGTCCAGAGCTTAAGAGCACTGCGAAGTCTCCTGAAGGTTAAGGCCACAAGAAACTGTAATTGCAATGGAACTGATGACATTTTGATCTCAGGCAGTTTCACACTTTGGCAGCTAGATCCAGTGTTTTAAGTCAAGGTGGGTGATCAGATAATAACGTGCGTTTACTTATTTCTCCAGCATTCTTAGTCAACTCATTCTACTACTGTTGGAAAGTTGTATTTTGAGAATTCTATTCCTTTGGCTGCCCCTAATAATGGCACATACACAGAGAGGCCTGTGACATGTTTAGTCCGGTTATCCTGTGACATTTCAACTTAGGTCAATGTAAAACAGTCACTTGCTATCCCAGGATTTCTAAATCTTCTGACCTGGAAACTTTCCAGGTGAAATCATGACGTTCTATGGGCTTTTATTATCTGTTTACGCAGGAACTGCTGTAGGGGGAAGAGAAAACTCTTAAAGAAAGAAGAGATTTTTAAATCATGACAAAAGTTGCTTAGGGAATTTTTTTCCCTTTACGATTACAGGGAAATAATCTTATTCTCTCATTACCTTTACTCTAAAAGAAAAAAAGCTTGTGAGTGACTCTGAAAGCATCTGTTTTAGTCTCTGGGATTGAGACGAGACTGAAATTCAATAAACAGACAGCTCTGGGACTCGGTTTCTTTGTTCTGCTCCATATTTGGCCCCATGAACAGGTCTTGAAATGTCGTTGCTGGCCTGATCCAGACTGTCCCATGGGCCTGTGGCTTTGGGTTGAGGAGCAAGTGCTACACCACAATTACAAGAGGTAACCAGGGACTCCAGGGAATGGCTCTCTGACCACGTATGTTGTAGTGAGCTCATGTAGGACTTTGGATAAACTGCTCCAAGAAGGATGCGTCAGTAATGAGTCAGTGCCAGGACTGACTGAGTGATGGATGCTGGGTACAAGGGAAGAGTGGCCCAACAATGTAGGTCCGAAAAGGGAAAAAGAGGGAGTGACTGCTCAGTGTTCTCCTGAGGGCACATGTGTACCTCGACCAGCCTCCAGCGTTTCTGGTCTATATTAGAAATGGCTCTTCTATCCCATCTTGGTTCCTTGGAGGCAGGATATGAATTACAGGGCTATTAAGATTATCCAGAAAAACAGTCTTATGTACAGCTGCTACCAGATACCTGTCATTCCAGTTTTACACATGGCTTCAAACATTTTGTGCAAATCAGGTTGATGAAACCATGGTTGGCTTGGTTTTAATTTCAATGCTATTTTATCTCATTGGCTTGTTTACTGACATAATGAGTAAAAGAGCCCTCTTAATATTTTCCCATATTTAATATGCAGATTTTGAAGTCCTTTCCAAAGTTTTTTTAAAATGAGGTTTCTCTGAATGTCTCTCTTCCATACAGAATTCTCCAGAATCCAAAAAAGATGCATTCTTGGTCCTGGGAAGATCACAAAAGAGTTTAATCAAATTTGATTCCAGGGTACAGGAATTGTTTTTCAAGTCCTCTTCTTATGGTTTAAATAAATGATACATGGAAAGTATTCATGTCTCAATCTGTGCTGGAAAAAGAATCCTAGCAAATGATAGCTAGGAATATATTCTGACCCTCTCAACCAACAGGAAAGAGTGGTTTGTCTACAGCACTTACCCATTTCATGTGGAATTTCATGGCACAAGATAGCGATTGTCGTGGTCACTCCTGACTCACAGGAAGATGAGAAGGCCGCTCCTATCACTAGGCCGTCGGCGAAGTTATGCAGGCTGTCCCCAACCAGTATCATCACCGCTAACAAGCTAATGGCTTTGCCTATGGAACAAAAAAAAAAAAAAAAAAAAGTGTGAGAAGCATTTCTGGTGCTATGTGTTTCAGGGAATCCTTCAAGTACGACCACCTTTCCCATCCACTCTTTTTTTTTTTTGACAGGCAGAGTGGATAGTGAGAGAGAGAGAGAGAGACAGAGAGAAAGGCCTTCCTTTTTGCTGTTGGTTCACCCTCCAATGGCTGCTGTGGCCAGCGCATCGCGCTGATCCGAAGCCAGGAGCCAGGTGCTTCTCCTGGTCTCTCATGCGGGTGCAGGGCCCAAACACTTGGGCCATCCTCCACTGCCTTCCCGGGCCATAGCAGAGAGCTGGCCTGGAAGAGGGGCAATCAGGACAGAATCCGGTGCCCCAACCGGGACTAGAACCCGGTGTGCCAGCGCCGCAAGGTGGAGGACTAGCCTGCCAAGCCACGGCGCCAGCCATCCCATCCACTCTTGATAGTCTCATGCTGCATCTAATTAAATCACCCACTATGTTTCAGCTTTCAAAATATGTGGGACTCATGCTTGAACATATGGCCACTGTTTTCCTAACTGGTCTGCTACAAGGGGTCTCCAGAAAGCTTGTGGAAATGCGTAGTATGAAGAGCTACCATGCAGAGTTTCCAAAAAAATTTTGTACCAACATAAACTTACCTTTTAATTCGATTTCCATAAACTTTACATTCCCACATAATGAGATAAATTATATGCTAGGATTCATTATTACCTTATCCACTTATGCAAAAAGAAGAAAATACAAACTATGTTACAACTTCCCAAAATACAAGTGATGTTTCCATCCATGGGATTGAAATGAATTTTAAATTACTGTTGGGGCCAGCACTGTGGTGCAGCAGGTTAATCCTCTGCTGTGGCGCCAGCATCCCATATGGATGCTGGTTCTAGTCCCGGGTGCTGTTCTTCCAATCCAGCTCTCTGTTGTGGCCTGGGAAAGCAGTAGAAGATGACTCAAATGCTTGGGCCCCTGCACCCGCATTGGAGATTAGAAAGAAGCACCTGGCTCCTGGCTTCGGATCAGTGCAGCTCTGGCCGTTGAGGCCATTTGGGGAATGAACCAACAGAAGGAAGAGTTTTCTCTCGTCTCTCCCTCTCACTGTCTGTAACTCTACCTCTCAAATAAATAAATAAAATCTTTAATAAAAATTAAAATAAAATACTGTTAGAACCATGCTGTAGTCTGAATATTTGTGTCCACATCCAAATTCACGTACTGAAACTTATTCCCCTGAAGTAATGGCAATGGGAGGGGGGGCCTTTGGCAGGTGATTAGGTAATGAGGGTGGAGCCCTATGGAGTGGGATTAGTGCCCTTACTGAGAGTGACATGAGAGCTCTCTTGTCCCTTCCATCATTTGCGGACACAGCAAGTGGGCGCCTTCTAGGACCCAGACAGTGGGTCCTTTACCACACACACTGATCTTGGACTTCCAAGCTGCAGAACTATGAGAAGTAAACTTCTTTTGTTTATTAGCTACCAGGCTAAGTTAGTAGTTCATTATGGCAGCCTGAACAGGTCAGGACAAACCACCCTGCTGAACGTCATTATCATGGAGCGTGCTTTCCAAAACCATTCTCTCAACCAGACTGTCCCCAAGTCAGTCTGCTGAGTGCAGCTTTTGCCATCGTGTGACCACCAGGCTTCCCTTTGCTAATGACTCTCCCAAACTCACTCTTCACCTTGACCACAAAGGAACCACAACCAACTCTTGTGGTTAGCTTTTGGAACAATTACTCAGTGTTCTGGTCTTTTTGTAAAATAACTTTCAGTGCCCCAGCAGAGAAAAGAAACAGAAGCTTCTGTTTTCATGGAGTTCTATTATATAATGCACATTATCTAATTAGGAGAGAGTCAATGAAATAATTTCAATCATAATTGGGTTCAAGTTTTTAATGGACAGAATTTCTGTTTTGAAAACCCCACATTATATGTTATAACTCAATTAGAGTTGAATGACTAACAGAGAGAGCATTTTGAGGATAACACTGCTAGAACTGCCCAGGTAGACCATGTAATATAAAGTCATAAATCAACTGTCATGGCCTAAAGCTTCATGATTTATTCAGCTGAATGCATATTGGGCTGTGGGACAGGTTTAAGCAGTCACTGTGGTTACTGTTAGAACCGAACATGTTATTATACTGATCGTACTTAATAGAAATAGAAAAAGTTACTTCTTGGTTTCTAATCGTTACCTGGTCTACGACTACAGAGAGATTATAATTTGGTTGTTTTTCATCTGGGGAATATGATTTGGATCATTGTATATTATGTATCATAAAACAAATCTCTTCTGTAAACAGCAGATACAGCCCAGATTATCAGCCAGGAGATAGCTATCTTGACTGTGGTGCTAATGTGTCCCATGCATTTTATTTCTAAAACATCGTGCTTATTTACATATATCACTGTAGAACTGATTTATATCCTTCTTGTGGCTTACTAATTCATTTTATTTCTTTCTAAAAATAAGCAGACTTCAAGTAACAGACACAAAAACACAGTTACTGGGTTCAGAGACTTCTTATTTGTATTGCCTGGAAGTTCTCAGAGCCCAACAGCTACCAGGCCACTTGGCTGCTTCTGCCAATTTTCAGAAATAAAGATCCCCTTTGTGAAAAGAACTTTTCAGAAAAATTTGAACTGACACATTTGACAACATCAGAACATGCAAATACAACTGTGATTTCCATACACCTACATGTAGTTTTGATACAATAGAATACGGGGATCGTCAAAAAGGTCATGGAAAATGTGTATAATGAAAAGACTGTGCAGGGATTCTAATTTTTTTGAACCAAAATAAATGTAACTTTTAACTTCATTTTCATGAACTTTTAAAAGTACTCTGGTATATTCAAATGGAAGACTTTTACCCTTAAACTTCTTGCTGGGAAACAAAGTGGTCTATCTTTCGCTGACTGTTTTTTTATGAACTCTATGTGTTTCTAAATGTCAGATCATGGACATGTAACAAGCCACTAGGCAAATAGACACATTTGCATGGAAGCTACCAAGAATACATTGTGCATATTTTAAAAGGTAATTTAAATATTATTCAGTGGAATATGAGTATTCACTGGTAGTTGAATGTATGCTATGCATTACAAAATTATTCATAGTATTTTACCTTTGTTCACACACCTGGCAGTTACACTGAGTTCCACATTTCTGAACTATCAGAAGATTTCCATGGTGCAACTTGGGCTAGAATTAAAATAGCTTTGTTTTTTTGTTTATTTAAATCAGACCATGGATGGGATTTTTGCATTCTGTCTTTTGAAACACGAGTTCTAGCAATGAGGTAATACAAAGCAAGTAATCAAATATCTGAAGCTAATTCAAGATGTTTCTGGCAAAAAAGAGGACTTGAATTATCTAATTTGCATCTGTTCTGTAATCATGCTGTATGCCAAGCTGCATATCTGAAACAGGAAGATACAAGGCCTAGCAGCTATTTGAATGAGGCCATCAGTGCTCCCTGTCTAGCTTCCGTTCTCTGCTCCCAGTTTCACTTGACTTACCATTTCTTTTATTTTCTTTCAGAAATGAAAGCAATTGGGTTGCAGGCCTACTGTTTGTCAGGCATGCTAAATTACTCCTGGACTTAAAAATTTAGAAGGAAAATATTATTAACAATGTCTTGAGAGAAGAATTGGACAGGATATGTAATTACTTATTTTCAAGCAAATAAATGACATGAGTTAACTTATCTAAAACAGAACAATTTGTATTAGTTCTTATTAATACACATCTTTATATCCTCAACTACAGTTCTAGGGATAAAGATTATTCTTATTTTATTTTCCAGTGCAAACACAATGCCTAAAACACAGGTCTTCAAACATTTTTGGAATGAATGTGAGAGAATGCACAATGTATGCATGTTATCTGATTGCAAAGACACTACTGATCCATTAGCACCTTTTCAGTTCCTCAGTGTTGGAGCTCACAAACTACAGTATTCCAGGCAGTGACTTAACCACTCTAGCAAGCGGTTACTTCATTTGTGTAGTTCATATAGTACTTACTCTGATTTTGTTAAATTGGAAGAGAACTGATTGAGATAATATGTAATCTGTGTCAAGTGTTTCTCAATTCAGTACATGGTAGTCAACGGTATTGGGTAGCTCTCCTACTAATAGTAGGGTGGGAATAAGTAGTCAGGACGGCCTGCCATTAAAACAGTGTCACAAGAGGATGACATTCACTAGAAGAGTGGGGCAGGGATTCAAGAGTAATGTGAAAACAGAATGGACAAAAGAAAAAATTTCAAAGAAAGAATTAATCAGAAACAAACAAAAAGGAATAAAATCCTATTCAAAACTGATAAGTTAAATTCAGATAAAGGAGCTGATGCTGTGGCATAGTAGGTTAAGCCTTGGCCCCTGATGCTGGCATCCCATGTGGACGCCGGTTCTAGTCCCTGCTGCTCCACTTCCAATCCTGCTCCCTGCTTATGGCCTGGGAAAGCAGTATAAGATGGCCCAAGTGCTTGGGCCCCCGCACCCGCGTGGGAGACCTGGAAGAACCTCCTGGATCCTGGCTTTGGCCTGGCCCAGGCCCAGCCATTAGAACCATTTGGGGAGTGAAACAGTAGATGGAAGATCTTTCTTTCTATCTCTCCCTCTCTAACTCTGCCTCTCAAAAAAACGAATAAAATCATTAAAAATAAGTAAATATACAAAATATTTTTAAAAAGAAAATAGCAGCTTTGGGGGCAGTTTTGTGGCACAGAGGGTTAAGCCACCAGCAGATCCAGCTCCCTGCCAATGTGTGTGGGGAAGGAGCAGGTGTACTTGTCCCCTGCCACCTATGTAGGAGATCCAGATGGGGTTTCTGGCTCCTGGCTTCCTCTTGGCCCAGCCCCACTGTGGGGAGTGAATCAGCAGATGGAAGATCTCTGTCTCTCCTCCTCTTTCTCTGTCACTCTGCCTTTCAAATATATAAATAAATCCCTGAAAAAAAGTAGTCTTGATAACCACATCTGCATTTATACTAATTGAAGTTTGCAGAGAATCAGTGTTACACAGTTGAGGAAAACAGCATTTTAAAGAATAGAGTCAAGTTAATATAAATGTGTGGTATTTTTGAAAGACAGATGAAAATATGTCTATTGAAAACATTAAAAAAAGTTTTTAATAATGAAACATGAAGAGTCTTCCCAAAAATCCATGAAATGTATATTAGGAAAAACTATGCAAGAATTTCAAAATTTTCTGCACTAAAATAAACTTACCTACGAATTCCATTTCTCCATGAAGCTCTTGACGTCCTCCATACATACCAAATATGAAATTTTTATGGTTTTCATTTTTTAAAAAAGATTTATTTATTTATTCGAAAATCAGAGTGAGAGAGAGAGGTCTTCCATGTGCTGGTTCACTCCCCAGTTGGCCACAATGGCTGCAGCTGCACTGATTCGAAGCCAGGAGCTTCTTCCGGGTCTCCCACATGGGTGCAGGGGCCCAAGGACTTGGGCCATCTTCTACTTCTTTCCTAGGCCATAGCAGAGAGTTGGATCGGAAGTGGAGCAGCTGGGACTAGAACCAGCACCCATATGAGATCCTGGCACTGCAGGCGGCAGCCTTGCCCACTACTCCACAGTGTCAGCCCCAAAATCTATATGGTTTTCACACATACATTTTATAACAGAAATAATCTTATTCTATTGCATTTTCTACATTTAAAGTTTGGTTTTTCAAAATTTATACTCACATTTTCTGTTGGAGGCTGTCATACTGCTTATAGGAATTTCAGCTGCCTGTGAATCTTCTGGGCCTTTCTGTTTTAAATTAAGAAAACAACTGATGTAAGATAAGCAATAGTTATCATTGTGTTGAAAAATGAAGTGTGAAGAATTTTGTTGATTTTTAAAAGATACTTTAATACTCCAGATGTATATTAGTATTATGAAATTTCATGAGCAATGTACAATGTGGAATTGAAAGTGAACAGAGCATACATTTATTACTATCTACATATAGAAGAAAACAGTACTTCTCTATAGATCAGAATCTTCCACTCTCTGTCTCACTGTCTAACTCTGCCTGTCCAAAAAAAAAAAAAAAAAAAAAAAAAAAGGATACCAGTTAGGATACCCACGTCTTGTTTTTGAATATCTGGGTTTTTACTCAGCTCTATTTCCTGCTGGGAGGTAGCCAGTAATGAATCAAATATTTGGGTCCCTGCTACGCATTTGGGAGATCTGTGCTGAGTTCTTGGCTCCTGGCTTCAGCCTGCCTTAGCCCCAGCTGTTGTGGTCATTTGGGGAGTAAATAAGAAGATGGGAGCTCTATCTATCTGTCTCTCCAATAACATTAAAAAATTTAAGTAGATAAACAGATTTACAAAAGACAAATATAAGTAGATTTAACATTTCCTTCAACCATATAATACAGAAGTGAAATTCGGAACTTGCTTTCTCTGTTAAGATTCCATAATTTTATTTCACACAGTGATTTCTAGTACAGTTTCTGAGACAATTCTCTATAACTAAGACTTTTGATCTGCTTTACAGATCTAGTAAATGTGTCCTCTTTAAAAGATTTTATTTATTTATTTGAGAGGTAGAGTTATAGATAGTGAGAGGGAGAAACAGAGAGAGAGGTCTTCCATCCGCTGGTTCACTCCCCAAATGATCACAATGGCCGGAGCTGAGCTGATCCGAAGCCAGGAGCCAGGAGTTTCCTCCAGGTCTCCCACATGGGTGCAAGGGCACAAGGTCTTGGGTCATCTTCTGTTGCTTTCCCAGGCCATAGCAGAGATCTGGAGAGGAAGAGGAGCAGCCGGGACTAGAACCTGCTGGCACCCATATGGGATGCCAGTGCCACAGGTGGAGGATTAACCTACTGCGCCACAGCATCAGCCCCCAAATGTGTCCTTTTAAAAACAGATTTTGACCATTCTAACACCCAACGTTGTGGAACCATTGACAAAAATTCAGTGTGAGATATAAGAACTTTTTATGAAAAAGAGAGCAAAATTAAAGTTCAGTATAAGACCAGCAGTAGCTCTGCAAATGATGTAATAATGATAGGCTGTGTTTAGAAAAGGATCACTAGGAAGTAAGCACAGACCTGTGGGATAGAGTTAGCAAAGGAAGGACACAGGCCTTCTGCCTGAAGCCGGGTGGAACCAGAAACAAGAACAATGCAACCCCTTTATGTTGCATCCAAAGCCCAGCTATAATCAAAATGCTCTATAGTTTTATTTAAAGACATGAGTTCAAATATTTATTCTAGGACTTTTTTTTAAAGTTCTCCAGAAATTTATTCTTCTAAGATTAATTATTAACCTTGGCAAGGATTTGTACATTCCAAACAAAATATAGTTGAAACATCATTTAACATGGCATAAAAAACCATGAAATACTTAGGGATATTACAAAATTATGGATGATATCTATGCTGAAAATAAGCAATAATGAAAGACAATCCAAATCAATAGAAAAATACACCTTGGTAAGAACATCAGTAAGATGTCAATTCCTCCGAAATTCATCTATGTATTAACTGCATCCCACATCTCAGCATCCATCTGGGTTTTGAGATGCTGTTTCTTCACTTGATTACAGTTCGCTAGAAAGGTGCACCCTGGAGGCAGCAGATGATGGCTTAAGTAGTTGGAAGCTGAATCTACTTGGGAGAACAGGATTGAGTTTCCTGTTTCTGGCTTCAGCCTGTGCCAGCCCCTACTGTTGCAGGTGGGAGTATGGGAGCGAAAGAGGGTGGGTGGGAAGTATCACTATGTTCTTAAACCTGTATATATGGAATATATGAAGTTTGTATAACGTAAATAAATTTTTAAAAATCAGTGAATTGAAGCTCTGTTTCCTTGCCTTCTCCCTCCCACCTCTCAAATAAATTAATATTTTTATTTTTATTTATTTTTTTATGAGACTTAAGACCTTATTCTAGGAATTTTTTAAAAAACCACATGTTGTCTTACTCTGTAAAGAAATGTGGAAGCGGCCGGCGCCGTGGCTCAACAGGCTAATCCTCCGCCTTGCGGCGCCGGCACACCGGGTTCTAGTCCCGGTCGGGGCACCGATTCTGTCCCGGTTGCCCCTCTTCCAGGCCAGCTCTCTGCTGTGGCCAGGGAGTGCAGTGGAGGATGGCCCAAGTGCTTGGGCTCTGCACCCCATGGGAGACCAGGAGAAGCACCTGGCTCCTACCATCGGAACAGCGCGGTGCGCCGGCCGCAGCGCGCTACCGCGGTGGCCATTGGAGGGTGAACCAACGGCAAAAGGAAGACCTTTCTCTCTGTCTCTCTCTCTCTCACTGTCCACTCTGCCTGTCAAAAAATTAAAAAAAAAAAAAAAAAAAAAAAAAAAAAAAAGAAATGTGGAAGCAAACACATAAGACTCTTGTTGGTTGGGGAGAATGGTGAATTCTCCTCTTTCAACCCATACATCCCTTAAGAAAATAAAAAAGGAAACTGAACTCATCAAAATTCATATGATTTCTGTTTTGCTTTAGGTTGATCTTGAAGCTTAAACAGCAAGAGGCATGGTGAATTTATTAGTGATCTAGAGTGTTCAAATAGCTCACAACTCACTAAATCAGCTTCCAGGATTGATCCATGTGCACTGTGGGCCCCTGGAACTTTCATTCAAACATGAGGAACAAAGCCAACATTAAAGTGATTTTTAAACTAATCTGAGCCTGAATTTATTTTCTTTCAAACCACATTTAAAATATCTAAGCAATAAATTCAGAAAACTTTTAAAATCGTTTTAAAGGAGCATTTTTGGTGGTGGTGTCCATATGTGTTCTGCTAGACCTGCAATCCACTGCTATGTTAGTGCCTCAGGAACAGTTTATTTACATCTACTTAGCTGGGCATCTGTCCCTGAATTGTGAACCCTCTACCCCGAGGCCACTGTTTACTGGAGGCAAGTTTTCTAATTATATATTACTTCAAAATCTGTCCTGTACCTATGTTTTACAAACTAGACTGGAAACATTGTTTTGAATTTGATTGGAAATTGTGTCTTGAGAATATGGAACATTCCATTGTAGAAAATTCAGTATAATCCGAATAACTGAAGGCACTGTTATGAACCATCAGCTAAATCAGCCAAATTAGTTCCTTCTACATTATGAAGTGAAAGGCCAGTCCTGGATACACTAACTAATCCTTGGCTCAGTATCTGCTTTCATATCTAGTCTCCACTCAGGATCATTCAGAGTGGAAACACTAAAGTTAATTCATTTGTCAACACTCATAAACTTATAAAAATGATTAAGAACATGTCTATTAAATCAATCTGATCCATACATGTTTTAAAGTGATGAAGATAGCAATGAGAGGTCATTTTTCTGCTTAAAATAGATTTCAGTTGCTTGGTAAAATTTCAAACAGTGTTCATCAGGGTCAAGAACAGGCAAATCATGAGTGGATTCTATTCTATCCACCCTTCTGATTTTCATCTGCTCACTGAGGAATAAAGGAAAGAAGGTAATCAAATCAACAAAACACTTCAAATAAGTCACCTACCAACTGGATCATTGAAGCAGATTTGCCTCTGCCTGACTGGTCACTTAATTCAGAGTTGAGTGTAACATGATGGGAATGCCCCACGTGCCCATTAACTGGTGACAGGCCCTGCTGGATGAAGATAGTTTAAAATTAGTGTGGAACCCAGAAGAACACAGATGTACATTTTGTTAATTCCATGGCTCTATTTACCATTTTGCTTACTGGCCAAAGCAATGGATGGCACAAAAATAGTGGTGAGAACATTTCTTCTTCATGTTTTCGAAAGATTTATTGATTTTATTTGAAAGGTTGAGTTAGCGAGAGATCTTCTATATGTTGGTTGACTCCCCCACATGGATGCAATGTCCAGGACTGGGCTAAGCCAAAGCCAGGAACCTGAAATTCCATCTGGGTCTCCCACGTGGGCAACAAGGGCCCAAGTACTTGGGCCATCTTCTGCTGCAGAGAACTGGATCAGAAGTGGAGCAGCTGAGACTCAAACAGGTGCTCATATGGGATGCAGTTGGCTTCTTCCTGCTGTGCCACAGCACTGGCCCCACGGGGAAATTTCATTATGATAAATGCTTGCTAAGAATGTCTCCTCTTGAAGAAGCACAAGCCTGCTCTGAAACATGATGCATGTTCAGAATGATTTAAGACGGCAGCATGAGAGGCCAGCGTTGTGGCACGGGGCGTGAGCCACAGTTTTGCAATGCAGGAGTTCCATATTGGAGCACTGATTAGAGTCCTCACTGTTCTGCTTCTGGTCCAGCTCCCTGATGATGCAGCTGTGTAGGCAGTGATGATGCTTGGTCCAAATATTTGAAGCTCCAGGCTCCCAGCTTTGGTGTGGACCAGTCCCAGCCATCATGACCATGTGGGGAGTGAACCAGCAGGTGAAATATCTCTCTCTCCCTCTCTATGTCACATTGCTTTACAAATAAATAACAAATATTTTAATGCAACTTCAAAAAGATCTACTTAAGATTCAAAGAGGCTGGAACAGTGGGAGTTTTATATTGTCTTTTTTATTTATTAAAATATTGTATTTTTTAAAAAAGATTGTATTTATAAAAAAGTTAAATTTTTAGTTCTTTCCCATGGAGATAACAGAATGATCATCAAACTGGTATTATACCCCGAGAAGACAAAAATAATATTTCCAGAAATGTATTCATCAATTAAAACATATTTCTCATACATTTTCATTTTTTTATTTTACTCAGTGTCATAGATCTTGAAACTAGATTCTTAAAACTCATTTCAAATTCCCTAACAAGCCCAGAGACAATCTAAATAAATTATGTTTTTGGGTGCTCAGAATTATTTCCACTTGCTTTCATCTGGGTTAGCTTTCTGACTTTTATGTATAAATTGATATGCTAGTGTTGTAAGTTAGTCTGCCAGGCTAAGAATGCTAATCTTCTGTGTATAAATGGAGATGTATTGTGGTTTTTTTTAATGCTTCCTGAGGTTAAAACTCCTTTTGTGGAGGTTCCCCAATTTTTAGGGTAGCTGTGAGGGAATCTGGCATTCCCAAGTTCCCATAGCAACCTAGTTTGAACCTCAGGCGAAAGAAATACTCTGTTTCATTAAAGGAGAGAGAGAGAGCGAGAGAGTAAGAGAGAGCGAGAGAGCCAGCATTTTACAAGGTATTATTGAAATCTATTTGCAATCTTAACCCATGTATTTTTGAGAAGTTGCAAGCATACAGAAAAGCACAGAGATTGTTGTGAATGTTCAGGCCCTCCTTTCCTAGATCCAACCATTATTTAGCATTTTTTACTCTTCCTGGTTTTATCATATTTCTATCTCTCTATCCATCCATAACTCATCTTATGTTTTGATGCATATAATCGAATTTTGAACAAATTTAAGAATTACAATAAATAGCAGGTGTCATATTTTTAAAAGGTTTCTAATGTTTGCCTTGGGCACAGGCTTTGTCTTTGGCTTGCCTGTTGTTACATGAAGAGTTCAAGTGCATGGGAATAAGCAGAAAACCACAGAGGACTACAGAGCCCCAGGCCTTGGCCAGGACAATTTGCTTTGTTATCATTTTCTGGAGTCTATTGCAAACATTTACCCTTTCTAACCATCCCACTAAACAGGTGAAGCTATTTTTTTTTTTTTTAAAGAAACATATCAGAGCAAAAGAGAAAGAACCCATAAATAAACCACACTGCTTTTTACATGTTAACATCCAGATAGATAGCCCTTAAGGCATTTGGAACTGGCTGAAAATCCCAGGAGAGCATTTCAGGCATGGAAAGCCAAGACACTGTGACAAAAAATAACCTACATGAAAGATCTCTGTGAGTGAGACCCCAGTGGAAAGAAGGGGCTATCAAAGAAGGATGTACTTTTCTGTGAAAGGAGTAGAGAACTTCCACTTTGCATATGGCCCTAAGTACTGACGGAGTCTGGGGACTCAAAAGGCTTCCATAGCCTAAGCAGCTCATGTCAGGAGCCTCAGGTGATCACTGACATCATACATAAGAGTGTCAATTGTTAAATCAACCACAGGAGTCACTGTGCACTTACTCCCCATGTTGGACCTCTTTCCTTAACGTGTTGTACCACAAGAATTAACGGTAAAACCTGTCTTCAAACAGTACTTTATACTTTGTCGGTCTGTGTGGGTCTAAACAGTGGAAATCTCTACTTAGTATAGAGTTGGTCTTCTGTATATAAAGTGAATTAAAAACAAATATTAATGAAAAATGGAATGGGAGAGAGAGAGTAGGAGGTGGGATAGGAGCAAGGGTGGGAGGGCGGGAATGGAGAGAAGAAATACTATATTCCTAAAAGCTATACATATGAAATTTGTAACCATTAAAAAAAAACCTTAAAAAAATCAACAAATTAAAAATCCAGATAGAAGTTTGTTAAATTATTCAAGCCAAAAAAGAATTGCTACAAATCAGGTTCATAAGTTTCTCGTTTTTGAGATTTTAAATGCTCATAATCTAGAAAATGCCAGGTAATGTGAATTTTCAAAGTTTTCTTTTGCTTGCTTTTTGGCTTTGGGTTAGAAAAGACATTCAAAATGCTGATTAGTAGCCAGGACAATGGACCCTTTTTTCCTCCAGATAAGAAAGAATGTGTTTCTGAGCTAATCAGAAGAAATTGAGGGCTTTAACAAGTACATTAACTAGCCAGCATAAGATATTTTTAAAAACTTTAAAACAATACTTACCTAGAACTTGCTAGGCAGAATGATCTGCAGGTCCTGAAGTCAGAGCTCCACCCCTTTCACAGATAAGTTCATCACTGTATCATCGCTTTTGAACAAGTACTTTTGAAATTAAAAAGGAACATTATAAAACCCAGAAGTCAAAGATCAGAAAGACTTAAAATATACCTTGGCATTTGGTGATACAAGAAGAATAAAACATTTCTCTATCAAGAAAAATCCATGGATGCCTCCAATTAACCCCAACAGTTTCCAAATATGACCTTTGCTTTCATGGGCGTGTCCAAACTCCAGGGCTTCCTGCTTATGTAAACCAAGAACCTTTAAAAAAGATGAAAGAAGGAAGGAAATTACTAAAAAAAAAAAAAAAAAAAAAAAGATTTATTTATCTATTGGAAAGAGTTGCAAAGAGGGAGGGAGAGACAAAGAGAGATCTTCTATCTGCTGGTTCACTCCCCAGATGACAGCAATGGCTGGGCCTGCACCAGGCCGGAGCCAGGAGTTTCTTCCAGCTAACCCACATGGGTGGCAGGGTCCAAGAATTTAGGCCATCTTCTACTGCTTTTCCCAGGCCATTAGGAGGGAGGAGGGGTGGAAGTGGAGCAGCCAGGAGAGGAATTGGTGCCCATGTGGAATACAAACATTGTAGGCGACAGCTTTACCTGCTACGCTACAATGCCAACCCCGGGAAATTATTTTTGATGACTTAAGTATAAAATAGTAGTCTGAGTATTGAATATATGATAAACTGAAATCATTCCAATCCTAGTTTGCTTCTAGGTATCAGTATTCCTACTGTGTGGTTTAATCAGGATCAAGTAAAATGTATCCTCTAGAAAATAAAGGAGAGCCTTAAATGGCTTGTGTTAATGAATAGAATGAAGCCTAAGATTTATTTTAGGCAGCAGTCTTCCTTTTCAAACATTCTCAATCCTTTGGCTAATTTTTTTCACAGGAGTTCAATTCTTATCTGATTGTATAGCAGTGCTTCATAAGATATTTATATATATATATGTATATATATAAATACAAATACATATATATATATATCCAGAACATTTTTAAGGGTATCTTCCATATATCCTTATTTATATATGTATATAAATCTAGAACACATATAAGGATATATTTCATCTGGGGTTTATTTTCCCATGCCCCATTGCAATTAAAGTAAAATATTCAGATAAGAAAGTCACCTAGCAGATTTTCCCCATTGAATGCATACTGTGTGATGAGCAATATAATAAGCTCTCAGGGACACAAAAAGATACAAAAAATGCACTGGGAATTTTCTTCTATTTTACTCATCACATTGATTCACCTAATGATTTCTTGTGAGCTACTAATTCATTTTATATCAGAATCCTTACCCAAGATAAGGCAGTTTGTGAAAGAGGTCAGTGCTTTCCAGATTTAAAATAGTACTACTGAACACTAAATTTTAAAAAAGAAAAGAAATCATGTCTATGAATTGTATGTACATATGTTCCTGCAAATGTATATATGTCCCCAGCACTTAATATGGTACTTTTAGAAGTTCATGGAAAATGGAATTAAATGATGTTTATTTTAGCATGAAAGGTTTTGCAAGCCATCATATGATGAGTCTTCAAAAAGTTCATGAAAATGTATATTATGAAAAAAAACTGCACAGATGTTAAACATTTTTGCACCAAAATAAACTTATTTTTAATTCCATTTTCCGTGAACTTTCTGAAATACCTTGGTCTCTGCACATGTGTGTATGTGTGTACATGTATGTTCACTTTAAAAAAATATTTTATTATTTATTTGAAAGGCAGATTTAGAGGGAAGGAGGGAGGGGGAGAGAGAGAGAGGAGAGACAAAGATCTTCCATCCTCTGGCTCACTCCCCAAATGGCCACAATGACCAGGCTGAAGCCAGGAGCTGGGAGCTTTTTCTGGGTCTCCCACACAGGTGCAAGGGACTCCAGGACTTGGTCCATCATCTACTGCTTTCCCAGATGCATTAGCAGGGAGCTGGCTTGGACAAGGAACAGCCAGTATTCGAACCAGTGCCCAAATGGGATCCCAGCACTGCAGGCCAGGGCTTTAACCCGCCTCACCACACTGGGTAAACAGTGTACCTGTTTCTTTTGATAAGGACATTAAAAGATACCCAGCTAATATTTGTCATTGCCATTATTTCACAGGAGAATGCTGTAATATAACAAAACAAAACCTGCAATCTCAAAATAAGATATGTATCTTTAGGTTAAATAAACTCAACTCATTAAGAAAAGAAATCATGACAATAACATTTTCCTCATTTCTACGCAAACCTTGGAGATCTCGCCATGGCTTACATTCAAGAGCCACTGATTTTTCTAGCTTTTCACTATACTTGTGCTTTTTAGTAACGTCGGTCCTCATCTTTCCCTGAGCAAAAAGCTGCCTTCTAAATTTCATGAAACCAAGCTAATCTTTCAAGTTCACCTCTGTAACATGCTCCACCCACCCCCAAGGCCCACCCTCACCCTCACCCTCACCACCCGGCCCTGGCTGTGTGCTCCCTCTCTGGCAGCCTTGCCATCCCTTTGCTGATCCCAGGCCCCTGGGCAGGAAACAGCTCGGCAGCCACCACCATGACCTAGCACAGGGCCCTGGCCATCGCCCCAAGCCAGCAATAAGCCCCGAAATATTTCCAGAAGATTAGATTATGAGGGAAATTAAAACTAATAAGGGTTTGCTGTGCTTCTCCAATGCTCACTCTGCCTTTTTCGGAACACTGAATAATTACTGAGCATCTAAGCAACAAGAGTGACCCTGGCAGAAACTGCCAGAGGATTATGGAAAATTTTAACATCTCAGGCTTTGCAAGTTGTGTGTCGGGGGTAGGGAGGTGGGGCGGATATCCTGAGTCTCTTGTCCTTATCCATCGTCAGCGATTTCAGGGGGAACACATAACGTCATCCGCAGAGCCTTCTGCCCCAGCTCTCACATCGCACGTCTTAGACCTGTCATTCCTGACAAATAGCAAGCCTCCCCGTGCTTCCCTCCGTTTTTCTTAGGGGAAATCTAGACAGGATTAGTTAGCAAAAAAGAGAAATGCATCCGGATAGCTCCAAAACAGAGGCATTGGTGATGGAACCACTGTGGAGGTGGCAGAGTTAAGGGTGAGAACAAGCGAAAATGGGGCCCCCGGCGCCCAGCAAGCCCCGATCACTACCACCCTCGGGGCCGAAGGGCAGAGGGAGGAAATGACATCAGGGAGGGGTGAGCTGGTCACAGCCCAGCAGCTACTTCTAGACCAGATGCCGAGCCAGGGCAGACAGTTCCCCGGCCTCTGCTCCTCCGGTGCTGGGTTTCCCACTGTGCCTCCCATTGAGTGAATGCAAACAGCCAGCCTGCAAGGGAGCAGAGGGGACAGAACATTCTGGAACAGAAGAGACAGCAGAGAAAGACAAAGAACGATCTGAGCGGGGTTGGGAGGAGACAAAGCTAAAAACAAAACTAGTACGATGTCTTTTAAGCTTATACTTTTCCATTTGCGGATGATTCTTACATATGCTTCTGGAATCTTTATTAACAGCAATCTGGGTCCGATCCCCTGTCTTTTCATTACTATTTCAACACTAGAAGAAATGAGTGGCAAAACCTAGTGTTTGGTCATCTCCTCTCCTACAAGGGCAGAAGTTTGGGGAAATAATAGTTCTTTCCAGAGACAACACCGGCCATCCCACTCCTCATTCAAGTTGCTGTAAACATTTTGCACGGGTACCTGCAGTGGTCGAACATCAAGAGAATTCAGACAGCTCCATCTGCAATGGAAAAGAGATTACCTGAGGGATAAGGTGCAGCAGGGCATCCCCAGACAGCGTCCCAACGGCCAAGCCCACAAAGAGCTGTAACACGAGGCTGTAGTTTTCCTCACAGCCATGGAAAAGGACCAGCGCCGTCCCCAGCATGGAGCCCAGCGTGAGAAGCGCCACCGCGACGGTGCTGTAGCCGTATTCTAAGTCAAAGGAGACCCCAAAGCCGTCAGTGCCACACGTTCTCCTCCATTCTTGCCTTCAGCAGAGAAAATGCTAGAACAATCTGTCTTATGCTAACAGCTGGTGGTGTTATATGGAGTCAAGGGTTGCAGATTTGGGGAAAAGAACGAACAGATTTGCTGTGGTCTGAATGTTTGTGACCCCGCTGGTACCCCCACAACTCCTGTGTTGAAGCCTCAGCCTCAAGGTGATCTTAGGAGGCGTGGCCCTTGGGAGGTGACTGGCTGAGAAGGGCCTGGTGGACGGGATTAGCGCCCTTGGAAGGGGCTAAACAGATCAGAGCTCACCGCCTCTACCCACTGAAAACACGGTGAGAAGGTACCACTCTGGGGGCCAGGATGCTGGTCTTCACCAGGAGTCGTGAACTTGGACTTCCAGACCCCAGAACTGTGAGAAATGCCTTTGTTTTTATCTAAGCCAGTTTAGATATTTTGTTAAAGAAAAAGACAGGACTGTAACCACATAACACCACTGATCTGAAGTTGCCCTGGATACCCACCCTGTACTAAAAAATCACTGTGGCAAGCATGGCCCTAGCTTACTTCCTACCGCACAGAAAGAAATTCCTGCTTGAAGGGCCACAGCATCCAGTGACAAGCAGTAGTAATCACATTTGGTTAAAGCTTTGAGAGCAGTGTTAGAGACAGCAGGTGGTCTGGCCTTGCTGCAGGCCAATGTTTGTATACAGAACAAGTATACACTTTGGAAGAACTGCCTTCAAAAGTTCTCAGAACTATTTGTAATGTCAGAAGTGCTTACTGGCCTCAATGACAAAAAATAAGTGATTTTATTGGTGAAAACTGGTCAATTAATATGTAATAGCTGATGATATAAATTTGAGCAGTCTATATTTCAAATTGCTTGCAGTAATTTCCACAAGCCTTTTTTCAAGCTATGAGCATTTAACCAAATTTTTTAGGCTTCCAGGTAGTAGTATTTTTACTATACAGAAAATATAACCTTCAAGATTATTCAAATAAAAGGAAATATATGAGGGGAAAGAGGTCAAGGAAGAGAACAGATGAAGAGCTAAGAAATAACTTTCAGAGACAAATGTCAATGACACAGGGCTAAAAGGTTCTTCCTGCTCCCACTTTCATACGGTTGCAGATGCTTGGCTTTCCATCTATTCAGAAATGACTAGCAAGCCATTGCAAATGGCGTACACACAACGAGGGAAAATAATTACAACATTCAAGCATCATTTTCTTTAGGGACCATATAAATGGTTTTTCTTTTTTTAACATTTTTTGAGGAATTTGTTAATAATTAGATTCTCAGGGTCACAGCAAATGCATCAGTAATTCAGTTATTCTAATATTTAAAACTTATTGAAGTTTCTAAGAAACTATACCCTTAAACTTGTAATAGTAGAAAAATCTTCCTTTCTCATCATCTTTGTATTTTTCTAGCATGTTTGCCATTTATATAAGATCATTTTAAATGTGGAGCTAGTTACATACTAAGTAGCTTGTGATTTTTAAGAGGATCTTTGTTAATATAAGTTCTAAATTATAAAGGAGTCTAATATTAAAATACTGTACCCAGAAGAGGCAAGAAACTTTCAAGTTTCCATTCCTCCTGCCACCACATACCCTGTCAACACTACAGAACTTCTTTAACATGGTTTAGAGTGAGGGGAAATGGAGAGTTTTTTTTTTTTTTAATTTATTGACTGATTTATTCAAAAGGCAATGAGAAGGAGGTCTTTCATCCCAGGGGATTCACTCCCCAAATGGCCATGACAGCAAGGACTGAGCCAGGCCAAAACCAGGAAGCAGAAACTCCATTCTGGTCTCCCAACATGGGCAGCATGGGTCCAAGTATGTGGGCCACCTTCCATTGCCTTCCCAAGCACATCGGCCACGAGGACTCGAACTGGCACCTACATGGGATGTAGACGTCACAGGTGGTGGCTTAACCCACTGCCCCACAACACTGGTGCTAAGAGAGTCTTTTTCAGCAGAGACTATCAGTTTAACAAAAAAGAAATACTCTAGAGGTCCAGTACACAATAATGTGAATACATTTCCCATCTCTGTAAAAATGAAGACTGTACAAATACAAATGGTTAAAATGGTAAGTTTCATATTGTATATTTTACAACTTAAAATTTTAAAATCTTTAAAAATAGGTTTGAATAGTCATGTCAGCATAGAGTTTTTTTTTCACTTTAATTTAGTAAAAATACACATGGTATGAAGATATCCCTAAAGATCTTCCACCTAGTTTTGCATCCCACTCCTTCCCAAATATATTCTATGTGGGATTGGCATTCATCTCAGCTAATTCATGGATTAAAGATATTTAAATTTTAACATGGCTACCTGGATGTCTAATAAAGTCAAAACCATCATCTGTTTTTATGGTGGTTACAAAATAAACCATAAAATGTCAAGAACTCACTGGGAAGGCCTGGTATCTTGGCACTCTGGGTTAAGCCAATAGTTGCATCTCATGCTGGAGAGCTGGCTTGGGTCCCAGCCACTCCACTTCTGATCCAGTTCCCAGCTAATGTGCCTGGGAAAGCAGCAGAAGATGATCCAAGAACTTGGGTCCCTACCACCCATATGAGAGACACACACTGAAGTTCTAGGTTTGGGCTTAAGCCTGACCCAGTTCTGGCTTTTGCTGCCATTTGGGGAGTGTACTAGTGATGGAAAATCTTTTTCTCCTGTCTCTTGCCCCATCTCTCTGTCACTCTTTCAAATAAATAAATCTTAAAAGAAAACAAAACAAAACACCTTACAAGGACACATCAAGGTATGGCATTTCCTAGGCAAAAGGCAAAGTTTCAAATTCAATTCTTTGACTCCTCCTTACTTTGTCCTATGGGCAGCTATAGTGTGATATTGATTCATAACTTCGGCGTCATAAAACCTCTTAAGATCTGGAGTCAGATTTCAGCTCCCCTCGTGTGGGAGGGACAGCCTGAAAACCATAACATCTGACTCCTATGTCCATCAAGTTCTTCTAATTGAGCCTAATTCCTATACAGGCACCGTGGTGTCTTGATTGGAGCCAAGGAACTTGTATAGAAGTGCTTTCTAAACATTTCCCATCATTTCAATAGAGCTTGACCTACCACTACATTCCTAGGCACTTCTGAGCAGCTCCCTTGCATAGGTCTGAAACCTGATTCATACATCACCATAATAATCTTTCCTGGAAACTCAATGGAAGGTGGCGCTAAGGAGTTGAGTTTCAGCATACTGAATTGTATTTTCTGGATGTCTCTGTTCCTCTCCTCCTTTATGCAACATCTTACACTCCCGCAATTTCAAAAGGCCAAAAAAGCCTTTCTCTTTAATTTACATAATGCAACATTTTAAATAAGAGAGCAATGTTTGTCTAGGTTCTTCAGTGAGTATGATCTGTTTAGGATTTTTGTTTTGTTTTGTTTTGGGTGGACCATTGCTTAGAAGGGTACAGAAGTTCTTTAGAAAAGAAACTGGAGCAAGAGTTTAGTCTAATGGTTAAACACGAGTCCCAGTTTGGAATACCTGGATGCAATTCTTGGCTCTGGCTCTGGACTCCAGCTTCTTCTAATACAGACCCTGGGAAGCTGTGGTGATGGCTCAAGTCATTGGGCTCCTGCCACCCGCTTGGGAGATGTGGTTGGCAGTACTGGTTCCTGGCTTTACCCCAACCCAATGCCTAGCCATTGCAGGTATTTGAAGACTAACCAGCAGATGGACTCTCTTCCAATAACTCTCCCTCTCAAACTGAAGAAAGAAAGGGTGGGGGGCAGGGCAGGGAGAGACAGACAGACACCAGGTAAAATTGTGTCCATAGATGTTAAGTTCCCAAAGCCTTTCCCCAGTGGCCTGTATCCACCAGGCACCATGCCAGGGGTAGAACATAAACACGCCCGTGGAAGCTTGGAGGTATCAGTTAGGTCTTCACCCGTTTTGTGAGTATCTGTGACTACCAGGTGCTAAGTCATTTAGTTGCTCCCTGTTAATGAAACTTTTTTCTTCTCATTGAATGTGGACTCCTAGATATTTATGCCTGGCATGTTTTGTTCATGTAAAGTCTTCCAATGAGCCCGTGAAGCGGCAGAATCCACTGTGTCTGAGAGGTCACCACTCAGCTGTGATGGGCATTCCAGGCTCTCAAGGAGAAAGAAACACAGCTTTGACAAAGTCTTTACAGAAGGCCCTCAGATCACCAGTAATGCCTCAAGTACTGTATGGGTTCATTGTCACATTCACTACGCACCATGGATGATATTGGGCCATATTTTCGTGTCTTCTAAATATTGAATGCTTTTAATTTCCTGAACACAGTTTTGCACTCATTACCCCACCTGAGTCTCACTGGTAACCTCATCTACTGCAATGACACAGTGGCATACAGGGATGCAAGTATGAATCCCTTCCCTTCCTGGGGACGCCAGCCATGTCTGGGAGGTTGGTTGTCTCTAACCCAGAGCAGCCAATGTGCCTTTGTTTACCTAGGGGCCATGCTGTGTGAAAGGCTGGGAAACCCTGTAGAAAATCAGGCCTTTCTGTTGTGCAGAGAAACACAGGAGCCCAAGAAGTAAAGAGTTGACATAAGACCACTGAGTGGCTAGAGACAGATGACTTGACTCAGTTCTGCCTTTCAGATTCCAATGCTAACGCAATCTTTCTCTGATCCCATGCTGCTTCTCCACTGGACATTTAAGTTGGTCCATGATTGAGTCAAACATCAGGGTCAACATCAATTTATATTAGTTGCATACAAAATATAAAATATTCATTGAAAAGTAGTATGGCATAGTAGTTAGAAAGGACTCTTGGACCAGCTGCCTGAGTTTGAATCCTAGCTCCTTCCTACCATCTGTGTGTTATTGAGGGAGTCACTTAACATCTCTGCAATTTTCTTCATCTGTAAGTTGAAGACAGTAATGGTATCCAGCTTATAGCCCTGCTGGTGGGAGGATTAAATGCATTGATCAATGTAAAATGCTTAGCTCAGGGCCCAGTACATAGTAAAGTATCCTGCCTTCACAGTATCGCATCCATTGTGCACATCAGCTTTTTGAGTAAAGAACCAGAACTTACTCTCCAGAGTACTGGGTGGCAGATTTGTTGGCTGGTCCTTGGGTGGTTGGCAAGAGCAGCTGAGCAGTTGCTGGATGATTCCTGGGCTCATCTGCATGAAGTCCTCCTTAGAAATGGGTGAGAGGCTGTCCTGTAGAAATACTTCCACCAGCTGCTCAGCAGAGAAGCAAGTCTGTACAGGGAAAACACGCATGGTGACTAACCTTCGCACCAACCCAGCTCCTCCAGCAGCCACTTTCCTTGGGGAGGCAGGACGCTGTGGACCAGTGACAGTGGGCGCACGAAGCCTTCACAGTGCCTGGGTCCCTGCAACCATTTGTCCAATAGCCTTTCATTAATTTCCAAGGATTATTTAAATCTCTAATCAAAGTCTGCTGATGTCACTTTCATTCTTAGAATTATTTAGTATGAGGCTCAGATGCTTGTTCTTTCCTGAAAAGGCACTGTGTTTTGTAAGATGTCAAATGGGGTGGTAGCCAACAGCTGGAGGAAGCCTTATTGTCTTTGTTGTTTTTAACCAGGGAAACTTTGTGTCATCAAAGCTACGACTCCATATGATGCACAGGAGCTCTGTGGGAATGAGAGCATTGTCATTATTTCTCATTTAATAAGCCTGCATAGGCAATATGTATTGTCAAAAGTAATACATTTAAAACCTGTAAAAGTGAATACTGTGTCAAGTAGCTGAGTGTAAACACTCAGTGACATCACTACTTTTGTCAACTGACATCATCCCTTCACAAAAACATCTAAAATCATTATTTCCTACTTTACTAATTTTTGCCTCAATGTTTTCCAATTTTTAAAGATTGTATAGGCACATTGATAAGAGAGAACTATAAATAGCAAGTCCAACAGGTTGCACTACCACAAATGAGTATCTTCTATTGAAATAAGACACCAAAGTAATGTCTTTATGATCTTTAATTGCAATCAATAAGGCTTTTGAAAAAAATCAGTGATGTACAGACTGGTCTGATTTGTGATGCTTTAGGCTGTGGGGATTTCAACAAAGGTGCATCACTTATCAGAAATAATGAGGATACATTTGCCTCCCCTCTCCCCCGCTACCTTCTCTAGGGACTGAAGGAACTGCAAATCAAAGCTGCAAAATCAGAACCAGTTAAATTCATTCTCTCTTTTTCTCTCCCTCTCTACATACCTCTTTATCTCCCCCTTGCCCTGGGGCTAGGACTTTCTCCTTTCTGTCTCCTTGTGTATGTATCTATATCCTTTCACAGTTTGCCCCTATCTCATTTCTTTTCTTTTCTTTTCTTTTTTTTTTTTCTTTTTTGACAGGTAGAGTTAGTGAGAGAGAGAGACAGAGAGAAAGGTCTACCTTCTGTTGGTTCACCCCCCAAATGGTCACTATGGCCAGCGCGCTGCGCTGATCCAAAGCCAAGAGCCAGGTGCTTCCTCCTGGTCTCTCATGCAGGTGGAGGGCCCAAGGACTTGGGCCATCCTCCACTGCCCTCCTGGGCCACAGCAGAGAGCTGGACTGAAAGAGGAGCAACCGGGACAGAATCTGGAGCCCAAACCAGGACTAGAACCTGGGATGCCGGGGCCACAGGCGGAGGATTAGCCTAGTGAGCTGCAGTGCCAGCCCTGGCCCTATCTCATTTCAAAACCTTAGAAGCTCCAACTCTCAAGGGATTTCTTCAGTCCAAGAACCCAAGAGTGGACCGACTCTGCAAGTCCCAAGAGAGATCTGACCGATTCAACAAAGCCAAAGATGGGCTCTTTGGGGTCAGGCGTTCACCCACAGGACTAGTTCTGCCCATGTGGTGGGAAGTGGGATCATGCTGTTCAAACCCGGCTGCCGCCCTGACCTTTCCAGGTGAGGAACACATTTCTCAGACAGGGATTAGACAAGAACCTCAAAATATTTCTATTACAAAAAACACCAACAAAAAGCTGGAACTTACAGGGTTTTCCCTTTATAAAATAATATATGCCAAAGACAACATTCTCTTTTTTGCACCATTTGTTTCTGATGGCATACAATCAGTTTTTCATTAAAAACACTGACAAAAATAAAGAGAAACTAGCATCAAACTTTTGATGATGAACCTTTTACAATAAATATTCCTACCAGGAAATGCCTGACTGGATGTGAAAGACTGCAGACATAAACAAGAACAGAAAGCCATACATCTCTCCCTAGTTCATTGTCAAAAATGGAATAATTTCTAGTTTTAGAATATCTTCTCACAGAGTAAGGTTATTCTATTATAAGCTTCATTGCCCTTGATCTTTACTTGCTGTTCTTGTGTTATTTAGGTCATTGTTTTAAATTTCTTCTGAAATCACTACCACAAACATCCACAGAGGCAATATGTTATAGTCTACAAATGTTTGAATATATTTTTAATAAAGAAAATAAAAAATTTAGATTACCCAATCAATAATCTTTAAAACATCTTTACTCCTTTACACAAAACTTCAGTATATATTTTCCTTGTGTTGATATTATCAGACTTCTATGGAAGCTTTACAAACATATCCTGAAGCTGTGGTTCCTAACCTCTAGTTTTGAGAATCACTTGAAGGGTTGTGAAAAACCACAGCGCTGGGTTCTGCTCTCAGGACTTGTGGTTGAGTAGATTCTGAGTGGGAGATGAGAATTTACATTTCTAACAATGTCCCAGGTGATGCTGATTCTGCTAGTCCAGGGAGAACACTGCGAGAGAACAACTGGCCTAGATCTAGAGGCAGGGCCCTCAGATCTGTGACCCACACTAGTCTCACCCAGAATCACAAAGGAAGTGGTAGATTGAGAGAAATTACAGAAAAGATTGTGTTACTTATTTTACAGTCAGCACAGAAAAACAATTATCTCCACGTTTAAAGAAAATAACTTGCATTCTCTCAAAAAATAGGGTCCCTATAAGGTGAATGTGTTACTTTCCTGAGAATTGATCACGAAGAAGCATTTAAGATTTTGAGACTTCACAACAAAGATTAAAATCATAATCACCCTTGTGATTTTATTGGGTACAACAAGCATGAGTTGAGAGAATCAGCAAATTCCTTTTATACATGGTATAAGTAACAGAAATTGACTTTTTGAATATGTAACAAAAATGTGTGATGCTGCCAAATCATGTATTCATAGTTATGAGCACAACATTCAGTATTGCTGTTTTAAGATACGGATAATATTTCCTCATTTGCAGAATAGAACAAAGCAAATTAACCTTATGTTGTTGTGATAACTAAATGAGGTAATCAAGGTTAAATGGAACAGTGTCTGACACATAGCAGTCCATAAATGTCAACTGTTATCACAGAACATAGATTTCTCAGGATTTTAAAGGACTAGGGCAGGGAAGGATTTTCTGATCAAAGTTGGAGAAATACTGGGTTTGATAAAATTGGTTGTTTTTTTTTTTTTTTTTTTTTACTAACAGAACTCTCCAGATAGCTTAACATGCAACTGTGAAATACGTGTCTCCAGCATTTCCCCAACTGACTTGACCATAGCATCTCTTTTTTTAGAAGCACTGAAGCAAACTAGTGAAAGTACTTTGAGGCACACTTTAGGAAATCTTAATGGATATGTCTATAGGCTCCCATATCATCTTATCTCAAAAACCTTCTCAAGGCCACCTATATAAATATTATTCTGGGGGGTCAGTGTTGTGGCACAGCATGTTAAGCTGCTGCCTGCAATGCTAGCATCCCTTATGAGCACTGGTCCGAGTCCCAGCTGCTCTACTTCCAATCCACCTCTCTATTAATATGACTGGGAAAACAGTAGAGAATGGCCTGAGTGCCTGGGCTCCTGCCACCCACTTGGGAGAGCTGGATGGAGTTCCAGCCTCCTGGCTTTAGCCTGGCCCAGCCTGATCTTTGCAGACATTTGAGGAGTGAACAAGTGGATGGAAACATTCTCTTTGTCTCTGTCTCTCTTTGTCTCTGTCTTCATCTCTCCCTCTCTCTGTAACTCTGCCTTTCAAACAAATAATAAATCTTCAGCCCCAAGGACACTCTTCCTAATGTAATCTGAAGTTTCATTATCATTTTGATTATTTATGTGACGTCTATATCCTCTTACTATCTTGTAACTTCCATAGGAATTGTGCTTATTTTTGTTCAACACCACATTCCTTATGCCCAGGTGGTGACTGGTACATAGTAAATGCTCAATATTTTTTTGAATTAATTATTCATGCATTAATATGGGTCCAGTAGGGGAAAGATGTTATATAACTCTTATTAAAATAAGAACCAGTTATTTTTTCTTTTATTTGAATAAGAACCAGTTACAGAAAAAGAAAACCATGATCACACTGCAGATATAAACTATTTTTACTTTTAAGAAAATACATACTACTAAGTTTCCTACAACTCCTATAGAGTATGCACAACTGGCTTCTTTGATAGTAACAAATGATGATGTAAGAAAAATAGTGGCAATACCTGATCCCAGGAAATAAGACCGTCATCTGATTCTTTGTCCATGGATGCAGATAGATTAAAGTAGCCCCGCCCACGGATGGTCATATTGTTCTGTTTCCTTTGAAGTTGATGGATTTTATCCTTTTTGACACAGGTACTTTTGGTCCAGAGAATGTTGAGGAGTTGGTCTAGTTCTAGAAATTTCATATAAAATCTGGTGTCACATAAAATAGATAGGTTAAGTTCAGAATAATCACTATTTCACATGGACACAGCATAAATATTCTATAAGGCAAACTTGGTTCAAAGGAAAGCCAACATTGTTTTTCTTGAACAAGGCTACTGAGCATTTGTTTCACATGGATACTGATTTCTTCACATGATCTTGGTTAAACTTCAGGGCTGAGCTAGTTTTACACAGATATTCCCACCATGTTTATGTCCTAAAAATAATAAATGTGCAGTTTGAGCAATGAAAATGCATTTTATTGAGCTAAGTATTTCCCTTTCCTACATATGTATAAGTTAAAGATGATGGTGGCCTAATCCTTAGGAACTTTATCCTCTTAAGACTCCTTAGTAAATTGACTCATCTTAAGTAGTTAAGACAATCAAATTGTTTTCCTCTTAAATATACATTCACAAAAGAGAAAAAAAGAAAGAAAAGGGAGCTGAAATTATAGACACATACTTGACTTGTTTTCTGATAGTGCTGTGGTATATTTGCCACTTTGTATACTGCAGTTTAGTTTCCTTCAAAATAGCTCTAAGTTTTACAATATGACTGATACAGAGAAGTAGTCCATATACTTATCTTCTTACTTGTTAATAAAATGTCTATCAAATTTACCTAAATGCTATATTGCAAGCTAAAGTTTCATCTTAAAAGACGAATTTTCACCAAAAATGTGTGAGACTTGGAAAACAAGGAAACATGTGACCCACAGTCAGGCAAAAGATCAATAAATATATCTGAGTAATCCCAGATGTTGGATTTACAAAGTTTTCAAAGTAACCATTACAAGTATGTTTAAGAAACTAAAGGAAGTGATAAAGAATTATATTAAAGAATTAAAAGAAAGTATGACCAGAATAAATCAAAATAGTACTTTTCCACACAAAAACTTAAAAATTTAAAAATTGGAGATCAAAATTATATAAAAATTTCAATGGAAATTCTGGAATTAAAGGATATAATAACTGATACAAGAAATTCAACAGATGTACCCAACATTATATTTCAGAAAGCAGAAGAAAAACAAATCACTGAACTTGGTTTAACAGAAATAATAGATTCTGAAGAACAGAGATGAAAAAGAACAGGTCTCAGAGAACTGTGGAGCAACAGCAAGCATATTAACATAAATTCGATGGCAGTTACAGAAAGAGAGATGGAAGAGAAAGAATCAGAAAAAAAAAAATTGTACCCTCTGACCTCAAAATTAGCCCTTAAGGCTTCCTGGTCTGGCTGAAAAGCCCATGAGAGCATTTCAAGCATGGAAAGCCAAGACACTGTAGCAAGAAAATACTGTACTGGAAGGATCTCTGTGAGTGAGATCCCAGCGGAAAGAAGGGGCCATCAGAGAAGGATGTACTTTTCTCTAAAGGGAGGAGAGAACTTCCACTTTGCTTATGGCCTTGTCTGAATACTGACGGAGGTTGTGGATTCAGAAGGCTTCCATAGCCTAGGCAGCTCATGTCAAGAGCCTCCATTGGTCACTGATGTCATACATAAGAATGTTAATTGTTAAATTAACAACAAGAGTCACTGTGCACTAACTCCCCATGCAGGACCTCTTTTCTCAATGAGTTGTATTATGAGAGTTAATTGTGATACCTGTTCTCAGTTTGTGTGTGGGTGTGTGTGCAAAATGTTGAAATCTTTACTTAGTATAGAGTTGGTCTTCTATGTACAAAGTTAACTGAAAATGAATCTTGATGGAGAATGGTACTGGGGAGGGGAGAGGGAGAAGGAGGTAGGGTGGGAGTGTGGGTGGTAGGGTGAATAGAGTGGGAAGAATCACTATATTCCTAAAGTTGTACTTAAGAAATTTGCACCCCTTAAAAAATAAATATTTTTTTAAAAAAAGAAAAAACTGGAGGAAATAATAGCTAAACCTTTTCTAAGTCTAATATACAACTTTAATCTACATGTTCAAGAAGCTGAAATACCCAGTAGGGTAACTACAAGAATATCCACAATCTACTACATTATAGTCAGACTGCTGAAAATCAATGACGAAGATAAAATCTTGAAGAAGTAAATGACTCAGCACATATCAGGGAGCATCACTACAGTAAGTGGCTGATTTCCACCTGAACAGTGGAGGCCAGAAGGTAGTGGAATGCCATATTCAAAGAGGAAAAAAATAACCTGTCAGTGAAGAATTTTATATCCAGCAAAATAATCTTCTAAAATGAAGGTGGAAAAAAAAAACTCAGATAAACAATGAATGAGAAATTGCATGGCTAGCAGGCTGAACTTACAAGAAATACAGAATAAAGTTGTTTAGGTGGAAAGGAAATGACCTAGATTTACCCTTCAGGTAAATTTTTCATTTTGGTCCAGTCTATCAGAAGAAATAAAGAACCGTGAAAATGTTAAAAATACAAGTTAATATGTAAGTTTTCATAAATATGTTTTTTCTCACTTATTCTCTAAGCTTACTGAGGAAATACTACAGGATTTTATTTCAAAGTCAGAAACAACATAAGGATGAAGATCATATCCATTACTATTTAACATTGTATTGGAATTGTTAAACAGTACAAGTAGGTAGGAAAACAATTAAAAATATAAGAATTAGAAATAAAGAGGCAAAACCATATCTAATTAGAAATGATATAATTATGTCTTTAAAACCCCTTAAAAACCCACAAAGCAAAAATCAACTAATTTAATCATGGAAGAGGTTATAAAATTAATCCCCCAAAATCAAAAGCCTTCATATATATAAAAGCTAATTAGAAGACATAATGAGAGAAGACCCCATTTAAGATCTTCAAAAAGAAAATTAGGAGCAAGCGTTCAGCCTAGTGCTTAAGAAACTTGCAGAGTTCTGGATTCATTACCCAGCCCCAGCTCTTAACTCCAGCTTCCTGCTAAATACAAACCATGTGGGGCAATGGTGATGATGTAAGAAATTGGGTTTCAGCCACAAACATGGGAGACCTGGATTGAATTCCCAGCTTTTGGCTTGAGGCCAGCCCTGATTGTTGCAGCATTTAGGAAGTAAACTGGCAGGTGGAACTCTTTTTCTTTCTGTCTCCCAAATAAATGTAGTCAGATACCTAAACATAAAAAGAAAAACCTAAAATCTAAGTGAGGAAAATAATAAAAATATTCTACAAAAACACAGCCAGGAACAGATGGAAAGACCCTGTGCTCTTGGACACAAAGGTACAACATCTCATAAGTACCATTCCTCCTGAAGTCATTTTAGAAATTTTAAATGCAATGACAACAAAATTACAGTTTGATAATTTTCATTAGGAAGAGCAAATAATCAGGAACATCCAGAAAAGAACAGAGAAGGCTAACTCTATGAGACATTAAAATATACCAGGAAGCCACTATTAGTCAAGCAGTATGGTGCTTGCACATGAACATGCAAGCTGGCTGACAGAATAGGAAATCCAGAATATTCACTACATTGAGATGATTTTTTGAAGATGTATTTATTTGAAAGGCAGGGTTAGTTACAGAGATGGAGTTCAGAGACAGAAACAGTGCTCTTCCACCTGCTGTTTTACTACCCAGCCGGCTGCAACAGCCAGGGCTGGAACTCCATCTGGGTCTCCCACACGTGTAGCAGGGGCCCAGGCACATGGACAATCTTCCAGTGCTTTCCCAGGAGAATCAGCAGGGAGCTAGATCAGAAATGGAGCACCCAGGACTCAAACCAGTGCTCATATGGGATGCTGGTGACTCGGGCAGCATCTTAACCCACTGTTCCACAGTGCCAGCCCCTGAATTTAGAAATTGACTGTATTATATTAAAGCAGCACCTCAAATCAGTGGAGAAAATCCTGCATTTTGAATATGACATATTGGGAAATTGGAGAGTCATACACAAAACCAAACTAGACCTCAGAGTTTCCTCCTAGCCTGTGTCATAATGAATCCTAAATGGACCGGAAATGAAAACAGCCAAGTACCAGAAGGAAATATGGGTGACTTCCTCTATCACCTGGGAACATGGGAATGTTTCTGAACTAGGACTCAAAATCCAAAGGCAATGAAAGAAAAGTCTGATTAACTGAACTGTATCAAAACAAAAAATATTTGTAAAAATAATCAATTCCTGAAAATGAATCTTGATGTGAATGGAAGGGGAGAGGGAGCGAGAGAGGGGAGGGTTGTGGGTGGGAGGGAAGTTATGGGGGGGGGCGGGGAAGCCATTGTAATCCATAAGCTGTACTTTGGAAATTTATATTCATTAAATAAAAGTTAAAAAAAGAAAGAAAGAAAGAAAAATAATCAATTCCAGGTCTAGGCAGGAATTATGCAAAATAAGCCTGGAATATCTTGTTACATCAGAAAGTGAGGGAGATATTTTAGAGATTTTATCAAAGGAATGTAAGGCTAACGTGACTATGATTCTATGGGTCAAAGCAGGGGTATTCTGCATCCCACTTGGGGTAATATTGACAACAGCTTGAGAGAGATGAAATCGTAGCACACATATATAGTTTATTTGAAAGGCAAAGTTAGAGAGAGAGAGAGAGAAAGAGAGAGAGAGAGAAAGGTCTTCCATCCACTGGTTTACTCTCCAAATAGTTGCAATGGTTGGAGCTGAGCTCATCTGAAGCCAGGAGCCAGGAGCTTCCTCTGAGTCTCCACGTGGGTGGCAGGAGCCCAAGGACTTGGTCCATCTTCTGCTTTCTCAGCTGCATTAGCAGGGAGCTGGATTGGAAGTGGAGCAGTCAGGACTTGAACCAGTGCCCATATGGCATCCCAGCACCACAGTTGGCAGCATTACCCACCACAGCACAATGCTGTCCCCAGTACTATATAATTTTAAAGGTCATTGATATCCTTTAAAAGATGCAAGTGAACTGTGCTATAGTTTAGAAAACTAAGCTTCAATAAAATGAAATAATGATGAGTAGATGATTTTTCATTATAAAATTATTACATTAATAAATAAAACAGAAATGAGAGAAATAGAACATCACCATTTTGTAAGCCCTAATTAATCTAGGCTATGATCATCAATAGTTTATAACTTCTCAAAAAAGAGAAAGATAGTCATGTTATATGCCCCTCAATGGGAGATGCCAACTACAAAATATAACCTCTGAAAAACAACCAAAAGTTAATAGTCTAACAAACAGTACACGTGGAAGGTGGTCCTTAGAAAAACATGTTAAATGAGTAACAATGAAAGCAGTAAAATCCAGATTGTCAACAATCCCTTTTGTGTTTCTCAACAGAAAAATCTTTAACAGAGAAGATGGAAGAATAGGAAAGCATGACACTTAGAAAGAAATTTAAGAAACAATCTAATTTGCATTTGTGTACTTTATTTGAATTTTAATCTAATAAAAAACAAAAATTTTTAAAAATCAGAAAAATGTGACCTGCATTTTTACTGATATTGAGTTCTTTTGTATTGTATTTGTTTAAAGAGCAGAGAGACAGAGGCCGAGATCACCCATTTGCTGGTTCCCTCCCTAGTTGCCTGCAAAAGCTGGGACTGGGCCAAGCCAAAGCCGGGAGCCAGGAACTCAGTCCAGGTCTTCCATATGGATGGCAGGGACTCAAGTATTTGAGCCATCAACTCCTGCCTCCTGGGGTGCGCATTAGCAGGAAGCAAGAATTGGGACTGACTCAGGACTCAAACCCAGGCACGCTGATATGAGATGCAGGCATTGCAAGCAGAGTTTTAACCACTCCATCAACCATCCACCCCAGGGTCATTAATTTCTTAGTTGTGATTTGCTTTTCTAACAGAATTCATCTTGGGGTATTTTGAGGCAGATTTGAAAAATAAGTTGATCAACGTTCAAGTTATTTGTCCTGTCAAATTCAAAGAAATGTCCAAAACAAGCACGGGCTGTTCCCCTTCTGACATCCCATTTCATTTCAGTGCCCTAAAAGTTGGTAGTGAGAAATGCAGCAAGGAACAGACATCTCATTATTTTTGTTTAAAATTAAGTGACTGACATTTATGATTATAAGCAAACTGCTATTAAACCTCCTGCAGTACTTGGAACAGTATTTTGTCATTCCACGCAACACTTTGCCACCTCTGGCCCAGAACTGTGTTCCAAATAGGAAAGCATTTAGTCAGTCCTCATGGCAGATCATAAAAATCTCTCTCTTTAGCTCCACATCTGCTATTTCAATCACCATGGAAATGACCAGAGGTCATGTTTTTTACCTCATTCCCACATAGACATCACAGCATGTTTGCCCCGGAAGGCCTCCTGGGCAGTCCTACTACACACTGGGAGAAATTGGTATTTAAAACATACCTGCACAAATTCAGTCCTCACACAGCTTCAGCTTCTCTTGCACCATTTATTTGGTGGATGTGTCTTGGGAGTGAAATTCATGAAAAGCATCCTTACCCGCTAGATGGAGAGTGTGGGTACTATTCAAGGAGCTGAAAATGTATTCTGTAAAATAGTCTGGGGAAGGCAAGCTTCTTCGCCCCAGACAAACACCTTGGAGGGACAACGCGATGATCATCTCCGCCAGCTGAGGAAGTGTGTTTTCATCCGCACCATCGCTGCTTAGGATTCCAGACTCTTTCTGTAGTGTTTCCGTTTCCATACACTGAAATCAAATGTGACGTAAAGAGAGAAACGTAACTTCTGAAGTTCTTTTGAGTAACACCTATCTAGGATTTTCCCCAAAAGGAATAGTTCATCTAAAAGAATATTGAATTCTTAGTGGAAATAGGGCAGCTGTCCTTCTCCTGTCTCAGAAACTCTATTTAGAAATCACTGCACTTGTTTCTTTTATGTGCCGTGCTATGGGATTTTCAACCCCCACCACACTGGCCCACATTTTAAAAAAATTATTTATTTATTTATTTATTTATTTGAAAAGCGCAGTTACAGATGGGAGTGGAGGGAGGGAGGGAGTAAGGGAGGGAGGGAGAGAGAATATGAATGAATCTTCCACCTGCTGGTTCACTCCTCAAATGGGCCTGATAACTGTGGTTTAGCCAGGCCAAAGCCAGGAGCTTCATCTGGGTCTCCTACAAGGTGCAGGGGCCTAAGGACTTGGGCCATGTTTATCTGCTTTCCCAGGTTCATTAGCAGGGAACTGGATTGGAAGTGGAGCAGCTGGGACTTCAGCCAGGGATCATACCTGCTGCACCACAATGCCAACCACCCTCACAGGGCCATCAACCTTGCTCATTACCCTCTTGAAGGTGTTTTCTCCAACGTCTCCTGCTCTTACTGTTTACCGTCCTTCAATTGGCAGATTCTCTCCCAACTTCAAGTACAATCCGCAGGTGCACGACTATCACATTTATATTCCCTATCTTGACTTCCTGCTGGTTTTGTTGCCTTGTATCATCACCAGGTACCTCCACTTTCACATCTCTTTTTAATCCCAAACTCCATGTGTGGGCTCGCTGTGAATCAAAGCCAGCAAAGTGGCTGTGTTCTTTGAATTCCTGGGGCACATTAGGACCTTCTTATGCTTGCAAAAATTTTCCTTGATTCAATTATGAGCCACTCAATGTATCTTGCCTAATATTTCCATTCATTTACTTAGATACTTACTGAATGCCTACTGCATGTCAAGCACTATATTAAACCCATTACATATGAACTGAAACAAAGAAGGTAGGTTCATCAATAGAGGACTCGGGGTGAGTATTATTGTGTCAATGTTGCATCCTTGTGACAAGGGATGAAAATCATCTGCTGGATTATGTTGTCTGTGACTAGTGAGCTTTTGCACAGCTGCAGTGGGAAGCAGAATAGAAGACCCTCTAGGCAGTTGCCAAGATTTGATTAATTTGGAGAGAAACAGCCAGAAGTTCCATGGGTAAGAACAAGTTGAGATAATAGATAGCACAAACCCCATAGCAGTGTAGTTTTCATGAGGGTTGTGAAAGAGTAGCAGTCTTAAGGTGCCAGTGAACACAAAGGAGAATTCCAATCCCCATTTCTCCCCTGAAGTCATTAGGGTGTGGGCCAGAAGGCTCATCCTCCATGCCAGAGGCAGAGCTGGTAGAGAACTAGGGGCAGATTCCGCTTCCTTACTATGCGATAGCAAACAATGGAAAGAACATTGAGAGATTGTGTCAGGAAGACAAAATTCAGAGCAGTTTGGACAAAGGGGAATAAAAAAATAAAAAGATATTTTTATTTTGGGCCATTGAGGATGTTGACTTGATTTGGGACAATGATATAAAGTCTTCTCATGCAGAGTTGGTGGGGACCCACCTAGAGCCACTGTTAGTGAGTTGACCATAGGAACCTTGTCCTTTGCTGACCAAGACCTGGAACTACCAGCGGTGGGTCTCACTGCCAGCACCTTCTCTCTGGTTAGAAACAGCACCAGCCTGCAGCAAGCCACTCAGAGCCCTCTGCAAAGCGTGGAGTGGCTGATTTCCTCGGGAATCCTAGCCCAGGGAGATGGCTCCGGGACCCTGGTATCTTTGGAGATCACTGCTTGGAGGCCTAACAGAGGGTTGGGACTCGGAACTCTGGTTGACTAATTAGATGGAAGAAATAGTTCCCCCTGTAACACGGAATTAATTTTGTTCAGTTCTAGGAATGTTTTCTCCCACAGACACCCGGTAGTCTGGTTATTTGTAGTATGTATAGAATAACCAGAAATCTAGACATACACACACTATTTGCTTTTAAGGACTGGGTTTCCATTTCCATTTAATCTGCATCAACAAGTAATGGGGAAGTTGACAAAAATCCTAGGAGCTATTTTGAACCAGTCTTGTATTATAGAGATTTTGCAGGAAAGAAATTATATGTAGTAACACCTTTTTCCTTGAGCAGTGAACAGAATTCTATTAAGGAATCCCTCTCTTGAGAGTTAAAATAGGAAGAAAAATATGGCCAAAGTTTGAGATTCACAGCATGTTCACAAAGTTGTTAGTAAATAGCTTTGTTCTTCCAATAACAAGAGATTAAACATAGTTACAGCAAATGGTACACTTGGTGGTCATTAAGTCACAATATGATAGGAGGTTCTGTTGGGCTTCTAGAAGCCAGAATTGAGACCAAGAACCAAATGGGTTTATACACGTCAATGAATACATCAAGAAAAAATAACCTATTTTTCAGCATACTCCTCAAAGTGTGCTTATGGCTGCTCAACCATTTGAGAGAATGCAATGTACATATATTTTCTGTTCAGAAAACTGTATGTGCTGAAACTTCCCACTACACACCAGAAAGCAAAACTAACAGACAACTTCATTTCTGCTAGCATAGCAAAGAAGGTAACAGGAGATTCAGAGCCTGCTTTCCACCAACAGGAGCAGAAAGAGATGTGAAGCCTTGAATTCATCTTGTGCACAAGTCGGAAGCCCCAAAAAGGATAGCGTGTCAGAAAACGCTGCAAGGAGCTGCTTCTGTGAAATGATTAATGATGAGTTCACCTCTCTCACCCCATTTCTGCCTTCTTCTCCGGCCAGAAGGCAAGCAAAGAGACACACTGCCCATAACAGTTCAGGCCTTGGAGATCGATCCAAAAGCCTGAGTCACTTATTGGAGAGCTCAGGGGGCTGAGAAGCGAGCTGCCCTGTCACTCTGCTGGCACACCAGCCTGATCCGGCTAAAAGTCACCGTCCAGCTCATAATCACATTTCCACTTTTGGATTCCGAATCTGAAGTCGTGGCATGAAGCCCATAACTAAATACTACCAGTAGCTAGCTCCTTTCAAAGTCCTTAGAAGGCTTTGGAATCAATAAGTGACCAAACGTCCATCTCCGTGACTGCATCTTGGAGCACTAAGTTAGCAATTGTGCCCTGCCCTTCTTACCTGGCTCCTGGAAGTGTCAAAGTACTGCCTAGTAAAAGCCAAGATATCGTCTGTCTCATTCTGCGACAGGAAAGAGGAGTCTTCGTTCTGCCTGAGGCTCAGTAGGCTGTGCAGGTAAAACTTATACTCTTTATTCCTCATGTTGAGCTTAGAAGCGCAGATCTCTTGCTGATGAATAATGTAGTAGAGCAGGAGAAGACACACTCTCTGGACTACTTCCTCTCTTAGCTCATCTTCCAAACCCCCTCCAGCGATTAGTAACAATGCATCGGGTTCAAGGCACTGAAGGAAGAAAAAAGATAGAAACAAAATCTAGCAAATTGCTCCAACACACCACCCACCACACAGTCAACACTGCTTGTATCTTATGCATCCAGGGGAAGGTAAGCAGCCCAACAGGTGGATTCCCCTAAGAGAGTAACAGTCGGTGGGACTTTCATGTAACAGTGATGCTCTTCTAAGTGGCCCTTTCTTCTAGGAGTGGGCCCACTGATGTAGGCAGCCAATAGGATAAAATTGATTAGATTTGTGAGCTGGAAGACCATGCCTTCACCACGCCCCTGTGTGATTTCATGTCCTTACCTGACCACAACCGTACGCCCACCTGCCAATCAGACTAATTAACCACTCCCCTTTGGAAGTGGGCAAAAGGCCTAGAGCACACTGGGCCCCTCCCTTATTTTCCCTCACTGCCCTTGATCCCCTTGTTGAGCCTTCGGGGCATGTGGCCTTCCAGCCGGCATCTGCCTTCGCTTTGCTACCTGTGCTAAGCTGCTTGTGGCTGCTCATAACCAAGCGCTCGCTGCACGTGGCTCCTGGCCTGCTCTCTGCTCGGTGTGGCCCCAACTTAATCCCTGGACTTCCTTTTCTCCCTCAGATAGAGCCCTCACTCTCCTATGCATTTCCCTCACCAAATAAAAAGCTTAAAAAGACTTCCCATGCTGCCTGGGTTATTTGAGTCAGTATTCAGAATTCTTCCCTGAATTCGTGGCAAAAGCCCACATCCTTACTGATATGAGAAATATTGATAAGCAGATCGGTTTCACCACTAGGTCCAACTATAGTTGCCACAAGTTGTTCATCTGCTACTTTGCATAAAACGTGCTTTTGGCTGTTAAGTGATGCTCCGTTACACACAGAAGAAAATCCAGGCTTCTCGCAGTTTTCTCCTTGGTCCACCCTACCTCTCTAACCTCAGTAAGTTTCTGCCCCTGTGATTTTCCTGTCAGTATCACAAAACTCTTTCCCCCTCATCTTTCAAGTGTCTTTGCTGACCTCCACTTTCTCAGATCCCAGCTTAAAGTGGCATTCTCCCTCCCCCCCGCCAGATGCCTTCCCAAAGACCCCCAACCCACATTCCCTAGCACAACGAAATTTAGTGTAAGACATACATGTCTTTTAAATTTTCTTGGGGTCAGCACTGTCGCGCAGTGGGTTAACGCCCTGGCCTGAAGCACTGGCATCCCATATGGGCACTGCTCCTTTTCAATCCGGCTCTCTGCTATGGCCTGAAAAAGAAGTAGAAGATGGCCCAAGTTCTTGGACCCCTGTACCCAAGTGGAAGACCTGGAAGAAGCGCCTGGCTCCTGGCTTCGAATCAGCTCAACTCTGGCCATTGCAGCCATCTGGGGAGTGAACCAGTGGATGGAAGACCTCTCTCTCTCTCTGTCTTGACCTCTTTCTGTAACTCTGTCTTTCAAATAAATAAAATAAATCTTTAAAAAAATTTTCTAGTAATCACATTTTAAAAATTAAAAGAAACAGGTGAATTAATTTCAATATTTTATTTGACCTTATATATCTACCAGACATTCATTTTGACATGTATTCAAAAATTTAAAAACCTTATTGAGATACTTTGTATTCTTTCTGTCAGAAAAAAGTCTTTGAAAACTAATGTGTGTTTTACACTTACTGATGTGGGCAGTGAGTATATTATTTTCCAACCTAGAATCTTGGCTCCCACAGAGATAGGCAGAGACTAGTAACATGCACAAATAGGAACAGAATTTATTGAACAGGGATGGAATGGACACAAATTCTTACATGAGTGTGGACCACCACACACAGAGAAATACCCATCATGAGTGGGCCAGTGTTGCCAATGAAAGAGAAAATGAGAGTAACATCTCTAAGCACAGTCCATGGTGAAAAAGAGAGAAAGAAGGTGGTGTATCTGAGCGGTCTATGGTGGAAAGAGACTCTTCCCCTGCTGTGTACCTCTTTTAATAAGGTAGGGGGTAGTTCTTAACCAGATCTACATGTGCCCTGGTCCTGAATGTGACAGGTACATCCCGGAAAGGTGGGCATGTCAAATTGACAGTTAAAGAGACAGCATTACTTTGTAGGATTACAAGAATTCCAGCTCACCTAAACTTTAACTAATGACTGGTCACACCATATCATTACCAGCACATTTTAAGCTGGGTAAGTGCACAGATGCATGTGCCTAGCGGCTATTGTGTTGAACACAGTCCTTTCTTTTTTTTTTTCTTTCTTTTTTTTTTTTTTTTTTTTTTTTGATAGGCAGAGTTAGACAGTGAGAGACAGAGAGAAAGGTCTTCCTTCCGTTGGTTCACCTCCCAAATGGCCGCTACAGCCGGAGCTACGCTGATCTAAAGAGAGCCAGGTGCTTCTCCTGGTCTCCCATGCAGGTGCAGGGCCCAAGGACCTGGGCCATTCTCCATTGCCTTCCCAGGCCACAGCAGAGAGCTGGACTGGAAGAGGAGCAATCGGGACAGAATCCGGTGCTCCAACCAGGACTAGAACCCCTTGTGCCGGCGCAGCAGGTGGAGGATTAGCCCAGTGAACCACGGCGCCGGCAAACACAGTTCTATAACTTACCAGTTTTTTTAATTTTCTTCATAGCACTAGTATGATAAAATTATTTAGAGGTTGGGCTTTTGACACAGTAGTTAAGAAACCTTTATGAATATCTGCATCTCATAACAGAGAGCCTGGTTTGAGTCCCAGATCCAATTCTGATGCAGCTTCCTACTAATGTACATCCTAGGAGGCAGCAGACAATGGTTCAAGTACTTGGATCCCTGCCACTCATGTGAGAGTTCCAGATTGAGCTCCATCCTGAATTTGGGCTGGCCTAGCCCCAACTTTTGCTGGCTTGGGGGAGTAAACCAGCAAAAGAAAGACTCCCTACCTTCCCCACTCCAAAATAAAGTGAAAATAAAAAAATTTAAATGAAAAAATTGTATTTATTTGTTCAATCTTATTTCTCCTCTATGAGAATAAGTGGTCCATTAAGGCCATGTATTGACTGCCCTTTGCACACTTCTATCCTCAGTATAGAGCACAGTTTCTGGCACTCATGAAGTGTTAAAAGTTGATGAAAGAATGCCATTTGCCCTTCTTCTCTACTACCTAGGAAAATTGCTAAATATGTCCCCAGTGAAGGGAATCAGAACACACTACATATGCCACTTTAGCCCTCTGATTACTTTGAGCTGATGGCGATTGAATAGCAACAGGTATAGGAAAGGTTTTCTGTTCTCCCAATGTCTACCTAAAGCAGAGCACAATTTTCCATGGAAAGGTACCTTCCCTTTACCAAGAGAGGACATTCTCATCATTAGAGATGGGGAGTTGATGCCAAGATAAATTTGAACAAAAAAACCTTACTAAAGCAACCCTTTTCATCTATTAGTACTCCACCCCCATATATTTCCCAGTCATTTTCCTATATTTTATCACCGCCATCCAAAACCCTTTTCCTTTACATTTGTTTTATCTCCACAATTTATTGTTCTTTGTTAAAATGGTATATAAGCTGCTGGGTCTAACTGCTTCTCTAAGGTTTTCACCTCTTTTAAGGAATACCCTAATGCCACATAAAATATTAACACGAAGTAAAATTTACATGTGCTGCTGTTAATCTGTGTTTTGTCAGTAAGGTTTATAGGTCCCAGGCCCAGAACTTGAAAAAGTAGAGGAAAAGTCTCTCTCCCTGTGCTCATCTCTTATTTGGTTCACAAACCACAGGCAGCTGCCTGGCTCCTTTAACCTGACAAGTTTACATGGCGCAAAGAGTTTGGATTAATATGTAGGACAATGAGAAGAAGAAAGATGGTCAGTATGAGCAGGAAGTTTTCTTATCAAAACAGGAGCTGCCTTTCAGAGACAATTGGGGACCCCCTGGGAATCCTCCAGGGTCTGAGAAACAGCTCCACTACACAGTAACAAGAGCCTCAGAGTGAAGGGTTGAGGAGTGTTCTCAGACCAGGAGGAATCTGTCCCGCTGGGGACAATTTACTACAATATCTTATTGTTCTTCTCTGAGGTAGGAGTTTTGAAAGCCCTAGTTCCATGTTGGCTAGGTAACACCTGGCACACACCATCTGAGTCAGGAAGAACAAATGTCCTCCATCTCCAAGGCGAAGCACAATCTCATTCTTCCCCAAACCACACAAAGTCTAGTCCTTCCTCAACTCAGCTGCAGTGGGGCAAATATTCAATAAACAGAGGGAACTCAGGGTTCCCAACAAAACCAGTGCTTAGTGTGGATGTTAAGCTCCACCTCTGAAACCAGGGCAGCCCTTTTGTTCCCTAAGTAGCTCACAAGAAAAGCCCATGCTGTTGGCAGAATGACACTAAGAACTAAAGAGGTCAATCAGTTGAAACAAAACTGTAATAAAATTATTTTCTGTGCCAAATTATGTCTCAAAATCAAGCTACTTGAATACCTCTGCTGGGTGTAGATAAGACAAAAAACAACATGGGGGCTGGTGGCACTGGGGGCACAGAATTTTCGGGTCATTACTACTATTAGATTTTTTTTCTGTTATTGTTAAAGTTGTTAGCAGTCAGCTGGATTGTGTTTGGGAGAGGATATTTAGCAAAATTGTACAAAAAGTGCTACTCCATAGGCTTCTGGATCTGTCCAAGGCTGTTGACTCCAGTGAAATGATCCTTTGTTAAAGAAGAATGAACTCATTCAGAAATAATCCATTAATTTTCCTCTTAATCTTGTCAGGTGGAGGCATAAGGTTTAAGGGGGAACAACAACACAAGGTTTCTGGGAATCAGTTTTAAAGTTTTTATAAGAAAATGAACTTTGGGAAAAGACTGATTAAAATTCAAGGAAACACCCTCCTTACAAACTAAACTGATGACCCAGATACTTGGTAGTAACTGTCCATCATACCCTGTAGCCAGATCAGATTGCCTCTCCCAGCTACACAGCTCAGCTCTGAGAGGTTCAAGAACAAAAGCATTATGTTAGCTTTCCTCTTCTATAGTCACAAGACATCTGTCATACCTGTAGGATTAACCTCAGAGGTTTTATACTCCAGGATATTTACAATTTGCTTTTAAGTAACGAATGGATCTAGGGTATTCTTTTAAGTTGTTAGATTTGAGCCAGCATTTTGATGGTTAAGCTGTAGCCTGAGATGTTGGTGTTCTATAGGAGCAATGATTCAAGTTATAGATGCTCTACTTCCCATTCAGCTCCCTGCTAATACACCTGGGAAAGCATTAGAAGATGGTCCAAGTGTCTGGGTCCCAGGCACTCACATGGGAGACCTGATGGAGGTTCGGCTCCTGGCTTCAGCCTGGTACAGCCCTGGCTGTTGTGACTATTTGGGAGTGAACCATGAATGGAAGATCTCCCTCTCTGTGTCTCTCTCCTGCTTTTCAAGTAAATGAAATAAATCTTAAAAAAATAAATTATCGGAGCCACTATTGTGGCACAGTAGGTTGAGCCACTGCCTGTAAAGCCAGCATCCCATATGAGCACCGGTTAGTTCTAGCTCCCTGTCAATCTGCCAGGGAAAATAGCAGAAAATCGTTCAAATGCTCGGATACCTGCTATCCACATGGGAGACCCGGATGGAGTTCCAGGCCCCTGGCTTCAGCCTGGCCCAATCCCGGCCATTGTGGCCATCTGGGGAATGAACCAGAAGATGGAAGCTCTCTTTCTGTTCTTCCCTCTTTGTAACTCTTTGAAATAAATAATTTTTAAAAAATAAGGTACTAAACTTTTTATAGTAAGTCTATTTCTGGTGACTCGGGACAGATACTACTTGAGTATAAAGTAAAGACAGAAGTTTTATTTCCTCCTTTTCCTGCCAAGGAGCTAGAGAGATGCTGGCTGCCAGCATGCACTGGTTCTTTGCAGGTGGGTACTAGATTCAGTGGCTTGTCTGACCGACCAAAAGAAAAGTCTTAGCTGAGAAGAGTTGAGATAAACTTGATAGGTGGGTAAGACAAAGCAGAACGCTTTGTTCGTTATACTCCCCGACAGGACAAATGAGTTTGGACCAAAGGTGAATTATATGGAGGATCTGAAAGCCCTGGTCCTTCACCTCAAATATGTCTGAGAACAATTTAGAGGACACGGCTGAAAATCCTCAGCATCTGAGACAGTGGAGGCAGACGCGGGTGGTCAGGCAGCAGGGTGACCATGCTTCAGGGTCCCCGGACAAGGAAGGGTCAGGCGTGGCCAGGCAGTACTGGGCACGGAGAGGGCCCGAGCTCCCCTGCCTGCCCACACGACGCTCAGAGGTTTCCCCCGGAAGGCCTCACTGCCTCAGTGTTCCGGATGAGGAAGCCAAGGTGCCCAAGTCCCGAGAGCTAGAAGGTGCCAGAACAGGGCTCGTTCCCTGTGTGGTGTCATGGTTCTCTGCATTACCGAGGGTTGCTTCTGGAGTTCCTTAGTCCTTCATTAAATTCATTAAAACTCCATTCTAATCCTCCTCATAAAAAAATAAGCAAAAGAAAAAGCCAGGCTCAGGCAAGAACAATCCATTTTCCCAGGCTGCTGCTTGAATGGCTTGATTTCTGAATGCCTAATATGTCATCCTGATTCTTCCACCCATCAGTTTTTGCCTGGACCACACATTCAGGATGCCCATTGCCCTCTGCTGTCAGGCATTTACGGACAGACGCTCACCCTCAGCCCCGTCTACACAGCAGTTCTGGCCTGCACCCTGCCTTCCAGCAGACTCTCTCTAAAACAGTTAAGAGCCACCAGCACGAGCTGAAGCGCCATGGTTTGGGCCAGAACCCGAGTGTGCTTGTGAAGGCAAGAGGCCTGTTTCCCCTGTTTTTTCATGAATGACAAGAGCCCTTTCCTGGGCTGTGCCTGTGGGCAATTCTGGGTGAATGGGCGCCCTCCAAGCAGGGGCAGCTCCAGTTCCCTTCTGCTTCCCCCCAGCTTTCACAGAGAAAGAGCAACAGCAGCCACAAGAGGGGGAATCCATTAAAAACATTTCTAGCCCTAGGCATGGAACCAATTCATATGGAAGCCAAATGGTTGGAGCTCTTGATAACGTCACCCCAGAAAGTGCAAAACAATCCCTTCCCCAGGCCCTGAAAATGGAGACCAATTTTGCATGTTTATACTCCTATTTGCAAAACTAATGTTCAACCAGGAACTTCACGTTGTGAAAGGTGAACATTGCCCGAAACACATTCTCAGAGGACCTTAATGAGATAAGATTCCCGGTTATTTCCAGTGGGATGTCTGGTGATGTCTGTATGTATTAATGCCATTGCAGATGAGTGGTCTATTACAATGCATTTCCTCTGGGAACCATTGAGCATTCTACCAATTATTGAATTATTTATTGTTCACACAGAATGGAGGAAAATTCTGTCTGTGAGCAAGACCCCTTCTGTCAGGAAAAAAAAAAAAACATTTGGCCAAGAAATACCCCTAACCCCCACCCCAGAACTATACATAATTGATAAAGTCTGCCAAGATTTAGTTAGGAGACCAGTTATTTGTTTCTGTTTTATTTATGAATGTATTTGTAGGTTCCTCTAAAAAATCCTGGCAGTGAGGAAGGGGATGGCGAAGAGTCATGTGTTTTTGTTTGGAGCTCTCACCTCTCGTGCTGCTCCTTTCAACCCCTCTACCCTGCCCCTCAGCACCCACTGACTTCACAATCAGGCGAGCTGGAGCGATTCTGAAAAATCCCGTCCCAGGGAAGTTGAATGCCAGCATTGAGAGGACTGAGCCCCAGGGAAGGTATTCTGAACACCCTGCCCAACTGGTTCATGCAGTCAGGGCCCAGAGTCCCCTAGTTAAGGTGAACGTGGGCCTCACCAGCCAGAGCCGAGGGTCTCACTTCACCTCTGCCTGCAGCGTTTCTCTCCTCCAGATCAGACTCCTCATTGTTCTGAAGATGCTTAACTACTCACCACACACCATACTAGAAAGCACATCCAGAAGAGAGTACTCAAAAGTTCAGTGTTAGGAACTAGATCACTATGATTATACTACAGGAAAAAAAAAAAAGGCATCTAACTAGCCATGTGCCAAGTTCACTAAAGGCTGCAGAATAAAACCTGTAAATCACAAAGAAGAAAGGAGTAACAGCTCATGCTTGCAAATAAATACCTTTAAACAAGAAGGTTCTAGAAAAGCTTGCATAATCATTATCTTTTCATTGAAAAAATATCCCTGCCGTTAAGTTCTATGTACAGAACAATTTGTTGTATCCCAAACGTGGAAGTCATTTTACCACCATGCATTGCTTACTTGGATATCAGAAGATTGGCATTTGATTTTGCTTTCCTGAAGTAAATGACTAGAGAATCCATTGCTCTCTTTTGAACATGCCCTGGTACCTCATCCCATTCCATTTCACTGACCAGATTGCAATCTCCTTGCATTCTGTCTGTCCTCCGTGGGCACCCAGTTTTCTCCAGCAATGTTTTGATGAGGCTTCTTGAGTGGTTGAGGGGCGGGAGGTCGCCAGCAGAGAGGACCTGGAGCCAACCTGCACGGCGGCTCGGACTCCCTGTGCTGCTGCTGTCCTGGGTTGAGGGCTTGTCTGCCTCCACGAAGGGAACAGGGTTAGGTAGAAGGAACAGCGGCATCCAAAATACGCAAAGCTTTGTCCAGAAGCACATTTCCGGTCTTCCTTTACTTGGAGTCTGTCTTGGGTGGATTGCTGTTCACAGGGTAAACTTGTAACCAGAGGAATTTCTGTGATAAAAGGGACAACACCAAAGCTCAGTCACTGTGCCTGCAACATGTTTGGAAAGGTTCTTTCATGGGGTGGCTAAGCAGATTTGCAATGACAAGCTGTTTCTAAACAACAGGGGGTCTGTAGGTGGCCTATAACCTCAAGTGACAGAAAGCAATCATGGCTGCAGACTGTCAAAGTGCAGAGGAACAACCAAGAAATTGGTTAGAATTGCCTCTCCCTGCACCATACAGAGTCAAAAGCTAGGAAGAAAATGCATCCCAGTTTTATCTGCAAGGTGGTTCACGTTACAGGATCTGGCAGAGCAAACACCTTGGCTTTATCCCACTCTAAGTCGTCTGTGGTCCTCACGACTAAAGTAAGTGAATAAAAGTAAAGAGAAAATAAATTGTAATAAATTACCAATCTAATGTTGACAAGTTCGAGACAAGCAAAACTACTAGAAGAAAATAGCAGTGTTCAGGAGGATTTTAGCTTGAGAATCAAGATTCTGGAAGATGAAGTATCTGAGAAAAATAGGAACTTCTCAAGACCTTGCCAGCCTTAATAAACCCACTCCCTCTAAAGTCACTAAAGGGGTGGCAGGTAACTTCAGAGCTGATCAGGTTTCTGGGAAAAAAATAATCTCTTCAGCTGATTATTGAAGGAACGCAAAATGTTAGCAACATTTCCTATCAGATTGTGGCCCAGAGATGAGCTAATAATGTGGGGGGATAGCAAAGATACTTTTATGTTTTGTAAATTTTTTAAAGGTTAAGATTCTTATGTTAGTATCTTCAAAATGACAGATAGTACAAGCATTTCTAAACCCAGTGCTTACCTTCAGGAGAACGATAAACGATTATTTATCTGGAGCTCCACAGCCTTTTAAATCTCAGGGAGTATTTTGTGGTTACAAAGTCCTCTTTTTAAAATTCCTTGACTGTGCACTGAAAGCCAGAGAGGATTATTGCAGCCCAGAGAAGTTTTCCGTTGCTATGGCGATCGCTGCTCTGAAGGTAACAATGAAAGTGGATAAAAGTGAGAACTTTCTCTTTGGCAGATTTGCAGGATGACCAAAATGTGGTTAATGAACTCAATCTTTTATATCAATATTTAGCCCGTTTTCTTAGAGGCCTCTACAGTCACTTGCCTTTCCTGGGGCAGAATCTAGGTCATCAGATTTCACCTGGCACAATGGAGAGATTTTAGTGCTAGGTCAAGAGCTTTTCGTGATAATTATTTCATCCAGACTGAAACCAAGGATCTGTTGAAGAATTGACTCTTTAGATCCTTATTGATTTCACAAGGTATAGAAATTGAGAAGATTTAAGGCATTTGTAAATACACATTTTCAAGCAAAAAGCAAAGTGTGAGTTGGGGGAGTAAAATGCTTACTCAAGAAGTAGCTGGAAGTAGGAACATTTGTTCACTTCATACATCATGACCCTCAGATTCCGTGGTAGAAGTCGAACCATCAGACTTTTCAGGTCTTGCAAAATGCAGTGAATAAGTGATTGAAGCCACAGAGGGGTAACTCTCAGAGGGGACAAGTGACATCCTGAGAATTCAAAACTGGACAGTCCCTGCAAACTGCACAGAGTACACAGAAACACATGGGAATCTAAAGATTATAGAGGCTGGACAGGGACCGAGTTCCATTCTGTGTGTGACAGGGCCGCTGGTGAGGCAGAGGAAATGAGATAAGAAATTGGGATACTTAATTGTCTACCTTAGAAAAACTACTACAGAACATGCCTGTGACTATAGACTTGTAGTTCAGGCCACCGAAGATTAGAGATGGGACATGGGCACTCCCTTGACTTGCATCCTCTGGTCTGCTTTAACACAAACCAGGAGGAAAAGAAAGCTCGGCATCAGAAGCAATGGGTGGCAGGCCTATTAATGGCTGATCTGTACAGTGACCTGCCCTCAAGGAGACCCAACAGGCCAGTCCACTGCAGTGGCTTTCAATGTGGTAAGCCTGGGCTTCAGCAGAAGTCAGCTTGTGAAGAGCCCTGGCAGCTCTGCCAAGAGTTGGATCACTGGAAATGGACCTGCCCTGGAGTCGAAGGATGCCCAGGTCAGAGCCACAGATCTTATTGGCTCTAAGCTGAAAAGCCCTTCACTCAGCCCAACTTCCAAAGTGACCACTGCAGCTGAGGGGATGGTCAAGTAGGGTCAGCAACATGGCAGGCAGAACTGTAAATTTCTTGTTAGAGATGCCACCTGCCTTTACCTGGCCAGCTCTCCTCCCAGGCCAGCCAAGTAATGAAAGTCAACAGAGTGCCTTCCCCTAGGAGGTTCACACCTCCCTTAGGATATACCCCATGTGAAGAGATAGGTAGGTCTGGGCCTCTGAATTTACAAGGCCTAAAGCCCACCAGATTATTATCAAGCCCCTTCTATCAGGTTCTTTTTGCCTCTCAATCAGAAAAATTACTTGTAGCTTAGACAGCACCTTTCTTAGCTCCTCTAATAATGACTCTGTCCTTTGTTCTAGACCCTGTCTAGTGCACTTGGGCCTCATTCCTTTGTAATCATAACCTCTACTCTACCACCAATGGCTGTACTCCCAACATGTGTGTACTGATGGTCCTCTTCCCCACTTAATGCTGTATAATTGTTCTAACCTGGTAAATGCCACTCTTAGGATCATTGGTTACTATCCTCACCCTGTCTTTTATGACCTTGTCTAAATATGATCAGAGTCGGCAAACTTGGAAGGCTTCCATAGCCTTGGCAACTCATGACGACAGCCTAGGGTGGTTACTGGCGCCATAAACTAGAGTGTCAATTTGTTGGGTCAACAACAGGAGCCACTGTGCACTTGCTCCTCATGTGGGATCTCTGTCCTTAATGTGCTGTACATTTTGATTTGATGCTATAACTAGTACTCAAACAGTATGTTTCACTTTGTGTTTCTATGTGGGTGCAAACTGTTGAAACCTTTATACTAAATTGATCTTCTGTATGTGAAGAGAATTGAAAATGAATCTTGATGCAAATGGAAGGGGAGAGGGAGCGGAAGAGGGGAGGGTTGCGGGTGGGAGGGAAGTTATGGGAGGGGGAAGCCATTGTAATCCATAAGCTGTACACTGGAAATTTATATTCATTAAATAACAGTTAAAAAAAAAAGAAATTGGGATACTTAGACACACCGATCGCTAATTAGACCTGGAAACTGGGAGCAGGGCGGGTGGGATAATCCTGAGAAAATACTGGTAACACTGATAGGAATGAATGGAAGGCAAATGTTCCCGGAAAACGCTAGGCCCCTCCTTAATGACCCCTCATGGAGTGTGTGGATTTATCTAGAACTGTCAAGAGAACAGGGTTGACCCATATCTCCAGAGCTCTATGGTGAGATTAACTAGAGTTAGATATCAGATCATCAGGGGCCGATGCTGTGGTGCAGCAGGTTAAAGCCCTGGCCTGAAGCACCGCCACTCCATATGGATGCCGGTTCTAGTCCCAGTTGCTCCTCTTCCGATCCAGCTCTCTGCTGTGACCTGGGAAAGCAGTAGAATATGGCCCAAGTCCTCGGGCCCCTGCACCCACGTGGGAGACCCAGAAGAAGCTCCTGGCTTCGGATCGGCACAGGTCCGGCCGTTGCAGCCGTCTGGGGAGTGAACCAGAGGATGGAAGACCTCTCTCTTTGTCTGTACCTCTCTCTGTAACTGCCTTTCAAATAAATAAAATAAATCTTTTTTTAAAAAAAGGTATCAGATCATCAAACAGAAGAGTGGGGAACTGAATCAAAGTTAGAGCTGATGGTGTAGTGGAAGCAGAGAAGGAGGCAGTAGGCTCAGGACCAGAGGAGCTATGCTATGTGGCCTTTCGCTCATCACCTGTCCTTGCCCCTACAGCAGGGACCTCCTGAGCATCACTGACCTGATTAGGAGGTTACCCAGGGAACATAGCCCAAACCCATTCAGCAGATTATCTGGTCCCCCCATAATCTGGGACCTCCAAACATAAGTGCTCTTCCCTGTCTGTGGAATTTCCCCCTTTCTTCCTGGAGAAGCTCCAAGAAGCAGATCCCTAAATCTGCTTAAATCCTACTGAACAGCTGTCCTGTTGCTCCAGGACCGGTTCCTGAAGCTCTCTCACCCATGCTCATGGGACAGCGCCCCTGTTGGGACTTTAAGACCTGCATCCTAATTCCCCAGTGCCAATGACCAGCACAGAAATCCTACATTTCCTGGCCTCTGAGTCTTCAGATTCCAGGTTGCAGCTTAAGCCCTTCATGCCCAACTCACCTGCTTCCCAAGAAGTTTGAAGTAACCCTTTTAAAAACATATTTATGCTTTCAGTCCAAATCAATTTTAAGGGGTAATGCATTTCATGTGTGGCAACTTTTGGACATGAAAGTGGGAACTAATTTACCTTTGATTGATGTTGGGGCCAGGTTCTTGTAATGCAGTGTTTCCTGCTGGGCCAACAATTGTGCTATCCCAGGAAGACCTGTGCAGAGGAGGCAGGCTCTGACCAATCCCCCCTTCCTTCAGTTCCAGTTCTTTGCCTTTCGTTGTGTCCTCAGCATACCATTCTTTCTTCACATCAATATATTTACAGGTATACTCTGGCTGGATCCAGAAAGAATGTGAAGTGGTCCCCAGGTTACATAAAATACAAGATGGCAGCATTAAGGAGAGACTAAAACAAGAGCAGAGACATCTTGTGTGCATATCTCAGTGCTGTCATGCATGGTTTTGCAACTTGGGCACTGTGCAACCCTAGAGAGCACCATTTGTTCCCATAATTATGATGGATTTACCTGTGAACTATACTTTTCTAGCAGGCATTTTGAGAAAAGGTGTTTTTGTTTTTTTTTTTCCTAACTCATGCATGTGCACATGTTGAGCCAGAGGCAGAGCTGTGTGTGCTTCTCTTCCACAACACCCAGCCATGTTTGGTGGAGCCTTCTTCTCTTATAGAGAGATACGTTTCCACAACTACAAGCCACTTCTGGACCTGGCTTCTCCTCAGGTCCTCTTCACACTGTCAGCCTCTTTCCAAAGACACTGACCCCCTCTAGAGAATAATTATGCATATGGCATTCATTAAGTACCATTTATGCCAAGGCCCTGTGCTAAGCAACCTTATTTCCTCTCATGCAGTATCAACGAAACCTGAGTAATTCCTCACTGTGTAATCGAGAAGTGCCGAGGGTCACACAACTGATAGATACTACCAGAAACCCAGGCCTGTCTGCATCAGAGTTGCTGCTTTTACTGTCAAACAACCATCTGTTGCAATGCGACCCTTGTCTTTATTTGCATGTCCAAGCTCTTTTCCCAGTGCAGTGTGGGAAGATACACAATGAGTGTCCATTATGTGGGGAATTACCTGCTACATTTTGATTTTTGCATTCTTCTCTAAGCAACTTCAACTCAAATATTCTCAGAGAAAAAGATAATTTCTAAAAAATATAGACCTTAATTAGAGTTTTAGGCTCACCTCTTCTGTAATACTTACCAATAGTATGTATAACTTGAATCAAATCTTACTTGCGGCGCCAGCACACCAGATTCTATCATATCTTCTACTGGGGAGTTAGAGAAGATGAACTCTTTTTTTCAACATTTTCTTCATCTCCTAGTCACTCTCCAACCTTACTTATTGTCAAGTCCTCCTGAAGTAGCTACAAGTAATACCAATCAATGGATATATTTAAAGTTTCATATTTATTCAAAATTTTGAGTGCCAGGGCAAAATTTTCCTTTTATTTTCCTTTTTTGAAATTTAACTCTCTTATGTTGATCATAAAATTAAGAACACTTTCTAATTTGAAATTAAAAGATATTAAAGTATATAACAATCAACTTTACATTTTTTATCCCACAAACCCAAAACATTACTGTTTCCAGAATATTCAATATTTTATTCTGCTTTTATTTTAAAAATTATTTACTTATTTATTTGAAAGTCAGAGTTACAGAGAGAGGGAAAGACAGAAAGAGAAATCTTCCATCCTTTGGTTCACTTCCTACATGGCTTCAATGGCCAGAGCTGCACCAAGCCAAAGCTTGGCCAAGAGCTTCAACCAGGTCTCCCATGTGCGAACAGAGGTCCAGCACTTGGACCATCCTCCATTGCTTTCCCAGGCCAATATCAAGGTGCTGGATGGAAGTGGAGCAGCTGGAACACACACCAGCACCCGTATGGTATACCGGCATTACAAGCTGTGACTTTTCCAGCTATGCCACAATGCCACCCCTTTGTTCTGCTTTTAGGATGAAGATTTCAGTATCAATTGTTGGGTGTATCAAAATCATTTGACTGTATTGAAATACTTGTCTTTTGAAAAGCCCTTAAAGTACTGGCAAATGTTTTAAATGTTGAAATCAAATATTGAAAAGAAAGAAAAGTTCAATGTTATCTATGTTGATTAAACTAATTACATTGATAAGTATCCTACCAAATAATTATTCAAGGCATAGTATTCAGTGGATTTGACTAAAACAGAAAAGAGCACTCCAATATTTGTACAATTATTAGGCACAATGTAAAAGTTATTTTTAAGCATTTCCATGCAGTGTTATATAGTTCACAGCAATGTAAAATAGATTCGCAGCGAAAACATTGTGCATCAGTAAAGTGTTAATAGTAGCTGTCCACTGGTGTTAGGAATATAGGTGATGTTTCCTCCTATTTCCTATGCTTCCAAAATTTTCTATAAGAAGCATACTCATATAGTTTTGTACCACCAGGGAAAAAGTAATCATTTTTAATAAGAGAGCATTGGACTAAATCAATGACTTTTCTTTAAATTATTTGTTTTAGCACCAAAGCTCTTCTTTAAAAAAATAATTCTTAACTCCCTGTTAGTGCACCTGAGAAAGCAGCAGCACCCACATGGGAGACTTTGACAGAGTTCCAGTTTCCTGGCTTTGGCCTGGCCCAGTCCAAGCCATTGTGGCCATCTAGGGAGTGAACCCATGAATAGAAGATCTATCTCCCTCTCCCTTTCAAAATAATAAGTAAATCTTTAAAAAAAAATACTTAGAACTCTATAAACCTGAGAAAAATAATGATTGTGCTTGAAACATATTTTTTATTGTTTGTGGAACTCCGGAAGAGCTGAGACTTCTTTGGGATATAAGTTTAAACCCACTAGGTTGGATGTTTTCTCAAAGTTCCTTAGAGCAGGCGGTGGTGAGAGCAAGAAGTCAGGGAGACTTGGGGCAGAGGACGTTGGTTCCAAGTAAAACTTGTTAAGGGACATTAGAGTCTTCGGTCTCCTCATTTGTAAAATGGGATCAGCGCCCATCCTTATGAAATCCTGTTGTCAGGCACATCTATGATCTCAGCAATCAGAACTATATCACACTGCAATTACTACCCACTCTCTGTTCCAGGAAACACTCCTCTCTATTCCCTCCCTCAGGCTTCTCCAAGCCTCTTCTCTCTGCTTCTCATACTCTGAGCTTATCCAGATGCTGTTATCCATGTTATCAGCTCAGGCTCAAATGACACTTTATCCCCAAAGCCGCCAGATCTACAGGTTTTGTTTCAAGATCCAGCCCAAATACAGCTTCCTTTTAAAGGCCTTCCATGCGTCCCCTGCAGTGGAAGAATCCTTATCTTCTTTATCTGCAACATGAGAGTATTTCAAAAAGTTCATGGAAATGCATAGTATGGAAAAATTATGCATGGATCTCAAGTTTTTTATACCAAAACAAACATGAATTCCACTTTCCATTAACTTTTTAAAGTGCAAATGTAGTCAGAAGATGTTTATGAGTAAACAATTCCTCCTGTAAGGGGAAGGGTAGGAACTAGCAATGGACGATGCCAATATAGTGAAGATACAGAAGTCTGAAAGAACCCTTCAGGCCTGGGACTGGGCAAAAGCACCACATTATGGGAGTGGATGTAAGTCCACCCAACCATTTCCCCTACAGGGTTTTAAATTATAAATCACTGGAGAAATGGCACTGGCTTTCCATTCAGTTTATTGGTTAAACTCATCTGAGCCATACTGAGTCAAACAATTACATTTTCAAACAGCTAAATCTATCAGTTATAACCACCCAAGTACAGTGGAAAGAAAGAGGAGCAATATTGTGTCTGAGAAACAGGGCTGTTCACTATTCTCTTTTTTTTAATTTTTATTTATTTATTTATTTATTTATTTTGACAGGCAGAGTGGACAGTGAGAGAGAGAGAGACAGAGAGAAAGGTCTTCCTTTGCCGTTGGTTCACCCCACAATGGCCGCTATGGCCGGTGCACCGTGCTGATCTGAAGCCAGGAGCCAGGTGCTTCTCCTGATCTCCCATGCCGGTGCAGGGCCCAAGGACCTGAGCCATCCTCCACTGCAGTCCCAGGCCACAGCAAAGAGCTGGACTGGAAGAGGGGCAATCAGGACAGAATCTGGTGCCCTGACCGGGACTAGAACCCAGTGTGCCGGTGCCGCAGGCAGAGGATTACCCACGTGAGCCGCGGCGCCAGCCTCACTATTCTCTTACAGCAACTTCAGCCTAACTTGGAGGCTCCAAAAAGGCTTGTGGAGGCGGGGGAGTGGGTATTCCATCCAAAGATGGAGCCAAAGTCCCTGGCCCCACACTAGAGGAGGCCTCTAATCAGTGCACCAGGGTAATTTCTAGGAGCTTCTCATCTGAGTTCCTGGGGTCTGCTTTTGTTCATTGCCTCTGCTCTTTCCATTCTGCTTGTGGAGCTCAGAATCTCCTGAGGCTGGAAATCCCCATCGGTTTTAGGCACCCCCTGGGGTCTCATCACCCCAGGCTACAACTTAAGTGCTGGGGTAGGCTCTGGTCCTCACTTAGTGCAATACTTACATGGATGGTGTCTCCCTGATTCCCCTCTTTTCTCAAAGAGGCTTCCTTTTCTCCCTCATCCGTGAAGATCCCTGGCATCATCTCCTTGATGAAAATTGTCCCTTATCAAAGACAGAAGGAGCCTTTGATATCAGCTAGTTCTGCCTTCTCTGTGCAAAAACCCCCAAGACAAAGGAGTGCGAAGAGCACTCTGGCTACGTGTTTGGAATAGGGAAGGAAATATAGCAGAGTTTTTTTTTAAATCAAATTAATTCCAGAATGGCAAACATAAATGTTAAAAAGTACAAGTTACTGTTGATGTTTTAAAAGAAATGCTGAAGATCATCAGGCTTAGATCATCTCCCTTCCTCTGCCTTTATGTTTCATTCAGGCCTTCAATGCATTGGATGATGCCCAGCTACACTAGGAAGAAAAACATGGTATAGTCAATGGACCAATTCTAATATTAATCTCATCCAGAGGCACCCTTATAAAAACACACCTAGAAATAATGTCTAGCCAGTGATCTGGACACCCTGTGATCCAGTTAAGTTGACACATAAAAGTAATGTTGTATTAAAATTCAGCTTTCTATTTTATTAGAACTCTGGGAACTCAGCATTCCTTGAGGGCTAAATAGCATTGCCTATTTAAACATCTATGGGTCCTAGAGCCTAAAAAGGTATAACAAGATGAAGACTAATCTAGAAGAATGCAGAATGTGCAGTATGCTTTGAAAACACAGGCGGAATATCTTCAGGTAGAACCAAACATAAACTAGTTCTCATCAACCAGTTCCTAAGATGATTGTGTTTTCATTTCTGAAATGAATTTGAAGAGCATCAAGACTCTAGAAATCTACGTTGAATATCCCTGTTTTCACTTATATACAGTGGTTCATAAAACTAAACTTTGATCCCGAATCTGTTCTTGGTGGTTAGGAATGAGTCACAAGAAGTTCATAATAAACCAGACCGGGAATCAAGAGAGAGATTTCAGGCATATGTCAGTTTACATGCCTGGCTCTCTCATTCATAAGACTGTGACCTTCGTTTGCATAGGCCTTGAGAGTCTCAATATGTTCAATCTCTAAAATGTGGGTGGTGATTTAGTTACCTCATAGGAGGATTAAATAGGATTGACTATGTGAAGTATAGCACCTGACACATAAAATACCAAGTAACTGTTTTCATCATGATCAAAGGCAGGATTTTGTTAGATTCATCTCTTCTTTGAGTTGGACAAACTCCCTCAGATTTCAGGCTTATCTATCCAGTCCTGAACTCCACCTCCAGCTGTGCTATGACAATATGTCTTTTCAGGCTATGAATCTAGGACAAGACTTCTGATTAGGAGGGTACAGGTTTATCTCAAAGTTCTCCTCTATTAATTCATCAAATAAAGAGGATAGAGAAGTTATAACAGAAGCAAAGAAAAAAAGTCTTAAAAGTCAAAGATGAATGAGTAGATATAGCTTGGCCTGTCAAACTAGAAATCTGATTGCATGTAGAAAAGGAGACTAAAGACAAACAAAACTTATGTTACATCACAACATGGAAGCTCAAGAATGGAGATACCGAACCTTTGCAGAACCAGGCTTGAAATGAGGCTGAGATGGGGATTTGTTCGAAGCAGCAAGTGCTGATAAATGTGAATAAATGGCTTGAGGGGGTAGGTAGCATTGGCAATGATGGCCACATTCAGCAGTGTAAATACTATCATAACCACTTTCAGACTACCAGCAGAGAATATTGAACCTTTCGTTGGGAAGAGCCCAGTGTGAGCCAAGTCTAGTACATCACTAGCTCAAAGTCATAGCGAGAAGAGGCCAGATTCCTCTGCCAAGCCCTACCACTAAGTAACTACAGTCTCTTACTCTTCAAAGAATGCTCAAAGTTTATTCCATGGAAAGGCTGAGATAGAGGAACTCTGGACTTGGTGACAATAAAATAGCTGGGTATATGGAGGAGAGTGTTGGGAGAAGGCTGACTGAGAAGAAAAGTGTAAGTGGAATAATATATACCGCATGTTAATGTCTAGGGAACCAGGAGAAGATATTCATTTGTAAAACAGTTACATAGTAATATAGAAAAAATATTCTTCAAGCAAAGAGCTCTTGAGTACTAGAAATGTGATAGCATCAGTAATATCTCAATAGCAGGGTTAAGAAAACTATTCTAGGGGTGGATATTATGGTGCAGTAGGTTAAGCCCACTTGGGATACCTCCATCCCATATCGGAGTGCCTGGGATTGAGTCCCACCTTCCCTTCCTATCCAGCTTCCTGCTAATGCACATTGAGGGAGACAGCAGATGTTGACGTAAGTACTTGGGTTTTGGCTGCCCACAGGGAGACTCAGAATTTCTGGTTCCTGACTTTGGCCTGGACCAACCAGGGCTGTTGTGAGCATATTTCTCTTCTCTCTCTCTCTTTTTCAAATAAATTAATATGAATAAATTTTTAAATTTATTTATCTGAGAGGTAGAGTTACAGAGAGAGGGAGAAACGGATAGAAATGTCTTCCATCTGCTGATTCACTCCCCAAATGGCTTGCAACAGCTGGAGCTGGACTGAGCTAATGCCAGGAGCTTCTTCTGGGCCTCTCATGCGGGTGCAGGGGCCCAAGCACTTGGGCCATCTTCCACTGCTTTCCCAGGCCATTAGCAGAGAGCTGAATCAGAAGAGGGGCGGCCGGCACCGTGACTCAATAGGCTAATCCTCTGCCTTGCGGCGCCGGCACACCGGGTTCTAGTCCCAGGCCAGCTCTCTGCTATGGCCCAGGAGTGCAGTGGAGGATGGCCCAGTCCTTGGGCCCTGCACCTGCATGGGAGAACAGGAGAAGCACCTGGCTCCTGCCTTCAGATCAGCGCGGTGCGCCAGCTGCAGCACGCCGGCCGCGGCGGCCATTAGAGGGTGAACCAATGGCAAAGGAAGACCTTTCTCTCTGTCTTTCTCTCTCACTGTCCACTCTGCCTGTCAAAAAAAAAAAAAAAAAAAAAAAAAGAATTCTAGGTAAAATGTTTCTGGTTATACTAGTATATCCTTGAGACATGCTTGTGTACTTTCCTTCAAAGAAGGAATATTGTTTCCATGGAAATTTAAAACCCCTAAATGACCATCAGCTGGATACTAGTTTAGATAATTTATGGAATATTTCATCATTTGACAACTATACAGCCAATAAACCAATAAAGTCATTTTACATGTACTGATAAAAAATATTCTGTAAAGACACTCAAGTGGAAAACAATAAGGCACATATTCCCACACTGATATAAAAGGGAAATGAAAACAGGTAGCTCACTTTATCTCTTTCCATAGGAGTATGTATGTGTACATGTATACATATTTATATGGTGTTAAGAGTTTCAGATATAGTCTTCGAGTGTTATGCATATACAAGTTTAAGGAGGCTTCAAAAACTTTGTAAGGAAAAATAAAGATAATCTGAGTTTTCCATGAGTTTTTGAAGGCCCTTTGTATATACTTTATGAGTTGGTATTGGGAGGTATGTCTATGAATAAAACACAGATACCATCATTTTGAATCTTTCAACATATGTATACATTATCTACTCTCTGATGATAATGAAGATATAACAAATACTAGTACAGTAAGATACCTGATTTGTTGCTGTTGGGGTGATATTAGGAAAGAAACTTGAAGCCTTGGGTATCACACTCTCCTGTCATGGCCAACTCTCCCAGGGCCAGTTTTATGCTGGGGAGAGATAAGAGGATGCTATGGGAAGACCAACAGCCCTTGCCTACCACCACCATGAACCCCTTGCTCTCTCTAGTGGATATTCCTTTTTCTCCTGGCACTTTTGAGTTGGGCTGGCCTTTGGCTTGGTTTTCACCGGGACTCTGTCCCCTCTCCAGCTCCATGTCATCCTGGCCTAGTCCACCAAAAATGAGTTGGCACTTTCTTGCCTACGAAGGAAATTCAGACAGAACAAAGTCCTGTTTCCCTTACTTTCCTGTTTTTCTTTCATTCAAAGCCAGCTTAATTACTTAAGAGCCAGAATGCCTAGGCTCAAACTCTACTTGGTAGCTATGAGATGAGTTTGGTGACTTTCTCAGCTTTTAAAATAGGGAAGGGGAGGGGAGGGGAGAGGAGGGGCGGTTCTCCCATCCAGTGATTCACTACACAAATGTGCAAAATGTCTGGGCCTGGACCAGGATGAAACCAAGAGCTGGGAACTCAGTCCAAGTCAGTCACATAGGTGGCAGAAATTCAACTACTTGAGCCGTCACCGCTGCCTACCAGTAGCAGGAAGCTGGATCTGAGAGCCAACACTGGGTATTGAACCCAAGGTACTCTGATATGGGATACAGCTAAATACTTGCCCCAGTTTCTAATCTTTCTCTGTTTCCTTGAATATAAAGTGAGAGTAATAAAAACTTCCTTTCATAAAGCTGTCGTGAGAAGTTAAATAAATTAAGTAGTAATTGTGACTTGTGCATGGGACCTAGGCGTGCTCAGTGAGGAATTATTTACAGAGCACAATGCTGAGTTATTTGAGTATCGAACTGTGCTACTATGTGCCAGCTGCTGGTGCTAACTGGTGAATGCCCACAGTGACTTTGCAGTTTGGTAAACAAACAGAACGCAGCAGGATAAGGTATATTCAGCATGTGCTGTGAGAGTTTCTAATCCAGTACTGGGGCCATGGAGGACGACAAAGGCAAATTGGCTTGAATACTGCAGAACCATGCAGATACCTATGTGAAACCCAATGAAGTAGAAAGGTGCCCTTGAACAAAATGGTACCACTGGGCACAAACTGTCATCTAGCTGCACCTTTTCTGCTGACACAAAAAGTCAAAGCAAACAATGCAAGAGGTGTCCATTTTTTTTTTCACTCATTAGTAAGTAGAGGTCTTCAAACAGCCATGTGGTCTACAAGCTTGGGTTGTGTAGGACAAGTACTTTGACAGGGAAGTAAAGAAAGAGCAACCATACCTCTTGGCACAGAAGGTAAAATCCTGAACTCACACTGGGGCTCAGCATTCTGGAAGCTTTGTGGTGGCATACTCTAGACTGTCTCCTGAGTACAAGAACCTTCCTTCACGTAAGCTTAAGGTAAGCTTTTCCCCTTACTTTTCCATTAAATATTCCTCACTCATTGAGGAAGAGACTTGAGAAAAGTGTTCTCTGTTTAGTTCTTTAATTCTAGGCTCTTCACAAACATCACGACATCAAAGAATGTTTTATTCTACCAAACTGTCACTCTACATTTATGTCTCAAAATTACTTTTTACATACTTGTCTTCTGGGCTATCCAGAGAACAGAACTAATATAAGATTATATTAGGACATAAATATGGATATATATATATATAGTGATTATAATGGGAGAATGTATATATGAGAAATTGACTCACAAAATTGTGAAGGCTGAGAAGCCCCAAGATCTGCTGTCTGAAAGCTAGAGATTCAAGAAAGAAGGTGGAATAATTCACTTCAAGTCCAAGGACCCAAGAACTCAGACAGCCAATCATGTAAATTCTAGTCTGAGGGCAGTAGCAGACCGTATCCCAGCTCAAGCAGGACTTATGATTTACAAGGCAGAAAGCAAAAGAAGCAAATGCTTCCTTCTTCCACCATTTGTTCTTTTCAGGTTATCAATGGATCAATGCCCACCCACACTGGGATGGGCAACCTACTTTACTGAGTCCACCTGTTCAAATACTAATATCACCCAGAAACACCCTGATAGACCCACCCTGAAACAACACTTAATCTGAACTCCCCATGGCCCAATCAAATCAACACATAGAAATAGCCATCACAGATCCCAAGGGGAGTAAAGGCAGGCATAGTACTGACATTATCAGGACTAGTTAGGGGAGGACAAAATTCTTGAGATTTCTGAGGGTCAATAAGAGACCCTCTTCAAAGAGACCTAAAAATGTAGAGTTTAACAAATTATTTTCTGCCTAGCTCATGAATTTGGATGTGGAAAGCCCAGCCAGGGTTTTCCTCAAGGCAAGATGGTCTCTTCACTTGCTGCCCCGGCAATATAACTTAGCTCCAGTTCTCCCTTGCCAAGTTCAGATTCCAGAAGAGGTTGAGTTGTAGTCAGCCAACTTAAACATAGTAGACTAATCAGTATATGGAATCAGGACACAGACTTGAGTTAAAAATCCAGCTCTACCACATACTAGCTGCTTGATCTTGGCAGAACATAAAGACCCAGTTTCCTACCTGTCAGACAACATCTATCTCATAAAGTATTATAAAAATGAGATGAGAAACAAGGTACGGTATTTGGCACAGTCTCACCGATCATGGATGTATTTTAAATCAATCAAGCAGACCCTACTTCTGGATCTACCAGCAAGCACTCATGCTTTCCCCTCCCAGACTGATGTCCTGTGAAGATGGGACCAAAGAGGAAGGTCAGGAGCGTGGTCCACCCCAATTCCTTCTACATGTCGTTATCCTTTGGCCATCTCAGTCCTAATAAAACAAGTAGCACAGAACTGCACAGAGAAGTGGAATCTACCCTCCCAGCATTTCTCTGGGCCTAGAGTGATAGACAACTTCAGACAAGAGTGTCTGCAGGTGTCTTTCCCAGAGAGAGAATGCTTCAATAGAAGAGGACTTGTAATCATTCACAAGTTTTAATTTTCAATGTCAGGAATTTAAATAAAAAGAACAAGGCAGGACAGTGATGAAGTCCAATATCCATTCCCCTAATCCTCCACACAGTGGAGATCCATTGAAACAATCCGATAGCATCCACCACTGCCCAGCTCAGAAAGTTTAGAAATAAAAATGTAAATGCAAGGATGTAACCATCTTACATTCATTAGCATGATTACTATAAAAGGGTGTTTTTTTTTTTTTTAAGCAGAAAATAAGTGTTGGCAAGGATGTGGAGAAACTGAAACCCATGTATACTGTTGATAAGAACATAAAGTGAGGGCTGGCATTGTGGTACAGTATGTTAAGCTGCCACTTACAATGCTGGAATCCCATATCAGAGCATCAGTTCAAGTCCCAGCTGTTCTGCTTCTGATCTAGCTCCCTGCTAATGTGTTGGAAAGGCAGCAGAAAATGGCTCATGTATGGGGGCTCCTACCACCATGTGGGAGACCAGGATGGAGTTTCTGGCACCTGCCTTCACATTGGCCCACCCCCAGTTATTACAGCTATTTGGTGGGATGAACCAGCACATGGAAGATCAATCTCCCTCTGTCTCTCCTTCTGTTACTTTTCCTTTCAAATCAAATTTTTTTTAATCTTTTATTTAATGAATATAAATTTCCAAAGTACAGCTTATGGATTACAATGGCTTCCCCCCCTCCATAACTTCCCTCCCACCCGCAACCCTCCCCTTTCCCGCTCGATCTCCCCTTGCATTCACATCAAGATTCATTTTCAATTCTCTTTATATACAGAAGATCAGTTTAGTATATATTAAGTAAATATTTCAACAGTTTGCCCCCACATAGCAACACAAAGTGAAAAATACTGTTGGAGTACTAGTTAGAGCATTAAATAACAGTGTACAGCACATTAATGACAGAGATCCTACATGTCAAATCAAATTTTTAAAAATGGAAAACAGTATGGCAATTCCCCCAAAAAATCAAAATTACCACATGTTCCAGCAATCCTACTTGTAACAATACTCAAAAGTTTGAAAGCCAGGTCTCCAAGAGATTTTTTTTTTTTTTGACAATCATCTTCGCAATATCTAAAACATAAAGAGACCCAAAGTCTATTAACACCTGGATGGATAAACAAAATGTGGGATATGCATGCAATGGAATATTTTTCAGCTTTGAAAAGGAAATAAATTCTGACACTTGCTACAAATAAATAAAACTTGAGGCATTATACTAAGTGAAATAAGCCAGGCATAACTGTATGAGCCACTGACTTGAAGTATCTGGAGCAGCCAACTCAGAGATAGTAAGTAGGATGCCGGTAGCCAAAGGCTAGGGCAGGGGAGGGACAGGGCCGTGTGGTGTACTGAGCACAGAGTTTAAGATTTGCAAGATGAGAGCTCTGGAAATTGGCTGCACAACAGTGTGAATGTACTTAATACTGAGCTGCGTACTTAAAAATGGCTAAGAGTAAACAAATTTTATGTTGTATATACTGTACCACAATCAAAATCCAAGTGAATGGATACATGGATTCAAAGCAGTTTGGCTGGGTAAAGGCGAAGGTAGCTGCTAACTTTTGTTGCTTCCGGTTGGTGTTTATCTAACACAGTGTCTGTCTGCCCAGCAAGGCCAAATCTCTCTCTTCCCAATCATAAATGTCTCAACATAAATAAAGATGACAGAAAATTAAATGAGCATTTCTCAACCACAGGGTGTCTTTGGAAGAGCCTGTGTACTTAAAAAAAAAAAAAAAAAAGATCTCCAAAGATTTGATTTAATTAACTTCATGTTGGGCCTGGGCTTTGACATTTTTGTAAGCCCTGCATCTCCCAGCCCCTATGGTTCCACAAAACCTTTCTTCCAGCTGGGTTTCGGTTTCTGCTTCCTCTTGCCATCCCAGGGAGGCCAAATTCCACTGACTGTGGCCACTCAGCTCTCATTCTTACACTTCTCTTCGCCCTCCCTCCACTCAGCTCACCTACGGCTAACAGGAGCCGCTGAGCAGGTATTGGATGGTTCCAGACTCATTTATAACTTCCGCATAACCTGCCTTCTCCTTCACCAAAAGGTCTTGAAATTTCTTCTGCCAAGGTCACGCAGGACACATGCAAATCCAGTGAACGGCTTTCAACCCCCCTCTTACTGATACGGATGGCATGTGCCACATGTCTCCTCTCTAAGCCTCCTTCTTGAAGTCTGCTCTTTGCTTAGCTCTCAGAATGCTCTGGTAAAGTCCTCCATCTTAAACTCATTCTTCCAAGTTTCCTCTTGGAAGTACCTCCAGAGGTTATGTTAGTGCTTCCATGGTTTCTGTCTGAAGCCCTCTTTTTATTATTCTAAGTTCTTCCATTGATTCAGTGAAATAAACAAATATTATAGAGCACCATTATGTGTCAGACATGAGAAACCCACTGATGAACCAAATCAGGCATGGCTTCTGCCTTCATGGAACTCACATTATATGGAGGGGAAAAGAGAAAACAAAATATTCAACAACTTTGATGAACGTTATGATGGAAACAAGCAAGGAACTGAATCGAAGACTTAAGGGATAGGAGACTGCCTTAGCAGGAATGACCTGAGGCATCAAAATAGTCGAGGTATTGAAAAGTGGGGAGAAAACATACCAAGGGAGGGATCAGCATGTGCAAAGGCCTGGGATAAGAGAGTTCAACTGGTTTGAGATGCTGAGGGAGGACCAGTGAGGCTAAAGCATAGGCAGTAAGCGTGCAGCAGGCCAGCAGCAGATCACATAGTTACCGTCGGTCATGCTAAGAAGGTTGGCTATTCTTTCAAATAAAACCAGAAGAGATTGAGAGGCATTGAATTGAGGAGTAACATACGACTCACAGATGAGGATGACCACCCTTGCTGCCCTATGAATAACTGGGGAGTGACAGAAGTAGAAACAGGGAGAGCAGCTATCAGGCTATTGTGTTTCTATAAAGAAATAATGGTGGCTGGACTGGCAAGTGGTCATAGAAAGAATGAGCATGGGCTAATCCAACAGTTACTTGGGGAGTAGAATTGAACAGGCTTAGTGACAGGGAGGATGAAGGAAAGAGATGAACAAGAAGGGCTCCAAGTTTCCTAGACCAAGTGGTGGGATAGCTTACGTTGCTATTCACTAGAGCAGAGACCATCAGAGTGGTCACTGCATGGCGAAAAGGCTGTGTCTTGTTTTCTTAAATTCAGGATGTACGTGGAACATTCAAGTAGAGCAGTCAAATAGGCACATTCCAAGTTCCAAGCAGAAGTTAAGGCTAAAGATATAAATCTGAAATTCATGGCATAAAAGCACATTAATTCATTCACATACTTATTTTTCTAGGATCATATTTTTCTTTTAATTAAATGATTTTTAAAAAAACAAAACCTATTACTCATACACATCACAGAAGTTCTAATTGCAAAGGATTGTAAACATTGCATTATATCAAAGGGGAGAAAAATGTCAAAATCTACAAGAATTCCCTCTTTGGGTATAACAGGTTGAAAAATGACCCAATAAATCAAGTCCATAATAAGCTTGAAATCATCTGTCACCTACATTGGCGGATTTACTGCCTCTTTCTTGTCAACATTATGACATTTCTTTTTAATTTTAAAAAGAAGAAATTCTTTAGTAATGACATTTTCATAAGTCTATTAAGCACCTGCTGTTTTCTTAAATTGTATCAAAATAACTTATAAAACACTTGTTTTAGCTTATAGATAGACCAAAACCAGAGATGTCCCCAACACATTTCCATGGATTGCTTAATAGTAACCCTTTGTGTAAATGTCTTTCCAAGGGCTCCCTCATAGCTTATCTAGATATAGTCTATAAAGTGCTTTGCTGGCAGTAGTCCTACCTACATCTCTTAAAAGTCAATTAATAGGGCCACCAGGGGTAAAAACTATTTGCCAAAGACCATTCAGAAGCTTTGTGGTAACTATTGTCAATAGACCTGCACTGTTTTGGGTTTGTTTCTGGCATCTTCATCTCTATAAGTTCTTCTAAAACAGTACTTAATGTGCCTTCAACTGACAGTTGTTCTGTACATAATAATCTGTGTAGCAACCAGCTTTGTGGTGTAGTAGGTTAAACTGTCACTTATGGCATTGATATTCTTTATTGGAATCCTGATTCTAATCCCAGTTCCTCCATTTCCAATCCAGCTTCCTGCAGCAGAAATGGCCCAAGTATTTGGGTTCCCAGCACTCACCTGGAAGACCCGCATGGAGTTCCTGGCTCCTGGTTTCAGCCTTGCCCAGCCCTGGCTGTTGTGCTCATTTAGGGATGAAAGTGCTTCTCTCTTTCTCTCTCTCCCCTTCCATCACTCTGCTATTCCAAATAAATAAATAAATCTTTAAAGAAAAATCTGTGTAATAGTTCAACCACCTTTTGAAAGTTGTAAGGTTTAGTGGTATCCCTGGGATATTGAGCGAGACCTCAGTTCTATATCAGGGTAGGTAGTGTATGCTAATATTGACTCAACTCTTCATGTCTTGGCACTAATCACTGATGTCTTGGACATGACTACATGGAGGTGATGGTGTTGATCATCACCTGTGGCTGTAACTGTGGTTCCAAATTTCAACCAAACGAATGTAGTATTGATTTTTGTGTTTCTACAGTAACACCTGCTAGAATCTTTAGGGTGATAATCTCCGCACAATTGTCAGACACTTGGGGAGCTGTGACGTTACAATTAGTGTGCTCATAAGAACAGAGTATATGTGTATAGTTGACCACTTTCCCTTGGCTATGGCTCAGCAACAACTTTTGATCTCATAGCTCATGGTATTGTCAGTATTCAGTTCTTTACAACTTGACACTTTATCAGCAGATGCGATGGAAATTGAAATTCCATTAGTTGAAGAGAACAAAGTTGGAGCTGAAAAATGTGCGACTTAGGGGTGTGGTTGGCTGCCCGGTTTTTATAATTGCAGTCCTTGATACACTCTCTTTTGTCATTTTGTACCTAAGTACTTTTTGTAGATTGGTAATGAGAATTGGGAAGGAGCAACTGTGGCGTTTCCACCAGAACACACTCTCATGGTCCCTGGGCTTTGTATCAGACTTCTAGCCTTTGTGAGATTTGCTGGCAGGCTGTCCTCTTGGCTAAATCATTCCACGTCTTAAGAAGGAGCAAAGATTTTGTAAGCGGCTCTTTGATATCCTGAGGCTTGGCACTGCGGAATCCACTTGGTTGAAGACAGTCCAAGAGAACACAGCGGCTTGGATCCTCTGAGGATGAACCTCAGGAAAGGTTACCTGATACCACCGGCTCCTCTCTGCCCACTTGGATACCCCAGAGACTTTGCCATCTATCAAGGAAGAATGCTGGCATTTGAACACAAATAAGAAGAAGCAAAACAAGGACATCAGCTATATCCACCCTGAGGGAAAGCTGAGAGGAAGACGGTGGATCAGAAGCGCCAGCTGGCCAGGACCCCTCAGCTGCTGTGCCAAGTCTTTGCTGCTTGGAAGTGATGTTTGAGTCAGCTGCTCAGGCTAAGGTCCCAGCCGGGTCTGCTTCTTTCATATCCCGCGTGTTCGGCCCGAGTATCCACACCGGGCAAGATGTGGAGTTCCAGTACCTGCTTTATGATACTGATGGCAAGGAGGCTGGAGACCAGTGTCAGGTGTAAGCAGCCAGGCTGTAACTCATAAGGGAAGTGGAACTGTGATGGCGGGGTCCCAACAATATGGAGACAGACTCGTCTGACAAAACACTTCTTACATGATCAATCTCTAGTTACAGCCTACTGACATGGCAACGAGGGCCCAGGGACAGGACTGGCAAGGCCAGATAAAATCAGAACTTTTTAAGACTCAAGATCAGTAACACTTTAAAAAGCATGAAGACTGTAGAAGTGGCTGGCGCCGTGGCTTAACAGGCTAATCCTCCGCCTTGCGGCGCCGGCACACCGGGTTCTAGTCCCGGTTGGGGTGCCAGATTCTATCCCGGTTGCCCCTCTTCCAGGCTAGCTCTCTGCTGTGGCCCGGGAAGGCAGTGGAGGATGGCCCAAGTCCTTGGGCCCTGCACCCGATGGGAGACCAGGAGAAGCACCTGGCTCCTGGCTTCGGATCAGCAAGATGTGCCGGCCGCAGCAGCCATTGGAGGGTGAACCAACGGCAAAAAAGGAAGACCTTTCTCTCTGTCTCTCTCTCTCTCTCACTATCCACTCTGCCTGTAAAAAAAAAAAAAAAAAAAAGACTAGAAGTGTAATCCATTCTTTTCTCAAAGAGCCAAACTTTGCCAAATAAACAAGCCATCACACTCAGAGAAGTAGATTTCTGTCAATCTCACACACACCACCCTCTTCGCTGTTGGAAACTTCAAGTCCCCTACTCTGCTCCCGCCATTGCAAAATCCAGGACCTCTGGATTTTGGAATTAACCCCGAAGGTGGCATCTGGCAACCAGCAGAACACACTTCAAGGCTGTATGGAAGCCCATTTGATTTTACCCTGCTCTGCCTGGCATCCAGTACTTAATCAGTTTCCCTCTTACTGTTAGAGCCACATGTGACTCCTTGTTCAGGGAACTGAGGAGGAATAAGAGACGGATCTCCTTCAAAATAGTTGACTTGTTGTAAAGCCACTGATGTGTTTTCTTCTGATCTCTGACTCTAAGAGAATAAAACCCTCTCAAATAAATAAATTAATATTTTTTTTAAAAACCTGGATCATTGAGTTATAAGGGTCACAAGCATCAGAGCACTTTGACTTACCCCCTTCTGGGAGATGGGCAAACCCTAGCCCAGGGAGACTGGCATTTTATAAGATGGGTATCCCTGTGGTGACCAATGATGAAACAGCTTTTTTTTTTTTTTTTTTTTGACAGTGAGAGAGAGACAGAGAGAAAGGTCTTGCTCTTCTATCGGTTCACCCCACGATGGCTGCTGCAGCTGGCCCGCCGCACTGATCCGAAGCCAGGAGCCAGGTGCTTCTCCTGGTCTCCCATCGGGTGCAGGGCCCAAGCACTTGGGTCATTCTCCACTGCACTCCCGGGCCACAGCAGAGAACTGGACTGGAAGAGGGGCAACAGGGATAGAATCTGGCACCCCGACCGGGACTAGAACCCGGTGTGCCGGCACAGGCACCGGCCGAGAAATGGCTCTTCTTAGGAGATCTGGGGTTCCACCCAGGACTATGTAAGAGCTGGTCCTTCCCATCTTGGGATGCATATTCCAAGACTGGATGAGAGATAAAGCTTCACTTGTGCACACTCATTAATGGTGCTTGTGAGGGGATGTGGGAGCATAATAGCATGTGGAGAGTGGATGGGAGCTCAGCAGAAAAGCACTAAAGTAGATTTGAGCTTCTATGTCCTGGTAATTAACAGGAAAGCCTAGAGAGGCTGCAGCTCTAGTTAACTCGGATGCCCTTGGCTGCATTACCTTGTATATGATGTTAGATGTCTAAGAGCTTTCGGGAAATACCCCTCCATGAAAGAAAATCCTGAAACCTAGTGTCCGAGTCACAGTCTAAAGGCTGTGCACCTCTGAGTCTCCTGGGATGTCTGCTGAAATGCAGATTCCAGGACTCCTCTGACCCAGGCCTACCTAATCAGAATCATAAGCCTGGACCCAGAGTTTCGCTCAAGTTCTTTGCCTGGCTTTTATGCCCAGCAAAACTTCAGAACCCTTAAAACCCTGAAAAAGGGACATGCCCAGCAAGTTTTGAACTTTCTTGCCCTTACAGAAAAAATTAAATCAACATAGGATTAAAAAAAAAAAAAAAGCAGTGTGGTAGCTTTGCAGGGTTCTTTAAAAGTCTGAGGGAACTGTGTGCGCACAGCTGTAACCAGATCAACAGGAGAAAGCTGTGATAGGGAAGGTTTCCCATCCCGCGGAGCTCGTTGAACAAGACCAAGAAGTGTTGCCAAAACCGAACCCTGGAGAGCCGCCATGAATAGCATTAATATATTAAAGCCCCCACAGCACAGGCCAGCTCTCCAGCCAGTTCGGGCAGCCTTTCTAATGTCAGTGTCACTCTCCTTTAAAGGAGCTGCCTCTCGCCGAGCCCTTCCAAATGAGAATGGTATTTACAGAACACTGAAGACACACTAACACCAAAGTATGTCTTCTTGCTACGTTCAACAGTTGGGGTGAACTTTCCCGTTGAAGCCATCGCCTGATACATTTTTATGATCACATCCACTGAAGTTAGGCCAAAAACAATGTTTTAAGGAAATTTTCTTAGTTGGTATTTGGGCACAACACAGATTCCCTCCCAACAGCCAGAAGCATGAAGAGGCAAATTCTAACGTGATGATTTTTGGACAGAGCCTCTTTTGGTAAGATAGGGAACCATTCGACCTCAGGAAATTCATCAACGGCTCACTGACAACTGTGAGAGAGAGTCCTGCATTCGCAGTCTCAAGAATGTGACCCCACGGAGAGCCTTGGGAACAACGGACACCTTCAGGTTGGTACCATTTGCCATGCCTGTTCACCTCTTAGTGTGTGCTGCTCTAACAGAACTTTAAACAGAACAGCAGCTTGTTTTCTCAGTTCTGAAGGCTGGGAAGTCCAAGATCAAGGTGCCAGGGTCTCTCCTGCCTTGGCCTCAGGAGATGAGAAATGCTGGCTTCCCCCTTCCTGCCCCTTCCGCGTTAGAAGCCAAGGCCGGGAGAGAGGAAGGCCAGGGGAAGCCTCTTTTATAAGGGCCTTAATCACATGCTTGAGGGAGGAGCCCTCTTGAGCTAAGGCCTCTCAAAGGCCCCACCTGTGGGCACTCTCACCCTGACTACTAAGTTGCAAACACCTGAGATGTGGGGCGGGGTGCACATTCAAACCCCAGCTCCTCATTACCCAACAGAACAGCTGCAGGTTTTCCTGTTCTGCTCCTTTTTGTTCATGAAGGCGATGCCTCAGTTCCAACTCCCAGATTCTGGTTTCACGGATCTGGGGTGACGCCCAGGTTGCCGACACCGAGCGCCAGGCTTTAGAACACTCAGCCTCCTAAGACATCAGCAGAGAACACATTCTCCCTCAGCGAGGTGATTTAATTCTTAGTAACACAAGCCATTTTCCAAATTAAGATAGGATTTTCTACCCCAGTTCTGTTATAGAGAAAAGCCAATTGTTGCATGCTTCCCACGCTGATGTGACATCTGTCTGTGGGGGGAGCCGAGCCCAGTTCCTCATGGGTCCACTAGGGTAATTTTTACGGCCCTCAATTCGAATGTCTAAAGGAGAAACGTTTCTGGCCTCTTTCAAATGAGGCCACATCGCACATGCAGCTTTGATTACGGAGGCAGACATGTTGTCTCCTGGGCTGAGTCACACGGGCAGAGCCTGACACCACATCCGGGTGCTCTGAATGCAGATTGCACGGAGAGGCCCACACACAAGAATGCCTTCTGTCATCCTGTCAACGTCTCATCCTGAAGCTCCGGTCCCGCCCACCTCTCCATGTTCGTCACATTTGTGCTTCTTATGAGTCAGCTGTTTTTCATTTCAAGGGTTTTCTCTGCCCAGTGTCCATTCTTGCTTCTCCCAAGATACTTTCTACTTGTATTTAGGATTCTGCTCAGGTCTCCACCCAAGCGGCACCTCTCTCAGAAACTGTCCCTGACATTCAGCATGGTTTCAGAGACGCTAAGGAGACTTAGTTTAGCTTACTAACACTAGGTCCCTTTCATGGTGCCAGTAGGGGCTCTATCAGTCTTTCATACGGTCATGCTTTCATTTTTTGAAAAAGATTTATTTTGAAAGAGTTACAGAGAGAGGGAGAAAGTTAAGAGAGAGAGGGAGAGACACAGAGAGATGGATCTCCCATTCGCTGGTTCATTCCAGTCCTTTGGGCCATCTTCCACTGCTTTTCCCAGGCCACGAGCAAGAGGCTGTATTGGAAGTGGAGCAGCTGGGACACGAACTGATGCTCGTATGGGATGCCAGCACCCAAAGTGGTAGCTTTACCTACTATGCCACCATGTCAGCCCCTACATTTTCACTGTGTGGGAGGTTTTTTTTGTTTTGTTTTTTGGTGTTTTTGTTCTTATAGAGAGCCCTGGAGAGTGTAACCTTCATGCCCCCACAAAACCTGGCTCTGCACCTGCTGACATCTTTCATTGTTCCACTGATACCTTTAGCATATTTTACCAAAGAATCCACCACTGATGCAGTAATTTGTGTCTGGGCAACCATGAGACTGCACACTTCTTGTGGGTTAGCACCGCTTCTTATCTATATTTGAATCTACAGGGGCTAGCTCAACACCTGACACATAGATACTCAAGAATTAGTTGATGATAGACTGGGTAAAGTCACAAACAGATGCAGGAGTGAATACTGCAAATGGATGACTCAAGGTTGGTTGCCAAAGACATCATCTTTATTTTCAGAGTTCAAGTTATAGGTTATTCACACAGTTAGAGTTCAACTGGGGAAAAATACCTTTAAGAATCTTCCAGCTGTTGCATTCTGATGAGCACGATACCAGTGAGAAAAACAAACTTAAACCCTTCATCCACAGAGAGAATTCTGGTTAAAAATAAACAAATCAACTATAATAACTAAAACCAATGAGTAAAACAAACCCCAAACCTTCTCCACTCAACACCTGTCCCACCAAAATAGCCTTGATATTTGAATATTGTGTTTTGATAGGTATGTGGATACTTGTGGATTATATGTTTGAGAAGGTGATGTGAGAAATGCAATCTTGAGTCCTGTCGGGCAGACAGACTGTTCAAATGAGAAGACATTGCAGTCTGAGATATATGTTGTTTGGAGTCTAAACTGTTTTCTGTGAAAATGTAGTTCTAAACTATAATGAAACAGACTTGTATAAAGAATTTATCAACTGTGCTCACTCAAATTCCTAATTCTCCCCTGTATTTTCACAGGAAACACACACACACACACACACACGGAGAGGGGTTTCCTTGGCATAGTTCATCATTATATGGTCCATACAGCCTGCTCTGATGCTGCAGCCATTGTTTCCACTGGAGTGTTTTGAGTGGAAAATGCTTTCTTCTCACCAAGAAAATGAAAAGTGGTTTGTTTTGCATTATTTGAGGTGCAGAAGGCAGTCGTTCATACTCAGCACCCTTTCCCACAAGCGCTCGCTTCACATTTTCTGTTTCTTTCTCCCTGTCACTGGTCTTTTTTTTTTTTTTTAATTAACTGGCCCAAATAAAACCTTATGTGAAACCCCAAGCACTGCTTTTAAAATTTTTTTTCATTTGAGAGATAGAGTTACAGAAAGTGAGAGGGAGAGAGAGAGGTCTTCCACTCCCTGGTTCACTCCCCAAATAGTCACAGCAGCCAGAGATGGATGGATCTGAACCTAGGAGCAGAAGCCTCCATGTGAATTGAGGGGCCCAAGCACTTGGGCCATCTTCTACTGCTTCCCCAGGCCATAAGCAGAGAGCTGGATCAGAAGAGGAGAAGTAAGGAGTAGAACCAGTGCCCATATGGGATGCTAACAGTACAGGTGGAGGATTAACCTACTGCATCACAGTGCCAGCTCCCCAAGCACTACTTTTGAGTCTTTCAATCCATAACCAAAGGAGACATCTAGCCATTTTTTCATTTCCTTGAAAGGATTTGTCTCAGGCATGAATGAGATCCATAGCAACAGCAACTGCAGAATTTTCCTTCCCATGAACAGTCAAGGTTTATAGACCCCTGAGTAAGAGGATTAGTCTCAGAAACAGGTGGAGTCTCAGCTTGTTGTGTTTTAATTGTGCTGTGATTAGACATATTCTCCAAGCTGCTCATTTTTTTTAAAGATTTATTTTATTTATTTGAAAGGCAGAGTTACAGAGAGAGGCAGAGAGGCAGAGAGAGAGAGAGAGAGAGAGGTCTTCCATCTGGCTGGTTCACCTCCCAGATGGCCGCAATGGCTGGAGCTGTGCCATCTGAAGCCAGGAGATTCTTCTGGGTCTCCCACATAGGTTCAGGGACCCAAGGACTTGAGCCATCCTCCACTGTTATCCCAGGCCACAGCAGAGAGCTAGATCAGAAGAGCAGCAGCCGGGACTAGAACCGGTGCCCAAATGGGATGCCGGTGCCTCAGGCGAGGGCTTTAACCCACCCCTGTCACTGGTCTTAATTTGCATGAAAACTCCCTACTCAGTAATAATGCTGCTTAACTTTTTTTCAGTTAGGTACTTTCTTGAAAATGTAGCTGATTTCTGCCCCCACCACCAAATGTCACAAATACAAACAAGTATTTTGTATGCAGTTTTTGAGATCTTCACAGACCTCTTAGTGCCATCTGCAGTGTCGTGCCCAGGGACCCCTAGGTAAAGAACTCCTGTGCATAGCCAATCAACCTCTTGCAGGAGTAAAAGGAGGAGTTGCTGGTACAGTTGCCTTTGTGGAAATGTGAAATCTACAAAATACTTGCACTTAAAGTGTTATCTAACTTTAAAAAATATTTATTCTATTTGAAAGGCAGAGTGACAGAGAAGAGGAAGAAGGAGAAGAGAGAGAGAGAATCTTCCATCTGCTGGTTCTCTATCCAATGGCCACAATGGCTGGGGCTGGGCCAGGTCAAAGCCAAGTACCTGGAACTCCATCCTGGTCTTCCACATGGGTGTCAGGGGCCCAGGTACTTGGGCCATCTTCTGCTACTTTTTCCAGGTGCATCAGCAGGGAACTAGATTGGAAGTGGAGCAGCCAGGACTTGAGCTGGCACTGTAGGATGCTCCATATTACAGGCCGTGGCTTATCCCCCTGAACCACAACACCGTTCACCAATGGAGTAATGAGTTCAGAAAGACAAAAGCAAAGATAGTAAAGCAAAGTTTATTAAAAGACGTTTCAAGTTAGGAATGAACCAGCCAAGAGAGTACATGGCCTAAGGTAAAAATCTTAAGCCAAAAATACTTCAAAGGGAGTTAAAGAGAGAAAAAGATATTGAGAACTCTAATTCCCAGTAACGGTTCTTTTGATTGTTGAATCTGAGTTGAATCACTGTTAAAGAAGATGATCTAGGAAAATTGCAAAAGTCATTATGGCAAAAAAAAAAAAAAGAATCCATTTTGCATAGTGTTTTAGCAACAAAACCCTTTCCAAAAAGATGATGAGTTTAAAGAATTCCTCTACTAATAATATTTTTAAGACTAAAGTTAAGTGTAAATGGATAAATAAATCTAATTTAAAAGCAAACTTAGTTATCAAGATCACCAAAATGCAAATCTTTAAAAATAGAACAAATCTTTAAAAATAAAATGTTTATTTCACATTATCTAAGTACATCCAGTTATGCAAATTTACATTTTTATTTCACATCTTTGTGTTCCTGATATACATATAACAGGACAAAGAACATATTTGCAATGCTCAGCTGGTAAAACCTTGCGTGGGAAGAAGATTCTCAGCTGCCTTAGTCTTCAAATAATTGGAGTAGAAGTCAAGAGTGGTAAAGAGAAAATTGAATAAATTTTTATGCCATGAGAAGTCATTCATGCTTGATTTAAAATGGTCTTCTAATTTTTAATCACAATTCAATAGGTAACATATCTTTGGGAACTTCTTAAACTATTTCAGAAGGTTAGTTGATTGTTTCTGGAACTCTAATGATCTGCATGAACTTGACACTCAGCTACGCAGCAAATGATGCTTAAATGTTGGCATTGTAGTCATGATGTGCACTCACCTAAGATATTTTTAAAGGGTAATCACTTTTTAAATTTATTATCCTTTTTTAAATTTAAATTTATCACCTCTTTTTTTTTGCACTTGTGAAAATATCTTGACAGGCTAGAAAATGAGCAATTATTTCTTCAATTATGCAAAGAAAAAGAACAGACTAGTACAATACAGTACTCACTTTAAAAGAAACAATTGCACTGAATTAAAGAATTAAAATTTTAGTTACAATATTATGAAATTCAAAGATATTAAAATCACATTATGCCACTAGATGACTGCATGTTCATTCTGTTCGATGTTGCCCATGAGATCTTTGGTGTCACTAGTTCCCGGGCTTGACCGGCTGTTAAAATAAAGAGTGTTTTCAAAGGTGCCCTCTTGAGGTATGTGCACGCGTCTTTTCTTATAAAAGAAATAGGCAGCAAAGCCAGCACCAGTCAGAATCAGAAGGGTCACGATAATCACCACTCCTGCCATGCTGGAAGACTTTTTGGAAGGGGCATCCTTTCTTGAGTCAGCTAGAAACAAAGAAAATCATTAGTGATAAAGTTGAAGGAGAAAGGGATGCAACTTAGTGCTACGGAGAACAGTACAATTTTCTTGTTGGAAAAACTAGAATGTATAAATATTCTTTCAAGTGAGATTTGTCAAGCAGAAGTGTAGGACATGAACACAGAGTCCGTGTGACATAGAGGATTATGGGAAATGATGATTATTCAGTTGCTTTGTACTAGGTAATCAATGCTTCCAAAATACATATACTGTGTTTCAGAATAATTTAAGACTGATTACAAATACATTATAAGAAGATAAATAGAATAGTCAAAATAATGATGATTAAAGTTCAAAACAAATGAAAAATTTAGGGAAAAAAGGAAATAAGAATAGTGTAAATTTGAGCTAATGACTATCATTAGTAAACAAATAGCACCCAGAATTTAGTAAGGGAATGACAGGCATTCTCACTTTGAGGCTTTTCTTAGCAGTCAAAATAAATGTTACCTAATTCAAGTTATCGATAAGAATTAAAGCAGAAAATTTACTTAAAAAAAAAAAAGACCCACAAAGAATCTTGAACTTGTTTTGATAAAGACACTATAGGGCCGGCACCACGGCTCACTTGGCTAATCCTCCTCCTGCGGCACTGGCACCCCGGGTTCTAGTCCCGGTTAGGGCGCCGGATTCTGTCCCAGTTGTTCCTCTTCCAGTCTAGCTCTCTGCTGTGGCCCGAGAAGGCGGTGGAGGATGGCCCAGATGCTTGAGCCCTGCACCCGCAAGGGAGACCAGAAAGAGGCACCTGGCACCTGGCTTCGGATCGGCGCAGTGTGCTGGCTGTAGCGGCCACTTGGTGGGGGGGTGAACCCACAGAAAAAGGAAGACCTTTCTCTCTGTCTCTCTCTCTCACTGTCTAACTCTGCCTGTCAAAAAAAAAAAAAAAAAGGTACTATAAGGTCTGTTACTCAAAAATATCATCCAAGATACACTGGTGGCACAACAAAGGCCAGAGCAGTCCAAACAATTCTGCTGAAATTGCCCAGGGGGTAGGAGGGGAATATTGTGGCTTTCAAAACAAATTGTGTTGATGCATCACTCACACTAAACTGAACATTTCATAATGGCCTTACCTTTTGTTGTAACTTCCGTCTGAGTAGGTTCAGCATCAACAACTGTTTGTTTTAAAAAAAAAGAAAATAATGAAATATTAGTAAGATTGCATGTGAATAGCAAATACTATTTGTTTTACAGTTATGCAAAATCTTTTATTTTGGTTCATGGTGATATGATATAATATGTATCACATTTGGACTAGTGAGCGCTTTACCCTCTTGCTCCTTGAACAACACACACACACACACATTCCGTATTATCTATTGACCTATGTGTTATCCAACTAGCCATCTATCTATCTAGTGTCCACCTATGTTACAGTAGCACCCTACAACTGCATGGTGACTCTGAATGCATTAGAAGATCTGAAAACGAGATCCTTCATGTTGCATTTGATCCATTGACCTTCACCCCCTAAGACTGACCCAATCTGTGAATAGGTATTCTAGTCTAGGGGGTTTAAAATTGGCCCATTGAAGCCTAAGATGTTTCAAGGTATTCAAATGAAAAGTAACATAAGACTCCAATGTTGTACCAAATGGTGCGGAAGCAGAATAGATTTTAAAAACATTAAAGACCTGTGCAATTAATTTATTTAAATCTATTATCTAATTAATAATTTCATCTCTTGGGAAGGGTATTCTCTGAGGCAGAATGATACCCAAATATCTTCAAAGGCGACAGTGCTATACCTTGAGCATTTTTTTTTTTTTTTTTTGACAGGCAGAGTGGACAGTGAGAGAGAGAGACAGAGAGAAAGGTCTTCCTTTTGCCGTTGGTTCACCCTCCAATGGCCGCCGCGGTAGGCGCGCTGCGGCCGGCGCACCGTGCTGATCTGATGGCAGGAGCCAGGTACTTATCCTGGTCTCCCCACTCTGTCTCCTTTCATGGTTTCCATTCCTATCAGAAGGAGACTGAATGGGTCTGACATGACTTATTCCATAATCAGTTCTGAGTCTTCACCAGAGCCCTGGCCTCTTTGGGCGGCTGACTGCTTCCCCTCTTCCCCTCTCACACAATAGGCTTTGTAGACTGATTCTCCCGACTGTTTGCAGCTTGGCAAACCCATATCCATGGATATGTCATGATAGACGAACTGATTAACAAAAACTACTGCCAGCTAAGCAGAGAGTGCCGCTTACTCTGACCCGCAGACTGCAACTGCTCACCACAACAGAACGGATTTTTCAATGAGAATGGGAGAAAGTGTGCAAGCGACCTACAAATTTGTGGAAAATCCATACGATCAAAAACTATGTGTGGATTTCAAAAAACTTTGCAGTAAAATAAATGTATCTCAATTTCTTTTTTCCTTTTTTGAAGTACCCTTGTATAATCATATACCTGACCTCTTCCTATTTGAAAGAAATGGTGGCATGTGAAGACAGGGACCATACAATAAGCTTCTCACTTACTTTTTGGTCTTTTACAAATATAACCCTTGTAGGAAGAACAGTGAATGTTATTCCAAAGTCCAGATGATGCATCTAAAAGCACACAGTCATTTCGTTCACCAGAGGGATCGCCCGTGTTCCAGTTGACAAAGGAGACTGGGTTGTTGTTTACCCACAGCCACATTCCTGATCATCGACCAGAATCAAGAGAAACAGAAGTTACAAATCACCCTCTTAAAACAGTTCAACTTATTCAAAATTTATATTTATTAAATAAAAGTTTTTTAAAAAAAACAGTTGAACTTCTTTGTGTATAGTTTCTAAGCATATTATGTTATGCTAGACTCGACAGTCAGTTACAATGAGACTTTTACCAGGCAAGACTATAATGACTAATGATTCCAGGGAAGGAATCCAAGAAAAATATGTTTCCTATATAGCTATAGTTGAAAATTTATTTTTAATTAGTACAAATATTTATGCTTATCCTTCCCGAGCTTTTTTGTTCTGGCAAAACAAATAACAAATGGAAAATGTTCTTAAATCTTCTTACACTAACTGAGCTGCAGAACATATTTTTAATTAGCAGCTTTGACAGCACATGTGAGACACATAAACTTTCAGTTATTATCTCAAATAAAAATATAAATTTGAATCTTCAAACTCTTCATGAATTAATCATGACTTACGTCAAGACTTTTTGGAATTGAACCCTTACCTTACATGTAACATTTTAAAACACTTGTGATTAAGTAATGGCTTTGCAAAAAAATTACCTTCCACATTTCTGAACATTCCTATCCAAAAATTGGTTTTACTTTTAAGAGGCTCAACCCGATACGACAGAAAACTAGACTCAGATGCACTTTCAATGGAAACCAGAGAAGAACCTGCAAAGCATAAAAAGACTAATAAGATGGGATTTTATTTAAGTAGTTGAACATATATTTTAAAACAGTACTGATAAGAGTAAAATGAAAATGCCCAAAGACTGTGGACTCAAAAGGCTTCCATAGCCTGGGCAACTCATGGTAAGAACCATCACAGACACTGACATCATACATAAGAGAGTTAGTTGATAAATTAACAGCAGGAGTCACTGTGCACTTACTCCCCATGCAGTTCCTCTGTCCTGTAAAACTTGTTCTCAAACAGTTTTTTATATTTTGTGTGTGTGTGTGCATGCGCGCGCGCAAATTGTTGAAAATTTTACTTAGTATAGAGTTGGTCTTTTGTGCATAAAGTTTATTGAAAATGAACCTTACTGGAGAATGGGACTGGGAATGGGAGAGGGAAGAGGAAGTGGGGAGGGAGTGGTGGTGGGAGGGTGGGTGTGGTGGGAAGTATCACTGTATTCCTAAAGATGTATGCATGAAATTTATACTTATTAAATAAAAATTTTCTAAAAAAAAATCCACCCAATGTCTCCATTCAAGCAAAGAATTTCAAAGAGTGAATATTTGTCTTCTCAGAATTTTAGCTTCCATTCTGAAAATATGGTTTTTTAAACATTGTGAACAAGCACTGAACTAGTTCCTGTAGGATAAGCAAAGATGACCAGGATGTGGGCTATATCTGAGAAAGTTATGGTTCATGGACAATAATAAATTGGGAGTACAAATGAACCTCATATAAGAGAAAATAAAAGTGCTATGTTATGGGCATGTCAAGCAATTTTGGATGATATAACTGAAAAGGAAGATGGGGAAAACAGAATTAAGCAGAGAGGAGGACAGGATATCACATAGAATTTCAAGCAGAAAGGGTAGAAAATCATACAGAAAGAGGGAGCAGTAAGAGAAAAGACAAAAGAGGGGGAATTCAGGAACACAGCTGGCTTGTTTGTCTGGGGTACGGCATCAATCTAGTCCACGGGCAACACAGACAAGGGGTAGGCCTTCCTACTTGGTGTCAAGAGATCAGTAGTTGGGGAAACACAGTGATAACGAACACTGCCTGTGCTCAGGCAGCAGATGATGCAGTGTTAATAGCACTGCCACATATAGGGCCTCTCAAAGCAAGAGGGAGAAAACTGTAAGGCCAGTAGGATGGCTGTGGGATTCACACCCATACGGAGTTAACTGTTAGCATTCAATGTTAGAGTAAGAATCTATAACCTACAACAATAACCAATGTATTATAAGCATTTTATATTACACATTTGAACTTTCATTAACTCATCAAAATCATATAACAATTTCATCAAATAGGTACTATTGTTACATTTGATTGATTAGGAAACTAAAGCACAGGGTAATTTGTGAAGATTCTAATGCTGGCGGAGCCGTCACTGTATTGTAACGTAGGCATTGTGAATCTTGGGGGTCTATACTTCACCACAGCCCACGTGCACTACTTCTGGATCCTGGATTACTCTCTCGATGATTGCTTTCATTGCGTGATTGAGTAAATAATCTATCATTAAATATATTTCATAGACATCAGCCATTTCAAAATATTTGTGACATACTCTGACAAATAAGAATTATTCACTTTAACAGAAAATAAAATCATCTAAAATTGAAACAAAGTTTCTACCTATTTACTGCAAGATAAAAAAAAACACTTAGCAATATAAAGGAAATCTTTGTTTTAAAATTTAAAATGGTGAAAGCAGACTTCAGGGACATCATCAGAAAGACCACAGTAAGTGCCTCTGAAAATCCTTTCCTCTACAAAAGCAACTGAACAATGGCAAATTTGTCAAAATCATCTTTTTTTGCATGCTGAAAATTGACCAAAGGCTTCCTTCCAGGAAATACTTGTTACAAAAAAATTATATCTAATTATTAACAGTAAATTTGTGGTGTTTCAACTTATTCTAATGCCAATGCCTTCTCCCTAGTTCCATGGTAGCCCTTAAAAATGAACAGCCTCGCAATCACAGTGAAAACCAGCAGCCTGGAAGTCCCTGGAGCAGTCATAAAGGGGCTGGAGCTCTTTACAAGCCCCATTCGCACAGAATTTCCATTATTTTTCTTCTCTGACAATTTCCTAGAAAAACTCATTTGAAAAGCTTGCTTTCATTTGAGCTGACTAGAGCTCACTCAGAGCAAACTGATTTCTCCCCGGGAGTATTTATTTAAAAAACTATTGAGCTGCCTCAGTTAATGATAACAGTTGTGAAAAAACAACAATCAATAAACTTCAAAGCAAACTCTAAGGAATGAGGTATTCAAAGGAGACTTTTAAAAAATTGCCATTTCCCTGGGAATCTAGGACGTCATAGACATACACTGGGGTGCACATGCCCAGAGCTGTGTGCATGATTGAGAAACACTGAGAATTAATTAACTTCTGGCTCACCCTGGGGCTCTGCGTAAGTAGGACGTGAAGGCTAAGGCAGCTTTTTAAACAGCCTGGATGAGTGTTGAAAATACATCATACTACGCACACAGTTCTTCCACAAAACTTGAAAGACTAATTAGTTCTAGACACTTAAACAAATCTGTGCTACCACATCTGGGAGATCCAAACTAAGAACATTATAATCTGATGGTCAAAAATCAAAAAGAGAGTCTTGAAACCAGCAAGAGAGAAATGACTCATCATATAGAGAGACCTTCATGTCGATCGTTCAGAAACCATGGAGGCCAGGAAGCATACTATACTATTTATAGCATATTATACTATTTAAAGGGCTGAAAGAAAATAGCTATTGCTGAGAAATTTTCTAACCAGCAAAAGTACCCTTCAAAAATTAAGATATACCTTGATAGCAAGGAAAAAAAGAGACTTCTTTAATACAAGAAATAATAAAGCAAAATTTTCAGGCTGAAATGAATTGACACTCAAGAGTAACTCAAATTTACATGAGCAAACAAAAAATAAAGAGCATTGGTAAAGGTATATAAGTAAATAGAAAAGTATAAATGTATTTTTATAACTTTCTTTTCTGGCTTAAAGAACTGTAAAAAACCGTAAGTGTAAATCTGCAATGGGTCTACAATATATAAAGATGTTCTTGTATGACAATAACAGCACAAAGAAAGGCAGAGGGAATGGAACTATATAAGTATAACATTTTTGTACACTATTGAAATTAAATTTATATTCATGGTGGTGAGCATTTGACCTAGGGTTAACACATGGCTTGGAACTCCTGCAGCCCATACCGGAGTGCCTGGATTCAAGTCCTGGATCCACTCCCAGTTCCAGCTTCCTACCAACGTGCATCCTGGAAGGCAGCAGGTGATTGCTCAAGTAGTTGGTCCCCTGCTACCCATGTGGAAGAACTGAATTGAGTTTCCAGCTACCAGCTTTGGGTTGGTTCAGCTCCAGCCAGTGCAAGCATTTAGGGAGTAAACCAATGGATGAGAGCGCTCTGCTTATCTGTCTGCCTGTTTCTTTTTCTCTAATAAATACAGATAAATTTTAAAAATTAAAATAAGCAGGGCCGGCACTGCAGTATAGTGGGTAAAGCGCTGCCTGCAGTGCCAACATCCCATATGGACGCTGGTTCAAGGCCTGGCTGCTCCACTTCCATTCAAGCTCTCTGCTATGGTCTGGGAAAGCAGTAGAAGATGGCCCAAGCACTTTGGCCTGTGCACCCATATGGGAGACCCAGAGGAAGTTTCTGGCTCCTGGCTGTGGATCAGCGTAGCTCTAGCCGTTGGCAGCCAACTGGGGAGTGAACCAGCGGATGGAAGACCCCTCTCTCTCTCTGCCTCTCCTTCTCTCTCTGCGTAACTCAAACTTTCAAATAAATAAATAAACCTTTAAAAAATTAAAATAAGCATAAAAATAAACTTATATTAATCTAAACTATATTGCTACAAACTAAGATTTTAATTTTAATCCCCAGTGTAATGATCAAGAAAAAAGTTGAGGGGCTGGCGCTGTGGTACACTGGGTTAAAGCCCCAGCCTGCAGTGCCAGCATCCCATGTGGGCGCCGGTTTGAGTCCCGGTTGTGCCTCTTCCAATCCAGCTCTCTGCTATGGCCTGGGAAAATAGTAGAAGATGGCCCAAGTCCTTGGGCCCCTGCACCTGTATGGGAGACCTGGAAGAAACTCCTGGCTCCTGGCTTCAGATCAGCTCAGCTGTGGCTATGTAGTCATTTGGGGAGTGAACCAGCAGAATGGAAGACCTCTCTCTCTCTGCTTCTCTTTATCTCTGTGTGTAACTCTGACTTTCAAATAAATAAAATAATTCTTAAAAAAAGGAAAAAGTTGAATGAATATAGATGTTACTGGACTTATGATGGTATCATATCTCAGTAAACCCATTGTAATGTCAAAAATTTGTAAGTAAAACCATCATAAGATAAGGACTATCCATTCAGTAAAAAAAAAGGAATTAAAATGGAATACTCTTCACAAGCTGACTTCTGCTGAAGCCCAGGCTTACCACATTGAAAGCCACTGCAGTGGACTGGCCTGTTGGGTCTCCTTGAGGGCAGATCACTGTACAGATCAGCAATTAACAGGCCTGCCACCCATTGCTTCTGATGCCGAGCTTTCTTTTCCTCCTGGTTTTTGTTAAAGCAGACCAGAGGATGCAAGTCAAGGGAGTGCCCGTGTCCGATCTCTAATCTTCGGTGGCCTGAACTACAAGTCTATAGTCACAGGCATGTTCTGTAGTAGCTTTTCTAAGGTAGACAATGCCCATGAGGAAAATTATATTCTCACTTTAAAACTTTCTTTCCCTTTGGTCTAAAAGGGAGGTTTTTTCTACTTACTCTATACTTCGCTGATGGCGAAGTGAATCTAGCTATGAGATTATTATTTAAGTTCTTATTTTGGCTATGCTATTACAGAAAAATGTTAGCCATCTCTTTTATAAGGTCTAAAGATTAAATTGTGCGTCCTACAGATTCCTTCATAATAGAATTAGTTTCCTACCTTGAAGAGAATAGAGAAATGAAAGAACAAGTTGGGCTTAGAATAGAGAAATGAGGGAGCAAGTCCTAGATCGCTTGCTGACAATAGCAATATCACATGAATACTTAGCAAACAGTTTCAACCATTAGATAACAACTTAAGAAAACATTTACCAGAAGGTCCAATGCCTTCTATAAATTTTAAGAATCATGTATTTGAAAACACCTCTTAAATATCTAACATGGTGTAGTTTGTTTAACCAGTAAACTTAAGCACAACCATCTAAAATGTTTTTAGTTTCTTTCTACCAACAAGTTTAAAACATATGATACACAAATTCAGGTCACACAAATTAAAATGTATCTTTGATTGATTTTAGCAGCTTAAATTTATGGACAATCTTATCTATAAGCCATTTAAAATAAAACTCTTAATAAAATTTCCTATGTGGACATACAATATGTACACACATATAACATAGCATAATAGACCAATATAGCAATTTTAATAATAGCTTTTAAAATCTTTAACTCTTTTTGTAGATTGCCAATTGATTTGAATTGCTTTTTTAGTAATCTCAGTTAACCATACTTTCTCTCAGTTGGTACTGTTAATACATTATTGGCTTCATCTGTTTACAGAGCCATCCCAAAGTACTGAATACAATAGAAGTGGCTGGAAAAAATCCATAGGAACCTATAGGAGGACAGCTAAACACAGAACCAACAACGTTTTAGTTTTATGAGCAGCAAATCATATATAACTGTGGATGACAAAAGACTTTAAGAGTTGGATCACTGGAAATGGACCTGCCCTGGAGTCGAAGGATGCCCAGGTCAGAGCCACAGATCTTATTGGCTCTAAGCTGAAAAGCCCTTCACTCAGCCCAACTTCCAAAGTGACCACTGCAGCTGAGGGGATGGTCAAGTAGGGTCAGCAACATGGCAGGCAGAACTGTAAATTTCTTGTTAGAGATGCCACCTGCCTTTACCTGGCCAGCTCTCCTCCCAGGCCAGCCAAGTAATGAAAGTCAACAGAGTGCCTTCCCCTAGGAGGTTCACACCTCCCTTAGGATATACCCCATGTGAAGAGATAGATAGGTCTGGGCCTCTTAACTTACAAGGCCTAAAGCCCACCAGATTATTATCAAGCCCCTTCTGTCAGGTTCTATTTGCCTCTCAATCAGAAAACTTAATTGTAGCTTAGACAGCACCTTTCTTAGCTCCTCTAATAATGACTCTGTCCTTTGTTCTAGGCCCTGTCTAGCGTACTTGGGCCTCATTCCTTTGTAATCATAACCTCTACTCTACCACCAATGGCTCTACTCCCAACCTGTGTGTACTGATAGTCCTCTTCCCCACTTAATGTTGTATAATTGTTCAAACCTGGTAAATGCCACTCTTAGGATCATTGGTTACTATCCTCACTCTGTCTTTTATGACCTTGTCTAAATATGATCAGAGTCGGCAAACTTGGAAGGCTTCCATAGCTTGGCAACTCATGACAACAGCCTAGGGTGGTTACTGGCGCCATAAACTAGAGTGTCAATTTGTTGGGTCAACAACAGGAGCCGCTGTGCACTTGCTCCTCATGTGGGATCTCTGTCCTTAATGTGCTGTACATTGTGATTTGATGCTATAACTAGTACTCAAACAGTATGTTTCACTTTGTGTGTCTATGTGGGTGCAAACTGTTGAAACCTTTATACTAAATTGATCTTCTGTATATAAAGAGAATTGAAAATGAATCTTGATGCAAATGGAAGGGGAGAGGGAGCGGGAGAGGGGAAGGTTGCGGGTGGGAGGGAAGTTATGGGAGGGGGAAGCCATTGTAATCCATAAGCTGTACACTGGAAATTTATATTCATTAAATAAAAGTTTAAAAAAATGGTATACTATAAATTATGAATTACAAGTTACCTAATTACAAAAGAAGATAGTAATAAAGAACTTAAGGAACTCAAAGACATAGAAATATGAAAAATAATGGCAAAATTACAGACATAAATCCTACCTTGTCAGTAATTACATTATATATAAACGGATTAAATACTCCAATTAGAGATCAGCAAAACAGAAATAAATTAATTAGAAATATTCAACTACATGCTCTCTGAAAATGATGCATGTAGCCTGAAAGTAAAAGCTGTTAAAAGATACGCAATATTAACAACAGCTTAAATAGAGCTGGAGCAGCTATACTAATATTTGACAAAAGAGGTTTTCACACAAAAATTGTTATTAAGGACAATAAGACATTTCATTTTCAAAAAGTCCAACTTGTGGAAAGATATGACAATTGTAGAAATATGAAGGGGTCCTCAAAAGTTCATGGAAAGTGTATAATGTGAAAAAACTATGCATGGATGTTTATTTTGGTGCAAAAAAATCTTTTAAGTCCATTTTCTATGAACTTTTTGAAGTATTCTCATGTATGTACCTAACAACAGAGCCCCAAAATACTTGAATCAAAAACTGACAAGCAGATTTCATCTCACTCAGACTTTTGAATGGACCCGAAGGAAATGAGAATAAAATTCTTGCACAACACCGTTGTATGAATAGCCATGAGCTGGAAAATAATAAAAATATGGTGAAAATAGTTCAATGAAATTCAACTAAGTGGCTTTCAAATGAACCCTGTCAAATTCCCCTTATTTGACATTTTATACTTCAGGGGGACACTCTCCTATGTTGTGCCTACTTGAGCTTTGTTTTTCTTCACAAATACAATCAACAGATATAAATCCTATTCTGTTACTGGTAAAATAAAATGTTTCGGGTATTTTTAAAACCTGAGCTTATCCACTCTGAGAAGGAAATAATACAACACTCTGTATACATAAAAATGAGAATATTAACAGTTAATAGAAATAGAGCAGAAAGGAAGAATTGTTGAGCAAATCATTATTTTCTACCTTAATTATCAAAAATGCTGATACTGCAAAGTTAGAAATTACATTTGGGGGGGCTGGCGCTGTGGCGTAGCAGGTAAAGCCACAGCCTGCGGTGCCGGCATCCCATATGGGTACTGGTTTGAGTTCCAACTGCTCCTCTTCCAATCCAGCTCTCTGCTGTGGCATGGGAAAACAGTAGAAGATAACCCAAGTACTTGGGCCCCTGCACCTGTGTGGGAGACCCTATAGAAGCTCCTGGCTTCCGGTTTCTGGCTTCAGATCAGCACAGCTCTGGCTGTTGCAGCCATTTGAGGAGTGAACCAGCGGATGGAAGACCTCTCTCTCTCTCTTCCTCTCCTTCTCTTTCTGTGTAACTGTGACTTTCAAGTAAAATAAATAAATCTTTTAAAAAAATAAAATAAGAAGAAGAAATTACATTTGGGGGCAAGCACTCTGGGGTAGGAGGCTAAACCTCCACCTGCGGTGCCAGCACACCACACAGGCACCTGTTCATGTCCCGGCTGATGGAAGACCTTTCTCTCTGTCTCTCCCTCTCTCTGTTTGTAACTCTGCATCTCAAATAAATAAATAAAGCTTTCTTTAAAAAAAGAAATTACATCCAAAGGGCATGATATTCACCATTCTGTTGTAAAATACATTATTAAAAATAAACATATATTTTTAACATTCTAGTTTTTTTAATGTACAGTGTTATTAGAATCACCAGGCTCCAGAAAAGATGATTATGAAGCTTTCTTTCAGAAAATACGTCACTTACCCATTCGGAGACATTCCAGAGACGCCTGTCCCCAGTTCCTTGTGTATGAGGATTCAATATAGTAGCAGTGACCATGGAAAGGAATCCAGGCCGTGTGCTCGGACTCCGGGCATCTGCCAGGCAGTTGTGGGGGCTCCGTGGCAGGGATCTCTGTTAATACAAACATACTTAAAATACCCAAATTTCTGTAGTATGTAGAATAATATTTTCCTAGCTAAGGGAAATTTTATCATCTTTCTTTTAAAAAAATTTCTAATGGTTATTATTTAGTTCCACCATTTTTATTGTTAAGATTTCTTTTACTTTATCATTTTTTTTTCAATAGAAATAGGATGTACTATGGTATGGTGGCAATAAATCACACTAATAATTATGACTATAGGTCTACTGATACCTGTAAAAATGTTAACAAATTTTTCAAAAAGTCACCCCCAGAAGTTTGTAAAAAGATTCCGCTTTCAAGCCACTCTTCCCCTTTTCTGGGATCTTGCTCTCCTACAAATTCTTCTTAACTATCAATTGTGCCTGTGACATACCTAACTGCTACTGTTAAAATTCTACTAGGACTGTGCCCATAATATTACTGATTCTAAATGAATACATGAATTCCGAATACATTCTTTTGACATAGACTTGTTGCCAACATCCAAAGCAAGCATAACTTCCTGGGGCATCTGATACCAGATTCAGGGGGAAACCTAAGCAGTAAGCATCCAGAGATTTATAAAAAGCAAAAGAAAAAAAAAAAAAGAAAAGAAAAGGAGAAAGTTTCTGAAAATTAAAAAAAAAAAATCACTAAATCATTTCGATTGTCTTGATCAATGTCTGTTAGTTTATAGCCATGTCAGTCTTTCGCTGAGCGGAGGAATATGTTCTCTCTTATTCTTAGCTACTCCAGACACATTACTGTTTAATGACACCAACAATGGGATGCAGCATGTTATTCAACTCCCCCAGTTGTGTTCATATATTCAATTACCATCTGATCTTTTGCAGAGAAAATAAAAGCTTTCATTGCAATGTGCTGTCTTCCAGTAGCCATCAAGATCCAGATAGACACATGCTGACTTCAGTTTGGGCTCATCGGGAGCCCAGTTAGTGTACCTCACCCTCCATCTATCAGTCCAAACGTACTCATTGTTGGTCTGCAGGAACAAAAATAACCATTAGCATGGAGCCTCGCTCCACTCAGAAAATGCCAAAAAGGACTCAGTGAGATACCAAAAGTATAGTGATTTGATATGGAATCTTGACCACTTGGGAATAAAAAGAACTTTACAAATCATTTCTACCAACTCAAATTCAGTAAAAGAAGGCTTTCTTCTTCTTCTTTAAAGATTTATTTTATTTATTTGAAAGGCAGAGTGAGAGAGAGTGAGAACGAGAGAGTGAGAGAAAGATATCTTCCATCTACTTGTTCATTCCCAAAATGGTTCCAACAGCTGGGGCTGGGCCAGACCAAAGCCAAGAGCCAGGAGCTTCTTCCGGGTCTCTGAGGTGGGTGCAGGGGCCCAAGCACTTGAGCCATCTTCTGCTGCTCTTCCCAGGAGCATTAGCAAGAAGTTGGACTGGAAGTGGAGCAGCTGAGACTCAGACTGGCACCCATATGGAATGTTGGCTACGCAGGTTGCTTTATCTGCTATGAGACAACATCAGCCCCAGAAAGACTTTCCTAAAAATGGTTATTTCTTGAAAATCCCCAGGAATACATTTTGAAAACAATTTTGAAAAATACTGATATAGATATAGACATAGATAGATCTTATTGCAGAAAACTCTGCAGGTTTTCAGCACAAAAGAGAAGCTTTGGGGCCAGCACTGAGGAGCAGCGGGTTAACACCCTGGCCTGAAGTGCCGGCAGCCCATATGGGTGCCGGTTCTAGTCCCGGCTGCTCCTCTTACGATCCAGCTCTCTGCTATGGCCTGGGAAAGCAGTAGAAGATGGCCCAAGGCCTCAGGTCCCTGCACCCGCATGGGAGACCCAGAAGAAGCTTCTGGCTCCTGGCTTCAGATCAGCGCAGCTCCGGCCTTTGTGGCCATCGGAGGAGTGAACCAGCAGATGGAAGACCTCTCTCTCTTTCTCTCTCTCTGCCTCTCCTCTCTGTGTAACTCTGAGTTGCAAATAAATAAATAAATCTTTAAAAAAGAGAGACAGAGAGAAGCTTTACCTTCATAAAATATAAGGTATTTCCTATATTAATATTGTAATTATAATAAAAATTAAACAATTTTCATTGAGTTGAAGGACCCTAAGAGACACCCAGCTTCTTCTCATTGCCCTTTTATAGAAAGAGCACCAGGGATAAGTGGCTTAACTAAGCTGACGTAAGCATGTAAGTGAGACACCTCAGCCTATTGACTTCCAGTTAGGCAATCTTTCAGTTATGCGAATCAGGATGTTGTTTTTTAAAAGGTGATTGTCTATGTTTTAAAAAGACTTATTTAATTATTTGGAGGGCAGAGTTTTGGAGAGAGAGACAGAGAGAGCAAGGTCTTCCATCCACTGGTTCACTCCCCAAATGGCTGGGCAGATCTGAAGCCAGGAGTCAGGAACTTCTTCTGGGCCTCCCATACATGTGCAAGGGCCCAAGCACTTGGGCCATCTTCCACTGCTTTCCCAGGAGCATTAGCAGGGAGCTGGATCAGAAGTGGAGCAGCCAGGACTCGAACTAGCGCCCATATGGGATACCAGCACTGCAGGTGGTGGCTTTACACAGGGCACTGGCCTCAGGTGACTGTCTATCCCATGTGGGTGCAGATTTCTTAGAAGTTTAGTCAAACATATTTATGATCACATACTAGTTGGTAACTTCAAAAATAATATCTTCTAATAATGTAAAGGAGATTTTATAGATAACGTTTAAAAATGGATGATATACAACATTTATCAGAGATAACTGAATCTTAAAAATATAAATAATTGTTCTCTTTATTACTGCATCATTTAAATCACCAAGTTAATTACTAAAGATCTATTCACAAAGTCAACAGCCTGAGTTTTCTCAAGTTACGATCTGGTAGTATTCCACCATGTTCAAACAAATAATGCTTTTCATTAATTCCATAGATGCAAGGAAGACAGTAGTACTTGTTTTAGTTATAAATATTAGTATGAGGGAAAACTATTTAATCTAAAAATACATAAAAGCTTATTTGCACTTGTAAGAGACTTATGACCATGTCTGCGAGAATCCAATGCATATATGTTGAAAAGTTGCATTTTAGTAGAAGATGGCCCAAATCCTTGGGCCCCTGCACCCACATGGAAGACCCAGAAGAAGCTCCTGGCTCCTGGCTTTGGATCAGCACAGCTCCGGCCATTGTAGCCATCTGGGGAGTGAACCAGCAGAATGGAAGATTCTCTCTCTCTCTCTCTCTCTCTCTCTGCCTTTCCTCTCTGTGTAACTCTGACTTTCAAATAAATAAATAAATCTTTAAAAAAAAAGAAAAGTTGCATTTTATCCCATAAAAATATACATCACATGTTAATTCAAAAATTTAAAATAAACTTAAAAAACAAACATAAAATGTAAAGAGAAAATGAATGACTTATCAAATGAATTATTAAAAATCTAGTCAACAGAATGTTTTACCTAACTTTAATCACAGAAATCATTACAGAACTGTGAAGTCTTCATTGCAGACAATGTAGGCCTCTGTCTCTGTGTCATGGAATTGGGAGCTCTGCATAACCTGACACTAATCTACCCTCCAGTTCCGTCCCCTTCTATATTTTCTCTTTTCTTGGTACTCCTTCCCTATGTTCTGCCATCCTAGACTATATCTATAAAGTTTGACTTTCTATGAGAAGCCCTCTCGGTCCTCTCCTTTGGCCCAACTAGTCCCCTTTCTCTCCTCCCGAAACACTTTGGGTACACCTCCCTTTAACACTGTTGGTATTACCTCTTAATTACATACTGATATATCAATTTCCCCTTCCAGGAAGTTTGCTGGTTGACTATCTAGATTAATGCGGGGAGGGAAAATAGATGGGTTACAAGGCATGAGAAGAAACTCATGTTAGGAATATTTTTGCCACTCGATCATCACTGTTAGATCTGGGCTTCAACCCTCTTACCACCCAATTCTCTGCCAACCTTCTTTCCTATGTTACAGAATACAGGAAATTGACTACAAGGAAACATTTCTCACCCATGGAAGCACTAGTACTTTAGGGCCAATACCAACTCTAGAATGGCTTATCACAAAAAAATAAAAAGTATCTCCCCAAACTGTTTAGAAGCATAATACAATTTTAATATTCCAAACCAATAATGTCAAGTTGTATGTGTTTTTGTAGCATCTTACCAAGTTACTGTTCAGAGCAATCCACACAGGTACATTAAATGTCTGCATTTGCATCCACACAAATGCATTGCTATAGGGATCCAGAATGCTAGCAATGAGGGAAGTGTCATCCTTGCAGTATTTGTCTGCTTCATGCCATTGTAACTTCAGTTTCATGAGTGAGTAGCTGCTTTTACCATATCTAATAAAGCCATCTGTTGGAACTGTTGTCCGAGAACTAGGCAAGGAAGGGTCTAGAATAAAAAAGAATATTTTCATTAGTGTTATCAATAAATATTAGTTGACCACAATCAGCACACAACTACCATGTCTCATCCATAATAAAATTATTTGGAATAGCATCAACATGAACATTCAGATGTCAAAAATATTTTCATGAGTTATTTTACAACAGAAAAAAAAGCTTTATTTTTAATCAGTATGCCTGGGTAAACTGAACAATTTCCAAACTGCATATAGGCTATTGATGTAGATATGTGATCAAATTTCCATGTGATCTAGCATATAGATGAAAGAAATGCCACAGTTTAATCACAAATCACAAATTAAAAAATATGTCTTCTTGTGCTTACTGATCCTTATTTTCCCACCTCAGTCATATATCAATGTCAAGAACAGCCTTCCTCTTCCTCTCCTGTTTGTTCCACTCCCTCCATGAGTGTACATCTATTTGTATCTACTTGAATCTATCCATAGCTAGTGTTATCCTCAGGAGACTGACTTAGGTTCTGGAATGGGGACACATACACACACAAGTGACTGACACCTTTAATCCTGCCCTCAGGATCAGCCTTTACGCTTACTGATGACTTCATTTAGGCCCTCACCTCTTATGCAAACTGACCCATGGGCTGGAGTCTTTCTAAGCCACAGTCATTTCACATTCCTAAATTTTCCTACTCAATATCTTAGTATGGGTTTCCAATCACTGCCTTATGTCTATCTATCTACACTGGGCAAATTAATCAATATACAAAAAGTGCTTGTTTTCATATATCTTAGCTATATGCCTTCTAAGTCTCCACTCTAGGGAAAAGGTCAGCAAATAATGGCCAGAGGGTGAATTTTGGCCTATTGTCTGTTTTGGTAGCTCATGAACTAAAAATGGCTAGAAACAAAACCAAAAAAACCATAACATTAAGGAATGATTTTTATTGATATTATAGACATATGAAATTCAAATTTGTGTCTATAAGTAAATTTGTTTTGGAGCAGTCATGCTCATTTGTTTACATTGTGCATAACTATGACCACAACAGAGTAGAATAGTCCCAACAGATACTGTATGGCTTGTACAACCTAAAATACTTAAAACCAGCTCGTCATGGAAAAAATAACCCCTGGTCTAGGGTCCTAAATATCCTGGCCTGCCAGTTTTTTCTTGGTTGATTCTCCGTCCTGTTTGATCTGATACCAACCAGTCCCACCACCTGCTTTGTTCTGTCACTACAGAAGTGCCAAACTTCCTTCTGGTCAGGCTCGGTAAACGATAACGTCATTTCAGCAAAAGGGAAGGCAGCCTCCCCTTTCTTCTGCTGTTGCTGCCATCTTGTGTTGGCATAGGATCATTAAACCAAAGGCATATGTCAGGATCCTTAAAATGTTATAGCATGTAGAGAACTACGCTATCTGATAATTCCCCAGCTTGAGATCCAGACATATCTTAACACCACTAGAAATATTTTGGATCATAAAAAGTGGCAAATAACACTTGAAGCACATAACAAAAACCAGTTCCAAAGAAGGAACTTCAAATAATTTATGGAAATATGGAATAAAAAGAGAAGCTGCCTTTGGTAGACAAAAAACTTGCAACCTGAGCAGAGTTTCTTCATAATTTTCACTTTCCATAAACTTTTTGAAGTCTGCTTGTACAGCGAGGAAACTTAGCTCCCCTGGCTAATTTGTTTATTTATTAAAATATTCACAGGAGAGGCAGAGCAAGATGGCAGTTAAGTCAGATGATCTGGTCAACACATGGAGATACAGTTGGAACACCTATTCAAACACCAAGTCACCTGCACAAGAGCTACAGAATTCAGGTGAGGGACTACCATGCCTGGTTTTAGTGTTGTAGTAACAAGATAAGATGCATGGAAGGAAACAGAAGGGGAAAAGTTGCCCATATCACCTCTCTCCCAGGCTCCAAGAAATACAGCATGAAGAGAGACACCTTGCCTTCCACTTGTGGGAGGGAGAGGGAATTAAATCCAAACCCTAGACTTGAAACCCAGTACCAGCCCCAACACAATAAAAAATCAGTGCCAGAAGAGCCTCACAGCTGCTGCTCCCAGGTCAGTACCTGGAGATTGAAACTTTGGATCATCCTCAGCCCAGTGGCCAAAGGATACCTTCACCATCTCTCCTTCAACCTGAAGTTCAGAGCCAGTTCTGCCATGGTGACAACACCAGATAAAGCCCAAAGACTCTATCCTCAGGTCATTGCCTGTGGAGAGAACCTCTAGACTTACCCAAGCCTCAGGCAGAGACTTGTGCCCCAATAGGATGGGCATGCTTTGGTATGCATCACTGCCAGGGTTGTGGCCCAAGAATCTGCAAGATTTTTGACAGTGAGTCCCAGGTGGGAACCAGCTTGGTATAAACCTGATGGCCAATAAGCTGCCTTTATCATCCTCCCCAGACTTTGAGCAGACAGTAAGGAATAAGGACTGTGCTGTATGACCCAGTGCCAAGTTGGAAAATCCAACACTGAGCAGATCCTAACAGTCCCTATTCCCAAGTCAGTGCCTATGGAGGGATCTTCTAGACCTGTACCAGTATCAAGTGGAGTCCCATGGCCCCCACATGGTCAGACTCATGTATCTCAACCAACATCATCTATGGTTGGTTGCAGTAGCCTAAGGCTGTGAGACCACCTCAGTATCAGACTGCTAATAGCAGTGAGAGGTTTGGTCCTAAACCTCATACTGTACTGATCTCAGTGAGCGAGCTGTGGAATTCAGATGTAAGCTAGCATCGCAGGAGCTAGGGCCACAGGATGAAGTATCCGGGCCTATCCCGGCCCCAGGCATATGTTTGCAGAAATGGACTTCCTTTGTCAGACATGTCCTCACTGCATTCTGAATATGTCAACCACTGATCTGGTACAAACTTGGGCTTGGAGTGTTTTCTATGGCTGAAACCGTGACAATGCATCAACAGCAGACTTGTGGCAAATTCTGACCTAGGGAGTCATCTGATGCTGAAATAGTAGAAGTGTTCACAGGCTCAGAGAAAATAAGCAATACTCTTTTAATATCTGGAAGGATGGCCATAAATAAAGTATTTCTTCAAACTATAGATATTGTCATAAGCATCAAAAACTTTCAGGTAAGTAAGATCTCACCTAACAAACAAAATAAAGTGGCAGAAAACAACCAGAGAGCAACCGACATTTGCAGATTCTTGGATTAAAAATTGTAAATAACTGTTTCAGGGAAGCTTGATGAACTTTCAGAAAACACCAACTTAATACTCTAATAGAGAGACTTAACAGAGAGATGGAAAGTAATTTTTAAAACGCAAACAAATCCATGCAGTGCAAAGTACATGAAGTGAAATTTAAAATGTGATGGAAGGCATCAACAGCAGAATAGATCAAACAGAAGAATCAGTGAAAACACAGATGAGAAAGAACATAGAATTGAGAGGAGCAAATAAAAGCTTACAGAAACTTTGAGATCTATTAAAAGAGCAAATATATAAGCTATCGATGCTTAAGCAGGACTTGAGAAGAACAAAGAGGGTAAAAAGCACATTCAAAAAGCTAGTAACAGAAAACTTTCCAAACTGAGAGAGAGATCCAACTATTCAGGGACAGAAAAGTCAGAGGTCAGGGGTCAGATTCAAGTCAACCATGTCTGCCCCAAGACATTATAATCAAGCTCTCCAGGTTAAAGATAAAGAGAGGACCCCCAAAACTGAAAGGGAAAAGAAACAAGTAACACATGCAAGTGTCCCAATTTGACTGACTGCAGACTTCTCACCAGAAATCTTACAGACCGTGAAAGAGTGGAATGACACTTTCACAAAATTGAAGGAAAAAAACCTTGCCAACAGAGAATAGTGTACTTAGCAAAGCTATCATTTAGATATGAAGAAAAGACAGACATTTCCAGACAAACAAAAGCTAAGAGAATTTTTTTTTTTATTTGACAGATAGTTATAGACAGTGAGAGAGAGAGAGAGAGAGAGACAGGTCTTCCTTCTGTTGGTTCACTTCCCAAATGGCTGCTATGGCTGGCGCTGCGCCAATCCAAAGTCAGGAGCCAGGTGTCTCTTCCAGTTCTCCCATGTGGGTGCAGGGGCCCAAGCACCTGGGCCATCCTCCACTGCCTTCCCGGGCCATAGCAGAGAGCTGGACTGGAAGAGGAGCAACCGGGACTAGAACTGGCACCCATATGGGATGCCAGTGCGGCAGGCAGAGGATTAACCAAGTGAGCCACAGTGCCAGCCCCGCTAAGAGAATTTATCACTACCAGACATGTCTTACAAGAAATGTTACATGGAGTTCTTCAAGCTGAAAGATAGAGACATTAATGAACCAGAAGAAAATATCAGAAGGTAGAAAACTCACTGGTAAGAGTACCTATACAAATTCAGAATGTTCTGGTATTGCAAACATGGAGTGTAAACAATCAATAATTTTAGTATGAAACCAAAACAATTAAAAATAACTGCATTAACGTGTTTAGAGATAGTCAATGTAGTAAGATAAAATAAAACATCAAACATCCAAAATGTGGACAGGAAAGGAGTGCAGTGTATTTTATTTGTATTTCTTACATATTTTTTCTTCTCTTTTTTCTTTTCCTTTCTTTATAAGCAATCATTTCAAAATAGCTTGTTAGATATCAAAGTGGCTTTTTGTAAGTCTCGTAGTAACCACAAAGCAAAAATCTGCTATAATCTATACTACCAAAAGTAAATTATAATATATATTTTATATGTATATTTTAATATAATATTTCATATTTATAGTTTTATATTTGTACTTTTATATATATTTATACTTTCATATAGCATATAAAAGTAAATTATAATTCTAATAAATTTGCCAAAAGTAACAAGCAAGGAAATATAATAAAACCAGAAAGCAAGTATCAAAATGGAAATAGTAAGACTTTCACTATCAATAATTACCTCAAATATAAATGGATTAAATTCTCCAATTAAAACACACCGAGTGACTGAATGGATAAAAAAAAAAAAACTCAACTGCTAGAAAAAACTCATGTCAGCTATAATAAAAAACGTAGACTGAAAGTGAAATGATGGAATAAGATATTTTATATAAATTGAGCCCAGAAGAAAGCAGGACTATAAACACATATATCAGATACAGATTTTAAATCAAAAGCATTTAAAGGAGACAAATAGGATCATTATACAATGATGAAGATTCCAATTTAGAAAAATGAAATAGAAATTGTAAAAACATATGCAATCAATATTGGAGCACCTAAATATAGAAAGCAAGTATTAATAGATCTACAGATAGAGGCGGTAATAATGGGCAACTTAAACACCTCACTTTCAGATATAGACAGAACATTCAGAGAGAAAATCAACAAAGAAACAACAGAATTAAACTGCATTCTAAATTTATTAGCCCTAGCAGACATCTACAGAACATTCCACCCAACATCTGCAGGATACATAATTTTCCCTAAAACATATAGAACATTCTCAGAACAGATCAAATTGTAGATCATAAAACAAATCTCAAGAAATGTTTAGGGGCTGGCACTATGGCCTAGCAGGTAAAGCCACTGCCTCAGTGCTGGCACCCCATATGTGCACTGGTTTGAGTCCCGGCTGCTCCACTTCCCGCACAGCTCTCTGCTATGGCCTGGGAAAGCAGTAGAAGATGGCCCAAGTCCTTGGGCATCCTGTACCGGAGTGGGAAACCCAGAAGAAACTTCTGGCTCCTGGCTTCAGATTGGCGTAACTCTGGCCATTGCAGCCAACTGGGGAGTGAACCAGCATGTAAGACCTCTCTCTCTCTGCCTCTGCCTCTGCCTCTCTTTTTCTCTGTGTGTAACTCCAACTTTCAAATAAATAGATAAATATTTAAAAAAGAAAAAAAGAAATTTTTAAAAACAGAAATCCTGTTAGGTACTTTTTCTGATTATAATTCAATAAAACCAGAAATCAGTAACAAGAGAAACTATGGAAACTACATAAATACATGGAAATTAAGCAACTTGCACCTGAGCAACAGATGAATCAAGGAAGAAATTAAGAAGAAAATTTAAAAATTCCTTGAAACAAATCAAAATGGAAACATAACGTGCCGAAACCTATGGGATACAGTAATAAGACAGAAGTCTATAGCAATTAATGCCTACATTAAAAGGTGGGGGAGGACGGGGCTGTGGCATAGTGAATAAATGGGACACCAGCATCCCAAATGGGCACCAGCTCGGGTCCCAGCTGCCTAACTTCCAATCTAGCTCCCTGCTAATGGCCTAGGAAAGCAGTAGAAATAATGGCCCAAATGCATGGGCCCCTGCACCTGCGTGGGAGACCCAGATGAAGCTCCGGCTCCTGGCTTCAAATGGGCCCAGCTCCAGCCATTGTGGCCTTTCTATCCAGAGGATGGAAGATCTCTCTCTGTGTCTCTGCCTCTCTGTAACTCTGCCTTTCAAATAAAATAAATAGATATTAAAAAAAAAAAAAAACAGAACGATCTCAAACAATTTATTGTTGCACTATAAGGAACTAGAAAAACCAGAACAAATCAAGTACAAAGTTACTATAAGGAAAGAAATAATGAAACCAGATCAGAAAAAAAGAGAGACTTCTAAAGACACAAAAATTCAATGAAATGAAGATGTAGCTTCTTGAAAGGTAAACAAAGTTGAAAAATCCTTAATTAGACTAAAAATAAAAAAGAGAATATGTAAATTTTAAAACTCAGGGATGAAAAGAGAAATTGAAACTGACACAACTGAAATAGTCATGAGAGGGGCCAGGGTTTTGGCCCAGTGGGTTAAGCCACTGCTTGCAACACCATCATCCCATATAACAGCAACAGTTCAAGTCCTGGCTGCTCCACTTCCAGTCCAAATCCATGATAAAGTGCCTGGGAGTGCAGTGGAAGATGGCTTGAGTGCTTGGGCCCCTGCTTCAGTCTGACTGTTGTGGCTATCTGGGGAGTGAACCAGCAGACTGAAGATATCTTTGTCTTTCTCTGTGTCACTCTGCATTTCAAATCAATAAATCTTTTTTTGAGAAAAAAAAATCATTAGAGATTATTATGAACAATTGCATGCCAACGAATTTTGTGACCTAGAAAAGAAATGAAGAAACTCCTGGACACATGCACCTTACCAACATTGAATCATGAAGAAACAGAATACAAACGGACCAAAAATGAGTATTGAGGATGGATTCAGTAATAAAAAGTCATCTCCCATCAAAGAGAAGCTCAGGAACAGGTGATTTCACTACTGAATGTCACCAAACATCTAAAAAAGAACCAACACCTATTCTTCTTAAATTGTTAAAAAAAAAAAAAATAGAAGAGGAGGGAATCCTTCCAAACTCATTTTATCTGGCTAGCATTACCCTGATAACTGAAATGAAACAAGGACACAGCAACAATAAAAAGAAAGCTACAAGCTAATATTTTTTATGCAGATAGATGCAAAAATCCTCAATAAAATACTGGGAAACCAAATCCAACAGCCCATTAAAAAGATTAATCACCATAATCAAGTAGGATTCATCCCAAGTGTGCACAAATGTTAACAGAACAGACTAGAGAGTCAAGAAGTAAACCTTAATTACCTGTTCTGGGAAAATTGGGTATCCACTGGAGAGGAATGAAACTAGATCTCTTTCTCTTACCAGGTACAAAAAATCAACTCATAATGGATTAAAGATCTAAATATAGGCCGGCGCCGTGGCTTAACAGGCTAATCCTCCACCTTGCGGCGCTGGCACACCAGATTCTAGTCCCAGTTGGGGCGCCGTTTTCTATCCCGGTTGCCCCTCTTCCAGGCCAGCTCTCTGCTATGGCCCGGGAAGGCAGTGGAGGATGGCCCAAGTGCTTGGGCCCTGTACCCGCATGGGAGACCAGGAGAAGCACCTGGCTCCTGGCTTCGGATCAGCATGATGCGCCGACCGCAGCGGCCATTGGAGAGTGAACCAACGGCAAAAGGGAAGACCTTTCTCTCTGTCTCTCTCTCTCACTATCCACTCTGCCTGTCCAAAAAAAAATCTAAATGTAAGTCATGAAACTTTGGGGGAAATAATTCAGAATATAGGACTGCACAAGGACATTTTGGATTAGAACTCAAAGCACAGGAAACAAAACTAAAAATTGACAAGTGGTATTTCATCAAACTAGAGAAGTAAAGGAAGATAGGAAACTAAGCAGTCAACAGAGTGAAGAGGGGACTAGTGCTGTGGTGCAGGGGTTAACGCCCTGGCCTGAGGTGCCAGCATCCCATATGGGCACCGGGTCAAGACCCAGCTGCTCCACTTTCAATCCAGCTCTCTGCTGTGGCCTGGGAAAGCAGTGGAGGATGGCCCAAATCCTTGGACCCCTGCACCCACGTGGGAGACCCGCAAGAAGCTCCTGGCTCCTGGCTTCGGATCAGCACAGCTCTGGCAGTTGCAGCCAACTGGGGAGTGAACCAGCGGATGAAGGGCCTCTCTCTCTCTCTCTGCCTCTCCTCTCTCTGTGTGGCTCTGACTTGCAAATAAATAAATACATCTTTAAAAAAGAAAAACATAGTGAAGAGACCACAATGAGAGAAAATATTTGGAAGCTATACATCTGACAAGGGGTTAACAGCCAGAATACACAAAGAACTCAATTCAATGGGAAAAAAGTGTCCAAATAGTTCTACCTAAAAATGGGCAATAGGTCTAAATGAACATAGGAATACATACAAATGATCAATATGTACATGAAAATGATTCTCAATATCATTAATCATCAGGGAAATGTAAATCAAAACCACAGGAAATATCACTTCACTCTAGTTAGACTGGCCACTATCAAAAAAAGTAAGAGCTAATAAAGATGTGGAGGAAAATGGACTGTTGCACACTGTTAGTTGGAAGGTACGGTAATACAACCTTTGTGGAAAAGAGTATAGTGGCCCATCAAAAAATTAAAAACAGAATGAATATATGATCAAACAATCATACTACTGGGTACATATCCAAGGGAAATGAAATCAGTCTGTAAAAGAGATATTTGCATCACCATGTTTATCACAGCCCTGTTCAGAATAGCCAAGAAATGGGAACTTAAATGTCCATTAACTGATGAATAGAAAAGAAAATGTAGTACATATATATACAAAAAAGAACACTATTCACATATAAAAAGGATAAAATCTTGTCACTTGAACCAACATGGATGGAAACAGACATAATTATGTTAAGTGAAATAACCAAGCACAGATAGACCAGTACCACATGAATTCACTCATATGTAGAATCTAAAAAAGTTAATCTCATGGAAGTTAAGAGTATAAAAGTGGTTACCAGAGCTGGTACTGAGTTATAGGTAGGAATAAGGAATTCTGGCATTCTATTGCACAATGAGAGATTATAGATAATGGTAAGGTCCTGTATATTTTTAAAAAAGAAAGAAAAAGAAACAGAAAAAGAGAAAGAGAGAGAGAGAGAGAAGGAATTAGAAGACCTGAGTTTTAATATTTTCATCATAAAAAATGATAAATGTTTGTGGCAACAGACATGTTATATCCTAAGTAGACACTAAATAATCTATATACATATGGAAACCTTATATGTACAAATGTATATCAGTTAAAATTTGAAACAAATGTTTTTAAATGACAGAAAAAATTTAGAAAAAATAAATGAGAAATTATTTCTATGTGGCTAGATTCCAGATAAGTTTTTCTCTTACATTTTTTTCTGTACTTTCTAAGCAAAGAAAATGTTTTACATTTTCTCAAATAGTGCTTCTTTATTCTAAGTTTCCTAGGGAGAGAGATGTATACTTCCAGAGGTTTTGAAAAATGCAGGAGACTACGAGGAAGAAACTAAAGCCACCCATAATCTCACTATCTGCAGATAACTAGTATTTGTATTTTGATTTCTGTAGTCTTCCTTAGTCCTATTTTTAAAGAGGGGTTGAAAATGTTTTTGCATAATTTATAGTTTACAAGATTTTATATGCTGTTTTTTCACTTTAACATTGTTCACTTGTCCTTGTCATGAAAAATCTTCAAAATATTTTTATTTGTGGCAATACATCCTATGACTTAAGTTTACAAGAAAAAGATTTTAAATAAACTTTCAATCACAATTCACTCCTAGAAGGAGCTTCCCTCCTTACTCAAAGTGTAGAGGAATGAGTGGTTGGCTTTGGCCTTACTGGTGGCCCAAGATCCCAGGGCTGTGGGGCAAAGCCTGGTGCGCCCTTGATAACCATGGGAGAACTGGTTTCATAAGCATCACTGCCTGGCCTTGTTAAAGACTTTTATACTAAAAGGCACAGTGGGGGAGGGCGTTTGGCACAGGGGTGAGGACGATGCTCACGAAGCCCACATCGCAGGTTAGAGTGCTTCAGTTCAAGCTCTGGCTCAGCTCCCCATCCCAGCTTCCTATTAGTGCATAACCTGGGAAACAGCAAATGATGGCTTAAATCCCTGCCCCCCGTGAGAGAGCTGGACTGAGTTTCCAACTCCTGGGAATGCAGCTTGGCTCAGTCTCAGCAGTTGTGGATATTTGGGAAGTGAACCAGCAGATGAGAGAGATCTCTCTGTCTCTCTCTGTCTCTTCCGGTATCTCCCTTTCAAATAAATAATTTTTTTAAAAAATTCTAAATAACAAAATGGGACAATAGGGGAGGTGCTTGACAAAATGGGTAAGACACTGGTTGGGATGTTCGCATCCACTCCCAGTTCTAGCTTTCTGCTAATGTGCACCCTGGGAGGCAACAGATAGTGGCTCAACTAATTGGATCCCTGCCACCCGGTTGGGACTAAGCCTGGCTATTTCAGGCATTTAGGGGGCAAATCAGTAGAAGAGAGCTCTCTCAGTCTCTCTATCTCACTCTTGCTCTCTCTACCTCCTCTCAAATAAATATTTTTAAAATAATATTTAAAACAATAAAATGTCATAGTATTTGCATGTAACCTCCACCTTATCCTCCTGAATATTTTCAATCATCTCTACATTGCTAATAACACCTAATGCAAGGCAAATGCTATGTAAGTCACTGGTATTTTGTATGGCTTAGGGAATAATGACAAGAAAAAAAATCTATGTGTGTTCATTATAGGTGTGATTTTTTTCCCTCTGTGTGTGTGTGTGTGTGTGTATATATATATATATATATTTTTTTTTTTTTTGACAGGCAGAGTGGACAGTGAGAGAGAGAGAGACAGAGAGAAAGGTCTTCCTTTTTGCCGTTGGTTCACCCCTCAATGGCTGCTGAGGCCACTGCGCTGTGGCCTGCACACCACAGGAGCCAGTGTGCAGCCAGGAGCCAGGTGCTTCCTCCTGGTCTCCCATGCAGGTGCAGGGCCCAAGCACTTGGGTCATCCTCCACTGCACTCCCAGGCCATAGCAGAGAGCTGGACTGGAAGAGGAGCAACTGGGACAGAATCTGGCGCCCCGACTGGGACTAGAACCCGGTGTGCCGGCGCCGCAGGTGGAGGATTAGATTATTGAGGCACGGCGCTGGCCCACCCTCTGTATATTTTCAATCCATGACTGGTCACATCCACAAATGCAGAACCCATGGATATGGAAAAGCAACTCTATAAAAAGAAAAGTGGCACTATCTGGAAAGCTTTTGGATTGAAAGAAAGTTGGAATTTTTGCACTATTGTTAATTCATCTGAAGAAACCTGAAGCAATCTTCAGTCATTATCATGAGTTGAAATTAGTTCTCTGATTCTCCAGGAAGTGAAGAAAAATCTATGAGATCTGAAAGAACAAGTACCTTCTAGCTCAAACCCCTCCTCAAGAGCTGTCCTCAGGTGACAGCAACCCTCATTTCTAGTCTGTGTTTACATTCTTCACTCTTTTGTGGAGCTAGACATTGTTATTCTAGTTTCAGTAGAAACTAAAATGTGTACAACTCTAATATTGATTCTCAGTGAATATCCTCATGCTTTCTTTTATTTTCATTTAACTATAGGGTTCTCCAAGTGAAAAGAGAAATTCAAATCAAGTATCAACATTTTTAACATAGAATATAGTACAGAAAATAAGCCGTATATGATGTTTTGTGCAAATGTGTCTCAGGTTTTCTGAGTTGAACTGAGCTATTCTGACTCTGACATTTAAAAAGGGTTCAGGGGAATGGGCATTGTGGCACACTGGGTTATGAGACACTAGCATCCCGCATGGGAGTACCTGGGTCAAGTCTTCACTGCTCCACGCTTCCTATCCAGCTTCCTGCAAATGTGTAAGGGAAGACAGTGGATGATGGCCCAAGTACTTGAGTTCCTACCACCCATGTGGGAGACCAGAACGCAGTCCCTGGCTCCTGACTTCTCCTTGACCCAGATTTGGCTGTTACAGCCATTTGGAGGGTGAATCAGTGGATGGGAGAATCTCTCTCTCCATTTCCCTCTCTCTGTATCACTCTTTCAGATGAATAAATAAATCTTTTTTTTAATGACCCATGTAAGCAAATATCCTAATTTTCTAACAAAATCAGTCTGTACAAAATTTTCTAGTAACGCATGATGGAGCATACTCATAAATAAAGTATAAAAAATACTATTCATTTTGTCTGTCATAGGTTCACATGGAATCAAACAGATTTGCTAATGTGCAAGGAAGTGGCCATTATAAAAGTGCATTATAAAACCTAGCTCTTCCAGGCAGGTGCAGTTTGGTAGAACTTACCAGAAGGTGTCTGGCATATGTAGCCTTGCTTACTGTCACAAGTGTCATCCATCCATTTCCCTGCATCCCTTGATTTCCCTCCAATAATAACAACACAGTCTGCCTGTATATTTATGGTGAAAGAAAAAGAAAACAAGCATGAATCAGAAATTATTTAAATCAATCACTAATAAGCAAAAAATATCCTTCATTATTTCCTAACTTCTGAATCGTAAGGACATCCTAATGCACATGTTCAATCTGTCATCTCTTTCCACCCAACCATGTAGATCCATTTGAACTCTTGTTATCCAAACTAGAAACTGAAAAAAAAGGATAAATTTGGAAGATAGGGATGAGCAACTTTGCTATCAGAAATATTATTAATTGCTATCAAAATTTCAGAACCGAAGACACTAGGGGAATACAATAACCTCTACATACAGATTTTTACCATGCAAACTGTTCAAAAGAAATGAGCACAATTTATATTTTTCATTGCTATCTCAATTTAGAAAAGTGTTAGTATAGGTTCAGAGAAAATTGATAGTATAGCTAGAAAGATTCATATATTATTAATGAGCTCACAAGGGAGTATTCCAGGACTAGGAAAATACTCTTATTTGTTTGGTTATCAATGTATTAGTAATTCTAACCTCCCATAGGATAGTCTCTCAGCCAACAGTGAAGGAAATAATCCATAAGACCTTCAAACATGAACCTGACAGAGCTTTAACTGTCTTAAATGAGTATTTTGATTATAACATGTATTCGGATTTTTAACCTATCACTTGTAATAATTATAGCTTACACTCATAATGTCTGATATTTCTAAGTATAGTACCATTCGTGTATTCATTCAACACACATGCGTCCTGTGATTGGGTTCACTTTGTAAATGAGGCAACTGAGGCACAAGGAAGTTAGCTAACTTGTTCAAGGAAGCAGAACTGGTAAGTGAAAGAGTTAGGATTCAAACCCCAGGCATTCAGGTTCTGCTACGCGATGCTGCCTGTCGTCAGGGAGAGAGGAATGCAAGGTGACCTGCAGGCTGGGGGCTCTTTCTTGTTGACAAAGAGCCAGGAGGAAGGGAGGATGCACTATGGTCTCTAATGGATCATGCCCTAATGCAGGAGTGAGGCCAGCACACCAAGGGTGCAGAGCAGAAAGAGGCAAGGAAGCTCCGCTCTGCATAATGCTGGTGAGCCACATACCTGTTTCACACATTTGAAGACACACATTTTTCATACATGAACATTTCTAAAATAAGAGATTCATAACACCATCGGGAGCATGTCCAAGTTTAATCAGCATTACTCTTTGTTAGTGGCACATAAAATAATGGCGCATTTTTCAGTTAATGGTGTTTGAGATGCTGTGAAATACCATAATTAGCTTCTCGGACTCTGGCCCTCTGTCACGGAGATAATACGTGTTCCTCACTGCTTAAGCTGTTTGAGCTGCACTTTTCTTGTGAGAACGAAGTCTAGATGCAGACCTGCATTTGTGTAGAATTGAGTTGTTGCTCCTGCTGCAGCCTAACCTTATCAGTGGAAATGCTTAGGGGCATGGCCACAGAGGCCAGCTTCCAGGAATTTGCTGCAAGTAGAAGGTCATGAATCACCTCCCTGGCTATATCTGGTCCAAGTCTTCAGGAAGTTGGGTTGGATTTTTTTTTTTTTTTTTTGGCAGGGGTGGGGGAAGTTTGAATATTTAAGTTCACTTCTCTCTTCCATTTCTCCATTCCTTTGAAACTTAAATATATGAAAACTGCAAACTTCAAATATGCATTCTCATTGTCTCTGTCTCTTTGTCTCCCCTGTCTCTCTTCCTTTCACTCTCCATAAGACACACCTTGACAAATGTAATACATGTGCTCCCAAAACAAGGACCACATTTTGGCAAATTTAAAAGAACGACAATAGTAGAAACCTATGCTTTAAGACCATAACAGAATTGAACCAGCAATCAATGACAGCAAGGAAACTCCCAAACACTTAGAAGTGTAAGAAAATGTTAAGTTAGCAACAATACATGAAAACTGATACAGAAATAGAATTTTAAAAATAAAGTGCAGTATGTCTGAATAAAATGAAGGAATTGAAGTGCCCCTGTCAAGTGAACACAGGCACAACCAAGGTGCAGTCATCTTGTCAGCTTTCTTGTCTCCTTGTCCCATGATGCCAGTCTTCTATCAGGCACCCCCATATCCTACATCTCACAGACTTCTCACTCATCCTCATCTGGCTTCTTGGCTTCTCTTATCCTCCATTATCCTGGCTCAGGGTCTCGTTACTACTCCTGAAAACAAGCACTTTCCACCACAAAACACATACAAAATGTTCTTTCCCACTCTCTCTAACCAATGATATTTAGTCCCCTCAATTTCTGAAGTGCTAAAATTGTAACAAAACATTATCTGGGCCGGCGCCGTGGCTTAACAGGCTAATCCTCCGCCTTGCGGCGCAAGCACACGGGGTTCTAGTCCCAGTTGGGGCACTGGATTCTATCCCGGTTGCCCCTCTTCCAGGCCAGCTCTCTGCTATGGCCCGGGAAGGCAGTGGAGGATGGCCCAAGTCCCTGGGCCCTGCACCCGTATGGGAGACCAGGAGAAGCACCTGGCTCCTGGCTTCCGATCACTACAATGCGCCGGCCTCAGCGGCCATTGGAGGGTGAACGAATGGCAAAAAGGAAGACCTTTCTCTCTGTCTCTCTCTCTCACTATCCACTCTGCCTGTTTAAAAAAAAAAATTATCTGTGTTTTGTTTCCATTTTCGCAAAAATAAGCTTTATGTATTTATACACGTGAAAAATCTAGGAGTCATGTTTTTAAATTAATATTGTATTCTTCTCTGGATAGTGAGATTATAGATCCTTGTTTGTTGGTTTTTTTATTATTTCTGTTTCTTTCTGCTAAAAACAAAATGTGAAATACTGAAACTGTTAGATACATGTAAAATTCACCTCTTGGAGTAAATGTAATGGCCCAGTGGTTAAGATGCCCATGTCCCATATCAGAGTGCCTGGGTTCAGTACTCGGCTCCAGGCCCTGACTCCAGTTTCCTGGATATCCAGACCCTGGGAGGCAGCAGTGGTGGCTCAAGCAGCCAAGTTCCTGCCATTCACATGGGAGACCTGGATTGAGTTCCTGGCTCCTGGCATTAGCCTGATACAGTCCTGGCTACTGTGGGCATTTGGGGGAGTGAACCAGTTGATGGGGAAGTTCTCCCTCTCTGTCTCTCCCTCTTTCTGTTTCTCTGCCTCTCAAATGAATAAATGAAGAAAAGTCACACTCCATTATACAGTTTTTTAAAAAATTCACCTCTGGGCATTAGTTTTTCTGAGCAAACCCCACTTCATTCCCTTTTACTTTGACCTCTTCAGTCAGTTTTCAGCCCTCATTTATGTAATGTGGACCAAGGAATTTCTCTGAAGGAAATAACTTACACATTTCTCAAATATATCTGCTCTATACCTAGCTACCAAATTAATTGCCATTAAAAAATGTCAGTTTGGTCAGATCATTTTTCTATTCAAAACTTTTCTTTCTTTTTTTGCTGCAATCTGGCCATGTCCAAACTCTCTCATAAGGCACATAAATTTCTTTAAATTCTTCCTATCTTTGAAGCTCATTCATACTTCTTTTCTCCTGCTAGATCCAAAATCATTCTCTCCTATCCAAACACACCTTGTGACCTTTTCTTGAAGACTTGGCTCACTTAGCATTGCCCTATTATCCTGTTATCAAGTTCCTCTAATTATTAGGTTTTATGTGTCTTGATAAAAATGCTTATAATTATTTTTCATATTCTCTTCCTCTACCATGCCATTCAAAGGCAGTGACTTGCATAAAGCGTTTCATGGATAGGAGTCAGCTTAATGGATCACCCCATTCCCTAGTGACTTTCTTCACTCCTCACTGCTGGGGGATTTTATAGCTGATGCTGTCATTACACACTTTCACTTTCCTACCGTCCTCTTGTGCAAGCCTTGTAGTCAGTTAACAGGTAGCTCTTTCAGGGTATGAACAAAATCTGACATTTTTCACATGTATCACAATCCCTAACATGATGTGTGACTTTGATAGGTTGACTGTTCAATTATATACAGGTGAAAGTAGTAAATAGCCAGATTAAAATAGTAAAATAAAAACACAATTGTCTCTCTCTCAGGTTAATGTACTGAATACACGTCCACAGTGTTTTGCACATAGTAAGTAGTTTAAAAATAAATGTTAGCTCATTAATGCTCATGATAATGCTGATGGTATCTTTAGAAGTACTGAGAGCTTCCAAAAGCACACCACAAGCACTCCAACAGCTGCAAGCGATAAGGGGAAGCTGATGCGCAGAAAGTTGATACTTCTGGGGGTAAATGTTTGTCCTGATTAGAACTTAGCCTCCACATGGTGCTGGCTTTCCCACTGCCTCTCACTACGGCCACTCCCTCCATGGGGAAGAATTCTTGGCTGAACTTAAGCCTGTTTCCTTAAGGTCGGCTCTGTCTGAAACAATTAAATCTGAAAGAAGAGACCAGATCAAGAAATAAGAAATATTCTGGTAGATTTCTCCCAGAAGATTAGTCAATAATATGATGACTCTAGGCAAGCTAACAGCATAGAGAGAGGTGACTTGAAACTGATACTTACATCTTCATAAGACAGACTGCTTCTTCTTCCACCAGGAAAACCTTTCCCCCAGTTTGTATAATGAACTCCTCGCCCATCCGTCCAAAGGAACGTGTGCTCAGAATTGACATCATTCAGCCCAGTCCAGGCATTAAAAGTGGAGTCCTTCATATGATAGATAAGAAATGCTGAAAGGAAGTTCAGAAAATAATTTTAAAACTGGGGAGTGACAATTCAAAATGTGGAAAACATTCAAAATATTAATTTCCAAATAGTGTGCATGTGACACATGTCTTTATCCTTGTGTAAAAGCACATACCATGAAAACAAACGTCCTAACCTTAGCCTTGTGCTTTCAGGTAAGCTTTGGACTTTGAAAAATTCCTTACAATAAAAGTCTAGGATGGGGCCGGGGCTGTGGCATCACGGGTAAAGCCACCGCCTGCAGTGTCGGCATCCCATATGGGTGCTGGTTTGAGTCCTGGCTGCTCCACTTTCCAACCAGCTCTCTGCCGTGGCCTGGGAAAGCAGTAGAAGATGGCCCAAGCCCTTGGGCCCCTGAACCCGCGTGGGAGATCTGGAAGAAGCTCCTGGCTCCTGGCTTTGGATGGGTGCAGCTCTGGCTGTTGCAGCTAATTGGGCAGGGAACCAGGGGATGGAAGACCTCTCTCTCTCTCTCTCTCTTTGCCTCTCCTTCTCTCTCTATGTAACTCTGACTTTCAAATAAATAAAGAAATCTTTTAAGAAAATAAATAAAAGTCTAGGTTTCATCTAGGCCACTACAGACAGTTCTGCCCTGTCCAAGGGCACCAGGTCAAGGGGATCGACGGAGGCTGAAGCTGAGCCCATGCCCCACTCTCCATTTTTTAGCACCCCAATCTGGGGTGTGCTGCCTACCATCTTCAAGAAGAGGCAGGGTGGGAGGGAAGTTATGGGGAGGGGGGAGCCATTGTAATCCATAAGATGTACTTTGGAAATTTATATTCATTAAATAAAAGTTTAAAAAAAAAAAAGAAGAGGCACATTGTTCTAATTCATGAATCATCATCCTATGGATCAGCAGCTTCTGATTTTTACAGTGGTGGGGAACCTTCTCCTGCCAAAGGACCACTTATTTGGATATTTATTACATCACTGTAGGCCACATAAAACCTAAAAATTAGCCAGCTGTAGATTTACTGAATCTCAAGTCCTGCCTGTGGTTACTTTACCAGGGCCAAACCAAACGATCTCACAGGCCTTTTATACGACCTGTGGGCTGGATGGTCCCCACTCACGGATGATTATAACTAATGGGGAGTAGGCTCTTAACCTATTTGTAAAAAAAAAATTGAGGTGCTGTCAATGATCAGTAGTTCAGATTGCTACTCAACTGGGGTTCCTTCTATGTAGACAACTCCTAGGGATCAGTGGCCAGCTGGTTGGTGTGCTTGGGCCAAGAGGCATCCTGAGGCTAACATGCTCACACCACCGGGTGAGAAGATCAACAGAAATTCAAAGAGCATAGAACGAATACAGCTTCTTGGTTCATTATTAGTTCTGTGGCACAAACAGTGGCAAATACCAAAAGCTGTAAGCGGTTTAAATATGAGGGTAATTTTTTAAATTTCATGGAAATTCTTAGTATATTTTGATGCAAAAAATTAAAATCCATGCATACGAAGAGTCTTTGAAATGATTATGGAAACATGTACAATGAAAAAAAAATCACATAGATTTCAAAGAAATAAAAATACACCAAAATGAAGTTACCTTTATTCTCTTTCTCTAGTTTAGCCCATCCCCATGCCTTCCCTAGCAGCTGCCTACTTTGGCCACTGAAAGTGTCATTGCCTCCCAGGAAGATGAACATCTACTCCAAACAACAATTTGCAAATGTTCATGCTTAAATAAGTCTTCTGAGTGTAAATAGCAAATAGGATGAGGAAGCACTGAGAGTCACTAACACATAATGCAAATTATGGGCTGGTGCTTTGCTGCAGTGAGCTAAGCAGCTGCCTATGATGCCCGCATCCCAAAATGGAGCGCTAGTTCAAGTCCCAGCTGCTCTGCTTCCAAACTGGCTACCTGCAAATGCACCACGGAAAGCAGTGGAAGATGGCCCAAGTACTTGAATCCCTACCACACACGTGGGAGTCCAGGATGGAGTTCCCAGTTCCTGGCCTGAGCCTGGACCAGACCTGGCTCTTGCAGCCATTTGGGGACTGAGATCCTAGATAGAAGATCTCTCCTGATCTTCTATCATGTACACACTGCTCCACGGAAGGTCACTGCTATATGCTTTGTCTTTCTGTAGAGTAGTAGAGGCAGCAACCACCTAGGTCAGAGATTTACCATTTTCCCAAGGAACTCAAGGTGAAATAATAATAAATCTTTCTTCTAACATTCTTCAGAGAGAAGAGAATGGGTAGATATTTATTTGGGTTTTATTTCTTAAATAAGATCATAACTTTTGCCTTATCCCCAAGTTGAAATGAAATGTGGAAAAGCTGTACCCGCCAATATTCAGCTCTGACTTTTTTTTTCTGCCAACAACCACAATAAGAATGCAACAACGTATGCCTGCATTGCCAGGAATAATGTTATTTTATCTGAAAATTGTTTCCTTCTGCACTTCTCTATTACCTAGGTTATAATTCCATCGTGCCAGGAATCAGCACTTTGTGGTTAAGAGAGGAAATCAATTATTGTGTTTCTGTGCTGAGTAGCTAAGCCCGAAGTGTTGAAGGCCAGTTAGAGAAATGTGAGTGTTATGTCCTTATACTGTGTGCCATGGGTTGACCCTTTCTTTCAGTCTCTGGCAAGCTGCTGAACTTGTCAGACGTTCTCAGCAAAAGCAGGGTTGATTTACCGTACGCTGTGTTCTAACAGAGCACGCGGCTGCCTTTGTAGACTAAAATAAACATCTGGGAAAGCAGCATGCAGGTTTCTGGTATCTTTCTTCTTTTTTTATAGGTTTTGAGGCACAACACTTTTATTAGTAAGTTATTTGGGAAATATAAGACTTTCAGAGCCAAAAGGAAATTTACAGAACATCCAGTCCACCTCTCTCCTACAACATTCTCATAAAGGGTATGTGTGGGCATCTTCGACACTGCACACCAGCCACTGTGTGTGACTCTGTAGCATCTAGTTGAGAACTTCCAGCTGCAGTGTTTTCACAGCTTTTAGAAACCTGATCTCCCTCATGAAGCAACCCAAAGGACCATTTGCAGCTCTTAGAATGGCCTCCTGGTTTTGAACCTAAATCTCTTTCCTTGCAACTGCTACTAGAACTGCTAGTTCTAGGCCTTCCTTCGGGAGCCATTCCTTTCAAGAATGATCCTTGAAAGTCCACATCCTCTTTTCTTAGCTGCACAAGCCGAGGGTCTTTTCAACTCTTCCTGGCTAGCAGGAGGGTGGTTTCTAGACACTTCCTCAGTTTAACCAGAACTTCCTGCAGTTGGGCAACATCCCCCTTAAAGTGCAAATCAGAAATTAACCTAATACCTATTACCGCAAAGGCAATGCTGAAAAGTCTGTGCAAAGTGTTAAGTGCCTCTCTTTTGAGAAAAATACAATGAATTTTACAGTCTATTCTCCTTCAGTGCTCTTCTTTGTTCTCTGGCTTATCCTTCCACTGTTATCAAAAACATTTTCTCAATGTGTTCAGCACATCTTTGCAATACCAGCTTTATTTCATTACAACTTAGATGATTAAGTGATGAAAAGAACAGTCAATAGGAAATCACTGATTTTCCATTTTATTCTTGGAGCTACTCTTCGAAAGAAAATGAGATTTAAGCTGGACAGAGCTAAGTTTTCATCTCAACTCCAATGCTTACTTCCCAAGCTCCTTGAACTCGGTGCTCTCTTGACACCATTTCCTCCTTCACAGAGGAGTTGTGACAACAGAAAGGGACTTTAAAATGCCAACATGGTGTCTACAACTGAATAAAGTCCTTCTTAGTAAGTGTTTACTTTTTTCCCCTTGCTAGTTTTACCCTGAAAAACAATGACAAAATCCACTTAGCTTCAGCAATATCTGATCATTTCAGGGGACAAGTGACCTATTGAACTACATCATCAGTTATAAAATGGCCCACATACCTTGCTCCTTTTCATTGTGTATGGAAACCAAATTTCCGCCAAACCCTATGCAAGCTTTTCGTGCATCTTGCCAATTTTTTTTTTCTTCTTCAACAAATCCAAAGATCTTGAAACACTGGAAGAGAAGGTAAAAACAAACAAAAACTACAGCAATTATCTAAAGACAATAATGTTTGCACTAAATAAATCAAATCCAAATAAATCAAAATGAGGAGTACAACTAAGGATAAATTTTCTCACAACCAAATAAAGTTTATTTTAAAAATTAAGTTAGTTTAGTGACCCACAATCTTTCTACAAATTTGTATTCTCCCTTGAGATAAAGGGTACATCTACTGGATAATATCTCAATTATGCTCTCAATTTCCATTGAGGCGGTACCATGGGAATCTTTACTCATTGGTGCCAAAAGTTTCCTAAAGTGATGAAGTAGGGAAAGGCTCACATCGGGTGGACAGATTCACATTCCACTCTCCAGATCGGTCTATGCCAAGACTGTACCTAATTTTTCTAGTACCTTGTTATTGTAAAAATTCCAACCTTCCTTACAACCACGTGGGCCTGGAGGCGCGGTAGGCATAACTGTGGCATTGATGCTGCTGTTATGCCGCTGGCAAATGAAGGCATTTGGATAACCACAGTTAATGTCATTCCAAAACCCTGGCAAAGAACAAAATAGTTATATTAGATATACATATTTATGTTTAAAAATATTTACTCTTCTTAAAAAAAATTATAAAGATTCCCAAAAGTGAATTCAAATATAATCAGACTATTTTTTACACAAATGACTAGAAGAATTCATGGAAAATCTTTTTGCTTTTTCTCTTAAACTAGTCACAGTTCAACTTTATATAGAGAATCCTATGAACCAAGCATGTACCTGCTATTGAAGATGTATTAGCTAGGTAATTTATGATAGCTAAATTAATAATATATTAATATCTAAGCTTTATATATACCAAACATACTTTGTGTTTTAGAATATTTCTTAATGACAGAAAATTCTGTCATTATGCCTATTTTACAGAATAACAGAAGCTACAGAGATAGAGAACAGTGATAGATAAACAAATCCTGGATATTCTCCTCAAGTCAGAACCTGAAAATATGCTTCATCATTTGGGAGGAAATGAGAGGACAAACTATGTCATTTATTAGTGTAGATGTTAAGCAACCATTCTTACAAATTCAACATTTGTGCTGCAAATATCAATTCCCCTTTATTCTCTCTCCTTTTCTTGCCTGACCTAAGCATACAACTTGCTACTTGTATCCTAAGGATGTAAAAAATGACACATCACACCACCAAGCAGATTCCAGAAGATTTGTGTATTGTTTACCTGAATTTGCATACATAGTTACACAGTTTTCATCCTCATTTGCAAAATTTGGTTCACCTGTGGCCCAGGACACATAATCTACTTTGCTTCCATCCATCCAACTGGAAAAGAAAATTCAGGCATTTTGCAGCAATTTAATGATTAGAATAACTGGCTGCAGCCTAGTGTTGGGAAAGGCTAGTCAATCAAGAGGGAAGAAGCACAGGATGCTAAGTGGCCAGATTGGGGAGATCTAGAGAGACTGGCAGGAAAGCCGCCAGAGTGGTGCCTACTAGGGCCCTCTACAGCAATTTGATGCCCTGGCTAATCTGCTTTCTTTTCTCTCCTGGAACAAACCACCTTTAGACAAAGTGGATGAAAAATGAAGATCCCAATTACTCTGGCTGTGGGCCAGAAGCAAAAATCTTCTCACAGCATTCCTTGGACATGATTTCCACAAAACAAAAACACCCATGGAGAGGCAAAGGATATAGAATTTCTCATTAGGCCATTCTCTGATTCTGATGTTTACTCTGGTTTCTAGTAAGCTGGCTGGGCCATGCCTATTTTTGTAAATTATAGAAATTCAGAGACTGTGAGAGCTGGAAGGAGACCAAGGGATCATCAAATTCGACTCTCTTGTTTTAGAGATGGTAAAACTTCTTACTTAAAGGAATATCAATCATTTCTGTTCTTTAAAAATGACAAGCTTGAGTTGAGGTCTCCATCGTTCAAAGATGGAGCTTATGAGGCTAAGACGTCTGCACATGAGCCAAAAGGCCACACTTGCTCTTCAAACCCAGGAGAATATGTGGCTCAATGAATAAGGAAAGAAATCCCCAGAAGGTACCAGTTTCCTCCCTCACACACAGCTTTCCTTGGTCCCTGTAGCAAATGGAAAATAGAACAAGCCTTTTATTGAAAGCAAAGTACTTCATACAGATGAACGAGTACTTCACAATAGTGCTGCTCAACAGTGGTGGGGTGCCCCAGTAAAGGGTTTTTGGGTTCTGGGCATCAACATTAACATAGATGGGAACTCATTTTCAAAATAAATTCAGTATTTATAACTGTCTTCTGAGTAGATGACCTACTGATGACTTTATATTATAAAGCAAAGACAGGTAATGATTTGAAAGATTAAATCCAATTTTGAGTTGAGAATCATAATGTCAAAATATTAATAGTATTACTTTTAAATTCTTTGAGAACACTGTAAAATTTTTTAAAATACATTTAGTAAAACAAAATAACTCAAAGGCATCTACAAGATCACTATCCTAAGCAAAACTGTCATAGCTTGATTTACTTACGCAAACTTTTTATCCAAGCTGACCAATAAACCAATAAAATATGCTGTCTGTGCGTCATTCCTGTTTACCTAAAATGTGGAAATTTACATGTAATTTAATTTACAATCATATAGTAAGCAAGTTCTTAAATAATACCTGCATATTAACTAGGTAATTTATTTGGAACATTTATAAAAAGAAATATGTGTAGAAATGTTGTTATATATTCTAAGTGATATTTTTATGGAAATAAAAGGAAAATATGCACATAATTTAACAACCTGCATTTATAAAGCAGATACCTTAAGTCGTTCCCTGTGCTTCCAAATATCTATAGTAGTTAGGTTGCTGAAGATGTTATTGAAAACAAAGGTAGCCAATTGGGATTACACATCAAAGGAAAGACTTCATACACACACACACAAGCGTACTTCAAAAAATTGTGAAAATGGAATTAAAAAATGCAATGTAATGTAAAAAATACAATTTAATGTAAAAATATAATTTAATGTAAAAAATTTTTGAAATCTATGCAAATGAAAGGGTCTCAAAAAGTGTGTGGAAAATGGATATGAGATTAGGAAGGATTTCAAAATTGTTTTTTCACCAAAGTAAAATTATCTTCTAATTCCATTTTCCCTGAACTTTTTGAGGTGTCTTCACGAATGTGTAAATATATATACTAAAATATAATAAACACATATATTTGTGCAACACTAGAAAATACCCTGAGAATTTAAGAGCAAGGAATATCCACAAAGATGTTGGTAAGTCGACATTCTGGTACCTTTGTAATCAAACAGATGCTCGTTCTATTAAGCACTGATCCATTTCCTTTTGGCTGCCTTCCCTCTTACCTCCTCTCCAGTAAACAATGAGGATACCATGACTATTTTTAATCAGAAATACATTGAGCCACAAACTCAGAAAAAATACTCTATACCTACAGTGATAGTTGATCATTTGAGTACAACCAAGAAAGGCTTATGTGAGTGATCGAGCTGTACTATTGGCTAGTGAACAATTTGGCCCAACTAAGATTTTTAAATGAAAACCAAGCCATGTGACACAGAAAAGGCTCAGGACTGATTTCTAACAACCTGTTAAGAATGACAATCTTTGAAAATAAAATTAGTGTTCTGCAAGCCCTTAAGCATGGCTCCTCAGAAAGTGCAGACTAAAATCTGTTTGGGGTTTTTCAGTTCTGCACTGAATATTCAAACAACAAAGCCTACATTCTGCCATGACCTCCCTCTCCCCAGCATTCACATTAATATCCTGACCTCAGGAGGTTCAAATTCAGCACACATTTTGAAACTGCATCATGAGATATCAGTTACAGACACTTTTTTTAGCACGTCACTATTCCATTCTTAAAAACCAATCACATTCTTACATATTTCCAAAGAAACTTCTTTTCACTTTCACTTTTAATAGAAACAAGATCACCAAAATTCCTCTTGCAAAATGCTCGTGCATTGTCCATGGTTTCCTTCTCTTTGCTAAAATAATACTGATAATCTTTGTAAATGACCCAGCCATCTTCAGTGACTGGTGGATCTGAAAATTAAGAGAAAGGGGGCAAAGTTTACTTAGACAAATTTAGGAATGCAGTATGTATGGTACACAAAAGTGAAAAGTACTAACCAGCTGTAGCAGAGATACCTGCCACCCCGAGAGCCCAGAAGACAGAATGTCTATGTCAAATACAGACTGAATTGTGTGAGGCCACACACTCACTCTCCACCCACCATGTCAAAGTAGCCGCATTACTTTCCTAAGTTCCATAAGTCTTTATTGGGTTAAAGAACTCCCAGCGCTACATTCATCAGTAGAAAAGCACAGCTGGAAGGACTTACACACATGCACCCAGGATGTTCTAGCTCCAAGTGGGCATTATAAGAAATCAGATTTCCCAGTATAAGAAGGAACTTTCAACAGATGGACATGGGTCCTTCAGTATAGGCTCAGAGCAATTCACACACCAAGTAGGTTCCTAAGCCCTCTTCCAAACCATAGGATTCTAAGGTTCTGTGCTGGAGGAGACTGAACAGGGCTCCCTAAACACAGCCAGGTTCTAATCTGTGGGATCCATGAATGTCACCTTATAATGAAAAGGAGACTTGTGAGTGCAATTAAGGATTTTGAGAGAACAAAGTTATCTAAGTGTGTAATAACACATGTACATGGTTAGAGGGATTCTTAACTGTGTGAAAAGAAGCAATGTGAAGCAATATGCTCCATTGCTAGTTTTGAGGATGGAGGCAGGGGATATGAAGCACAAAATGCAAGGAATGTAGCTCTAGACACTGATAAAAGCAAGGCAATGCATTCTCTCCCAGAGCCTCTAGGGGAACGTGGTCCTGCTGCCCTCCAGATTGGGGTCCAGTGAAACTGATTTCAGACTTCTGACTTCCATAACTGCAAAAGCATAAATGCATGTTGCTTCAAGTCACTGAGTTTGTTACGGCAACCACCTGCCATTAGCCATGGGCTATAAAAGAAGAAACTTGGGCCCTTACGTTTGATTCATGAACCCTTGAGAAACTGTACTATGAGCATATGAGATTCTCCCTGCAGGAGAAGATCTAACATTTCATGGGAGTCTCAGAGATATTCAGAACTTCTGCTCACTACCTTCCTAGAATAAGTCATTTTTGAGAAGGGAAAACAAAATAAAACAGAATTCCAAAGCAGATATCAGAAAATGAGCAGACACCTACTGTCTTGAGGAGCTGGTGTTGGCTCAGGTTTTAGTGTTTGTCCTGTAAAACAAGAGGAAATTAGGTAAACATGTGCTTGAAATTCGGCTATCGTAGGTCTTTCTATTGTCACTGTTTTCATGGGCCAGCATTGCTAACAACTTAATTGTTCTTTCTCTTTATCCCTCTCTTCCACTCTCCAATCCATTCATACTATTGTGGAGTGGAGAATGAGGGAAAAGAAAATTAGGAATTTACAGTTAAACAAATGAGGTACAACGATGGCCACCAGAGATGGAAGATGATTTTCAGGCACAAGAAATGTCACATGAAGGGGGGAATAAACAAACACGAATTTTAGAATCAGGAAGCCTAGATTCAAATCTCAAGCAGGGTTTAAATGGTTTAGCTTCAATTTTGTCAACTACCAAATAGGTAGGGTAAAATATGTGAGTTATTGGTATTTAGAAGGTGCTCAAGAGAAGTTACTTCTCTGGTTAGACACCTTTGAAATCACTTATAATGTCATATTTGAAACTGTTTGATGTATACTATTTACAAAATATGAAGAGTGGGCATTTGGCCTGAGGGTTACAATGCTGGTTAAGACACCTGCATCCCATATTAGAGTACCTAGGTTCAATGCCCAACTCTGCTCCTGATTCCAGGCTCCTGCTGGTACAGACCCTGAGTGGCAGCAGAGATGGCTCAAGTAGTTGGATGACTACTACCAGGGTGGGAAACTTGGATTGAGTTCCCAGCTCCTGATATCAGTCTGGCCCAGTCCCAGCCATTTGAGGGAGTGAACTAGTGAACAAAAGCTTGCTCATCCTCTCTCATTCTGTGTGTGTGTGTGTGTGTGTGAGACTCTCAACAAAATAAAAACGCTTTAAAATGTTAAAGGATTTATTTTCTTCCAATAATCTTATTTTAATTAAATGTATGTTTATTAAAATCTAACCAAAATATTCTTCTTTCCAAGTAGGTAATATTTGGATTTGGCTGGAATCTGAGATGAGGACTCAGGTTACCTGGCTTTTAAGTTAACTTATTTAACTTCTGTAGGAGTGGAGAGACAAATAATACAAAATGAATACCACTCATGTCTGGTCACTAGACTTAAAAAAAAAAAGATCTTGCTACCACGGATTCCTGTGTTCTGGAAACTTGGAGAGCACTATTCTAAGCAGAAGGAGTAAGGAAAATGAGCAGCCAGGCAGCAGGGGAGCAGTATGGTGTCCCTAACAGTAGAGTTGAAATAGTTGCCAAGAGTCCCCAACAGCAGAGGGCAACATGGCTCCATTCATCTGCTTACAATGGGGCAATGTGTGTTTTGGTTCAGGTTCAGTTTGTTACTTGATTTATCTTAACGTAATAACCTGGATTCTCTTACCTCAAAGCCTGAGTTGGACAGTGAAACTTTCTGAGTCATAGACAATAAATAGTAGCTTGCATGTCTTTTGACCATCAATAACATGATGAGTCTAACAGCATCAGGGGTCTCCAAATGGTACTTGTTCATTCTGCTGAACATGCCCTTGATTAATCAACACTTAAAACACCCAGACTTGGGGAAACTTTCACCTATTTGATGACTAATGTGGATGATCAGAAAGTGAAAATTCCAAAAAAAAAATTTGCATTTTCATTACTCTGCTTAAGTGTAGGACACCCACTCACTCCTGCCACTACAGAACATGGGCCAGAATCAGAGCAAGTTCGTGGGAACTATTTGGAGGACGTGACTCTTGTCCAGGATTCCCGGGTGGCCTTTTGATCTTCTGTTCCTTTGGAACATTTATCTCTGCTCAGCGACTTCATTCTTATCCTGTGAAATGATGGCCCCTGACAGTTCCTTTATTTTGTTATGTTGTTTGTCTGGTTGTACTAGTGAAGGGAAGATATTGGGACGTCAAGAGGTTATTTCTCCAAGCCGAAGGGAAGCGGAGTGTAGGTGATCATACCTTTCTGGATCTGGCAAATCCAGTTGTTAAGGTGTTCACAGTTGATATCATTCCAGGACATGCCAGGGTCAGCTTTTAGCTCACCACAAAATTCAACATTTTGATAATTATTTGGTTCTCCATAAGCCCAGTTTTCATATGAAACCTACATTAGGAATATTACATTACAACCATTAGCTGTTTATGTCTGCCCAATGCCAATTAGCTCTACAAACAGAAGAAGAGAGACAAGCTTGCATTTTTTGAATCCATTTACTTTTTGCCACAATAGCTTTGCTTTGAAAGCAGAGTTTGCTAACACAGGTAGAAAAGAAATAGCTTTTATTACACGGAAACTTTTGAAGTTGACAGGATCGCACATTGATTATTATTTTACTCTTATTAAATAGAAGGGTTCCAAGGACCACAAAAATGGGATTTTTATATAGGAAACTTTGGCAAAAAAGCTCCCTTTCTCAGTATTGGGAATTCCTAAATTTACAACTCATTCTTAAGGGATAGTATTTCAGTGTGTTGATGGAAATTTCTCTTTATTAGATGGGCAGGATAAAGATACTCTATTAATTCTCCTTACAAAAGGAAAAGGCCTATAAAATGTTGCCAATAAGTACATCAAATTTTACCAAAATGGAACAGTGGAAACAAATGGGGGCCCTGGATTTGGATTCTCCATGGAGTTTTTAATGTGGAAACAGAGTCCATGAGTTTTTAAACTAAGCATTATGATCTGTTTTCCAGAAATACACATATAAAATCCAAATAACAATGTAGCAATGTAGCCATCAAATAAACCATCTCACTCAAGCCCCTGGAAAAGATGCTGGTAAATATAAGAGGTGGAACTGAAATTACACAAAATCACATCCTGTGTTGCCTAGAGCTGCTGGATACTACCAGCAAGTACCATAACTGCTCACTTCTATCCTGAGAATGGAGAAAGCTGGCAAAATCTAGTGGTTATTATTGGGAACATCAAAAGTTGTTTTCAGTTCCATTGATCTGAAAAAGAGGCTACAAAACATTGAGTTTTTAAGAAGTTTAACCTCTTGCCCACCAATTATGTCAACGATGTGTAAGCCTTGATGACCAGGGGAACTAAACCAAGGCTGGGCAGGATAGTGATCCTGAAATAATGCTTATTTGATACAGAAAAGTACCTCTAGCTTTCAAAATATCTATCTTATCTAACTAAACAAAAGATAACCCAAAATTAAATACATGAGACAGGAAGAAAATGCTGTACTGAATGGAATTACTCACAGGAGAGCCGTCGCTCCAAGTAAAGCCCTCCGAAGGACTTCCATATGTCAGCCCCAACCAGAACAGTTCATGGTAGCTCCCGCCAGCCCTGCAACACCCAGGACACAAACAAAGCAATGCTATTGCATGGCATAAGCTCAGTAAGCTAAAAGGACTAACCAGATATGAAATTATGAAAGTTACCTCTAAAACATACGTTAGTTACACACAAGTGCAATAGATATACATTTTGTTACAATTCATAAATATCATGAAAACAGGCCATTGTTTTTGAATAAATAATTTGAAAATATTGAAAGATACGCATTCACTTAGCAAATATATATTGAGTATCACACACTTATATAGAAATTCATCTCAGGATTTCTTCCTATAAAATGAAAGGATTTGGAAGTGAAAATAGACCAAGAAAGGCTCATGGATTTAGGATATAATATAGGTGTTCAAAATAACATCTTGAGCCAACAATTTCATAAATACAAGAATTTCCTCACCATCATTAGCACCAAATAGGTAAGAGAAATGAATGGGACAGAGAAAAGATACTTACGTTATTAATCGCCATATTATCTGTTGTTCCTCTTTATTATTGATACTAGCCAACTCTCCGCCCACAGCTCGACAGAAATCTCGAGATTCAAACCATGTTTTCTTCTCATGTTTTCCCTTCGCAAACAGCTAAAGGTGATATGGTTTCAGAAATTATTTTACACTTCATAGATTCAAATCAAAAGAAAGAATTATTTACTTTTTATGAGATTTCATTTATAGAAAAGCAAGGTATTGGGGCCAACTCCACGGCGCAGTAGGTTAATCCTCTGCCTGTGGTGTCAGCATCCCATATGGGTGCCGGTTCTAGTCCCGGCTGCCCTCTTCCAATCCAGCTCTCTGCTATGGCCTGGAAAAACAGTGGAGGATGGCCCAAGTGTTTGGGCCCCTGCACCCACCCGCATGGGAGACCTGGAAGAAGCACCTGGCTCCTGGCTTCTGATAGGTGCAGCTCTGGCCATTGTGGCCATATAGCAAGTGAACCAACGGAAGGAAGACCTTTCTCTCTATCTCTCTCTCTCTCACTGTCTGTAACTCTACCTCTCAAATAAATAAATAAAAAATCTTTAAAAAAGTAAAAAAGGAAAGCAAGGTATTGTAATGGCCAAAACCATAGTCTTTTCTTAATTTAAAATCAATTTATGAGAGATTATTTGGGTCACAAAACTTGGGAGATGATTTTCTTAAGGAAACCTCAGAAAACAAAACTATTTTATAGAACAGGAAAATCACATTAAAATCTTACATTTTGGCATATGGGTTAGGTACACAGCTCATTGTGAAAGGAAGGATTAATCTAGTCAAGCTTGAATAGTGCTACTGAGATATAAAAGCGTAGAAAGTAAACAATAAGAAAATAGCCTGCCTAAAATCATGTCATAGTTTGTTATCCTATTTATCATAAACAATGAATAACCTGGCAATCCTTCAACACCAGTTAGTAGTATCTTTCAAATCTGCCTTGTCTCTTTTCCTTGTGATTGTACATCTTAACAACTAATGGAGCACATGCAAAAATAAACACTCATCTGGCAGAGGTGGGTTAAGCTAAGGAAATTTAACAGGTTATAAAATACAAGGACTATGTCATATTGTCCAGAGCACTGCAAATAGGATGGTGAAATGCAATCCATAATGACAGGCTGGGATGCATTTAAAGGTGTAAAAACACCTCTCCCTGGTTAGAATGGCTTACATACAGAAATCAACTAACAGCAGATGCTGGTGAGGATGTGGGGGAAAAGGCACACTAATCCACTGTTGATGGGAATGCAAAATGGTAAAGCCACTATGGAAGTCAGTCTGGAGATTCCTAGAAACCTGAATATAGCCATCCCACTCCTTGGCATTTACCCAAAGGAAATTAAATTGGCAAATAAAAGAGCTGTCTGCACCTCAGTGTTTATTACAGCTCAATTCACAATAGCTAAGACATGGAATCAACCTAACTGCCCATCAACAGAAGACTGGATAAAGAAATTATGGGATATGTACTCTGTAGAATACTATACAGCAGTAAAAAAAAAAAAGAAAAAAAGAAAGCCGATCATTTGCAACAAAATGGAGGAATCTGGAAAATATCATGCTGAGTGAAATAAGCCAGTCCCAAAGGGACAAATTTCATATGTTCTCCCTGATCTGTGACAACTAACTGAGCACCTAAAAGGAAACCTGTAGAAGTGAAATGGGCACTATGAGAAACAATGACTTGATCAGCCCTTGTCCTGACTGTTGAGGAACAACTTACTATTTTATTCCTTTTAGTATTTTTTTGTTCTACTTAATACCATTGGTTGAACTCTTTATCACACAATTATACTTAGATGTTTAAATTTAATTGAAAAGAGATCCCTGTTAAATATAAGAGTGAGAATAAGAGAGGGAGGAGATGTACAGTTCAGCACATGTGCACTCAAACTTACCCCTAACGGTAGAGCTAGAAACGTGCCAGGGGATTCCAATTCAATCCCATCAAGGTGGCATGTACCAATGCCATCTCACTAGACAAAGTGATCAGTTTAAGTTCATAATTGATCATAATGATAGGATTAAGGGTCAAAAGGATCACATAAAGAAAACTAGTGTCTGCTAATACTAACTGATAGAATTACAAAGGAGAAAACGATCCAACGTGGAAAGTGGGATACACAGCAGACTCATAGAATGGCAGATGTCCTAAACAGCACTCTGGCCTCAGAATCAGCCCTTAAGGCATTCAGATCTGGCTGAAGAGCCCATGAGAGTTTCTCAGGCATGGAAAGCCAAGACACTGTGGCAATGAAAATGACCTAAATGAAAGATCTCTGTGAGTGTGATCCTAGCGGAAAGAACAGGCTATCAAAGAAGGTATTTTTCTCTGAAGGGAGGAGAGAACTTCCACTTTGATTATGTCCTTGTCTAAATAAGATCAGAGTTTGTGAACTCAAGAGGCTTCCATAACCTTGGCAGCTCATGACAAGAGCCTCGGGTGATTACTGACTTCATAAATCAGAATGTCAATTGTTAAATCAACAACAGGAGTCACTGTGCGCTTACTCCCCATGTAGGATCTCTGTCCTTAATGTGTTGTACTATGCGAATTAATAGTAAAAGTACTACTCAAACAGTATTCTATACTTTATGTGTCTGTGTAGGTGCAGTCTGTTGAAATCTTGACTTAGTATATACTAAGTTGATCTTCTGTATATAAAGATAATTGAAAATGAATCAATGTGAATGGGATGGGAGAAGGAATGGGAGATGGGATGGTTGTGGGTAGGAGGAAGGTTATAGGGGGAAAAGCCACTATAATTCAAAAGTTGTACTTTGGGGCCAGCGCCATGGCTCACTTGGCTAATCCTGCACCTGCGGCGCCGGCACCCCAGGTTCTAGTCCCAGTTGGGGCACCGAATTCTGTCCCAGTTGCTCCTCTTCCAGTCCAGCTCTCTACTGTGGCCTGGGAAGGCAGTGGAGGATGGCCCAAGTGCTTGGGCCCTGCACCTGCATGGGAGACCAGGTGGAAACACCTGGCTCCTGGCTTCGGATTGGTGCAGCATGCTGGCCATTGCAGCCATTTAGGGGGGTGAACCAATGGAAAGGAAGACCTTTCTCTCTGTCTCTGTCTCTCTCTCTCTCACTGTCTAAATCTGCCTGTCAAAAAAAAAAAGTTGTACTTTGGAAATTTATATTTATTAAATAAAAGTTGAAAAAGATAAAAATAAAAACACCATAGGAGTTAACTGTAGCTACTAACAATTTTCATTCATTGATGCTCATAAGCCTAAACTCAGGGGGAAGGGACAAAGAGCCTTTGATTGCCCAAGCTGTTAGAAAGCAACTCAAGACAACTTTCACTCAAGACCCAGCTTGACTTGAGCTATCTGGACAAAGATGTCTGGAGCCAGTTTCCATATCAATATCTCCCAAGACTCCTGTGAGCAATTCAACGTGCTATACTCAACTTGCTAAACTGTGCTATCATATTTTATTTTCTTAAATATGTTTCCTAAAAGTTGAACTTTATTCATAATTCCCACATCTCAATGTTTGCAAAGATGATCTACACATTTCCAAATAAACCCTACCCCAAGTACCTCTAAAACCACCTAATTTCTAATGCAGCGCTTATTTTGATCTGTTGGGCATTGTCTCCACTGGAACCCCTCACTCACTCCCGAGCTCTGATTCTGCTGCTTTATCCAAAAAACCTGCGACAAATCTCCATAGCCTGCCACCCTCAAGTGATGTGTTGTACAGAGGATGAATCTGACTCTTGTGTTATAAAATGAAAGGTTCCAGAGATAACAAAAACATAGCTGATTTGCTATGTGTTACCTCAAAAATAATCCATTTACAATATCCTCCTCTCTCCTGGCCCAGTATGTCTCCTTCTTTATAAATTATGCTGTTAGGCCTGACTGCCGGTCCACACTGAATAGCCCATCAGCCTCTATTGCTACTAGTGGGGCTCACTAACTTAACTGGTCAACCTCATCTGGGAATGCCTTCATCTCCCATCATTATAGTCATCGGGGGTTAGCACCTAACCCTGTATTATTGTAAATGGGCTATCAGTTACGATAGCTAAGAGCTTAGGCTTCAAGAGCAGGGCAAAAATGAGGAGCAGCAGGAGAGTAGGAGGTATATATGCTTTCATCAAAATAGAAAGAATGGTGAGCTCAGCCCAGGCCTAGAAAGCCCAGGGAAAAGGAAGAAGCACATGGTAAAGCAGTTGACTCCTCTGAGTTGTGTTTGTTGGTTGAAATATAACTTGTCATCATCATCCCCCAGGGAGATCTTCAAAAACAATTAATTCCCAGCCTTTCTCCAGATCAATAGAATCAGAAAGGAATTTCTACAGGAGGAATATGGGCAGCATGTTTGTTTTTTTGCTTCTTTGTGTTTTATTACTTAGGTGGTTCTTTAGGCTAATATATATTCCAAATTCTTTATGAGCTTAGTCATGGAGACTTACCTTGAAACACAAGCTTGTTTTACTGCTGGTGCCCCAGTCCTCTGGACATTTGGGTTCAGGAGTTGTGGTGGGCTCTGGTGGACGGGTTACTCCTTCTGCCCAGTGCTTGCACACAAACTTTGCCTTTTCATCACACTTCAGAATATCCCATAAGCCCCCTGCAATCCCAGTTCTCATGGCAACACATCCTGCCTTTCTTCCTGCATTAAACATACACAGTGGAATTCACTCAGCAGGTGCTTGCTGAAGGTTTACTATGCCCACAAAAGACAGTTCCAAATGCAATGCCAGAATGTGTGGTCAGGCAGACATTTGGCCCAGCGTGATTGGTTAGGAAACCTGTGTTTCACACCAGAGTACCTGAAATCTATTCCCACCTCAGGCCCCTGACTCCAGCTTCCTGCTAATGTAGACTCGAGAGGCAGCAGTAGTGGCTCAAATAATTAGGCTCCTGCCACCCAAGTGGGAGACCTGCACTGAGTTCATTGCCCCCTGCTTCTGCCCCAGCGTAGTCCAGGCTGATACAAGCATTTGGGGAGCGAACCAGTAGATAGGATCTCCCTGTCTCTGTCTGTGTCTCTCTGAGAGTCTCTACCTCTCACTTCAGTAAGTAATTTTTCAAAAATCTGCATAAAAGATTCCAGTTTGCATGTTGTCATGCTGAATAATAGCACATGGTAGTGAGGCTAGGGCATAAAGAAAGCAAACAATCAGGGTCTATTTCAGAAGCTACTTGTAACCTCTTAGGAAGGCAAATCAAAATTTATGGGAATGCAGAGTGGTCCAAGTGCAAATAAATCAGATTTGGGAACTGCACAGCTAAGTCTGAATCCAAGCTCAGAAGCTTGGTAGGGGCTGGTGCTGTGACACAGCGAGTAAAGCTGCTGCCTGCAGTGCCAGCATCCCATATGGGCTCCAGTTTGGGTCCCGGCTGCTCCACTTCTTATCCAGCTCCCTGCTATGGCCTGGGAAAGCAGTAGAAGATGGCGCAGATCCTTCGGCCCTTGCACCCGCATGGGAGTCCTGGAAGAAGCTCCTGGCTCCTGGCTTCGGATCAGTGCTGCTCCGGCCATTGTGGCCAACTGGAGAGTGAACCAGCAGATGGAAGACCTCCCCTCCAGCCTCTCCTTGTCTCTCCATGTAACTCTGACTTTTAAATAAATAAATAAATAAATCTTAGAAAAAAAAAGCTTGCTAGTCACACACAGTTTCTGAGTCCCAGTTTTTATCTCTTTTAAATGAAGATATTTAACCAATTACCTTATAGTGTTCTTATAAAGATAAATTAAAACACAAGACATATAGAGTACCACACATGGTAGGTAGCACATACATGGAATCAACGTGTTCCATATAAGCACTGTCATTTACTTCGCCATGGAGGTATACTAATAATTCTATTCATATTGTATGGAAACATCTTATATCAATTTAACGAAATTTTAAGTTTTCAGAAACAAGTTAGTCATTTGGGACATTGATGAACATTTAGAATTTCACAAATATTTTTTCAAATAGAGCAGGACCAGATAATCTAGCAATTTTCTCTTCCTGTTTTAGAATACTGTAAACTCATTGAGGAATTTAATTTTTTTTAAAAAAAAGGAAACAAAATGAAAAGGAATGAAATACAAAATCTCTCATCAAAAGCACAATTAATTCACGTGATCTATCTGGAAAGCTACACAGAAAAATAATAGACCTTGTCCACTGGACTCATCAAAAATTAATGGCAAGTGTCTCAAGTGAAGTGCACGGCACATACCTGGCATATCTGAATTCCAGTGAGTGAACCGAACCTCTTCCTCAATGGTCCATTGAAAGGTGCCTTTGTTTTGTATATCTGAAAGTCCTGTCCAAAAATATTTTTCAGGCCTCAATCCAATCAAACTAGTCAGGAATGCTTGTTCATATCTTTAAAAAAAAATAAAAAAGAAAAGAAAAGTGAACATCCAACTAAGCTTTAGAAACATTTGTGCAATATTTTAAAAATTATCAACACAAGAAGTATCATAGTTCTATGTTTGAACTATGATTTAGTTGGCAATTCAAACACGAACTAGTACACTTGTATGTCACTTGAATTATACAAAATTTCCCTAAGTAAATGTGAGCTTACAAAGAGAAAAGTACCATCAGATTGGGTGAATCAAATCATTCAAATAAACTCAAGCCATGTCTCTGTAGTCCTCATTAGGCTCTCTATCCTGCTTCAAGATTTTAGAGAATTTTAAAAACACAAAGAACACTAAACATTCTTCAATACATTGTTCCAAAAAGAAATCCAGTTTTCAAATACACCAAATGTTGTTCTCAATTCTTTTTACTAATGATTTATTTTTATTAATTTGAAAGGCAGAGTTACAGAAAGAGAGAGAGACAGAGAGAGACAGAAATCTTCCATCTGCTGGTTCAATCCCCAAATGGCTAAAATGGGCAGGGCAAGAGCAGGCCACCAGCAGCTGGAAGCTTCATCCCGGTCTTCCACGTTAAGTGGAAGGAGCCCAAGCACTTGGATCATCTTCTGCAACTTTCCCAGGTAATTAGCAGGGAATTGGATCAGAAGCAGAGCAGCTAGGACTTGAACCAGCATCCCTATGGGATGCCAGTGTCATAGGCGGCAGTTTAACCCATTATGCCACAGCACAGGCCCCTGTTCCCAATTCTTGATTAAGCAAGTTGAGGGGTAGTAACATTGCCAAAACAATACAAGTAGGTAATCTGCATGGATTTTCCCCTCGATTTTGTTCTCATCTCTATTCTGAAACAGAGGAGAAAATCACAAGGCAATATAAAGAAGCAGAGATTGAATCTCGAGAAAGGCCTGAGGGCAGAATAATGAATGCAAACACTTTTGCCCCTTCTGGATTCTCATCTATGTCTTTGGCATAATCTCGTAACAGTCCAATTCAGTTGGCAAGGCTAACAAAGTTTGTCCTAAATGGCAAACATAAAACAAAGTATGCTGCAACACAGGCAATGAGCTTTCTTTGGAGCAAAAGAAAAGTGGTCCACGAAGTTTCCAGGAACAGAGAGAGGCATAGAAGACTCCAGAGAGGGCAGAAAGGGAAGATAGAGAGACCCAACCTTAACCAAACTTATGAAAAAAAGGTTTGGGGGTGGGGTGGGGACAGCACCGCCATACGCTGATTGATTTCTGAAATGCCCACAGCGGCTGAGGCTAGGCTGGGCCAAAGTCAGAACTTGTGAACTTAGCCCAGATCTCGCATGTGGGTGAACCATCACAGTTGCCTCCCAGGGACTGTATCAGCAGGAAGCTAAAGTTAGGAACCTGTGGGACAGGGGTACCTTAACTGGTGTCTTCGCTGCTAGGCTAAACATCAGCCCCCAACAAGAAGACACTTATTTGATCACAATCTGAATTAGTTTATTCCCTAAACAGAACAAACCAAAAACCCTCCAATTCAATTTAGTTTTCTTAAATATCTGGTAACCAGATATTTAAGATATTAACAGCAGAGTTAATAGGCTCCTAAGTATATATATCATAGAAAATCCATAAGGAAAAACAAATACAGTGAAATCTTGCACACAGTACTCCAAGTTTGAAGCACATCAGAACATATCTCCATGGCACTTACCTCCCTTGTCATAAGATTAAAAAACTACCTGTGTTCTGACACTTATGTGTTAGCCTTATATCAGGGTGCTACGAGATGTATTACACATGTCGTTATACATGACAGAAGGGTGCGGGTTGAAATTCAGTTCCTTTATAAAAACTATTCAACTATTATGACATCTTGGGGGCGGCACTGTGGCCTGCAGTGCCAGCATCCCATATGGGTGTCAGTTTGAGAGCCGGCTGCTCCACTTCTGATCCAACTCTCTGCTACGGCCCAAGAAGATGGCCTAAGTCCTTGGGCCCCTGCACCACATGAGAGACCAGGGAGAAGCTCCTGGCTCCTGGCTTCGGATCAGCACATCTCCAGCTGTTGTGGCCATTTGGGGCGGGAACCAGCAGATGGAAGACATCTCTCTCTGCCTCTGCTTCTCTGTAACTCTGCCTTGCAAACAGTTAAATAAATAAATCTGTTTAAAAAAATATTATGACATATTTCATTGGAAAAAAGAATGTATTTATTTATTTGACAGGCAAAGTGACAGAGAGAGTGGGACAAAGATCTTCCATCCATTGGTTTATTCGCAAAAAGCCACAACAGCCCACATCTAGTCCAGGCTGAAGCCAGGAGCCTGGAACTCCATCCAGGTCTCCTATACAGGTGGTAGGGGCCCAAGTACTTGGGCTGTCTTCTGTTTCCTTTTCCAGGTACATTAGCAGGGACAGAAATGGAGTAGCTAGGACCTAAACCAGTACTTGGAAGGGATGCTGGCTTTGTAATGGTGGCTCAATCTACTGTGCTACAATGCCAGCCCCTGATATCTTTCATTTTTTCAAAGGATTTTAAATTATCAATTGCATTCCCTACTTTTTATTAGGCCTATCATGAAAGGTCAATAAATATAATTTATGGTATTGGAATGTAATAATTTTTATCTCCATACTGCAAGAGAAGTGGATATTTTTGTTTAAGTTTCCTTTGTGTCTAATCCAAGACTTTGCCAACAATAGGTAAAGAAAAAAAAATAAAACTTAAAGATGGATGAGATCCTACACATCAGAAGTTAAATAAGACGTTCCAAGTCCAGGGGATTTTCTTGACCTATCAGTCTATTAACATAGCAAAGGAAAGAAACGAAGTGAAGAATGAAAATACTGAGAAAATTATTCAGTAAAATCTCTCTACATTCTTTATTGGTGGAGGAAATAGTAAATATAAAAAAAGGGATTTTTGAACCAATGAATTTGATTTTTCCTGCTTGAAAAATTTCAACTAATCTGATTTTATCCTCACACATTGAATACACAAGCTGATTATCATACTCTACCTCATAAATAGACATAATTTAAATAATATAAAGGAATATGTATATCATGAAAAGTTCATCAAAACATACCATAACTTTAAATATATACAGTAAGTCAGAAAAAGGTAGATCTTCAAGCTGCCTCTACTAGACTACTGGTAAACCGTCCCGAATACTGCTTTATTGTACTAAAAGTAGCAAAATATTTTACAACTTTAGCAATGAAGAGTCCAAATAAGGATAATATTTTAATGTTTCTACCTCTACAAACCATACCTCCAGATTCTACATAATCTGCTTGGAAATTTAAAGCATATTGATATCTAGGCCTTGCTGAAAACTTTTTACTATTTGACATATTTTTAAATTCAATTAAATTGGTTAAATACCTGTCTTCAACAGTTGTTAAGTAAGCTTTCTCACTTTCACAAGTTTGGTTTGCTTCTGTAAATGTAGAAAGTGTGTGTCCAATCAAATAGCAGTAAAAGCCATGTCTTTTCCAGCCCTAGTAATGTTATCAACAAAGGAAGAAATAACAAATTATCATGCATGTTTACTGGAAAATGTTATTTTAATTCTTCTATCATGAAATACAAATTGATCAACAATTGAAATGTCTAAAGAACACATATCTGAAGAATTCAAATGCAATGAAAAGCATATACATAATTAATAAAGAAAAAGGGCACATATTATTCCTCATTTGACAAATTATGATACAAAACGGGAGGATACAGTCATTCTCTCTACCTCCAGTGCATCCTCCAATAAAAAACTATTTAATGCTCACTGAGGAAATTAAGCAGCATAGCTAGGGTTTTTGCTTTAGAACAGGTAACCACAAGAAGTAATTTGGGGAATAGCAATCCTAGCTGCCTATTAAAGCCAATAATTGATGGTTAGTACTAAGCTATAATATCTGGGCATAGGAGAGAATTTATTAAACTTCAAGCAACATTCTTTGGTGTGGTTCCTGTCATATATAAAATACATAAACATGCTAGATAAAAATATAAAAATAAATGAAAAATCTATACTATGGGTAGAGAGGAAGAATGAATAACTTTCTGGTACTGTGAGGGGTCAGATGGGTTAACAGATAGTCAGGGTGGTCCTAATAGAATTTGGGGTGTAAAATACTTGCACCCTGCTTCCTTAAAAATCTCCAAATTTACCTTGAGAATAGAAGGGAGCTCTTCCTGAGCTCACAGCTTATTGTGAAAACCAGCTACCTATCCACCCTTCTGGATAGTTTTTTGTTTTATCCTGAGCAGCCAAACAGGATGGAGAATTGTAAATCGGGTCTTTTGATGGGTTTTGTCCTCACCTGGTAACTAAATGCAAATCTGATTGTCAAGTTTTTTTCCTTCGAAATTGTACCCCAGAGCTGGGATTTTCCCTCTCTTGGAAGCCCCCTTCCATGCCACTGTGGCTGGAGGTCTTTGACTCTAATAAATCTTTTTAAATCTCTCTGCTTGTCCACTTGAAATTTCTTCTTCCATGTGAGACAAAGAACTGAGATAATAATAATTTCTCCACCACTGTTTTCCTGTTACCAGTACCAAAAATAAGGGTAACACTAACATTTGTTTGGAAAGTACCTAAGCTTAGATTGCTGTTGCCCAAAGGTGTATCAGATCTAGACCAGGGTCCAAGGAGCTTGACTATTACTGTCCATTCAGAATATGATATTTGATCTTCGACTCACCGGAAGCAGGGAGCTAGAATTCAGATTCTTGTATAAAGATAATACCACTAACAGTAGCCCCTCTGTGAAAGAAGAGCTAGAAAATTCTACTCCCAGAATCAGGAAATGAAAGGGTCTTGTCATCTGCCTAGGGTTCTGGGTACCAAATTCACTTGAAAATGAATTCCAAATCACTGATGAGTAGGAGCTCCAATTTTACACTATCCAATATTGTATGAGAATCAACCGCCAAAATGATTACAACAGTACTCGGTAAATAAAGGGGGAATCTCTTAGTCACTGTAAGAAGCAGAATGCAAAACCATACAACAGAAATACCTCCGCAAACCAGGTCATGTGAGACTATGGTATCTGAGGGTAGAGACAAAGATAAAAATGGGTACTAAATCTCCAAAACGTGAGGGAAAATGTCTCATTTCAAGGAAAAGTAAAAAACTTAATAATTTTTTAAAAATTACAAAAATAAGCATGTTTGACATGGTTTAGTGGCAGAAGAAACAAAGAATAACAGAAGAGCAAAATACTATGCACAAAAAAAGGAGGATTTGAAAAAAGTAGAAGTTTTAGGAAAGAAAAATATAGTAATGAAGTAAAAAAAAATATCAGATTAAAGATAGACAGGGTTTCACAGAGAAGCAGTAAACTGGATGGCTATATCATAGATGAAAATATAAAAGGGGTTGGCCAGTGGCATGGCTCACTAGGCTAATCCTTCGCCTGTGGCACCGGCACCCCGGGGTTCTAGTCCCGGTTGGGGCGCCGGATTTTGTCCCAGTTGCTCCTCTTCTAGTCGAGCTCTCTGCTGTGGCCCAGGAGGGCAGTGGATGATGGCCTAAGTGCTTGGGCCCTGCACCCACATGGGAGACCAGGAGGAAGCACCTGGCTCCCGGCTTCGGATCAACGCAATGCGCCAGCCGTAGCAGCCACTTGGGGGGTGAACCAACGGATAAAGGAAGTCCTTTCTCTCTTTCTCTCTCACTAACTCTGCCTGTCAAATATATATATATATATATATATATATATATATATATACACACACACACACACATATATATATATATATATAAGAAGGGGTTAAAACACACTGATGGAAAATACAGACAATAGAGTATCAAGACTGAACACTGACCTAAGAGAAGTTTCAGAAGCAGTGAATAAAATTAGTGATAATTTTTAAAAATTCAAGGATAGATATATATCTTCAAAATGAAGAATCAAACAAAGTCTAAATGAAGACATACTGTAGTAAACCTGCTGAATGCCAAAGACAGCAAGATTTTAAAATCATTTAGAAAGAAATGATAGAATACCTACCTCAAAAAAATTCCATATAACAGATATTCCAGTGGCAAATATAAGAACCACAAGAAAATAAAATAATATATAAATTTCTAGCAGAAAGTAGTTTTAAAAGGCAGGTGTTTGGCCTAGCAGGAGGCCCACATTTCATACCGGAGTGCCTGGGTTCAAGTCCAGACTCCAGTTCTCACTTTGGGTTCCTGCTAATGTACACCCTGGGAGGCAGCAGGTGATGGCTCAAGCAGTTGGATCCCATGGAGCTCCTGGTTTCTGGCTTGCACCTTGCCCAGCCCTGGCCACTGTGAGGATTTGGGGCGTGAACCTGCAGATGAGAGCTCTCTCTGTCTTTCTGCCTCTGTCTCTCTCAATAAATAAGAAAAGAATTTCTTGAAACCAGACCATAGTTAATCTACAATTCTTTTTTAAAAGATTTTATTTGAAAGGCAGAATGACAGAGAAAGGGGGAGAGTCAGAGAGAAAAACAGATTTTCTTTTTTTCCCCTCCATTCACTGGTTTACTCCCCAGATGACCCCGAGAGCCACAGCTGGGCCAGTCTAAAGCCATGAAGCCAGGAACCCCATTGTCTCCTACAGGGGGGTAGGGGCCCAACTCCTTGGGCTGTCTTCTGCTGCCTTCCCAGGCACATTAGCAGAGAGCTGGGTCATAAGTGGACCAGCAAGGACTTGGAGGCAGAGGTTTTATCTGCTGTGCACAATGCTGACTCCAGAGCAGGTGTCTTTAAACTGGCCAGATTATTTAATCTCTCTGAATTTCAGTTTCCTCTTCTAATTAGGATGCTAATATTTCTCCTTTCAGTTCATTAAGACCCAATAGTAGCTGTACCTGTACTTGCCATTATTTTCCTGTTTTTATTATTTCCTAATAGTTAAATTAAATTAATATTTATCAGAGATTGTAGATATGCACTCACCAATAGGTAAAAATAAAATGTAAAATTTGGATTGATCCTGTGAAATTAATAAAAATTTTAAGATGTTTTTGATTGTTCTATAAAATTAAAAATAACATACATATATGCATATGATTAAGCAAAGGATGGGTGACTATAAAGAAACAAAGTACCTGGTTAGGGGCAAGGGACCTGGGTTCCAGCCATGCCTCTGTTGACTCTCAGAAAAATTCTTTGGGATAAAGTTTCCAGAATGTTAAATTTAGGAAAGGAATTTTGAGCATCACTAAGAGCCTTCCTATCTCTAATAATCCATGATTTTCTGTTATCTGCTCTATTTTTCTTTGTGGTTTGTTCATATGGTACAAGTTATGTTGCACAAATTCTCAGCCCTCTGGTGTTATAAGATTATGTGACCATGACATAACACTCTTGGAAAGAGAATTAGTTTCTACTTCATGTTTCATCCAAGAGAAGTGAGAAAGGACAAAAGAGGAAATGCAATTAAACAGGAAAATAACCATAAACCCTGTATTTTATAGTTTCTTTATGCTTTATAAAATTACTTTATAAAGGCAATTCACTTTATATGCCGAGAACCATTAGACCTGAAGGGAGGGACTACTGTCACACAGGTGAGGTTGAACACAACAGTTTATGCAATTTTCTTTAGTTTCTGAGTTACTGCTGATACCAGTTGGGGTCTCGATCTCCTGCCTCCCATTCCAGTGATCTACTGAGAATACTCACCACGAGAAGGTCCTCAGAAATAATGCAAAGGAGAAAAAATGCTTAAGGATAATTTGCTATTAGCAATTTGAGATTCTCTACTAGAAATACTCTAGACAACTCATTGTATCGTAGACTACAGGTACCTGGATGGCACTTCCTCCAAACTCAGCCTTCACCTCATGACCCTCACTGGGATCCACTGGATGTATCATTTTATTACCTGTCTTCTCTCTCTTCCAAGTCCATGACATTCGAAAAGGAGCTGCCAACCATGTTTGCCCCTTTATTAACTATATAGAGAACTCCCAAAACTTAAGTGAGAACAGTGATACCAAGCACGTACAATAACTGAACATTTTAGACAGTTAAAACATTTAACTGTGATGATAACAAAGCGTTTCACATGCAAAAATAAAGCCAACTATATCAAACGTTGCAGACCTGAACTCATTGCACACATTCTGTACTCACTTTCCTACATCCTGTTTCTACTTCCACTATTCCTGTAGCTTGGGTTCGAGATGTCATCTTGCAGATATAGTTTAGGGGCCGCTCGCAGGCCCTATCTGCCCAGTATCCATCCTACAAAGAATGAAGAAGGAAAAAAAAAAAGATTCTGAGTTATTTGACTTTGATGTAATTTTCTCACAACTGTGCCTTAGAGAAGGAAAACTAAGGTTCAAGGTTATTATCAAGCTTATGGCATCTACAAAAAAGAAAAGTAAATTGACAAAGATACAGAAAGAGATTGTAGCCCTTATAGAATTTTACATCTTAGACATACAACCACTGTTGAGAGAGAGCTAGAACTAAAATGTGGTAAGTCCTTAAATGATGGTGCTCTCAGAAGGTTTTCATACAGCCTGCACTTCTCAGTCTCCACAGTCAGCTCTGTCTTCAAGTTAACCAGGTACATTTAGATCACCCAGGAAAAACTCCCCTCACCCAGTGCACCAACTGGAAAATAAACCTGAAACCACCATCATCTCTCTGTTCCTCTTCCTGTTCTACTGACCAGCGTCCTCCTGGATCTGAGGCTCAACCTTGCGCTCTTGCAGATTTCTAACCCTCTCCTCCTTCCCTAGAGATTTCATGTTACGATTACCTTTCCTTTCTCTGTAACTGGTAAACATGGTGAAAAACAGCTTCCTAATGGTCTGTCTGTGATTCATTCCCCTGTTCTCACTTGTTCTCTGACCCCAGCAATCTGGCGCTCTCCCCTTCAGGGAGTTACATTACAAACTGCAGATTGGTCTCTCCATTTGCAAGAGAATATATTTTTCCTAAACCTCAATGCTAACTAATGATCCTCTCCACTTTTCTACCTCTAACTCCACTCTGCCAGCGCCTTACAAGCATTGTGCTCTGTGGTGTCCTCTGCCTACTATTTGGATAAAGCATACCTACTCTTTTCTTCAGTTTCACTTAATCACAGTACAAACAACCACAATGATAAATATAGAAGAAAATATTTATTGAACTCTAAGTTTGGGCCAGGATCTGCACACAATGTATGCATGAACCCATTTGATTCTCATGCCAACCTGTAAGCTAGGTACAATCATCATTCCTACTTTATAAACGAGCCAAGCAGTTGGGCAGCAAAACCCAGCTTCTGAACCACCATGTTCATCATTTGCAAAAACAATCCAATGGTAATCTTCTGTCACTAAGGTCATATTTAGATTATGGAGGCAATCATCTCATACAGCATCTCCATATAAACCAAACAAACAAATGGAACTCCCTAAGGATAGATCCTAGGTTGTGAGACCCATGACAGATCTAACAAGGTCTAAATCTATTCAGAGTAACCAAAGGTACGATCAAAGCTATGATTTTATCAACTAAATGATATGCAAAGATGCTTCAGAAAGGTCATGGGAAAATGGAATTAAATAATTTTATTTTGGTGCAAAAATTTTGAAATCTATGCATATGATGGATCTTCAAAACAGTCATGGAAAATGACTATTTTTAAAAAGTATGGGGGTGGGCATTGTAGTACAGCAATAAAGCAGCCTCTTAGGATATCTGCATCCAATTTTAGAGTGTCTGATTTGAGTCCTAGCTTCTGCACATCTGATTCAGCTTCGTGCTAATGTGTACCTTTGGAGACAACTGATGAGGCTCAAAAACTTGAGTCCCTGCCACCCACGTGAGAGACCCAGATGGAGTTCTGGGATCCTGGCTTCAGACTGACCCAATCCCAGTTTGTTGTAAGATTGGGGAATGAAACAGTAGATGAAGGATCTTTCTGTTTCTCTGTTTCTCTCTCTCTCTCTCTCTCTCTCTCTCTCTCTCTCTCTCTCCCTCCCTCCCTCTCTCTGCCTTTCAAATAAAAATAAATGTTTTAAACTATGCATGGATTTCAGATATTTTTAGCATCAAACCAAATACATCTTTTCTATTCTCCATAAATAAAACTTCATGAAGTGCCCTCATAATTATATGATGGCATTTAGAGCCCAACATGGGAACAAATATGAGCATTGGTTAATGGTTCATTTTGTCTTTGAACTAAGAGTTTCTGTCTCTTGCCCTTCTAGTACTCTTGAAAATTTGACTTTGATAGAATTTATACAGAATCATGAAATTGAACATCAATTTGGTTTCAATGTTGATCTATATCAATCTACCAGTAGTAGAAACTATCTAAACAAACATATGTAATAAGTGGGACTGAAGAAATAAACCCCCTGTAGTTTTAACCAGGTATCAGCAATGCAAGTGGCCATACCTTGCCTTTCATCACAACACAGTCCTCCTGCCTGTTGTTCTCATGGCTTGGTTCTCCACGAAACCATTTGGTAAAGGTTACAGGGGTCCCATCACTCCACTCAAAGTACATTTGAATCTTGATGTCATTTAAGCCAATCCACAGCTCATCATTTGGCTCTAAACAGGAAGAAAAATGCAAAAGTAATATATTCAAAGGCTGCTTTGCAAAGTCAGGAGGGAACCAGGAGAGGAGGATGATGTGCTTTATCAACACAGCTCTATGCCCTGATATTGTAACCATCAGAAAAGTGATCATAACCATCATAAAAAATGCTGATCTGAGTTAATTTCTATAGACTTAGATGCTAACCACATTCTATGTTGTCAGCTTTAAGTTACATAATGTATGCTTTGCATTGTGAATGTGACTATATTCTTTAATTACCTATAAATTATATCTCCTGGTACTTGTAAAAACAAAATTGACATAGGTCTATTATTACCTTTTTCCCTGTGAAGCTGTTTTTTAAAAAAATAAATAAATAAATAATTTACCATGCCAACCACACTCATGTTGTTGGAAATATGGCAGCCTATTTATATAAATCTAACCAACTACTATTAGATTGTATTTTTTAAATATAGCAAAAAATTTAAATCCACTTCTACTTTACTGACTCAAGTTGTTATCAAGAACATTTTAGGGGGGACAACACTGTGGTTTAGTTGGTAAAGCCGTCACCTATAGTGCCAGCATTCCATGTGGGTGCCAGTTCTAGTCCTGGCTGCTCCTTTTCTGATCCAGCTCTCTGCTATGGCCTGGGAAAGCAGTGGAAGATGGCCCGAGTCCTTGGGCCCCTGCACCCATGTGGGAGACCCGGAAGAAGCTCCTGGCTCCTGGCTTCAGATCTGCGCAGCTCTGGCCATTGCAGCTATCTGAGGAGTGAACCAGCAGATGGAAGACCTCTCTCTCTGTCTCTACCTCTCTCTGTAACTCTGTCTTTCAAATGAATAAAATAAATCTTAAAAAAAAAAAAAGAAAAACTCTAAATAGCACAACAAAAATAGGAAAAGTTGAAGTGATGGAAGGTCTAAGATTTCAGGACTAAAAAGAAACTTTTACAGATTTTTAAGAAATTAAGGACTACACAATTCAACATCTATTTAATTTGTATGATTGGGAATTCCATCATGAATAGTTGGTATATGATCTTTTAATGTTAAATTAAATTACTTCAGGGGCCAGCACTGTGGCATAGTAGGTAAAGCCGCTGCCTGTTGTGCTGGCATCCCATATGGACGCTGGTTCGAGTCCCGGCTGCTCCACTTCTGATTCAGCTCTCTGCTATGGCCTGGGAAAGCAGTATAAGATGGTCCACATCCTTGGGCCCCTGTACCCATGTGGGAGACCTGGAGGAAGCTCGTGGCTCCTGGCTTCAGATCGGCACAGCTCCGGCTGTTGCAGCCAATTGGGGAGTAAACCAGCGGATGGAAGACCTTTCTGTCTGTCTGTCTCTCTGCCTCTCCTTCTCCCTCTGTGTAACTCTGACGTTCAAATAAATAAATAAATCTTAACAAAAAAAAATCTGATAACACACAGACATGTGAACCAAATAAAGTGTCTACTGTTTAAAAAAATTAAGTTACTTCAAAGAATGTAAAGGTCATGCTGTGATAGAAAATGAGAAAAATACCATAATATATAAGAATTTCTGTAAGCGGTTTAGTTTCTTCCTCCTAAAAGTTGTCATTCAACTTTGCTTTTGGAGAAGTCCCTGGTTGGCCTTATGCCAGCCCCAGCAGATGTTTCCAGGCCCACAGAGCATGAGTGACATTGCCGGGATGAGCCCCCTTTCCTTTCAGTTGATTTGGCAGATCATGGTCTTTTGAGCAACAGATGTAGGCTTCTAAGAGAGCTCACAGAGACTCCAAGATGGCTGAATGAGGCAAAGATGCGCTGCTTTTGTCCAGGGGAAAATAGCAGAAGAAAAGAAGAGGAAGTGCATTGCCAGGAGAGAGTTGGAGAGAAGTCTGCTGTGGAAATTCTACAGAAGGAAGAGGGATCCCGTGGAGCAGCGTGGACGGTGCAGACACATAGCAGTGAGAGGGGACCACACACATGACTCCCGCAGCCAGGGGCTGGTGGAGATGCCGGCACAGGAGACCGAGCTGAAAGCAGATGGTGGTAACCTCATGCCCTGCTGATAGTGCCTGAAGGAGAACCTTGCACGCCACACTGACTTCGAGTCTAGCCTGGAGCCTAGTGGGGGACCAGAGAACCCACATAATCCAGTGAAAGAAAATCCCGTTTCTTTCTCCCAATTCCCCAACAATGACATCTGGCAACTGTGGGGAGAAGGAGCCAAGTTGACACCAGTAGAGGCTGTGGTGGCTCTCATACCTGCAAGTGCCCAGGGGATTTTAGCAGAGGGAAAAATCCACATTAAGCACTGACGTGAGTTTGGCTGGGAGGGTTGTCAGGGGGCTGGGCACCCGCACAGGACTGTGAGGTGCCCCCATCCTCTCAATATATCAGAGGCTCCGAGGCTCAGACTGCCAAAGCAGAGCGTTCACAGGCAGCTGGCTCTTGGAACATCCCTAATTCTCTGAATGGGGCAGGCTCACGGGGCTGGGCAGATCCTCTGCAGCCTACGATAGATCATATGCTAGGCCACAAAGCAAGTCTCGGCAAATTCAAAAAAACTGAATCATCTGCTGCATTTTGTCTGAACACAATGGAATGAAATTAGAAATTAACAACTTAAGAATCTTTAAAAAATATGGAGACATAAGAACAAACCAAAAGGGAAATCAAAAAATGCCTGGAAACAAATGAAGATGACAATATAACATATCAAAACTTATGGGATACAGCAAGAACAGTTCTAAGAAAGAAGTTTATAGCAATTAATGCCTACTTCAAGAAATTGGAGAGGCCGGCACTGTGGTGTAGGAAAAGCCACCTCGTGCAGTGCCGACATGCCATATGGGCACCAGTTTGAGTCCCGACTGCTTCACTTCCAATCCAGCTCTCTGCTGTGGCCTAGGAAAGCAGAAAAATATAGTCCAAGTCCTTGGGCCCCTGCACCTGCATGGGAAGACCCAGAAGAAGCTCCTGGCTTCTGGCTTCGGATTGGTGCAGCTCTGGCCATTGCAGCCAATTGGGGAGTGAACCAGCCGATGGAAGATTCTCTTTCTCTCTATCTATCTATCTCTTTCTCTCTCTCTGCCTCTCCTTCTCTCTCTGTGTAACTCTGACTTTCAAATAAATAAAAATAAATCTTTTTTTAAAAAAAGACAAGAAATTGGAAAGGCATCAAATAAATGAGCTATCAATGCATCTTAACAACAAACCAAACTCAAAATTAGTAGGAGGAGAGAAATAATTAATTAAAAAAGAAATAAAAATAAACCTCCCCCCAAAATATGAAAGATCAATGAAATGAAGAGATGATTCTTTAAAAAAAAAAAAAGCTGAAACACCATTGGCCCCAACCAAAAAAAAAAAAAAGAGGAAGAAGACCCAAATTACAAAATCAGAGATGAAAAAGGAGATGTAACAACAGATACCACAGAAATAAAAGGAATCATCAGGAATTATCACAAATAGCTATATTCCAACTAATTGGAAAATCTAGAAGAAATCAATATATTCCTGGATGCATACAATCCACAAAACAGAATCATGAAGACATGGAAAACTTAAACAGACCAAAAGCCAAACCGGAGATTGAATGAGTAAATAAGACCATCCTGACATAGAAAAGCCCAAGACTGGATGGCTTCACTGCTGATTTCTGTCATACATTTGAAGAAGAACTAAGTCAAATTCTTCTCAAACTATTAAAAATAATTAAAATGGAAGGAATCCTCCCAAACTCCTTCTATGAGGCCAGGATCCCTGTAATTCCTAAACCAGAAAAAAATACAACAGAGAAACAGAATTATAGACCAACATCCCTGATTAACATAGACACAGAAATCCTCAACAAAACACTGTCTAATCAAATCCAACAACACATCAGACAGATCATTCACACCAACCAAGAGGGGTTTATCTCTGGTAGCAGGAATGGTTCAACATATGCAAATCAATAAATGTTATATTAACAAATTAAAGAATAAAAACTATATGATTATCTCAATAGATACAGAGAAAGCATCTGATAAAATACAACATCCTAAGGCCAGTGCTGTGGCATGGTGGTTAAAGCTACTGCCTGCAGTGCCAGCATCACACATAGGCTCTAGTTTGAGTTCCAGGTACTCCTCTTCTAATTCAGCTTTCTGCTATGGCTTGGTAAATCAGCAGAAGATGGCCCATGTGCTTGGGCCCCTGCACCCATGTGAGAGACCCAGAAGAAGCTCCTGGCTCCTGGCTTTGGATTGGGTTAGCTCTGGCTGTGGCAACCATTTGGGGAGTGAACCATAGGATGGAAGGCCTCTGTCTCTCTCTCTGCCTCTGCCTTTATGTAACTTTGCCTTTCAAATAAATAAAATAAATCATAAGAAAAAATACAACATCCTTAAGCAAATTGGGTATAGAAAGAACAATCCAGGGCTGGAGCTGTTGCACAGTGGGTTAAGTCATGGCCTGCAGAACTGGCATCCCATATGGGCACCAGTTCGAGTCCCAGCTGCTATATTGCTGACCAAGCTCCATGCTAATGTGCCTGGGAAAGCAACAGAAGATGGCCCAGGGGCTTAGGCCTTTGCAACCATGTGGGAGACTCAGAGGAAGCTCCTGGCTCCTAGCTTTGGCCTGGTCTAGCCCTGGGCTTTTGTGGCTATTTGGAGAATGAACCAGCAGGTGAAAGATATTCTCATTCTCATTCTTGTTCTCATTCTCTCTCTTTCTCTCTCTCTCTCTCTCTCTCTCTCTAACTCTGCTTTCAGAGAAATAAATAGGTCTTTAAAAAAATAGGAATATTTCTCAATACAATCAAGGCAATCTATGACAAACCCATAGTCAACATCCTACTGAGTGGTGAAAAATTGGAAGCATTTCCACTAATATCTGTAACCAGACAAGGATGCTCACTTTCCCCATTGCTATTCAATATAGTCCTGGAAGTTTTAGACAAAGCCATTAGGCAAGAAAAAGAAATCAAAGGAATACAAATTGGAAAGGAGGAAGTCAAGTTATCCATTTGTAAATGATAAGATTTTTTTTAAAGGTTTTTATTTATTTATTTGAGAGGTAGAGTTACAGACAGAGAAAGGGACAGACAGAGAGAAAGGTCTTCCATCCACAAGTTCATTCCCCAAATGGCTGCAATGGCTGGAGCTGAGTCGATCCAAAGCCAGAAGCCACGAGCTTCTTCTGGGTCTCCCATGTGGGTGCAGGGGCCCAAGCTCTTGGGCCATATTCCACTGCTTTCCCAGGCCATGAGCAGAGAATTGTATTGGAAGAGGAGCAGCCAGAACACGAACCGGCACACACATGGGATGCCAACACTGCAGGCGGAGGATTAGCCTACCATGCCACAGCATCAGCCCAAATGACATGATTCTATATATAGGGGGATTAGAGGACTCCACCAAGAGAATATTGGAACTCATAAGAGAGTTTAGTAACATTGTAGTATATAAAATCAACACACAAAAATCAATAATCTTTGTATACACAGACAACGCCATGGCTAAAAAAGAAGTTGTAAGATCAGTCCCATTCACAATAGCTACAGAAAAATTATATACCTTGGAATACATTTAACCAAGGAGGAAAGAGATATCAATGATGAAAATGATAAAACATTAAATAAATAGAAGAAAACACAAAAAAATGGAATATTCCATGTTCATGGATTAGAAGAATTAATATCATCAAAATATCCATACAACCAAAAGCAATTTACAGATTCAATGCAATCCCAATCAAAATACCACCAACATTCTTCTCAGATCTAGAAAAAAATGATGCTAAATTCATACGGAAAAACAAGAGAGCCCACATAGCTAAAGCAATCTTAAACAACAATTGACAAAGGAGCTAAAATCAATCCTTTGAAAAAGGACAGTCTCTTCAACAAATGGTCCTGGGAAAGTTGAATCTCCACGTGAAAAAGTTTGAAATAAGACCCTTCTTTATATCTCATACAAAAATCAACAAAAAATGTTCAAGGATCTAAATCTATGACCTGGGGCCGGTGCTGTGGTGCAGCAGGTGAAAGCCCTGCACTGAAGCACCAGCATCCCATATGGTGCTGGTTCTAGTCCTAGCTGCTCCACTTCTGATTGAGCTCTCTGCTATGGCCTGGGAAAGCAGTAGAAGATGGCCCAAGTCCTTGGGTCCCTGCATCCACGTGGGAGACCCAGAAGAAGCTCCTGGATCCTGGCTTCATATCAGTGCAGCTCCAGCCATTGTGGCCATCTAGGGAGTGAACCAGCAGATGGAAGACCTCTCTGTCTCTACCTCTCTCTGTAACTCTGCATTTCAAATAAATAAAATAAACATTTAAAAATAAAAAAATAAATATCTGATACCATCAAATTACTAGAGGAGAACATTGGGGAAACTCTGCAAGACATTGGCATAGGCAAAGACTTCTTGGAAAAGACCTTGGGAGCACAGACAATTAAAGCAAAACTAGACAAATGGGATTACACCAAGCTAAGAAGCTTCTGCACTGCAAAGTGCAAAGTGAAGAAGCAACCTACAGAATAGGAGAAAATATTTGCAAACAATGAAACTAATAAAGAACATCCAGAATCTATAAAGACTTAAGAAACTCAACAATAAATAAACTAGCGAGTTAAGAAATGGGCAAAAGACTAGAACAGGCATCTTTCAAAAAGAGGAAATTCAAATGACCAATTGACACATGAAATGCCACCAGGGAAATGCAAATCCAAACCACAATGAGGTTTCACCTCATCCCAGTTAGAATGGCTGTCATACAGAATTCAACAAACAATAAATGCTGGTGAGGATGTGGGGGGAAAGGTACCCTAATCCACTGTGGGGGGACTGTAAACTGGTCCAGCCACTGTGGAAGATAGTACGGATATGCTTCAGAAATCTGAAAATAGATCTACCATATGACTTAGCAATCTCACTCCTGGGAATTTGCCCCAGTGAGATGAAATCAGCATATGAAAGAGTTCTCTGTATACCTGTGTTTATTGCAACTCAATTTACAATAGCAAAGATATGGAATCAACCCAAATGTCAATCAACAAATGACTGGATAAATAAAACGTGGTATATACACCTTATGGAATACTACTCAGCTGTAAAAACTAAAGTCCTGTCTTGTTTACTTAGTGTAGGGTTAATCTTATGATATAAAACAAAGCAGAAGTAGATCATTGTAAAAATTAGAAGAATAAGAAAGGAAGCTGGAGGAAGGGTGGGAGTGTGGGCAGGAGGGAGGGTAGGGTAAGAAGTATCATTCTCCCTCCTTCCTAAATCTGTATATCATTCATGAAATACATGAAATTTGTTCACCTCAAAAAATTGAAAAGTTAGATGCAAAAATGACCAAAAAAATAAATTTTTATCAATTAAAAAAAAAGAAAGAGAAAGACCTCAGTTACCCCTCAAGAATTTCAGGTGAAAATCAATGAAAAACTAAACTCCAAAGTCTCATAATTATAATAAAGTATTAAAAGTTTCCTATATATACTTTTCTCGTCAAAATGTCCCACATTATTACTTTTATAATTTCTAAGCACACCCTATCCTACAAACATAATGTAAGAAACATAAGTATATATATTTGTAAAACTGTTGTTAGTCTGATTTTTGTAAATCATGGAAGTTAAGTTTAGTCATAATTTAAGTGTACAGGTCCTAGTTTATCTATTTGTAGTGGATTTGCATGATTAATATAAAAGATGTCATCTCGACTAGCTAAAATAGATCTTTTTATTTGGAAGCAATGTTAATTTTCCAACTTATCTTTACCTTTATCAATATTATTTTGTTTTAAATAAATAAATCCTTACTGATTTTTTAAATGGAAGCTTTTCTAATTCATTCTCATGCTGAATTTAAAAGCAATCTTTGTTACCGAACTTTCCAATCTAATGACAGCAATAAAAATATAAGCTTCTCCTATTACTATATGTTATAAAAAGTAGAATATAATCTGCACAGTAGCTCCAAAACCATCTTAACTAACCTGTTTTCTACTGATTCATTTGCAAACTTTACTACCTGTTATCACTGTCATAATAAACTTCAGTAACTGTTATTTAGATATCTCAGTTCTTTATTATCTTTATAATTAGGTTATTATCTTTAGTCTGAATTTTCCAAGCAAGGTGAACATGGAATAATCAAGAAATTGTATATGGAGCCGGCGCCATGGCTCAACAGGCTAATCCTTCACCTAGCAGCGCCGGCACATCGGGTTCTAGTCCCGGTCGGGGTGCCGGATTCTGTCCCGGTTGCCCGTCTTCCAGGCCAGCTCTCTGCTGTGGCCAGGGAGTGCAGTGGAGGATGGCCCAAGTCCTTGGGCCCTGTACCCCATGGGAGACCAGGAGAAGCACCTGGCTCCTGCCTTTGGATCAGCGCGGTGCGCCAGCCGCAGAGCGCCGGCCACGGCGGCCATTGGAGGGTGAACCAACGGCAAAAAGGAAGACCTTTCTCTCTGTCTCTCTCTCTCTCACTGTCCACTCTGCCTGTCAAAAATTAAAATAAATAAATAAATAAATAAATAAAAATTTAAAAAAAAGAAATTGTATATGAACTGCAGCAGACCATACCCACGGCCAAGAACACTCAATGAATTAAACAGAAGAGGATGAGCTCCACTGCGCACCGATGCCACATGTAGCAGTGCTGGGTTTTTTTTTTGTCTTTGTTGGCCACTACTCTGCTGTTTCTCAGCTGTTTGTCTTCTGGCACACAACCCCCTTAATTTCTGATCCTGTGCATCAGGAAGCGTCTCCTCCATCCCCCCATCCACTTCCTCTTGTGTTGCAGGGTGGAAATGAAGAACAGCTGCAGCTATTCAGCGGTCTCATCAGTGGAAGATGAAAATGATAATCATTTAATCAACAAACGCCGTGGAGTGCCCATTATCATTATGTTGTTTCTCAACCCTCTCCTCTTCAGGACAAGCATGCCCAACCTGTTTTGCCCAACATTTTTGTTGGTACATTTTCTTTGTATTTAAAAAACCATATACATGAAATCAAGAGCCAAATTTCTTGCAAAGATTTAAGCCAACACCTAATCACACCAAAAAAATAAATAAATAAATTCCCATTCCTCCCACTGTTCATCCCCCATTACAGCATTAGCTGTAATAACATCAGAAAAATCATAGCTTGAGATAGTTCATTTAGGGAATTTTCTTGTGAGATAAAATGTGGGCCTTAAAAAAGAAGACACATAAAAAGACATGAGCAATTGCAAAAAAATTAAACATCATTGAAAGTTTAAGGTACACTGCTCTGAAACCAGATTATAGGTTAAAAAAATTAAAACTATCCATAAATTGAATGTTTTAAAGAAATGGTATATTTTAAAGAAAATTAACTGAATGATCTTTTAGTTAGAACTTGTTGAATTACTATACAATGTTCACATTCTAGACATGATTAGCATTTGTCATTAGATTTTAACGTAGTTAATTTGAACGTCTTAAACTTCACTTTGATGACTACATTTTTCAGAGATGATGTAGAGGGGAGAAGACTGGGGCGAAGTGTATTATCAATTTGGGGTTTCTCACCATATCCTAGCTGAGAGATAATGAAGTCAAACTCCTCAATGCTGTGGATGCTTGCTAGATCACCACCTTCCTTGCGACAGGCAATCAAGGCATCTTTCTGGATCTTCTTCTCCTCTCTGTGAATCCTGTAGCAGTGACCTGCATATGGCCACCACTGACTAGGACAGTTGCTGGGCACGTCACTTTCTAAAAAAAAATAAAAATAAGGTTTGAAAAGCATGTAAAAGAGCAGGTTTTATGAAAATTAATATTTTCTTAGATTCTATATATGAAATAGTTCATAGACATAGACAAATAAAGGTAATGTTTTCTTTATCTTGTGGCATATATAGTTGCATACTCTATTTTGTTTGTTTTTTAACTAAAAAGTCAATGAACCCATTTCTTACTTTAGAATGAAGTCAAATGGGAAATTTCTCTCTGAAGATTTGTACTTACATTAAGACCACCTTAAGATACAATAGAATGTCCAATTTATCCACATTTAACATCACCAAATCTGCAGTAAGCATATATTATGCACTAAATAAATAAATAAATAAATGAGACCTGAAAGGTTTGATAGGTACAGTAAGACATACCCTATTTCTCTAGGAGGGAGCCAGTTATTCTTTAAAAAAGAGTCAATACTCCTGATATCACAGATAAAGCAAGGAAGGCAATTGTAGGGGATGGAGATCACCAGAAGCCCTCACACCCAGAGCAGTGTGAGAAGCCACCTGTGCCTTGCACGGACCAACTAGTATTTCCTTGCTCCTACCCCAAATGATGTGTTTTAGGAAAGGGATTGAAATTCAGAAATAGTTCAGGCAAAATCTGAATTTGCCATAAGTTGTATGATCTTAGGCAAGTCACATCACCTGAACAAAAGCATCCATACATTGGCCAGCGCCGCGGCTCACTAGGCTAATCCTCCGCCTTGCGGCGCCAGCACACCGGGTTCTAGTCCCGGTCGGGGCACCGATCCTGTCCCGGTTGCCCCTCTTCCAGGCCAGCTCTCTGCTGTGGCCTGGGAGTACAGTGGAGGATGGCCCAAGTGCTTGGGCCCTGCACCCCATGGGAGACCAGGAGAAGCACCTGGCTCCTGCCATCGGATCAGCGCTGTGCGCCGGCCACAGCGCGCCTACCGCGGCGGCCATTGGAGGGTGAACCAATGGCAAAAAGGAAGACCTTTCTCTCTGTCTCTCTCTCACTGTCCACTCTGCCTGTCAAAAAAAAAAAAAAAGCATCCATACATGTAAAAAAGTTACATATTGTTAATACTAATATTAAGCTGCCCATTTTCCCTGAGTTCCTCTGAGGTAGAAAAGTACAGAGATAATGTGCGATTATTAATTAAGCTATTGTCAACATCTTCATTGCTGCTACTGATCACCATTGTCAAATTCCATAATTTTGACTGCATATTGCAGAAATGTACTTGAAGAGTAATGAGCTGGGGTAAACAGCAGTGAATATGCTTGAAGAGAAAGACTTACCTTGTTTGTCCCCGTATGCCCTTGAACTTGAAACAGGATTAGGTGAAATGAATGTTGGTGCAGAAAAACAATTGACGTTTTATCTGATACATGGCAGCTTATTATTACTATTTTCTGGATATTATTTCAAAAGGCAATTTGATAGCACCTCTGTAGACAGGGACTGTACCACTAAATGAAGGTCAAAGGAGCCAGCATTGTGGTGCAGCTGGGTTAAGCGCCACATGGTGACTCTGGCATCCCATTTCGGAGTTCTGGTTTGCCTCACAGTGGTCCCGCTTGTGATATAGCTCTCGCTAACACAACTGGGAAAGCAATGGATGATGGTCCAAATATTGGGTTCCTGCCACCTGGAGACCCAGATGAGGTTCCCAGCTCTTAAGCTTCACTCTGGCTCAGCCCTGTCCATTGTAGCCATTTGGGAAGAGAACCAGTGGATAGAAGATTCTCTCTCTCTCTCTCTCAATCTGCCTTTCAAATAAATAAATACAGCTTTTAAAAACATAAAAATAGGCCGGCGCCGTGACTTAACAGGCTAATCCTCCGCCTTGCGGCGCCGGCACAACGGGTTCTAGTCCCGGTCGGGGCACCGATCCTGTCCCGGTTGCCCCTCTTCCAGGCCAGCTCTCTGCTGTGGCCAGCGAGTGCAGTGGAGGATGGCCCAAGTGCTTGGACCCTGCACCCCATGGGAGACCAGGAGAAGCACCTGGCTCCTGCCATCGGAACAGCGCGGTGCGCCGGCTGCAGCGCGCCTACCGCGGCGGCCATTGGAGGGTGAACCAACAGCAAAAAGGAAGACCTTTCTTTCTGTCTCCCTCTACTGTCCACTCTGCCTGTCAAAAAAAAAAAAAAAAAAAACATAAAAAAAATGAAGATAAATTTCACACTTATGTGCCCAAATATGCTACTTTTGTAAATGCTCAATATAGAGTACTATGTTATTCTCTGAATGAATCGCCCCATTTTCCCTTAAAGGTGGGACTGAAATATCTTTGTTTAAGCCCCAAATTCTGTGCCTAGTAGTCATTCAAGAAAATAGTCCATCATAATACCCAAACATTGTGTTCTTGTAATGGAAAAATTCATGTTTTAAAAATCCGATTCCCTACATACAATTTAGACTCTACACAGGCTCAGCAGTTACCAAAGGTTGGGGGTGGGGTGGGGGGCGATGTTTGCAAAGCTCTGCAGCCCTCTGGTGGGATATTTTAATTGTACTGCCTGAGAAACTGAAAATAATGTCAGCCAATGCTAAGGGCTACAAGCAATGAACAGGTGAACTTGAACAGTATCTTAAAACGGGGCCGGTGCTGTGGTGCAGCAGGTTAACAGCCTGTCTGCATCCCATATGGACACCAGTTCGAGACCCAGCTGCTCCACTTCCAATCCAGCTCTCTGTTATGGCCTTGGAAAGCAGTAAAAGATGGTCCAGGTCCTTGGGTCCCACACCTGCATGGGAGACCCAGAAGAAGCTCCTGGATCCTAGCTTCAGATCAGCACAGCTCCAGCCATTGTAGCCAATTGGGGAATGAACCAATGGCTACACCTCCCTCTCTCTCTCTCTCTCTCTCTCTCTCTGCCTCTCTTCTTTCTGTGTAACTCCAACTTTCAACTTTCAAAATAAATAATTAAATCTTTAAAAAGTACCTTTTTTCTCTTCAAAATCTTTTAACTTATTTACAAGTAGAGTTATAGACAGTGAGAAAGGAATGACAGAGAGAAAGGTCTTCCTTCCGTTGGTTCACTCCCCAAATGGCCGCTATGGCCGGCGCTGCACCGATCCGAACCCAGGAGTTAGGTGTCTCCTCCTGGTCTCCCGTGCAGGTGCAGGGGCCCAAGCACTTGGGCCATCCTCCACTGCCCTCCTGGGCGACAGCAGAGAGCTGGACTGGAAGAGGAGCAACCAGGACTAGAACCAGCGCCCATATGGGATGCCGGCGCCACAAGGCGGAGGATTAACCAAGTGAGCCACGGCGCCGGCCCAAAAGAAAAGTATCTTAAAACAACTATCTCAAGTGAAATGAAGGGGAGTTCCCAGGGACAGACCCAAAATATCCTTTGTTCCTCTAGGGCAGTGTTCTCCATTAGGAATGCCCATGCAAACCACCAATGTGAGCCACCTGCAGACTTTTAAATGCTGGGAGTCATAGTAAATACAAAGAAAATGAGGCAAGCACCCTTCACTTTAATGGCATGTTGTGTTTGACTCAGTATATCTACAATCGTATCATTTTGACATGCAATGAAAAATTAGATGCTTTACATTTGTTCTTGCTGCTTGGAAATCCAGCATGCATTTTACACCTGCAGCACATCTCAGTTCACACTAACTACATTTCATGAGCTTCTACGACAACAAGTGGTTAGCTGCTGCGGACAGCACAATTCTAGAGACCTGGAATTATGGGCGTACAAGGTAGGGTTGCAAGGACTAAAGCCATGAGGTTGAATTCTTACCCAGTGGGGCCATCAGTCACATACACTGCATAATTTGATCTCTGATAGGATGTTTCCAAGCTCTAGTTTATTTGAAATAAGAAATAAGAGAATAATCCAAGAATTATAGAGATTCAAAAACCAAAGTGAGGTGAAGGTTAGTAAGTGGAGCTAGGGAGGCATTATAGAAAAATAAGACTTGACTGACTGCTTGACCATAGGAACATGATTCTACAGGAAGAATGGTTCATTAACATTTCCATGGTACAAATGAGGAACCTAAAACCGGAGGGTTAAGTAATAGAGCTAGGTGACAGTTCCATCTCCTGAACCAGAGGAGCTATAAAATAATGATTCTCCTCTTCCCCAGAGTGCCCATTCCAAGTCTTTGAAAGAAGTGTGTTGGGGCTGGCATTGTGGCATAGTGTATAAAGCTACCACTTGCAGTGCTGACACCCCATACTGGTGCCCGTTTGAGTACAGGCTGCTCCACTTTTGATCCAGCTCTCTGCTAATGTGCCTGGGAAAGCAGCGGAAGTTCACCTAAGTACTTGGGGGTACCCACATGGGAGACCCTGAAGAAGCTCCAGGCTCCTGCCTTCGGATTGGCTCAGCTCTGACCATTGTAGCCATTTGGGGAGTAAACCAGCAGATGGAAAATCTCTCTCTCTCTCTCTCTCTCTCTCTGCTTCTGCCTCTCTGTAACTCTGACTTTCAAAAAGTAAACAAATTTTTAAAATAAATAAATAAAAAGAAATAAGTGTATGAGGTCTTCCAAGAAAGAATTATAGTATTTTTTTCTATGGAAAGAACAGAGGAGAAAAAATGCAAAAATGATGGAGGCCTCCCTGGGACACACCCACAGTCATTGTGGAGAATCTGTAAAGTATAATGAAACCCTGTAACCAGGATCTTCATCTGCCTCTGCTGGAGATCTTGGCAATAGCCATTGTTACTGAGCTCACAAACATTCCTGCTCTGCCTGATCCAGGAACTCCACTTCTAGGAGCTGTGTCACAGGTATGAAATGGCATGTGCACTATTAGAATAACAATTAGTAAAAAATTAAAGAAACAATTTCCTCACTTCAGGATTATTTGTAATAACAAAATGTTGTAAGAAAGCTAAAATTCCATTAAGAGGTGACTAGCGAAAAGCAAGATATGATCTCAGTAATGGCAATTGTTCATCCATAAATACACACAGAAGCTATTTATTAATGCATAGAATGATGTCTAAAATTATTGCTAGTGGAAAAACTTAAATACAAAATGGATAGGATGTTGTTACCTGAATAAAACAGACAAATATAATGTTAACCATACTGGTTATAGCTTCATAGAATAACCAGGTAAGGATGCACACCCACCAATGCTTACTCTCCAGAGAGGAGCTGGGTGTTCAAGGGAAGAGGTGGGAGGAAAACATTATTCCTCATTTTTTATCTTCTGGATTTCTAGCAATGTCAATTATATTTTTAAATAAATGAAATTGCTTTTAAGAGTCAAGAAGAAAAAAGTCAGAAATATCACACCATCAGGTTTCCTAAGCAGAAAAAATAGAGAAATAAACCCTTTACAATGTTAGGTGTCCCCCAAAATCAGCTGATATTGAAAAAATAGTTTGCTTTTGTCAAATTGAGAAAAGAATTCTCTCTTGCCTTAGTAGCTGAATTATTCCATAAAATTATAAGGAAGAGTCTAATTGAAATTTTTCCCTAGAATTTCACACTCATGTAAGATTGTTACTATTTTCAGGATACTTTATTCTGTGAAGATTTCAGAGTAAGATGTTACATTAAATAGTGTCAGGACTTAGATAGGCCCATGAGGAAATAATATAAAGTCTCTTTCAGATATTTATTTTCTAGTCTGAATTCCAGTTTTGTCATATGGATAAGTTCTATATATTCTCTTCTTACCTTTCGCCTCACCTGTAACAGATGAATAATACCAACCAAAGGTAAAATCATTTATATTCTGTCAAAGGCTTTGCACAATGCCCAAATACTGTGGCACAGTCAGGAAATGGAAACTCAGTGGTAGGAACCAACAAAAAGAAACTTGATAGGACTCTGATTAAGTTTACTCTATAGACTATCAACAAAACCTGTGGGGTCATTCCCTTTAGTTACAACTGAGCTATCATCTCTTGCATCATTAAATTCCAACATCTTACACACTTCAGACCAAACAGATCACTTACCTGAGGGAATAACAAACGAATTCAGAGAAGTATTGCCTTTTTTGCAAATATAGCCCAGTTTCTGGACACATTCCAGATTCTCCCATTTAGCATTTTTTCCAGGATTTAGTGATACACAGCTTTTCCCAGGTTCTGCCGATGGACTTCCTTTCAGGAAAAGGAAAAGGTGAAGTGGCGTTACTACACAATTCAAAGTAGGGAGCTAGGTAGTTCCCCTTCCCCTCCCCAGCTTCACACGTTCATCCTCAGAATGTAATGGCTACAAACTCCCAAATAAGGATTCACTGACTTCAGCGCAAGAGACACGATCTGTATCTATTTGTTTCCTATGGTTGGGTCATTCCGGTGCCTGAAATGTTGATCATACATGTATACTTCTTTAAAATGAACTTTTTCCCATTAATAACTATGAAAATTAGCCCTTAAAGCAAATAATCTTGCTGGGTTAGATTATGGATCATAAAGAGGTACCTAAAAAACATAATGTTCCAAACAAACAGCATTACACATTTTCAATACCCACCATAAAAAGTAAGTCAAGTTAACTGAACATGGACGAAACATCTTTAGTTAAAGAAAGGAGACAAAAAAGAAAGACAGAGGAAGGGAGACTGGAAGCCCAGCATGCCATCTTCCCAGAATCAGGACTTTCAGCAGGTTCATCTCAGACTACTGAAAAGCACTTTCAGCAGCTAACCCCTCCTCCACTGCTTAGTGCAAACTGTTAAAGGAGCCAGAGAAAGTCACTGTCACTAATGCAATGGGCACATGCATTGAGAAATTTCTCATGCTTTTTGTACCCTAAAACATGATTTTAAGACCAGTGTTCTAAAAACTAACTCCATCACACACCTGAAAACAGGACAAATAAGCCATATTCTGTTAACAATTCTACTTTGTGACCACTGACATGTGCCTAACCTGTGCCTGAACTTCATTCCCCCTTCCTACAAGATGGACATCATATAACCTGCTCTATGAAGTGCATATCAGATATTCTGAAGGTTATTTGAAAAACATAAAGAAATTATTAGAAGTATAAAGAGGTTTTTCAAATGTATTTAGATTGTGACCAAAAGAACAGGGCAACTGAACAAACAGAAGACGTTTCAGTTCTACAAGTATTCAAGAAACAATAATGCATTTTATAGTTGTCACTTATTACTATGTTGCTAGTAAACCTTACAAAATGTTTATTTATCAATACAATACTACTACCAACTTTAGAATATTGATTACAGGGCTTTAACTGTTTACTAAAACTCTGTATTTGAATTCACATGCATAAATCGTTAATGTAAAATATCCTTTCTACAAATGTAAGTAGATTTTAATAGATGCATTACTTGGTAAGTACTCAATTAAAAGCTTATCTAAACAATTTCTACAATAACCAGTATTCCATGATGTTTCTAATTTTAGTTTAAAGAAACTCATACTATTTGAGAAAGTGACTTAATCTTGCACCTGCTCCTCAGGAATTTGGTTTAATAAGGAAGAGTGTTTGTTTCATTTCTCACCATCAACAAATTTAACCCCCCACATATTCTCACTGAACTGATAGAATGTAAGTGGTTAAATATCACCCTCAAGCAGAAAACCCTCAAGCAGAAAAACAAATAAAATGACTTGCCTAGTGTTTACAATAATTTAGCAAAAAAGAGAAAAATAAATTCTAGTTTCCTAATAAATAATTATTACTATGTAATGATCTGATTTGGCCCAATCAGCATCCTCTAGTTTAATCTGACTGAGGGAACATGCAAACAAGTTAAATCTTAATCCATAAAAAAGGACATTCTGTGATATATACAGACCATATTCCAAAAGAAAATAGTTGATTGACACTTGAGACACAGGCAACAGGGGCCACCTTGTGGTGCAAGCAGGTAAAGCTGCCACCTGCATCATCAGCATATGGACGCTGGTTCCCATCCCCGCAGCTCCACTTCCGACCTGGCTCCCTGCTAATGACCTAGGAAAAGCAGTGAAGATAGCCAAAGTACTTGGGCCCCTGCATCCACAGGGGAGACCAGGATGAAGCTCCTGGCTCCTGGTGTCAGCCTGGCTTGCTGCTGGCCATTGCAGTCATCTGGGGAGTGAACCAGAGAATGGAAGATCTCTCTCTCTCTCTTTCTCTTGCTCTTTCTCTCTCTCTCTTTGTCTCCTTCCCCACACACTCTGTAATTCTGACTTTAAATGAATAAATATTTTTAAAAAAAACAACCATCCACATTGAAGAAATGTACTGAAAGAGGAATTTCATAGTAAAATACAACAAATTTAAAGCACCATATATGCTGTAGCACCAATTTGGAATATAGTTTTATAAATCAGTATAGAAAATGGAGAGTTCTGTTTTCTGGGACAAATGGGAAATTCATTGAGAGGCTTTAAAAGCAGTCTGACCATATCAAGGAACACCATATGAGTATCGTCCATAGCAAAATTGATAAAGATGTGACCAATATGCTACTCCTCTCCTCTCCTACAGCAGACATCGTTAATTGCTAACTGCACTATTTCCTCATGATCCAAGATGGTACATTATGTTCACTGGTACTGAACAAAATGAAAAATTATCATTGGTCTTTTTGCTTTCTCTGAATACTTGCTTTAGCTGTGAAGCTTGTATTTTGCAATTAGTCTTCTTTTATGTCCTGTTACTTATAAGTTATGATAATGTATAAATAATTAGTTCACAGCATTTTCTGTTCTCTCAAACATTAGAAAGCTGTGAAAGGTTTAATCATCCCTTGACTGTATTTTCCTACAATCAAACTACAAGTTGTCAAAAGAAAGTACTAATGAATTTTTAATGGCAGTTTGGGATATTATAATCTGTGATTGAGACAGTATTTTAAATCCAGTTCTGTTTTATCAAAAACCAGAGGAAACAGATCATTGTAACAGTGACAGCAATGTTGCAAATACCCACAACTCAAGATAATGAGAAATTCTGCAACCTAAAATAATTGGCTTTCACTGAAATTCACAATTTTTACGTCTGTAGATATAATATATAATGTTTGAAATTGTATGTAGCATTATCTACGGCTTGTGATACACAAAACACTTTCAACCAGGACATTATAAAATTTAAAAAATACTGAACAGAGAATCAAAAGTCAGCCACAGAAAAAGCTGAAAGGGCCAGGTCCAAACTCATCACTGTTGCTGCGTGAACATTCTAAGGATGACAGCAAGGTCGAGGCAACATCAAGTAGATAGTGTCAGTACCTACTACAGTTAGAAATCAGGGTCAAGAGTAGCTGCAACATTTGCTTTTGAATAGGATACCTAACAAGACAAGGATACTCTGAGAATTTATACTTTAAACAGAGACCTGTATTGATCTGTGTGGTGATTCTGGAAAAACAAGTCCTTATCCCAGCGAGCTTGTTTAACATTAAGAGGTTTAGTGTATTCAAATCTAGCCAGCAAATTCCAAAGCAAGGGGAGAAATGGACTCCAACGGGCAAAGACTCCAAGTTCTTCCCTTTGAGATCCCGTGTGAGATCATAAATGTCTTCATGGTACCCAAGTAAATTTCAATTTGGATCAGTTCAACCACAGCCAGACTCAACCCTACCTGGTAACCAGTTCAAATATCGGAAGGGACTTCCACCGCTCCACTGCCAACCGCTGTTGAAACTCAGACTGTTAAGCCCAATCCAGAGTCCTGACGTCAAAGAACTGGTTAATCCTGTATAAGAAAAAGACAAAGAGCAAAACCAGTATTCAGAGACACAGTGAGATTTAACATCAGAATGAAGTGCTTAAATCAAAATGTGGTTGAGGGAAGCGATCATAATGATGAACATTTCTCCTTTGATTATCCTAACAATCTAAAGCAAGCTCAAATGTCACTTCCCTTGACAGCAAAGACACTGAGGCTGAGAGAATTTTGTCAAAGTTCCAACCCAGATCTAACTAGACTTCAAAGCCTTTCACCTTGACTACTACATATTTTCTCGTGAATAGTGAGAATGTGGGAGTTTTCTAGTCCAATTCCTTCATTCTGCAGATGAGGCATCTGAAGACAGAGTAACAAAGGGGTGAACAGAGCACTGATGGATCAGGATTGGAATCCAAAGTTCAATTTTGTTTTTCCAGTGAATTCAACATATTTTAATTAAATTTTCCTATGAGTTATTATAATACTTTTTTAGACTATTTTAAATTTAGAGCACCGTCAAGGAAAACAACTAGACAGATACTACTAATATATCTTATTGCTGCCAAATAGCAGCTCGGTGCCAGACTCATCCCTGTTGGTGAAAACTGTTGGTTCTTCAATGTTAGAATTCTACCTCAAATGTAAAAATATTTATTATAAAACTGGACCAAGGAGATGAAATTATCAAAATGGAAATCTATGTGTGTTTAAATCTCCAGGATGAGTGTCATCAAGGATCATTCTATTCATTTAAAAAAAAAAAAAGGTGATAAAAATTCATCGATATATAACAAATTATAGAGAAACTCATGTCATCAACTATTTCATTTTATTGTTTTACATACAGTTATTAAAATTATGTTGGGTATACTACCATTTATGTCTCTTTAGAGTAAGTCAAAAAAATCAACCAAAAAGTGTCAGCCCAACTCATTCATGCACATAGATAAATTATAAGGTGGTAAGAAGAGAAACTTGTCTACAACGCTGTACCTTGAAAGTCTTCTGAGATCAGCATGATGATGATGATATTTTATATTAATAACTACTCTATTAACACTATAAGTTTTCAAAACTGTAAATAATTCACAGACATAGAGAAAAATTAAGGGGCCAGCACTGTGGCATAGTGAGTAAAGCCACCACCCGACACTGGCATCCCATGTGGTCACCAGCTGGATTCCCAGCTGCTCCACTTCTGATCCAGCTCTCTCCTAATGTGCCTGGGAAAGCAGTCAAAGATGGCCCAAGTTCTCGGGCTCCTGCATCCATTTGGGAGACCAGGAAGAGGCTCCTGGATCCTGGATCCTGGCTTTGGATGGGCCCAGCTGTGGCCCTTGCAGCCATTTGGGGAATGAACCAGCAGATGGAAGATCTCTGTCTCTATTTTTTTCTCTCTCTCTGTAACCGTGCCTTTCAAATAAATAAATAAATCTTTAAAAAAAAAAAAGTAGATTTTGTCTGAGTTTGCTTAATTAAATTACTGTTTGGCACAAGGAGAAAGGAAATCAGTTTTTGAGAGGATTATCTATCCTTTGACATTCCTCATCAGCTCTAGATACGTCTAAGCTTGTCTGGAAGAATTAAATTCTTTTAAAGACAGGACTTGACATCTAGTACGTGTCAAATAAATGTAAACTACCACTATTATTATTACTATTGCTAGTAGTAACTCCAGGTTGAATCAGTGCTGACAAAAGGTGTGATTAAGAAACAGTATGTTAACTATATTGCCTAATGTATATAAGCATCATCCACAAGCTTTTTCTCTAATGTGCTTTTGTAATTTTCTAAAAGAGCAAACCCAAAATGTTTAGTATTGCCAAACAAAGCATCAATTCCATGTGTTAATTTTTAAATTTTACTGCATGTACTGTCTAAAATGGTCAAATACTGACTTTTTTTTAAGATGTACTTATTTATTAGAAAGGTAGAGTTACAGAGAAGCAGAGGCAGAGAGAGAAAGAGTGAGAGAGAGAGTGAGAGAGAGAGAGGAGAGAGAGAGAGGGCTTCCATCTGCTGGTTCACTCCCCGACTGACCACAACAGCAGGAGCTGGGCCAATACGGAGCCAGGAGCCAGGAGCTTCTTCCAGATCTCTCACACGGAAGCAGGGGCCCAAGGACTTGGACCATCTTCCACTGCTTTCCCAGGCTATAGCAGAAGTAGAGCAGCCAGGACTCAAACCGGCGCCCATAGGGGATGCTGGCACTGCAGAAGGCAGTTTGCCACAGCACCACCCCCCAAATACTGATTTTTAAACTTAGTCATGATACAAGATGTAATAATGCTCCATGTTACATTGGTATTTTTACTTTCATTCTAAGGTACTTCAAAAAGATTTGGGGAAATGGTTAAAAGATATATTTATTTTGGTGCAAAAAGCTTTTGAAATCCACGTTTAAAGAGGTCTTTGGAAAGAAAGTTCATGGAAAACATTACAAAAAATCATGCATGGATTTCAAAATTCTTTTGCACCACAATAAACTTCTAATTCCATTTTCCATGAACTTTTTGAAGTGCCTTCATAGAGTCCAAATTGTTTTCCAGGCAGCACCACAGGAAACTGGTCAAGCAATCAGGGGAACAAGCCAAATTTCACTTCCTATCTCTTTTTTCGGTTCTGTAAATCCTAATCCTGCACATGTTGTCAGACTTCTGATTCAGGAATTGAGGATGAAGTAAAACATCCCCGGGACAAGGAGAGGCTGACATGTGCGTTTAGGGTTCTTAATGCTTTGGGGTCCTCCAGGTTCCTGCTTATTTGTTAGGGAGACACAGGCACGGTGCAATAAAAGACAGGACTGAGTTCCATAAACATAAGGTAGGCCAAGTGTCCTCCGTTCTCTCTCCTCCTCTCTGGTCTCGCCTATAAATTGGTCACAGTGTTATTCATTTACAAGGTTAGTGTGGCTTTAGAAGTAAAACCCAGTGTTTGGTATACACAGCTATTTAATGACAGTGAATTTACTCTCAGAGTTACCAAACTGGCTTACACATTTCGAAAAATGATATTTATTCCTCAAAATGTTCACATTGAAAAAAGCCCTTACTTCACACTGTTGAAATCTTAAATATACTAAACTGATTTTCTGTATATAAAGAGAATTGAAAATGAATCTTGATGGGAATGGAAGGGGAGAGCGAGTGGGAAAGGGGAGGGTTGCGGGTTGGGGAGAAGTTGGGGGGGGGAAGCCTTTGTAATCCATAAGCTGTACTTTGGAAATTTATATTCATTAAATAAAAAAAAAAAAGAAAAGAAAAAGAAAAAAAACCCTTACTTAAAAGTATAACTATCTGCAGGGTTTTCTTTTTTCATTTTGAAAGCATATTTTTCCAAAACGGGGTGGATCACAACCCCCCCACTCACATTCTTATTTTCTAGATTCTTCCCCAATACATGGCAATAAACACCAAAGGTCGTGAATGTCTTTCTTCAACAATAAAAGAATATCTTTCCACTATTTTAATTTTTAGATTTCCTGTCAGACTTTCTTCCCTGAATACATGGTATTTTTGACTGAACGGCAGGAAGTACTCTGAATCTTATTAGAGAAGCCATTCTTATCTAGATTCCAGTTAAAATTTGCTGACTAAAATTCCAGGGGCTTGGAGAAGATTCAAATCCGTCTCTGAGGTGAATCTCTTAGGGCTCGTCTGCTCGCCTGATGGGCGCAATACCAGCACTGCCGATGAGGGCAGCGTTTCCGGCTGCCCCAGTCTGATAGGCGCGGCTGGGCAGAGCTGCTGGCCGCTCCGAACACCCTTTTCTGCTGTGGAGTTAGTGAGGAGAATCAAAAGGAACCCATCTGTCCTTCAGCTCCCAGAAACCCAGGAAACAAACAAGTTTGAAAAGTCAAGACACTACAACACACAAACAAGTCCCTGTGCAAAACAACACAAGCCAACTGCAACCAATTCAACTCTTGACACGAAGAGCCCACAGCTGTCTTACGTCGTCTTTTCTAGTCCTTAATTATCTACATGAACAGATTCGCATCTCCTTCTGAGTTTTCTTCTCTTTCTCATTTTCACACCTGTGTGAACATATCAATCACTCTGGTCTTTTGTCAAAAAGCCTCGCCGGCGCCGCGGCTCACTAGGCTAATCCTCCGCCTTGCGGCGCCGGCACACCGGGTTCTAGTCCCGGTCGGGGCACCGATCCTGTCCCGGTTGCCCCTCTTCCAGGCCAGCTCTCTGCTGTGGCCAGGGAGTGCAGTGGAGGATGGCCCAAGTCCTTGGGCCCTGCACCCCATGGGAGACCAGGAGATGCACCTGGATCCTGCCATCGGATCAGCGCGGTGCGCCGGCCGCAGCGCGCTACCGCGGCGGCCATTGGAGGGTGAACCAACGGCAAAAGGAAGACCTTTCTCTCTGTCTCTCTCTCACTGTCCACTCTGCCTGTCAAAAATAAAAAAAAAAAAAAAAAAATTAAAAAAAAAAAAAAAAGCCTCAAAAGCCAAGGCATAACGGAAAAATTGAGCCAGCTGAGGCATCCGATGTCTGTATTTCAGATTGCATACCGTGGGGTCACGCCACTTTTCTAGCCTCAGCCTCTCTGCTAATTACTGGCAGGAGACAGGGGTCACAGCTGATGACAGTAGCCAACCAAAGCCACTGGGAAAGAGAAGTGCTGGCAAACAGGCAAGATCAGGGGATGTGCCGTAGCCCTCGTGGTGGTTCACCCGCATTATCCCTTTAACACCTGAAGCCATGCAAGCACGGGAGCCTCAGGTATTCCTCCAAGACTCCACAGCTTCAGACATCCTGGCTCCAGATTCTGAGCCCCTAACCACTACACTCTGCTGCCCGGTGTTGATACTGCTAACACCATGTTTTGCCAAGTGTGGTACCTTAACCTCCTGCTCCAAAATCACCTGGGAGGTTGATGAAAGTGCAGAATCCTGGCCCCTTCACCACTGTTAGTGATCTAGAATCTCTGCAGTTTGGACCTCCTTAACTTTAACAAAGTTCTGAGATGATAAATGAGCAACTTCACACGGCAGAAAAACTGCACATACCGTCTTCTTGCCATAAACTAACTGTCCTGTTGTCCAGACAGGAGGATGAATTAATACATGGCTATTTGCATTTTGCTGCACCATCGCTGGACAGTCAACAATCATCCACTCAGACCCTCTTCCTTGGAAAGAAAGTTCAATGTCGATCTCACTGGGGGTCTGGGGGAATGGCATCTGCATTCACAAGACATTCCTCACTTTCAGCCATGTGCCCTCTAATTTGCACCCCACATGGTTCTAAGTTTGCATCCTTTGTGGCATCCACCACCTATTCATTTCTTTTCTTGCTTGTCTCTTCTCCCCATCAGATTTCAAGCTCCATTTGGACAGGAGAGGGACAGCTTTGGTGTCCTAAGGGCTTGCACACAGGTGCTAACTATCTTGTTGAATGAATACACAAAAAATAGAAAGTTAATATAGTCTCATGGGGGATGTGGCACATATATTCAACTGCCACAAAGGTGGCAAGAAGTAAATAAGAGAAATGTAGATAGAGAAGACTGCACTACAACTGAATCCAGTTTGGGAAAATGCACAGTTTTAAATGGCACTGGAAAAGATGTGGAGGGGAGAGAGTGTGAGACATCTTGGTCATCCATAAGAAACACAAGACTTTTCTTTTGTCCAAACAGTAAAATAGATGAAAAAGAACAATAGTAGGTGAAACAATGACAACCTTTGAAAGTGAAGTCAGGCTGTTTTATTAACTGTCTGATGGGCAGTGGGAAGCCACTAAGGGTGTTTTGAATGTGGTAGTCATGTGATCAGAGATCCGTGCAGAAGCCGCGTCTGGGAAGCTGAAGGAAGGGATACTGGATGCAAGCAAGTAAGAATGCTTTTGCTCCCAAATTCATTTCTAGTGCTAATCTCCCTGGTTTCTCAAGTTTGGATTTTAAAAGCTACACCCGATACTTTCTTTCCAAACCAACACAAGCTCTTTTAATTTAATTTTAATGTTATAAGAGCAGTGTTTAAAAAAGCAACAATATGCTGTGGAAAGAACATTAATGAGACTCGAAAACCAGTAGAGCCTGCAGGTTAAAAAAAAAAAGACTCAGGGTTTTGAGTTTTAGAGCAGCTCGCGGCTTGCCCTGTTAGGTAGGAAGTTAGCTATGAGCTTATGTGTGTGTAACAGGCCTAAAGAGAAGATGTCTATGTCCAGCATATGCTGCATCTCAAAGTCATCCTGACAATGTTACAGGGGCAGCCCGGTATTCGCATCCTGCCCTGCCCCCTTCTACCTGATAACCTGCCAGGTGGGGGTACCTGCTCCTTCTGCCTGACAATCTTCCACCATCTCCCAGGTGCAGCCCAGTATCTGCATTTCAAACACCCTGCTCCGGATCCCCATTCTCCAGGGGGTCCTGCTCACCCTTCCTCTGAACCCAGGATGGCACCAGCTAGCCTCCCTCCTGTCTGATACCTTCAAGGGAAAACTCAGATAGGAGCTTCTTAATATTTACGTCCATAAAATCCTTTGAGGAGATGTGTGAAGACCCATCTCCTTAAAAACCCCCAGCCTCAACCGGACTGCGCGCTCAGCCCTCTGCCTCTCTGCTGAGCCACCCGCCTGACCTGGTCAGGTGTACTCTCTCCACTCAACCATGTAACCTCGCTCCTCCCTCTCCCCCAGTCCAAGCGACTGGGCACTCTCTCAAGCTCTGTCTGGAGAGGTGCCCATCCATCCTTACAGATGTCCCTTCCCTAATAAACCTTGCTACTTTTACTTTCGACTACTCTGTCTCATGCCTGAATTCTTTCTTGCGTGAAGACAAGAACCCTGTCATTCTCCAGTAACAGCCCCAGATACCTCACTTTTTTTAAAGATTATTTAGTTATTTATTTATTTGAAAGGTAGAGTTAAAGACAGTGAGAGGGAGAGACAGAGAGAAAGGTCTTCCTTCTGTTGGTTCACTCCCCAGTTGGCCACAACGGCCAGAGCTGCACCGATCTGAAGCCAGGAGCCAGGTGCCTCTTCCTGGTCTCCCAAGTGGGTGCAGGGGCCCAAAGACTTGGGCCATCTTCTACCACTTTCCCAGGCCACAGCAGAGAGCTGGATTGGAAGAGGAGCAGCCGGGACTAGAACCGGCGCCCATATGGGATGCCGGCACTGCAGGTGGAGGATTAACCTGCACCACTGCGCTGGCCCCATCAGATACCTCATTTTCACATCTTGAACTCCACAATGCCAACGGAAGACCCCTGATTTCCATTTAGACATAGATAGTGAACATTTGACCAGCATGGTACCACCACCTTGTATCCAACAATCACATTTACTCATTGACTGTGGCATCCTTTACTCAGGATTTTCTTAGTACAATCTGACTGTCATAGCCAACAGAACAAAGCTAGCTCATGAAAGGCAGCAAAGGTGCTGACTCCCATTTCATTTTCAGAGTATAAATTTGTCATATCATCTGCGTTATCTGCTTAGGTACTGACGATATCATGGTGGTTATAATCACTTGTGCTGTCTACTATCAAATTACACTATACAGAAATGAAGTAATTCTGATTTTTACCTACAACATGGTTCTCTTTTTCATGTCTTTACCTGTCAGGTAGGTTTGCTCATGTATCTCAGTGATGCTCAAGAGCTCAGCATTCTGTTGTTGGCAGCTCTTCCTTGCCTGGTGCCACGTTAAAGCAGATTTGGAGTTTATCTGGTAGGAAATGCTGGTCAATGGATCTTTATTCCACAGGCTTTCACTTCCCTCAACTGTGAAACAAGTCAATAGAATTTGTTGCATTAGGCATAGAAAACATGATTGGTGAGCAACATTTTATAAACCATCTTGGAGGCATTATAGGTTGAAGCATTCTCTTCCATCTTCTTTGTTTCTCTTTTTGCTTATTTTTAAATGCCAATGAGATTTTCTTCACTCCTGAAATGAAGAGTTCAGAGAGTGAACCATAGAGAATCCCTCCCATGTGCCTAAAGCAAGTGAGCAAGGCATCATCTCCCTGTTTTTCTGTTGGGATATTTGGAATGAGATGAGTTGGGAAGTGAGGCAAATACAAAAAGAACAAAGAATAGAGCCCAATTCCCTGAATCTCCATAAAGGAGAGGGAGAAGAGATAAGAAACACAAGAGTACTACAGAAAGTACTGCCACTCACTAGTGGCTTGACCTTGGCTCAATTATTAACTGTTGGAGTCTCGTTTCCTCCTCGCTTGTATTCAATGTAAGGAAAGCTTTTAGCAACAGTACTAGTTGATTGTTAGTTTTCCTTCCCTCAGAGTAAGGAGATAATTACCTGAGTTAATTTTTTTCCTTTGCAACAGTATGATTTCCAACATACTCTATAAAGTCAGATCTACTCTATGAAAGTTCAGTAATAAATATACAGATAAATATTATTTACAGCCTCTTACATATAAGATGTTTGAGAAGCTAGTGAACAAATAAAAATGTTTGCATGTTTCATGTTGTAAAAATATCCTTTTTTCTCTTTTGAATAACAAATTCTACTTACAAGCCATGTGAAGGAATATTCTTGATTTATTTATAAGAGAAAAAGAGATTACATAACTTCTCAAATTTTCTGAGAAGTACTCAACTTACTATGAAATTGGGCAGTTCCCATAAACCTACAGCCTACATTGTGGTGAATTTTACCCATGTACCTAACTGTGGCTTGTGTCTGATGGGAAACCACCATGACCCCTTAGGCATACACATCCCACACCCTTAGGATATGAAACCTGTGGTCCCCTGGCACATGGAAGAGGAAGAAAGTTACTCAAAATGTGACACCAGCATAGAAAGATATTTTAACTGCAACACCCTTATATGTTTATATAAAAATAAAGCTGAACACATAATGCTAAATTATAATTACCCAAGCCCTTTCAAGTTTAATGGCCATGTAAGTGAGATCATCCAAATGAGAATTACTTTGGGTTTATTAGATGATGGAGGCATTTTAAACAAAATGTTTTAGATATTTGGCGGCTTTGTTTATAATACAGTAAACAAAAAAAGTGAATACTAAAATCAAGGAGTATTTCCTGCCCAGGCACAGAGGAAAGGAAAGGAAAATGACCAAAGCAGGAAATACACTTGGCTCTTCTCTTCATTTAAAGAAAAAGAACATTTTGCATTTCAAACCCAGGAATTAACACTTATTTCTCAGTGAATGTATAGGTTTGCTGACTATACATCATCTCCCCCAAAGAGTTCACATTCCCACAATCAACCAGCACAACCAATGTTGAAAGCTGAAGTTGCAAGCTCTGGAGAACTGAGACAACAGGGTCTTTCCTTTTCCTGTTCTCATGTTACTTGAAAATGAATGTCTAAATAGAAGGAAAACATTGCAATAAACAATGTAAAGGACAATGAACAGCTTACATTAAGTGTCACTAGGTCAATAACTGGTACCCCACTTTCCTGTATTGAACCCGCTATTTTAAAGTTAATATAAAATAAAATATTCTTTTGGAAGGACTAGAAAATACAATAGATTGGAAAATTTCAAATCCCTTTAAGGAAAGCATGAAATGAATCAAATGTGCTTTAAAATTTTAATGCATACTGAAATAAAGCAATGTTTTACTTTTCATAATAGGAAAAAATACAAAATTTAGCTGTGAAGATATAAATTAACAGAACAGGACTAAGAAACTATTCCATTGATCATAGGGTAACACATATCCAAGGCTGTGAGCGTTTTGTGTGTATTACTGGGTGACTCCATTTGTTCTCACATTTCATTCATTAAATCACATATGTATCCAAACACTCATGTCAGCCTCAGTGAAGTAGAGGTTGCTATAGTCGAACCCATGAAATACAACTCCTATACATTCCAGAATAGCAGGTTTAGAAAACATGATTCCTTCTAAATGAAGTAGAAAGACACTTCTGAGTCACTGCAAAGCGAATGTTTTATCTTCAGAAAAAATCTCAAGTCTTGCAGACAAAGACTTCTCATGCAAAAATGAGACATCTATAAAACACTAACGGGCCGGCGCCGCGGCTCACTAGGCTAATCCTCCGCCTTGCGGCGCCGGCACACCGGGTTCTAGTCCCGGTCGGGGCACCGATCGTGTCCCGGTTGCCCCTCTTCCAGGCCAGCTCTCTGCTGTGGCCAGGGGGTGCAGTGGAGGATGGCCCAAGTGCTTGGGCCCTGCACCCCATGGGAGACCAGGAGAAGCACCTGGCTCCTGCCATCGGAACAGCGCGGTGCGCCGGCCGCAGCGCGCTACCGCGGCGGCCATTGGAGGGTGAACCAACGGCAAAAGGAAGACCTTTCTCTCTGTCTCTCTCACTGTCCACTCTGCCTGTCAAAAAAAAAAAAAAAAAAACAACACTAACGGAAATCAGATCTCTAAAGGTTGATATAACAAAGGCAAATACATAGACCCCATCCAAGACCAGGCAAGCAGTGTCCCTATGAACATGGAACCTGTGAGTTTTGGGGGCCTTCTCCCAGCACAAAGGGGCCACATGCAGAAGATGTGTACAGTCATGTGCAGGGCTGAGAAATCAAATAATTTCTCTTCAGTGGGATGCTTAGGGATTATAAATCAAAAAAGACAAACAGCTACATGCCTAGAAGCGGGCTTTAATTTGACAGATGAAGATAATATTTGGAATTTGTGTTGCTTTATAATAAGGCTTAGATGCAGATTTGTGATCACGAGAGTTTCATTGTGATGCTCTCACAGTGCAGGCAGTCTCACACCATCCAGACTTCCTCAGTTGCTTCCCCTCTCCCTGCCCTTTCGCAGGGGAGCAGGACAGAGAGTTCTGGGTCGTACCAGGGAACGGAAGCTGCACTGATACAGTCTGAAGGAGCAGGAGGGAGCAAGGGGTAAGAAGTTTGGGAAGAAGTGGGAAGCCAGAAATAGAAAGAGCATGTGTATGGATGAGGAAGGTGAATCAAAGAACTCTTCCTTGTCCCTCTTCCTGGGCTCCAGCTCCGCCTCCCACCTAAAACCTGCTGACTCTATACAGAGCCTTTTAAAAAAGATTTATTTTTATTTATTTGAAAGGCAGAGTTAGAGAGAGGGAGAGATGGAGAGAAAGATATTCTACTAGCTGGTTTACTCCCCAAATGGCTGCAACAGCCAGGGCTGGGCCAGGCCAAGCCAATAGCCTGGAAGTCCATCTAGGTCTCCCACATAGATGGCAGGGGCACAAGTACTTGGCCATTGTCCACTGCTCTCCCAGGCATTAGCACGGAGCTGTATTTGAAACAGAGAAGCAGGGACTCAAATCGGCATTCATAGGGGATGCTGGCATTGCAAGTGGTGGCTTAACCTGCTGTACAGCAATGCTGGCCTCTCTTTACAGATTCTTAAGCATGGAAAGAACACCAGGACTTCATCTGTTCTGATGCCTTCCTGCTGAAATAACACAGTATCATTTATTTGACATGATTGCAATAAAATTTAAATTTTCATTTTAAACCTGCTTCGAGCTTATAAATTACCCACTGCATTGATTTGTAGCTGTGTTAAACTAAATAACATTCTTCCTAAGGTAAACTTTAAAAGGGTATTAATTACTATCATTTTCAACCCAAAGAGCCTTTTCATTACATTCATACAAAATTAAATGCAGGAGCCCCTTGCATCTCTTTCTGCATCTGACCCATCTTTGTGGCATCATTCATATTGTTTTTTATCTATGGTTGACAAAAGTAAAGCATTTGTGGGGTCATTGCTGTGGCTTAACAAGTAAAGCCACCACCTGCAGTGCAGCATCCCATATGGGCGCTACTGCAAGACCCAGCTGCTCCACTTCTGATCCAGCTCTCTGTTATGGCCTGGGAAAGCAGTAGAAGATGGCCTAAGTCCTTGGGCCCCTGCACCCACATGGAAGACTGGGAAGAAGCTCCTGGCTCCAGATCGGCACAGCTCCGGCCGTTGCGGCCAATTGGGGAGTGAACCAGCAGATGGAAGACTTCTCTCTCTCTCTCTCTCTGTCTCTCTTTCTCTCTCTGTGTAACTCTGATTTTCAAATAAAATAAATAAATCTTAAAAAAAGTAAAGCATCTGGGATATAGGGAAATGGTTCACCTACTGCCAATATTGAATAGATAGTGTATCATATATAGTGTACCTTGTCCTAGAGTTTTAGAAAATAACTGCTAATTGCAAGGAATGGTGGGTCATTGGCATGTAGTCTGGTGTTCTTAGCAAGATTCAAATCCACACAGAGAGCTCCAGGCTGAAGGGCAGGCCTTTGGTGTAGCTCCCAACCCACATTTGAATGCCTGTGTTTAATACCTGGCTCTGGCTCCTGATTCAAGCTTCCTACTCTTGCTAAGCCTGGGCAACAGCAGTGATGGCTCAAGTAATCAAGTTCCTCCCACCCGTGTGGGAGTCCTGAATTGCATTCCTAGCTCCAAGTTTTGCCTTACCTCCACCTCCACTGGGCAGGCAGTTGGGGAATGAACTGTTGGATGAGATCTCTCCCCGCACCCGTCTCTTTCTCTCTGTCTCTCTCTCTCCCCCTCTTTCTCTGTGTGTGTGTGTGTGTGTGTGTCTACCTCTCAACTGAATTAATGAATTTTTAAGTATCCAGTACTCAAGAGTCAGAAGATCTATATGCTGGTCTCAGTCACTATGGATTATTTTCTTCATCCTAAAATTGGGACCATGATAACAGTAAGGGGCTGTGGTGGGATATAATAAAATAATAAAGGTGAAATCACTCTGGGAAAAAAATGCTGTAGATCCATGCAAGGTCTTCTTATGCAGTCATCCTGAGCCTGCCAAACTTTCCTCAAAGAAAGCAGTCACTTACATTTCACTGGACAGAATCCAAAGAGCTTATCCGCATCGTAGTCTGTGGTTGTTCCACACCAGAGCCATCCATCTGAGCGCCCTGCACTTGTGCAATCCGCGTACCACTTGTTTTGAAACTTGAATGGAAATGCACAGGTTGCTCCATTTGCATTGCCCAGTAGCGTATACATGGCTAGAGAAACATAAGGATTTGCAATTCGAATGTGAGTGACACTTCTGAACATTGCCTTTCCAACAGGAAACACACTGAAGGAATCTCTTACTCCTCTGACCACGCCTGCTGTTCCCACCCAGGAGATTCCTTTTCTTTCTCCCACTTTTTCCTCTCTCCTCCTGCCTTTTGCTGAGTATTTTCAGTGGTTGGCACTTAGGAATAGCTCTAGTTATTTCTGCTCTTTGGGGATGGACTTCTCTTCATCCTCTCAGGCAATAGCAGTCAGCATTTCGTCTAAAACAGAGACAGGCCATCCTTCTCCTTGGTTGGAACCACAGAATTATTGAATCTTTACATGAAAATAACCAGAAAGCTGCATAGCCCAAATACAAAATCAATACCTAAATCCTCTCCAACCACTTCCCATCAGTTCTGTCCCCTCCTTAGTCTCTCAACAATGACTACAGGACACATAGGGATTTCGGCATAGTTCTCTGATCCACATCATTCAAAGAAACCACTCAAAACCATTAGATGCCATCAACAATCAATTTCTGTCCTTTTAAAAACTGAATTCAAACATATCAGGTGGGAAGGTGTGGATTCAACTAGAAAGGAACATTGAAGTAAATATAGAATCATTCTTGATTATGATTTAATATCATCCAAAAGGATTATAGATATTCAGACACATCTCCACTGACAACAAGGTTAACCTGCATAGCGAAATGCTTCTGTATGTTCAACCCTGCCTTTGTAGGGTTGGAAGATTATAACCTTTTACACTGAAGTATTTGTCCTTTTGCCATAAGTGGTCACATTCTTATCTATATAAGGAAGGACTTTTTCTTAATTATATTTCATGCATTCTATGAATTAAAATTTCTTAAAAGGGGCCAGTGCTGTGGCACAGCAGATTAAAGCCCTGGCCTGAAGCACTGGCATCCCATATGGGCACTGGTTCAAGACCCGGCTGCCTGACTTCCGATTCAGCTCTCTGCTATGGCTTGGGAAAGCAGTGGAAGATGACCCAAGTCCTTGGGCCCCTGCACCCACATGGGAGACCCAGAAGAAGCTCCTGGCTCCTGGCTTCAGATGGGCTCAGCTCCGGCTGTTGTGGCCATCGGGGAGTGAACCAGCAGATGGAAGACCTCTCTCTGTCTCTACCTCTCTCTGTAACTCTGTCTTTCAAATAAATAAAATAAATCTTTTAAAAAGAAGTTATTGAAAGACATTTAATTATTGAGATAAATAGTTTGCAAATCACACAGCACGTATTAAGAGCATAATAAATGCAAATTTCTTATTCTCTGTCCTTTCCCTCTACTCATTTACTTATCCATCCCCCCTTGCAGACTAGGTTCACGTTTAACTACCACTTTTTTTGTCGGTTGGCTAGTTATTAATAACCTTAAAGTGTTCCTACAGCTCTAGCTCCACTAAGTTACAGGACTAGGCTTCCAAATCACATATTGTACAAGGAATGTGCTGGAAGCAGAAATAACTATCACTCTTATTTGCTTGGACACTTCTTCCTTCCTGTGAAGAAAACCCATTAAGGCCACCTCAGGGCTAGTTGCACTATTCATTAAGTTGGCCAGAAATTTTCTGGGCTAGATTGATAGATGCCAATCAGAAATGGACATTTTTGGACTAACTGTATTTACCTGGTAATTTCTGAGCCATTCTATTACCAGGCACTGAGGCCAGTAAAACCAAGTTCCACCCCAGCCACTTCTTAGGATAATCATGTAGTTGTGGTCAATTTATTCTTCCTCTTATGGTCCAAACTTCCAGATAATATTTAAATCCATGCAAGTTTACAATTTTGATTCTATTATTCTAAAATAATCCTTAGCCTCAGCCATCTCCTGTCCCCCATAAATGGTCTTCAGTTCTAATGCATTATCAAGTCTGTGGAACTCAAGATCACTCTGAGTGACTAGACCCTCTTGAAGGATATTAAGTATGAGGACATCACTGGAGAGTATGTAAAATGTGGTTAATGTACAATCTGCCCCAGAATCTCTCAGGTTTTCATAAATAGACCTCAAGAGATTCCTGGATCCCTCTCTCATATGCTAATTCAATATCTGGGTGGGAAGGGGAGTTGGGATCTGCATTTTTAACAAGGTTTCCAAATGATCCTTGAACATAATGAAGTTTGAGGACCACTATCCTAAACCCTGTGCATATTGTCTCAAAGCAAATAGGAAGAAACAAAGTGAGAGGGAGAGAGCTACAGCATGGTATTCTACAATAAAGCAAGTCCAAAGTCGTAGCATCAATCTTTCTCAAGTTGAATTCCTCAATTAGCACAATTGTAGAATTTTATTCAAGTTGGATTCACTCTTGCCCTCCATTATCATTTTCTATTGAGTTTCTCCTGGAAGGTTGTGTTACTGAAGTTACCTCTCATATCACTTCCAACCCTACATTATGTTCAATAAATGCCTTCGAATTACTCATTTCTTAGCTCTCTTCTCACTTTCCTTCAATCCCTGCTTTTCTTGACCCCTTATACTGATGGAAAGTGGAAAACTGGCAAATTACCTTTTAACATGAATTCCTATGCTCTCTCTAGCTATGATAAACTAGATCCAGCCAATATTAGCAGCCCTAGTAACAGCGATTTTGGAAACAGGCAATCTTAACTCCCCAAAGGCAGGCTCTTCCTCTGACCTTGAGGTTGTTCTAGACAACACTTCACAGTAACCAAGTATCTAAAATCTGAAATGGGTTATAACATCAAATGATACAAGAGACCAGCCTTTATAAAAGTATTCAAGTTCTTTTTATTACTTCTTTCTCAGATAGCCCCCAGAGAATGAAATTTGTACAAGACTAAGTAATCATTTTATTTCATCTTAAAGAGCTCAAGGACCAACAACAAATAAAATAATGACCTATCCTACTATTACTACCACTTTGTAAGATAGCTTACTAAATCTGCTGACTGTTAACTTATAGGTTGACTCCTCAGACTTCCTAATCTTTTGGTTACTATAGCCTCTAAATACCCATAGGGAGACAAAAAAATCAGAAATATTTAGAAACCCAAATTGTCAAGGAACGTGCCAAAACTTCATTTTAGGCAATCTGAATATGCTAAGAATGTTGTTCCCAGGACCACTCCTCCAGGGATAACTTAATCCAAAGGTAAAGAAAAGTCTGATCGAATTTATTTATCACTACAATGTTATAATAATAAATAGGAGGCTTTGGGCCAAAGACCGACAGTGAAATTACTTTCTAAAAATTGCAACTCATACTTCTAAAAAAGCTTAGAGAAATTTAAAAGGAATGTCTGCCCATTAATCACAAATCACCAAAGTAACATTCAGGACCTTTCAACCTCATGTATTCACCATCACGTTATCTCAGAACAGAATAATTCAAAAACAAAAGTAAGTGATCAGTTAGTATTTCTAGTACAAACCAAACACAAACAGGCTTATTTTCTTGAGTTAGTTTACAACCAAGAAAATGAGAACAATATGATGCAGGGGTAACAAATTCCCAGCTTCTTACCTTCGTAACCTCTGGAGCACAGATCATCTGTGGTTCCATAGATCTTCCACCTGCTCCACAAACCAGATCCCTTGTACAGCATAATATTCTTTTCTTGTCTGTTGCCATAGTTAAAAAATAAATCTTCACCCTTGATTCCAAAAAGTGTGTCATTTTTGCATTCCCATTTCTGAAATTCACTTTTTGAGTCACAATTATATAGAGTGACAGAAACCCAGTCGGTTTTGGAAGGCACCCCCAAGCATAATTTAAATGCAACACTCATGACATGGAATTCAGACACCCATCGGAATCTCTGTGATTCAGCATCCTGGTTGCAAACTGCAGTCTGGACGGCACTGGAACTGATGGCTTCCACACAGCGCTTGTGATCTTCATTATAAATTAAAAATTGCCTAGTGTCTGTTAAAAAAAAAAAAAAGAAAGAAAAGAAAGCATGCTCAAGTGGATCCAAGAAGCAAAGACAACATTTTTAGGTCAAAAGTTCTCAACCTTTCTGTTTCCCCAAAGATGTATAATTATAGGAAAGGAAATGAAGGTGACTGTGTCTGGGCCCGCTCAGCTCCCTTCTTGAGACCCCTAAAGTTGGAGAGAGGGGCTGGCCTGAGGCCCTACCACGGTTAGCACCTGGGCAGTCAGCAATCATCCTTCAAGCTATTTTAATCTTTAGGAGGAACCTTAAGAAAAGGGCCACTTAAAAACAATGCTCATGGATCATAGTGGAGTGAATGTAAAAAGCAGATAGACGATAGAAGTGAATATAACATCAATCTGGGCAAAGAAAATTTGGATAATTGAATGCAGTAATATAAATGAAATACATGTAAGCATACTTCCAAAAGTTTGTAGAAAATGGAAATCTTAAGTTCATTTTAGCGCCAAAAAATTTTGAGATCCATGCATAGTTTTTTCATAATATGCATTTCATAATATGGCTCTTCCTAGAATAGGATTTTTAAGCGTGACACACCCTGACCCTCCTTCAGATACGTAGATGAAATCTAGATATAAGTATCCTAATAATAACAGTAGGTTTTTGTTTTGTTTAGAGACAGAGGCATAAAAAGCCCCATCCCCAAATGCCTATAATGACCAGTGCTGGGCTGGGGCTGAACCTAAGAGCCTGGAACTCAATTCCAGTCTCCCATGTGGGTGGCAGGGACCCAACTACTTGGGCCATCATCTGCTGCCTCCCAGGGTGGGCATTAGCAGAAAGCTGGAATCATTATCAGAGCTGGGACTCAAACACTCTGTACTCTGATATGGGAAGCAGCCTTCTTAACTGTTATCTAATCAGTAAGCAAAAAAAAAAAAAATTGTTTCTAGTTTATATAATTTTATCTTCAATTCCTGTCTTGTGTATTTTTTAAATTAAGTGTTTTTTGGGTATCCCAGGTTAGGCCAACTCAAAGTTTTTGGTTTTGCTTTATTTTATTTTTCTCTCTTAACAATATATACCCAGCTTAGATGTAGCATTTAGACAAGTTAGTGTCAGTTGTATTATGCTAACTTTCATTTCTTTGCATACTCAATGTAACCCTTATACAAACAGAAAGATACAAAGATGCATTTTAATGTTCAATAATTTGTGACATTCACAACAAAAGATAATTAAATGACAAGTTGTATGTCATTGGGGTTAATATCTTATGAGAAAAACTTAAATAAGAATGTGTTCTATAGTTGTAATTTGGGACTGGTGAGTTAAGCAATGTGTATGGATGGCTCATATACTTAGAGTACCTAGCTGCTAGCTGGCAAATCCAAACTTCCTCTTGCAAAAAAGGGGGTGTGGGGAGAATCTGGATCTGGTAAGGTTTTCCCCCATATATCAAAACTAAGTTCATATAAAATTTTTTGTATTTTTTTTCAAAAAAATACACAGATGAAAGGAATTGGCTTCTTATATTTTACAAGACAAAAATAAAGCAAGCACTTCTTGCAAAGTTTTCTTCAATTCTTTCTACTGGTAGGATTGCAGATATCTGAGGGTCTAAGTGAGCTTTCTTTGTAATCAAATCATCCCAGTGAAACACTCCCAAAGAACAGCTGCACTAGTCCTGTCCTCCAGAGTTCACAAAGAACTCTCACGTACCATGTGCCATTTATGGTTCTCAGCGCCAGTGAGGTGAGCACCACCTCCACTCTGAGATCAGTTCTGAAGTTCATACTGAATCTTTGCCATAGAAGAATATTTTTTCCTAGTGAGCTCCTATATCTGCTCTTGCTCCTAAGTGTTTAAGATTTCCCGCATTTATCCTTCCTGGGTTTCTAACTCTACGCTATCTTGAACTTCTGCCTCATTTCCTCAGCTGAGTTACTCATCTGTGTGGTTTCATTTCTGGGAATTAGGACTCAGTAAAGCCTGGATCCAGACTACTTGCTTCTGTTGTCACCTAAACACACGGTGCCTGACTGAATCTCCTCTCACCTAGTTCAACTCCTTCCCATGTTTGACCTGTTCTTGTTACTAAGAGTTGTCCTGGATTCTCAGGACTTGCACATTTTCCTGGGAAAGAGTGGGATGTAATGAGTAGCTCTATAAAAAATCTACTACAATGGTTAATTTTATGTGTCAATTTGGTTGGGTCATGGTACCCAGATATTTGGTCTAATACCAGTCTGAGTGTTGTTGTGAAGCTTTGTTTTGTGTTGTTTCAAATGGGATTATCATTCCAATCAGTAGTAAAACAGAATACTCTACACAATGTAGATGGGCCTCCTCCAATCAGGTGAATTCTGAGGAGAAATTCTTCCTCTGGACTACCCTGACTCAACTGCAAATCAACTCTTTTCTGAATTTCCAGCCTAGCCCTGAAGATTTTGGGCTTGCCAGCCTTCATAACTGTCCTTCAATAATGTTGTTCTCTCTTCTCAACCCAACTCCCCTATGTCTCTGGAGCACCCTAACACATCCTTCTCCTGTCACCAACTCCACTGCCCCCATGGTCTTGCTGTCTTTGGAATGCCATCACCAAGGAAAACATTGACAAATCTCTCAGTTTCCCAGAAGATGGGCTTGGCTTGTCACTAGACCCCAAATTGCAAACCTACCCAGAGTAATGGGTAGTATCCCCTGAGCTACATGAAAGAGCAAAGGTTTCTTTCTGTTTTCACAGTCTCCTTGGCAGTTTGCCTGTGATGAGCATCCCATTTGGTTGAATGCTTACACAATTATAAAATATTTTCTTTCTCTTCTACTTTTGTGAAAAAGGTTTCTGGGTTGGAAGGAGGTTTTTCTTTCTAGGTCTCCAACAGTTGAAACCTTTCAAGAGTGGTACCACTATTCCCAGGAAAACAACACATACACACAACTCCAGCCCCTGCATCACAGCTAATTCGAGAGGGCATGACCCAGCCCAGCTACCCTTCTGGCCTCACCGTACTCTCTCTCTCACTCACTGTCTTCCAAACACGCCACCTTGCTGTTCCTCAAACACTCCGACCTCATTTCTACTTGTGTGATTGCCCGTTTTTTAATTCTCTCTTCTGAGTATGCTTAGTAAGGTTTCAGCTCAAGTGTCAACTCTTTACTGAGCCGACCATCCTAATTTTACTTTTCTGTTTTCTATAGATGGTCCATAACCATCTTAAATCATGATTTGTTTACTTATGTGTTATTAATATCCATCTATGGGAATGCATACTCCACGAGAAGAGGAAACTGCTTATTCTGTCTCACTATTGTAGTCTCTCACCGATACAAATTGAATGATTCCAAGCGTATTCATTAAACCGGAAGCAGCTTGACGAATTACCCAAATTCATCATTGTTTAGTAATAGAATTATGATAATGCATCTATTTAAAATTAGTTTTTCCCCTGAAAGCTGATATCCACCAAAGAGCAATTAGTAAAAAATATTTAAATTGACGGGAAGAGTACATGGAAATGAAAAGCTTCTATTGCAATACACACAGCTCTTCTTATTTCCTTTATTTGTCTTTAGACGTCAGGAAGCAGTGTAAGTTTGATATTGCCCTTGCTGACAATACAAGGAAACGGAGAATGATCACTTTCTGTTGATGCCTTCATGCCTTTCTCTTCTCTCTAAGTTGTCAGCATGTAGCTTTGTCTCTGTGAAACGTATCTGAAAACACTGCACTTCCTCTGACAGCATGTTGAAGACCTTGACCAAAAGACAGCTTGTGGCATTTTTGTCACTACTAGTCACACTGAATGTGATATATTTATAAACATTGTATTTTTTGTCTCTACTAATTATATTATTGTAATAGAAGTATTTCAAGGCTGAGAAAATAAGGACAGCTGGAGAGTTATATCCATTTCTTGGTAATTTCACCTATGGGATTAGATGTGTGGGTTTTGTTTTCTTGGGCTTTGCTTTCTTTTTAATATTTACACAGCAGAAATTTTTGTACAGAATTGATTCTCCCTCCACCTTCACTTTATCTTACTGATCTTACATTTGTTTTTTAGCAAATAATTGGTGAACTCTACTATGTGCCAGGCACTATGCTAGTGACAACACAAAGACAAACCAAAGAGACAAGTTCCCTAGGCACCGTAGCACTCACCGTGCTGTGGTTAGTTCAAGAGCAGAAATATCTAGGGCAAAATTGCATTTGAGAAAAATGCAATAACTTTCTCCTCAGTAGGTCGGGTTGAGAGTAACAGAAAACTAACCACCCAATAACACTGGCATGAATTTTCTTTTAGGCACATTTTAACATTTTAAAATTACTCCCTAATGTTAAATATATAATTAAACTTCTAAACCTACTAGCAAAGAAAATTAGCTTATTAAAGGTGACTATTTAGAAATATAACTATGTTATGTCACATTTTCTTATATATTTTGTCCATGGTAAATGTATACAAAGACAAGAAGCTCAAGGCTGGCATTGTGGTGCAGTGAGCTAAGCTGCCATGTGGGCATCTTATATGGGCACTGGTTCAAGTCCCTGCTGCTCCACTTCCAATTCAGCTCCCTGCAAATGCACCTGGTAAGGCAGCTAAAGATGATCCAAGTGCTTGCCCCAACCACCCACACGGGAGACCCAGATGGAATGAACCAGCAGATGAAAGTTTCTCTTTCCCTTTGCCCTTCAAATAAATAACTAAATCTTGAGGAAAAAAAGAAGAAGCAGCAGCTGGAGCAGAGGCAGATGTGTGAGGATTCTGTAGCAGCATCAGTCAGACCTGACTTATTCCTCCTCGGCCTTTGCCATTTCAGTGCATACAGGCCTTGTTCCCAAATGCCAGCACTACAACCGTGAGCCTGGGGTTTTGCCCTCACCATGAGAGCCCCTATGCCTGTACATGGCACAGACCAGACGGGTCAGAGAGTTAATAAACCCCCTTCGGAGGAGCCCGTCCCAGTGATGGGTGGGAACTGACAAACCGCTGAAGCCTGGTGCCTCGGTTGGGGGGACCCTAAGCACATATCCCACACCATCGCTCAGAGCTTTCCTGTAGCTCACAGCGGTCACTGGCTTGGCAGTGCACCCCGTCTTCCTGTCTCACTTCCCCACACCCCTGCCGGTGTTTCCTGGGATTGCCTACAAAAAAAAAAAGCCCTACTTGACTCAAATCAGAGCGCAGCTGTCACAGGCCAGCTGCTGGGAGAGCCTAGACTAAGAAACACTGATTGTTCATCAGCCATAGCAGGAGAAATGGAAAACCTACATTGTACCCCTATCACCACCACCACCGGGAACTGAAAAGAAGTGAAAACTATTTGTTGTACACTTAGAACGTGCAACCAGCTGTGCTGGGTGCTGGCAGGGAAATCTAGGAAACATTGAGAATTAATTTATTTTTCACTTCACTCTTTCATTCATTCATCAAACATTCAGAGAACCTACTAATTTAAATTGCTGCATGTGGCCTTTTGGGGGCAAAACAGTCTGACTTTAAGGAAAAGATGGGGAACATGAAATTCTCCCAGTCACCCTCCTACCTCCTAAATGTATGAATGTCCACACCTCCTCTAGGCCATTCAGTCTCATCTGGGTATGAGAGGCCTTCCTGCTGCTGCTGACCTCACTCCCTGTGCCCTGGATCCCACCCTTCCTGCTTCTCCACTCGCCAGTTTCTCCACTTGCTCATACATCTTCAACCTATGCCTCAACTTCAAGGCAAACAAATAAACACCTGGCAGCAAGAATGACCATGCACCGATCTTTCTTCATAAAGAACCATGCTAACTGATCACTGAAATCAAGTATCATGTCAACACTATCACAACATCATCAGAGCCCTACTGTTTGGTCACCATGTAGGCAGAATCCACAGCTTACTGGCTGGATGACCTTGATCCCCTTCAAAACGACACTGTACTTCCATCCCCTCATCTGCAACCCAACAGGGAAATAGTTGGACCTAATCATTGTTGTAAGAATTAAGTGAGATGATTTAACTATAGTACTTAACATAGCTCCTGACATGGACATTACTCAATATATATGTCTTACTGTTATGAACCTGGAAGACTCCATCCTGAATACAGTGTGCAACAGTTCAGGACAAGATGAGACCAGAGGGATCAGGGAACCGGTGCAGCAGCCACACAGAGGGACCGAGGAACAGAACACAGAGACCAGGCACCTTCAGCCCTGGGGGTCACGGTGGGCATGGTGAAGAGAGGGATGCTCTTTGGGGTCGCCAGACTTGCAGTCAGATCCCACTTCCACCATTTAAGGCTGTTTTATCGGACTTAAATTAAACATCCTCGCCTCAATTTCCTCATCTCTAGAAAGCCCTCTACTTCCACTGGACTTGTTGTGAAGCCCTTAATGGGTCATTTATGTAAAGTACCCAGCAGGTCCCTCTGCGAGTAGCTAACACTTATTTTTTTTTTTTTTTGACAGGCAGAGAGGACAGTGAGAGAGAGAGAGAGAAAGGTCTTCCTTTTGCCATTGGTTCACCCTCCAATGGCCGCCGTGGCCAGCGCGCTGCACTGATCCAAAGCCAGGAGCCAGGTGCTTCTCCTGGTCTCCCATGGGGTGCAGGGCCCAAGCACTTGGGCCATCCTCCACTGCCCTCCCGGGCCACAGCAGAGAGCTGGCCTGGAAGAGGGGCAACCGGGACAGAATCCGGCGCCCCGACCAGGACTAGAACCCGGTGTGCCAGCGCCGCAAGGCGGAGGATCAGCCTGTTAAGCCACGGCGCCGGCCATGGCTAACACTTTACAAATATTAACTCCCTCCCTTCCTCCGCTTGAAATAAAAATTCTGACAAGTGATATAAATGAAGGGACCTAGGTCCTTCTTTAAATATACAGGATATTTCAAAAAAGTTGTGGGAAGATGGAATTAAAAGATAAGTTAATTTTCGTGTTAAAGAAATTTGTAATCCATGTATAGCCCACACACACCCCTCCCCCGCCCCCCGGTCCAGAATATACATTTCTGAGCTTTTGGAAGCCTCTTCATTTTCATGGATTCCAAAAATGTTTTACACCAAAATAAACTTGTCTCAAAACATCATCTTACACAGCCTTTTTGAAGTCCATTGTTACTGTTCCTGACCAGCACACTCCGGCTGATACATGGTGCCTAGCCTCAGAGTGAGATCATGGTTAAGAGGTAGCCCTGGCCGGCGCCACGGCTCAATAGGCTAATCCTCTGCCTTGCGGCGCCGGCATACCGGGTTCTAGTCCCGGTTGGGGCACTGGATTCTGTCCCGGTTGCCCCTCTTCCAGGCCAGCTCTCTGCTGTGGCCAGGGAGTGCAGAGAAGGATGGCCCAAGTGCTTGGGCCCTGCACCCCATGGGAGACCAGGAGAAGCACCTGGCTCCTGCCTTTGGATCAGCACGGTGCGCCGGCCGCAGCACACCGGCTGCAGCAGCCATTGGAGGGTGAACCAAAAGCAAAGGAAAACCTTTATCTCTGTCTCTCTCTCGCACTGTCCACTCTGCCTGTCAAAATAAAAAATAAATAAAAAAATAAAAAAGAGGTAGCCCTGGGCCTTCCTCACTTGCTGACTTCTGCAGCCCACTTAATCCTTGGAGCCTCAGTTCTCTCATACAGCGACACCCACCCACCTGCTTGCTGGGAAGCCATGGCCCCCCAAGATCTTCATTTCTGCTCCAGTCACTTATGCACAGTAACATACTCTTCCCATCCCTTATCCATAGGAGGTCGAGTCAGAGCGACCAGGTGACCTACACCATAAATAGAAGGAATCCTACGTATGCCTTTTCTCTACACACATACCTATGATAAAGCTAAATTTATAAATTAAGGCACCGTGGCCGGCCTGCGGCTCACTAGGCTAATCCTCCGCCTGCGGTGCCGGCACACCAGGTTCTAGTCCTGGTCAGGGCGCCAGATTCTGTCCCGGTTGCCCCTCTTCCAGGCCAGCTCTCTGCTGTGGCCAGGGAGTGCAGTGGAGGATGGCCCAAGTGCTTGGGCCCTGCACCCCATGGGAGACCAGGAAAAACACCTGGCTCCTGGCTTTGGGTCAGCGCGGTGCGCTGGCCACAGCAGCCATTGGAGGGTGAACCAATGGCAAAGGAAGACCTTTCTCTCTGTCTCTCTCTCTCTCTCACTGTCCACTCTTCCTGTCAAAAAAAATAAAAATAAATAAATTAATTAAGGCACCATAAGACATTAATAACAGGAGGTAGCTTTGCAGTATAGCAGGTAAAGCCATCGCCTGTGACACTGGCATTCTACATGAGCGCTGGTTTTTGTCCTGACTGTTCTACTTCTGATCCAGCTCCCTGCTCATGGCCTGGGAAAAGCAGGGAAAGATGGCCCAAGTGTTTAGGTCCCTGTATCCATGTGGGAGACCCAGATGAAGCCCCTGGCTCCTGGCTTCAACCTGGCCAAGCCCTAGCCATTGCAGCCATTTGGGGAATGAACAGTGGATGGAAGATATTTCTCTCTCTCTCTATCCTTCTCTAACTTTGACTTTCAAATTAATATATCTTTTTTAAAAAATGAATTAATATTTAGGAGTGAGTGTTGTGGCACAGAGGACTAAGCCACTGTTTGGAACACCCATTTCCCATGTTGGAGAACCTAGGATTGAATCCTGCCTCTGCTTCTGAACCAGCTTCCTGCCTGGAAGGCATCAGATAACAGCTAACGTTGGGTTCCTGCTACCCACATTGAACACTGGGATGGAATTCCTGGCTCCTGATTATGGGCTGGCTCAGGGTGTTGCAACCATTGGGAGAGTGAACCAGCACATGGAAGTGCTCTCGCTCACTCGATCACCACCCCCCCTTTGCAATAAGTAAATAAAACTTAAAAAATTATGTAAGACATGCTTTTGCTGGATCAAAGTTTTCAAGAATAATTATCAGAATCACCACTATGACAACTACATGACAAAATTCCTTTCCTTAGCATTTGGATGAGGAAATTGAAATAGGAAGTGGATCAGGACTATAGGATTTAGCATGACACCAATGTGGATGTGAACCACATTCTGACTGCTTCCAGCCCATTGTGAGCTCCCAACATGATGCAGCAGGGATAACCTAATTTGCATGTGTTAGTGTTCAATTCACAGCGAGAAATTGAATGAGGATGGAAAATGGAGAGCTGCAGCGTGATGTCCAGGGTTGCCTCTACCTGCTAGATAACAGCATACTGGCCCTTAGCCTCTCTGAGCCTATTGCTTCCTTTATAAAATGATGACCTCAAAACTTGGTCATCTCCAAGTTCCTTTCTGCTTTAAAGCCCTATGGTGCCAAAGCCTCCTCTTCCATCAAGACTTCCCTCGTTTTCACTCTTAGCAGTTGATCTAGGCTCTGTCACGCCATGGAGCCCCTTATTCTGCTTTATCCTGAGAGCCCAGTGAGGCTTGGTGTTGCCCTGTGGCAGTGGCACTCACCACTGAGAGTCTGGTTTTTGTCGTCCTTCCCAACTCTGCCTCCAGTTGCAACATATTGGCAGTTTGCAATCAACCATGATGGGATTACCCCCCACCCCCAGAAATCAGAGCACCACAAATCAATTCAGTGCTTCTTTCTTTCTGCAAACAAAGCTTTAAGGTTGCCAACATACTTCTGCCCAGGAGCCACACCCTTTCATTTCTAAGCTGCACTCCTCTGCTGTGGTCCCACTTCTGTGCCTAAACTGCTCTCCCTGTGACTGCTGTGATTAGAACCCCATGGAGGGCCGGTGCCACGGCTCACTAGGCTAATCCTCCGCCTTTCGGCGCCGGCACACCGGGTTCTAGTCCCGGTTGGGGCCGAATTCTGTCCCGGTTGCTCCTCTTCCAGGCCAGCTACCTGCTGTGGCCCGGGAGGGCAGTGGAGGATGGCCCAGGTCCTTGGGCCCTGCACCCACATGGGAGACTGGGAGGGAGCACCTGGCTCCTGGCTTTGGATCGGTGTAGCGCCGGCTGCAGCGGCCATTTTGGGGGTGAACCAACGGAAAGGAGACCTTTCTCTCTGTCTCTCTAACTCTGCCTGTCATAAAAAAAAAAAAAAAAAAAAAGAACCCCATGGAGGCCTGAACACAGGGGCCAAATGCTTAAGAGACAGCAGGGCAAGAAGAATAAACAAACAAAGGGAGAGACTCCCTCAATGCTGCTGGAAGCCAGAAAAGGTAAAATAGGAATTGTAGGCTCCGGAAAAAAAAAAATCTGGAAAGGGCTCCCTTGCTTCATTTTGTTTGTTTCTAATTCTGCAAGCGAGCACATCCTCAGCACCTCCCTCCTCTTCCAGTATCTGTGCCCTCGGAGGAAGGCAGCAGTCAGAGGCAGGCATCCTGCTGCTCCGGGGGGGACGTCCTACACTAACTGAGAAACACTGCTCAGCACCACTGAGTCGGTTTAGAGCGAATAAAGGACTGTAGCTGAGCTGCCCAATAGGGCAACCAAGTGATGCTGTACACTTTAAAAAAGGCTGGTGTCAACTGGGATGTGCTGTAAGGTTTTGAAGTGTTCATTTAAAAAAAGTAAATGTGAGAATAGTCCAATATGTCAATACGGATTAAATGTTGAGTAATAAGATCTTGATTGGATTGGATGAATGTTACCTACTTCCTTTAAGCCCCCCGCCCAGAGTGGCTACACAATGTGGCTAACTGCATTTCTCGTGGGCTGTGCTGTGTTTGAGTCCAGTCTCAAAGTCCTGGAATTGTTCATCCAGCTTGTATTTGAGGAACTTAGGACTCCTAAGTAGAATGGTCTACTTGGGTTGACACAATCCTCAGAAGATTTTTGCTTATCTTAGTTTTCCCCTTTGGTGCCATGAAGAGTATTTTAGCAACTCTTTCCCAAGACAAACATCTTGCAAAAGAGGCCGAGAGAAGGCCACACCCTATCTCAGCGGTCTTCACAAGCCCAAGTTTAACAGCTCCCCTTTCAGCACCCTGCATCTTTGATTTGTTTGTTTATTTATTATTTAAGAGGCAGAGAGACAGGGAGACAGAGAGAGCAATCTCCCATCCACTGGCTAACCCCCCAAATGCCCACAACAGGCAGCTTGGGACCAAGGCTGGCAGTGGGAAGCCAAGTTTGACCTCTCGCTCGTGGGACAGGGACCCAGCTACTCACATGGGGCTCGGACTCCAACCCAAGCACTCAGATATGGAATAGGTGCGGGCTCGGCAGTGTCGACTGCAGGGCCAAACCTCCACCCCTCACCCCTTACTCACTCAGAGAACCGCTTTACAGTCAGAGTAAAATATCTCCTGGCTACAATCTAAGCATTGTTTCCTGGGAAACTTCTCTTTTAAATACTTAATGCACTGCTTTAGGGGACAATTAATGACTATTGAGGAAAAATCGCACAACGTTTCATACACGTGCTCTTCAACGAGTTCAGGGAAAACACAAGTGACTTTTTGATTCCCTTTTTCCACAGGCTCTTTGAAGTCTCCTGTAGCTAACACCTGGGAAGCTTTTCCTATGGGCCATCGTCTGTTCTGAATGTCTCCCACACTAACGCACTGACGTATCAGCACAACTAATATTATTCTCGTCACTTTATAGCACAAAGAAATGAAGTGGCTCGTCCAAGGTCACAGCTCGAAAGTGGTGGAGTAAAGCGTACCGCCTTTGTTCATGTTTTGATAATCACTGCTCCCTAGTGGGCACACGATTGACCCTTGTCTGTTGTCAAGCAGCCTCCCATGGGGAAGCGTCCAGCCCCACCTGCACGGCCCGGAGCATCGGCGCTCAGCTCATCACTGTTGATTTGATATAAAGGAACGAGGATTGGGAGCCACAAATCAAACGTGGAATCCTTCTATATGCTCTCTAGATAGGACAGGGAATGAAATCCTTCTAGGCACTCATCCTGAAGCTCAAGCAGGTTGAGTCTACAGGAGTAGAAAAGACAGACTCACTAAGGTCTTCGAGAATTTGAAAAGCTCTGAATCTATTCCTAATGAGTAATTACCAGTTCCCAGAAAAAAGTAAACAAAACAAGAGGAATAAATCTGCTTGTGCAGCAATTCGAACAATCAAAACACTGATAAGGATGAGCTTGCCAGCAACAAAAATTATGAAGGCTTTAAAGGGTTCACAGAAAACAGGCGTGCGCAGGTGGCATGCAATCCCTTTTTGGGGGCTGACCTGTGATCTCATCCTTACACCTAGGATGAGGGGGCACCAAGCTGCCCTCCTCTCAGCCACTCAGAAGCTGGACTGAAACCTAGAATGAGGGAACCACAGAGCAGGAAATTCCTGAACAAATAAAATGTGGGCAGGAACCACAGGAGACAGAAGTTCTGGGGAGCCCAGCGCCGGGCAGCCTCCCACCTCCAGCTGCAGCTCCAGGGCCCCGGGGGGCCAGGTCGAGGCAGCGGGTTTCACTAGAGGGCTTGGGGCGCGGGGAGCTGGGCTGGCCGCCTCGGGCAGGTGCAGAGAACACTCCATCAACATCCACCCCAAAGGAGAAGGCGCGCCAGGGTGCCCAGGGCAGGGAGCCCCCACCTCCCAGCACACTTACCCAACAGCTGAACAGCAGCCGGAATGACAGAGACAAAAGCCAAGAGTAGGGACAGCTTCATGGCCCCGCTGTCTTTTCTGCCGGTGGTGGAGAGGAGGGAGAGGAAAAGCAACGCACAAGTGAGGGCCCCAGAGCACCCGCCACCTAGTCCATGCTCTCAGAGCTGCCCCGTGGAAAGAAGTGGAGAGGAAGCTCTCCCTTTTAAAGGGCTCCTGAATTTAGGGAAAACCTCCAATAAGGAGATATCCTGTCACATGAGGGTGGTTGGAAAAACAGGAATTCAAAGTTACAACTTTGCTTCGTAAGCTAACTTGTGAGAAGGGCAGACACAGAGCAAGGGGAGAAAGGGACACGTGGAGGAGAGGGGTGACGGGGCGGGGGTGAGGGGCGGGGCGGGGAGGAGAGAAGGCCATGGTGAAGGGCAGGGAGGCCGGCCCTGCCTGCAGCAAAGGAGAGAAGTGAAAGAGCTGAGGGCTTCCTGGCCTCCTCAGACCTCAGTTGGCACTGGGTGGAGACCAAACTGCAGGCTACTACCTGGGCCAGAAAACCGAGTTCCCCCCGGGAAGTAACCCCTCAGGGGGCCCTTGGCAAAGGACACCCACTCTAAAGGGACAGGAAGGCGACACTAAAAATCCGTGTTATGGCAGAGCCCTGGTGCTTAAGGGTTGAGGCCCATGTCCTCAGTCTTCATGGGCAATGTTTTTGTTTTTAGAGCTTCTAAAGAAACCATTCACACTGAGCTTTCTTCCTCTCCCTAGAAGAAAAGCAAGGGAGGCTGCACCTAAAAGAGACTCTCATTAAGGCCAGGAGGGAGAAAGTTCTAGAAGCCCTTTCCAGAAAATTCTCTAGACAACAGAAAAAAATAGTGGTAAAGGAGTTGCAATAAAGCCTTGCTGTCCAGCCTTACCCGTGGTGGCCTCTTCAAGTTTGGAAGGGTCCTCTCTCAGGAAGAAGAAAATCAGGCTGTTTGGTCAAAAGATGTAGATTAATTTCATAGCGAGTGGAAATTTTTCTTAAAATGAAAAAAACAGACCTTTCATTAAACAAAATGTTAACTAATCCCCTCATCTATTTAGCTATTTTTCAAATGACACATGAGTTAACATTTTGAAATAGATAATGATTGGACAGCTGACCCATACTGGAGTGTGGGAAATGTTAAGACAGCAAGAAGTAGCTGATTGAAACATTGTATTTTTTTGCAATTTTAAATGAATCATTTATATTCAAATACAAAGCTTGATTTAACATCTTTGCAATAAAGTTGGACACTTTGCTTCCTAAAAAAAAATCTAATATAGTTCTATTGCTGATTTTTTTTAACACTCTAAATTTAAGATCATTCTGTTAAGAAAGGAAAAATTGGTGAAAATGTAGGGCGGGTGACCAATGTTTCATTCTTAAAACATTGTTTCACTGATTTATCATGAAAATATTTTAAATGAGTCACTTGTGGCTTTTAAATGTAAATATATCATATACATTTCAAAAAATATTCCTGCCAAATTTGTATTTATATTATTTCAGAAGCAAGTAGAAGTCAATTGAATTATGTCTACACTCGTATTCAGAGTTTTTTTTTTTTTTTTAATTACACAGTTGTGTTGTATCACAGATGTGTAACTAAAAATCGGACTCAGGGGCCAGTGCTGTGGCACAGGGGGTTAACACCCTGGCCTGAAGCGCCGGCATCCCATATGGGCACTGGTTCAAGACCCGGCTGCTTGACTTCTGATCCAGCTCTCTGCTATGGCCTGGGAAAGCAGTGGAAGATGGCCCAAGTCCTTGGGCCCCTACACCCCACGTGGGAGACCTGGAGGAAGCTCCTGGATCCTGGCTTTAGATCGGCACAGCTCCGGCTATGGTGGCCAATTGAGGAGGTGAACCATCAGATGGAAGACCTCTCTCTCTCTCTCTCTCTCTCTCTCTCTCTGCCTCTCCTCTCTCTGTGTAACTCTGACTTTCAAATAAATAAATCTTAAAAAAAAATTAAACTCAGTAGTAAAATTTGTGGCTTTTGAAGAAAGTGAAGCCAACTGGCCCACAAGAATTTACCCACCACCTTGACCTTTTTGAAACCAAGAATTGTCAGACCTTAAGAGGAGATCAAGGCAAGAAAGAAATCCTACTTTGGGAGAATTAACGTCATGGAAGATGCTGGAATCCATCCTTCCGCCTAAACAACTGTTGCACTGGCAGGAACTGTCTTGAGTAACTCAGAACTCTACAGTCTACTCAGAAATGTGAAGCATGCAGGAGACAGCTTGATAAAGAGGCTGCTACCTGGGTTTCCACTCTTCACGGAGAGTAGGAGCAACCATCCTCCCTTGATCATTCCTGTGTTAGGCAGCTGGGAAGGTGGCTTTTGCCATACGCCTGGTGCAACCTGCTGGAGCCAGGATGGACAATCAGGACCTTGTTCTCCAAATATCAGGGCTGTGTGTTCTGAAGGCCCAGTGGTGCTTTCAATTGCTTTCACTGCTGCTATTCAACAGGCTGGAGGTGCTAGCTAGAGCAGTGGGCAAGAAAACAAAAACACCCAGTTTGGAAAGAATAAAGTAAAATGTTCTCTGCTCATAGATAGTATCATTTTATACGTAGAAACTCTTCAAGTTTCCATTAAAAAAAAACTCTTAGAGCTAATAAATTCAACAAAGTCAAGGGATATAAAATAAAAACACAAAATTCTGTTGCATTTATATACACCAGTAATGAATAATCTGAAAAGTAAATTAAGATAAAAAGTCCAGGGTGGGTAGTGCAGCAGGTTAGGATACCACATGTCATGCAGCATCCCATATAAGCACTGATTCAAGTCCCCACTGTTCCACTTCTGCTCTAGCTCCCCGCTAACAAACCTGGGAAAGCAGAGGAAGAGAGCCAAGTGCTCGGGCCCTTGCCATCCATGTGCGAGACCTGGATGGAGTTCTAGGCTCCTGGCTTCAGACCGGCCCAGTCTTGACTATCACAGCCATTTGGGGAGTGAACCAGCAGATAGAAGATTCCCTCTCTGTCTCTGTCTCCCCACCCCCCAACTTGTGTAACTCTGACTTTCGAATAAATAAATCTTTGGGCCGGCGCCGCGGCTCACTAGGCTAATCCTCCGCCTAGCGGCGCTGGCACACCAGGTTCTAGTCCCGGTCGGGGCACCAGATTCTGTCCCGGTTGCCCCTCTTCCAGGCCAGCTCTCTGCTGTGGCCCAGGAGGGCAGTGGAGGATGGCCCAAGTGCTTGGGCCCTGCACCCCATGGGAGACCAGGAGAAGCACCTCGCTCCTGCCATTGGATCAGCGCGGTGCGCCGGCCGCAGCACGCCAACCGTGGTGGCCATTGGAGGGCGAACCAATGGCAAAAGGAAGACCTTTCTCTCTGTCTCTCTCACTATCCACTCTGCCTGTCAAAAAAAAAAAAAAAAGAATAAAAAAAAATATTTGGGAAAAAAAAAGAAGTATATTTCAGGTTCATGAGATTGAATATTTAATATTGGTAAAATGACAACATTACCCCAATTATCCACAGATTCATGCAATCCATACCAAAATCCCAATGAGATGCTTTGCAGGAAGAGATAATCTAATCTTATCGTAAAATTCCTATGGCTTCTTAAGGAGCTCTGCATAGCCAGAAGTCTTGAGCAAGAACAAAGCTGGAGGATTCTTCCTAATTTAGAATTCTTCCTAACTCTGAAACTTACTACAAAACTAGAGCATAGTAATCTAAACAATATGGTACTGGAATTGGATGGTATAGGCCAATGGAATAGAAGAGAGTCCCCAAATAAATCCTCATGTATGTGGCCAATTGATTTTTAACAAAATGCTAAGACCATTCAATGAGGAAGGAACAGCATTTTCAACAAATGGTGCTGGGAAACCTGGATCCCCACATGCAGAAGGAGCAGGCTGCCCTCTGACCACACATGAAAGTTAATCCAAATAGATCAAAGACATAAACCTAAGAAAAGCTGAAGTCTCTTAAAAGAAAATATCAGTACAAATTTGAGATTTGACAATGAATTCTTGGCTATGATGTCAAAAGCACAAGCAATAAAAGAAAAATAAAAGATAAACTTGATTTGATCAAAACTAAAAACTTTTGTATCCAAGGATGTTATCAAGAGAGTGAAGAGACAATCCATAGGATAGGAGAAAATATTTCCAAGACATGTCTCTGATAAGAGATTAGTAAAGAACTAAAATTCAACAACAACAATACCGTAACAAATTTAAAAATGGTCATTGGCTCTGAAGAGACCTTTCTCCAAAGACGATAGAGAAATTATCCATATGTACTTGTAAGGATACTCAACACACTGATCATCAGGAAAAATACAATACAATGAGATACCCCTGAAAACTCAACAGGACAGCTATTAACAAAAAAAGGAAAATAACAAATGTTGGGGCAGATGTGGAGAAACAAACTTTTTTTAAAGGTTTATTTATTTATTTGAAAGTCAGAGTTACAGAGAAGGAGGGGGAAGGAGGGAGGGAGAGAGAGAGATCATCCATTTGCTAGTTCACTACGGTCAAGGCTAGGCCAGGCTGAAGCCAGGAACTTCTTCCAGGTCTCTCACACTGGTGCAAGGGCCCAAGCTCTTGGGCCATTTTGTACTGCTTTCCCAGGCACATGAGCAGGGAGCTGGAGCGAAAGGGGAACAGCTGGTTCTCAGACCCATGCCCATATGGGATTCTGGCACTGCAAGTGGTGGCTTTACCTACTACGCTACAGCTCCAGCCCCGAGGGACAAATTCTTGAGCATTGCTGGTAGGAATGTTGAATGGCAAACCACTGTAGAGAAGGGTTCGGTCAGTATGGCAGATCCTCACAGAGTTAAACAAAGAATTAGGACATGACCCAGCAATCCCACTTCTAGGTATATGCCCAAAAAGAATTGAAAACAGGGGCTCACAGAGACATTTGCACACCAGTGGTCATAGAAGTATTATTTACTTAATTCAGCCAAAAGGCACAGGCAACTCAGTCTATCAGCAGATGCTGTATAAGCAGAAGGTGGTCCATGCACACCACATTGGAATGGGAGATCACAGTCATAAAAGAGAATTACAATACCTACTGCAACTTATACAACCTTTCAACATTATGGTGAGTGGAATAAGCTAGACACAAGAGGGTGAATATCATGTGATTCCACCTGTATGAGATCCATAGAATAGGCAGCTTCATAGAGACAGAGAGAACAGCTCATCTGGGAATAGGCAGTTGAGGATGGGGGAGAAGACAGATTTATCCAATGGGCACAAAACTTCTGTTTTGGATGATAAAAAGTTCTGGAGAAATAGGAGGTGGTGAGAGTTCACATTTGAAATATACTTAAAGCCATATTTGTACCATTAGAAATGGTCACAATGGTACCACTTATGTTTATTTTACCACAATTGCTAAAAACCCAACTCTTGCCTTCCTCTTTATATTCTTCTACTGTTTTGTTCTGATTTTTTTGTTAGCTATTTACACTAACTTTTAACTAGTCCTTCCTTCAAGCTAACATGAAGGAAATCCTCCTTTTTGACTGGCAAGACAAGTGCTGAACTATTTCATTTCCTCCTAGACTTTCTCAAACATTAGCCGCCTTACACCCACTCAGTTCTGCAGAAGATAAACTTGGTGTCTGACTTGCTGTGAAACAGTTTCAAGGAAACTACTTTAACAAATCCTGTGGTGATCTGTCAGGCAGACCTCAGGGATATTGCTGATTCAGTTCCAGACCACTGCAATACAGTGAATATCGCAAAAACTGGAGTCACACCATTCTTTTGGTTTCCCAGTGCTTATAAATTTTGTTTACACTGTACTGTAGTCTAGTAAGTATGCAGTAGCATTGTATCTAAAACAAACAAACAAAACTCAGGATACATACCTTAGTTTATTTATTTATTTATTTTTTATTTGACAGGTAGAGTTGTAGACAGTGAGAGAGAGAGACAGAGAGGTCTTCCCTCCGCTGGTTCACTCCCTAAATGGCCGCTACGGCCGGCGCTGTGCTGATGATCCGAAGCCAGGAGCCAGGTGCTTCCTCCTGGTCTCCCATGCGTGTGCAGGGCCCAAGCACTTGGACCATCCTCCACCGCCCTCCTGGGCCACAGCAGAAAGCTGGACTGGAAGAGGAGCAACAGGGACTAGAACCGGCACCCATATGGGATGCCGGCGCTGCAGGCAGAGGATTAACCAAGTGAGCCACAGCACCGGCCCTTTGAACCTTAGTTTAAAAACACATGATCTGGCCCTGCCCTAGCTGTTGCTATTACAAGAATCTGGGGAATGAACAAGTAGATGGGAGCTTGGTCTCTCTCGCTGTCTCTTTCCTTCTACCTCTCTCTCCTCAAATAAATTTAGAATTTTTTCTTTAAAAGTAAAAACTGTGTTTATGGGGGCTGGTGCTGTGGCATAGCAAGTGAAGCTGCTGCCTGCAGTGCCAGTGTCCTACATGGGTGCCGGCTCAAGTCCTGGCTGATCAATTTCCAATCCAGCTCTCTGCTATGGCAGTGGAAGATGGCCCAAGACCTTGGGCCCCTTCATCCATGTGGGAGATCTGGAAGAAGCTCCAGGCTCTTGGTTTGGATCGGCTCAGCTCTGACTGTTGTGGCCTTTCAGGGAGTGAACCAACAGATGGAGGACCCTCTCTTTGCCTCTGCCTCCATACAACTCTGCCTTTCAAAGAAATAAATAAATTTTTTAAAAAACTGTATTTATGAGTATACTCTGGAAGTCATCTTCACTTAATACATGGAAAGCAAGACACAAAAATACTGGGCTTGTTCTTCAGAACTATGTCAAATACGTAGTGTTACCTAATTCCTAATTTGGGATGAAAATTTTGTTTTATTCATTCATATATTCTGGAACACTTATTCTGTGTGGGCATTTAAATGGCATCTTTAAAAAGAAAAACAAAGGATTTTGTAGATAAAGAAGTCATTCCTGAAAAATCCACTAACATTCCAACCTCATGGAAATTGATATATATTCTAGAAAATTAGTTTGTGTATATATAAAGGCAAGCTTGCATGGCAAGTATTACCTTCATGTAAAATCAAATTATAATTCATTTAAGTTTAAACTATTTTTTTAAAAGGTTTATTTATTTGAAAGGTGGAATTACAGAAAGGCAGAGAGAGAGAGAGAGAGAGAGAGGTCTTCCATTCACTGGTTCACTCCCCAATTGGCCGCAATGGCCGGAGCTGAGCTGATCCAAAGCCAGGAGCCAGGACCTTCCTCCAGGTCTCCCACATGCATGCAGGGGCCCAAGTACTTGGGCCACCTTCTACTGCTTTCCCAGGCCATAGCAGAGAGCTGGATTGGAAGAGGAGCAGCCGGGTCTCGAACTGGCGCCCATATGGGATGCCAGCACTGCAGGCAGCAGCTTTATCCCTAAACTACTTCTTAAAGTAGTTTTTCCAGTTTTACCAAGAATTTTTTTCTGTGTGGATTACTTATAAAAACTATGTCCAGTCTGTAACAGGTACTCAAATGTGTTGAAGGAGTGAATTAAGGAAATGCTCAAAAATAACATTTGGAATAAATATAGCCAATTGTTTATAAATTGTGCTAATAAAACCATTTTATAAAAAAAGACATTATTGATTTGAAAAGTAGAGTGACAGAGAAGAGCGAGATTTTTCCATCTGCTGGTTCACTCCCCAGATGGCCACAATGATTGGAACTGGGTCAGGTCGAAGCCAGGAGGCTGGAGGAGATCCATCTAGGTCTCCCACATGGATGGCAGAGCCCCAAGCACTAAGCCATCTTCCACTGCTTTCCCAGGCGCATTAGCAGGGAGCTGGATCAGAAGCGGCACTCTGATAATGGGATGCCGGCATTAACCTGCTGCTCCACAACACCAGCCCCTGGTAAACTATTAGCCACAGATACATTGTTCAACCTGCAGCCATGCTCTTCCCCAGGCTACAACAACCACACATGGCAGTCTTGATAAATACGAGGAAGAATATGGTTTGGAGTTTGTGAATTTATGTCTTTGGTAAGGATTTTTGGGATTTTTTTAATGTTTTATTTATATAAGTTAAACAAATTTCATGTATTTCATATACACAGATTTAGGAGCATAGTGATACTTCCTACCCTTCCTTTCTTATTCTTTCTTTTTGGTAAGGATTTAAAATACCTTTCTAAGACAAGTGGCTTTGTTTCTCTACGTTTCAGTGTGTGCAGGTGTACTTGCGTCCCTCCTTCTCTATTTTCTCACCTTGACTCGCTGCTGCTGTGTTAGGAGCAGGTTACTAAAGAGCCCAGAGGCTGGATGAGAGGCAGGCATCCAGGAAACTGGAAACTGGGCAAACACATTCTCCCATAAGGAAGCAAACATCACAGCCAAACTTTGACCTGGTTATAGAAATAAGTAACACGTAAAAACCATTTTGTAAAATACAATGGCTTCAGCGATACACACACACACGAACACACATATATATTTCAGCACTACTCATTTCTCTATGTTGGTCAGTGGGATGGAGACAATGTGGAAATTAGGGTGGAAATTTGCATTTAAACATGTATTTGGGTATTGGATCTCAGCAGTAGAATGCATTATATATTCAACAGGTTGTTTTTTTCCTTTTACTATTTACAATATCCTCTCTATAGTGTATTAAGAGATCTTTTTACACACTACAGCTTCTTTTTAAAAATCGTTATTTATTTATGTATTTATTTGAGAGACAAAGAGACAGAGAAAGAGAAAGGCTCCCATCTACTGGTTCGCTCTCTAAATGCGCTCAACCCCTAATGGGCTGGGGCTGAAGCCAGCAGCCAGGAACTCAATCCCCGTTTCTCATGCGGGTGGCATGAGCTCAACTACTTCAGCCATCATTTCTGCTCCCACATTGTGTGGACTCCCAGGGCCCACATTAGCAGGGAGCTGGAATTGGGAGTTAGAACCAGGTGCTGAATCCAGTTAATTCGCCAGCCTCTACGTGATATATTGCTCCTTTTTTAAAAAGTGTTTTTAAATCTTTGATTTATTTATGAAGGAGAGGGGTAGAGAGCGCACCCGTGAGCTGAATCACTCTCCAGTTTACCCACAACAGCCAAGCTGACCCAGGGTCAAATATGGCAGCTAGGAATACAATCCAGGTCTCCCAAATGGGTGGCAGAAATCCAATTACTTGAGCCATCACCACTGCTTCCCAGGGTCTGCATTAGCAGCAATCTGGAATCCAGTAGCCAGAGCCAGGAAGCAAACTCAGGCATTCTCATGTGGGACACAGTCACCCTAAACACCATGGTTAAACACTCCTTATAATCTTTTTTTTAAAGATTTATTTATGTATTCGAAAGTCAGAGTTTCACACACACAGAGAGAGAGAGAGAGAGAGAGAATCATCTTCCATCTGCTGGTTCACTCCCCAATAGGCCACAACATCCAGAACTGTACCAATTCGAATCCACAGCGCTGGCCCCAATCTGTTCTTTTTTGTAAATTTAATTTGGTATAGCTCTTAATGCCTATGATTAAGAAAATCTTCATATATTCACTAAGTAACATTTTTCCTCAAAGAAACCTTTTATTTAAGGAATATAAGCCATGCATTTCATAAGTACAACTTTAGGAATATAGTGATTCTCCCCCCATACCTGCCCTCCAACCCACACTCCTACCCCTCCTCCTCCTCCATCTCCCACTCCCAGTCCCATTTTCCATTAAGATTCGTTTTCAATTAACTTTATACACAGAAGATCAACTCTATACTAAGTAAAGAGTTCAACAATTCGCATGGAAAAAAAAAAAGTATTCCTCAACAGTCGAGAAAAGGGTTGTTCTAAGTAACGTTTTGTTCCCAAGTCTACAAAAACTAGCATAGCTCCCTGCACATAGCAGGCATTCAACAAAATGCTTCATTTCTTTTCCTTTTCCATGTCCTAATATTATTCAGTGCAATGAGGCTCTTATAAGAAAAACAAGACTGCAACATTCACACAGTAAACCTTTTTACTTAACCTTGAGAAAGAAAAGGCATAAAAGTCTGTAAAGAATTTTTATAAATAGCAAATAGTCAGATCATAGGTTATTTTAAAAATGTGTCTTTTAACTATAACTAACTTTGAGTGTAATGCTAAATGAAGACATAACTATCAGTTGCACTCCAAATATTACTGGGAATAAAACATTGTACAGTGTATTATAGATCATGACATTTTGGCATGTACAATTTCATATAGCAGAAAAGTAACATTTTTTATCAGAACAAAAAAAGTTATATGAGTCTTAGTACCAACAACAATTAGAAGCTATGATAATTGCCATATAATTTTAATAATGTAATTTTAATAACACAGTGTAGATCAATGTTTTGTCAGCACAATTTTATGTAACATCTGTTAAATAACAGAGTTGAACTTTATAAACACATGTTTATAAATAAATTAGCTATCCAATAATTTTCTTCCTACATGTCATGTTTTGTATTACTACTCAAAATATTGGGCATATTCATATTTATTTTTTATTTAGTAAATATAAATTTCCAAAGTACAGTTTATGGATTACAATGGCCCCCCCCCATAATTTCCCTCCCACTCGCACCCCTCCCATCTCCTGCTCCCTCTCCCATTCCATTCACATCAAGATTCATTTTCAATTCTCTTTATATACAGAAGATCGATTCAGTATATATTAAATAAAGATTGCATCAGTTTGCACCCACACAGAAACACAAAGTGTAAAATACTGTTTCAGTACTAGTTATAGCATTACTTCACATTGGACAACACATTAAGGACAGATCCTACATGGGGAGTAAGTGCACAGTGACTCCTGTTGCTGACTTAACAATTTGACACTCTTGTTTATGACATCAGTAATCTACCTAGGCTCTAGTCATGAGTTGCCAAGGCTATGGAAGCCTTTGAGTTCACCGACTTCGATCCTCTTCCGACAGGGTCATAGTCAAAGTGGAAGTTCTCTCCTCCCTTCAGAGAAAGGTACCTCCTTCTTTGATGGCCCCATTCTTTCCACTGGGATCTCACTCACAGAGATCTTTCATTTAGGTCTTCTTTTTTTTTTTCCTCTTCCCAGAGTGTCTTGGCTTTCCATGCCTAAAATACTCTCATGGGCTCTTCAGCCAGATCTGAATGCCTTAAGGGCTGATTCTGAGGCCAGAGTGCTATTTAGAACATCTGCCATTCTATGAGTCTGCTGTGTATCCCACTTCCCATGATGGATTGTTCTCTCCCTTTTTGATTCTATCAGTTAGTATTAGCAGACACTAGTCTTGTTTGTGTGATCCCTTTGACATGGATCCTAAACTCAAGTAATACTCAAGTAATACCTCTGAGTTTACCTAAGCACCATTTCTCTATAAATTCCAATATAAAATAAATATATATTTATGTAAAATATTTCTATATGTAGGAATATTTTAAATTAATCACTTGATTACAGGTTTTTATTGACAGTAAAAGATGCATTATTAAAGAAAATATCCTCAGACCTTTCTTTAAGGAATAAGATTAGTGAGGAATACAGAAGAGTAAACATACAATGAAAGCCTTCATACAGTGTCACAACTGGAGTTCACAGGGTGACTCTCCAACGTCTGATGAGCAAATGTTTACATCCGTTTTATGCTGCATATTCACTTCTCAACATTCTACTACTTGATAAAAAGTTATAGTCTCTGGTCAGATTTCACATATGACTTTTCAGAAATTCAAGGTTTAAATTTTTCCCAAAAGCTAAGCAGGGACATGGAGAAAGAATAAAACAGAACAAAGCAGCAATGTATTTAGTTGTTTACTGGGGACAGGCACCATGAAAATACTTAGCATTTATACAGATATTCTTGTTTGCCAGATAGCATGCTGGGAGCAGTCCTCACGCTTTCATCCATATTAAAGTGGTTTTAGGTGTATATTCATCTTTAGATATGAAAATGGGGGCCACAGCGGTTCAGGAACGTGTCACAGGTCATAAAACTAGCAGGCAAGGTTGAACAACAATGACTTAGACCTTCCTTTATGAGATTATAAAAACCTGAAGGTAGCAGGGGTGAGAGACTAGGGGATTTAGTGGAGAGCAGGGAACATACCAGGTCTGTCATCCATCCAGGTCATGAAAGAGACTGGCTACACAAATCATTACACTGTGCTCCTAGGCCTCCTACAAATCTGTCCAGCGTCTGAAAAGTCACATGAGATGGAGCACCTCTGCCCTGAATTTTGGAGTGTCCCCACATAGTGAAGGCAAATGCCATGATTTTGCATGTGATTATTTCAAAACATGAAGATAGTCACAACAGAGCATCACGTAAGACACTGGCGTAATTGCCATTGTATTCATACATTGAACTTCTAATTTTAGATAGTGCTTGCACTCAATTATTTTTATGATGGTATCAAATTCCACAAATAAAATAATATTACACTTTGAAATCTACATCTTCAATTTATGGCTTCCCATTATAAAACTTTATCTAGAGATCACTGATGTACCTTGCCTCATTACAGTAAACAAAATTCATGTCAGTATTGCAGTTCCAGTTCAACAGCTAGATTAAACCTTCACCTGAGTGAAACACCTGTTCAAGTGAATTGTTTCTCATGGGGAAATCAACTAAATAAGTCACCTGAAGGAGTGGGATAAGGAATATAATTCTGTGTTTGAAAGAGACTCTAAGGTATAATTTTCAAATTTAAAAAAGAATAATCTTAAAAATTATTCAGTAACTTCAGGTGTATTTCCTAAAATCTGATTAATTCATGTAATATTCCATAATTTGCATAAATGGTAAAAATCTCATTCTTGGGCTCATGTAGTGGGAAAATATGTTCTCAGTTTTAAAAAAGGCTTTATGAAGGAGTGTTACTGGAAAAAATGTTGTATATGGGTACTTAAAAATTTGAAGAAAAATGGAATTAAAGATAAGTTTATTTTGGTATAAAATTCTGGAAATCCATGCATAGTTTTTTCATAATATGCATTTTCCATGAGTTTTTTGAAGATGTAACTGAAAGTACTAACATTTTCAGAAAGAGATGTATGGGCACCAACTTCTAAGAACACAACTTTGTTGAACTTTAGCACCAACTGTATACATTAACAATTGATATCTACAGTAATTAAAAACAGGTTACTCTGTACAATCTGTTCTTCATTTCTTCTATAGTACAAAAATTTAGGCTCTGCCAAAAAAGGAGAAAAAAACAAAAAAGCCACTGCTGTAATGTGTGTTTACTCAAGGAAGAGGTCTCATCTTTTTAAAAACAGGAGTCTTCTTTTCAAAATGGAGACAACTCAAAGTTAGAGAAAGCCCTGAATCTGGTTAAGAAATTGAAGTAAACATAAGAGAGAGTCACTAGCACGTTTTTACAAAGGCCAAGGACAGGTGTGATTGTCCCCAGGACAATGATCAAACTGAGCCTGACAAACACAAAGGGTAAATCCTGCAGCAGGATGCCCAGAAAACTGAGAAGAGGATTTTGGGGGGTGAATATAATGCGAAGGAGAGAAATGAAACTGAATAAGTAGACTGGATACAGCCAGTTTGTCTTGTACACATTAGGGTGACCGGCCACTCGCACCATCTCTATCGTGTCAGACCACAGCAGAAAGCTCCAGAGGAATATCTCGGCCCGGACATCTCGCCGGGACATTGTCTTCAGGATTCCCGAGCCAAAGAAAGGCTCCTGGGGCCCAGCGAACATGGGGACGGTGCTGTGTGTCAGTGTCCCTGGGGGCTGCCACGTCTCAGAGGGGCTGGCTGCGCGGGGAGAGGCAGCGTTCTCTCCATTTTGCCTCACTTGCTCCGTCACAGTTCTTACTTGTTGCAAAGAGGACGTGTGGATGTGTTTATCTTCGTTACCTGCAAAGGATTGATTTATTTGTAGCTTAATTCTTACATGGACATACTATATAAATTATATATTATAATCATGCATCAATTTTATAGTTTAATATTTATAATTTTAAAATTTAAAAATATTGTTTTGTTTTATTGAAATTTAAAATCTACAATTTGATTTACAAATAAAATTCTAGTTCTTTTATTAGAACCTATTTTAAATATCGAAGTTCAAGGTAAGAGCATACTTGAAAAATACAGAAATGGAGAAGGAGCCTGGTGCCTTGGTGTTTTCCTGGATAGGCATTCTAAGCCACGTGTACCATTTTATAGCAAGAGTCATTATTTGCTCCTGAGCAAATTGCTACTTTCACAATTATCTCATTTGATCCTAAGAACAAAGCTGAGAGACAGGATTACTATTCCAATTTCCAAATATGAAAACTGGGATGCAAGAGGTTAAATAAGGCCTGAATGCAAAAACACAGTTAGCAATGGACAGAACTGGAATTCCCACCCAGATCTGTGTGACTCCAATTGACAAACTCTTAATGTGATGGTTGGTATTACCTGTCCAGAGGCAATACATCATGTGCTAATTACAAAACACAGAGCTATCATAAAGTTCGCCAGTCCAAGCCTTTCATTTTATAAGATGAAGCAGAAGTGCACAATTCTCCACCATGGAGCTGGGTGCTAGGAGGGACTCTGACCATTAGAGATTCATGGGGAAGAGTAGCACGCTGAATTCAAGATTTTAAAGCTGTTCTTCCCCAAAGGGTTTGAAGTGTTTAGTGGAAAGCATCTCTTCTGTGGCCATGAGACTGAGGCTGGTCAGCACACCGGTCAACTGAATGAGTAGGGAATCTGAGTTGTCACCATCTCGGCATGTGTGTGCCCCTCGTTGTGTTTAGGTGGGTGTCACGGTTAGAACTTATGGATGGGTCCTCACATCTTAAAATCTACAATTAATGTTGATGGCATTGTTTTCAGACATGAAAGGTGTATACCACATTGTTTTTCAAATAGCTGTCCACCTAAACACTATTTTGTTGCCAACAATTTATCAGACCTTGACAAAGTCTACTCAGTGAACATGCTGAGCTGCCACATGACTGATAGGACACAATCGCAAGGCAGTCATTAAATGGAATAGCTCTAAAGGTCAAAGATTCAAAGTCAACAAGAATTTGTTGTACTGCATTGAGCTGAAAGTGAAAACATTTCAAAATAAATGTTATGATGAATGACTAATAAAATGCTTGATTACTACAAATAGGAGGGTTTATAAAAGACACAACAACCCTCAGTTTTCTTTCACACAGCTAGAGAATTACATTACAATTTTAAGTGTGGGTTGACTATTTTTAAAAACTAAAAAGATAATCTAAATTCTTGATGAACTTACTTCTATTATGAATCATTTATAAGCAAAGGCTAAAATCCATGACCACTATAGGCACCTTTACCAACTGTGCAAGTCACAGCGGCCTGAGTGACTATCCCTTTAAAAAACAGTACTCACATAAGAGAGAAAACTATATACTAGTTGCCTTTTATTTTTGGCTGCAAGAATTCATATTTTTTTAACCTGAAATGGTCAGTAGCATCTCTCCTTCTAGTAAGAAAAATCAGTACAGAAAATGTTAGTTAGAGGATGTCATGTCCTAGAAAACACTCCTTCAACTCTCTTAACAGATAAAGCTGTTGGAAGGAAAATCCAAATGCCTTTGTCAGCGTTAAGAACACAGTGTATAATCTGGGCTTGTGAAAGATGAATGCAAATTCAGCATTATTTCAAAGGCAGGAAGTAGCAATCTAAGCAGTGACACATTGACATTTTTTAAACAGTCAATGAGAGTTGATATCTGAGGATAAGAGCTCTTGGTAGAAACAATGAATTCTTTGCTACAGTTTGGTTCCGATGAGATACTAAGGCCCCAATCCACATACACTGGGTGAAAGGAGGCCTGGGAACTTCCTATCGCTCCGCAGCTTGATGGGGACTGGTTTAGATTTGGGGGTATGGAGACCCCAGTGTCCTGTTTTTCAAGTGAAGAGCACCAGAAGTACTAACAGGAAAGTTCTGTTGGCCTCCCTAAGGGCAGGGGAGGGCTGAAGCAGCCAAGAGATCTTTGGATCTTCCAAGTGGACTTGGACCCTGCCATGAGTCTCTGAGCAGTGTCAATGGTCATGTGTATGAGTGTGTCCCTTTGGATCCAAGATTAGTATCCTCTCCAAATCAGTTCTTGAAAAAAAAAAAAATGAATTCATTATTTGAAAGGCACAGCAACAGAGAAAGAGAGAGGAAGAGAGAGGCAGAGAGAAAGATCTTCCATCCACTAGTTCATTCCCCAAACAGCTCCAACAGCCAATTCCGGGCCAGGTCCAAGGCAGGAGCCAGGAACTTTATCCTGGTCTCCTGCATGGCTGGCAGGGTTTGGCCATCCTCCTTGCTGCCATCTCGGGAACATTAGCAGGGAGCTGGAAGGGAAGTGCCCCAGCTGGGACTCGAACCGGCACGCCAGTATGGGCTACCAACATGCCAGTGGCAGCTGAACCCACTGCACCACAACACCAGCCACCAAATGTTGTACTTTTAAAAATTTCCACCTACAGCTGGAATTCTTTTCCTTGTTCCAGTTAGTTGAGATTTGTTCAATTTGGGTATTGCAATATTTATTTTTGCAAAACCCTATTAAAAATGTAAGCATAGAGCGATACACTCACTTCCAGAGAGGTTCACATCCCTTGTAAGAAGGAAAAGTAGCAGCCATTCTATGTGGCTCCCACATCTGATGTCAGTCGCCGAAACAAGCTTTTGTCCTCACTATGCAAACCAGATAATGAAGGAAATGTAATTTCAACAACAGACTAATTTTATGCCTATTGCATCGGAAGGAAGGAAGGAAGGAAGGAAGGAAGGAAGGAAGGAAGGAAGGAAGGAAGGAAGGAAGAAGGGAGGGAGGGAGGGAGGGAGGGAGGCCCACTGACAGGAGAATGAAAGGCACTGCAGTCCGAGGCAACACGGAGAGTTTAGCGAAAAGGCGGCTGATGTTAGACGAGATTGTTACTCAGTCCATAGAAACCCAAAGATGAAGAACGACTCAGACAACCAGTCTGACTGGTCTTGTTTAACATCCCCAAATCTAATTTTCCTGAGGGGAAAAGTTCTAGAGAAAGCTAATAACAATTCAGGATAACACTAGAAAAAAATCCAGAGAAGAAAATTAATGTTTCTATTAAAACAGTGTTTAAGACAGATTAAGCACACAAAGCACTTTTAGTCACTAATACATTTAAAGAACAAGAAGGGGAAAAAGCAATAAATGAATATGTACCCTAACGGTAAACCATGGTCATTGTTATTTTGACACTGTCCCTCGCTGGGACACGGAATCACGGAACTTACCTCCCAGGGTGGTTATAATGTAGGAATAAATCAATATCCATAAAGCATGTACAAATAGTGTCTGACACACAGAAAAGTCATATGGTAAATAAAGCGATAGCTAAACAACTATTGTCTTCATTGGAAGAGAACAGAAAATATCAGAGCATAGTAAATAATAAACATAAAAATAGCTGAACAATTTATTGTCTTAACTTAGAAAAAATAGAAAATGCCAGCATGTAGTAACTAAAAAGACTGATGGCAGCCTGTTACACGTTAGCTACCTGGTGCCCCTTCAGTCTGAAGAACTCAAAAAGTTTGAGAACTAGTGTTACACTTCAGAGCCTTAAGATCCTGAGTTTAGTTCTTAGATTTGCCAGTTCACATCACAAATGCTATCCTGGAGATAACAACTTGTAGAGCAGGACACAGCTTTACCCCAGTTAGCAAGAGCTCACATGGGTGTCTTCCCAACTCCACAATCGTGTCCAGTGATGCACTCTGACAGCCAACATTGGTCAAGGCAGGGGGATTTATACCACAGAAACTGGCACTGGCAGCTACTCAACCAGGACTTCCCTCTACCCCACCTTGGAGAAGCAGTTGAGTCAATACTAACCGGCTTAGTACTACCTGCTTAGACTGGATGTGCATTTTCACTAGACAATAATAATGAATTTAGCCAGATATTCAGCCATCAGTTCTGGCACAGTGAGCATAAATCCTCAGCTGAGATAACCTTCTTTACAACTGGAGTTAAACTGTTAGCCACCAAATTCAAAAGTCCTAAGATCCAACTTTAGTTCCCTGCCACATCTTACATAAATCTAACCATCAATGAATGTATCATTTCTAAATTTTAGGCAAAGCAAAATTTTTTTAGTTATAAATATATTTTTGAATTTATTTATTTGACAGGTAGAGTTATAGATAGTGAGAGAGAGAGACAGAGAGAAAGGTCTTCCTTCCATTGGTTCACTCCCCAAATGGCCGATACAGCCGGAGCTACACCGATCCGAAGCCAGGAGCCAGGCGCCTCCTCCTGGTCTCCCATGTAGGTACAGGGCCCAAGCACTTGGGCCATCCTCCACTGTACTCCCGGGCCACAGCAGAGAGCTGGACTGGAAGAAGAGCAACCAGGACTAGAACCGGCACCCATATAGGATGCCGGCGCCACAGACGGAGAATTAACCTAGTGCACCACGACATCGGCCCCGCAAAGCCAAATTTTTTAAGAATTCTTTTTTATCTGAGGACCCAAATGAAAGCTTAAGTGGTCTAAAGAACAGTTTCCCCTCAACCATTACTTTAGTCTACATTCATCTAACACTGGACAAGAAGAGCTAACAATTGATAAGTTTATCAATTTTAAAATATGCTATATTTTAAAGAATGAGAAAACTTTCTAATCTAAACTTCCTAATCTTCAGATTTTCATTTAGGATATTCTGGCCTCTCGTTATAGTTGACAGCTGTTTAGGCTGTGAGTTAATTTATATTCTACACACACACACACACACACATACATACACTGTATTTATATGTTTTATATATTCACAAGTAGAAAAACACCAAATTATACATAATATGTAGTTCTAGATATTTTTGACTAGAAATACATAATATAGGCCAGCCCCGTGGCTTAACAGGCTAATCCTCCGCCTTGCGGCGCGGGCACACCGGGTTCTAGTCCCGGTTGGGGCGCCGGATTCTATCCCGGTTGCCCCTCTTCCAGGCCAGCTCTCTGCTATGGCCCGGGAAGGCAGTGGAGGATGGCCCAAGTCCTTGGGCCCTGCACCCGCATGGGAGACCAGGAGAGGCACCTGGCTCCTGGCTTCGGATCAGCATGATGTGCCGGCCTCAGCAGCTATTGGAGGGTGAACCAACGGCAAAAAGGAAGACCTTTCTCTCTGTCTCTCTCTCTCTCACTATCCACTCTGCCTGTCAAAAAAAAAAAAAAGAAATACATAATATATAAATCAATACATGCTAAATTCTTCGTGTTCCCTTATTCTTATTGGTCTCCTTGAAATTTTTATTTTATAATCTATATAAAATAACCTTGAATATATTTATTGAAGCATAAATAGTAAGGTAAAAAGTTGAAAACATGTAATTATCTCACCATGAACATAAATAATTGTACACTTTGAGCAGTTTGAGATGTCTCTACCAGTATGTCCTTCGTAATTACAAATACTCAGGAGTACTACGTGCTTGGATACAGACAGGAACGAGGAAGTCTAATCTGAGTCCAAGCTGGATGATCAAAGCATATCCGCACAGCAAGGAGCCTGATTCATGGCCTCTAGAGCACCCGCTTCAGCTCCAACGACACGCGCGTGCTATGCAGTGCATTCAGGTCTTTTTATGCCCACTAGACCATGAGCTCCAGCAAAGGAGGGCTCTGCCTATGTTACTCACCCTTGTACCCCCCAGCTCCTACTGGAGCACCTCCTACTGGAATGGAATCAACCACCATAAAGATGCACTGAATAAAAGGTAGGAGGACGATTTATCTGGGTTCTCTTAGCATGAGGGAGGAATAAGCAACCTGGGGTGGGGGGGGACCTTGCATTGAGGTGAGTGAGCCAAAGCGTGAACCCTGGACCAGTAACAGTCCCTCGGAATCCGCAGGTAGATAGGAGAACTCTGCATCCTGCTCAGCACCTACCACTCCTTGCCTCTGGCCCTGCTCCTAAAGAGAGCCCTTTAAGCAAGGCCTTGAGAAGTAATTCCACTAACAAGCCCTGGAAGACGTGAAGAGCGTCTGGCAGCACAGCCTGGGGACCTGCAGAGCTCAACAGTAAGGGAAGCTGTGACATGGCACCAGGCCTGGAGGAGCCTGCCAGCATGGTGAGGCACTTGCACAGCCTGGCAGGACTTGGGTCGACAGAGAGATGACATCAACAGCAGTAGCAGTGGTTCAAAGCATTTCAGAGGCTTCCCGGGTCACCAGGCAGGGGAAGAAAAGGACAGAGGTGTGATTCCAAGAAGACTGGATGAGCTCATTAGAAGCAGCCTTTGGAACCCTTCCCCGTAGGAGGAGTTGAACTCCAAAATAGCAGTGGAAGCAGAGTGTGAGAAAATCCATGTTCCCCTAGACAGGATCCCACTATCAACAGAAGCAAAAAGTAACCATGAATGTCTGCACATTTTGCAGGCAATCAGCTCTCCACATCCAACACAAGAAAATGTAAAGTTTTGAAAACCAATGACCTGTTCCTTTCATGTTAAACTCAAGCCATAAGAGTTGCTTTGTTCGTAATGATATGGGAGATAAAACTTAGTATTCCAAAGTAGCACATGCTGAATTCTTCATGTTCCCTAATTCTGGTCACTTTTCCTGCAATGTTTATTTCAAATATATCCTGCAATTCTCAAGGTGTTTCATTTTAGTTACTAAAATTGCTCACAACTTGTTGCCCATTTAAGAAAAAACCAATAGTTGGGGATGAAATTGTTAGAAGCATGTAATGCAGTCCTAGTCAAAAACAAGTCTTCTTTCAAGATGGTGAGAGGCCCCGAGGTCCCATGCCTGCTGCCATGGACCTCACTCCAGGAACACTTGTGGTTCAATCCACACGGATCAAGTCCTGACAGCTGGTGCTCCATCAGGAGGCATGAATCACAAGTTCTACCCCTGCCTCATCCCAGGCTGGGAAATGGCCATTTACTTTTTGAGAAGGGAAAAAAAGAAGTCCTAGAACTGGTACACGTTCCTGAGACTTCCCTCTTCTAAATAACCAGGGGGGCCGGTATGAAAGGAAATAGACTCCCTTCTTGGCTTGGCCCTGAACACAGTGTTCCTCATCCTCACCCCTGAACACATTGCAAAATAACACATTATGGAAACCAGCTCACATACTGGGCTCAGATTGTATAATAAGCTATTTCTTAAAAAGAAACAAAGAGGAACTCAAAAATGCCATTCATGTTATTCAGGAAAAAAAGCAGTGCTCCCCTTTTTCTTCCTTTTAACCACTGTGCCATTGCTTACATTCTATTTGGTTAGGGTGTGATGAGTTACACTTCAAAGAAAACTAGAGAGCAAATTCCTGTAGGAATTTGGATTTATCATCAGAGCTTTCACCTTGACACTTGTCACAGCTCTTAATACTTCCTCTAATCAGGCGTTGTCTGTCAGGATGTTTTTGTTTTGTTTGAGTAGCTTTAAAACATCACAGATGCCAGGTTCTGTCTTCCCATCTGTTGATCAACAGGGATAGCTCATTAATATGTATTCTTTAAAAAAAAAAAAATGCGTGGCCATGGGAGGAAAGATCTTGCATCACTGGTTCACTTCCCAAATGGCTACAACAGCCAGGCAGAAACCAAAGCCAGGAGCTCCTTCCAGGTTTTCCACAAGGCCCAAGCACCTGGAGGCCACTTTCTGTTGTTTTCCCAGACATGTTAACAGGGAAGCAGATCAGAAACAGAGCAGCCAGGATTGAACAGGCTGGTACAGGACCCCAGGTGTTGCAAGCAGGGGTTTAACCCAATACGCCACAACGCAGGCTCCACATATTTTTAAAAGACTCTTTTGAGGGCCGGTGCTGTGGTGTATTGGGTAAAGCTGCCCCCTGCAGGGCCAGCATCCCACATGGGCGCTTGTTTGAGACCCCACTGCTCCACTTCCAATCCAGCTCTCTGCTATGGCCTGGGAGAGCAGTAGAAGCTGGCTCAAGTCCTTGGGCCCCTGCACCCATGTGGAAGACCTGGAAGAAGCTCCTGGTTCCTGGCTTTGGATCAACCCAGCTCCGGCTGTTGCAGCCATTTGGAGAGTGAACCAGTGGATAAAAGAGCTCTCTCTCTCTCTCTCTCTCTGCCTCCACCTCTCTATAACTCTGCCTTTCAAATAAATAAATAAATCTTTTAAAAAAATACTCTTCTGGTGGTTCTGACTGAAAATATGCCAGTAAGTGGTGCCTGGTTCCCTGGAAATAGATTCAGTAAGAGTCATAATTGCCATTCATTTAAGAAATCATGTTTTGCTAAGTCGGCAACAAGAAGAAATGACTCAGAAAGGCACAGAGCCTTTTCCTCCCTCCATTCCTGCTCTGCAAACTCCATGCCTGACCAGTCCCGTGGTCCCACCTCTTCCGTAGTCAATGCCTGAGAATCACGGGGAAAAATCAGGCTCTTGATCGGTCGCAGAGCAAATTCCCACTCCACTCTTCACTGCACCCTCAGCATTGTGCCAACCTCTGTGTGTGTCTCCAGCCCCCTTCATCCCTCTCCACAGCAATGACCCCAGACCTTGCCCATTCTGTGCTAGTTACTCCCTTCCATCTAACTCCACTGTTCTCAGCAGAAAATGCGCTTCCTAGTTCACAAAGAAATGTGGCAGTATCAAGTGCAAATTGCCTGCTTGCTTTCTCCCTATCCACCCGTATTTTTTTCACAACTGTGAATCACCTGGGAAGGCTGAAAGTTACTAGGACCTGGGCCTCATTCCGAAACTTTAAAAAAATTTATTTTTATTCATTTGAAAGGCAGAGTTACAGAAAGAGAGAGAGAGAAACAGAGAGAGAAAGAGAAACAGAGAGAGAACACGCATTTCCATCTGCTGGTTTACTCCCCAAATGGCTGCAGCAACCAGGGCTGGGTCAGGCCAAAACCAGGAGCCAGGACTCCATCTGGGTCTCACACATGGTGATATGGAATGCCTCTCCCACAGGCAGTGGCTTCGCCTGCTGTGCTACAATGCCAGTCCCAATGTCAAACATTTTTAAAGCCTTCTTGTTGATGCTAATGTACAGCCAAGGGTGAGAACTGCTCCTCTTAATTAAAGAAATAAATCAGAATCATTCAATGAGGTTTTCTTTCTAAAAATCATCTTGTAGCCAAATTCCAGCCCCAAGGATCTCAGTTCAATTCATCAGGGGTGCCTATGTTTGGCATTGACCATTTTAAGAGATTTATTTACTTATTTGGAAGTCAGAGTTACAAAGATGAGGGATAGACAGAGAGATCTCCCATTCACTGATTCACTCCCCATATGGCAGCACTGGCTGGGGCTGTGTCTGGTTGAAGCCAGGAGCCCAGAGCTTCTTCCAGGTCTCCCACATGGGTGCAGGGACTCAAAGATTTTGGCCATCTTCCGCTGCTTTCCCAGTTCATCAACAGGGAGCTGGATTGAAAGTGGAGCAGCCAGGACATGGACCAGAGTCCATGTGGGATGCTGGTGTTGCAGGCAGCAGTCTTACCAGCTATGCCACAGTGCTGGCCCCTGACTTTTTTAAAAGACTTTATTGAGTGCTTTTTGTATTATGAAAATAACAGAGTAAATGGACAGGAATACAATAGAGGCAGAGTTTACAATTTTCATCAGATCAAAGAAATGAACATATTGATCGTATCTAATTTGTTTCATATAAATTAACAAATGTGTACCCCAAAGAGAACCCTACTTTTCTCATTAAACATTAAAGTACATATTTTAAAGAAAATAATTGGTAAATAATGTTCACTTATAGTGAAAGCAGAGTTTTTAAGCATAATGCCAAAGACTAAAACATAAATATTAAAATATGTCCAAAGTTAAATTTTCTAAATAATAAGAGTACCTAGCAATATTAAAGGCAAATGATAACTTTGAATTATATGCTTCATCTATGACAGGCAAAGCTTAACATCCTTAAAATATATAGAACTCATGAATCAGTAGTAAAAAGAAAATGGATATACCAACAGCAGACACATCAAGGAGATAGATATACAAATTAAAAAAATAGGCAATAAACCTATGAGGAAGTGTTAAACACATGAACTTCTTTTAAAAAGAAAATTTTAAAAGTAACAACATATAATTCTGTTTATGAAGTGGGCAAAGATAAAATGGAATAAATTATCCAGTGTTAAAAGGTTGAGGAGAAACAGATAATTTCTTCAGCTGTCATTTAGAAGGTCAATTAGGGCATTTTTACAGAGAGCAATTTAACAACACAGAGGGGGAAAAAAAAACATAAAATCTTGCATAAATTTTAAGCCAGAAATTCCACATCTATGCGTTTAACCTAAGAAAACTATCACGTATGCTGTTGAGGTCCCAGTGGCACTTGGCCCAAGTTTCTGGGGATTAAAGAGACTACACAGAAGGAATTGGACCAGGGCCCTTGTGAGCAGATTCATTTGAAAACCTTACCCTGCCAACATCATGCCTGGCATTTCTCACTGACGTGACAGTGGAAACCATCTCCTTTGCAGAGCACTGAGCTTTTCCACCCAAATAGCCTGTTAACCTCACCTTCAGCCAGCCATCTGTGACTGCGATTGAGATAGCCCTAGAGTAACCAACACACTTTTGCGACACTGCACCATTTATACAATCCCCTTATGACACATTCTATGTTTCCTGGCATGTGCAGCCACCCCATAATAGGCACTTTCTTCTGGCAGTGCTGTTGCCAAGGAGTCTGGGCATGAGCAGATGTGCCAGGTCTTCTGAGGACACTGTGCAGTCATGATCCTGATATCACTCAGCTCTCGTCCAGCAGCAATTAACTCTCTCTGTCCCCAGGTCCTGTCTGGCCAGTCATCCAGTGAGTGGTTTCTGACTCACACTCAGCACGGGATTCTGCACCGCACATACAGGTGTGCTGTGATCATAGCTCATCACCCCTACCCAACTCAAACACACATCACCTTACTCATTCTAACTATATCTTTGTCTTTTCCCGCTCAGTCCTTTTTACTGCAGAACAAGAGTCCTAAGTTTCATATTATAAGAGTTTACAATCGTTTAAAACTAGAACAAATCTAGTTGCTCAACTTCAGAGGATTCAAGAAATATATTATGCTTCACTGATATCCTGGATTATGGCTTGACCAACAAAAACAGCACTGTGGGGGCCAGCACTGTGGTGGAGTGAGTGAGGCCGCTGTCTGCAGTGGCAGCATCCCATATGCGCACCGGTTTGAGCCCTGGCTGCTCCACTTCTGATCCAGCTCTCTGCTATGGCCTGGGAAAGCAGTAGAAGATGGCCCAAGTCCTAGGGCCCTTGCACCTGCATGGGAGACCCGGAAGAAGCTCCTGGCTCCTGGCTTCGGATTGGCTCAGCTCCAGCCGTTGTGGCCATCTGGGGGAATGAACCAGCAGATGGAAGACTCACTCTCTCTCTCTCTTCTATCTCTCTCTCTCTCTCTCTCGGCCTCCACCTCTCTGTAACTCTGCCTTTCAAATAAATAAATAAATCTTAAAAAAAGAAACAGCACTGTGGAAACAGATGTACTTACAAGAATGATACCCACCATACACTGTAAAGTGGGAAAAATTAAGAAATAGGCTTTCTTAACTGAAGAATGTTCATCAAGATGCCATCAGTTATAGAAATTTCTGGTTTGTAAGATTAAGGTTGATATCCATTTTGCTTATCTCTGTTATACAACCTTTATCAATGGATGTATACTTTCAGAAAAATTTAAAAACTAGAGATAAAACACTTCAAAATTGCATGTTTTAAAAGTGGTATGTTTTTTGTAGGTTTTGGGCCTCAAATCCGTGTGTACCCTACCAGGATGGGGCTGTACTATCTGAAAACCTGAATCAGCTTAGTGCAGCAGCAGCCACGAGCTCTTAGTGGGGCTTGCTTTGCCTCTAGGAGGTACAAAGTTGGGAGTCCCAGGGAGCTGGGCCTAGAAAGATAACGTTGGTCCCTCGGTATGGTTCTGCCCTAGAAACAGATACAGTCTGAAACTCTGCATGAAATCCAAGTGAATGGTTTAAAAAACTTAACAGAACCTTTTTTTCCAAATGGAATCTGACATAAAATATTAACTCCTAAAAAAAAGAAAAATTGAATTGGTCTGGTTGAAGTAGGAAGTGGGACATCTAGAGACCCCAATTCAACCTCCCTCCCTATGCAACAACCCTCACCCCATACACACACACTCCATGCAAATTTTCATAGTAGCTCTCGATACAACTTTGTAGATTTCCAAAGTGACAATTTGATAAACAAGTAGTGTTGGTTTTAAGAAGGCAACTTCAATTCCAGCAACAGGTTTGTTTATTCAGGGTGTAAATCCAACTGGAGCCATTTTTACTTCCTAAGCACACCCATTCATGACATGCACACTTGATTTCCTTGAGCCCAGCCAGTCTTCAAAGTAAGAAAGCTTCCACGACCACGTCTCCCTGCAAACTCCTGCAAAGCCCTGGTCCCCTTTTTAGTCATTTCTGACTTCTACTACCTTTAATAAAACTAAGTTTCCTTCATCTTTGGCCCCACAGTACTTGACTATTGTCTTCCATCCTACCACTTGGCAACAAGTGGTGTCTAAGCTAAGCTACAAATATGAGAGCGCTACAGAAAGTCCATGTAAAATAGAATCCATGTAGAGCTTTTCATAGTACACATTTTTGATGAAACAGAACTTTTTGAAGGGCACTGGTACATACGTATTTTTAAAAAATATTTTCTGGCCGGCGCCGTGGCTTAACAGGCTAATCCTCCACCTTGTGGCGCCGGCACACCAGGTTCCAGTCCTGGTCGGGGCACCGGATTCTGTCCCGGTTGCCCCTCTTCCAGGCCAGCTCTCTGCTATGGCCCAGGAAGGCAGTGGAGGATGGCCCAAGTGCTTGGGTCCTGCACCCGCATGGGAAACCAGGAGAAGCACCTGGCTCCTGGCTTCGGATCAGTGAGATGCGCTGGCCGCAGCGGCCATTGGAGGGTGAACCAATGGCAAAAAGGAAGACCTTTCTCTCTGTCTGTCTCTCTCACTATCCACTCTGCCTGTCAAAAAGAAAAAAAAATATTTTCCCCAAAATAAACTTCTCTTTTCACTCTGGTTTCCTGAGAACTTTTGGAAGTAACTTTCTACTATTCAAGGGAGTTCCATAGCTAGGAAAGAAAATTCCCCCAGAGCAGTGGACAGCGTCACAGGTCTGACTGCAGCCACTGTTTATACGGAGGCTGAGGAATATCGATGGTGGCAGGGAAGGAAATCTCATGGTGCCCGGGGTCAAGGTTTGGACAATACAGCTAAGACTGATGGAAGGACAGGTTATGAGACTCTACGGGAAAAAAAAAAACCTGAAAAGAAGGCTCAAGTAACTGGGTTCCTTTCAACCATGTGGGAAGACTTGGATTGAGTTCCTAGCTCCTGGCTTTGGTCCCAACCTGGGGTCATTGTAGGCTTTCGGGAACTGAATCAGCAGATGGGATCACTCTTAATCCTCCTCTCAAGCCAATTAATAAACTCTTTTTAATTTTAGAAAAAAAGAAGGAATACATCTCTACCAGACCTAGCCATGAGGTCTATGGATAGGAGGGAGAATGGTGGTGTCCAGTAGTGAACTAGAATGGCCATTACTGACATCACTGAAGTTTAGCTGTTGTGTTGATACAAATACATTCTGGTGACAAAAGGCTGTTTCCAAACAAAAATAGCTATTCCAGGACTCTATTCAGGATAGCTCTAGAAAAGTAGAACTTGGTGCCAGGAAGTCAATAGTCCAACCAGCGAATGAAAGATAATCAGTCTAAAGCAATAGCAACACATCAGTCCATATCCCAGGGCACTAGCAGTTGTTTAAAGCAGAGGATCTAGCAGAAATGGTGGGGAACAGAATGCCAAGTTGTACACAGGAACAAAACTAGGAACAGAGAAGGAGCAATGGGATATTCAACAGCCTGGACTAAATATGTCCAGACTCAGACAGCAAAATTCAGATGAAAATGTAAAATGAACTTTATTTGTACCCACAGATCAATAAGAATGGGGGACATTCAAGCTATCCATTGTCTTCTTGTTATTTGTTTCCACGACTAGTAGTTGACATTATTAAACACCACGTGCATCTGTGAGAATTTCTTGACTCTGAAATCTATGTACCAGAAAAATATTCCCAGGAGAGGCCCAATCTATGTGAGACAACACACTTAGAAATTGTGCCATGGTGATCACTAGACACTGAGGTATTTCCATTGGTAATAAGAAGTTAGTAGAAGGGATTTCTTGGTTCAGTGAAGACTGCTTTTAGCAGAAGCATATTTCATATACAGAATAAATTCTTATTTAAAAATTTGGAAAAGGAAATGCTCCACAAAGATCAAAATTTCATAGCTTAGAATTAAGGATGGTTAGGATGATACAAGAGTGTCCCTAAACCAAGCACTATACATCACTTAAGTTTCACCTAATAGAAAGCCAAAGCTGCTACAAGCTAACAGTTACTCATGTATGCATTTCAAGCTATGTGGAAAAGACAGAGAATATATGCACTTTCCTCACATCTTCTAAAGGGAGCCAAAGCATTCTAAACCTTATTTTCATCCACTTTGTCCCCGATTCACATGTAGTGAAACCATACTTCTTAGGTTCAGATTTATGTATTAATAAGTCAATGTATTTTATGTATTAGTTTAACTTCCAGCAAACAAATGAAAATATTCCAATGGATTCAAAATCCACATAATTAGTTTGATTAATGTGCTTGTTAAAATAAATACTGGGGAGCCGGTGCTGTGGCATAGTGGGCTAAGCCTCCGCCTGCAGTGCCGGTATCCCATACGGGTGTTGGTTCGAGTCCTGGCTGCTCCACTTCCGATCCAGCTCTCTTCTATGGCCTGGGAAAGCAGTAGATGACCCAAGTGCTTGGGCCCCTGCACCCACATGGGGGACCTGGATGAAGCTCCTGGCTCCTGGCTTTGGATCAGCACAATTCTGATCATTGCAGCCATTTGGGGAGTGAACCAGCAGATGGAAGACCTTTATCTCTGTCCCTCTCTCTGTCTGTAACTCTACCTCTCAAACAAATAAATAATACATTTTTTAAAAATGCAGGAAGCTATTTCAGTTCAAACTTTACACAAAAATTAAATGCACACATCATTAACATTTTCAAAGGTGTTTAAAAAGAATGCCAGTTTTTTAAAATGTGACATACATTAAATAGTGGAGCTATTAAGCCAAACATTAACCTTACTATGTCTGGGCAGAAGCAGTTTTACAAGATGTTTTAGGGTCTTCTCCCCAAGACTGACTTCTTGGGGATCTTCTTTTTGAATCTCATTGTCATCACTGCTGGATACAGAGAAAATGTCCCTTTAAAAATTCACTGGGACTCATTATTTAGCCTAGTGGTCATGGCATGCACATCTCACTTTGGAGAGCCTTATTTGATTTCTGACTCTGGCTTCTGACTAATGAAGATCCAGAGAGGCAGCAGTGATTTCTCAAGTAATTAGGTTCTTGTCACCCACATGGGAAACGGGATTGAGTTTCCAGCTGCTGGCCGTGGCCCCAGCCCAGCCCCAGCTATTGTAGACATCTGGGAAGTGAAGCAGCAGGTGAGAGTATTCTGTCAGTCTCTCTGTCTCTCAGATAAATAAATACCTTTAACATTTTTAATCTAACACATCATTATCAAAAATAAGATGCCATTGGCTTACTCCCTAAATTATACCTGTGCATTTTTTGAAAAATAGAACCCTTCGCCTGGGCAGAAAAGTATTAACATGAACAACAAAGTCATCAAAATCAGGCAACTTTAAGATAGACTTGCAATCTCAAGGTGTCTATAGATGCAGCAAAGGGTTTATAGATTCTCGAAGCCCCTAGATTGTAGATAAGCACACTTGGTTCTGGAGCGCACGTGCAACTTGGGTATGTACCTGCCTCGCAGATGGCCTCTGGCTGCCATCTCATCTACTTGACACCTATGTTGTGTCCATCACGTCCCGCCCAAGGGCAAAGTACAAAATGAGACTCAGAGTCTCAGATTTCCTGGTGGCCTCCAGCTTGGTTTTGCTTTTAATTTGAGGAACAAAAGTGACTGGAAGGGTGGTGGCATATGACTCATAAATGGCTCTAGGAGGTATCCCTCCACTCTGAAGCGTTCTCTTGTAACTCATGGCCTTTACGCCATCTGTCCCACCAGGAAGTCATCCTGCAAAACCTATCCATTTCAAATGTACAACACGACAAAAATGCTAGCCACACAATAACTGCAGCATGCAAATACTACAAGTCAGACACAGATACTGTCACATGAAATTAAGACATCAGGTGGAGGAATTTATGACTGAAGAAATAAAATATTTAATTAACAAAATATTTTTTCAAAATCCAACCAATATTTAATTGCAACTGCTCACTTCAGAGGAATGTGGCACATCTTAATTTTATTAGTGTGAGCTTTGACTTTTTTATAATCCACATTAAAAGCACATAGTCCTCTAAAACAGAACTGCAGTAGTCATATTCCTATTAGTTCCTGTAGCAAAGGCGTCCAAATTGAACTCTACTCATCCAAACTTATAGTGCTAAGAAAGTTCCTAGAAAAACAGAAACCTGTATAATAACTTATTTTAAACATTAAAATTTTGGGTACTAGACATTTGTTAACTTTATTGATGTATCAGTACTACCAAAATGCAAAGAATAAATAACTGTCCAGCTATCAAAGTAGGTTTAAATGGAATTATGCTTAGTTATCTTCATTAGCAATCTTCTATCAGTAATGACAGCCTAGAAAGGTGTAAATGCAACGGGATTGCAAAAAGTTCATGGAAAATACATATTATTAAAAAAAAATTCATTTCCAAAAAACTTTGCACCAAAATAACTTACTGTTAATTCAGTTTTCCAGGAACTTTTAAAAAAAAAGATTTATCTATGGTGCAGGCACTGTGGTATAGCAGGTTGGGCCTCTACCTGTAGCTCTGGCATCCCACATAGGATCTGGTTCCCACCCCAGATGCTCCTCTTCTGCTCCAGCTCTTTGCTTGTGATCTGGGAAGGCAGCGGAGGATGGCCTGGGTTCTTGGGCCCCTGTGCCCATGTGGGAGACCTAGAGGAAGCTCCTGGCTCCTAGATTCAGATCAGTTCAGCTCTGGTTATTGTAGTCATGTGGGGAGTGAATCAGTGGATGGAAGACCTCTCTCTCAAATAAATAAATAGATTTTTTTAAAAAGATTTATTTATTTATTTATTTGAAAGGCAGAGTTAGAGAGAGAGAGAGAGATCCTTCATCCACTGCATTCTCTCCCCCAAATGGCCACAACAGCCGGACCTGTGCCAGGCTAAAGCCAGGATCCAGGATCTAAGAGCCACCTCTAGGTCTCCCATGTGTGTGCAGGGCCAAGTGCCTGGGCCACCCTCCACAGCCTTCCCAGGTGCATTAGCAGGGGGCTGGATAGGAAGGGAAGAAGCTGAGAATCGAACCTGGTACCCAAATGGGGTGCCAGCGCTGCAGGTGGCAGTTTCACCCCCTATGCCACAGTGCCGGCCCCTCTAGGAACATTTTGAAACACCCTCATATGCAGTCAGACAAGAGGGTAGCAGAAAGGTGAAATGCATATAAAACTTGAAAGAACATTTATAATTGAAAGCATACTTACTCTTTTGATACCCTCTAAGAGGATGAAGCCTGAGTTTTTCAATAATATCAGTGATGATCAAGGATGAAATAACCAGAGATACTGGCAGGTCAGGCAAGGTATCTGGTAATACATCAACGGTAGTATTAATGGTCTTCTGAACCTGTTTGTTTTTTTTTTTTTTTAAAAAAAAGAAAGAAAAGAAACATTAAATTACTGTGCTTTGTTCAAAATTCCTTCAGTAGTCTGAAAGCAGCACTAAATTTATTATATACATACATTATGTAAAATACATATGTTATATAAAAATAATATATAATGTATACATACATTATATAAAATACATTTATTAAAAAATTAGAAGCTTGGTTTTCAGCTTCTCAGGTTTAAGCTCCACAAGGTTCTGAACTGTTTCTAAGGCTGTAATAAGGATTCACATCAATGGAACACTTTATTCAATTAAAGATCAATCTTGGTAAATACATATGGAAATATAGTAGGCTCTTAGTAACAGTGGAATGGGTAATTCCTTCCAACTCTAAGCAGAACCTCCGAGAGTTCAGCCTCAAAGAGGTAAGGGGATGAATATTATCTTAAAGTATCTATAAAATACCTTTGACAAGCTTTATATTAATGTTAATGGTGAAATCTTAAAAAGTTTTCCCCCTGGGAATTGGCATTGCAGTATAACAGGTAAAGTCACTGCCTATGCCAGCATCCCATATGGGTGCTGGTTCGAGCCCTGGCTAATCCACTTCCCCATTCAGGTCCCTGCCAATACACTTGGGAAAGCCCAAGTGCTTGGGCCTCTGCAGCTTCACGGGACTCCTGAAAGAAGCTCCTGGCTCCTGGCTTAGGTCTGACTCAGCCCTGACCATTGCAGACATTTGGAGAGTGAATCAGCAGATGAAAGATCTCTCTCTGTCTCTCTAACTCGGCCTTTCAAATAAATAAAATAAACCGTAAGGAAAAAAAGTTTTTCCCCTGAGGCGAAAAACAAAACGAAGATACCACCATAATTATTTCTATTCAACACTGGAAATTTTCACCAGCATAATAAGGCAAGAGAAAGAAATAAGCAACATAAGAATTGGAAATAAAGAAAAAATGTCATTATTCATAGATCACAAAATTGTATATGGAAAAATGATCCCCCAAATGGATAAATTATTTCCAAATACCAACAACAAAGAGTTAGAAAATAAGATTTAAAAAACTTATAGCATTCGGGGCCGGCGCTGTGGCATAGTGGGTAAAGCGGCCATCTGCAGTGCTGGCATTCCATATGGGCGCCAGTTCGAGACCCGGCTACTCCACTTCCAATCCAGCTCTCTGCTGAGGCCTGGAAAAGCAGTGGAAGATGGTCCAGGTCCTTGGGCCCCTGCACCCACGTGGGAGACCCGGGAGAAGCTCCTGGCTCCTGGCTTCGGATCGGCACATCTCCTGCTGTTGCAGCCAACTGGGGAGCGAACCAGCAGATGGAAGACCTCTCTCTGTCTCTCTGCCTCTCCTTCTCTCTCTGTGTAACTCTTTCAAGTAAATAAATAAATCTTTTTTTAAAAAATACTTATACCATTCAATGCAATTTAAATCAATATCCCAACTTTTGTGGAAAAAAAGCTGATTCTCAAATTTATATGGAAATACAAAGGGCATGAAAATCTCAAAGAAAAAGAGCAAGACAGATTTACTCTTCAGGATAAACAGAACTATTATAAATCCACATGAACTAAGACAGTGTGATGTTAGATCAGGAGTAGAAAACTGGACAGTGAGACAGAGCAGAAAGGCCAGATACAGTTCAGTGCATGTACATCTGATTTATGACTGCAGAGAAATGTGGGAAGGACAGACTTTTTGATAAATGATGCTTAATCCATTAAATGTTTTTTGGGGAAGTAAAATAGTAAAACCTGACTACAAACTGCACAACACATACAAAAATCAGTTCCAGGTAAATTTTTAAATAAAAGTAAACAAAAAGACAATACAGTCTCCCAGCATTACACAGAGGAATACCTTTAGGACTTTGAGGTCCAGATTCACAGTGTGACAAAATCTTTTCAAAAAACTGCCCAGAAGTGCTACTGATACGTTACTTTTAAATTAAGAACTTCTACACATCAAAATATACCATTTAAAAGGCTGGAGGTAGGTCACAGAATGTGAAAATATTTGAAATACCTATAATCAACAAAGGGCCTACAAATGTGAATATTTAAATAACTCTTCCAAATCAATTTTTAAAAAAGATTTATTTTATTTGAAAGGCAGAATTAGAGGCAGAGAGAAAAAGAAAAAGGGGTCTTTCATCCACAGGTTTATTCCCCAGATGGCTGCAACAGCTGGCGTTGGGCCGATCCAAAGCCAGGAGCCAGGAGCTTCTTCCAGGAGCTGGATCAGAAGTGGAGCAGCCAGGACTCAAACCAGCGCCCATATGGGATGCTGGTACTGCAGGCGGTGGCTATGCCACAGCGCTGGCCCCCAAAATCAGTTTTAAGATAAGCAACATAACAGAAACACGGACAAGATGAAAAGATGTACAACCCCACTAAATATCGGGGAAATGCAAATTAAAAGTGCAATGAGACTCAAGAACGTACCCCACCAAAACAGCTGACAGAAGAAAAAATGTACGGTGCCAGTGCTGGTGAGCGCGTGGAGCCATGGGAATGCTCATTCTCTCCTAACAAAGTCTGTACTATAGAAATCAGTAAGACTTGGAAACTGCTTGGCATTATCTGTTACAACTAAACATTTGAATCATTTATGACCGGTCAGTTCCACTCCTGGGTACTTATCCAACTGAAATGCTTGCATCTATGTCACAAGACACATGTCTAGGTATGTTCACAGCAGCATTCTTTGAAATAGCTCAAGCTGGAAACAACCAAAATGGCCATCAAACAGTGGAACTGATACATAAATTGTGGTATTTTCATGAGAGGAAATTCTCTACAGCAATTAAAATGGATGACCTATAGCTATATACAAAATGAATTACCCTCTCAACCATACTTTTAAATAAAAGAAAAGAGACATAAAATATATATCTTGGGGGCCAGCACTGTGGTGGAGTAGGCTAAGTCTCCCCCTTGCTGAGTCCACATCCCCTGTGGGTGCCAGTTTGTATTTCTGCTGCTCCTCTTCTGATCCAGCTCCCTGCTATGGCTTGGGAAAGCAGCAGAAGATGGCCCAAGTGCTTGGGCCCCTGCACCCATGTGGGAGACCCAGAAGAAGCTCCAGGCTCCTAGCTTCAGATCGTCCCAGCTCCAGCGATTGTGGCCACTTGAGGAGTGAACCAGTGGATGGAGACCTTTCTCTCTGTCTCTCTCTCTCTGTAACTCTCTCAAATAAATACATTTTTTAAAAAATATATATCTTACATAGACATTATATACCGTATGTACATATATGTTATCTATAATTTTGCCTTATGAAAATTTCAAAAACAAGCAAACCAATCTGCGGTATTAGAAGTCAAGACAGAAGTTACCCCTGGGGAGGAGGGAAAGGGAATCCTAGCAAAGAAGATGTGTGGGTAGATGGGGCTGGCCAACTTTACCATCTTAATCTGAGCAATGTTTACACAGGGTCTGCTTGTGGCTCTCCATTGATATTGTACATTTCTATTCCCATGTCAGGTACTTTGCTGTCCCACACTTAAGTGAAAAATTAAATTAAAAAAATAATAGAAAGACATGTAGCAAAGGATGAGACATCATAGAAAAGAATCAACAGCGCGGTGCGCCGGCCGCAGCGCGCTACCGCGGCGGCCATTGGAGGGTGAACCAATGGCAAAAGGAAGACCTTTCTGTCTGTCTCTCTCACTGTCCACTCTGCCTGTCAAAAATTAAAAAAAAAAAAAAAAAAGAAAAGAAAAGAATCAAAAAGGTGACCAAATTCCAGATAAACTATCATGTTACAATACTGACTTTCCTTGAAAGGTTATAAATTCAATTTCTTTTTTTTTTTTTTTTTTTTGACAGGCAGAGTGGACAGTGAGAGAGAGACAGAGAGAAAGGTCTTCCTTTTGCCGTTGGTTCACCCTCCAATGGCCGCCGCAGTAGCGCGCTGCGGCCGGCGCACCGCGCTGTTCCGATGGCAGGAGCCAGGTGCTTCTCCTGGTCTCCCATGGGGTGCAGGGCCCAAGGACTTGGGCCATCCTCCACTGCACTCCCTGGCCACAGCAGAGAGCTGGCCTGGAAGAGGGGCAACCGGGACAGGATCGGTGCCCCGACCGGGACTAGAACCCGGTGTGCCGGCGCCGCGAGGCGGAGGATTAGCCTGTTGAGCCACGGCGCCGGCCCAATTTCTTTTTTTTTTTAAATTTATTTATTTGAAAGTCAGGGTTACACAAAGAGAAAGGAAAACACACACACACACAGAGAGAGAGAGAGAGAGAGAGAGAGAGAGAGAGAGAAAGAGAGAGAATCCTGCAACCGCTAGTTCACTCCCCAAATGGCCACAACAGCCAAGACTGCGCCAGGCCAAGGCCAGGAACCAGGAGCTCCTTCCAGGTCTCCCACATGGCTGCAGGGGCCCAAGCATTTGGACCATCTTTTGCTGCTCTCTCAGGCCATAGCAGAGAGCTGCATTGGAAGTGGAGCAGCTGGGACTCAAACTGGCGTCCATGTGGAATGCCAGCATCACAGGTATCAGCTTTTACTCACTATGCTACAACTCTGGCTCCTGTAAACTGAACTTCTAAAGCTCTTGGGAACTCCTCAAGTGTTTTACAAGGTCTTTGGGGAGGAGGGAGGTTTAAATCATAAATCTAGATTGAAATGTTGCAGCTTCTTTGATACAAAGTACAACCCTATGGTTTCCAAAGTTATCCTATGCATTCATGTATTATCTTAATTATCCTAAGTGAGGACATATTCTAACAACAGTGTAATTTCTCATATTGTACATTACGCACTGTGCACCTCTTTCACAACAGTTAAGATACTCTAATTACTTATCTATTTTCCTCTCCTCTGAGAGTGTATAATCGCTGAAGGGCAGAGACTGCCATATTTCTTGACTGCTCTGGACATAGTACCTAACACAGAGCCTGACCTGTAATGTGCACTTAATGAATGTTTGCTCAGCATATAAATGAAATATCAAAAAATAACTTGAATTTTGTACTTTAGAGAAGTGAAAATTATACTTTTCACAGTACCTTGCAAACTAATATTAGTAGGGCATTCTTTTTTGACCTTCTTGGATAATAAAATTCTCACAGCCTGAAAATTTTGCCTATACTGTTCCTGTTTTATGGATGACCATTTGAGGCCTTTGAAGCCATGTTCAGTCAAAACATAAACTCAATATTATTTTCAAATAAATATCATGTGTAAATTACTTGTGAATTTATATAAAAGATGTTAGGCTGTAAATGGCTGTTCAATTGGAATTTTTTATTTCCATTTAGAACTGAGAACAATTATGAAAAACATCAGGTTGGTAGAAGAAATAAATGTAGATCAATTTTCAAATTCTTCACTTCTTAATTATTTGGAAATAATATCCCATCTCACACAAAAACATAAAAAGTAATTTTTTAAAAATTAGGTGTTACACTTTCTTCCACAATCATATGGGTAACAGTGGGTTTTTTTTCTTTCTTTCTTTCTTTCTTTCTTTTTTTTTTTTTTTTTTTTTTTGACAGGCAGAGTAGACAGTGAGAGAGAGAGACAAAGAGAAAGGTCTTCCTTTTCCGTTGGTTCACCCCCCAATGGCTGCTGTGGCCAGCGCACCATGCTGATCCGAAGCCAGGAGCCAGGTGTGTCTCCTGGTCTCCCATGGGGTGCAGGGCCCAAGCACTTGGGCCATCCTCCACTGCACTCCCGGGCCACAGCAGAGAGCTGGACTGGAAGAGGAGCAACCGGGACAGAATCTGGTGCCCCAACCAGGACTAGAACCTGGGGTGCCGGCGCCACAGGCGGAGGATTAGCCTATTGAGCTATGGCGTCGGCCCCTGCAAACTTTTTGAAGTACCCTTGGGTTTTGTAATTTAGAAGAAGACTAGAGTAAATTAATTTTAAATTTGTTGAGCTCTACAAACTTATGATAACAGAAAACTCAAAAATCTCAAAATCTTGTAGCAGAAGAAATCAAAATACCATACCTCAGTTACTGCTATAGAAAAGATGAAGCTGGGAAGTGTGGTGAGTACTACACACATCATCATAACAGGTCTCCTAGCAAAGGAGAAAAAATAAGCAAAAGCAATAATGTACAAGATCAACACTTCCTGTTACATTTTGCTAATTTTGCAGTTCCTGTTCCATTCATCTACAGTTTTTTCTGAGAAGCTACTGCTTTCCTATTTCCATTTCCCAAATGTTTGAGTACGGCAAAGAGGAACTCGTGCAAAAACCACATTGCTTTTCCTGAACAAAGGGTGAGAGATTTCCAAATAATCTGAATAATGAGCAAACCACTGACTTCTAAAGCATCAAAGAGCAAGTCAAATGATGCTGGACAGCTGCATAATCCATTAATTAGAATCCTACCCAAAAGGTCAGGCTCTGGTGACCAACTGGGAAAGAACAGCATGACCATCTCAAGTTATGTATATCCTATGTTGCAAAATTGATTTTCCAAAAATACATTTAGAGACGATAAACTATTGAATATTTAAAGATAACTTAAACTAAAATCATTTAGATATTTTTTACTTGAACCAAAAAATTACATACATAGAAAAATGACATACCTTTTAAAAGTTGTTTTTGGAGCTACTTCTTAAACTTTACATGATCAAATAGTTATGGAGATATGGTATGGATACTATTTTATCTTGTGACAGAAAAAAGATACAATGTGTGTTTGGAATTGTTTATTTAAAGGAAGACAAAAGACACTCAAAGTTTATCTGTAATGAAATATTTACCCCACTTTTCTTAGTTAATATATATTAGTTACATTTATATGATTATGTGTTTCTAAGTGCAAGAAATGTTGGATGCTTCCAAAAGATTAACAATTTCTCCTTGATCCTCTTATGTCTCTCTCATCCCAGGCTCATCTTAGATATTCTAGGTGAAAACATAATTTAGCAGGTAAAATTGCCTCTCTCTCACAGCCAGATCTAATGTTACTTAGCTAAAACCAGCTTGGATGGGACTTCAACTTGGTAGCTTTGCCTCTTTGTTGGAGCTCAGATACAAGTTTCTGCAGCATTTAGCTCAAAGAAAGATTGGCTAAACCATGACAAAATCCTTTTTTTCTCGAGGTGACCTCTAAAAGATGAAAGCGCCCCAGGGATTATACCTGATCTCTTCTTCATCCAGTCCTATAACTTTAAATACCACCCACCTGCCCATGACCCTCAAATATATGGGGGCCCTCTTCCTGATTTCTAGGCTTGTACACCCAACAACCTGACATCACCACTTGGATGACAGAAGCAATGTCTAAAGAGAATCCACATCCTGCTCCATACATGTTCAACTCCATCTTTCAATCCTGTCTGATATACTGCTGAAACCAATTTCAAATCTCTTTATTATCATCTTTCATCTAAGACATTTCCTAAATAGCTTCTATTAGTGCTTTTATTCTTGCCTATCAAGCTTCTCCTTTTTTTTTTTTTTTTTTTTACTGGAATCATGTTTTTCAAATGTAAAACACAGCTGTCACTACACTGCTTTTACAAATTTCCAGTGCTGAGCCTTGGGGTGGGGAGCAGGAGAGCAGAGGGAAGGGTAAAGTGAGGGGTTAATTATTTAATGTACCCAGAGCTTCAGTTTTGAAGAATGAAAAGGGTTTTGTGAATGGAGCACTACAATGTGATTGCATGTTCACAAGAAAACAACAAAGTTGTGGCTTGTGAACCCAATCAATCATTGTAATAGAAATACTGCTGGCTTGGACAGAAGGTGAAAGAGATGGGAAGAAATGAAAAAGGGATGCTAACTTCTGGAGGTCTAGGAGGAAACTGGCTGATAGTGCTATTTGGCTCCAAATACCTTATCCACAAAAAGGGAAGAATGACTCGTATGGTTTGAATAGGACAAGGTCCTGAGCTCATACAGATGGTTAAATCTCAAGTCATTAAGTTGATGGCACTAAGAACATGGAATCTTTTTTTTTTTAACTTTTATTTAAAGAATATAAATTTCCAAAGTACAGCTTATGGATTACAATGGCTTCCCACCCCCCCATAACTCCCCTCCCACCCGCAACCCTCCCCTTTCCCGCTCCCTCTCCCCTTCCATTCACATCAAGATTCATTTTCAATTCTCTTTAGATACAGAAGATCAGTTCAGTATATATTAAGCAAAGATTTCAACAGTTTGCACCCACATAGCAACACAAAGTGAAAAATACTGTTGGAGTACTAATTATAGCATTAAATAACAGTGTACAGCACATTAAAGACAGAGATCCTACATGATATTTTTTAAAAATTAATTAATTTTCTATGCCATTTCCAATTTAACACCAGGTTTTTTTTTTTCATTTTCAATTATCTTTATATACGGAAGATCAATTCAGTATATACTAAGTAAAGATTGTATCAGTTTGCACCCACACAGAAACACAAAGTGTAAAAATATTGTTTTAGTACTAGTTACAGCATCCCTTCACATTGGACAACACATTAAGGACAGATCCCACATGGGATGTAAGTACACAGTGACTCCTGTTGCTGACTTAACAATTTGACACTCTTGTTTATGGCGTCAGTAATCTCCCTAGGCTCTAGTCATGAGTTGCCAAGGCTATGGAAGCCTTTAGGGTTTGCCGACTTGGATCTTATTCCAACAGGGTCATAGTCAAAGTGGAAGTTCTCTCCTCCCTTCAGAGAAAGGTACAGAACATGCAATCTTAATCCAATTATGGTGTCTAGAAGGTAGGCCTAGTTGGACCTTCTTAGGTCATTAGGAGTATGTCCTTGGAAGATGGTTCTTGTAAGAGGATTAGTTACAAGAGGTAAGTTGGGCCTAACCATTCTTCCTGCTTCCTGGCTTGCCATGTGACTGTTCCACCACATACTCTCTGCCATTCCTGTCCTGTCCTCTGGCTCCACCAGGTAGCCTAACCGACCTCTGACTGTGATCCTCCAAAACTGTGAGCCAAGATAGACTTCTTTCCTTCATAAGTAGCTTATCTTAGGTATTGTATTGTAGTCATGAAAAGCTAATACAGAAAAAAGTTCCAAGGAATGGAATCATTACTGAAAACGTGGAGGCAGCACTGGATGTGATTAACTGGCAGAGGCTCAAAGTTTGAAGGAGCAGGCTGGAGAAAGTTGAGAAAGCTGTAAGCAGGGCATTATGGGGGATTCTGCTGAGGGCCTTGAAGACCAGAATGCTGAAAGGAACGTGGACAGTAAAGATCTTGTAGATGATATCTCAGATGGAAATGGAGATTCTATCAGGAATTGGACTAAAGACCCCTTTGATACCTGGTGGCAAATAAACTAGCTGTACATGTCCCTGTCCTGAGACTTTGTGGAAGACCGAACTTACAGCTGGTGGACTAGATTCTTTGATGGAGAAGATTCCAAAACAGCGACAACATAGATATCATCAGCTGCTTTCAGTCACTTTTACAGTGAGAATCAAGAGCAGAAAGGAACACAGCAGAACAGTTTGAAAAATTTGCAGCCTAGTCAGAGAAAGAAGGAAGGAAAAGCTTGTTTGGGATACAAAAGTGAGGTAAAGAAATCAATTGCTAAGGAGACTGGTGCAGTAAAAGGGAGCCATGTGCCAATCAGCAAAACAATAGGAGAAAAAAGGCCAAAATGTTGTCCCTCCCATCACAGGCCCAGAGACCTGGAGAGCAGAATTTGCTCATGGGACCCTAAGGTCAGCTCTAGGGTCTGGCTTGCTGTCAAAGCGCTCCAAGTTTGCTTCAGTACTGGTACAAGTGGGTCCATGCGTGGCTCTTGCTGGTGGCTGACTTTGGTACCGTCCACGTGATGATGCTGCAGGTGTGCAGAATGTACGAGTCATGTTGGCTTCCATGGGGATTTGACTGGAAACAGAGAGGCCAGGCAAAGCTGTGCTGCAGGACTGGGTGATGCCTGGGAAAGCTGTGGGAGTGAAGCCACAGCAGAGATCCCAGAAGGGTAGAGATGCCAGCAACATGAAACCCTGAGGAAAGCTGCAGACACTAGCACACAGCCTCAGGCAGCAGCCATGTGACAGGGATCTGTTGCAGGGGTGGAGCCACTGCACAGAGCCTCTCCTAAAGCAATGCCAACCAGAAATATGGGTTGAAGTTGCTGCAGAGTTCCCATCTCAGCAATGATGCAATTATCAGACATAAGCCTGACTTAAGGTGCTGCTGTTGGACCTCTGTGCTTCTGTAATAAACTGGCAATGAAAAGGACTCCCATGGGTGGGGTGGGGTGGGGTCAATGAGGAAAAAATTGAGCTCAGTCACAAAGGGTTAAACATTACTGCCCGTGGAGCAAAAATTCTGACCCTGAGATTACTCACAGAGGAAGCATGGTGGGCGGGACAGGTCAAATAATAATTTGGGAAATGACTCTGCTCAGAAACAAATAAAGATTCTCTTTTACCTAACCCGTGAGTCAAAGTTCTCCTGCCTGGCTTTCCAGGCTCGAACAATCCGGCCTTAACTCTCCAGTACATAATCACATTCTCACTTTCTCCTCTCCACAACAACTTAGTGAGGTCATACTGCATGCTAGGTACCGGAGGAAAGCAGGTTACAAATATCACTCTAGCCTCTGGGTGAAATATCACCCCTCTTTTATAGATGATAAAAGAGATATCGAAAGTTTAATTAGTTTGTCCAAGGTCCCACCACAAGGTGAAAGATGACTTCTAATCCTGGTCTTTCTGACCCCAAAATTCACACTCTTAGTCACTCTGCAATACTACCCAGCCCATACCTACTCACTCCTTTCTAAATATGTTGGTTTTCTCCCACCTGTTAAAGGAAAGGCATATTCCTACATGAACTCCTGATTCATACTCATCTCCTTCCTCCGGAATATCTTCCCACTCCCATCTTTCCAACTCAGATCAAATTGAACTTTTCTTGCGAAACTTTTTGTGACTACCCCCAAACACAATGTTCTCTTAATGAATCTAAGTCCATAAACCTCCCTCATTGAAAACCTGCAATGCAAGGTCCTGGGGTGGGCTGAGGGGCTAGGGCAGCAGGGCAAGGAAAGATGAATCAAAAGGACACCTCTCTGCTGTCAGTATTTAATACTGATGACTCTCTTATCTGGTCTAATAAAGGACTTGTGGAAATAAATAAAATGACACAAAGAATGCTTCAAAATAATGACTCTGTGTTAGCTCAGTTAAATTTGGTAATTAAATACACAGGCCATCCTTTCCTAATGGAGCTGTAGGAATATCACGCTTTAAGAAAAAGTGGGGATGATTGCTTTAATTCTTCTAAACTCTATGTATGTCCACACTGTCACTTGAGTGATCTAATAAATTTTTACATTTATGATTTTAAAACTACAGTAGCTGGCTCTGGGGATGTCTCTGCCTTTCCCTGGATGGCACAAGCTAGCAGGGCAGAGTGGATCCTCTGCACCCTGTGACTGTGGAAGCCTCGTGTACTAAGACCACGGGAGCTCTGTGACTGCACAACAGGGCACGGGGTGCAGCTGTGTCTCCAGGAAATCACTGTGTGCAGCACCAAAGGCTCAGCGCTCCCTGATAACCTGGGTGGGTCACTGCAGCAGGATCCATGACCACGCAAGGACTGCAGACATCTGCTGTGTGGTTCAGGTGGCAGCGCAGGGGAGTGTTACACCCGCTGTGCGCTAACCCAGGGCACTGATCACCTTGAAAGAGAAGTGAGGGTGTGATTATACCAAAAGGGGTGATCATACTCTCTTCCCTGCTGACAACAGAGGAGATCTCCCACACCCAACTTGGGTGTGACCCTGAATACCTGCCCCACCCTGGGGCACTGAGCAGAGCTCCCAGACCACACCCTTAACACACATCTGGGTATTCAATGAAAAAGAACATCATAAAAATGTCCATACTACCAAAAGAAATTTACAGATTCAGTGTGATCCCATTCAAAATATCAATGACATTCTTCTCAGATCTAGAAAAACCGATGCTAAAATTCATATAAAAACACAAAAGAGCCTGAATAGCTAAGGCAATCTTACACAGAAACACACACACACACAACACACACACACACAAACGCTGGAGGCATCCCAATAGCAGATTTCAAGACATACTACAGGGTACTTATAATTTTTTTTTTTGACAGGCAGAGTGGACAGTGAGAGAGAGAGAGAGAGACAGAGAGAAAGGTCTTCCTTTGCCGTTGGTTCACCCTCCAATGGCCGCTGCAGCCAGCACACTGTGGCCAGCACATCGCGCTGATCCGAAGCCAGGAGCCAAGTGCTTCTCCTGGTCTCCCATGTGGGTGCAGGGTCCAAGGACTTGGGCCATCCTCCACTGCATTCCTGGGCCATGGCAGAGAGCTGGACTGGAAGAGGGGCAACCGGGACAGAATCTGGCGCCCCGACCGGGACTAGACGCGGTGTGCCGGTGCCGCAGGCGGAGGATTAGCCTATTGAGCCGCGGCGCCGGTCCAGGGTACTTATAATTAGAACAGCATGATACTGGCACAAAAAGACAGATAGACCAGTGGAACAGACTGGAAACTCCAGAAATCAATCCACACCTTTACAACAAACTAATATTTGATTAAGAAACTAAAATCAATCCTTGGAAAAAGGACAGTCTCTTCAATTAATGGTACTGAAAAAACTGATCTCTGTTTGCAGAAATGAAACAAGACAACTACCTTATATCTTATATAAAAATCAATTCAAAATGGGTGAAGGATCTAAATCTATGACCTCTATCTATACCATCAAATTACTAGAGAACACTGGGGAAACTGCAAAACAATGGTGTAGGCAAAGACTTCTTGGAAAAGACCCCAGAAACACAGGCAATCAAAGCAAAAATAGACAAATGGAATTATATCAAAATGGGAAGCTTCTGCACTGCAAAGGAAATACTCAGGAAGGTGAAGAGACAACCAACAATATGGGAGAAAATATTTGCAAACTATGAAACTGATAAAGGATTGATATCCAGATCTATAAAGAGCTCGAGTAACTCAACAACATCCAAACAAACAATCCAGTTAAGAAATGGGCAAAGGACTTGAACAAGCATTTTTCAAAAGAAGAAAATCAAATGGCCAACAGACACATGATAAAATGCTCGGGATGACTAGCCATCAAGGGAATGCAAATAAAAGCCACAATGAGGTTTCATCTCACTTCAGTTAAGAATGGCTCTCAAACAGAAACCAACAAAGAATAAATGCTCATGAAGATGTAGGGAGAAAGGTACCCTAATCCACTGTTGATGAGAATATAAACTAGTGCTGCCATTGTGGAAGACAGTGTGGATATTCCTCAGAAAGCTGAAAATAGATATATATATGACCCAGCAATCCCACTCTTGGGAATTTACCAAGGGAAATGAAATCAGTATATGAAATCATTATCTGTACTCCTGTGTTTATCGTAGCTCAATTCACAATAGCTAAGATCTGGAATGAACTAGATGTCCATGAACTGATGACTGGATAAAGAAATTATAGTATGCATACACTATAGAATACTACTCAGTCATGAAAAGAATGAAATACAAAATGGATGTAACTGGAAACTATCATATTTAGTGAAATAAGAGCCAAAAAGACAAATACCATATGTTTTCCCTGATTTGTGGTAAAGAATAGAGTACCAAAAAACCCATGTATAGGATTGAAATAAATTGACATTTTGTGCTTCAATGATTGTTTACACCCCTGAATAGTGTTTTTTTTCCTTACTATTTATTTTTTAATTAATTTATTTTTTCTTACTCTTACTTAGTGTAGGGTTAATATTATGAGTATAAAGTAATGAGTACAAATGGGAAAACTGAGGCGCAAGTGTAAAAAGACCACCCAGCCCAGAAGTTGAGCCAAGACTACCCCTTACTCTTCCACAGTAGCACACACACATGTAATGCACGCCACCAATAACATCTGTATGCTATAAACAGACTGGCTAACCTGAAAGAAATGAACCCATTCTCTTCTGCCCCTGAGAAATCACTGGTAAAATACCATTTAATATTGGTGATTAGCTTTTTCCCAGCGCACTTCCGTTTCTCAGTGGGTCTGTCATCCTCTATAGACCCAGTGTCAATCGTTTTGTCACACTTGACTGCACGCTATCTGTTCCTTGCCTCACCATGCCCAGTAGTTAATCAACATAGTATTCTTTTGCTCTTCTCTCCCCCACTACATGCAATAACTCACCATATTCCATGAATTCTTCATTTCTCTTGCATCAGTTTCTTGTGTTCCATGACCTTTTACTGTACATCTGAGTTTCTAGCATGGGTTCCCAAATTTGTATATATTCAGACCCAGTGTTAGGCCATTTTCCTGATTATTTCTGTTCAAGAAAACTCGAGGAGCATTTTCTAAACTAACACTCTGACAACCATCACCTGCTGCTGTCCTTGTTTCTTTTCTCCCCCTCATTCCCTAACTGTCCCTGTCCATAAGGTAATACAGTCATGCACCACTTAACCATGAGAAGTTCTGAGAACTGGGCTGTTAGGTAATTTCATTGTTGTGTGGACATGATAGAGTCTACTTACACAAACCTGGATGATACAGCTCAATCATTCAACGTCACCTCTCAGGTCAATCAAGAGATGCTGGGAATACAAGATGTATGAGTATGAGGCTGTTGCTGGTATAACAGGGCTGTATTAGTCTGCTTTTCATTACTTTACCTTGAGAAGAACTTTTTTTGGGGAAAGAAGAGGTTTATTGAGGCTCACAGTTGGAGGTTACAGTATTGAGCAACCCCACAGTCTCATGTCTGATGGAGGCTGGTGATGGTGGGAGCAGATGCACAATCACATGGTAGGACAGGAAGCAGAGAGAGAGAACCTAGGCTGAACTCCAATTCAAATAATCATACCTCTCAGGAACCACTGTCCCAGGCATTCCCCCAGGGTCCTAAAGACTCCCACAGGCCACACCTCACACAGCATCATTAGGCCGTATTTACCTGTAATCCATCAGATATTAACATTAAGACATCAGAGTTTAAGACACTTTGTTCAACCCATAACAATGGTGTATTGTTTTGTAGGGTTCTTTGAAAAAGTAAAAGGAGTACAGGCTTAAAGAATGATTAAAGCATATAATTTATTAAAGACAAATCAGTAACATTATCATTGATTGTATTTATCAAGCATAATGTATTGTATATAATTGCATATGCCATACTTTTCTATGGCTGGCAGCTCAGCAGCTCCCTTGTTTGTTTACAACAGCATCACTCCAGATACATGAACACAACATTTTGCTTTGAAGATGTGATGCTACTACAATGTCACTAGGTGACAGGAATTTCTCAGCTGCATTATAATCTTAAGGGACCCCTATGGTATATGCAGTCTGTCATTGCATATGCTTAGACTCTTCTTGAAAGAAATTCCTGAACATCAGCTCCACTCCTAAAAACTCTGCTCTTCCCCTGGTTCATAGAACCAAATATTGACGGTGTTCCATGGAATACTAAAGCAGGAAGAACTCTTAGAGTTCACCTGCTACACCGATTGGTTCAGCTTTGGCCATTGCGGACATCTGGGGGGTGAACCAGCAGATGTAAGACCTCTCTCTCTCTCTCTCTCTCTCTCTGCCTCTGCCTCTCTATAACTCTGCCTTTCAAATAAATAAATAGCTCTTTAAAGTAAATAAATAAATAAAAATGAATGAATATCCAGATACACATCTCTAGGAATTAAGTACAGTATCCAAATACACATGGGGGGAGCAAATGTATTTTACTGAGTTGCATTTTTCCTAAAGCACAATCGGCATTCAAGTCAGAAAGAATAAAGGAAAAGTTACATGAGTTAAAGGAGATAGCACAGAACTGAATACATCTGGGCTCAAAAATGCCAGCTCTACCACTCCCTGGCTTTTTCACTTGACACAGGTAATCACTGTGTTAAGTCACTGAAACTGAAAGTTTCAGTTTCTTCTCATCTATAAAATGAGAACACTATCAAAGACACCTCACTGGATTGTCATAAAGTTTACATTTAACTGTATGGAGAGTGTAAAGTTCCCAGAGTAGTACTTAGTAGCTGTTTCTTCTCTTCCAGGCGAGTGAAAGGTTACGTATAAGGAAGTCGTTTCATAGTTTCACTAAAATTATAGATAACCTTTTATCTAAAACTATTTAAAAAACTTGTGGCCAGCCACACCCACAAACAGAAACTAAAGAAAGAAATCACTGAAAGCCGTAATTATTGTGACAACCCAAGTTACTTTAGCACAGGGGAATATCCAGACTGGATGTACAAAACCCAATCTGAACAGACACCAGAGGCGAGTAGAAAACCACTTGCACTGGAGAGTAAAAATGAACTTTCTGCCTTAATCTCAGTTGCCCTAGAAGACTGGAACTGTGTCCTTCAAAAGAAGTAATTTAGGATAGCGATTAGAGGTGCCAGTTATGGAATCAGCTAGATTTAGGTTCGAGATCTGGCTCTTTCACTCACTAGTTGACTGACTTTGGGAAAGTTGTTTTAATTTCCCTAACCCTCAGGTTCCCTTTGGAACCGATAATGATAAACTTGGGGAGGGGGAAGCATTTGGCATAGCAGATAAGATACCGTTTGGGATATTCACATTCGATATCACTGTATGTGGTTCAAGTCCTGGCTTCTCACGTAACTTCCTGTTAATGCACACCCTAGGAGGCAGCAGATGATGGCTTCAGTACTTGGGTCCCTACCATTCACATGGGAGACCTGAATTGAGTTCCTGGATCCTGGCTTCAGCCTGGACCAGCCATGGCTGTTGTGGGCATTTGGGGGAGTCAACCAGCAGATGGAAGATCTCCTCTGTCTGTCTGTGTGTCTCTTTCTCTTTCTCTGATTTTCAAATGAAGTGAAAATAAATAAGCAAAATTTTAAAGGATAATGATAAAATTCACAATAAGCCTCATAAATAAATATATACTTCCTCACATCAGTTCTTATATGAGGTGGTACAGAATGAAATGAAATTCATATATAAAACTATTTTACATAATCTACGACATATAAAAAAAAACATGGGAAGATGAACTCCCTGAATGACATTCAGAATCTAGAGTCCTAGGGATCTGAGCCAACATAAAAAACAAGCAAAACCAAGCAAAAATAAAAGGAAAAACACTTTCCTGAGCTGTCATAGCCAGCATCCCACTGTTCACTCCTGTTGTCATTTGGATCTTCTTCCATTCCTTCCTTCAAAATTCCCCACCCAGCCATGAGTCGTGGGTAGTCAAAGCAACTCCAAGAGGGGCTGGGGGTAATAAGAGAAGGGCTGAACCCATCTTCAAGCTATCCCTCAGATCACCCTGGGGTTCAGGTCCTAGACCCCACTGATTAAGAGAAGTGCCAACAAGAAGTGGATTATTTCTGAAAGTGCCATAAGAGCCCTGCCCTCTGGGAACTGAAGATAGCCCAACAAGGTTCACGGGGGTCACGTGCAGTGCCAGCACCTAAAGAACTCCACACTTCAGCTCAGCCTCCAGCGTCCTCCTAGCTGTCTTTCTAGACATGATGCTGTGGCTATTATTTTTACATTTCCGCCCTTACTTAAAAGGGGTGGTCCTCACTTTGCAAATGTGTTCTGTTTTTGATGTTAAAACAAAAGAGCAGGGCCGGCGCAGCGGCTCACTAGGCTAATCCTCCACCTTGCGGCGCCAGCACACTGGGTTCTAGTCCTGGTTAGGGCACAGGATTCTGTCCCAGTTACCCCTCTTCCAGGCCAGCTCTCTGCTGTGGCCCGGGAGTGCAGTGGAGGATGGCCCAAGTCCTTGGGCCCTGCACCCGCATGGAAGACCAGGAGAAGCACCTAGCTCCTGGCTTCGGATCAGCGCAGTGCGCCAGCCGCAGCGTGCCGGCTGCAGTGGCCATTGGAGGGTGAACCGACAGCAAAAGGAAGACCTTTCTCTCTGTCTCTCTCTCTCTCTCACTGTCCACTCTGCCTGTCAAAAAATAAAAAATAAAAAAAAAGAGCAGTAAGGAAAATTTAACTTATCAAGAAAAACAAAGAAATCCTAGATGAGTAAGAATTAGATCTGAAGATCTAAAAGGAAAATGTATCATTCTGATACAAATGTATCAGAGATTATTTGTTCTCAATACCTTTGTATGGATCAGTATAATCATTAGCTAAACCACTAGTTAAATCAACATTAAATCTCAATTCATGTAAACTATTTCTGTTTTCTTATCAAAGTAGTTTCTCACCATAAGGGCAATAGAATTTAACAACATAGTATTCTTAATAAAAATCTAAGTAAATGAACAAGGTGTTTAAAATATCTGAAATGGAAAAAAAAATAAGATAAAATATCTGAAATGGTTAATGGTCAAAGTATGCCTTAGACCTACAAAACGAAAAGCAAACACTTGAAAAATAGATGTTACATTCAGTTTTACACAAAAACCCGCATTATTTCTGATGACTGATGTAAGCTAACTATGATACCTTCATGGGACTTAGTGGAAGGAGGAACCAGGTCCAACATTGTCTATTTAGGGCATCATGGACTCATGCTAACACCAGTCTTAATAACATATGTAATTTGTCATTATCACTCAGCAAAAAGGAAAATGTACAAAAAGAAAATGTACAGAAGATACCAGGTCAGCGCACTTACAGAAACAGTGCCGTAAGTTCACTCTTGATCTCACACTTTATACACATGCATATGCCATGTTTACATCCTTAAAGAGAGAACATTAGCAAACAACTATGAAAGCATCACAGGGACTCCCTACTAAAGCATTCTTCTACTTACCATCCTTTAATTTTTTTGTAAAGATGACGTTTCTTGTGTAAGAGAACTTTTACGGGAACCCAAATCAAAAGACTCACTACGGCAACATAGGCGATAGAGCAGGAAACAATCAGCCAGTAATGTGTTTTCTCAGACGCATTCCTGGTCCTCTGGTAGGCAGTGGCAAACTGCTCCATAATCACGAGCGTGGGAATGGAGAAAGCAGCAAACTCCAGAAGCTCGAAAACCACGAGCTTGATTAGTCTGCCAGAAGCCATCCTGGGGAAACGTGAGCTGACAAGGTCCCAGAGCTTCCCCTTTGATTGTGAGCAGCATATGGACACCAGATACTGAGCTATGATCAAGTTCCTTGTCCTCGAATCACTAACCAGTGACTTTATCCTTTTATTGACCCTCGTATGGTTCAATGAACTTCCAACTTAACAACTGTGGTCTCTTAAAGAAACAGGGCCACTGTGAAAATGATCATTAGATGTATTTGTACATCTATAATTAGAAGCCAAATGAACTTGAAAGTACTTCTTGGAGCATTGGTAAAAATAAAATTTTTAAATGTAGTCTTTCTTGCTATTGTTAGCACAAAACTATTTAAATAATATTTAAACCTTTAGCACAAAATAATTTAAATAATATTTAAGCCCTGTTAAGTAGAACCATTTGAATAATACAACCTTCGAGTGGAAGGGGAGGCGTGGGTGTAATCCAATTCTCTATTTTCATGTTTTAGTGAATTCAGGCAAAAAGAGATACCCAAACTCTGAACCTTCATCTTAGAAAACTACACCCCACTCTTCTTCAAAGTACTTGAAAAAGGAGTTTGAATTTACTTTGTTAACTTCCCACCCAGGATTCTTCCTGATAATTTACTTAATCATAATTGTATAATAATTGCTATAAAACACAGATGAATATTGTTTTTATCTTATTGGTCAGGAGACTAAAATGGCAATATTAGAAACTCATGATCAGGACAAACACTTTATTTTTTAAAAAAGATTTATTTATTTACGTGAAAGCCAGAGTTACACAGAGAGAGGACAGACAGAGAGGTCTTCCATCTGATGGTTCACTCCCCAACTAGCTACAACGGCCGGAACTGTGCCGATCTGAAGCCAGAAGCCCGGAGCTTCTTCCGGGTCTCCCACATGGGTACAGGAGCCCAAGCACTTGGGCCATCTTCTACTGCTTTCCCAGGCCACAGAAGAGAGCTGGATCAGAAGAGGAGCAGCTGGAACTAGAACCGGCGCCATATGGGACGCCGGCGCTTCAGGCCAGGGCATTAACCCGCTGAGCCACAGCACGGGCTCCAGGACTAACACTTTAAGAACTATCTATATGTAGTCAAAAGCATAAGAAATATTTAAGACAATTATGACCATAAATATCCTTCCTTCCAAAAACAAGTTGTGGCATAGTGTGTCAAGCCACTGCCTGTGATGCTGACATCCATCTGGGTGCTGGTTCAAGTTCTAGCTGCTCTACTTCTGATCCAGCTCCCTGCTAACACAACTGAGAAGGCAGCAGAAAATGACCCCTGCCACGAATGTAGGACAGTGGATAAATCTCCTGGTTTCAGCCTGAGCCAGCCCCCAGCCATTTCAGTGAACCATCAAATGGAAGCACACTCTCCCTCTCTCTGTAAGTCTGACTTTCAAATTAAAAAAAAAAAAAAGAAGAAGAAGCAGCAGCCAAATTTGGGAGTGTCTAGCTCAGCAGTTAAGATACCTGGATCCCATATCAGAGGGCCTCGGTTTGAGTCTTGGCTCTACTTCTGATTCTAGCTTCCTGCTGATGTGAACTCTGGGAGATAGCAGGTGATGGCTCAAGTACCTGAGTCCCTGCCACCCAAATCGGAGAAGTGGATGGAATTCTCAGTTCCTGGTTTTGGCCCGGCCCAGCCATGTTTGTTACAGGCATTTGGGGAACAAACTACAGGATGGAAGGTATTTCTCTCTCTCTCTCTCTCTCTCTCTCTCCCCCCACCCTGCCTTTCAAACAAAAATAAATTTTTGAGAAACCAAATCTGAACAGCTGTAATCAGAACCTCACTAGGTGTTACAGTGTGAAGATGAATGAATGACAGGAGTCCTTGTCCTGAAAATGCTCACAGTCCAATGGGGGAAAAAATTTATGAACAACAAAAAAAGAACAAAGGTCAGAGTAAAAACTAAAGGCTATGTGAACACACAGGGGAACTTCATCTTAGGGCTGTGGGAAGGGGAAGATCAAGATGGATGTGGGATTTTAGGGAAAGGTGACATTTCAGCCAGAAAACAAAAGAGGCAAGGAGGCTGCAATGGTTAATCAGTCTGGTGTGGTCCCACAGAGAACAGGGGAAGACGATGTTAGAAATCAGTTGGGGTTGTGGCCGGCACTGTGGTGCAGCAGATAAAGCTGCTGCCTGCAGTGCCAGCATCCAATATGGGCGCCAGTTCGAGTCCTGGCTGCTCCACTTCCAATCCAGCTCTCTGCTATGGCCTAGGAAAGCGGTAGAAGATGGCCCAAGTCCTTGGACCCCTGCACCCGCGTGGGAGACCCGGAAGAAGCTCCTGGTTCCTGGCTTCGGGTTGGCACAGCTGTGACCGTTGCGGCCAATTGGGGAGTGAACCATCGGATGGAAGACCTTTCTCTCTCTGCCTCTGCCTCTCCTTCTCTCTCTGTGTAACTCTTCAAATAGAAATAAATAAATCTTTAAAAAAAAAAAAAAAGAAATCAGTTAGAGTTGATTATTAAATATAAGAGCCCCATTAAGGATCTGGGGTATGTAAGTGTATGGCAATGGGTTCTGAACACAGGAGTCACTGGATGACTTGGAAAAGGAGTTAGTACAGATGTAAAGGACAGAAATAGCACCTCCTGGAGACAGGGAAGCCAGCGAAGATTCAGCAGAGTCTGGACAAGAGGTGAGAGCCACAGCTAACACTAATGGAGCAGGAGTGATGAGGAGGACGTTGCACCAACAGATCTTGAGCCCACTACCCTCTAAGAGCTGGCATCTCTTTCTCCCCTGCACTGTCTGACTTGTAGGATGCCTTCTAACATTCTGCTAGCAGCTCAGGATTAATACAGTCTGCCTTCTCACCGCACAGCAACGTGTCGGGTGACTCCTCAACTATATCCAGCTATTCTACATAAGCTCAAATTTTAAATATACTAAAGTTTGGCAGAAGTCCTCTCAAATGAGAGGAGACTTAGAAGAATGAGTGGAGAAAAGAATATGTATGGGAGAGGAAGACACCATTTGAGCATTCGTTCTGTTGTCAACTATTTCTAGTAACACATATAATTGACTTCGATTGTCTAGATCATCCGTAATAAAATTTTTTATTTAATTGATACTAGATACAAATTACATTTTAACTGCCTAATCCTCTGTCTGGGGTCATCAGTGCTAAGTTGCATATACTTTATGTACTAATAGGAATTAAAACCTGAACTTTGTAGAGAATTACTAACTAAAAACAGTATGAATCCAGGGAAAAATAAGTGTCTTACACAGGTCTGTAATTTCATGCTCAATTTTATTTCCCTTTATAGGGACTTAAACCAGCTCTAGCTTTGTATTTCTCATCTGTGGTTTCTTTCTGGTTTATCTCTCTTCATTTCTACCTCCAAAGATAAAACCAAGAACATCAGCATTCCTGTGACAATGACCTGCGGCTCTCCAGCACATGGAATGGTTTATGTTTGAGCAGCACGGAGGCTGTGATTCTCACCTTCTGTGCACAGTGAGTCCAGCTCCATGCGAAGAAATAATTGTGTTAACATTGTCCATTGGACAGTGACTGTGTGCACATCATGACAGTCCTTCTGTTTAGGGAGAGGACAGAAGTGCAGATAGGTAAGACCCAAGTCCATTCATGGAATGTTCTAGGCAGGTTAGGCCTGTAAAGGGCCACCCTGCCCAAAGTCCTCCAACCTCCTTCTGCCAAGATGAACTGGAACTGGACTATGGAATGTCAAGCAGATTATGTGTGGACTGGCACGAACTGGACAATTCTTATTCTCAACCTTGGGAATTTGAATTCAGAAACGCAGGGGGATAAGGTAGGTAAAGTTAAGGAGGTCATAGTTTTGAGTCAGAATTAGAGCAAGCCAAACTGTATTGGACAGAACCACCCAGACATGCTATGAATACTCAGCACTATCTGATGAATGAATGAGTGAATGATCCACTATAAGCTGGCTAGGGAAAAAATACAGGAATTAGTGGAATGACGAAGTTAGCCTGAAGAGTGAGAAGAATGGAATAGATCAACAGGGAGGAGAAGCATCCCAAGAAAGAAGTTTCTATATGTGCCTCACATGTTTCCTTACAATAAGGGGTCTTTGTTCTTTGCAACAAGAAGATTTTTAGTGAAACACAAAAGCATGTTTATGAGCAGGGGTCAAATTTCACTCAGAAAAAAACATGTAAAAAGAGTGAATGATTCAAAGGAGAGGACTGAAAAAAAAAAAAAGAGTTAATCACAGAAGCCTTCTCAAAGGTGAGCTTGGGCCTGTACTGATCTTTCTGTGGGCCCAAGTCAATATCTATAAATAGCTACATCAATCTTCTCTATATATTGCAATGACATTTCATTTGGAAAATAGTTCCAGAATATTCATGGTGTAGTGAGCAGTTGGAGAGGAGAGGAGGTGGAAAGTGGGTTGCAGATGCTATGTCAAAGAATATGATTGGTATCATATATTTTTATTTGAAAAAAAAAAAACTATAGCTATGGATTTAATGGCACATCTAAGAATCCAAAAACAGACTCAACAAAATATTCATAGTGTGATCTCTGGAGGAAGGACCAGATGGGGTAGAAAGAGTTTTCATTTTGTATTAATATTGTCAAGTTGAGTATTTCACAAAATATAATTTAGACTATGAGAAATTTTAAAAGTAATTCCAATTTAATAAAACTTTTGTGGTCTAATTTTTTTTACCCTTTCCTGCACTGATTTGTTTTCCCTCTTTTTTCCTTAAGCATAAGCCGGATAAACAAATTTCACTTCCACTTATCCTGTCAGTGGTAGTGCTAGAGGCAAAAACGGCAAAAATGCAAGCAGAAGACAGGGGACAGTCTTGAATAATTGTTTGAGGGGGAAATGAGCCATCTTTCCCGCTCAGGACAGGGCTAGAAAGTATGATCACCACCCTCCATCATCCATGTTAAGAGCTTTCTCCTCTGTGCAGCCGTTCCTACCCTCCTTCTCCAAGGGAAATTGAACATTTTCTCCTTTTGTGCTAAACACTATTTGAATACTTCTGGGTAGCACTTACCTCCCTAAATCATTTCTTTACACACAGGGCCCTCCACAAAATCATAAGCTCCTTGGAGGCAGGGTACAGTATTTCTCAGCACGTAATAGGCCCTTAATATGTATTTGGAAAGAATGAACTGTAGGGGGATTGGCAAGCGGTAGGGGAAATGTGCAGGGCTTCAACAATAGCTAATTCCTCTTTAACTGCAAGGAAACGCTGGCTTTTACACAGATATTTCAGAAGAAGAAATTGTGCACAATCTGTGCCAATATAACCTATATAGTCATTGAGCCCACAAACCTTAACTCCCTTGCTTAGGCCCAGTTAAAGCTACCATATCTTCTTCTGCCGTGCCATGACTCTGTAGGATCTCCAAATGAGAAAGAAAAGACATGGTCCCTTTGGTTTGCAGAATCATTCATTTCATGATGCATGTTAGGAAAAGACCATGATCCTTTCCAAGCACCGACAAAGACTTTTACAAATGCTAGTGCTACAATATCTTCCTGAATCCGTGCATCCTCAAAAATGCATACTCTATAAAGGATTTGAACCATTATCAGAAGAGGCTGTAGAGGATTGTCTGATGTTTTTCTGGTCCAAGACAGAGCCTTTAATTATTTTAGGCTTTAGTCTTTCTCAGGTACCAACCACCTATCAACAGACTGGAAGGCAGGACACGTTGCTTCATGAATAATAAAGCAACCAGCTAGTCTGGCAAAGAAAAAGAATGTCATTAGGCCAAAACTAAGCTACTGTGAGGAAATAATCCAGACCCTCACTGGGAGACAAAGACAGAGGGAGGTGAGAAAAGCTTTAAAAATCACCTGCTCTTCAGCTGGGACCTGTTTACTCCAGTCCTGATTCTTTCCCTTCTAAGTCCCCTGACGAATCTGCCATGCCACTGTGCTGCCAGTAACTGGAAGGACAGGGAGAGCGACATCTCCAAGCCTCAGACCCTTGACTTGGGCTGTGAAGAATCTTGTATCTCAGACTCCTATTTATTGCTGGGTTCAACAACTTCCTGGTAGAAAACAGATTGGTTTTCTGAAGCTGGATCTGTGGTGGAAAAACTGAGTCTTGTGGTTAGAATTCACTTCCATGTAGGAGTGTTGATGCAGTGTTTTTTATTTTAGTAAGCAGAAGATATCATTCTGTCCAAGGGAACACCTGTTCTCCACACTTCCAACTGTCATTTCCTTCCTGCAGGCAGGAAGTCAAAAACTGAAAGTCTCTGAAATTGTTAGTAAGATCATTTTTAATCTCAAGGTTTGCTCATTGTTTTCAGTATACAGTCTGCAAAGCAAAATGTAAAAACTGCCAGGAATGTTCTGGCATATCTGTGGCTTGTTTCCTGTGATCATTTGGCGTTGATGTGCAAAAAGGCAAGCGCTGGTGGTAATGAAGCTGCCGTCAGGATCACGCTGCACAGACAGCTTACGGAACAGGTGAAAGTCTACCTCTGGGCCTAATTACTGATTAGTTGTAATTTCCAAAGAGTTGTTAATCCTCAAAAGTGTGTGTTAGCAAATAAATCACTTGGAAAGAATTTAGTAAGATTATGTTACCATGTGATATATGCCCTTTTACCAAAGTTTATAATGTAAGACAAAGTAAAATTTCAACTTTCAGGTTACTAAATATTTGTAAGAGCAAATTTGTAAGACCAACAACAATAGCATATTCTCTTTTGCAACTCTTTTATAAAACTGGTAACTGTATTCTTGAAATTAACAAAAAGTAGAGAATTTTTTAAATTATTAAAAATCATTGTGCTCCATGAAATGTTTTTCTACTATAATTACTCAGGTCTTGTAACAGCACACAAATTGTGTAAATAGGATTTACACAACAGTTTGTAAATAGGATCTTAGAACTGGAGAAACAATCTTAAAGAAAAAAAGGAAGTTACTACATTCTATGATTCTACAATTTTATTTTTCAAGACTTCCACAATTTGAGTTATCCTTTCAGTATTTCAGAGTAACAAGTTTAAGCAAATAAAACTTATTTAAATGTAGTACATCTGTAAACAATTTGCATAAACTTATCCCAAAATTTACACGGATATTTTCTCCTAAATTTCCCAAATCTTCACTGCTGAAGACTTAATATAGTTGCAGCTCTTCAATTTTTGATTACTTAAAATAACTTGAAACCAGGTAGTAATGCTGCCCATATTCTCACAAAATAAGCAAGAATAATAATTATTCACTTAATTTGGTCAACGTGGATAAAATAGTTGAAATTTCAAGTGGTTTGCCTGTATGCAGTGCTCTCTAACTCCACTGGGTGGTGCAGATTTGGTTTGTTCTGTGAAGATTTGAGTTGATATTGTGGGACTGGAATCTTCTAACCTAAGTGCCCCATTTTAAAAAATTCAGGCTATAAAGGTACGAGTCTTGTGGAAGACAATATCCAGCCAAGCACCACATCAGGCTGTTTCAGTCAACAATGAACTACATAGCTCACAGTGGTCCCATATGATTACAATGGTGCTGCAACATTCCTATTGCCTAGTGACATCACACGGTGGTACAAGACATTACTCATGGGCCTGTGGTGATGCTGGTGTACACAAACCTGTTCAGATACACAAAAACATATCATTGTGCTACAGGTGCCTACAATATTCAGGACAGTACTATGCTATCCATGGCCTAGGAGCAGTAGGCTACACCACGTAGCCTGTCTGCATACTAGGCTATACTACTGAGGTTTAAGTATGTGCTGTGACATTCACACAAGGACAAGTCACCAAAAGATAACTTTCTTAAAAGGTATTCCCATAGTTAAGCATTATAAGATTGTATCTTAGGGCTGGCACTGTGGTGTAGTGGGGTTAAGCTGCCGCGTACAGTGCTGGCATCCCAAATGGGCGCCGGTTCAAGTCCCGGTGGCTCCACTTCCGATCCAGCTCTCTGCTATGGTCTGGGAAAGCACTGGAAGATGCTTGGGCCCCTGCACCCGCGTGGGGGACCTGGAAGAAGCTCCTGGATCCTGGCTTCAGATCGGTGCAGCTCTGGCCATTGCGGCCAATTGGGGAGTGAACCAGCAGATGGAAGACCTCTCTCTCTCTCTTTTTCTCTCTCTTTCTCTCTTTCTTTCTCTCTTTCAGTCTCTCTTTCTCTGTGTAACTCTGACTTTCAAATAAATAATCTTTAAAAACAAAAAATATTGCATCTTATATTCTGTACATGTGGCCAATTGAGCTTTATAAACATTCAATGAGGCAAGTCAAGGGCTTCACCTCATCAAAAGCTCCCCTCCCCCAGTGGCTTCCCAGCTTTAACCTCATAGGGTTAAAACAGAGGGAACCTTCCTTGTCATACAGATAGCAGGGACCCACCAATTTGCCATCACCTGGTGCCTCTCACAGTGTGTCTTATCAGGAAGCTTGGCCCAGGACCCAAACCCAGACACATGGCAAGTGAGCATCGTAAGCATCGTCTTAACTGCTAGCCAAATGCCTGTCCCTAGACTCTTTTCAGCGTCCTAATGAAAAAAACTATTAAACTTGCTACAAAACATTTCCAGCCTAGCTGGAAACAATATTAGTTCTTATGACTTCTTAAACTATTAAATTCTAATCTCGTACTGTAGTTTCAAACTTAAGTGTTTTATTTCCCTTATTCATTTGTAAATAAATGAATTATATACAACACATTGACAATATCTTGGGAAGACCCTAAGACTACCAGTTTCAACAATTTGTCATGAGGACTCACAGGACTCAGAATATTGTACTTGAAGCAAACTTAGTGGTGAGAGAAGGTGTACAGGATGAAGTTCAGGGGAAAGGAGGCACAATCCAAGGGCCTTCTCCCAACTGAGTCACACGGGTAATGGACATGATTAGTCCTCGAGTAACAAGCAGTGACAACACAGGAAATGTTGCCAGCAGGAAAGCTCACTGGAGACCCAGTGCCTGGGGTTTGCACTGGGCACGGATTCTGTAGGTACTCCTGGCCTAGACTCCCAGAAGGAAAACAAGGGCTCAGCATAAACCTCGTAAGTTGGGCAAATCATTTAGGCATAGCAAGCTACTTTTGTCAGTTCTGGGAACAGTGGTAACATTCCCCAAAACCAGGTTCCCAGACGGCAGCTAAGGGAAACCTGGTAATAGGTCTTTCAAAAGAAAGCAGTCAGACTTGCTGTGTTAACTTTTCTGTCCAGGACTCATCTGCTGAATTCATCTTCAATTCTGTTATTGTTAAATTGAGACAATCAGAATTAAAGAAATGAGGAATACATACAAAGAATTGGGGTTATATTTTATAACTGTTTACATTTATGTTTTCAAAAAGTCACCATTCATTGGAGCAAATTTTTCAGTCCTGTGTTATTTAATTGTAGACAAACTAATTACATGTAAACAGCTAGCTAATCATAATAAATACAGAAGTAAAATACATGGTTTAAATTACTACCACAGATATGCTTTAGTTTCTATTTTTAATAGTTACTTAGAATCTGGCATAGGCATTAATCTAAATGCCTCTCCTCCATTATGATAACACGACTTTGAACTTGTATCACAGGGCCAGTATCAGACTATTGATAGATTGATTTGGACTGGTAATAAATCCATTAGCCTCAATAATTAAGGATGTTGAATGACTGGACAAATATAATTATTAGTAGGATCTAGGTTTGCTGATGCTGTAAAGTTTTGGCAAGACTCTGGCCAAGCCTGAGATGAACACCTGGACTCAGCACTGTGCTGTAAGAATGAGTTGTGGTGCTATGACAGGGCCCCAAATCACACTCGACATACAAGAGGCTGTGCCCCTAGGGACAGAAGAAAGGAACACATTAATCAACATATCACCAGTCTCCTTTATCATCTTTCCTGGGAGATGCCAATGATTGTAACACATGGGATCCTGCTAGAATATTTTCTAAAGGGGGCCAGTGCTGTGGCATAGCAGGTTAAGCCACCACCTGCAGCAGTGGCATCCCATTTGGCTGCTCTACTTCTGATCCAGCTCCCAACTAATAGCCTGAGAAAGTAGCAGAGGATGGCCCCTGCACCCACTTGGGACGCCTTAATGAAGCTCTTGGCTCCTGGCTTCAGATCAGCCCAGCTCCAGCCAATGCAGCCATTTGGGGAGTGAACCAGTGGATGATAGCTCTCTCTCTCTCCCTCTCTTTGGAACTCTCCCTTTCAAATTAATAAACAAACCTTAAAAAAAAAAGAATATTTTCTTAATACAAAGTGTTTTGAAGAACATGTAGACTTATAGGTAATCATATAGGTTCCTGGCTAATTTTTTCCTATGTTCAGGAATATCATCTGTAAAATTTATCCATCTTCACAGCTCCTAGCTATAATGACAATATTAAGAGGCTCCATTGGTAGGGTGGAGCAAGATAACAGAAAATCTTGATATTAGGCTAGGGAAATTTAGACTGACTCTAGAGGACAGGTGTTCAAAAGACAGGCTACATAAATGAGTTCTAAGTGTCTCTGAAGCACCTGCAAATAGGTGTAAAACTTTAGGCAGGAGCACTGGAAGTTCCATATCTTTATTCAGCTTTTCAAAGGGGACTGTGATTTCAGAACGTTAGTGAAGCCTTAGACCAAATGAGTAAGGTGACTTACTTCAAAAGGAGGAGGTTCTATCATATAATACATGGAATCCTGACCAGAATATTTTAATAGTCTTTATTTTGAAGAACATATAGACTTAACGGAAATTATAGAATCACTGTTGTCCAAACTAGTGAGACTGAAGGATGACTTGGGGCACTTGATACACTACAGCTTTCTAGTCCTATCCCAGATCAATTAAATCACAATCTCCATGCAGATAGACTGGGAATCTGTATTCTAACAACTATGATACAGTGTGGGGAATAGAATATTTTAGTTTTTCTAGAATTATGCCAGGCTAGACATTTTATAGCTGCATAATTTTTATGGAATTGTTTCTAGTGATAAAAGTCTGTATTACTCTCTAGTTCCTGAGGTTTGACAAGAAAATGGTACTTCAGGGAATCATTTCTGATGCTGCTAGAAAATAAAGCTCTGAAGTTGCTTGTATATAAATTATCTTCTCCAGAAAATTCAAATTATTATTTAAAAAAAAGACATACATGATTCATTGCTTGGGTCTCTAGCAGTAAATTAAACATGAGGTCAACAGCTAACAGTAGTATACCATATCAGAAAATTAGCAACAGTTTGCTCATCCTTCAGATTCTGCCAAGATATAGCAGTTGCTGATCCTATGATAGTTGGGCCAATCAAGAAGAATCCACATATCAAATAAATCAAAATTCAATAGTGTCAGAGCTTTCCAAAGTCATGGAAAGGCAAAAAATCAGAAATTGACTGTCTTGTAACATTAAGTCCTTTCCCAAATCACCTGCATGAACCCTAGTTAACCTTCAGTTAAATGTCTATTTTAGATTTTTCAAGATTCAATCTCAGCAGCACCACCTACTGATAATTTAAATTTAGTATTTTACATAAATTCTTAGCAACATAAATATTAAATAATCAGTTATAAAAATAACCAGAACATGCTTGGCTTTTCACAAAATAATGTATGTAACTGCTAGAGCAAAAATTTAATATTTTAATATTAGCATTCTTCAGGTGGAAAAATCAAGTTGCATTAAATGACAATGCATGGCTCAATAAAAAATCTCCCTGGCACACTGTCTTGTCTCCATTTGTCATCGTGCCCTTTGGAAGCCACCCCCCTTCTGTATTCCAATTGGGTTCAGCCAATGAGGGAACTGAGGGAGACTAGAGAACAGCAGAAAACTGGGACATTTATCCCCTTTGTCTATCTTTCCTGCCCACTGTACTAGCTAATGCCCTGTCAGTCTGTCCCTTCTCCACAGTCCAGCTCTCACTGGAATCCATGCACTCACCTCTTGCCCCTATTGGCCTGGGTGTGGTGACAGTGGGGTGCGTCAATGCTCCTGTCTGTTCCTTTAGTCTTTAGTAATTCTTTCATGAAAGCCTGTTCAGCTGAACTTCCTTGAGGGTCCTGGCTATCCAGTCCTTTGGAGACTCAGCCTGCATTCTGTAAAATGAAATTGATCATTCATTCAACACTTATTTTTTTAACTTTTTATTAAAAAGATTTATTTTATTTATTTGAAAGACAAGAGTTACAGAGAGAGGTAAAGAGAGAGAGGTCTTCCATCCGATGGTTCACTCCCCAATTGGCCGCAACAGCTGGAGCTGAGCTGATCCAAAGCCAGGAGCCAGGAGTGTCTTCTGGGTCTCCACATGGGTGCAGGGGCCCAAACACTTGTGCCATCTTCTACTGCTTTCCCAGGCCATAGCAGAGAGCTGGATCAGAAGAGGAGCAGCCAGGACTCGAACTGGCACCCATATAGGATGCCAGCGCTTCAGGCCAGGATTTTAATCCGCTGTGTCACAGCACTGGCTCCTCATTCAACACTTATTAACTGAATACTATGAAAGAATTTTGTCCTTGGTGCAATGGCAGGTACAGAGAAGAAAAGATTCCATTATTATCCTAAAGAAACTCATATTAACCTACATAAGGGGATTTGGGTTTACAAGAAACTTTTTAAAGAAAAATGTTGCAACATGACTGTTTTAATCTCTATACACAATTTCTTATTAATTCTGAGTACCAAATAGGCAAGCATTTGGGCCAATTATGTTTCCATAGTTGCCTGCAAGAGTTTGACCTGGTTTATCACTGTCAGATTAGAATCCTAAGGTTTCTTTAAACAATCCTAAATAAGCCAGTCAAAAGCCTCAAACCAGATAAGGAGTTTTGTCTAGCCGGGAAGGCACCTATGTCCCACACTGAAGCACCTGGATTCTGGCTCCAGCTTCCTGCTAATGCAGACTGGGGGAGGCAGCAAGTGATTACTCAAATAATTGGGTTCCTGCCACCCATGCTCCCAGCTTCAGACTAAGCCTCGTTCTGTTGATTGTGAGCATTTTGGGAGTGAACCAGTGGATGGGAGCTGTCTCTCAAAAACAAAAACAATAACAACAAAAACAAAACAACAACAACAAAAATAAATAAATACCTGGGACCAAACACTTAATATATACTTTTCCAATAAGGTATTTCCACATCCAAATTCTTACCTTGGAATCCTTCAGACATACACACAATGCATACAAAGAATACAAAAATCTGTATTAGTGCCAAGATTCTAGAAAGCAGCCTCATGCTTCCCTATGGCTTCCAGCTTTCTAAACTTGTTCTTTGCACACAAGACTGAATCAATACTTTATGACAAGATGGGAGGCAGCAGAGTATGGTGATTATGGGAACACATTTACCTAGTTTTGAGCCTTAGCTATGGCACCTTTTAGCTGGATGACCTAGGGATAACTGCTAAACTCTGTGCCACATTCCTCCTCACCCATAACATAGGGACACTTATATCACCCTAGTTTAAATGACTTGTTAGAAAAGCACTAAGACAGGTGCACATCCTACAGTAAGGAGAATGTATGTGCTTACTGATATATCAAACTAAAGAGACATTATGTTTTATATCACTGGAGGTGCTACAGCTGGAAGGGACCTTAAGAGATATAATTATCTCATGATGATGGAAAAACTAGGCCCAGAAAAGGAAAAAGCAATAAGCCATCATAGAAGTTATGATCATTTCAGATAACCTCATTCAAGAAGATCATCTGGTCATTGATACAGCATACTTCAGAAATAAATGGAATTTTATCTAATAAAACAAATCCCCACCTCTCCCTGATACACATCAGGAATTTATAAAAACACATGGGTACCCAAATCAATACTGAAAAGGTTTAGCCATGAGAACTCTCACATGGAATTAATCAGAATTAAATTCTGATTCACAATAAATAACTTCTTGACTATTACAATTGTCCAACACAACTGGAAAGACCTATGAAGGGTCTGAGATTTCACCCGACTTGTCAGCCTGCCACAGTGTCATAGTTCTGAATGCCGACAGAAGACACAAAAGGCAATATTCCAAGACAAAGGACTACACTACTCATGGCAGTAGTATTTTCAGGATTGTATAACTCACAGAAGTAGCTTCAGCATTTTCTTCTGCCGGTTCTCTAAGCCCAGGAGATTTAAGGCCAGGGAACCTTGCACATGCAGTGAGTTGCAGAACAAAAGAGGAACCCCAGGCTTAGGGAACCAAACTCTTTTATAACAAGAAACTTGCCTTGCCTGGCCTTTCTTTGCTCTGCATGGAGGCACTGATTCTTTCAAGGCTATAAGCAAATCTGCTCCTTGTTCCAGAGGACATCTCTCTGCTTTCCAAGGCTCATTGTTATACAAACATCCTTGAGAATGTGGTCTAGAAAAAGCAGCATCTTTGCTTACAAGTTATGCAGAAACATGAACAAACTATGGAGAACCATCTAAGAATGTCTACATCATTCAGTTTTTGCCAAATTTCCCCATGAAAATACCTGCCAATCTGTCATTGATCTAACAGAGGCTGGGCCAAATCTGTTCACTTCATCTCACACAGTATTTAATTAAAACCTCAAGAAAAAAGATTCTGAGCAGCAGGATTAAAGGCAACTTCAACCATATCCCCCTGGCCCTGCACCCAGCCAATTAAATAAATTCCACAACCAGAATTTACCTTTGAAAATCAGATGGACCTGAACTTCCTTTCCCTGAAGTGGACCTAACATGGGAAACAAGCAGTCATCACCAAACTACTCTGCGAACATGAAACCAAAACAAGGGCAGGTACACCACTCAGAACCAATGCCTTATACATCACCACCTAAGGAACAGCTGATTGAAGGGGCTGGACTCTCAAATTACATTCGCTAAATGTCACCAGATTTATCCTTTGTGAGAGTTCCATGGTTCTGTATGCCACTGCCCCACTCCGCCTCCACTCTCTCCCCTTCCCAGCCCATGTTTTCTATTGCTATAAAACAACTTATACATGTAGTGACTTCAAACAGCATACATTAATTACCTCAGTTTTTGAGGGTCAGCAGTCTGGACATGGCTTAGCTGGTCAATATGCTGGCCAGGGCTATATTCCTATCTGGAGGCTCAACTTGGTAAGGGACTGCTTCCAAGTTCAGCCTGCTGGCGCAATGGAGTCTTATGTGACATAACACAAATATAGGCGTGACATCCCTAGTCATCTTATTGGTCGTTGGCAAAAATTCCACACACTTCAAGGAAATTAAAAAGGGCATGAAATTCATGAAAACACGATCTTCGGATTCCCCTAGAATCTGCCACAGCAGGTTAGACACGTTCTTTAGGATTACAATCAGGTCCTGGAAAGCCATATGTCAGTACTGTCCAAACAAACAAAATGTTCAACTTTTAGTAGTCACATTAGGAAAGTTAAAAAAAAAAATACACACACAACAGCAGTACTTTATGTGATGCAATGGCTATTGTGGGCAAAACCATGACACTATGTTTAAGGGGGGAAATAGTCTTTGTTTCTGTATTTCAATTTTAAATTAGTTCAAATTAAATAAGATTTAAAATTGAGCTCCCAATTGGCTTAAGGTTTTCATCATGAAGGGATGCTGTATTTTATTACTTTTCTGGATCTATTGAAATAACCATATAGTTTTCATTCTTCAATTTGTTAATGTGATGTCTCACATTTAGTGATTTGCATATGTTGAACCACTCCTGTATACCAAGGATAAATCCCATTTTGTCCAGATGTATGATCTTTCTGATGTTTTATTGGATTCAATTGGCTAATATTTTCTGGAGGCTTTTTGCATGTATGTTCGTCAGTGATATTGGTCTATAGTTCTCTTAATTTCTTATATCTTTTTCTGGTTTAGGAATTAAGATATGATGGCCTCATACCAGGACACTGGGAGAACTCCCTCCGATTCAGCTGTTTTGAATAGTTTGAGAACTGGAATCAGTAATTGCTTAAAGTCTGGTAGAATTTAGCGGTGAACCCACCTGGTCCTGACCTTTTTTTTTTTTTTTTGGGCGGGGGGGTCTTTTTTACTGCTTAAATATCCACCTTGGTTATTGGTCTGTTTTAGTTTTCTGTCTTCATGACTCAATTTTGGTAGATTGTATGTGTCCTGAAAGATATCCATTTCACTTGCATTTTCCAATTTATTGGCATACAGCTCTTTGTAGAAACTCCTGATGATTCTTCTGCAGTATCTGTTGTTACATGTCCTTTTTCATTTTTGATATTAATTTGGGTCTCGTCCCTCATTATTGGTTAGTTGGGCCAACAGTGTATCAATTTTATTTTTCAAAAAACACAGCTCTTCATTTCAGTGATCTTTCATATATTCTGTTTAAATTTTATTACATCTCTAATTATTTCTTTCCTTCTACTAATTTGGGGTTTGGTTATTTTTCTAGGTCCTTGAAATGAATTGATAGCTCATTTGATGCCTCTCCAATTTCTTGATATAGGCACTAATTGCTATAAACCTCCCTCTTAACAGTTTTTGCTGTATCCCATAAGTTTTGATACATTGTATTATCAGGTTCATTCTGTAGAGTTTCAAATGAGCCAAAACACAGACATTTTCATCCAGAGTGCTGTCAGACAGCTGCAGCCGGCACTTTTTATTATTTAGTCTAGGGTTCAACTAGTAACATAACCATTAGGAATGTACAGCGGACTAATCGTTAAATAACAAGCAGGCACAAGCAAGAGAGGTAAGCGCTGTGTGACACATTTATAGTGGGAAGCAAAAGTTTAAGTTGCTACTGGCAGTCATGAGCTCAACATCTATATCCTTGGAGTTTGGTAAGGCATTTTCCTAAAAGCAGTATCTAATAATAACCCAAATCTTCTGCTTACTGCAGCTGCATTCCATTTAGGGAGATATGCCTTCACAAGGCTCGTTTAGGTAGAAGCAGGACCACAGACATGTCCAATATTCAGGAGGCTATGGCCTCACTGTGAACACAATATCCACTACATCATTTGTTCCCAGTAATTTTTTGATTTCTTCTATGACCCACCATTCATTCAAGAGACTGTTACTCAGTCTTCATGTATTTGTATATTTTCTAAAGACTCTTACATTGTTAATTTCCAGCTTCATTCCATTGTAGTCAGAAAAGACATATGATTTCAATTTTTTTGAATTTGCTCAGACTTGCTTTATGGCCTAGCTTATGGTCTAGCCTTAAGAAAGTTCCATGCACTCATAAAAAGAATGTGGATTCTGCAACTGTAGGATAAAACATTCTGTAGATGTCAGTTAGGTTCATTTGGTTAAATAGTGTCAATTAGCTCTGTTGTTTCTTTGTTGATTTCCTGTCTAGTTGATCTGTTCATTGATGAAACTGGTGCTGTAATCCCCCATTACTACTGTATTGTATTTCCCTTTATATCCATTAACATTTATTTTAAATAGGCAGGCACCCTGGTATTAGGTGCATACATTTATCAGTCACATTCTCTTATTGAATTGATCCTCTAATCATTACATAATGTCTTTGTTAAGTCTATCTTGTCTGATATTAGGCGGCTACACCTGCTTGCTTGTGCTTTCCATTAGCATAGAGTATCTTTTCCCATGCCTTCACTTTCAGTCTGAGAATATCTTTGTCAGTGAGGTGTTTCTTGTAAGCAGCACATAGATAGGTCTTGTTTCTTAACCCCTTCAGCGAGTTTCTTTTACTTGGAGAATTTAGACCATTTACATTCAAGACTACTATTGATAAGTAATGACTTGGCCCAGCCATTTTTCCATAAATATTCCAATTGTTTGCTTTGGATTTACTTTGCAGTTTTACTAATTTTTCTGCCTTCACATTCTTTATGATGATGACTATCGTTTCTGTGTGTAGCATATCCTTTAGCACCATTTGTAAGGCTGGACGAATAAAGACAAATTCTTTCAATTTGTTATGGAAAGCCTTTATTTCACCTTCATTTATAAATGAGAGCTTTACAGTGTACAGTATTTTGGATTGACAGTTTTTTTTTTTTTTTCTCTTAAGACTTATACTCTCTCTCCATTCTCTCCTAGCCTGAAGAGTTTCTGGTAAGTGAGCTGTGAGTGTAATTGGAGATGCTTTGAAGGTAATATGGCATTTCTCTCCTACATACTTAGAATCTTTCCTTTGTTGTACTCTTGAAAGTTTGACTACAATATGCTGTGGTAAAGATATTTTCTGGTCATGTCTATTTGGAGTTCTGTGTGCTTCCTGTACTTGGATGTCCCTTTCTCCAAATTTGGGAAGTTTTCTATTATTATTTCACTGAATAGGCCTTCTAGTTCATTCTTTCCACACCATCAGGAACTCCTAAGACCCTTATGTTGGGTCTTTTGATAGCACCCCATAAATCTGTTTATAATTTTTAATTTCATTTTTTGGGGGGAGGAGGCCTAAAATATTTCCAAAAATTTGTCTTTTAGCTCAGATATTCATTCTTCTGCTTTACCAAGTCTGTTAAGGCTTTTCACTCTTTTTCATTTGACATATTGAATTTTTCATATCTAATATTTTAGTTTGATTTTTCTTCGAAAGATCTCATGTGAATATTTTTCACCTAAGTCATGTATGGATTTAACTTGTGAATTTGCTTCTGAATAATCCTATGATCATTCTTTTGAATCCCTTTCATCAATTTCTTCGCCTTCATATTCTAATATTGAAATGTTTTGGGGTTCCTTTGGGGGAAGTCATGTTGTATTCCTTGTTCTTGTTTATTGTATTTTTGGATTTATTTTTAGACTTTCATGGAAACATTTTTTGGTTTTCTCCACTGATGGGTTTTATCTTTGAATTACACCTTTGTGACTTAGTGGAGTGTCTGTTCCTTCATAGAATACCCAGAGGTGTGTGTACTGAGTGTGGCCAGAGAGCTCTGGTCAGTGTTCAAGTGTCGAGGGAGACTCCAAGTTAGGTGTGGTAGATCTCCTTTATTGCCAGCAGGGAGGAGAGTATGATCACACCTGTTGGTGTAATCACCACCTCACCTCCTCCCTTTCAAGGTGATCCATGCCCAGGGTTAGCCTATAGTGGATACAACCCTCATCCATGCTGGCACATGACCCACACAAATGATCTGTGCAGTCTTCAGCATGAGCATTGAACCCTCTGCAATGACCCACTCCTCACAGCAGGGAGCTCTGATCCTCTGACACCAGACACAGTGATTGCCCAGAGACCCAGCTACACCCTGCATTCCATTGGGTAGTCAACAGGATTCCCATAGTCACAGCACACAAAACTACCACTATCACAGGGTACACAGGATCCCCTCACCATCCCATGAGCCTTTCCTGTCCACAGAGCTGTTGTTTCCAGAACCAGCTGCCTATGGGTGTTCCACTTTGCCAGTTTGAGCCCCAGAGCCTGTGATAGATTGAGAGGATGGGCATACCTCCTAAGTGGGTGCCCAGTCCCCTACCAACTACCCCCAGCCAGACTCAAAGCCTGCAGAAAATGCAGATTCTTCCCTCTAGTAAAATCCCCTGGTTGTGCAGGAGAGGCACTGCAGCCTCTACCGATGTTAAGATGGCACCTTTCCCCACAGTTGCCAGATGCCCTTATGCAGGGATGGGGTAAAAGAAATGAGCTTTTTCTTTGCTGGATTAGGTGGGTACTCTGCCCCCGACTAGAGCTCCAGCCCAGACTCAAAGTCAGTGTAGTCCACAAGAATCTTCCACAACACTAACAGTAGCATACACTGCTGCAGTCTGGTGTCAACCTGCTCTCAGAACCTGCTGTCTCCACCAGCCCCTGGCCGTGGGATTCGTGTGTGATGTCCCCACTTGCACGCATCACTTTCCTTGCTGTGCTCCATGGTGTTCCACGTAGAATTTGTGTAGAATTTCCACTGCAAACGTCCCTCCAGCTCTCCCCTGGGAATAGACTTCCTCTGCTTTTTTTTTTTCCTGCTAACTTTTCCTGGTCAGAATTAGCTATGTCTTTTCTCTGTCTCATTATATTTTTTAATTATATAATGTCAAATATAATTGTATTGAAACCTTTTCTCTGAAGAAAAAGAAACAAATTCCAAAATAATAACTTGGATTTCTGTCTTTTATCTCTTCATGTGTCTGTATACATCAGCTATTTATTAAGCTGGTAGTATACATTACTGTACCTGCATGCATTTCAGACTTGACTGTGGTTATACATGCATCCAGCACCCAATCTGGTAATCAATTTGAAGAAAACAAGTAAAATTTAGAACTTTCACAAAGGAAAGAATTTCATAACTTCAATGACTTCAGTAACTTAATGTAGTACTGAAAAATCTTTTAGAATATGCCAAAATTTATTCATCAAAAATACAGCCTTTTAATTGCTGACTATATTTCTAAAATTACCTAAAAGTCATCTAGAGTGGATTGGGTAGGCGAACAAATTGAGAAAAAGGCAACTTTACTTTGAATGTGGGAAATGAAAAGGGATCCTGTAGGGTTATTTTTGTTGGTGTGTTTTTTTTTTTTTATGTATATAAATTTTCTTCAGTTACTCAAATACAATTCAAAAAGAACACAAAACTTCTGAGTTATATAGTAGCATCAATGTCTGAGTTATATAGTCTATTATACAGAGTATAATAGACACTTTAAGTTAACAATGTCAATTTATATGTACACTTCATTATAGAAGCCTATAATAATGAAACATTTAGTTTCATTATTTTTAATCACAATCATATGGGTCTGACTATGGTTCTTTTCGGGATAACTGATAATAAAGTCACTATAATGAGAACAGACATCAAGTTAAATAATACCATAAAGAAACACAGAAAAAAAATACAGAATGCAGGACACTATGAAACAACTGGTATTGGTCTTTAAAAAGTCAATACCATGGAAGGAAATATACCAAGAATAACAATCCACATTAACAATAAAAAGGCAGCATATATTTCTGGAATGGATCTTGGATTTAAAAAAAGAGTCAGATATAATCAGTTTAGGATATGTCTGATAACACTGTACTACACATTTATTGCTAATTTTCTTAGATGTGATAATTGTTTACCTTATGTATGAGATTGCCCTTATCCTTACAAGATGCATGATGAAGCACTTAGGAGCACAGTTTACAATGCCTGTAACTTGTCTATACATACAATAAAGTATAATGTGGGGACCAACACGGTGGCACAGTGGGTTAAGCTGCTGCTTGTAACATGCAATGCTGGCATCCCACATCAGCATGCAAGTTCAAGTCTTGGCTGCTCTGTTTCTGATCCAGCTTCCTGATAATGTGTCTGGGAAGGCAGTCAATGAAGACCCTAGGGCTTGGGCCCCTGCCACCCTTGTGGGAGACCTGGATGCAGTTTCTGGCTTTTGGGTTCAGCCTGGCCCAATCCTAGCTGTTGAGGTCATTTTGGGGGAGCAAACTGATGGATGGAAGATTTCTCTCACCCTGATGCTCTGCCTTTCAAATAAATAAGTCTTTAGAGTATGTGTATGTATACATAGACATGTGGGCACCAGTGTATGTGTGTGTGTGTGTGTATGTATACACACATACATGTTCACGAATATATGAAAGGAATTAACACAAATGTAGCAAACTCTTAAAGACTGGCAAGTCCAGATGAAGAGTACTTAAGTGTATTAATCTTTCTGCAGGTCTGAAAATTTATGACACAAAAAGGTTTTGGGAAAAGTACTGCTTATTAACACTGGATACTTAATTTAAGGGGCCACTTTATCAGTATCCTACCATCTCCGCAAAATAAGACAGCCAAATATAAGGCTTTTGAGAAACTATTTAGTTACATTTCTCCTATATACTTTATTCTAAATGCTACTAGTAAACCAAAAACAAAAGAAGAAAAAAATTAGAAGATGAAAAATGATACAAAAGTGAAAAGTTTAAATTATAGTCTTGTTACCAAGTATTTTTAAAGTGATATAATAGTAAACTATAAATATGAGTACAACTGATAAATAAACCAAGGTAACAGGAGGAAAATGAAAATTGTGATCTTTTAATGTGTATTAAACAGATGAAAATCTGACCTATTATACCAATAAACCTTATATTTGAAAATAATTCTGATAATTTTCATGGTTGTGCAGTTTATCATGTAGGGAAGTCATTTCTCTTACATATAACTGAAGCTCTGAAAAAAAGATATTTTCAAGCTCAATTATATATATGTCATGTATTAAAGCTGTAGTTAACAGAAGAGAATAATACTGGTCTATTAAGCATTTTAAATACAAAGTTACAGAAATATTTAATATGTAGAAGGGAATCCCTCTGCACATAAGGTCCCTAGCTGAGTAGGGGGGATGGGTACATTGAAGGAAGACCATAGAACCAGCAAAGACTATAAAAACCACACTAAGTACATATTACGTCACTCCTGGTAGGTTTAGAACACTGATGTATTATCACAATCAAAAGGTCTTGACATCTATAGGCTACAAATGCTAAACAGTAAATGGACTGAATTTTCTCCATTCAATTGTCACTGTTTTATGGAAACACATTTCAAACATGGTAAGAGAAAAAAAAAAAACTGAGAAAAATTTGCTTCACAGAAGTTTACATTATACTTAGTTCATTTTATAAAAAGAAAATAATAAAAGAAATATACTCCTTAAAAGTAAGGACAGCTACTAATGAAAAATTTCTCATAAGTGCAGCACACAGGTTTCAGAACAAAACACTTGTGATCCTAACAGGTCCTTTTCCTATTTCCATTCTTGCCATGTCTTTGAAAGATGGAAAAGAAATGGCTTCATTTTTACAGAAAACTTTCCATCTACTGTTTTCATTCTTAGTAAGTAAAAGGCACAAACTAATAAGTGTCAGTATTAAGTCTAATCATCTCAATCTTTATAGGCCTAGTCCTCTAACAAGTAAAGAAAAATACATGCTTCATAATAACTAGTTTTTTCATTTTACCATTCTTTGGCTTTTATAGGGCAAATGCATATTAGAAAAGAGGTCACTGATTTTACAGAATGATGGATATTAAAAGAGGGAAATGATAGTGGTAAACAGAAGTTTATCAAAAGACAAAGAAAAAGACAGTATGACTTGGAGAAAGTATATCAGTTAAACCATAATATTCAAACTGGAACAAAGATAATAATCTGTTTGACAATGTTTATCAAAAATAATTTACCAAAAATATTTAAAGTGTGATATTTGAATTCAAATGTTAAAATTGCTATTTAGGGCAACATATTTTTCTAAATTCAGAAAAACACAACACTAGAGTGAAACTCTTAAGTTGAAGGCAGTGCCTTAAATCTGAACCTATGAAATGAGACACCAGGAAGAGCATTTGTCAAAGATGGAGCCATCTGTCCAAAAGGAAACAAGCTACTTGCTGACAACAGTCTTAGAAAATACAAATCACATTCTCATTTATAGTATGAAACCTGTTAAATCAATTCATCAGATATGGTGCTCAATTCAAATTTTCATCTACTTAAATGATAGTGTTCAATTATAACCTACCATTATTAGAGAAATTATAAATAATTAAGATTAAAATGTCAGTGAAAACTATTTTTCATATGGAATAAAAAAAAAAAAAGCATTCATTCAAACCTACACCCAACTAGGAAACCAAAAACTCCACTATAATTTTAAAGAGGAGAGACAGAGAGCAGCCCAAAAATCCAGTTTGAAAGATAACAATAAATAAACTGTTAAGCAAACTCATGAATATAAATTACTTTGAAACATCTACTTATATCCATTTTAATGAAGATTCAATATGTTAAAGACATTTTTAAGAGACTAGCAGTGGGCTAAGACAGATGAATCGAATTTACTTATATCCTAAATAATTACAAGTGATTTTAAAAATGTAGTGTAATTCATGTTTTCTTTCCAGTTTAAAAATTTCTACCCATTGCCTCTATCTTTGGTGTAACTGTCACCAAAAAAAAAAAAAAACACAGTATACAGCATAGAAACCTAATTACTATTTTCAACTAGGAAAATGTAAATCAACATTATTTCTTTTAAAATAGGATATAAAGAATATCATTCTACTTAATTTTGTCTCATGGTCCCACAAACCTGAAATATCATGCTAAAATGTGAAACTTTAAAAGGGAACATTATCATTTGCTAGAACTATACCAAAAATTTAGCTACTGTACGCTGGTGTGATGACAGCTAGCAGTATGCAGAGGCTACAGAAAGACATAATATACATCTGTTTAGCTCACAATTAGTAAAAGGAAGGTTCCACTTAATGTGAACCTGAAACCTGGACAATATAATGTCTTCAGTAAATATGCTACAACTTTGTTCTCTTGCAGTTTAAAAGGATAGTGTAATTATTTAAAATGTACACAATACATTATGAAACATGGTAGTTGTTCATGATTAAAATAAAATAGCAATGCAAATTAATTTAACAGTGTTAAATATATTCACATGATCACCACTGTGATTCAAATGGCCACTAATGAAGTTACATATTAATAGACGTACATAACATTTCCCAAGACAGTTTTTATAAGTTTGACCTTTTGCAGACCAGGTAATTTTACGAGACAAATAATCGTGTATCAATTCTTTGTATTATAAAAGGAATTAAATGTTGTAAGTAGTTTCATTCCTCTGGGGGTTGGGGAGGGGGAGGAGAACCTCGAAAAAGTCAGTGCAAACTGGAGAGAGTCCTACCTTCTTGAATATTTTAATTTGCTGATCAAGATAGATTCCTATGAGTTGAGGACAAACAAACTTTAAGATATTAATCACTCTCCTAATATTGTCTGCGGCATTTAGCAGATATCTCCCACAAAGAGGAATACCAGGTCCTATAGCAGAGCCTTCTGAGAATATGGTTGTTGTGGCTGAGGTGGCTGCTGGCTGCCTCCTGGCTGAGGCAGTGTTGATGATGTTAAATTATAGTTTGGCACCTGGGACAAATTAGTTCCTGCATTCTGGTACATAGTGACATCAGCAGCAGTGGCAGCAGGAGGAGGAGGACTATATACCGAAGCCTGGCTGGGATACGTACTTCCTTGAACAGAACTAACCATTGTGCTGTAGAAAGAGAAAAATACTCAATTAGATAAATAATATACAGCCATTTAGAGATTAACAAGAAAGCTAACTACTAAATATTCATTTACATATTAAATTCATGCAATAAATCTTTGTTGACTATCTACACTGTGTCAAATTGTAATTTCAGGGATATCATAAAGAAAAATAAGTCACCATAATAGAGCTTATATTCCAGTATGAGTTGGTCATAATTGTTAATAGGAAACACAAGACACAGCAGGGAAAACCAAGATTATCTGGGACAAAGGATTCTAGCTGGTGTGGGTTAGAACGGAGGAGAAAGCATCTCAGTTATGGCAATTTTTTTTTTATTTGACAGGCAGAGTTAGACATTGAGAAAGAGACAGACAGAAAGGTCTTCCTTCGGCGCTGTGCTGATCCGAAGCCAGGAGCCAGTTGCTTCCTCCTGGTCTCCCATGCAGGTGCAGGGGCCCAAGCACTTGGGCCATCCTCCACTGCCCTCCCGGGCCACAGCAGAGAGCTGGACCGGAAGAGGAGCAACTGGGACTAGAACCCGGTGCCCATATGAGATGCTGGCACCACAGGCGGAGTATTAACCAAGTGAACCACAGCTCCAGCCCCTCAGTTATGGCAATGTTTAAGCAAAGACATGATATAGGTGAGGGAAAGAGCCACACTGATGATCTAGCATAAGCACATTTCAGGCCAAGACAAAGAAACTGAGGAGAGACAATGCTAAGCACAAACAAGGAACAGCAAAGGGGCCACAAAGGCTGCAGCAGAATGAGCAAGGGGGACATTGGCAAAAGATAAAGTGGCTGAATTAAGGTGGGAAAGGGGGCCTTAGAACAGAGTGCCTTAGAAGGCTGTAAGGATTCTGGCTTAGCCTGTGAATGAGAGGAAAGACAATGGTTGGTTTTGAGCAGAAGGATGATGTGATTCGATTCAGATATCAACAGGCTCACTCTGAGATACAGACAGAGCAAAGATGAGGCTATTATAATCATCTTAGTGACAGCTGAAAGCTGGCCACAGCCATGGAGCTGGGAGAGGAGGGTCAGATTCTAGATACAGCTTGAAGACAATGCCATCAAAATTTGCTACTGGACAAACCAGACAAGAATGCCAAAGGTTTTAAAACCGAACAACTGGTTAAAATAACTGGTAGGGGCTGAACTGTGGCAGCTGCTAAAGACAGGGTCTGCAGTGCTGGCATCCCATATGAGCACTGGTTACTGCCCTGGCTGTTCCACTTCCAATCCAGCTCCCTGCTAATGTGCCTGAGAAAGCAATGGAAGACAGCCCTAGTCCCTGGGCCCCTGCATCCATGTGGGACACCCAGAAGGAGCTCCTGGCTCCTGGCACTGGTCTGGCCATTTGGGGAATGAACCAGGGAATGGAAGATCTGTCTCTCCTTCCCTCTCTAACTCTGCCCTACAAATAAATAAATAAATAAATGTTTAAAATAAATAAATAAGTGACCGGGAGAGAGGCCATTCACGTAAATGGAGAAGACTATTGATAAGACTTCACAGCAGATGGAAAATGGGATGGGGGTGAAGATCAAACAGAGAAAGATTTTAGATGCATAGGATGTAACCAAGAAAAGACAATGCATAGGTAGTCAGCTATTCAAGTAGAGGCAAATCCAGGGAGGAAGTCAGAATAGAAATATACATTTGAGAGTCATCAGCATATATAGGCACATCGTGTCCAAACTCATATGGCTATATGAGATCCCTAGAGAGTGACTGCAAACAGAAATAAGCGGTCAATATACTGAGCCCTAGATTTTAAAGTCAGGAAGGGATAAAGAGGCACTAGGCAAAGGAGATCGAGAAGGAAAAGAAAATTTATAATTCTGGGAAGTCAACAAAGTATTTCCAGAAAAAGGAAGAAATGATGAACTGTCAAATGGATTAGGAGAATTGAGAGCCACAGGAGCTGGCAATGGGGAAATACCCGTACCCATGATAAAGAACAATGCTGAGACTAGTGACGACGAAAGCCTGATACCTCAACTCTATTTCCCTGGAAAAAAAAAAAAAAAAAAAAGAGGCCTTCCTTATCCCACCATATTTATCAACCATGTGCAAGGACATCCATTCGGACCTATATCTACATCCATTCGTGAAATCACCGGTGTGTGACCTGACACCACTGACCCAGTATACCTTAACATCGCCTCTCAAGGAACACATGTTCATTTCAACACATACTTTTTGAGAGAACGCCCTGGAAATATTTAGCCCTCTTGGCCAGGCTCATACCTGCTTGTTCTCTCGTTCTTGGTTTAATTTTCACTCAGATGCCTCTCTTGCTTTCGCATCTCTCCAGCACTGTTTGATTGCTCCAGCACTGTTCGATCCTCCTGTGCGCTATTAGAGGACCTGCAGGCACTCCTGTCACTACATACTCTCTGGTAACTGACGTTTTACTTGCCCTTGTCTTCACTAAATGATAACATCCTGAAAGCTGAAACTGGGTATCTTTCACCTGTACAGCTACACTGTGAAGCAGTTTTATATCAGATAGGAACTCAACAAATACTTGATAAACAAACGTTTAAGTGTTGGTAATGACAATTTCACATGTAGCTTCACATTTCTTGTAAGGAATTCACAAAAGCTCTGTAGCAATTTAAGAATCTATACACAAATATTCTCTCTCCACATATTTATACACACATATGGATGTTTATAAATATACAGAAACAAAGTTGTGCTTAAATGGGAAAATGAGGAAACTGCTGGCACAGCAAATGCAAGATAAGGAAAAGGGAAGGAACAAAGATCTGATTAAAATTTACCTGCCAGAAATGTACTGCGTATTTGTACTGGTTACAATCAAGGTCAAGGAAAATTTCTGTTATTTTTGATAGGCAGGTTTTTTTAGTGCAATTTAGTTCCTCCTCAGCCAGAAGCCTATTTCCTACCCTTTTACACCTAATTTTGGTTTTACAGTTAACACTTTTACAGACCTCTGTCATCCCTGGACCATCTGACTGTTAACTGGGAAAGAAGGTGGGAACTGATGTAGTCTTCAAAATTTATCTGTAGTGATAGGAGTTTATAAGGCAATAAATAAGTGAAAAGCAACAGTGTTATAAGACCACCAAAGCTTATGTACTTCTTTGTCTATGATTTCAGTTTACTTCCAAAACTGATATTTACTGACCATTTAGTATAGGCCGGACACTATGCTAATCATGTGACATACAAGTAGGATTTAGTTTCTTGGTTTCAAGAAGCTTACTGACCAGTACGGGCAAACATATACAAATACATACAATTTATTATAGCATAAATTAATAACAAATAAAGATAAATACTAGGTGCTTTAGGAGCCTCAGGGTTTAAGGAAGCTTTATAAAGAAATACACTCACACTATGTTGTTCTAAGTTGAGAGACAAGACAGTAAGAAATATTCTATCAGGGCTGGCGCCGTAGCCCACTTGGTTGATCCTTTGCCTGCGGCGCTGGCATCCCATATGGGTGCCGGTTCTAGTCCCTGTTGCTCCTCTTCCAGGCCAGCTCTCTACTGTGGCCCCGGAGGGCAGTGGAGGATGGCCCAAGTGCTTGGGCCCCTGCACCGGCATGGGAGAACGGGAAGAAGCACCTGGCTCCTGGCTTCAGATCGGCACAGCACCCGCCGTGGCGGCCATTTTGGGAGTGAACCAATGGAAGGAAAACCTTTCTCTCTGTCTCTCTCTCACTGTCTATAACTTTGCCTGTCAAATAAATTAATATATATATATATATATATATATATATAAAGAAAGAAATATGTTCTATCATGAACAATACGCTAGTGTGATATGACATGGCATTGACAGCATGAGCAAAAGTGGGAGGTATAAAAGGCATGGTCCGTGTTGGGAACTGCCAATAGTACACTATAACTAAAAGTATGTCACTTAAAGTATGTGGTGGGAGTAGTAGAGAGATACTTGGAGATACTGATGAGGACTGAAAAATGAATGGCCCTAAATAACATGTTAAGGAGCTTGGGTCCTATCTTAAGGATAATGAGAAAGCCCACAGGAGCCTTATTGGCAACAGCATAAATTAATTCATAGGGACAGGATTAGAAACCAGGAGACAACATGTATTAGGCAAGAAATGATGAGTGCTTAACTGTACAGTACAATATCAATGGAGAAGAGTTATTAAGGAGATTAGTAAATAATTGCATGTTGAGTGTCATGGTAGGAAGATAATGCCGAGTAGAGATAAAGGAAAGAAATAATGAGTGAAGACAGGGTTCTGTCCCAAGCAATTGGGTGGATGGTGAAACTGCAAACTGAGATAAAGAATAAAGTATACGGGCTAGCCTGCAGTGGGTTGAACTGCCGCCTGTAGCACCCACATCTCATACGAGCACTGACTGGAGTCCTTGCTGCTCCACTTCTGATCAAGCTCCCTGCCAATGTGCCGGGGAAGGCAGCAGAAGATGGCCCAAGTGCTTAGCCTCCTGCACCCACATGGGAGACCAGAATAAAGCTCCTGACTTAGGCCTGGCCCAGTCCTGGCTATTGCAGCCATTTGGGGAGTGAACCAGTGGATGGAAGATTTCTCTCTCTCTGCCTCTGCCTCTCCCTCTCTGTAGCTCTGCCTTTCAAATAAATAAATAAATCTTATTTAAAAAATAAAGTATAAAGTGAGAATTATTACAGTAATTGATAACATTTATTTAATACGTGACAGGCACTATGATCTATGGCATCGCCCATTACTATTCTATATGGGTTGCATTTTTAGATTTAAACTTGTATTAAACATAGTCAAATTTCATGCTGTTACTTGCATCATTATTGGCCAGTGTACTGCTATAATAATGTTACAGACTGTGCTAAGAACTGGAACCAGAATGCCTAGGTTTGAATCTTGGCTAAAGGAGGACTTTATACTTCTCTCCAGATCTCAGTTTTACCATCTATAAAACAGAGATAGTAAGAGAGTACTTCAACAAGTTCATCACAAATGAAATTAAAAAATAAATTTTGGCACAAAAAAATTTTTGATCTAAGCATATGATGAAAAATGTATACAATGAAAAAACTATGCATGAATTACAAATTTTTTGTACCAAAGTAAACTTATATTTTTATTCAACTTTCCACAAACTTTTTGAAGTACCTTGAAGTGTTATCTTCTTACTTCATGGGTTATTTGAGGACTAAATGAGTTAATACATGCAAAGCATATACCACAGAGCCTGGCACATACTCAATATCCCACAGATGTTACTAAGCCTCCCTATTACTCTGTTTCTTAAGGTCACCTCAGAATATTCCATGTGACAACAGAATAATACTTGAAAAAACCCCAACCATCTAGAACATGTAATTCTTTGAGGATGAACAATAGTAGTGAGGATAGACAGGAGCATTTGTGGGCCACTGATGGAAAGTTCCTAGAAACTGTGCCACCTACAAACTCATGTTGTGAATCAGAATATCATGACTTCTGGGGCCAGCACTATGGTGCAGCTGGTAAAACCACAGCCTGTAGTGCTGACAACCCATATGGGCGCCAATTCGAGTCCCAGCTGCTCCACTTCCGAACCAGCTCTCTGCTATGACCTGGGAAAACAGTGGAAGATGGCCCAAGTCCTTGGGCCCCTGCACCCATGTGGGAGACCCGGAAGAAACTGCTGGCTCCTGTCTTTGGATCGGTACAGCTCTGGCCATTGCGGCCAATTGGGGAATGAACCAGTGGATGGAAAACCTCTCTCTCTCCCTTTGCCTCTCTCTTTGTGTAACTCTGACCTTCAAATAAATAAATAAATCTTTAGAAAGAAAAAAATATCATGACTTCTAAAATACATGCTGGGGGCAGCACTGTAGAGTAGCAGGCTAAGCCTTCGCCTGCAGTGCCAGCTTCTCATGGGCACCAGTTTGTGTCCCTGCTGCTCTTTTCCCAATCCAGCTTTCTGCTATGGCCTGGGAAAACAACAGAAGATGGCCCAACTGCCTGGGCCTTACACCTGTGTAGGAGACACAGAGGAAGCTCCTGGCTCCTGGCTTCAGGTCGGTCCAGCTCCAGCTACTGCAACCATTTGCAGAGTAACCAGCAGACAGAAGATCATTCCCTCTGTCTCTAATTCTACCTCTCAAATAAATAAATCTTCAAAACAAACAAACAAAAAAATAATAGCTGGTGAACTCTTATTAAAATCTACCTTTTATTCACTTCAAAGTAAAGACTTAAGCTTAGATTCCCATTAAAGCAGAAAAGACATTTATATAATCAATAATCATTTAACTACACATCAGAGACCATTATAAGTAAATGCCAAAAATAACTAGTGTCTGTCCTCTCATACTCAGCTATGTGCCTCCTGAACCTCAAGCAGACAGCTTCAAGTACCTCCTCTTTCAATGTTGTACCTTACTGTAATACAAATTAAATTTGAATACAGGTAAAAATAAGGAAGTATTTGCATTAACCAGATAGCCCAGTGTATATACTCTAACAAAACAATAACAAAATTTAGAGTTTATATCAAATTTGTGGGAAAATCATAGTTTAGCTACCAAACTTAAGTTTCATTAAAGATATTTTCAAATAACACCATTGACTTAAATAAAAACAAATAAAACGTTTAGGAGTATCAGAAATACAGAACTATTACCAAAAGATAGGAGTGATTCAGTAAAACAGAGGACAGGCTTGGGCTGGTTTTGTAACACCCCAGAGGTTCCTATATAACTCAGTAATCATTACTAATGAGGCTGACCATGTGGCAACAGTGACAACATCTACCCCAGATTTTTCTTTTCCAGATCTATGGTTACAAATGACTGGGAGAACTTAAAGAGTTTTATCAGAATTAACGCCAAACAATAATTAATAATCAATTACTTCGGGTAAGCAGCGTGGGTCTGCTGACCAGGAAGGGCTGGGTTTGCAGATGGTGGAACCGCTCCTTGGCTGAGAGAAGACAGCTGCTCCGGGGGAAGGCTGTAGCTCTGAAGATGGCTCATCTGTGCATTCCCTGCAACCAGGTAAGCACCACTTTGTGGAGGCCCTGGATATACCTACAACAATTATTGAGAAACATACTCAATTCCAAAATTTTAACAGGCAAACCAATCTTTCTTTTTAGAGGCATTCAGTTACAAGGACTAAAATTGCTTCTCTGGTGCCGGCGCTGTGGCATAGCAGGTAAAGCCACCGCCTGCGGTGCCGGCATCTCATGTGGGCGCCAGTTCAGTCCCACCTGCTCCACTTCCAATCCAGCTCTCTGCTATGGGCTGAGAAAGCAGTAAAAGATGGCCCAAGTCCTTGGGCCCCTGCACCAGCGTGGGAGACCAGGAAGAAGCTCCCGGCTTCGTATTGGTGCAGCTCCAGCTGTTGCAGCCAACTGGGGAGTAAGCCAGCTGATGGAAGACCTCTCTCTCTCTGCCTCTGCTTCTCTGTGTAAATCTGACTTTCAAATAAATAAATAAATAAAATCTTCAAAATAAATTGCTTCTCTGTAATTTGTATAAAAGTTACTTCTGCCCATAGCATATATAAAAAGCTTTTCCATGAAACTACTAGTCGATGATTGTTTTAACTTCATTTATCTCCATACAAAAACATTAATGCAACTTACCCTAAAACTTTATACTAACATAACCTCTCTTTTTACTGAATGTATTTAATATTTTCCACATTAACACTTTAAAAGTTTTCAAAAGATATTGAAGAAGTATATTTGACTTCACTGTTATATTGTATCTGTAATTTACATTTTACAAATCAGAATTTATTGAAGGTAGATCAAGCTTTCTAAATCAAGGATCAACAAACTTTTTTTTTTTCTTTGTAAAGGGCCAGATATATTTAATAGGCTTTAGGAGTCATATGTTCTCTGTCACAACTACTCAACTTTGCCAGTACAGAAAGCAGCCATAGACAATGCAGATATGATTGACGGTAGCTGCATTACAGTAAAAATTTATTGAGAAAAAACAGGCAATAGGCTGGGTCTGTGTTTCTACTCCTGCATCGAAAAAATTTATTTTTTAAAATCTGAGACAGAAGTCTTTTTTAAAATGTACTTATTGTACTTGAAAAAAAGAGAAATACAAAATATGAATTACCTCCCATCTGCTAGTTCATTCCTCCTCAAATGTCTGCACCTGAGGCTGGCCAGGTTAAAGATATGAGCTGAAAACTCCAAACAGGTCTCTCATGTGGGTAGCAGGGACTCAAGTACTTGAGCCATCACCTGCTGCCTCCCAAGGTGTACATCAGTTGGAAACTGGAACTGGGAGCAGAGATGGAATTTGAACCCAGGCACTCCATTATGGGTATGGGATGTGGGCATCACAAGCAGCATCTTAACTGCTAAGCCAAATGCCCACCCACCTGAAATATCCAAAGTCTTAGACATATAATGTTCTTTTTTACAGTGTTCATTAGATTCTTCCATTTCATGTCTGAAAACGGAACTTCCATCGTTTATGTAGTAGGAATGCTACCCTATGTTAAGACAGTAAAGCAACTACCAAAAGACAAAAACAATAATCACTTGGTACTTCCATGAATCATAAAAGATTCAACATATATCAGAATCCAAAAGGTCTCCATTATAAACAAGGCCACAGAAGTTCTCAGAACCGTACTTCATTGCTTTATGCAAACTAAACCTAACTCAAACTGATGTTCAAGATCCCTTTAGAAAGGTATTATCTAGCCCCAGTTTTCTCCAGCATGGGTTTATCTTGAGGTTGCTGGCTCCTTCATTTCAGGGGAAATAATCACGCAAAAAGATGAATCTGAAAAAGTTTGTTTATTCTACTTAGATAAAATGGGGGACCTGGCTAATTATTCCTTATGCTTGGAACTTGCTGAGTTTATGGGAAAGTTGTTCTTAAAACAAGCTGTTTGGTGTGAAAAGAAGGAAAAGGTCCCTATGCTGCATTACACATGCTCTCATATAAAAAAGAGGGAAAAATTCCAGAGTAAAGCAGTTTATTTGAAATATACATTTCATTGGTTTATAACAGCTTTTCCATTTCTTTTTTCCCCACTAAATTAGAACTTCAATAAATAAATTTAAGACTTTTTCTAGCTCTGAAAGTACCACATTTTGTGTTTTTTCAAAAACTACTGAGACAGACTGACATAAAAAAGGTGCTACATATTTAGTGAATACAACTTGGCAACTTTGGAGATATGTATATTTCCATGGAACCATCACCATAATCTATCACATACTGTATGTGTTAAGCATACTCAGCAGGGCTGGTGCTGTGGCATATCCGGTGAAGCTGCCACCTGCAGCGCCAGAAATCTGTATGGGCACTGTTCGAGTCCCAGTTGCTCCACTTCCAATCCAGCTCTCCACTACAGCCTGGGAAAGCAGTAGACGATGACCCAATGCCTTGAGCCCCTGCAACTTCATGGGAGACCTGGAAGTAGTTCCTGGCTCCTAGCTTCAGATCAGCCCAGCTCCGGCCACTGCAGACATTTGGGGAGTGAACCAGCACATAGAAGACCTCTTTCTCTGTCTCTGCCTCTCTGTAACTCTGGCTTTTGAATAAATAAATAAATAAATCTTTAACAAAAAAGAATATTCAGCATAAGTAGCTCACTATAAAATCAAAAGCTGTAGACCAAATCTGCTTTTTTTTTTAAAGCTTGACGGGTGATTATATTGTCAAGTCTATCCTTATACAAAAACTGTAAAAAAAAAAAAAAAAGTATCGGTATATTTAGCATATTTTACATTGTATTCATCAAGTTAAAATTTTTTTCTAAACTTTTCTACACATTAGTTTCAGAACATTTGACATTTACACGGATCACTTTAACTAGTAAGGTGGCATTGGTTCCTGCCAACTTAATGGGATTTGGAGTCCCATGGCAAGTTTTTAGCTTTGCCCTTAGGGTTAAGTCCGAGGGAACATGTGTCCAACTCTACATCTCCTTCCTCTCTTATTCCCACTCTTAACAGGGATCAATTTTCAGTTGGGTTTAAACACCTAAGAATAATTCTGTGTTAATTAATGAGTTCAACCAATGGTATTAAGTAGAAAAAGAAAATACTAAAAAGAATAAAATAGTAAGTTGTTCCTCAACAGTCAGGACAAGGGCTGATCAATCATTGCTTCTCATAGTGTCAGTTTCACTTCTACAGGTTTCCTTTTAGGTACTCAGTTGTCACAGATCAGGGAGAACATATGATATTTGTCCCTTTGGGACTGGCTTATTTCACTCAGCATGATGTTTTCCAGATTCCTCCATTTTGTTGCAAATGACTGGATTTCACTGTTTTTGACTGCTGTATAGTATTCTACAGAGTACATATCCCATAATTTCTTTATCCAGTCTTCTGTTGATGGGCATTTAGGTTGATTCCGTATCTTAGCTATTGTGAATTGAGCTGCAATAAACAATGAGGTGCAGACAGCTCTGTTATATGCCAATTTACTTTCCCTTGGGTAAATTCCAAGGAGTAGGGTGGCTGGGTCGTGTAGTAGGGCTATATTCAGATTTCTGAGGAACCTCCAAATTTCGGATCTGGCTAAAAAACCCATGAGAGCATTTTAGGCATGGAAAGCCAAGACACTGTGGCAAAAATGACCTATGTGAAAGATCTCTGCGAGTGAGATCCCAGTGGAAAGAAGGAGCCATCAAAGAAGGAGGTACCTTTCTCTGAAGGGAGAAGAGAATTTCCACTCTGATTATGGCCTTGTCTACATAAGGTTGGAGTTGGCAAACTCAAGAGGCTTCCATAGCCTTGGCATCTCATGACAAGCGCCTAGGGTGATCACTGACGTCATAAATAAGAGTGTCAATTGTTAAATCAACAACAGGAGTCACTGTGCACTTGCTCCCCATGTCCTTAATGTGTTGTATTATGAGAATTAATGGTAAAACTAATCTTCAAACAGTACTTTATACTTTGTGTGTCTGTGTGGGTGCAAACTGTTGAAATCTTTACTCAATATAGAGTTGATCTTCTGTATATAAAGGTAATTAAAAATGCATCTTAATGAAGAATGGGATGGGAGAGGGAATAGGAGATGGGATGGTTTGTGGGTCGGAGGGTGGTTATGGGTAGAAGAATCACTATAATCCAAAAGTTGTACTTTTGAAATTTATATTTATTAAATAAATGTTTTCTATTAAAAAAGAATGCTTGACATTTACAAAAACAAATCTATTTCAAATACATTTTAGAATTTAAAATAATACACTTAAGTTTTAAAAGCTTACCTGAGAAGCAGAAACACCAGATGACTGCATATAATACTGCTGATTCTGTAATTTTGCATACATAGAATACATCGGATCTTCATTCATTAACTTGGTATACAATGAAAGTGCCTCCATCACTTTAACATTAAGTTCTGAGAGTTCTGAATGTTTTCTAAAATATTAAATGATAATATGAAACAAAGTTGTTACTTAACTCCTATGTTCTAAATAATGACAACCAAAATAATAAAAAGTAGAACTGATAAATATTATTAAAAATTTAACCTTTGACAGAAATATCCTGTATTTTAGCTCTAAAGCAACCCAAACTGTTCAAGATTTAGGTACTATGCTGGGAGAATCCAGCTCACTGTACTTGATTATACCTTGCAATACCTAAGTTTCCCTAGCTATTAACAGATGGGCAATTTGTGGTCCCTGATAATGTCACTTTAGCAAAGCAAGTTTCACTAGTTAAGCCTCATTTTTAAAAAACGAACATGGTAAAAAGTCAATTAAATCCTCACTTAAGAAAAAAAAGGAACAAAAAAAGAAAAGTCTAAATTTCCAATCTAGATGAAAAATAAGAGCATGTGAATTGGTTCCTTTGGAATTTCTCTTTTGAAAGGCATATGTAGCTCGCTTTCCAGTTTATAGAGATAGCTTCAGGTAAGAACATATAAAATATAGATATAACACGTTTTACCTATCAATATCTTCTAGCTTTTCATCAATGAGAGGTCCCATCTGGTGACACATTGCTAAGATAAGAAGATTGAAGAAATATAAGAAAACATAACAAAAGTGAACTTCTGATAGTCATATAACTTACAGAATAAATGATCTAATTTACAGTAAGAAAAATCATAACACAGAACCCAAAATTGTATTAAAGCACAATAGTGACAACTTAATCTGAAACATTGATTTCAAAAGTTAAAGAAAATTTCACTTTATAAAAGTCTGAAGTGTTGAGTAGACTAATTTATGTGTAAGAATTCAAACTCCACCCAGGGTTTAAACAACATATGAAAGTGAGATTGACCCAAGAAAAAATGAGAAAGATTACATTTTCAGTATCATTCTCAAAAAGGATCTTGTTAAGAGAATACTAATATAACTTCTAATTATTCTTTACTTGCAAGGTAAAAGGAAAATCAGCTTTACCTTCCAGATGAAGCAGCTCTGGAAGATCTGGCTGATCATCACTGGGGTCTGTACTTTGCAACATCTGTAGCAATTGATCCATTTTATCCTACAAGAAATAAGTAGTTACTATAAAAAGCAACTAAACTTCATCCAACATTATGATCTCACTTTGTTAAATGGATAGAACTTGTACAATTCATAGTTATGAAGACTTTCATTTTCCTTTGATGCTTTTAGCATCCCATGTGTCCTCTCTAATATCATGTAAAGTCAAAATCTTAAAAGTTCTTTCTGGTCGAGAGCGGCAAGATGGCGGAATAGGACGGGAGCACACTATTAGTCCGGGGGCAGAGACAGTTTAATAAGAGTGGAGATACTGCAGGGTCAAGGAAGAATAGGGGAAGAAACAGCAGAGGAAACTCTTCTGGAACTAGTGATTCACAGTGGACCTGCGTGGAGAGCGTGGGAGCCCAAGTTCAGGACACCAGCGGCAGACTCAACACACCAGCGCTGAAACACGAGGTGAGCCGAACCTCCATAGCCCGAGACACCAGCGGGCAAGTGGAAAGAGGAGACTAGAGGGAATGAGGCTTGAAATCCCGTGGGGAAAAGTTCACCAGGCTAACTAGAAGAGAGAGAGAGGAAAAAAAAAAAAAGTGACCGATACAGACACAAGTTTCTCTCTCTCCGCTCACCTCTCAAAGGCGAGCAAGACAAAGAGCAGGCGCCATTTTGGACATACCTCATAAGCAGGGCGACCTCAGGTCTGCACTGGCCCTGAGCCTAGCAGAAAAACCTGACTCTGGGGGGAGGGGTGAAATAACAGGAGATTAGCATCTAACTTGGCAACCCAGTGGGAGACTGCAGGAGAATTGGAGCCCACACTGAGGGCAGCAGAGATTCCCTGTGTGGTCCTTGGGAAAGAGCTTCCAATCTCTGGCTCCTGTGGGTATATCATTTGCCTGCTAACTACCTCCAATTACGTTCAGCTGTGCGGAATTACTTCCCTTTTGAATCAAAAAAAGAAAGAGAGAGAGAGAGATTTACCACGCCTAACCTGGGAGTGTCATCTTTGACACACCCTCAACCCTGAGGAACCAAACAGAGCTCTCAGGTCACACTCATCTCAAGCCTCTAAGGCTCCACTGAAAGCAGACAGTCCACGTAATCTAGAGTCATAGTATAACAAGAAAAAAAAAACACCACAGTGAAGAAACCAAATATCTCCAACATGCCATACAACAAACGCAAAAACCGAGGTAACAAGAACAAGGAAGACACTATGACGCCCCCAAATGAAAAAGACACCCCAATTCAAGATTATGAAGATGATGAGATCGAAGAAATGCAAGAAGCAGATCTCAAAAAATTGATCAGAACATTAAGAAGTTCTCAAAAACAAATTCTTGAACTACAGAAATCCTTAATGGACAAGATAGAAAATCTCTCTCATGAAAATGAAATATTAAGGAGGAATCAAAATGAAATGAAACAACTAGTGGAACAAGAAACTGTGATAGTGACGAGAAATCATAATGAAATGAAGAATTCAATAGATCAAATGACAAACACATTAGACAGCCTTAAAAACAGAATGGGCGAAGCAGAAGAGAGAATATCGGACTTAGAAGACAGAGAACAGGAAAGGAAACAGGCAAACCAAAGAAAAGAAGAAGAAATTAGAAATCTAAAAAATGTTGTCAGGAATCTACAGGATACTATTAAAAAACACAACATTCGGGTTCTAGGAGTTCCTGAAGGCATGGAGAGGGAGAAAGGATTAGAAGGCCTTTTTAGTGAGATACTAGCAGAAAATTTCCCAGGTTTGGAGAAGGACAGAGGCATCTTAGTACAGGAAGCTTATAGAACCCCTAATAAACATGACCAAAAGAGATCCTCACCACGACATGTTGTAATCAAACTCACCGCAGTGAAACATAAAGATCCTAAAATGTGCAAGAGAGAAACGTCAGATTACTCTTAGAGGATCTCCAATTAGACTCACAGCAGACTTCTCATCAGAAACCCTACAAGCTAGAAGGGAATGGCGAGACATAGCCCAGGTACTAAGAGAGAAAAACTGCCAGCCCAGAATACTATATCCTGCAAAGCTCTCATTTGTGAATGAAGGTGAAATTAAGACTTTTCATAGCAAACAGAAACTGAAAGAATTTGTTGCCACTCATCCTGCCCTGCAAAAGATGCTTAAAGATGTGTTACACACAGAAACACAGAAACATGGTCACCAATATGAAAGAAGCTAAAGGAAGGAAACCTCACAGCAAAAGATCACAGGAAGCTCAATTTCTCTTTGACATAGAATTAAACTCTGATGCTCTATTAAAGCAATGTGTTAAAGTAATCTATTATGTTCTCTTGATGTCTGTTAAATTCTAATTGTTCAAAAACAGCTGAATTTTTATTAAGAGCTATGGGTTATTTAAATATGTGCTTATTTTCAAAGATTTGAATAATCACCTGTAACTGATCAAATTTGGTCTATGTTATGTCATGATTTTAAGGAATCTTATTTCAACCAGATATTTTGGATTTTGAGCCTTCTTGGCATTCTTGACAGGCATTCAAAAAATCAAAGTTTCAAACAATCTGGTCTCTAAAATTTCCAGTAAATCCTGGACTTTGGTTTTTCCAGTTTGGGCCCAGCTGAAAAAATCGAAGGACCTATGTCTCTCATCTTATAGAGACACCAACTAATCAGTCTATTTGGATGATATTAGAAGGACTGTCAAGATGTGATGTGGTACCAGACTTTAAGTTTCTATAATGGTAAATGCTATTAATACAAATGTTTGAGATTTAAAAAGTCTAATGATCTTGTGTTACTAGACATGATAGTTATCTTAATGAGAAAGCCCCAGAGGCATAAAGGGTTAAATACTTGTAAAATCCTACAGTTGCTTTCAAAAAATACTGTGAAGTAAGCAAGGGCCTCTTGTTGGTTGATGAGTTTATAATTTTAAACATGGCAACTTAAAGTCTTTTGTCATCCACAGTTATATATGATATGCTGCTCATAAAACTAAAACGTTGTTGGTTCTGTGTTTAGCTGTCCTCCTATAGGTTCCTATGGACTTTTTCCAGCCACTTCTATTGTATTCAGTACTTTGGGATGGCTCTGTAAACAGATGAAGCCAATAATGTATTAACAGTACCAACTGAGAGAAAGTATGGTTAACTGAGGTTACTAAAAAAGCAATTCAAATCAATTGGCAATCTACAAAAAGAGATAAAGATTTTAAAAGCTATTATTAAAATTGCTATATTGGTCTATTATGCTATGTTATATGTGTGTACATATTGTATGTCCACATGGGGAAATTTTATTAAGAGTTTTATTTTAAATGGTTTATAGATAAGATTGTCCATAAATTTAAGCTGCTAAAATCAATCAAAGATACACTTTAATTCGTGTGACCTGAATCTGTGTATCATATGTTTTAAACTTGTTGGTAGAAAGAAACTAAAAACATTTTATATGGTTGTGCTTAAGTTTACTGGTTAAACAAACTACACCATGTTAGATATTTAAGAGGTGTTTTCAAATACATGATTCTTAAAATTTATAGAAGGCATTGGACCTTCTGGTAAATGTTTTCTTAAGTTGTTATCTAATGGTTGAAACGGTTTGCTAAGTATTCATGTAATATTGCTATTGTCAGCGAGCGATCTAGGACTTGCTCCCTCATTTCTCTATTCTAAGCCCAACTTGTTTTTTCATTTCTCTATTCTCTTCAAGGTAGGAAACTAATTCTATTATAAAGGAATTTGTAGGACGCACAATTTAATCTTTAGACCTTATAAAAGAGATGGCTAACATTTTTCTGTAATAGCATAGCCACAATAAGAACTTAAATAATAATCTCATAGCTAGATTCACTTCGCCATCAGCGAAGTATACAGTAAGTAGAAAAAACCTCCCTTTCAGACCAAAGGGAAAGAAACTTTTAAACTGAGAATATAATTTTCCTCATGGGCATTGTCTACCTTAGAAAAACTACTACAGAACATGCCTGTGACTATAGACTTGTAGTTCAGGCCACCGAAGATTAGAGATGGGACACGGGCACTCCCTTGACTTGCATCCTCTGGTCTGCTTGAACACAAACCAGGAGGAAAAGAAAGCTAGGCATCAGAAGCAATGGGTGGCAGGCCTATTCATGGCTGATCTGTACAGTGATCTGCCCTCAAGGAGACCCAACAGGCCAGTCCACTGCAGTGGCTTTCAATGTGGTAAGCCTGGGCTTCAGCAGAAGTCAGCTTGTGAAGAGCCCTGGCAGCTCTGCCAAGAGTTGGATCACTGGAAATGGACCTGCCCTGGAGTCGAAGGATGCCCAGGTCAGAGCCACAGATCTTATTGGCTCTAAGCTGAAAAGCCCTTCACTCAGCCCAACTTCCAAAGTGACCACTGCAGCTGAGGGGATGGTCAAGTAGGGTCAGCAACATGGCAGGCAGAACTGTAAATTTCTTGTTAGAGATGCCCCCTGCCTTTACCTGGCCAGCTCTCCTCCCAGGCCAGCCAAGTAATGAAAGTCAACAGAGTGCCTTCCCCTAGGAGGTTCACACCTCCCTTAGGATATACCCCATGTGAAGAGATAGATAGGTCTGGGCCTCTTAACTTACAAGGCCTAAAGCCCACCAGATTATTATCAAGCCCCTTCTATCAGGTTCTATTTGCCTCTAAATCAGAAAACTTAATTGTAGCTTAGACAGCACCTTTCTTAGCTCCTCTAACAATGACTCTGTCCTTTGTTCTAGGCCCTGTCTAGCGTACTTGGGCCTCATTCCTTCGTAATCATAACCTCTACTCTACCACCAATGGCTCTACTCCCAACCTGTGTGTACTGATGGTCCTCTTCCCCACTTAATGCTGTATAATTGTTCAAACCTGGTAAATGCCACTCTTAGGATCATTGGTTACTATCCTCACTCTGTCTTTTATGACCTTGTCTAAATATGATCAGAGTCGGCAAACTTGGAAGGCTTCCATAGCCTTGGCAACTCATGACGACAGCCTAGGGTGGTTACTGGCGCCATAATCTAGAGTGTCAATTTGTTGGGTCAACAACAGGAGCCACTGTGCACTTGCTCCTGATGTGGGATCTCTGTCCTTAATGTACTGTACATTTTGATTTGATGCTATAACTAGTACTCAAACAGTATGTTTCACTTTGTGTGTCTATGTGGGTGCAAACTGTTGAAATCTTTATACTAAATTGATCTTCTGTATATAAAGAGAATTGAAAATGAATCTTGATGCAAATGGAAGGGGAGAGGGAGTGGGAGAGGGGAGCGTTGCGGGTGGGAGGGAAGTAATGGGAGGGGGAAGCCATTGTAATCCATAAGCTGTATGCTGGAAATTTATATTCATTAAATAAAAGTTAAAAAAAAAGAAAATTAATTAATTTTTTAAAAAAATATTATGTAGGATCTCTGTCTTTAATGTGCTGTACACTCTTATTTAATGCTATAACTAGTACTCCAACAGTATTTTTTTTTCACTTTGTGTTGCTATATGGGGGCAAACTGTTGAAATCGTTACCTAATATATATTAAACTGATCTTTTGTATATAAAGAGAATTGAAAATGAATCATGATGTGATTGGAAGGGGAGAGGGAGCGGGAAAGGGGAGGGTTGTGGGTGGGAGGGAAGTTTTGGGAGGGGGAAGCCATTGTAACCCATAAGCTGTACTTTGGAAATTTATATTCATTAAATAAAAGTTTAATTAAAAAAAAAAGTTCTTTCTATGTATTCTAAAACTACTCATAGAGATTACAGAGCCACATTTAAAGAAATAACACGTGAGTTCTTCAATCTCATGTCATGCTAAAGGATTTCACTTTGTTTTAGAGCAGCTGTAGCTTAGTCAAGCAACAGGTGTAACATCCCTTTCAAACTGGCAATGCATGACTAACAGCTTAGTCATTACTACTTCTCTCTCACAGTGAATCCAGCAGCTGCTTCAGTAAGGCAGAGCTCAGATATAATACAGCTGTTCTTCTAAGCAAGGCTCTAAGGATCTATTCTATATACTTTCTGCCAGCGTTTCAGATTGTCATATTATGGAAGAGGAAGACTCATGGTTTCTCTATCCCATTTGGGAAAGGCTGGAAAGCATCTTAAATCAATGCCTCAGATCTATTCCAGAATCTTCTGTTGCATGGAGCAATGAAACTAATGAAACAATCATAACATAAATATACCCATTACATAAGGACACACATATTTATATGCATTTTTAAAAACCAAAGTAAATATACTAAAGATGCTACTAAAATAGTTACAAATCTCTCTCTGCAACTGGTTTTTCTAGAATTGGTATTATACATTGGTACATGGGGAAACAATTCAAAGACTAAACTCTGACCAAAGTAATTATTTGTAACAAAAACAAACGAACAAAAAAACTGTTTTATGAAGTAAAGGAGTTTGGGAAATAAATTAAAAATTTTAGTGATGACACAAGGATATGAAAAACTTTTCCCAAGTAAAAGACTTCTGTATTTTAGAACTGACATCATAAAATAAAAACACAATAAAAACTATATCCAGGGTCCAGTGTTGTGGTGCAGTGGGTTAAGTCCATCACCTGCAATGCTGGCATCCCTATGTGGACACTGGTACTATGCTGTGGCTTAGTAGGTTGACTCCACCTATAGCATCCACATTGCGTATGGGTGCCAGTTTGTGTCCCGGCTGCTCTTCTTCTGATCCAGCTCTCTGCTTATGGCCTGGGAAAGCAGTGCAAGATGCTTGAAGCTCCTGACTCCTGGCAATGGATTAGCCCAGCTCCAGCAGTTGTGGCCATTTGGGGAGTGAACCAGCAGATGGAAGACCTTTCTCTCTGTCTCTCCCTATAACTCTACCTCTCAAATAAACAAAATCTTTAAAAAAAAAAAATCTTTTGGCCGGCGCCACGGCTCACTTGGCTAATCCTCCGCCTGTAGCGCCGACAACCCGGGTTCTAGTCCCGGTTGGGGCACCGGTTCTGTCCCGGTTGCTCCTCTTCCAGGCCAGCTCTCTGCTGTGGCCTGGGAGGGCAGTGGAGGATGGCCCAAGTCCTTAGGCCCTGTACCTGCATGGGAGACCAGGAGGAAGCACCTGGCTCCTGGCTTCGGACTGGCGCAGCACGCCGAGCCACAGTGCGCCGGCCAACGTGGCCATTTGGGGAGTGAACCAACGGAAAAGGAAGACCTTTCTTTCTGTCTCTCTCTCTAACTCTGCCTGTCCCCCCCCAAAAAGAAAAAACATCTTCTGTTGATGGTCATATCAAATCTCTTTGCAACAAAAATATGTATATGCACTGATGATAATGATCTAAGTGTTAAATTCATCCTTGTGAGCTAATGATTAATGTTATATAATGGATCAAAACAACAGAACTAAATTTCAAGTTCTGAAATCTAAGCAATGCTTCAGCATCTATTCCTACTTTTTGTTTTTATACTTGAAGGTGATAAGAAAACTGGCTTATATATCATCTTTGAATATATTCTGAGTTTTAGGTTAGGCATCACAATGGTCTTTCATAAAAAATTATTGTCACCTGCTAGCTGACAATTCATTTTAGTCCTCCCACTTTTGATAGGAAAATATATGAAACCATCTTGTGGCTAGCATTGTGGTGTAGCAGGTAAAACCTCTGCCTGCAGTGCTGGCATCCCATATGGGCGCCGGTTCGGGTCCCAGCTGCTCCACTTCCAATCCAGCTCTCTGCTATGGCCTGGGAAGGCAGTAGAGGAAGGCCCAACTTGGGCCTTTGCACCCGCATGGGAGATCCGAAGATGATCCTGGCTCCTGGCCTCGGATCTGTAGCTCCAGCCATTGTGGAAGCTGGAGCTTCTGGGGAATGAACCAACAAATGGAAGACCTCTCTCTCTCTCTCTCTCTCTCTCTGCCTCTCTGTAACTCTCTGCCTTTCAAATACATAAATAAATCTTTTAATATATTTATCTATATGAAACCATCTTAACTTTATTAATCAGTACAGTTGTCACTTTTTCAATACCAACATCAACATATGGAATTGTCCAAGGAAACTTTTATATTCTGGGGCAATGTACCATAGTGAGAGCCAATATGGACAAGAGGTAAACCTTTCTTCTATAAAGTGGGAGATGGGGATTATAAAAAAGGGAGGAGAAAAAGGAAATATCAAATGGTGGCAGGGAGGGTTCTCAGGCAAATTAATTTTAGGAAAGAACACACACAGAAAAATGAAAATCTGAAAAAATTATCTTAAAATGATCCACACCAGATCAAGCAAACTTATTAAGAGGCAGACAGCCATTTTAGGCTTTGTGGGCTACAAGATCTATGTTGCTGTTATTCAATCAGAAAACATGTAAACAAATGTGGCTGTGTTCCAATAAACTGTATTTATTGCATTACAGGGGCTGGGAATTTGGTATAGTGGGTTAAGCCACTGTCTTCAGCTCCAGCAACCCATATGGGCAGTGGTTCCCCCAACTGCTCCACTTCCAATACAACTCCCCTGCTGGTGCATGCCTGGGAAGGTAATGGAGGATGGCCCAAAAGCTTGTGCCCGACAGCTTGGGCCCCTGCACCAATGTGAGAGACCCAGAAGTTCCTGGCTTCAGCCTGGCCTAGCTCCAGCCACTGCAGACATTTAGGCAGTGAACCAGTGGATGGAAGATCTTTCTAATTCTTTCAAATAAATAAATAAATAAATCTTTAAACAACAACTGTATTTACAAACCAAGCAAATGGGCCTACAGGTGACAGTTTGCCAATCTTCCATCTATACAATATGACACTAGAAAAATTCTGTATGGCCTTGCTAGTTCCATTAACTTAATAGTTATAACTTAATATTGTTATTCAAAGAAAGCTATAATATTAATTTTAGCAGAAAAAGACAGCCACAAATTTCCTTAAAGATAAATAAAGGTAATCAGTTTTAATCTTCGCTTTCCTTGTATGTAATAACAGCAGAGACTTCTATAACTCGTAAGGAAACACGAGGAATTAACTTGAGTCAAGAAAATATCAAATGTAAATCCTGAGTTTAGGTTCTACTAACTGGCTTCAAAAAACTGTGATTTGAATTATGATCAAGTTGACCCCATATTTTCAAACATAATCATTCAATCTATATGTTGTTGTTGCACATATGACAATGACATATGAAGACATTTAACGTGAAGTTAGCATAATTCTTCCAAATGTTGGGCTGTGTTAAAGCCAAGTAGGGATGTGAATTATCTCCAATGATACTCAAAATCTTAGCAATGCTTTTATAAAATGATTTGTACAGAAGTAACTAAATGGCAGTTTAATTTTTACAAAGAGTAACTTTGTTTTATTCATTCAACAGATAGTCAATAAAGTGTTCTTTCCTCAGTAATGTGCCAACAGCTTTTTTTATAGAAAGCTTTTATTTAATAAATATAAATTTCAAAAGTACAACTTTTGGATTATAGTGATTCTTCTACCCATACACGCCTCTCACCCCCATTTTCTTATTTATTTATAAACCATCCTACCTCTTACTCCCTCTCCCATCCCATTCTTCATTAAGATGCATTTTTAATTACCTTTATATACAGAAGATCAACTCTATATTGAGTAAAGATTTCAACAGTTTGCACCCACACAGACACACAAAGTATAAAGTACTGTTTGAAGATTAGTTTTACCATTAATTCTCATAATACAACACATTAAGGACATGGGGAGCAAGTGCACAGTGACTCCTGTTGTTAACAATTGACACTCTTATTTATGACGTCAGTGATCACCCTAGGCGCTTGTCATGAGATGCCAAGGCTATGGAAGCCTCTTGAGTTTGCCAACTTCAACCTTATGTAGACAAGGCCATAATCAGAGTGGAAATTCTCTTCTCCCTTCAGAGAAAGGTACCTCCTTCTTTGATGGCTCCTTCTTTCCACTGGGATCTCACTCGCAGAGATCTTTCACATAGGTCATTTTTGCCACAGTGTCTTGGCTTTCCATGCCTAAAATGCTCTCATGGGCTTTTTAGCCAGATCCGAATGCCTTAAGGGCTGATTCTGAGGTCATAGTGCTGTTTAAGGTATTTGTCATTCTATATGTCTGCTGTGTGTCCTGCTTCCCATGGGCAACAGCTTTAATAAGCTTACTGAGTACATGGAAAATAGGTACTCTCATGATATCAAAAGAAGTAAAGAACTGCATTGTGATGTACAAGTTGGCAGTATCTATTAATACAGAAACACACATATCCTTCAACTTGGGTGTCTTCCCAGATATCTATCTAAAGAAATACAAAACAAATGTTAAAAAAAGAAAGATAAAAGAAAAAGTCTCACTACAATGCTGTTTTTAACAACAGAAACTGGAAACAAGCTGAAGCGTCCAACAATAGAATAATTTTAAAAATCACCATAAACTCATTCCATAAAATATTAAGCAGGAATTAAAAATGAGGTACTGACAGGGTGTTGGTCTGCAAAGGAAGTGTCACAAACAATCTGCTTTATCTGTACTGTTTGAATTTTTACATGAAAAAAATCAAGAGTACCCAAGTAATCAATTTCTTTTAAAAGAAGGCAAAAGTACTTCAATACAAATTACCAATGTTATCTATTGCCATGAAATCACTTACTTCGTCAATAAAGGCTGGTTCCGGCTCTGGCTCTATTGTCTCTATCTGAACGTCATCACTAAATTGTACCGTCTTCTTCTCTGTTTTAACTGTAAAATATTGTAAGAATTATCTTCTCCTTATAATAAACTTAAAAATCTATTTTAAAGCATTTTAAGTTCCAAGAGAGAATTTGGATTTCTCTTACATTCCCATCAAGCTGAGACTCAACTTAAAAACAACTGGGTTGCAGATTTAGTCAACAAAGACAAAACTTTATTTTATGAAACTGTTAAGATTTCTCAATGTCTTCTCATAAAGATTGTACATTTTCCATACAATATTTCACTAAAAGGTATATTTCTGAACTTAAAATTCATCAATCATCTACTACATATCAGAGTTAGTAAATTATTGAAAAAAATTTTATAATGGCATAAGTGAATTCTATTTAAAATACATCTTCTTTTAAAATTACAACTCCTTTTCAAAGTAAAAACATTTTTGATAGAAAAACCACACATCTCAGCAAAATGAGTTAACAAATCATTTATAGATGCTCTTGCATGTCTAAAAGGCAGGCAAGAGAAAATACAGGCCAATGAAGTATTTTGCAAGTTGCCTTGGCAGGGATCCAAATTTTCTAGAAAATCAACCTATACTTTGTAGTTATAGTTTGAAATTTAAAAATGGCAATTAAGGGATCAGCAAATCATTGACATGAAGCACATAATTCTGTTGCTCTCTAAAGCAATCTTCAGGAACTCTTTAATATAACATGAATTAGTAAATATAAGATTATTAATATGACAATCTCCAAATAATACTGAGAGGCATATAAAGCACTAAAGTAATGAACTTCCTTTCAGTACATTTCACCCTATAATAACGTGATCAGCCAGAATCCATAAAAATATTAAGAACTGAGATGGAAAGGAAGATGGGCAAAATTAAGGCCTTAGAACAAGTAATATCATTTATATATTTTGTGTTGTGAACTTCCAAGCAAAATAGAAACAATTTAATTCCCAACATAAGGAATATATTAATCTAATTCAAGTCATTATAAAGCAAACTTCTAAATACCAAAAAGTTTCAGCTGATTCATTTTCCCATGAAGGAAAAGACACATATACTACAAGCACTTTTGCTTTTCCTATCTTGAGCTATTAACAATCAAAAGTTGGATTAATATTCTTGCCTTTAAGAGAACATAAGGCAGAATTCATATTCTAGCAGCTTACAATACAGAACTTGCAGCCCTTTCTCTCACAGGAATACCATTACCATGTATATGTAATAATTATTTTATATACACACATGAGGGCACTTTTAAAAGTTAATGAAAACAGAATTAATGATGTTTGTTTTGATGTAAAGATTTTTTGAAATCCATTCAGAGGGATCTTCAAAAATTTCATAAACGATATGTATCATGAAAAAATTAGACATGGATTTTAAAATCTTTACACCAAAATACCTCTTTTAATTCCATGTTCTAGGTAATTTTTGAAGTGTTCATATGCATGATGAAAGTGTTATCCCAATACGGTATCTCTCCAAAACAAAACTAGCTAAGTAGAGCAGATTTTTCTAGTTGACACATTAAATGAAGAGGGTTTCTATTTCCTCAAAAAGAATGATGCTTACAAAGATCATCCTAGCGTGTCTGTTCCAAGTACAGCCAGCGCTGTGGCGCAGTGGTTTAAAAGCCCTGGCCTGAAGCGCTGGCATCCCATATGGACACTGGTTCTAGTCCCGGCTGCTCCTCTTCTGATCCAGCTCTCTGCAATGGCCTGGAAAGCAGTATAAGATGGCCCAAATCCTTGGGCCCCTGCACCCACATGGGAGAGCCGGAAGAAGCTCCTGGCTCCTGGCTTCAGATCGGCACAGCTCCTGCTGTTGCAACCATCTGGAGAGTGAACTAGTGGATGAAAGACCTCTCTCTCTGTCTCTACCTCTCTCTGTAACTCTGTCATTCAAATAAATAAAATAAATCTTAAAAAAAAAAAAAAAAAAAAAAAGAACTACAAGTATAAACCCACTACATAAGGTCTGATGTTCCTAATTCCCTTTTAGGTTTTCCAGACTGAAACAAGGGGTCTTTAAAAAGTTCATGAAAAAAGTGTAGTATGAAAAAGCCACACATAGACTTCAAAATGTTTGTGCACTAAAATAAACAAGTTTTAATTTAAATTTTCTATGAACTTGAAAAATACGGAAAAAAAAAAAAAACTCAGTGAAGCTTCATTGACACATGATGAAAAAATGATGAAATGGCTACATGTTCTAAATTAGATGTTCAATCTTATCATGAAGAGAAATCCAAGCAAATTCCATCCTTCCTGACAACTGATTCAGGACAAAAATAAAGCCCCAAAACAAACAAAAAAGAACCCCATACCACTACAACTGCCCTAAGGTTATTAAAAAGCTGACATAATATGCAATGCCATCTGAACAAAGTTCTATGTGTTTCTGAGTACTAACAGAAAAAGAACATGTGGCCAGCACTGTGTTGTAGCGAGTTAAGCCACCACCTGCAATGCCAGCATCTCATGTAGGTGCCAGTTTGAGTCCTGGCTGCTCCACTTCTGATCCAGCTCTCAACTAATGTGCCTGGGAAAGCAGCAGAAGATGGCCCGAGTGCTTGAACCCATATCAGCCACATGGGAGACCCGGATGGAGTTCCAGGTTCCTGGCTTCAGCCTTCCTCAGCCCCAATTTTAGCATCCATTTGGGGAATGAGCCAGCAGATGAGAGATCTCCCTCTCCCTCTCCTCTGCCCGTAACTCTAACTTTCAAATAAATGAAAGAAAGGAAGGAAAGAAAGGAAGGGAAGGGGAGGGGAGGGAGGGGAGGGGGAAGGAAAAGAACTTCATAGAAAGAATGGATATCAGAAATGTGTCTATAAGAGTGTCAAGATCAAGATAACCTGGCAATAACTATGAGAAGTCATCATTTAATTAAGATCTGTAATTTCTGGTTTGTTTTTAAAGCTTTCCCTTGAAAAAGAAGTAAATATCTTTTTACTGTTAACATGCATATTTATCTATCACGTCTCCTATAAATATTTTATGTAGTATTTATTACAGGAAAGATCCAGTATTAGATGTTTTTGGAAATAAAAAAGGTGACTAAGACAAAGATCTTTCCTTACAATTCGTAAAAACTAAAAAATACTTAAGCATCATATGGCTTTGTAACTTTTTCCCATCTGCATTAGAGAAAGATGAGATGAGATATTCTACCAGGTTAACAGCAGTTAAAAAAAGTTATATAAAAACTCTCCAAAAACTCTACATATTTCAATTACCAGTAGTCTTTCTAGACTTGAACTTTTTTTTTCTTAAATAGAGATTATAACACACTTTTATTGATGATTCAAAACTTAGCATTTTGAAGACTGATAAAGTATAGTATTAATAGAAATATAAACAGGGCTGGCATTGTGGCACAGTGGGTTAAGCACCACTGGCAATGGTGGCATCCCATGGTCGAGTACTGATTCTAGTCCTGGATGCTCTGCTTCTGACCTTGCTCCCTGTTAATGTACCTGGGAAGGCAGCAAAAGATGGCCCAAGTACATAGGCCACTGTCACCCACATGAGAGATCTATATGGAATTCCTGGCTCCAGGCTTCCGGCCTTCCCCAGGCTCAGCTTTTGTGGCCATTTGGGAAGTGAACCAAGTGGATGAAAATACTTCTGTCACTCCTCTGCCTTTCAAATAAACAAATCTTAAAAAAAAAAAATACATTCAGAGTGAACTGTTTTCTAATAGTTTAATAGACTATTGCAATTATTATACCTGCTAGTAATATTCCCAGTTTCTAGCTTTTAAAATACGTTTTTCATTTTATTTGAAAAAGACAGAGATCTCCAATCTGATGGTGTACTCTCCAAATGTCTACAACACTTGATCTGGGCCAGGCAGAAGCCAGAGCCCACAGCTCAGAGTTCAATCTAGGTCTTCCACGTGGGCGGCAGGAACCCAACTATGTGAGCTGTCACCTGCTGCCTCCCAGGGTACTGATTAGCAGGAAGCAGAATCAGAAAAGAGCTGGGACTCAAAAACGCAATTCAACATGGAGTGCAACTGTCTTCATCACTGTGTCAAATGTTTACTCTCTCTTCCAGTCAGCAAAGATTTGGAATCAAACAAAATATCATTTATATGATTAGCTAAATATTAGGTAATATGGCTCCATCTTAATATCTAACATAGGAACTCAAGAAAGCTATTATGTTGCTTAAAGGACGCTGTTTCCAAATCTGGGTTAGACACTAAGGAAATGATCCCTACCTTTTAATAGGAAGAATCTTCTATAAGGGTACACTGAAGCTGTCACACTGACGAAAGAAATACATAATGTATAAATTCTATAACACTTCTTAATTGATTTGTGTTTTCATAATGGCATCTATATATCTACATAAATATATATGATAAACTCCATAGTCTGTCTAAAGATAATCTTGGTACAGATCATTTCTAGTAAATAATTTACTGCTTAAGGAGCTGTATGATTTTGTTTTGTTTTGTTTTTCTGATATTTAAAAAGCAAGATTTACTAGAGTCAGAGACCTCCAGCCAGAGTGGCATAGAGAGCTGCATGTTTCTAATAAACATCTGAGAGGTACTACCATTTCAGAGTCACTAAGGTGAGGATTATGGGTTATCATGCATTGACATAATGAAAAATACTTACTCATTTCTGGCTCAGCAGTGAGATCTGCAGTCACAAAATTAGATGGGAATAACCCTACACCTTGATGGGTTTCACCTTTCCACCAATTGGGATCACTACAACAAAAAAGAATGCTTTACTATAATAAAGATTTTTATTTCTTTAAGTCTTTATTTCTATACCATTTAGCTTATATTACTACTATATCTGAAACAACAATGCAGTAAAGGTGTCAATGAATGTATCCTTATTACAAATGAGAAATACGGAGGCCAGCACTGTGGCGCAGTGGGTTAATGCCCTGGCCTGAAGCGCTGGCATCCCATATGGGCGCCGGTTCAAGACCCAGCTGCTCCACTTCCAATCCAGCTCTCTGCTGTGGCCTGGGAAAGCAGTGGAGGATGGCGCAAGTGCTTAGGCCCCTGCACCCGCATGGGAGACCCAAAAGAAGCTCCTGGCTTCCAATCGGCGCAGCTCCAGCCGTTGCAGCCATCTGGGGAGTGAACCATCGGATGGAAAAACCTCTCTCTCTCTCTCTCTCTGCCTCTCAACTCTCTGTGTAACTCTTTCAAATAAATAAATAAATCTTTTAAAAAAAAATGAGAAATAGGGTCACAGAGAATTTACTAAACACATAGTCTTTTTGGAAAGCCAGTAGATGCTTTGAGAATGTAATAAAGTTGTAAATTCTCTCCCAAAAATAGATATGCAAAGTTTAAAAATTGTCAACTTCAGGTGGTTTGTGGTCTCCAGCATAAGAAGCCTTTATAATAGAGATTTAAAGGTAGACTCCTGGAGCTGGCGCTGTGGCATAGCAGATGAAGCCGCCACCTGCAGTGCTGGCACCCACCATATGGGTGCCGGTTTGAGTCCTAGCTGCTCCTCTTCCGATCCAGCTCTCTGCTATGACCTGGGAAAGCAGTGGAAAATGGCCCAGCCGCTAGGGCCCCGGAACCCACGTGGGAGACCAGGAGGAGGCTCCTGGCTTTGGATCAAAACAGCTCTGGCCATTGTGACCATCTGGGGAGTGAACCATCAGATCAGATGGAAGACCCCCCCCCCCTCTCTCTCTGCCTCTTTTCCTCTCTGTGTGTAACTCTGACTTTCAAATAAATAAATAAATAAATAAATAAATCTTTAAAAAAATAAAATAAAAATAAAGGTACACTCCTTACCTAAATTTCTACTCCTTAGCAATTTTTTCTCCCAACAGTAAACATGTAAGAAAGAAGACACTGCTCTCCACTGCTCTCAAAGCACAGAAAGTTTACAAGCAGAACACTCCCTATTGTATATTCATGTTTACCACTATATCCCTTGTGCTACTATATAGAAAGCTGGCAAGTATTCAATTTTTGAAAGAATGAATGACCAAGATTTTGTGCAATTTCCAGCTCAAACTTTACTACATTTTCTTCTAACTCAAATAAAACATATTAAAACAGAAGTGCTCTCGTATAATTTTTGTTTCCCTTCAAAATCTGTATTTTGAAATCCTAACTGCAAAGTATCAGGAAGTGAGGGATTTGGGAGGATATGCCATGGTAGGTGATTAGGCCATGAGAACACAGCCCTTATGAGTGGGATTAGTGACCTTATGAAAGAGACCCAGAGAATTCATTTGCCATTTTTGCCATGTGAGGATACAAGGAAAAGATAGCCATCTATGAACTAGGAGTAAGACCTTCATTAGACATCAAATTTGCGAGCACCTTGATCTTGAGATTTCTTAGCCTCCAGAACTAGAAGAAATAAATTTCTGTTGTTTATAAAACACCCAGTCTATGGCAGTTTGCTGCTACAGCCCAAATGGGCTAAGACAATCAGTAAAAGTAATCCTATAGGAATAACTTTATTTTTAAAAATTATTTTCAAATATTTGTACATTATCAGTAGCAATTCATTGTCAAATAAAATACCATAAAGTGATAGTAAAAAAAACTAATGCATTATCACTCCCCTACAATAATATATGTAATTCAATGTACAATAAGTATATTGCACAGACTGCTGTTCTATATAAAGACATTCAATAGATTATATATTTCTTACAAACTTCATACATAAATACACATATTCAATGTATTTTCTAAAACCTTAAATTTTTTTTATAATCTATATCATTAGATGGCATAAAAAATAAAAATTAAACATGGCCAGCACCACGGCTCACTAGGCTAATCCACTGCCTGTGGTGCCGGCTCCCGGGGTTCTAGTCACGGTCAGGGCGCCGGATTCTGTCCCGGTTGCTCCTCTTCCAGTCCAGCTCTCTGCTGTGGAGTGCAGTGGAGGATGGCCCAGGTCCTTGGGCCCTGCACCCACATGGGAGACCAGAAGGAAGCACCTGGCTCCTGGCTTCAGATCGGCGCAGCATGCCGGCTGCAATGCACCGGCCATAGCGGCCACTTTGGGGGGTGAACCAACAGAAAAAAGAAGACCTTTCTCTCTGTCTGTCTCTCTCGCACTGTCTAACTCTGCCTGTAAAAAAAAAAAAATTAAACAAGTCCTCCAAAGCAAATAAAAAACCATTTAAATAATAAGCAAGAAAAAAATTCAATGATGAAATAAGAATTCACTGAATATTACACAAGCAAGTCAACCAACAGTCATGCAGAGAAAATAATCTGGGTCAATATATTATATCATATTTGGTAACTGCATTCAACAGAAATAATGTGAAACACAGGAGTAATATGCTATATATTTTCATATGAATGTTTAATATAACCATTACCTGTCATCAAGAACTGTAATAATTTCTCCAGCTTTAAAAGTAAGTTCATTATCTTCAGCAGCTTCAAAGTCATATATAGCACGGACTTTTCGGCCTTCATGTTGGTGGTTGGTTAAGAGACTGGATGTGCTCGGATACAAGGTGGAAAGGGTAGTGGACTGCTGCCTTTGTTCCTTCAATGACAACTCAATGGCTGGAAAATAGTGAGTTTAAAAAGAACCAAAATGTTAATATATCCAACAATCCAAAGAAGCACAAAAGGTAAAAGTACTCTTTCTTCAATATTGCATTTGAAAACTAGGACAAATAATGCTATATCAAACACAAATCATTTAGTCAATTTTATTCATTCACTCACAACTGAAGTTTAAATAAACTAATGAAGAAATTGAATAGCATGATTACTCTTATGTTTACCAAAGAGCTACAATTTAAATTATTCTGAGTATAATAAGATATAACCCCTTAGGCCCTTTCATTCAATCCAGCTGCAGAAAATTTATATTTTCTTTCTCCTTTATAAAATATTCCTACAGCTTAAACTCCCACAATGATAAATAAAACCACCCAGGAAGCCAAGTAAATCAAATTTCACTGCAGACTTACTAAATCAAGGGCAGTATAAGAACCTGGATTTTATTGCTCGGAATATAATTGTTACATACTCAGTCTGAAGACTCACCAAAAAATCCTCCAAATTAGACTCAAATGCATCTCCTCTATCTCCACACCAGTCCCCTAGTGCAGACCTAAGATTATCATGGATCACATGGGCTCTGCAACATAATCTTAAAGCATTGACTACCTCGCTTTTAAGAGAACCCATAACTACTTCTATTCTATCCTGTTTTAGATTGATTTTTTAATATGCAATATGAAAATATAACTTTAAAAGTATTAAACACAATATAGGAAAATTTATTTTAGGACTCTGAGGTAAGAAAAATTTTCTTTAAAAAGGCACAAATTAAAAATTGTAATAGGGGCCAATGCTGTAGCATAGTGGGTAAGGCCGCCACCTGCAGTGCCAGCATCCCATATGGGTGCTGGTTCGAGTCCCAGCTGCTCCACTTCCAATCCAACTCTCTGCTGTGGTCTGGGAAAGCAGAAGAGGAAGGCCCAAGTCCTTGGGCCCCTGCACCTGCGTGGAGACCCGGAAGATGTTCCTGGCTTCAGATCAGCACAGCTCCGGCCATTGCGGCCAATTGAGGAGTGAACCAGCAGATGGAAGACCTCTCTCTCTGCCTCTCCTTCTATCTCTGTGTTAACTCGGACTTTCAAGTAAATACATGTTTTAAAAAAAGTGTAACAGAAAACAAAAAAATCAAAATTTAAAATTTATAGTTAATAAAACACACCATTATCAAAATTAAAATACAAACCAAATACCAGGAATAGAAACATACAACAGATATAATAGACAACAGATTAATATCTAAAATAAAGGCCACCATATATCATAATTCAAAAACAAAGGAAAAGATAATTTACCTCAGAGGAAATCAGATAGCCAAGGACTATATTAATAAAAAACTCAACCTCACCAGCAACCAAGGAAATAAAATAAAAATTGGATACCATTTCACATCTATCAGATTTATAAAAATTAAAGACAATACAAAGTGTTATCAGCAGTTTAAAAAGTATTAATAGGGGGCCGGTGCCATGGTGCAGTAGGTTAATCCTCCACCTATGGCACGAGCATCCCATATGGGCACTGGTTCTAGTCCCAGCTGCTCCTCTTCCAGTCCAGCTCTCTGCTGTGGCCTGGAAAAGCAGTAAAAGATGGCCCAAGTGCTTGGGCCCTGCACTTGCATGGGAGACCAGGAAGAAGCACCTGGCTCCTAGGATTGGCACAGCTCCAGCCATTGTGGCCATTTGGGGAGTGAACCAATGGAAGGAAGACCTCTCTCTCTGTCGCTCTCTCACTGTAACTCTACCTGTCAAATAAATAAATAAAATCTTAAAAAAAAAAAAAAAAAAAAGAAATTTACTCTGAAAAAAAAGACACACACACACAAAAATAATTTTAAAAGTATTCATATGCTGCTGATAAGAAAGTCATTGAGGGGCCAGTGCTGTGGCACAGCGGGTTAACACCCTGGCCTGAAGCGCTGGCATCCCATATGGGCGCCAGTTCGAGACCCGGCTGCTCCACTTCCGATCCAGCTCTCTGCTATGGCCTGGGAAAGCAGTAGAGGATGGCCTGAGTCCTTGGGCCCCTGCTCCCACATGGAAGACCCGGAAGAAGCTCCTGGCTCCTGGCTCCTGGCTTCACATCGGTGCAGCTTTGGCCTTTGCCGCCATCTGGGGAATCAACCAGTGGATGGAAGACCGACCGACTGACTGACCTCCCTCTCTCTCTCTCTCTGCCTCTCCTTTCAAATAAATAAATAAAAATCTTTAAAAAAAAAGTCACTGAGCCATTTCGTAAAGTTGAAAATGAACCAATCCCATGATCCAACAGCACTGCTTTAAGGTACATATAATAGTTACACACATATACATACACACAAAGGAACATATACAAGGATACTCACTGCAGCATCATTTGTTAAAATGAAAAAGTCAGAAACAAAACCAAATATTGATCAGTAGATCAGTAAGAAGACAGAAATAGTATAGTATATTAACATATTGGAATACTATACAGCAGTTAACAAAGGAACTTCATTTATATGTTTCATCATGAATAGATCTCACAAATAATGTTTCATTAAAAGAGCTGCAGATGGTAATTAAGAGTATACTATTGAGTTAGGCTGCCATTTAGGATATCTGCATTCTATATCAGAGTAACGGTCTGAATGCCAGCTACTCTGCTTCCCATCCAGCTTCCCACTAATTCTTGCTGGCAGGCAGCAGGTGATGGTCCAAATACTTGGGCCCGGCCGGCGCCGCAGCTCAATAGGCTAATCCTCTGCCTGCAGCGCTGGCACCCCGGGTTCTAGTCCTGGTCAGGGCGCCGGATTCTGTCCCAATTGCCCCTCTTCCAGGCCAGCTCTCTGCTATGGCCCAGGAGTGCAGTGGATGATGGCCCAAGTGCTTGGGCCCTGCACCAGCATGGAAGACCAGGAGAAGCACCTGGCTCCTGCCTTCAGATCAGCACAATGCACTGGCTGCAGCGCACCAGCCTATTGGAGGGTGAACCAACAGCAAAAGGAAGATCTTTCTCTCTGTCTCTCTCTCTCTCACTGTCCACTCTGCCTGTCAAAAAAAAAAAAAGTACTTGGGCCCAAAACACACATGCAGGAGATTTGGGAGGAGTTTCAGGCTTTTGTCTGGCCCAGCCCTGGCTGTTGAGGGCATTTGATAAATCAATCAGTAATTGGAAATCTCTCGTTCTTTCCCTCACTCTCCATCACCCTGACAATATCTGTTTTAATGTACTATTTATGAAAATGCATTTGTTGGACACAAAGTACTTGATTGCAGAAATACAGTATGGTAAAAATATAAAAACAGCAAAAAGACACACAAGATTAACAGTTGACTCTGATGAGGACAGCAAAGAAATGAAACTGAGGAGAGGAAGACAGTAGACTTCAGCTGTGAATGTCAAGTTTTAGTTTTGTTTTTTTTTTTTTTTTTTCATGAAATACCTGAGGGAAAAATATTCAGAGACTTCTTCCCACCAAGAACTTAAAAACGCACCTTTTGCTAAATCTTCTTCTTCCTTTTTGTTTGCCACAGTACCAGGATCCTTGGCTACTAGAGCTGGGCTTGCTTTTGCTTGTTCTGCAGCCTAACACAAGAAAAGGAACACAATAGTTGAAAGTTGTTCTCAAATTCTCCTAACACACCTAATCCAAGAAATCTCAAGACCCTTCTCATCAACTCATCACAAACTTCTGAAGAAGAAAGAAATCCAAACTGGAGCAACTTGTACCTTGAAAGGGAGAAGAGTAAGAATTAGAGGAAACAGACTGAGGACAACTGGACACTTAAGAGTAGACAACTCAGGGGCCAGCACTGTAGCGCAGTGGATTAACGCCCTGGCCTAAAGCACCAGCATCCCATATGGGCGCAGGTTTGAGACCTGGCTGCTTGACTTCTGATCCAGCTCTCTGCTATGGCCTGGGAAAGTGGGAGACCTGAACAAGCCCCTGGCTTCTGGCTTCAGATCGGCATAACTCCAGCCATTGTGGCCAATTGAGGAGTGAATCATTGGATGGAAAACCTCCCTCCCTCCCTCTGTGTGTGTGTGTATGTGTGTGTAACTCTGATTTCCAAATTAAAAAAAAAATTTAAAAAAAAAAAAAAAAAAAGAGTAGACATCTCAGACACTCCCAGATTTCTGTAACAGTTTAAGCAGGTAATATGTAATTCGGGAAAGAAAAACTAAAGGAGATTTTCAATTTTTACAGAAAAATTCTAAAAAGGGGTTGGAAGAGGGAATGAGATGATTATTTTAAAAACAATTCATTTTAAAACAAATTTGTTATCTATTCAATGGTTATATTTTAATGTTCCCTTCCAGATCAAAGCACAGGATGATATATATATACATACATACATACATATATATATATATAAAAAAAAACATTGTTGCATGTAACAATGTAAATGCTCATAAAATCCTGTTTTGTAAACCAAAATACAAATAGTTAATTCTGACAGTGTATTACTGTCTATAAGAAACATCTTTTGTAAATGAAGCAATATACAAATAAGTCAATACACAAATTGTTTAACACTTCTGGAATTACAGGTTTCTAAGCCTTATGGCCTTCATGACCTCTTAGTTTTTCATAACACTGAAGGCAAATCAGAATCCAGTCTATCTTATCAGCCATATTTTCAACTACTCTACCAGTTACCAGAAAATACTAGCAGTTCCTGAGCAGTCCTTGTAGTGGTATTCTACACTCTGATAACACATTTGCTTCCACCTATGGTATGTTCTCTCCCTCTGGTTCCTTTTGCTCCATCTACTCTTTTCCTTATTGAGTTTTCAACTCAACAATCATTAAGCAGTTTAAACAAAAAACCATAACACTGTCCTAGGGGGTTTATAATGTAATGGAGGTGATACATATACAATCATATCATAAAAAATGCTCAGTTGAGGAATAAGTTGACCTATGTATAGTTGCCAGGTTTCCGCATTTTACAGCAAATGGTAAAATATTAATCCAGAGTATACAAAGTATACTGTAATCCTCAGAACAATCAACTTAAAAAATTTTAGTTCTAGGGGTGAGCATTGTAGCACAATGGGTTAAACTGCTGCTTGGAACACCTGCATTCCCTACTGGAGTGCTGCTGCAAGTCCTGGCTACTGTTTCCAATCCAGCTAACTTCTAATGCATTCTGGGAAGCAGCAGGTGATGGTTCAAGGGCCTGGGCCTCTGCAACCGACATGGGAGACAAGATGAAGTTCTGAGCTCCTGGTTTCAGCCTGGCCATTGTAAGCCATCTGGATAGTAAACCAGTGGATGGAAGACTGCTTTCTCTCTCATTCTCATATTCATTCATTCTCCCTCTCTCTCTCATTTTCTCCCCTACCCTTCGCGCTGCCTTTAAAGCAAATGAAAAATATTTTTTAAAATAGAATTCAAAAAATACTCAAATGATCAAATGTATAGCACTGAGAACAGCAGCTGGCACACAGTAACAGACAATAGATATCAGCTTCTATTATAATAATACAGCAAAACATCTGTCCCCACAACAACCAGATCACATGTTCCTTGAGAGAATGTGAATAAATATTACAAGTAATCAATAAATGTTTGTTAACTATAAAAAGCAAAATGCTCTTTGTCAACATGATAAGTTGTGTTCTAATTCTTCACTTACTGTATCTCACATTGTCAGATGAACACCCAAGCATTTATTTGTGGAAAAGTAGGTAAGGAGAAAGGTATTTGTGGGGCCGGCACTGTGGCATAGTGGGTGAAGCCACTACCTTCAGTGCTGGCATCCCATATGGGTTCCAGTTCAAGTCCTGGCTATTCCACTTCCAATCCAGCTCTCTGCCATGGCCTGGGAAAGCAGTGGAAGATGGCCCAAGACCTTGGGCCCCTGCACCCACGTGGGAGACCTAGAAGAAGCTCCTTGCTCCAGATCAGCACAGCTTTGGCCGTTGAGGCCATCTGGGGAAAGAACCAGCGGATGAAGGACCCCTCTCTCTCTCTCCCTCTCTCTCTCTGCCTTTCTGTAATTCTGCCTTTCAAGTGGATGAAGAAAGGAAGGAAGGAAGGAAGGAAGGAAGGAAGGAAGGAAGGAAGGGAGGGAGGGAGGGAGGGAGGGAGGGAGGGAGGAAGATGGAGGGGAAGGGGAAGGGGAAGAAGAAGGTGAGGAAGATGAAATGAAATGAAATGAAATGAAATGAAATGAAATGAAATGAAATGAAATGAAATGAAACAAAATAAAGGGTATTTGTAGAGTTCACTCTCTACAGGCTTAGGTACCCTCAATTCTGAACCATCCCTAGTTGTAATCTTCTTTAGATAATGTTTTAATTATAAAACACTTCCAAAAATTCAAAGTACTGAGGAGAAACTTTATTTGTATCAATCTTTCTTGCCAGTTTTATAAATTTCACATTATAGCTACACTGATCTTTTGTGACATTAAGGAAGTCCATCAGTTGAGTAGGAAGTACAGAAGAAAGCCCTACATTCTTGAATTACACACTTTTCAAAGTCCCTTTCTATCTTCAGGTCCTAAGTAAATTATATATGTCTTACTAACTAGTCAAATATTATGGCATTAGTTTACTTGTATCTATATATCAAAAGTTAGTACAAACAGCATTGCATTGGCATGAGCTGGTAACCAAAGTATGACTTTTATTATTTTTTACCTTATTTTCCCCTGTACTTGTATGTACTTGAATGAAAAAAAATTTACTTAGAAAAATCTTCATATTTTCTGGGAGCTCTTAAGTATGCTCTGACAAAAGCTAGTCTGGTGAAAATGTACTGACGACTTAAATAACTAAGCGGTTATAAAATCTAGAGGAAGGCGCCCACGCTGTGGCGTAGTGGGTAAAGCCACCATCTGCAGTGCTGGCATCCCATATAAGCACCGGTTCAAGTCCTGGCTGCTCCACTTCCTATCCAGCTCTCTGCTATGGCCTGAGAAAGCAGTGGAAGATGGCCCAAGTGGTTGGGCCCCTGCACCCGCTTTGGAGACCCAGAAGAAGCTTCTGGCTCCTGGCTTTGGATGGGCCCAGCTCCAGTTGTTGTAGCCATCTGGGGAGTGAATCAGCAGATGGAAGACCTCTCTCTCTCTCTCTCTCTCTCTAAATCTGCCTTTCAAATAAATAAATAAATATTTGGAAAAAAAATCTAGAGGGAATATTGTAACTGAACATAGATGACATTTTTTCCTTAAACATGAAGCTCTTTATATACATGATTTCTAAAGCTTTTCATAAGTCACTAAAAAAATCCTACCTCATCATATTCTATATACATTTTATGTATTTACTGTAGCTGACACAGCAAACAGAATTTTATTCCTTTTACATTATCTAGACCAAAATAACTTTACTCCACTTCCCTCCACTTCTTGCTCTTTTTGAAATCCATCTGGACAGACACATATCCAACAACTTCTATATCAAACAGAAGCAAGACTGGGTAGTGGAAAGAATACTGAATTGAGTGTCACTGTGCCTGTTTTCTAGTTCCAGTTCTGTCAACTGCTAGCTGTGGCCCTGGGTAAGTTACTTAACCGTGTTAGTTTCCTCATCTGTAAAATTAGAGGATAGGAACAGAATATCCCTCAAGTTGTTCCTAAGCTATCTAAGATTCTAGATTAACCACACAATGCTACATATTATTAATTGTCCTTCCTTCTAAGAGTAAGCCTCTTTGTGCAATAAAATGTTATTTTTATTTGCACTGAAAACTTCAGAGCAGTGCCTCTCAAACATCAACATACACACATGATCACCTGAGGATCTTACTAAAATGGAGATAAGGATTCTGTATGTCTGAGTGGTAGCTGAGAGGCTACACTGCCAACAAGCTTCCAGGTAATGCAGGTGATACCATTCAATAAACCACATTTTGAGTAACAAGTTCTAGAACATGTATAGAAAATACAATTGAACTAACCATACTCTTAGGTTCTCTGCAAGTAGTCCACTTTTGATAAGCAAACACTGTTTCTGTTATCAAGAAATTTACAACATCTTGGAATATTCTGAATACAATTATTTCTTAATTACACAGATTCTAGAAATTAATCTACACAGGAAAAGCCAGCTATCAATAAACCATTTTTAAGTAAGAAGAACAATATTTCTTGCTTCATTTTCTCTGGATGTCTTCTGGATCTTTTCAAGAGTCCTTAGTTAAGTGAAAATGCTCTGGGAAGAAAGTTCAGATAAGTTTGAAGGACAGCTAATCTACAAGACTCTCTGAAGTGCTCGTAAGTCTAAATTAAGTTTCCACACTAAGAGTTTTTTGTCCATGACTTTATGCCACTCATTATAATCTATTCCAATACATATGGTGGGAAAAGACAACTACCACACATTTTGAATCACCCTGATTAGTGGGGCATCCTAAAGGACCATTACCCAAAAGTCAAAGTGAATACAAAAGATATCCACTGGGGCCAGCATTGTGCTACAGCAGTTAAAGTCACTGCTTGAGATGCTGGCATCCAAAATGGTCACTGGTTTGTGTCCCAGCTGCTCCAGTTCCCATCCAGCTCCCTGCCAATATTCTGAGAAAAGCAGCAGAAGATGGCCCAAGTACTTGGGCCCTTTCTACCTTCATGGGAAACCCAGAAGAAGCTCCTGGCTCCTGGCTTCAGCCTGGCCAAGCACTGATATGTGTGATCATCTGGGGAGTGAACCAGAGAATCAAATCTCTGTCTCTGTCTCTCCCTCCCTCTCTGTAACTCTTTCAAATAAATAAACAAATTTCTTTAAAAAAAAAAAAGTATTCACTGATTTTTTTTTCCATATGACATGAATTAGAGATTGAATGAATTAGAGATTTTACATAATCTTTTTCGTTTTGTGATAGAAAAAATTAGGCCTTTCAATCATGTCTGCAGGGGAGTGAAGACGACTTATTTATTGATCAGCTCTCTAAGAGAAGTGTTTCATATGTGTCTATCCATTTAGCTCTTTTATCTCATTTTTAAGTTATTCATGAATTTTACAATGAAAAGAACTTGACTTCCATCGTTAAATCTTAAAGATACATTGTGATATTTGAGCTGTCATTCTCTGTAGATAAAACTATAGCATTCAGAGCATTTAGATAGTCAGTGTTACCTGATACAATAAAGCAAATCTGTCTACATTATTAAAACTGTATTATGGGGGCCAACACGGTGGCACAGCGGGTAAAGCTGCTGCCTGCAATGCCGGCATCCCATATCGATGCCAGTTCGAGTCCCGGCTGTTCCACTTCTGATCCAGCTCTCTGTTGTGGCCTGGGAAAGCAGTAGAAGATGGCCCAAGTCCTTGGGCCCCTGCCCCGACATGGGAGACCCGCAAGAAGCTCCTGGCTCCTGGCTTCGGATCAGCACAGCTCTGGCCTTTGTGGCCAACTGGAGAGTGAACCAGCAGATGGAAGACCTCCCTCTCTCTCTCCCTCTCTCTCTCTCTCTCTCTCTCTCTCTCTCGGTGTAACTCTTTCAAGTAAATAAATAACTCCTTTAAAAAAAAAACTGTATTATGGGGAAAGAATTTGATCTAGCAGTTAAAGACACCCACTTGCCATACCAGAGAGCCTGGGTTCAATGCTTGGCTCTGCTCCTGACTCTAGCTTTCGCTAATGAGGACTCTGGAAGGCAGTAGTGATGGTTCAAGGAATTGGGTCCCTGCCACCTAGATGGGGGATCTAGATAGAGATCCTGGCTTTGGCCCCTGGGTAAAGGTCACTGAGGCATTTGAGGAGTGAACTAGCACAATAGTAGCTCCTTCCTTGTGTCTCTCAAATAAAGTTTTTAAAGGTAAAAAAAAAAAAAAAAATTATTAAAAAAACTATAAAAAATTATAAAATGCTAAATCAATTCAGTTGGAAAAGAGAAATAGTGAGGAAGTAGAGATTATAAGTTGGAGCATTTTAATATTCCACTATGATGTTTTTCTTGTATGACTACTATTATTAGTAATAATAATAATAATAATAATAATAATAGGCCGGCACTGCGGCTCACTTGGCTAATCCTCTGCCTGCAGCGCCGGCACCCCAGGTTCTAGTCCCGGTCGGGGCGCCGGATTCTGTCCCAGTTGTTCCTCTTCCAGTCCAGCTCTCTGCTGTGGCCCAGGAGGGCAGTGGAGGATGGCCCGGGTGCTTGGGCCCTGCACCCGCATGGAAGACCGGGAGGGGGCGCCTGGCTCCTGGCTTCGGATCAGCGCAGTGAGCCTGCAGCAGTGCGCTGGCCATGGCAGCCATTTGGGGGGGGGGGGGGTGAACCGGCGCAAAGGGAAGACCTTTCTCTCTCTCTCTCTCACTGTCTAACTCTGCCTGTCAAAAATAATAATAATAATAATAATTTTACTCTGAAGCAGTAAAATCTATGTGGGGATGGAGAAAAAAACGTAAGTAAACATAGCTATTTTAGAGAAACAAACTGTAACACACACAACTTTATAAAATACCTGAGAGCCAATAGCTGGGAACGTAACTCCTTGTTCTTTAAGATTCTTAATCATTGCTGATATCAGGCTAAGCTGCGGATCATTCTTAAATTCATCTGTCCATTCAACCATAAGAGCCTTTAATTTTTCACATACTTTAGGATGACCCTAAGAAACAGAACAAAAAATTAATGAGAAAGTGAAATTTCATGGCTGATGATATAATATAGACATTTTAAATAGAAAGATTATAGAGTTATAGAGTCTTTTCAATTACAAAGAACTCCTAGACTACACATGTGAAATACTAAAATAGTTGGTTGCTGGAAATAAACTGCTATTTTCACACAATGAAAAAACATAGAATCATTTTATATGTATCGTTTCAAAATTAAAATATTAAATATGTTTTAGCATTTGCTAGATCAGCAAAACAAGATTTCTCAGAGCACCCTGCAACTAAGCAACCACTGTATATCAGGAAGACAAAGACATTTTGTTTTCGGCAAAACCAATAAAAAAATTGGAAGGAGAAAACAAACGGTATACTTCCTTTATTCCATTATCAAGTAAGTAAAGTCTCTCAGTTCACCTCACCAGTTTTTCTTTGCCCTAATCAAGTTACATGGGCTTCAACATGTCCAGGTATTGACAAAAGTTAAAATTGTGGCCTGAAACACTAAAAGATCAAATATGTTGCTAAAAACCTAGAAACTAGCCCCAACCCTGAACCAAAATCCTTAAACCTTCATATTACTCAATAAAAAACCTGACCATTCATTACAGACATACCCGGATGGAACATCTCTCATCTCATTGTCTATCAGGAGGACACCATAGCCTCAAGTAAGTTCCCCTTTGACTGATCACCCTGGCATTTAGTGTGTGATTCTTTGGAATCACAACCAGCCCCATCTCAGGAAGGTTTGGGCAATTTTGGACAGGAAACTCCCCTGCCATTATTTTGAAGAACTCCAGGTACAAGTTCAGCCAAAGAGAACAGAGGTAAAATATTAACATCCTGTGATGGCCATGCAATGGCCTTATTCATGTTTCAGATGAAACTTAGGATTGTCATATACTTTTGGAAGAATTTCTAAAGGATTCTATGTTAGGAAAATACTTGTGTGTGGCTACAAAAATGGCAATAAAAACTGTGTCTAAAGTAGGTTGGTATTATTTAGTTTTGGAAATACACGTTTTCTTATCAGATGAAAAGAATGATGGGGGGAAATAGTTATATAACAGGGCTTAAAAAAAACCAACTCTTGGGGCCGGCGCTGTGGTGCAGTGGGTTAACACCCTGGCCTGAAGCGCCAGCATCCCTTATGGATGCCGGTTCTAGTCCCGGCTGCTCCACTTCCAATCCAGCTCTCTGCTATGGCCTGGGAAAGCAGTGGAAGATGGCCCAAGTACTTGGCCCCCTGCACCCGTGTGGGAGACCTGGAACAAGCTCCTGGCTCTTGGCTTCAGATCGGCACAACTCCAGCTATTGCAGTCAATTGGGGAGTGAACCAGCGGATGGAAGACCTCTCTCTCGACCTCTCTCTCTGCCTCTCCTCTCTCTGTGTAACTCTGACTTTTAAATAAATAAATAAATCCAAAAAAAAAAAAAAAAACCTCTTAAAGTTATATGGATTTATAGTCTCTTCAGCAAAAACATAACATTTACTTACTCACTGGACACATAACCTAAAAAGGGTTTTAAAAAAACACAGGACAGTCTCTTGCGATTAAAAATGTGAAGAATTCAACAACAAAACATATGAAGAAAGAAGACTGCCTTAATTTATGGAAATAATGCTCCTTACCTTATTTAACACATTGCTCACTTCACTAGCGAAATCTCTTGAGCACACTTCTAAATGAAAAATTTTGCCACAGTTTGACACACATGCTCCTAGAAGCTAAAAACACAAAATCAAGAGTTAAAAGCGTTCAATGTTGGCAGCTAATTTTGTGGTACTGTTAAAAATGAAATAACTTACAGTCAAAGCTTGCATAGCAACATGAGGATCTTTATGGTTCACCCTCCTCATAATAGACCGAAGACAATCTTTAGGTCTAAAAGATGAAAAAAAAAAACCTATTAATTAATTATACATTTAGCTTTCCCCAACCCCCTTAACTGTAATAGGCAGTAGATTGCCATACAAAAGGGAGACTATGGTAAAGTACAGAACTTCAATTTTTATTATTAATGACAAGTTTGAAAAACTGCACACTGTATAGTTTAAAATTTTCAAAATTTTAAAAAATTTTTCAGAAAAACACTGGGCTAGCATTGTGGCACAGTGGGCAAAGCTGCTACCTACAATGCCAGCGGCATTCCATATGGGTGTCAGTTCTAGTTCCAGATGCTCCACTTTGGATCCAACTCCCTGTCAATGTGCCTAAAAAAGCAACAAAAGATGGCTCAAGTGCTTCAGCCCTAGCCACCCAGGTGGGAAACCCAAATGCAGCTACAGGCTCCTTGCTTCAGCCGGGTTCAGCCCTGGCATTGCAGTAGATGGAAAATGTATATGTGTGTGTGTGTATGTCTCCCTCTCTGTAACTTTGCCTTTCAAATAAATAAGTCTACAAAAAGAAATTTTGTTATGTGTATCTGTACAATCAAAAATTGCTAAAGGACAATTTGGATCAATAACTTAATTTTCTTTTTTCTTTTTTTTTGGACAGGCAGAGTTAGACAATGAGAGAGAGAAACAGAGAGAAAGGTCTTCCTTTTCTGTTGGTTCACCCCCCCAAATGGCTGCTGTGGCCGGCACACCGCACCGATCCAAAGCCAGGAGCCAGGTGCTTCCTCCTGATCTCGCATGCCAGTGCAGGGCCCAACCACTTGGGCCATCCTCCACTGCTCTCTTGGGCCACAGCAGAGCGCTGGACTGGAAGAGGAGCAACCGGGACAGAATCTGGTGCCCCAACCAGGACCTGAACCCGGGGTGCCAGCGCCGCAGGCGGAGGATTAGCCAAGTGAGCCACGGCGCGGGTCAATTTTCTTCTTTTTTTGAAAGCCAGAGTTACAGAGAGAGAGGAAGACAGAAAGAGAGAGGTCTTTCATCCACTGGTTCACTCCCCAAATGGCCAAAACCATCAGGGCTGGGCCAGGCCAAAGTCTGGAGCTCCTTCAGGGTCTCCCACACAGGCACAGAGGCCCAAATACTTAGGACATCTTCTGTTGCCTTCTCAGGCTCATTAGCAAGGAGCTGGATTTCAAGCTGAGCAGCTAGGACTGGAACCAGCACCCATGAGATGCCAGAACTGCAGGCAGTGGCTTAACCCACTATGCCACAATGTTGGTCCCGATAACCTAAATATTTACCTTCATTAACTAGAAAAAAGGCGAGGGGGGGAGGGGAAAAAACTCAATCAAAAGCAAACAGAGGGAAAGAAACAATAAAGAGAGGAAATAAATGAAATAGATAATAGGAAATAGAGAAAAATGAACATAATCAAAAGTTGGTTTTTTAAACATCAACCAAATTGACAAATTTAATTATACTGACCATGAAGGTAAGATGATTCATATAATTAAAATCAGGAAAGAAAGAAGAAACATTATTTCCAACTTTGCTGAAATAAAATCACTATGAACAAGATAAAATGTACATATCCCTACAAAGACACAAACCACAGAAATCTGAATAGGCCTTTCTACCAAGTAAAAAGATCGAACTACTAATAAACAAACTCGCCAAAAAGAAAATCCCTGGGCCAGTGTTATAGCAGGTAAAGCCACTTGCTATAACACTGGCATCCCATATTACTGCCGGCTGCTCCACTTCTGATCCAGCTCTCTGCTAATGGCTTGGGAAGGCAGCAGAAAAGTGCTTGGGCCCCTGCACCCACATAGGAGACCCAGAGGAGACTCCTGGCTTCAGTCTGGTCCAGCCCTGGCCATTGCAGTCATTCGGGGAGTGAACCAGCAGACGGAAGATCTCTGTCTCTCTCCCCCACCTCCTCCTCCTCCTTCCTCCCTCCCTCCCTTCGTCCTCCTCTTTCTCTTTCTCTCTTTTTAACTGTGCCTTTCAAATAAAATAAATCTGTATAAAGAAAAAAAATTCCAAGACTAGTTTCAAGAAGAATTAACATCAATTTTCACAAAAAATATATATAAATTAAATATCAGCAAAATTAAAAACTTGTGTAAGGGACACCATCAATAATGAAAAGTCAAGAAATATTCAAAAATCATATGAGGAAATGTCAGTCTACAGAAAATGGAATTAAAAGATAAAAATTAAAAAAACTATTTCTCATTCTATACCCCCATTGAGTTCAGTACACTTTTGTATGAGGTATCAGTCATTCAGGTCTTCCATAAAGAACTGAGGATCCGGCAAATTTAACCTTGTCAACGCAGTCTTTATATTTTTTTTGTACATAATTAACCAAAGGAAAATGAGTGTACTTTAAAGACTTGTTAAGACTGGGACACAGGCCAGCGCTGTGGCTCACTAGGCTAATCCTCCGCCTGCAGCGCCGGCACCCTGGGTTCTAGCCCCATTCGGGGCGCCGGATTCTGTCCCGGTTGCTCCTCTTCCAGTCCAGCTCTCTGCTGTGGCCCGGGAGAGCAGTGGAGGATGGCCCAAGTGCTTGGGCCCTGCACCTCCATGAGAGACCAGGAAGAAGCGCCTGGCTCCTGGCTTAGGATCGGTGCAGTGCACCGGTCATAGCGGCCATTTCGGGGGTGAACCAACGGAAGGTCTTGGTCTCTCTCTCTGTCTACTCTGCCTGTCAAAAAAAAAAAAAAAGACTGGGACACAAAAATAAGTCAGAATTAGACATATCAAAACTATAACATGGATGTCTGGTGATTTCCTATTGGAAACTTTTACGGAACAGCCCTTAATTAACAAGAGGAATGGGCAGGAGCATTGCTGTGGTACAGAAAGAATCTCCAGGAAGCTCTCCTCGGTGTTTTGCTGTTAAAACTTCGGCTTTCTTAAAACACTCTCCTAACAACCAGGTGTTAGGATGTTAGATTCTTTGGCCCATCAGAAAGTCAACAAGCAAAATATCTTGAGCATTCCCACAAAACTGTCACCCATAAACCCTGTTCTGGACCAGTCCACTTTTACTCTGACAGCATCAATTCCACCTCCTGGTAGTCACTGCTCTAATTGTGCTCAGTGTTCAGAATGGGACAGGCAAAGCCATGTTCCATTTCCTATTAAAATTCTTTGAAGAAATGCTTCAAGATTTTTTTTTTTTTTGACAGGCAGAGTTAGTGAGAGAGAGAGAGAGAGAGAGAGAGAGAGAGAGAGAGAGAGAAAGGTCTTCTTTTCCTGTTGGTTCACCCCCCAATGGCTGCTACAGCCAGCACACTGCACCAAACCGAAGGCAGGAGCCAGGTGCTTCTCCTGGTCTTCCATGGGCTGCAGGGCCCAAGCAACTGGGCCTTCCTCCACTGCACTCCCGGGCCACAGCAGAGAGCTGGACTGGAAGAGGAGCAACCGGGACAGAATCCAGCGCCCCGACTGGGACTAGAACCTGGGGTGCCGGCGCTGCAGGCGGAGAATTAACCAAGTGAGCCTTGGCTCTGGCTGCTTCAAGATCTTAATCCCACTTGTTTAATATTTGCATTGAAAGCACCACTCTTGTCTGAAGCTGATCTGGGTACAAAAGTTCTGGCATTCATCAAGCACCATTATCATTTAGTTCACTTTAATTTTTCTGTCAGAACTATTTTAGTTGAATAACTGAGCTATTTATGGTGTTGGCTATTGTTTCTTCTGTTACATGCTAGTCCTACTCAATTAGGGCAAAAACAAAATTCATTTTTTCTTTATAAACTGATATAGATGGTCTGTCCTGTGGGCTTCCTATTCAATATCATCTCATCCCTTTTTTTTAACATTTATTTATTTATTTGAAAGGCAGAGTTAGAGAGGAAGAAACAAGAGAGACAAGAGAGAGAAGGGAGAAGGGAGATCTTCCAACCATTGGTTCACTCCCCAAGTGGCTGCAATGGAGCTGGGTTGATCCAAAGCCAGGAGCTTCTTCTGGGTCATCCACATGGGTGCAGGGGCCCAAGAACATAGGCTTTCTTCTGCTGCTTTCCCAGGCACATCAGCAGGGAGCTGGATTGCAAGTGGAGCAGCCAGGACTCAAACCAGTGCCCATGTGGGATGCCGGCACTGCAGGCGGTGGCTTTAACTGCTACACCACAGGGCCAGCCATCCATCCCCATAACCTTTTCATAAAGCACTAATGACTTCTCCATTCTTCCACTAAGTTTCACCATAAATTTGTTCCGCATTTAATTTCAATAGAGTCCATGTTGCTTTGATAGAGCCTCTTTTCAAACTGATACCAGGGCCAGTGTTGTGGGAGAATACCTTAAGCTATGGCATCCCACCAGAGCACCTGTTCAAGTCCCAGCACTCCATTTCTAATCCATCTCCCTGCTGATGTGCCTGGGAAAACGGCAGAAGATGGACCAAGAATTTGGGTCCCGGCCATCCATGTGGGATGTCCTGATGGAAATTCTGGGCTTCTGGCTTTGGCTTGGCACAGCCCTGGCCACTGCAGCCATCTGAGGAGTGAACCAGTAGACAGAACATGTCTTTCCTTTTCCTCTTTCAAGTACATAAAAATAAATATTAAGGGGAAAAAAAGCACAACAAACAACTGAGGTCTGATCCTCCTCAGTGTTTCAAACCAAATCCTGTTCAGACATGTTATAACAAGTTTAGCACGAGCTTATTTTGGTACAAAAAATTTTTCTTCTTGCTATTAGGAATACAAAATAATATAGACACTATGGAAAAGTCTGGCAGTTCCCCAAAAGTTAAAACAACACTATTTTATAAATCAGCAGTGCCTCTGACATGTATATTCCCATGTTCAGAGCAGCATTATTCACCAAAGGCAAATGTCCATTACCAGAAGAATATATATAAAAAATATGGTCTATAAATAAAATGAATTATTATTCAACCTTAAAGAAATTTTGAGACATGCAACAATATGGATAGACCTTGAAAACATTATGCTAAGTAAATAAGCCAGGCACAAAAGACCAAATATTAATATTCCATTTATATGACGCACCTACAATAGGCAAATTTCACAGAAAGGATGAAAGAAGTAACTAGTAGCTAGGAGGGAAGATGGAGAATCATTCTTTAACAGGTACAAAGTTCCTGTTTGAGATGATGAGAAAGTTTTGAAAATGGACAGTGGTGTATTGGTTGCACAACATCATGAATATACTGAATGTCACTGAATTTGGACCATAAAAATGGTTAAAATGGTATATTCTATCAGATATATTTTATCAGAATAAAAATAATGAAGAAGGCCAGTGCCGTGGCTCACTTGGCTAATCTTCTTCCTGCGGCGCCGGCACCCCGGGTTCTAGTCCCAGTTGGGGGGCCGGATTCTGGCCCGGTTGCTCCTCTTCCAGTCCAGCTCTCCGCTGTGGCCCGGGAGAGCAGTGGAGGATGGCCCAAGTGGTTGGGCCCTGCACCGGCATTGGAGACCAGGAGGAAGCACCTGGCTCCTGGCTTCGGTTTGGTGCAGCGTGCGGCTGTAGCGGCCATTTGGGGGGGTGAACCAACAGAAAAAGAAGACCTTTCTCTCTGTCTCTCTCTCTCACTAACTCTGTCAAAAAAAAAAAAAAAATGAAGAAAATAATGAAGTACTAAGACAAGGGGCCAGCGCTGTGGTGCAGCGGGTTAAAGCCCCAGCTTGGGCCCCTGCACCCACGTGGGAGATCCAGAAGAAGCTCCTGGCTCCTGGCTTCGGATTGGCACAGCCATCCGGGGAGTGAACCATCGGATGGAAGACCTCTCTCCCCCTCCCTCCCACTCTCCTTCCCCCTTTCTCTCTCTCTCTCTCTCTCTCTCTCTCTCTCTCTCTCTCTCTGCCTCTCCTCCGTGTAACTCTGAATTTCAAATAAATAAATAAATCTTTTTTTTTTTTTAAAAAAAAAAAAGGTACAGGCCGGCGCTGTGGCTCAACAGGCTAATCCTCTGCCTGCGGCGCCAGCACCCTGGGTTCTAGTCCCGGTTGGGGCTCCAGATTCTGTCCCGGTTGCTCCTCTTCCAGTCCAGCTCTCTGCTGTGGCCCGGGAAGGCAGTGGAGGAAGGCCCAGTTGCTTGGGCCCTGCACCCACATGGGAGAAAGGGAGGAAGCTCCTGGCTTCTGACAGGCTCAGCTCCAGCCACCACGGCCATTTGGGGAGTGAATCAGTGGATGGAAGACCTCTCTACCCCTCTCTCTCTCTTTCTGTGTGTGTGTGTGTGTGTGTCTCACTCTTTCAAATAAATAAATCTTTTAAAAACAAGATATGGAGCTTCAAAGTCCATCAGAATATTTATAAGTGCTGATAACATTTTAAGTTTGCTAACACAGCAATATGGTTAAAGATGATGACAGGCTAAAAACCCCTTTACAGTTGTACATAAAGCTGGCACTATTCAACAATATAACTGAGCCCCAACAATCTCATATGCATATTAAATATCTCCTCTTCTGCTCCATGTGGTTTTTTTCCATTAAGTATTTGAATTTTTTATTTTTTTATTTTTTAAAGCCTGTTTTTATTGACTTGAGAGGCATAGCTATAGAGAGAGAGAGGGAGAGACAGAGAGAGGTTGTCCATCCACTGATTTACTCCCCAAATGGTCACAAAGACTGGAGCTGGGCCAATTCAAAGCCAGGAGCCCAGAGAATCTTTCTGGTCTCCCACGCGGATGCAGGGGCCCAAGCACCTGGGCTATCTTCTGCTCTCCAGGCCATCACCAAGGAGCTGGATCAGAAGCGGAACAGCCGGGACTTGAAACAGCGTCCACATGGGATACGGGCACCACAGGCAGATATTTAACTGACTATGCCACAGCGCCAGTCCTTTTTTTTAGTATTTCTACAAGCCAAACTGAAATTTTATACATACCACACAACTATATGTATTTATAAAACCTTAAAATTGAATGCAAAATGTAGTTAAAACACTATTTTTTTAAAAGGTTTAGGACTTGTAAGTGAATTTAAAGTATGATATGGCTGTTGTCCCTTTACTAAGAATTGAAGGGAAACTACAAATATTGTGTGTATATCATCAATGCAGGTACCCTTTTCAGAGTAAAAGGGGTTGCTAAATGACATAACACAAAAATAGCAGGTATAAACTGTAATTTACCAAGGCAAACTGGATATATGGGCATCTTAGCCAAAACTCTGTTCATCCACAAAAACCATCTTTTTATGAATAAATCTGGATGTTGAACCAGTTCTTAAGAGAGTGAAAAAACAAAGGCAGCATTTTTACCTAGCTGTGGCTTCTTTTTTCTCAAATCACAGATAGGACATAGAACAGATTTTAGAGGCATATAGATACCTGACACTGCCTATATCAGCTTTGATGAAGTAAAACATCAAAGTCAACTTTACTATTCACTAATATTACCCCAATCTCCCTCAACTGTATTGCCAGAATCACAGAAAACAGCTTTAACAGGATGCTGTTCTCTATCAAATCCTCATCATTTCCACTCCCATCCCATCTTACCACTCTCAGCCATTCAGAGTCAAGGTGAAGTCACAACTTTTAAAAATAAGGCAGCGGCTTTCTCTGCCTCTCTTCTCTCTGTATAACTCTCTGACTTTCCAATAAATAAATAAAATCTTTAAAAACAAAAAAAGAAAGAAAAATAAGGGGCTGGCATTGTGGTGCAGCAGATTAACACCCTGGCCTGAAATGCCGGCATCCCATAAGTGCGCCAGTTCAAGTCCTGGCTGCTCCTCTTCCAGTCCAGCTCTCTGCTATGGCCTGGGAAAGCAGTAGAAGATGGCCCAAGTCTTTGGGCCCCTGCACCCGTGTGGGAGACCCAGAAGCAGCTCCTGGCTTCACATCGGTGCAGCTCCCGCCATTGCGGCCAACTAGGAAGTGAACCATTGGATGGAAAACCTCTCTCTCTCTGCCTCTCTTCTGTGTAACTCTCTGACTTTCAAATAAATAAATAAAATCTTAAAAAGAAAATAACAAGGCAGCAGGTAAAGCCGCCACCTGCAATGCCAGCATCCCATATGGGCGCCAGTCTGAGTCCCAGCTGCTCCACTTCCAATCCAGCTCCCTGCTAATGTGCCTGGAAGACAGTAGAAGATAGCTCCTGCAGCCACATGGGAGACCCAGAAGAAGCTCCTGGTTCCTGGCTTCAGATCAGCACAGCTCCAGCCATTGCAACCATTTGAGGAGTGAACCAGTGGATGGAAGACCTACCTCTCTCTCTCTCTCTCTCTCTCTCTCTCTCTGCCTTTGCCTCTGCCTCTGCCTCTCAGTAACTCTGTCTTTCAAATAAATAAATAATTTTTTTTTAAAAAAGAAAGAACTCTGTCATGCTTAAAGAAAATGAAAATTAAGGTGTTAGCCCTCTCAATCACTCTTCAGGCACATATCAGAGTTATGCTACTATGCTTTCTCTTACAATACACACTTTTCCAATTTCCTATATAATATACAGAATGGAGCTCTTATGGCAAATCTAAAAAGGACAGATTTTTTAAATGAATTTTACCACAACACTGTTTGGCATAATGATGAATAATTCTTGCTCATTAACTTTACTGAAGTATCCAGAAGTCTTAATTTCACCATCCAGAGTGCTATTTGTATATATCATTGTTAAATATAGGATATTGACTCTTAAGATTAATCCAATCAGATAAGTAATACTGCTTGGATAAATCACCTTCTCCATACAAATTATACTGACTATATAGGCAGCAAACAACTCATTAATTGATATTTTTTATTACCCTTTATGTAACAAGTGCTATGCAAGGCTTTAGGAATAAAGTAGTAAACAAGAGGACACTGACACTGCTTAGAGCCTAGCCTGTGCCTTGAACTCTAAATTAAATGGATCTCTAGAATAAATTAGAGCTGTTGCATAAATATAAATGGTTGTTTCAAATTTGTATAAACCACAACACTGCTTATAAAACCACGAATTTCAGAAAAGTGTACTATCTTCACTTTGGCTTTTATAATTTCAATAGAACTAAAAGCTTTGTCATGTGTATTAAACAAAAACCATAAAATTCACCATGAAAAAGACACAGGAGCCAGCATTGTGGTTTAGTAGATAAAGCCACGACCTGCAACACCAGCATCCCATACGGGCACCAGTTCATGTCCCAGCTGCTACACTTCTGGTCTAGCTCCCTGCTAGTGCAACTAGGAAAGCAGCAGAGGATGGCCCAAGTCTTTGGACCCCTGCACCCATGTGAAAAACCCAGAGAAAGCTCCTGGATTCAGTCTGAATCAGCCCTGGCCATTGCAGCTTTTGGGGAATGAACAAGGGGTTGGAAGATTCATTTTCTCTCTCTCTCTAACTCTGCCTTTCATATAAATAAATCTTAAAAAAAAAAAAAAAAAGCAAGGAATAACTAGGTAACTAAAACAGCCTCTAACAAAGTATACTGATGACAGCTATAACCTTTCAATAACATCAAACTGTATGACTAGAACTAAAAGGTATTCTTTTCAACTTTTTTTTTTTTTTTTTAATGAAAATTTAAGCATAGGGGCTGGTGCTGTGGCTTAATGGGTAAAGCCACCACCTATGATGCCAGTTTCTCAAATGGGCACTGGTTTGAGACACAGTTGAGATCTAGCTCCCTGCTAATGTGCCTGGGAAAGCATAGGAGAATGGCCCAAGTGTTTGGGCCCCTGCACCCATGAGGGAGACCAGAAGTAGCTCCTGGCTCCTGGCTCTTGGCTTCAGCCTGGCCCAGCCCCAGCCACTGCAGCCATCTGGGGAGTAAACCAGCAGATGGAAGATCTCTCTCCCATTCTCTCTCCCTCTGTAACTGTCATTCAAATAAATAATAAATAAATCTTTTAAAAAATTGTAAGCATAACATGTACATAAATAAATTAGTTTCAAGTTTATAAGCTCAAATTAGAAAAAAGTTAAGCTTACAAAGTCCATCCATGAATCTCATCTCTAGATAACTTGCCAGAAGCACCCTGCTCTTTTTCTCCGACCCTCCAGGTCCTTGGGTGCTCCTCTCTCTAGCACTTTCCTACCCTGCAGTTCTTAGTGAATGCTTACTTTTCCTCCAGGTCACAGCTTAAGCATCTCTTATACTGAGAAATTTAGTCCTTGGCTCCCCCATATCAAGCTGAGCCTGGAATATTAGGTATTCCAGCTGCAAATTCAAATATCAAACTAAATTTGTCAGATAATAGTGTAAAGATAACAGTTAACATTTATGGAGTACATACTTTGTGCTAGATGCTATGCTAAGAACCTCATGAGCAGACAGCTCTTCACTGCCAGTTTAAGCTTTGGCACTTAACATCTCCCTTCTGATCTGTTTTTCTTTCCTCCCTTCCCTTCCTTTCTCTTTCAGTCTCTCTTCTCCCACATTCTCTTTAAACGCAACTGTTTTAAAGTTCCTAACAGTGGGGCCCTGGACCATATTTGCATATTCTTAGCACTTATCCTTAGCCATGACCTCTGGCACAAAAAAGATTCTCAAAATCTGAGAATGAAATAATTACTTATCAACTACTGTTGCTCTCCAGTGACAAAAAGTGAGAATACTTTCATTCTGAACAGTCCTAGAACAGGCAATGGCCAATGCTCAATAAAAAGTCTTGGAGATAAATATGGAAAACACTACTTTTTATCAGTAGTATTTAAAATAATCTTCCTTACAGAGCTCTATTTACTACCAACTTCTGCATAACTTCCACTCTGTTCACTTTCTAAGCAGAAAATGTACATGCTTTCATAAAACTTCACAAGACTGTAACAAAACCATAATGGGAAAATGCACAGTAAATAGTGCTAGAAGGAGCCGAAGATATGAGAAAAAAGACTGACTGAACACAACAACAATTCAGTATTAGAATGTGAAGATGAAGAGATTGATGAAATTCTGAAAACAGAATTCAAAAGATTAAGCACAGAATTATTCAAAAGCAATGAGAAGCAAATCTACGAACTAAAGAAATCAATACATCACATGAATGAAATTTTTCCTATGAAATTGAGATTTTTAAAGAGAAATCAAAAAGAAATTTTAGAAATGAAGAATGCAATAGATCAAATAAAAATGTGGTGAAATGCCTTAACAACAGACTTAGTGAGGCAGAAAAAAGAATATCCAAGCTACAAGACAAACTTTTGGAAATTTTTCAGTCAGACCAAAAAAAAAAAAAAAACGAAAAATCAAAAACAGTGTTAGAGATTTATGGGGTACTATCAAATAACCCAACATGTGGGGCTTAGGAGTTGTTGAAGGTGTGAAAATAAGAGAATGGACTAGAAGGCATATTTAGTGAAATAATTACAGAAAACTCCCCCATTTTGGTGAAAGTATGTCCAAGGTACAGGAAGCACATAGAACTCCTAGCAGATATGACCGGAAAAGACCTTTACCATAACACAATGTAGTCAAAGTTCCCACAGTAAAACATAAAGAAAAAATCTAAAATGTATACAAGAGAAACACCAAACTACTTTCAGAGATCTCCAATTAGACTCACAGCTGACTTCTCATCAGAAACTCTTCAGGCTAGGAGAGAATAGAGAGACACAGTACAAATTTTAAGAGAAAAAAAAAAAATGTCAACCCAGAACACTGTACTTTGCAAAGCCATTTATGAATGAAGGTAAAATACTTTCCCTAACAAACAGAAATTGAAAGAATTTATCACCACTTGTCCAGCCTCACAATAGATGCTTAAGAATGTGTTGCACACTCTGGTCTCAGAATCGGCCCTTAAGGCATTCGGATCTGCCTAAAAATGCTCATGAGAGCATTTCAGGCATGGAAAGCCAAGACACTGTGGCAAAAAATGGCCTACATGAAAAATCTCTGTGAGTGAGATTTCGGTAGAAAGAGGCCATCAAAGAAGGTGGTACCTTTCTCTGAAGGGAGGAGAGAACTTCCACTTTAAAAACGGTCCTGTCTAAATAATGATGGAGTTTGTGGACTCAAAAGGCTTCCATAGACTTAGCAGCTCATGACAAGAGCCTAGGGTGATCACTGATGTCATAAATAAGAGTGCCAATTGTTAAATCAACCACAGGAGTCACTGTGCACTTGCTCCCCATGTAGGATGTCCTTAATGAGTTGTACTATGAGAATTAATGGTAAAGCTTGTCTTCAAACAGTACTTTATACTTCATATCTCTGTGTGAATGAAAACTGTTGAAACCTTTACGTAGTATAGAGCTGATCTTCTGTATATAAAGATAATCAAAAATGAATATTAATGAAGAATGGGATGGGAGAGGGAATAAAAGGTAGGATGGTTTATAAATAAGTAAGTAAATGGGGGTGAGAGGCGGGTATGGGTAGAAGAACCACTATAATCCAAAAGTTGTACTTTTGAAATTTATATTTATTAAATAAAAGGTTTTTTTTTTTTTTTTTTTTTTTTGACAGGCAGAGTGGACAGTGAGAGAGAGAGAGACAGAGAGAAAGGTCTTCCTTTGCCGTTGGTTCACCCTCCAATGGCCGCCACGGTTGGCGCGCTGCGGCCAGCGCACCGCACTGATCCGATGGCAGGAGCCGGGTGCTTCTCCTGGTCTCCCATGGGGTGCAGGGCCCAAGCACTTGGGCCATCCTCCACTGCACTCCCTGGCCACAGCAGAGAGCTGGCCGGGAAGAGGGGCAACCAGGACAGAATCTGGCGCCCTGACCGGGACTAGAACGCGGTGTGCCGGCGTCGCAAGGTGGAGGATTAGCCTTGTGACCGCGGCGCCGGCCCTAAATAAAAGCTTTTTATAAAAAAAAAAAAAAAAAGCTGTTGGCACATTACTGAGGAAAGAACACTTCATCGACTATACGGAATATGAACATTCCTCCACACAATGAAGGCAATCTATGACAAACCTACAGTCAGCATCTTATTGAATGGGGAAAAGTTGGAAGCATTCCCCCTAAGATCCAGAATCAGACAAAGATGCCCACTCTCATCATTGCTATTCAATATTGTCCTGGAAGTTTTAGCCAGAGCCACTAGGCAAGAAAAAGAAATCAAGGGGATACAAATTGGGAAGGAAGAAGTCAAAATATCTCTACTTATAATGATAGTATTCCATATATAGGGGATCCAAAAGACTCTTAGTAGACTATTGGAACTCATAAAACAGTTTGGTAAAGAGGCAGGATTTAAATTAACACACACAAAAAAATAACAGCCTTTGTAGTTACAGACAATGCCATGGCTGAGAAAGAACTTCCACTAGGGTTGGCGCTGTTGCATAGTGGGCTAAGTTTCTGCCTGCATTGCTGGCATCCCATATGAGGCGCCAGTCCAAGTCGTGGCTGCTCCATTCCGATCCAGCTCTCTGCTATGGCCTTGGAAAACAGCAGAAGATGGCCCAAGTGCTTGGGCTCCTGAGCCTGCTTGGGAGACCTGAAGAAGCTCCCGGCTCCTGGCTTCAGATCGGCCCAGCTCTGGCCATTGTGGCCATTTGTAGAGTGAACCAGCAAGCAGATGAAAGACCTCTCTCTCTCTCTCTCTCTCTCTCTCTCTCTCTCTGTAACTCTTTCAAATGAAATCTTAAAAATAAAACATTTATTTTAAAAAAAAAAAGATCCCATTTACAATAGCTATAAAAATAATTAAATACTTTAGAATAAATTTAACCAAAAAGGTGAAAGATCCCTACAATGAAAATTACAAAACATTAAAGAAATAGAAGACCCCACAAAAATGGAAAAATCTTCGATGTTCATGGATTAGATCAATATAATCAAAATACCCATACTACTGGAAGCAATTTACAGATTCAATGTGAACCCAATCAAAATACCAAGGACATTCTGCTCAAATCTAGAAAAAATGATGCTAAAATTAACATGGAAACAAAAAAAGGCCCCGAATAGCTAAAGCAATCTTATATACCAAAACAAAACCAAAGACATCACAATACCAGATTTCAAGACATACTACAGTGCAGTTACGATCAAAACAACCTGGTACTGGCACAAAAATAGATGTGAAGACCAATGGAACAGAACAGAAACTCCAGAAATCAATCTACGCATCTGCAACTAACTTATTTTTGACAAAGGAGCGAAAACCAATCCCTGGAGCAAGAACAGTCTCTTCAACAAATGGTGTTGGAAAAACTGGACCTCTGCATGCCAAAGTATGAAACTAGACCCATACCTTACACCTTATACAAAAATCCAATCAAAACAGATCAAAGACCTAACTCTACAACCCAATCCCATCAAATTACTACAGAACACTGGGGAAACTCTGCAAGACATTGGCATAGGCAAAGAGTTCTTGGAAAAGACTCCAGAAGCACAGGCAATCAAAGCCAAAATTGACAAATGGGACAATATCAAGCTGAGAAGCTTCTGCACTGCAAAAAGAAAGACTCAGCAAAGAGGCAACAGACAGAATGGGAGAAAATATTTGTAAGCTACACAACTGATAAAGGGCTAATATCTAGAATCTTATTTATAAAGAACAAGAAATTCATCAACAACAAAACAAACAATCCAGTTAAGAAACAGGCAAAGGGACTTGAACAGGCATTTTTCATGAGAGGAAATTCAAATGGCCAACAGACACTTGAAAAAATGCTCAGGATCACTAGCCATCAGGAAAATACAAATCAGAATCACGATGAGGTTTCACCTCACTGCAGTTAGAATGGCTCTCATTCTGAAATCAACAATCAACAAATGTTTGTGAGGATGGAGAAAAGGGTATCTTAATCTACTGTTGGTGGTCAGCCGCCTTGGAAGACAGTATGGAGATACTTCAGAAAGCTGAATAAAGACCTACCATGTGAACTAGCCATCCCACTCCTGGGAATTTATCCATACCAAAAGAAATCAGCATATGAAAAAAGTTTCTTTATTCCCACGTTTATTGCAGTTCAATTCACACTAGCTAATATATAGAATCAACCCAGATGTCCATCAACCGATAAAGAAATTTATCCGTCCATCAACGGATAAAGAAATTATGGTACACATACACAACAGAATACTACTCAGCTGTAAAAAAGAATGTAATCCTATGTTTTGCAATAAAATGTATGCAACTAGAAAGCATTATACTTAGTGAAATAAGCCAGTCCCAAAAAGACAAGTTATCATGTTTCCCTAATCAGGGGTAACTAACAGAGTACCTAAAATGTAATGTATTGCAGTGAAATGGACATTCTGACATTCAATGATTGTTTATATCCCTTGTCTCTTCCGCTAAGGAACAGTGTTTTTCTTCCTCATACTATTTGTTGCACTCTTTTACTTAGTGTAGGGTTAACCTTACAATCATTAAGTAATGGAAAGCAGATCTCTAAATATTTAGAGTGGGAATGGGATAGGGAAGAGCAAGCAGGGTTGCAGCATGGGTGGGAGAGAAGGAAGTATCACTATGTTCCTAAATCTGTATATATGAAATAGATGAAACTTGTATAACGTAAAAAATAAAATTTAAAAAAAAAAAGAGAGATTGGCAGAAAAGTAAACTCTTGTGGAATTCAGGAGAGAATTTACAGAAGAGATAATTAGCTTTGCACATGTGTCAGGGCCAAAGTACATATTTTTCTTTTTTTGAAGATTTATTTATTTGAAAGGCAGAGTTAGAGGCAGAGGCAGAGGCAGAGAGAGAGAGAGAGAGAGAGAGTCTTCCATCTGCTGGTTATCTCCCCAAATGGCCACAACAGCCAGAGCTGGGCTGATCCAAGGCCAGGAGCTTCTTCCATGTCTCCTACAAGGTTGCAGGAGACCAAGAACTTGGGCCATCTTTTTTTTTTTGACAGGCAGAGTGGATAGTGAGAGAGATAGACAGAGAGAAAGGTCTTCCTTTTTGCCGTTGGTTCACCTTCCAATGGCCGCTGCGGCCGGCGCATCTTGCTGATCTGAAGCCAGGAGCCAGGTGCTTCTCCTGGTCTCTCATGCGGGTGCAGGGCCCAAGGATCTGGGCCATCCTCCACTGCCCTCCCGGGCCATAGCAGAGAGCTAGCCTGGAAGAGGGGCAACCAGGATAGAATCCGGCGCCCCAACCGGGACTAGAACCCGGTGTGCCGGTGCCGCAAGGTGGAGGATTAGCCTGTTAAGCCATGGCGCCGGCTGGGCCATCTTCTACTGCTATCCCAGGCATAGCAGAGAGCTAGATCAGAAGTGAAATAGCCAGGACTCGAACCAGTGTCAGAAGGGATGCCGGCACTGCAGGGGGCGTCTTTACCTGCTATGCCACAGCGCTAGGGGGCACATCTTAAAATCATCTGCACAGCAAATATGGGGTTACTCATATCTAAAGTCACCAATGTTAAAGTAGAGGAAGCATGTCTTTGATGCTTTCCTGATACCTTCCATATTGGTTTTTTTATTTAATTTTTAATTGACAAATACAAATTGTGCATATTTATCATGTACAAGTTTTTTTTTTTAATTTATTTGATAAGTAGAGTTATAGACAGTGAGAGAGAAAGGTCTTCCTTCCGTTGGTTCACTCCCCAAATGGCCACCACAGCCGGTGCTGTGCCAATCCGAAGCCAGGAGCCAGGTGCTTCCTCCTGGTCTCTCATGCGGGTGCAGGGACCCAAGCACTTGGGCCATCCTCCACTGCCCTCCTGGGCCACAGCAGAGAGCTGGACTGGGAGAGGAGCAACTGTGACTAGAACCCCGTGCCCATGTGAGATGCCAGCACCACAGGCAGAGGATTAAACTAGTGAGCTATGGTACCAGCCCCTCTACAAGATTTTTTTTTTTTTTTTTTGACAGGCAGAGTTATACAGAGAGAGAGACAGAAAGGTCTTCCTTTTCCATTGGTTCACCCCCCAAATGGCCGCTACGGCTGGCACACTGCGCCAATCCAAAGCCAGGAGCCAGGTGCTTCCTCCTGGTCTCCCATGCGGGTACAGGAGCCCAAACACTTGGGCCATCCTCCATTGCACTCCCGGGCCACAGCAGAGAGTTGGACTGGAAGAGGAGCAACCGGGATAGAATCCGGCACCCCAACCGGGACTAGAACCCGGGGTGCCGGCACCGCAGGCGGAAGATTAGCTAAGTGACCTGCGGCGCCGGCCTCTTCAAGATGTTTTGAAATATGCATACACTGTAGAATAGCTAAAATAGAGCTAATTAAAATGTGCATTGTCTCAAAAAAACAAAAGCAAGCAAAAAAAAGACTGATGGTAATAAAATAAAAAATGCAAGTTAAATAAAACCCATATTAAGCCTTTAGAAAACTTACTCAAAGTTTCCATCAAGTATCTTTGTAAAAGATAAGCAAATTCTCACTCTCTCAGAAAGCTTCTCAATATCCATTTTGATAGTTTAATACATTTTGTAAGATAGATAAAGACCAGAAAAGAAAAAGAGCCAGGGACGTGGGTAAGAATAAGGAATAGGGGCTGGCGCTGTGGTGTAATAGGCTAAGCCTCCACCTATGGCACCAGCATCCCATATGGGCACTGGTTCGTGTCCCATCTGCTCACTCCTCTTCAGATCTAGCTCTCTACTATGGTCTTGTGGTCTTGAAAAGCATCAGTGTGGGAGGCAGACCCAGAAGCAGCTCCTGGCTTCAGATCGGCCCAGCTCTGGCTGTCACTGCCATTTGGGGAATGAACTAGCAATGGAAGACCTTTCTCTCTGTCTCTCCCTCTCTCTGTCTGTAAGTCTACCTCTCAAATAAATAAAATTAAAAAAAAAAAAAGGAATAAAGAAGTATCTTTCGTCTTTCCATCCAAAAATATGTTTCTCACTTGCTGAATAATCATGACACAAATCACACTATTGTAAAGTGTCATGAGTAGCAACAAAGCCTGGAGTTAGTTTTGAAGGTCAGGTTGTATAGCCAAAATCGCAGTTAATCAATACTCCCTTACTAGGAAGTTACCTGTTGGAGAATGAACTGCATCATCTCCCAAATGTGTCAAAAACACCTATCTTTTCCTCACTTATTAAAGCAAAACTATTGCTTTGATTACTAATTGAAGTAGTTGCCTCACATATAACTAGCTCCCTGCTTTGTAAAAAGTACATACTCTGAGTATCTTGCTGTATTGAGGGTGATTCTTTAATGGATATATGCATATTTTTATTTGGGAAGGGTATATGAGCCTACACAGCTTTTACAGGTCTTAGTTGCTAGTAACTGGCAAGCACATAATAGCTAAAAGATACAGGAACTCAAATTGTTGCTTAAAGAACTAAATACTTCCAGAAACTAACATAACATTAGGCTTCCTAAAAAGTTTATGAAAAAAATGGAATTAAAAGCTTATTTGGGGGTAAAAACAAGGGAGAGAGACACATGGCAAAGGTTGATCAAACCAGTTAATACCATCTTGAGTCTGGTCCTTCCATTTTGATCTCTCTCTCTCACACTCTCTCTCTCAAAAGAACACTGACAACTTGGTAGTCTAAGTGGCAGATGATTCTTCAGCTATAAAGTGTAAGTTGTTCTGACAAGGTCAGAAAGACCATGCCTAAGAGGTTAACTCTGAAAGCACACACAAAGGAATGTTGCATAACATGTTCCTATCCCTTCTCTCCATTAGGTTGGCAACTGTATAAAATTTTTCCTTCATCCGCACTCCTGGGCAACAACATCTTGCTACAGCTTCTAACCAGATCATCTGTGTACTTCTGTCTAGACTGCCCTATGTAAACTGCCCTAATTAAACTCTTTTAATATGGGACTTCCTTTCTCATTCTTTGCTCTTAGGATTCCTTCTCAGTTTGGGGCAATACACAAATTACTGACATTCAGACACTATTTGATGTTGCCCTTCCAATTCTAACATGTTTAAGTGGATTATTTTTCATACACAAAATTGGGAAATAGTCTATGAGCTTCCAGTTGAAGGTCAGAAATAGTCACAGCTCAGTTCTGGAGAAGACAATACAGAACCAAGAAAAACATTTTTAACAAACTCCTTCCTAGTATTTTTCACAAAATACCAGTAATGACTATTATTTTATTCTACTAATTCTGTTTGAATAAAGAAAAAATTTACCACCCAAATATATCCATTAGCCAAGTAAAAGAAAGTTGCCTCATACTTCCCCACTTTCAGTTAACTATAACTTTAGATAAAGCTAAGAAAAGGCAATTAGTACATAAAATAACAGAACAAATGAATCTAGAGATCAACCATAGAACTTCAATATTAATTAAATCAATTTAATTATGCCCATCAAAACAGGAAACCTATTATGCAAAAATATGTTTTTAAAAAAAAAAAAAAAACACCGTTACTATCATTCTGAAAGTTCTGTTGATTTCTAAACAGAGACTGTTCAGTCTATCATATGACCAAATTGGCCAGGCATTGTTCACTGCTTACTCATACACTGGATCTGCATACTAAATATCACGTGAATATCTTGAGAAATCTCAAAAAATTTCAGAATATTTTAATGCTCAGCAAAATCAAAACACTTCAAGCTTTTGAAAAAGCATCCTAAAATCTATATGAAGCAATAGGGATTACATCTACTTGGTTTGAGATTGATACAATTACTAAAAACTATTAAATTTTATTCAATATTAAAGGGTATCAAATATCTTACATGTCTCCAACCAAAACTGTGTTAAACTAAGAAATGATTTCTAAGTGTGTCTAACACTGATAGACATTGAGAGAAATATATTTCTAAGACTGATAGAAATTGTGTAATAGCAAAAGCAGAATAGTGGCAATAATATGCTTCCCGTATATGACTGGGTAGAAATATACTCACATTTGTGCAAATAAACAATGGAAAGATACAAAAGAAAGAAAAGTGGTTATCTATAGGGGAGGGAAACAGGGATAGGAGTTAGACTTGTCAATGTTCAATTTTTTTTTTTACTTTTGATTTTTTTTTTTTGACAGGCAGAGTCGACAGAGAGAGAGAGAGACAGAGAGAAAGGTCTTCCTTTTGCCGTTGGTTCACCCTCCAATGGCCGCCGCGGTAGCGTGCTGCGGCCGGCGCACCACGCTGTTCCGATGGCAGGAGCCAGGTGCTTCTCCTGGTCTCCCATGGGGTGCAGGACCCAAGGACTTGGGACATCCTCCACTGCACTCCCTAGCCACAGCAGAGAGCTGGCCTGGAAGAGGGGCAACCGGGACAGGATCGGTGCCCCGACCGGGACTAGAACCTGGTGTTCTGGCGCCGCAAGGCGGAGGATTAGCCTGTTGAGCCACGGCGCCGGCCTACTTTTGATTTTTGAGCCATCTGAATATATAGTATTTTTAAAATACATACTTCGGGGTCAGCACCGTGGGTCACTTGGTTAATCCTCCTCCCCATATGGGCACCGGGTTCTAGTCCTGGTTGCTCCTCTTCCAGTCCAGCTTTCTGCTGTGGCCTGGGAGGGCAGTGGAGAATGGCCCAAGTGCTTGGGCCCCTGCACCCACATGGGAGACCAGGAAGAAGTACCTGGCTCCTGGCTTTGGATCGGCGTAGCTCCAGCCGTACTGGCCATTTGGGAAGTGAACCAATGAAAGGAAGACCTTTCTCTCTGTCTCTCTCTCTCTCACTGTCTACAACTCTTCCTGTAAAAAAAAAAAAAAAAAAAAAAAAAAAAAAAAAAAAAATTCATGTATTTTCTTTTCATAAAATACATACTTACATATATGTATGTTTTATCCATATGTGTGGCTTAAATAATAATAAAAAAGGAGTTTTTAAAATTTATTTTATTTATTTGAAAGATAAAATTAGAGAGGTCTTCCATCTCCTGGTTCTCTCCCCAAATGGCCACAACAACCAGGGCTGGGCTAGCCTGAAGCCAGGAGCCAGGAGCCAGGAGCTTCCTCTGGGTCTCCCATGCAGCTGCAGGGGCCCAAGGACTTGGGCCATCCTCCACTGCTTTACCTGGCACATTAGCAGAGAGCTGAATCAGAAGAGGAGCAGCCAGGACTCAAACCAGAGCCAACGTGGGATAGCTGTGCAGCAGGCCAGGGCTTTAACCCGCTGCTCCACAGTACCAGCCTCAAAAAGTTTTTTAAAACAGGAAAATTGAAGAATTTTTCACATCACCGGGAGCCTATTTCTGGATCACTGTTCTAACCAAACAAAACTTCATAATAATGGAACCTTTTTCTCCTCTCTTAAAATCTGAGAAGATTCTTCCAACTAAGACAATTCTAGAGAGATGGTTTCATAAAAAGGGGGGAGGGGAAAAAAGGACTAAAATAACATGAATTATTTTATCTTTGCACTAAATAATTCCATTATATATAATGATTACAAATTATTTTGACTAAAAATAGACAAAATTACTAAAAGGGAAATGTGTTTCCTAAAGTCCCTCCACCATTCCCAAATCAGATCTTACATAGTTCTCCACACCTTATAAAACTTCAGACTAACACCAAATAGTAAAAATTTTTTTAAAAATCTAGATTGTTGCCTAATATACAAATCATCTTATGAACAACATTCCAATCTGTAACTTTCCTGCACTTCAAACTACTCTATCAGAATTTGTCTCAGGAAAACTCAAATCCTCTTTCCCCTGTCACCCAAATTACAAGTCTTGGGGTCTTCTCTAAAGCGCACCGGGGATACTTCACTGACAACCTATAACTTTGCGCAGAATTCTTACATTACCATAAGCAACAAGTATCTAAACATCTGTGTTCCTAGGCAATATAAACCAGATATCCACCACTTTTTCATACACACTAAGTATAAAATAGTGTAAAAAATTAAAAACAAGTTACAAATGGTAAAAAGGGCTGGGCATAGGATAGAATGAGTAATTGTTTCAGTTTGGGATGATGAAAAAGTTCTGGAGATAGTGATGATACCCTGCACAACAATGTTAATGCCACTGAACCACATACTTTATTAAAATGATAATGGGGCAGGGGTTGTCCTGAGGTGTTTAAACTGCAACTCACAATGCCCACATCCCATATTTGAGTGCCAGTTCCAGTCCTGGCTACTCTACCTCTGATGAAGCTTCCTAGGAGGTAACAGGTGTTGGCTCAAGTGCTTGAGCCCCTGTCCCCTGTGCAGGAGACCCAGAAGGAGTTCTGGACTCCTGGCTTTGGCCTGGCTCAGCCCTGACTATTGTAAGCATTTGGGGAGTGATTCAGCAGATAGAAGACGGATCTCTCTCTCTCTCCCCTCCTCTCTCTCTCACTCTGCCTTTAAAGTAGATGAAAATATTTTTTAAAAGCATTCCTATGGTAATTACTGTCAATGAGGACAAAATACGCTTTGAAAAAGTAAAATGTTAAAATGGTGTTTTATTTTACACATATTTATCACAACAAAATAAATTTAAAAACAAATAGAATATTAGAAATGTCACCACAGGATACCACAGTTAACTGTTCACCTAAAAAGAATCTTAACAATTTTTTATGACTAACCTGTTCTGGGACTATATAATCCAATTCTGTAATGCTTACCTATTATGCATGTAGGTACAAGTGCCTACAGTTCCCAAAATTTTTTAGAGGCAATCATTTTCATTTCCTTTAAAATAATTAAAAAATGAACTTGTAAATCAAAGAAAATGTTTTAATATGCAATATTAATATAGTTTTCTTTTTAACAGCATAGTTATCAAATATTTAAGGAAGGGGCCCATGAAAGCAAGAGACCCGAGCCCATCAAAGTCATAATGAGACTATCAAGGTATAGCAAGAAAAGTGAAACACAACTGGTATGTATACAAAGGAACATTCTTAAATAAAAATCACATACATGAGCAATTAATGAGGGTCTGACATTTTTAAAAAAGCCTCAGTAATATTAGAATGATATCTTAATTATCATTTAATCCTTTTCAAACAACTCTATTAAGAATAGCTATGAAAAATTACTCCATTTACACAAATATTTGGAGATTAACTTGTGAAGATTTAAAGAAAACAGAGAATAAATGCCAATTGTGGGAACTGGGGATTGAATCAGTGGATTTCAAAAAGCCTATCTATCTCTTTCTCTCAATCGCTCTGCCTCTCAAAATTAATTAACAATTTAAAATCAGAAAAAAAAAACCTGAAAATTTTTTCTGCTATAACGTTAACATGAAGAAAAACAAAACTGAACTTTATACCTTCATTACACCTCATACAGAATTTCAGATGGGTTGCAAATTTGTTTTTATAACTAGAAAAATATATAGACTATTTCCAGTAATAAGAGGAGGTGAGGCCGGCGCTGCGGCTCACTAGGCTAATTAATCCTCCACTGGCGGCGCCAGTACTCCGGGTTCTAGTCCCGGTTGGGGCGCCGGATTCTGTCCCAGCTGCTCCCAGCTCTCTGCTGTGGCCTGGGAGTGCAGTGGAGGATGGCCCAAGTGCTTGGGCCCTGAACTCGCATGGGAGACCAGGAGGAAGCTCCTGGTTCCTGGCTTCGGATCGGCGCAGCGCGCCAGCCGTAGCGACCATTAGAGGGGTGAACCAAAGGAAGGAAGACCTTTCTCTCTATCTGTCTCTCACTGTCTAACTCTGCCTGTCAAAAAAAAAAAAAAAAAAAAAAAAAGTAGGCTATCCAATCTTCAACAAATTGTCACAAAATATGACTTCAATCAAAAGTGAGCAGAGTTCCACCATTTAACCATGTTACGTTATATATTATCTAATCCCACAGTCACAATAATCCTCCTATAAGGAAAATCCTATTTTTATTCTTAAGTGGTAAACTAGAAAAGTAAGGCCCAGAAAGGTTAAATCTCTTACCCAGTATGACAAATCACAGGCAGGATCTGAACCTAAACAGTCTAATCCCACAGTCCATGCTTTCAACCACTGAGCTATTGATTTCTTTCTTTTGCACAATAAAAATATATGGATTTTTCATTCTACAAATCTAAGTTCATTAGATAAAAATTACTAAAATACAGGACAAAAGTATTAGAATGGTTTTGATAAAGCACTTTAAGAATTCAGAAGACCATGTTATTGTAAGTAACAGGGATAAGCAAAGGGTCTGTGTGAGAAATTCTATCTAAATTGAATACGGAGGGATATGAGACACAGAATAAGAAATGAGAGGAAAACATTCCACACTGAAAAAATAGAACCAAAAGCATTAAACTTAGGTAGAAAAGCAGAGATAACTCAATTGAGTCGAAATGGATGGAATATAGGAAAGAAGTAAAAGGAAATTAAACGCTTCAGAGGACTAAGGAGTTTGGATCTAGCATGGTAGCAGAAGAGTAACATGAATACAGTGGTGACATGGCAAGTGGGTATAAGAAATGAAGAGAAAACAGATGGAAATGAAAGAATTTAACCAGAAGGTTAAATTTATCAGTCTAGGCAAAGTAAGAAATGTTTTAAGTAGGCCGGCACCGCGGCTCAATAGGGTAATCCTCCGTCGGGTTCTAGTCCCGGTTGGGGTGCCGGATTCTGTCCCGGTTGCCCCTCTTCCAGGCCAGCTCTCTGCTGTGGCACGGGAGGGCAATGGAGGATGGCCCAAGTGCTTGGGCCCTGCACCCCATGGGAGTCCAGGATAAGCACCTGGCTCCTGCCTTTGGATCAGCGCGGTGCGCCAGCCGTGGCAGCCATTGGAGGGTAAACCAACGACAAAGGAAGACCTTTCTCTCTGTCTCTCTCTCTCACTGTCCACTCTGCCTGTAAAAAAAAAGAAAGAAAGGAAGGAAGGAAGGAAGGAAGGAAGGAAGGTTGGTTTTAAGTCAAGTTGGCAAATAAAAATGGCAAATAAAAAATGGAGGAAAAAGAATGGCTGTGAAGCACAAAGTAGTTACTCAAATTTCAATTAAATTAATAAACTGGGTCAGAAAGAACAAGACTTAATATACTGTAAAATATAATGTAAAAAGACAACTACAGGGATAGGTAAGACCAAATGTGGGAGAATTTAATATAGGAAGCATATTAAGGGCCACAAAGGACTAGAGAGAAGGGGTAGACAGGCCCTAAATACAACTGCCCTTGCCTGATTTGGTCATGCTCAATAGTTAGAGATGATAACAAGAACTTTTTGAGAGAGATGATGAAGGTAGACAAATTCTACCTTCAAATAAATGTGGAGGTGTCTGTGAAGTTGTAAATAAAGTAACGTGATGAAAGAATTATCTTGTCCTGAACAGTGATAGGGAACAAAACAGGGGAAGCAGATTTAAAGCAAAAAGAGATGCTTCAGATTTCTAGATAAAATAAAGACTTACATATTAAATATACTATGGTATATATATTATATATTATGGTAAACTAGAGACTTTTATCTAAAATTGATGCTGCGCCCACAGGATTGCTGCTTAGGTATAAAGAAATGAGCTAGGGGCCAGCGCTGTGGCATAGTGGGTTAAGCCACTACCTGCAGTGCCAGCATCCCTTATGGGCACTGGTAAGAATCCCAGCTGCTCCACTGCCTATCCAGCTCCCTGTCAATGTGTTTGGGAAGGCAGCAGTAAATGACCCAAGTGCTTGGGTCTTTGCACAAACAGGGAGACCCAGATGAAGCTCCTGGCTTATCTGGCCCAGCCCTGGCCATCATGGCCATTTGGGGAGTGAACTAGAGGATAGAAGACTTCTCTCTCTCTCTGCAACTCTGCCTTTCAAATATAAATAAATCTTTAAAACAAACAAAAAACAAAATAAAAGAGAATTGAGAGAAAACCACAGAGGCACCCACCTAGAAGATGTGAAATTTTCAAAGGAAAAGTTATAGAAAAAAATGAATCAAGGAAAGTTTATCTACATTTAAGAGGATGGAAGAAGAGCCAAAGAAAGCACTGTCAGAAGGTTAAACAATTAAGATACAGGTTAAAATGCCCACATCCCATGCTGGAGTGCCTGAATTTGATACTCCACTCTGGCTCCTGACTCCAGTTTTCTCTCTCTCTCTTTTTTTTTTTTTTTGACAGGCAGAGTTAGACAGTGAGAGAGAGAGAGACAAAGAGAAAGGTCTTCCTTTTCCATTGGTTCACCCCTCAAGTGGCCGCTACAGCCGGTGCACTGCGGCCGGCACACTGCGCTGATCCGAAGCCAGGAGCCAGGTGCTTCCTCCTGGTCTCCCATGCAGGTGCAGGGCCCAAGCACTTGGGCCATCCTCCACTGCCCTCCCGGGCCACAGCAGAGAGTTGGACTGGAAGAGGAGCAACCGGGACAGAACTGACGATCTAATCGGGACTAGAACCTAATACAGATCCTGGGAGGCAAAGATGATGGCACAAGTAATTGAATTCCTGCCAACCATGTGGGAAAAGTAGACTGGGTTCCTGGCTCTTGGCTTCAGACCAGCCGGTCTCAACCACTGCAGCAAACTGGGGAATGAACCAATGGATGGGAGAGCTCACTCACATATCCTCTCTATCTCATTCTCTCCGTGTCTCTCAAATAACTAACTATTTTTTTAAATTACCAAAGAGGAATCAATGGCTGTTGTGGCCATCTGGAGAGTAAATCAGCAGATAGAAGATCTCTCTTTCTCTAACTCTTGCCTTTCAAATAAATTAATAAATGAATTTTTTTAAAACATCAAGGATGATTCTAAAAATCAGTGGGATAGTTAGATTTAAAAAAATATATATGTAAGAGGGTTTTTTTTTTTAAAGCAAGCATGTTATCCTAACTGGCTATAAGGAATAACCTCAGTAAGATGAGTCCTCAAATCTTTCCATTGAAAGTATTCTTTTTAAATTAAATTATAAGATGATTTACCTCCTAGTCCTTTTCTTCATGTTTATGAAAAGATGGATCAAAGTCTTTCAAAACTGAATACTCACCCAGTGCGAGACTGACCAACTTTATCACAAATATCCAAAATGAGTCCCCAGTCCTCAGCAGTATTCATTTCACTGGTTGCTTTCTCTGTAGATTGTAAAAGGAATTGCAGAAATATTATTCTTAAATCTTTAAAAGATATATACTCACATTTAAATCACACTAAACTATATTATAACCAAGTCCTAATCACAAATCAGGTTAATATGATTTCATGTTCATCTTTAAAGGAAAGAGTTTATCCATCACGATTATTTTCCCTATTCACACTTGCTTTTATTTTTTTTTTTTTACTTGCCATAAAAAATAAGCTGGTAACTTTTCATTATTTAGAAGAAAAAAAGTGGGGCCGGCGCTGTGGCGCAGTGGCTTAATGCCCTGGCCTGAAGCACTAGCATCCCATATGGGTGCTGGTTTGAGGCTCGACTGCTCCACTTCTGATCCAGCTCTCTGCTATGGCCTGGGAAAGCAGTGGAAGATGGCCCAACTCCTTGGGCCCCTGCGCCGCGTGGGTGATCCGGAGAAAGCTCCAGGCTCCTGGCTTCAGATCGGCACAGATCCGGCTGTTGCAGCCAATTGGGGAGTGAACCATCGGATGGAAGACCTCTCTCTCTCTCTGCCTTTCCTCTCTCTGTGTAATTCTGACTTTCAAATAAATAAATAAATCTTTAAAAAAAAAAAGTTAGGCTGGTGCCGTGGTGCAGCGGGTTTAAGTCCAGGCCTGCAATGCCAGCATCCCATATGGGCCCAAGTTCAAGTCCTGATTGCTCCATTTCTGGTCTAGCTCTCTGCTGTGGCCTGAGAGAGCAGGAGAGGATAGCCCAGGTTCATGGGCCCCTGCATCTGTGTGGGAGACCCAGAAGAAGCTCCTCGCTTAGGATCAGAGCAGCTCTGGCCATTGTGGCCACTTGGGAAGTGAACCGTGGAAGGAAGACCTTTCTCTCTCTCTCTCTCTCCCTCCCTCTGTCTGTAACTCTACCTCTCAAATAAATAAACAAAATCTTAAAAAAAAAAAAATTGTAACAGGTTTCCCCTCCCATCACACCTTCCTATCACATTATTAAGACCTCTTATTGCTTTCTGAGGGCAGGGGGCAGGGAGCAAGTCTGTGGAGGCCTTCCCCAGGAGCAAGAACTGTCATATCCCATGCTCTGTTCCCTTTTGCATGGTAACCAATAAAGGCCATTCAAACTGCAAAAAAAGAAAAAGACCTCTTATAGTATGTCAGCCATAATCCTTTACAATGGGCACATAAGGGATCACCTCCCTTTTCCATTGTGAAAAGAAAAAGAAAATCACTATGAAGGCAGCACCTAGACAGAGAGCTTTTCAAACCAGAGTCAGAAGATCATTAAGAAAACATGATTTAGGCATTTCTTAGGCTCTACCTGGAATGTGAAATTTTGGTTACCTTCACCCTTTCATTCCAATATCTAGATGGACCAGATAATCATATTTGCCCAGAGACCTAAGATATATACCAGTAGGTTACTGAATTCTTTTTTTTTTATGTTGGGCATTTCCATTTGGTTTATATATTCTTTATCTTCTGTCACATAGTCCCTGTCATGTCTTTTTCAACTCCAACTGAAGTTTTCCACAAAGAAATTGTTACTGCCTTACAAGAACTCAGCATAATATGCCTACATAAGTTCCAACTTTCCATATCTCCTTCAGAACACTCATTCAAGAGCTAATTGAATCTGTGACTCCTGAATTGAAAATCCTATGGTGCCAAATAAAATTCTTTTACAATTCCCAAGCACCCCTATGCTGGTAAGATGATTTATTTGCAGTAAATAATAAAATTTGAATACATATTCAACAAAACGGAATGAGGATCTAGTCTTTGCCAAGGTCTATCTGAAGTGGCTTACTGTCTAAAAAAGAATCAGAACCAACAGACAGAGGCCTAAATATGATAGAAAAAAATGTAAAGTTCAAGGCAAGTTGAAAGAATCTGAGGAGAGGACAATCAGGAAAGTTTCTTGACAGCTTTAGAAACTGTGAACAGACTAATCAACTCTTGTTTCTACTCCAGTGAATCAAGAGTGAAGTTATAAAAACAAAAAAGAATCAAGGCTGGCTCAAATTCAGACTTAATACAAGGCCAGAATAATAAGAAAGAACCACACTACAATCTAAAACACCAGATGAGGTGTTGAACAATTCAAGAAAATACCAGAGCCAAGAATTTTAAGCAAAGAAAAAAATCTACTCAGAACTGGGCTTTCTGGAGAAATATACTGCCAATACGTAATAATGGTTTAGAAGGGGAGGAAGAAGAAAGCATAATGAAAAAACTAACACAACCCAAGTTATTAAGTGATTACTCAAAAAGCCAATGTGGAAATGCTGTTCAATTTTGTTCTGGGAAGTAGGGGGTTATGCTAAGACAACTGACTCAAATCTACCTGTCACTGTTCAAGTTTCCATAATATATTATAAGTCCCTCAGGGCCGGTGCTTTGGCACACTGGGTCAAGCTGCCACCCACAGTGCTGCCATTCCACATGGGTACCAGTTCTAGTCTCTGCTGCTCCATTTCTGATCCAGCTCTCTGCTAATGTGCCTGGGAAAGCAGCGGAACACGTCCCAAGAGGCTGGGTCCCTGTACCCATGTGGGAGACCCAGATGAAGCTCCTGGCTTCGGTCTGGCCCAGCCCTGGCCATGAGGCCATTTGGGTAGTGAACCAGCGGATGAAGACTGACCTATCAACCGATCTCTCTGTGCCTCTGCCTCTGCCTTTCCCTCTCTGAAACTATGCCTTTCAAATAAAAGAAATAAAGAAGGGGGGGGGGGGAACCTCTTGAAAATAAGTTCTTTCAATATCCAACCTCTTGGCCTAAGTGCTCATCAAATGCTAAGATTAATCATGGATGGGGGCTGGCGCCATGGCTCATTCGCCTGCAGCGCCGGCATCCCATATGGGCGCCGGGTTCTAGTCCCAGCTCTCTACTGTGGCCCGGGAGGGCAGTGGAGGATGGCCCAAGTGCTTGGGCCCTGCACCCGCATGGGAGACCAAGAAGAGGCAGCTGGCTCCTGGCTTCGGATCGGCACAGCGCCGGCTGTGGCGGCCATTTGGGGAGTGAACCAACGGAAGGAAGACCTTTCTCTCTGTCTCTCTCTCGCTGCCTATAATTCTGTCAAATAAATTTTAAAAAAAGGTTAATCATGGATCTACAGGATGATCCTTAGAGTTACAGAAACACACAGATATTAAATATAAATAACATCTACTTCAATGATTTGCAAGTTTTATTTTTAAATGTAGAAACCTCCTTCAATGCAATTCTTTTTTTTTTTTTTTTTTTTTTTTTTGACAGAGTTAGTAAAGAGTGAGAGAGAAAGGTCTTCCTTTCAAATGGCCACTACGGCCGGAGCTACACTGATCCGAAGCCAGGAGCCAGGTGCTTCCTCCCAGTCTCCCATGCGGGTGCAGGGGCCCAAGCACTTGGGCCATCCTCCACTGCCCTCCCAGGCCACAGCAGAGAGCTGGACTGGACGAGCAGCAACCAGGATAGAATCCGGCACCCATATGGGATGCCAGCGCTGCGCAGAGGATTAACCAAGTGAGCCATGGCGCCAGCCCCTCAATACAATTTTAACTACACAAAGGGTTAGGATACTTCTGAGGCTAACTACAGGGAGTAATACAGACTCCACAGGTTGAGGGCACTGTTCTACGTAAGTCTCTCCTCACTTCAAACACCAGGCACAAGCTCTGGATTCTCAGGCTATCCCAAGCATTTCTGATCAACTGGCTACAAATTTGGGGGTTCCCACCACTGCCTCAGATTCACTAATTCACCATAACATCTCACAGGACTGAAAAGCACTGTATTTTATAGCATTGCTAAAGGACAAATAGCAAAAACCAGTCAACAAAGATACATAGGTCTGGTTCTGCAAGATCCCAGATGCAAAGCTTCTGTGTACCAGAGCCCTGCCACATAGGTCTTCAACCCCTCTGAAACCCACAAAGACTGAGCCATCCTCAGCAATATCCCATGAACATCTATTTCATCTTAGAACAGGAAAATCAGTTATTACTTTGATCTGGTAATGCATTTTAATAATTAATTTATCATTCTTACTGACAGTCAAGCAAGCTTTCTAAAAAAACAAATATGTATCTACAGGCATTTTTAAAAAATCTTTATTCCCTTATTTATTTATTTGAAGCGACAGAGAGAGGGAGAGAGAGGGAAAAAAAAAAAAAAAGAGGCAGAGATACCTTCCATCTACTAGTTCACTCCTCAATTGGCTGCAATAGCCAGACCTGGGCCAGACAGAAGCCAGAAACCAGGAACTCTATCCTGGCCTCCCACATGGGTGGCAGGGGCCATTTCCTGCTGTGTTCCCAGGCACTTTATCAGGAAACTGGATTGGAAGTAGAGTAGCCAGGACTGGAACCAGTATACAATATTGGCCCCCCTACAGGCACATTTTAAAAATAAAACACTTTAAATCTTAAGATCTACCATAATAGCTGAGCATATTAAATCTTAACTTATGAAAAAGTTAGTACCTAATTCTGGTAGGCTTATGTCTAATCAAATACAAATTTCCAATTATCCTAAGTATGATCCTAACATTTCCTGAATTAATGACATACCCAGGAATGTATGATATAGTCATTAGCAGATATGTTAAACAATCATGAACTACTTTGCTTATATTCCTATACACAAAGAGCATTAATGTCTGACTCAAACTACTATACATAAAATCAGAAATGCACTCATTTCAGAACTGTAAAATTTTTCTCCCCATTTATCAGTGCTCACAATCAACAAGATCAGTAGTATAATTTTCAGTTCCAAAAGAACAAATATTTTTAAACTAGGAGAATACAGGCTATTAGTAGCAGTTCAGCATGGTTTTGTTAACAGCAAATAAAGTCAAAACTATTTCCTAAGAAAAATCAAGGCTTTGTGGGAAAGGGGAAAGACAAAAATACAGACTTGACTCTAAAGAATTCAAAACTTTATAGTGATCTCATTTTATTATCAGATTATCACTAATACTAAAATAAAAGAGATTGAGAAATCTGCACAGCAAAATCCAGAAAAATCACACATACAGCCATATTTGAATTTCAACAGTCTCAGTAAATTGGAATTTCTTTTTCTCTCTCTCTCTTTTTTTTTTTTTTTGATAAGCAGGTACTTTTGATTTTTCTTAAAATATACCTGCAAAAGATTTGGGGAGAGGAGAAATGTTAACAAGAGACTGCCCATCATATTTAGGCTGTGAGGAAAGGACTTCCATTCAGTCTACTTGGAGATATAATAGCTCTTCAAAAATGGCCAACGGAGAAAGCAAGTCTGAAAGAAATAATCCCTCATCTTTTTTGTGATAAGAATCAATTCTTCAAAAATGTTTACCTAATGTCCCTGACTCTCCTAACTACAGGAAAGCGTTTCTACAAAGAAAAGCCATCTTAAACTCTGCTAACCAGAAAAGATGTCTAAAGAACAGCATGGAAGCATCTCAAAGAGCACAAAATAGAAATGATAACCTACAAGTATTATAACAAAGAGCTTCTACGAGAGGTAAAATAGGAACAAAAGAATCAGAGTGTAATGTCTTAATCCAGTAAATATTATTCATTTAACATTCTTGTATTCTGAAAGTTCACATTTCTCTCCTAAATATGTCTGGACATTAACTGAGAAACCCCTTAGAATAGTCAAATCAGGCCAGCGCTGTGGCGGAGGGGGTAAAGCCACTGCCTGCTGTGCCAGCATTCCATATGGGCACCAATTCCCATCCCAGCTGCTCCACTTTCAATCCAGCTCTTTGCTATAGCCTGGGAAAGCAGTGGAAGATGGTTCAAGTGCTTGGGCCCCTGAACCCTCATGGGAGACTTGGAAGAAGCTCCTAGCTCCTGGCATTGGATCAGTCCAGCTCTGGCCATTGCTGCCATTTGGAGAGTGAACCAATGGATGGAAGACTTTTTTCTTTCTCTCTCTCTCTCTGCCTCTCTGTAACTATGCCTTTCAAATAAATAAATAAATCTTAAAAAAAAGAAAAGAAGAAGAGTCCCCACATCTCTTTCTAATGGTATTATAAAAGGAGCTGAAATGTGTCCACTGCTTACTGTAAGTCAGGTGCTGACCTAAGTACTTTACATGATTCATATGCCCAAAACAACCCTAATGAGGACTAACAAAGAGAAGGATCTGTCAGTCCAGAGGATCCACACCTAAAAAGCACAGCAGTGGAAATTAATCAAGGAGTGAAAAATACCTTTAGGAAAGAAATGAAAGGAAAAGATGAAGAGACAAGGAACCAAATACTAAGAGGTCTTACATGCCACTTGGAGTTTAAATTACTGTGAGGCCTTTAGATTCACTAAAATATTTTAATGATAGGAGCCACATTTTTAAAGTATCACTGTCAGCCTCCTGGAAAATGATGGCAGTTGCATGAAAAGAGGAATGGGTTCAAGGACTATTAGGAAGGTAAAGCATACAAACTACAGCAACAACAGAATCCTGGAATGGCACATTCAATGTGCCTGGCATACAGATGGTAGTAAATACTTGTTGTTGAGAATGTAAAGAGCAGGGCCTGGCAGCACTGTGGCAGGGAAAGCCACCCCCTGCAGTGCTGGCATCTCATATGGGTGCAGGTTCAAGTCCTGGTTGCTCCACTCCCGAACCAGCTGTTATGGCCTGGGAAAGCAGAAGAAGATGGTCCAAGTCCCTGGGCCCCTGCACCCTCGTGGGAGGTCCAGAAGAAGCCCCTGGCTCCTGGCTTTGGATTGGTGCAGCTCCAGCCATTGCGGCCAATTAGGGAGTGAAGCAGCGGTTGGAAGACCTCCCTCTCTCCCACCCCCTTCTCTACATGTAACTACAACTTTCAAATAAATAAATAAATCTTTAAACAAACAAGCAAACAAAAAAGAATGTAAAGAGCTCAATTACAGAAATCTAGAATGGCTCTCAAGATCTTGACCTGTATGACTAAGTAAACTGAAGTACTAGTCATCAACAAAGAAAAGTATAATTGAGGGGAAAAGTTTCAATATAGTTTTGAACACGTTGAATCTGAGTTATTTAAAGCATATTCAACTCCTGAAGAAAGTCGGAATACCAAGTGTTTTTACAAGTAATTCTCATAGTAATTCCATAGACACTTTTATCCCTATTTAAAAGGTGAACAGGGAACGTCAACGGGTTCTGTACCTGTCCAACTATATGTTTTGTCCATTTACTAACAGTGAATACTACATCTCAGACCAAAGTCAAGGTCTGCCTATCAAATCATACTTCAGGAGAATAATGTGATATTAACATTTTTGGCCGGCGCCGTGGCTCAATAGGCTAATCCTCCGCCTTGCGGCGCTGGCACACCGGGTTCTCATCCCGGTTGGGGTGCCGGATTCTGTCCCAGTTGCCCCTCTTCCAGGCCAGCTCTCTGCTATGGCCCGGGAGTGCAGTGGAGGATGCACCCACATGGGAGACCAGGAGAAGCACCTGGCTCCTGGCTTCGGATCAGCGTGGTGAGCCGGCCGCAGCAGCCATTGGAGGGTGAACCAACAGCAAAGGAAGACCTTTCTCCCTTTCTCTCTCTCTCTCTCTCTCTCTCTCTCTATCTACTCTGCCTGTCAAAAATTTAAAAAAAAAAAAAAAAGATATTAACATTTTTGGAGATTAATCTGGCTGTGGTTAATGATACTGATTTAAATAAGAATGACTAAAACATGTTCAAGTTTTAGGATAAGGACTGGGGGCTGGCAATGTGGCATAGCAAGTAAAGCTGCTGCCTGCACTGCCAGCATCCCATATGGGTGTTGGATCATGTCCTGGCTGCTCCACTTCTGATCACGCTCTGCTTTGGGCTGGGAAAGCAGTGAAGGATGGCCCAACTCCTTGGACCCCTGCACCTGCGTGGGAGACCCAGAAGAAGCTCCTGGCTTTGGATTGGCACAGCTCTGGCCATTGTGGCCATCTGGGGAGTGAACCAGCCAAATGGAAGACTTTCTCTTTCTTTCTCTCTCTCTCTCTCTGCCTTTGTAACTCTGCCTTTCAAATAAATAAATAAATCTTAAAAAAAAAAAAAAAGAATAAGGACTGATCCAAAGTACTCTAAGAATACAAAAATATCCTTATAAAAACAAAAACATAATGACTTAGCAGAGGCAGAGGAATGATCCAATGATATCACCTGGATTTCAAGTCAAATGACTAGCATATTAAAAACTTAGCAAATAATGAATGAAGAGCCATGCTGGGAAAGTTGATTTTTTCTGATAGATTTTTAAATAACAGATCATCAAATAGAAATACAAGACTAACTACCTAGAACAATATCAATAATTCACTACCCAATGAATACTCAGATTGCTTACTACATACTAGGCACTGTCCCTAAAAGTAAAGGTATAAATGACAAGTTCTCATCCTTGCAGAATTTACATTCCACACAAAAGATAATCAATCAACCAATTTAATTCAAGTAGTGAGGTGCTATAAAAAGAAAAATAAATGGAACCAGCAAACAGCAAGGGGGTAAAGATTAGAAGGTAATTAGGGAAAGCCTCTCTTGGAAAATAACTACTGAACAGAGACCTGGAAAATGTGATTGACAGCAAGACCTTTACCTGAGTAAAGTGTATCCCAGGCAGAGAAAACAGCAAAATACAAAAAACAAAAGTGTGCTTTAAGTGTTCAGATCCAAAATGTATGTGGGATGAAGGAGGGAAGAAAGGAGACAGACAGACACTGAACAGTACAATCACCTCAGAAACACAGGAAGGGGCCAGATTGTGTGTCACCATAAAGAATTTGCATTTCCTATTAAGCTGTATGGGAATCCTCTGGACAGTTCTGAGCAGGTTAAGTGACATTATCTAACATTTTTCAAAGTTTACTGGTCTTTGTAAACCAGAACTGATTGTGGCGGCAAGGATAGTAGAAAAGAAACCACAGTTATCTCAAAGGGGTAATGATAACTGGCATAAGACCATAGTGATGAGGCAGAGAAAACTGATTAGATTCTGAATACAGTTTTAAAGTAGAGGTAAAAGATCTTGTTGACAGAATGGACACACAGTGTGAAGGAAAATGACGAATCAATGATGACTCCTAGATATCAGAGCTGAGTAATAGGTAATATTAATTGTCCCATTTACTGGAGTGGATAAGGATGAAAAAAATGAGGTCTGGAGAAAGAAACTAGTAATTGAGTTTTTGACATCTTGTGTGCTAGACACCTGTCAGAATCCACGTGGAGATGCTTACGCTAAGACTAAGGACATAAATTTGGGAATTAGCAGGATACACACAGCATTTAAAGTTAAAAAAAATTAGGTGAGAGGTTTTTTTAAACCTTACTTTATAAACAGAAAGCACACAAGTTTTTCTAAGTGCTTTAAACATACATATTGAATTCTCTTAACAGAGTCAAGAAATGTTATTATGGGACTGGCGCTGCAGCACAGTAGGTTAATCCTCAGCCTGTGGCGCCGTCATCCTAAATGGATGCTGGTTCTAGTCTGAGATGCTCCACTTCCAATCCAGCTCTCTGCTATGGCTGTGAAAGCAGTAGAAGATAGCTCAAGTCCTTGGGCCCCTGCAGCCACGTGGGAGATCCAGAAGAAACTCCTGGCTCCTGGCTTCGGATCAGCACAGCTCCGGCCATTGCGGCCAACTGGGAAGTGAACCAGTGGAAGGAAGACCTTTCTTTCTGTCTCTCCCTGTCACTGTAACTCTACCTCTCAATTAAATAAATAAAATCATTAGCAAAAAAAACAAAAAACAAACAAAAAAAAAAACCTAGGTTCAATAAATCCTGGATCAACTGTCTTTGACATTGGGCCCGTTAAAAAAAAAAAAGTGCTATTATCCATATATGCCATACTAACAATGAAGAAACTGAGGCACACGGTATCTGAAAGCAACCAGTCTAAAGTCACGCTGCTGGGAAACAGCAAAACTTAGATTTGAACTCAAGCAGTGTGAATACAATGTCTGAATTCTAAATACTATATTAAGTTGCCCCGTAAGACTCCCCAAGGAGGAAAAAAAGCTAAAAGAAAAGGCTGTATAGCATTTGGACGCTGCAAGAAGAAAAAAACTAGAGAAGAGGTAAGTAGAAAATCAGAAAAAGTTTGGTGTCCTGAAAAGTCATGAATAATATCAATCAAAGAGGAATGCTTAAGAGATCATCAAGGAAAAGGACAAAGAATTTAGCAAACTGAGGGCTGGCACCGTGGCTCACTTGGCTAATCCTCCATCTGCGGCACCAGCACCCCGGGTTATAGTCCCGGTTGGGGTGCCAGATTCTTTCCTGGTTGCTCCTCTTCCAGTCCAGCTCTCTGCTGTGGCCCAGGAGAGCAGTGCAGTTTGGCTCAAGTGCTTGGGCCCTGCACCCGCATGGGAGACCAGGAAGAAGCACCTGGCTCCTGGCTTCGGATCGGCGCAATGCCAGCCATGGTGGCCATTTAGGGAGTGAACCAACGGAAGGAAGACCTTTCTCTCTCTCTCTCTCTCACTGTCTATAACTCTCTGTCTCTCTTTCTCACTGTCTAACTCTGCCTGGCAAAAAATAAAAAAAAAAAAAGAATTTAGCAAAGTGGAAGTAACAGAGACTCTGAAATAAAACCATGATGGAATAAGTATAACTCAAGAGCTGAATCTAAAAGAAATATAATGACCAAAATGAGATTCATTTACACAGTAAATGTTTACCGAATGTTTATTAGTGGCAGACACTTGTCTGCATGCTAGGAATTCAATACTGAACACACAAAACAAAAATCTTTATCTTCATAGAGCTAACAACATGTTTAGACATTTTTGCAAAGGAAAAGCTATTGCCAGAACCTCATCTTTTTATAAGAAATATACTACATAAATCAGTGAATTTCTGACTCAGCTTCAATGTATGAACAAAACTGAAGGTAATTTGGAAGAAGTAAAAATGCATTCAAACATAAGTGATTAGTAGTTGTATTAAATGAGGTAGTGAAAACACTTTAGTATCACTGACATACTCAAAGATGGACAGAGTGACAAGAAGTATTTTTAAATGTATTCTACATATTGTATTCTATATGCCATACCAGTAAAAATTCAACATGAGAGTTTACTGGACGCTGTCCAAGGATTATTTATTTGGAGTCTCTGAAGGGCCCTCCTAAATAAACCTTCCATGATATTTCAATACATGAATCATGTGGAGAGGCCTGAAACAAATACTAAAAACCTGACAAACTTTAAAAACTAAGTTTTTGGTGGGCCGGCACTGTGGCTTAGCAGGTAGGGCCGCCGCCTGCAGTGCCAACATCCCATATGGTTTGAGACCCGGCTGCTCCACTTCCGATTCAGCTCTCTCATACGGCCTGGGAAGGCAGTGGAAGATGGTCCAAGTCCTTGAGCCCCTGCACCCACGTGAGAGATGCAGAAGAGGTTCCTGGCTTTGGATTGGCACAGTTTCAGCTGTTGTGGCCAATTGGGGAGTGAACCAGAAGATGGAGGACCTCTCTCTCTGTCTCTCTCTCTCTCTGCCTCTCCTCTTCCTGTGTAACTGACCTTCAAATAAATAAATCTTAAAAAAAACAAAAAGTAAGTTTTTCTGGGTCAAAACAATGTCCTTATACTCTAGAAGGCTCAACTAACACATTCTCAAACCCAACAAACATTTATTCAACACCTAATATGTAGCAACTATTAAAATAATTTAGGAGCAAAATACAGATCATACTTATCATTTCAAGCATTTGAAAAAAGGCAGAAGTTACAATAGACTAAGCAGTGGTTCTCAACTAGGGGCTATTTTGACTCCTCAGGTGACATTTAGCAATGTCTGGAGATTATTTAAATGTCAACATTTAAATAGATTATTTAAATTTAAATTAATTATTTAAATAGGACTATTTAAATGTTGACATTTAAATAATCTGGGCTGGGTGTCACTAATAGCTAGAGAGTAGAGGCCAGGGTTGAAACTATACATTCTACCAGGCACAGGACAGACTCCCACAAAGATGTTTATATGGTCCAAAACAACAGTGTTGCTACTGAGAAACCCTAGTTTTAATCCAATAATGAACTGGCTCTTTTTTTTTTTTTTTTTGACAGGCAGAGTGGACATTATCTGAAGCCAACCCAAATGTGTATTTAGAAAGCCAGGAGGATTCAAATGTGAACGGATAACTGGTAGCTAGCTAGATTATATAGGGCCATGACAACTAGATAAAGATGCTGGAAACCAAAGAAATATTAAGAACTTAAGTTTTCATCTTAAGCATTTGCCCTGATGTAGCAAATTATAAAACTGCCTGAGCTCAGCAACCAGGTGTTGTTTACTGAGTACTCTGTCCCATAAAGAGTATGTGTTAAGTGCTTACTACATTAAGTATAATTTTCCAATTTGTTATTAAGTATTATCAGTATATAAGTATTATCAGTATATAAGTATTATCTCTGACGTTCCATGCACTGCAAAATTCAGTACATACATTTAAACTCGGACAAAAAGCTAGTATTAAGTACCTGCTACACAATGCCACCATAGGAGACCCTCTACACACAGTATTTCATGGATTTACAGAACAGAATGATGTGTTTTCCCATTTTTCAACATAAGGACATTGAAACTCAAAGAATTTACCTTGTCTATGATTTCACTGTGAGCTAGGAAGTGGCAGAGATAGGATTAAACCCTTTCCTAGTTTTAAACCTTCCAGCTCCAGTAACGTACTCTAGAAATTAAAAAGCAAAATTCAGCACCCATCTTTCATAATTAAAATAGAAAGTCAAAAAGCAACTCCATCAGATGGTCTTTATATTTAGGTTACCCTTATATTTCTTTATTACAATAAGCATAAAATTATGCCTTAAGGGATTTGGATATGGTATTTGGTCTGTTTTTATTCCATATTTGTGTGCCAAGGAAGTTCCGAAGAGTATTCAAATAACCTCAAAACTCAATTTCCCACAATTACTACCTTCAAGCCAGAGCACACACACACACCAAAAAAAAAAAAAACAAAAAAAAACAAAAAACCCTAATTACTTGACTCAATATGACCAGTACCTAACACTCATGATTCAGAAAACAAAAAACTTAACATTTCAAACCCCTGTCCTGACTCAAGGTCTTCCTCCACACTTCTTCAAAGTGCTGAGAGACCTCGTCAACGAAAAACATCCCAAAGACTCAGATCCCCGATTTCGCTTCAGCCACCGCCAGGATTCACATCTTCATCTGTCCCAACACGTTGGAAAGGCTGCACCAGAGCTCGCGCCTCCAGTAACCGTTACAAAAGAGAGGAACCTGACCGAAAACACCCGGCTGGCTCCAGGTGCTCAACAGTGGTCCAGGGGGACACTTCTGTCACGGGGCTTACAAGCCTCCTGTAGCTGACACCCGCCTGAGCTCTCGCTCTTCTTCCAGCACCAGATGCCACACCAGCTGCTCCTCTGAGGCCCTCTACACCACCCCCTTAAGCAGTTCTCTGGAAACCCAGTCCTAGCTCCAGGCCCATTTCACAGACTCCCCGAGTGCCATTTCTCTCGAAGAGAATGTGCCAAGCCCTTAACCTTCTCCCAGCTCTTAAGGAAGCAGCCCTGGGAAAGGGGAAGAGCTTGGCCCCGGCCGGGGGGTCCCGAATGTGCACAACGGCGGGCACAGTGGGCTTGCAGTCCAGTGGGGGAACGGACTGGCCACGGCACAAACACTCACCAACATCCTGGTCGAAGGGATTGGTGGCAAAGAGAGGCATCTTCCACTACGTGCCGAGGTGAGCGCGGAGACTCCCCCTCACCACCACAGGAGTCAGGATGCGACGTAGGAAGAAACACCCTTCAGGCAAAAGCAGCAACAGCGACTCTACCAGTTCCCCACCAGCTCCGGAGCTCATCCACCCCCAGCAACCGCGGCAACAGCAGCTGCGGCGGCGGCGGCGGCGGCGGCGGCAACAGCTAAGCAGCCGACTAGGTCCCCGCGCAGAGCGTGTCGGGAATCTAGGGGCCCTCCATGCCGCCTGACCAGAAACGACGCAGAACCTGCTCCGCCGTCCCACACCCAGCCAAGAGTTCCCTCCACTTGACTCTTCTTTGGACTCATTGCATATGGGACTAGGATTAGTGCCTGTGTTTTCTGCTTTTCCCTTGGCCAAGAGTCTCCGGAGGATGGGGTCCTCCAGGCACGCCGAAGACGACTAACAACCCCGTCGCGTATCAGAGACTAACGAGAAAGAACAGGGGTCGAGCCTGGGTCGAGCGAGTCCCTTTTTTCGCCGTCTTGTCTGTTAATACCCTTGTAGTCGCTCTGGCAGGGCATGGAAATCCCTCTAGGTCATCTTCTCTGTAAAAAGTGTATCAGTTCAATTCGCTGAGGTGCCAGAAACTTGCTTGAAGTCCCGCGAGCTGAACGGACTGGCTCGACTCCCTAGAGGGGAGTGTCAGGGCCCGCGGCTCCCTTGGAGAGGCTGCGGGAACGCTGGCGCCTTCCCGGGGTCGCTGGGAGCCGGGCTCCCGAGTCTCGGAGCCCTTTTCTAGAGGGGCGTCAATCGAGTCCCTGAGCAGCTGTGGATTAGGAAATGAATGTCACAAGCCAAGACGGCTCCTAAACTGAAAAGGGGGGAAAAACAAAACAAAAAAATCTGAAAAAATGTAACCAGGAATTAGTGGTTCCTAGCGGCTTAAAATGTTGCTTTAATCATATTGTTGATAAGTGTATTTAGCAAAGGAGAAGTATCCTCTGCCATGTGGAAATTTTGAGGAATATCTGCTACAGATTTTGGAGGACATTCAGTAAACGCACCTTGCATGTACATCAGAATGACCTAAATTATACCCAAATTACCAACACTTACAGATGTGGTGATGGAACCAATATCGAGGTTCAGTGAGATTTAAAATCATAGGGTGCTTACGAAAATCAATCCAAATGAAGTCTCACTTCTGAACGTCAAAAATGCAATTAAAATACCAGATAATGCTTTTATGTCATTTAGACAAAAAGATGAAAAAGAATCAGGGATGTGGGGATTTGTACACTCATATTGTTGTTGGAAGTGTAAATTGGTAGACTCTTCCTAGAGGAAATCATCTATACAAAACAATAATAAGGCAGTGATGGTCAAATGTAAGTGTCTGCCCTAAAAGTAGTAAGTAGAAAAGGATACATAATCATAATTAGTATTGGTTGAATAAATTACAGTAGATGTTATGTAAAAACTAGACAATCTTTGACAGTGAACCTAAAAAAATTTTTTTTTATTTTTATTTTTTATTTTTGACAGGCAGAGTGGACAGTGAGAGAGAGACAGAGAGAAAGGTCTTCCTTTGCCGTTGGTTCACCCTCCAATGGCCGCCGCGGTAGGCGCGCTGCGGCCGGTGCACCACGCTGATCCGAAGGCAGGAGCCAGGTGCTTCTCCTGGTCTCCCATGGGGTGCAGGGCCCAAGCACTTGCGCCATCCTCCACTGCAATCCCTGGCCACAGCAGAGAGCTGGCCTGGAAGAGGGGCAACTGGGACAGAATCCGGTGCCCCGACCAGGACTAGAACTTGGTGTGCCAGCGCCGCAAGGCGGAGGATTAGCCTACTGAGCCGCGGCGCCGGCCAGTGAACCTAAAAATTGGTATATTTATATAGACATCTGAAAACATGAATTTTAGATACAAAAACATGTAAAGAGGCGAATAGCCACAATCATAAAAGACAAAAAACATGAGAATATTATGATTATCCCTGAATGGTTAGACTTTCAGTGATTTTTTTATGCATTTTATATTTTCCAGACACATCTGAGATGAGCATACATTTCTTTTTTTTTTTTTTTTTTTAATTTGACAGACAGTGAGAGAGAGAGACAGAGAGAAAGGTCTTCCTTCTGTTGTTTCACCCCCCAAATGGCCGCCACGGCTGGCACTGCGCCGATCCGAAGCCAGGTGCTTCCTCCTGGTCTCCCATGCGGGTGCAGGGCCCAAGGACCTGGGCCATCCTCCACTGCCCTCCCGGGCCACAGCAGAGAGCTGGACTGGGAGAGGAGCAACCAAGACTAGAACCTGGCGCCCATATAGGATGCCGGTGCTGCAGGCGGAGGATTAACTAAGTGAGCCACGGCGTTGGTCCCCATACATTTCTTTCAATAGCAGAAAAAAGTTAAAACACAACAATGTAAAATTAGTACTCCATATAATTAACATTTTGAAGGATCAATACCGAAACCTTGCTTTTGTGTCATTATGATGGACATAAAATTATTCCAAAACATATTGATAAGGGAAGCAGGACCTTCTCTCTCAAAAACCTATTTTTTAGTACTGGTCTGAGAGAATCAGGTGACAACTTGTCCACCTCAAGTTCCTAGGCAGTGTCTTGGGTCCATTATCATGATTACCCTGTATCAAAGTCAGATGTTTAAGAAAATGCATTTAGACATGTTTTGTGTTCCAGTAATGAGACTGGGTAATATTCTGTTGCCAGTAAAAAGCTGGTGAACAAATTGTTCAAGCTTTGATTATCAATATGTAAACACTGGAAATAACATATTAGAATTGATAGTATTTTCTACATATTCTGACCTAAAAGACTTTAACCATTGGCAGTCTTTGCAATTTATATGCTATAAAAAACATTTTAGAAAATTAATAACTTTACATATAACAACAAAGACCAAATATGAAAACAAAAATTCTTTTTAAAGATTTTATTTATCTGAGAGGTAGAGTTAGCAGAGAGAGAGATTGAAAGGTCTTCCATCCGCTGGTTCACTCCCCAATTGGCCAGAACAGCCAGAGGTGCACCGATCCAAAGCCAGGAGCCAGGAACTTCTTCCTGGTCTCCCACTCTGGTGCAGGGGCCCAAAGACTTGGGCCATCTTCTGCTTTCCCAGGCCACAGCAGGGAGCTGGATCAGAAGTGGAGCAGCCAGAACTAGAACCGGCACCCATATGGGCTGCCATTGCCGCAGGTGGAGGATTAACCTACTTTTCCACAGCACCGGCCCCTGGATTTGTATTTTGAGATCAACTTATCATGCCTTTAAGACAATGAAATTATAAGATTTTCACTTTTAGTATTACTGTAGTTTGTTTTATTTGAAAGCCAAGTTAAAGAAAGAAAGGCAGAGAGAGAGACAGAGACCTTCCCTCACTGGTTCATTCCCCAGATGGCCGCAAAGGCCTGACCTGGGACAGGCTTAAACCAGGAGCCAGAGGTTCATCCAGATCTCTCATGTGTTTGGCAAGTACTTCTGCATTTGGGCCATCTTCCACTGCTTTCCCAGGAGTGCTAGCAGGGAGATGGATCAGAAGTGGAGCAGCCATGACTCTAACTATAGTCACTAACATAGTTTTTAAAACATTTTAGAGACTAGATATCAACTTATCACTGAAATGTGTCTGTAATATTATGTGTTTACTTTATGACCCAGCCATCCCACTCCTTGGAATTTACCCAAAGGAAATGAAATCAGCATGTGAAAATTATCTGTACCCCCATGTTTATTACAGCTCAATTTGCAATAATTAAGATTTAGAATCAACCCAGATGTCCATCAACCAATGACTGGATAAACAAAATATTTTATATATGTATATATGCAATATGGAATATTACTCAGCCATAAAAAAGAATGAAATCCTGTTTTTCACAACAAATGGATGCAACTGGAAACCATTACACTTAATGAAATAAGCCAGTCCCAAAAAGACACAATGTTCATAAATTGCAGCTTGGGAGATCCATATTCCTTTCAGAGTACCTGGGACCAAGTCCAGTTTCCTGCTAATGCAGGCCTAGGAGGCGAACCATATCCCCCGACATGGGAGGCCCGGACTGAACTCCTGGCTCCTGACTTCAGCCTGGTCTAGCGCCAGCTGTTGCAGATGTGAACCAGCGGGTGGAAGATCTCTCCCCATCTGTATTTCTCTGTCTTTCATATAAAATTAAAATCAGTAAAAATTTAAGAGAAACAAACATACTAACATGGAAATATTCAGAAAAATCTGTAATTTTAAAGTTCAGGAAAATAAGTATCTCTGATAAGTTGCTAACAGTTTAGTAATTCTCCCCAACATAGGACTGATTAATATTTCTTAAATAAATATTTCTTAAATCCTGCCAAGCTTCATTGTCATCACTTTAGTTCATACTTTCCTTCTCACTTAGGTAAATTATACCAGTGCCCCCTTATCTTGGGTTGGCTTTCTGCAGTTTCAGTCACTTGTAATAAACTTGTCCATAAATATCAAATGGAAAGTTTCAGAAATAATTCATAAGTATTAAAGTGCGCAGCATTCTGTGTCTCATGACAAAATCTCACTCTGTCCTGCCCAGGAAGTGAATCATCTCTCTGGAGCGTATACACTGCCAATTAGTCACTTAGGAGCTTTCTCAGCTATCAAATTGACCACATTCACATAACTTTTATTACAGCATATTCTTACAGTTACTGTTTTATTATTGTTGCTTATCTCATACTGTGACTAACTTATAAATTAAATTTTATTGGGGCCAGCGCTGTGGCATAGCAGGTAAACCTGCTGCTTGCAGTGCCAGCATACCATATGGGTGCCAGTTCAAGTCCCGGCTGCTCCATTTCCGATCCAGCTCCTGCCATGGCCGGAGAAAGTAGTGGAAGATGGCCCAAGTCCTTGGGCCCCTGCACCTGCGTGGGAGACCCGGAAGAAGCTGCTGGCTCCTGGCTTCAGATGGGCCCAGCTCCAGCTGTTGCAGCCCTTTGGGGAATGAACCAGTGGATGGAAGACTTCTCTCTCTGCCTCTGCCTCTCTGTAATTCTGCCTTTCAAATAAATAAATAAATCTTTTGAAAAATAGACTTTATCATAGGAATATGTGAGGATGTGTACTAATATAAAATATGATATAGACAGGGTTATGTACATAGACAGGCTATGTACAATTTTAGCCATCTGCTGAGGAGCTTGAAATGTATCCCCTCCAGTTAAGTGGGGACTGCTGTATTACATTCGCCTCCTACTCTGTTTTATCCATCCCTACTTCTGTAGAATGAACTGAATTCCTCTTCCTACATTGACTAATCTCCAAAATGATGATATTTGGGGGGGGGTGTCTTTGGGGTTAATTAGATTTAGGTGAGACTGTGAGGCAAGGGTCCTCATAATAGAATCAGTGCCCTTATAGAAAGAAACACCACAATGTTTGTTCTTTCTCCCTTTCTGAGTCATGCAAGGACACCATGAGAAGGCAAGAAAACTCTCAGTAGATCCTGACCATCCTGGCACCCTGATCTGATTTTCAACTTCCACAAGTGTGAGAAATGCTCTGTTATTTAAGTCATTCATCCTGTGTTATTTTGTTTTGGCAGCCCATGCCGACTAATACAGCTGTCTATCTCCAATCATTCTCCACACGTCTGCCAGAAGGATTTTTCTCACCAATCTGATTATGTTATGCCCTTGAGATTTTTATATGGTTCTTTGGTCACCCAGCTACTCAATATATATTAACTCCATGTGTATGCAAGGTACCATTCTAGTTGATAGAAATATCATAGGAATAAAAACTCTAAGTGATTTAACCTAGTTTTTTTGGAGTACAGCTTGTGGGGAAGTCATTAAATAATTAACTGCCTGATTACAAGTGTGCAGAGTAGTATCCTGCCTTCAGAATTAAACGCTAATTCTTTGGTGTTGCATCCTTTAAGAACTGGTCCCCGAATACCTTGTCTTTTCACAGTTTTTTCCTCATACCCTCTAGTTTAGTCTTTCTGAACTACCGCAATTGCTCAAATGTTTCCATACTTTTTGTATCTTCAAACAAGCAATTCTTTCTGCTTTCTTGGCCTTTATTCTATTTAGATCCTAGACCTTCTCTAAACCTCCACTCAGATTTCCTGACTCAGTATGTGACCGGTATTAGGTACATAATAAATATTAAATCTATTTTTAATAATGTGATGTTTGTTCCAGGTAGTTATTACTACATAAAAAGCACCCTCATTTCGTGTCTTAAAGCAACAACAATCATTTCTTTTGCTTAACGTATCAGAAATTTGGACAAAGCTAAGCAGCGCCAACTTGCCTGTCTTCCACAGAACATGAGCAGGGATGGCTCCAAGGCTTGAATGACTCTACAGCTTGGGCTACAAGGATTTGAGAATTTACTCTGTTATGTATCTGGCAATTGATACTGACATTTGGCTGGGTCAATGGGGCTGGCAGCCATAACAACCGCATAGGTCCTCCCGTAAATCTGCTTGGTCCCTCCAGCGTATCAGAGGGGCATAGGACAGCATTCTGAAAGGCAAGAAGAGGCATCTGCCACTTCCTGAAGACCTGTGCTGGGAAATAGGCACAGCATCATCTCCCTCAGATTCTGCTGGAAATGCAGGCACAGGTCTGTACTTAAGGGGAGAGAAAATAAAGTGGACGGAGTGTCAAAGAATGTGGGGGCCCTATTTGAAATCTACAGTAAAACTGTAAGTTTTTTGGAAAAACATTAGTTGTGAATGATCTATCTCCGTATGACTGGACTCTTCACAATAGATGTTTCATAAATATTTTGTTAAGTGCAGTAAAGAAATAAAATAGGTTATGGTTAAAATGGCATAATTCTGTTACTGGTCATGAGGGAGTACCAGGATCCAGACTTATCATTTCACTATAAGCAAATAGGACACTGGACAAAATACGGGAAATGATTTGTTTCAAACATGAGACAACAGTCAGCAGTGGACTGTGCTCCCAAAGAGAAAAGAAACGTTCAGTGAGATCTATGGATACCACAGCTTTCTGCTGGGAATCAGTTTCTGGACTGTGACACAGTGGAGAGAAACCCAAAAAGAATCAAAAGGTCTTAATATTTTGAAAAGATCACACAAGTTTGGGGAGGCAGAGAGACTAGAATTTAAAGAGACTATTAGGAAGATGCAATGCAGAGAAGAGCTACAGAAATCTTGAGACTCTAGCTTCAGGCTAATCTAATCATAGGGTGAAGCTCTGCAAGTCTAGGTAAACAATCTTGAGGGAAAGAACAATTACTGAGGAATCAAAACAAAAGTTCAGACTAGTTTGGGTGTCATCTCAGTTGTCAAAGCCAGAGGGTTGGAGACCCACTTGAGTACACTGGGTATCAAGTTAATACCACTAATGGTAATGTCTTAGTAGTGGGGAACAGCCTGAGAGAGAAGGCTACTCTGTGTTTGCTCTAGAAAATTGTGAAAAGTAACTCTAGTAAGGATCAAGCTGGGTAACAAATAAGGGTATGATGGAATAAGCATTTGGCACAGGAGACATTCACTTTTCATGTCAGAGTCCTGGTTCTGCTTCCCATTCAGCTTCCTGCTAATGTATACCCCTCCCCAGGCAGCAGGTGAAGGTTCAAGTTCTTGGATCCCTGCTACCCATTTAGGGGATCCAGATTGAGTTCCTGGCTCCTGACTTTAGCCTGCCCTAGCCCCAGCTGTTGCAGGCATTTGGGGGATGAACCAGCAAAGATAAGGTCTCTCTTTATCTTTCTGCTTCTCCCTCTTCCTTTCAAATAAAATAGTTTAAATATACACACACACACACAGTGGGCCACTGTTGTGACATAGCAGGTAAAGCTACCACCTGCAATGCCAACATCCTATATGTGCACCAGTTTGGATCCCGGATGCTCCACTTTTTTTTTTTAAGATTTATTTATTTATTTGAAAGTCAGAGTTACACAGAAAGAGGAGAGGGAGAGAGAGAGAGAGAGAGAGGTTTTCCATCCACTGGTTCACTCCCCAGTTCGCTGTAATGGTCAGAGATGCGCCAATCGGAAGGAAGGAGCCAGGAGCTTCTTCTAGGTCTTCTACACAGGTGGAGGGGCCCAAGGCCTTGGTCCATCTGCTTTCCCAGGTCATAGCAGAGAACTGGATCAGAAATGGAACAGCCAGGTCTCAAACCAGTGCCCAAGCGGGATGCTGGCGCTTCAGGTGGCGGCTTTACCCACTACACCACAGCACCAGCCCCTGCTCCACTTCTGAAATAGCTCCCCACTCCCTGCTAAAGGCTACAGTTACAGTCATCTGGGAAGTGAACCACCAGATGGAAGATCTTTCTTTCTCTGTTTCTCTCTCTTTCCCTCTCTGTAACTCTTTCTAAAGAAATAAATATTAAACAAATAAACAAAAACGGGGCCAGTGTTTTGGTGCAGTGGGTAGAGCTGCCTGTGAAGCCGGCATCCCATATGGGCACCCGTTTCTGTCCTGGCTGTTACCCTTCAGATCCAGCTCCCTGCTAATGCTCCTGGGAAAAGCAGTGGAAGATGTCCCAGTGGTTAGGCCTCTGCACCCACATGAGGAAGAAGCTACAGGCTCCTGGCATCTGCCTGGCCCAGCCCTGGCAGTTGCAGCCATTTGGAGAATGAACCAGTGGCTGGATGATCTGTTTTTTTCACTGTCTCTCCCTCTTACTTTAATTCTCTTCAAAATAATTAAATAAAAAGACTCTATAATGGCCAGATTCCAATTTTTAAAAATTACTGGAAATGTGACTAATAACAAGTAGAAAAATCAGTCTGCAGAAACACTCTGGGGGGCAGGTGTTTTATCTAACTGTTAAAATGCCAGCATCCCATGTCAGAGTATCTGGGTTTGATACCCAGCTCTGGCTCCTGACTCCAGCTTCCTGCTGATACACACCCTGAGAAGAGTGGTAATGCTCAAGTAATTAGGTCTTGCTACCTATGGGGGAGTCCTGGATTGATTACCAGCTTCTGGCATCAAGGAAGATCCTTCTGTAAGCCTTGCTTTTCCTCCAGTAGGCTAGCAGAGGATACTGGAGTAGTCAACACACAGAACTTGTGCAAGGCTAAAGACCATTGCGATTTTATTGCAGCCTGGGCATTTCACATCCGTGAAGTAAAAACAGGTTGGGAGTCAGGCCCTATTTGAGTTTCCTCTTCTGGAGACATAGAGAGGAGATCCTTTGCTAGATGCATGTTCTCTTATGGAGGTCACCACCAGAAAGGCTGTGAAAGTGTTAAAAATTCAAATAATTTAAAAGATGGTAGTAAATGAGAAAAAGAAAAAAGAACAGGACAAATGATAATATGATCATTTTAAATCCAAAGCTAATAATTACATCAAATACAAAAGGTCTAAACACTCCAGTTAAAAGGTGGAGATTACCAGTCTGGATTTTTAAAAAGCATTACCCCCAGTGCTGTGGTGAAGTAGGTTAAGCACCTGCCTGCAACACCCGCATCCCATATGGGCACTGGTGTGAGTCCTGACTGCTCCACTTCCTATCCATCTCCCTGCTAATGGCCTGGAAAAGCAGTGGAGGACGGCCCAAGTACATGGGCCCCTGAACCCATGTGGGAGGCCCAGCAGAAGGTCCTGGTTCCTGGCTTTTGGCTTCAGATCAGTTCAGCTCCAACCACTGCAGCCATCTGGGGAGTGAACCAGTGGATGGAAGACGTTGTGCTCCCTCTTTCTCTGTTCACAGAAAAAAACTAAAAATAGAAGATACTTTTCTCAACCAATTAAAGGGCATCTTCAAGAAACTCACAATACCATATTAATGATGAAAGAAAATATACTGTTTCTATATGTACAATAGATAAATTCCCATTTTCACCAGTACTATTCACTAAAATCACTTGGGATAGTCTTTTTCAAATTTTTTTAAAATTTAAGTTATTCAAGTTTCATGTATTTCATATATACAGAGTTAGGAACATAGTGATACTTCATCCCCCACCCTCCCTCACACCCATGTGCCAACCCGTCTTCCTCCTCCTTCTCACACCCCCACTCTTCTGAGATCAGATGAGATCGGGCACGTTCAGGATGGTATGGCCATAGACTCACACCCCACTCTTAATTTTTATAAAGATCTATTTTCAGTTTACTTAATGGTCATATAGTTAACCTTACACTAAGTAAAAGAGTTCAACAAGAAGTATGAAGAAAAAAAAAAAAAACCACTATTCCTCAATGGAAGAGACAAGGGCTGTAAACAATTATCGAATCTCAAAATGTCCATTTTACTCCATATGGAAAGTCTTACTGCTAAAAATACTATATATAATGATAAAAACTTTGCCTTTGAACAAGATAGACAAAATAATCACTTTTTTAAAAAGATTAATTTATTACTTTTAAATTAATTTGCTTATTTTATTTGAAAGTCAGAGTTACACAGAAAGAGGAGAGAGAGAGAGAGAGAGAGAGAGAGAGAGAGAGATCTTCCATCCAGTGGTTCACTGCCCAATTGGCCACAATGGCCGGAGCTGCGCCAATCTGAAGCCAAGAGCCAGGAGCGTCTTTCCAGATCTCCCACAACGTGCAGGGGCCCAAGGACTTGGGCCATCTTCCACTGCTTTGCCAGGCCATAGCAGAGAGCTAGATTGGAAGAGGAGCAGCCAGGACTAGAACTAGCGCACATATGGGATGCCGGCACTTCAGGCCAGGGCGTTAACTCTCTGTGCCACAGCACCAGCCCCTATTTATTTATTTGAAAAGCAGAGTTACACAGAAAGAGTGTGCAAGCAAGATCTTCCATCCACTGGTTCACTCCCCAAATGCCAGCAATAGTTGGAGCTGGGCCCATCCAAAGCCAGGAGCCAGGAGTTTCCTGGGTCTCCCACATGGGTGCAGGGGCCCAAGCACCTGAACCATCTTCTGCTTCTTTCCCAGGCACATTAGCAGGGAGCTGGATTGGAAGTGGAGCAGCTGGGACTTAAACTGGTGCCCATATGGGATGCTGGCACTGCAGGTGGTGGCTTTACTCGCTACGCCACAGTGTCAGCCCCTAGAGACTGGCTTTACCCTCCTGTCTGGACCAACTGAAAAAACTGGAGAGAGTTTAGGAACAACCGAAATGAGACACAAATGAAATGAGTTGTATAATTGGCCCAGCTTACTGCCTGGATTGATCTTCCAGGCTGTGGTGCTGAGAATCAATCTCCTTGGGATGAGGAGATGGAGCTGGTATCACTGGTGGTTCGAAACTTTTAGGGTTCACAGGGCAGAGTACTAGGGCAACACACAGAGAGAACCCTGGACGTCTACAGAGGATCCCTCCTGAGGATCCAGATGAATACTGATCAGCTTGTACTTGTGAGAAAAGTACTCAAATCTGGGGACAGGCAGACTAGAGGGAACTATTTAGAGCACACACAGGCCAAGAATAGCACTTGTTCCTATCAGACAGGAGAAATAAGCTGCTATATTTCAGAGGATGTAGAGCAGAAACAAACACTTTCTATATTCACACGTGTGGTTTTCCATGCTGAGCAGTTCTGCAGGTCTCTGGGTATCATGTGGGTGTCTGCTATGGTCTGAGCAGCTGGAGTGCCCTTTCCAAAGCTCATGTTGCAATTTTATTGTCAATGTAACAGAATTTTGGTATTCCAAGGTGTTTAGGTCATGAGGGCTCCACCCTCATGATGGACTAAGGCGTTATTTTGAGAGTGGGTTAGTTGTTGCAGGAGTGGCTTGTCAAAAAAGCAAATTCAGCTTCTGCTTGTTTAAGCTCCTGCCCTCTTGCTGTGCCACGCGCTCTTTCTTCCCCTGTGTGATGACGCATCTGCCTTCACCAGACACCGGCACCTTGATATGGAACTTCCTGGCCTCCAGAACTGTGAGAAATCAATTTCTTTTCTTTACAAATCTCTCAATGTGTGTTATCCTGCGATAGCAGGGGTAAAACAAGAATGAAGACCATCTCTTACAGTTTAACTCTGTTCTGACACTATCTACAAGGAAATAGGATCAGACACACAGAGTAAGGGCTCACTCCCACAAGACTACCCCCACTTCAGACCCCAAGTGCCAAGTCCAGGCTGTCACCTGTGCATCTGTCTGACTGGCTATAAACTCAAGGTTCCCACAAACTGCTCCTGAATGTAATCATTTTCTACAATAGCTCACAGAATTCAAGGGAACACTTTACTTACATTGACCCATTTATTAAAAAGGATACAACTCAGTGCGAGTACTTAGCTTAGCAGTTCAGACACTTGTGTCCTACATGGGATTACCCAGTTTTTGTTCTCAGCTCTAGCTCCTTCCTCGAGCTTCCTACCAATAGAGATCCTGGGGGGCAGCATTGATAGATCAAGAAATTGGGTTTCTGCTACACATGTGGGAGACCTGGATTGTATTCTTGGCTCCCAGCTTTGGCTCCAGCCCAGCCTTAGCCATTGTGGGAATTTGGGGTATGAGCCACCATGTGGGAGCACTCTCTCTCTCTCTCACTTCTCTCCCTCTCATAAACTTTTTCTAAAAATGGATACAACTCGGAGCTGGCGCTGTGGCACAGCAGGTTAAAGCCCCTTCTTGCAGCACCAGCATCCCATATGGGCGCCAGTTCCAGTCCCAGCTGCTCCTCTTCTGATCCAGCTCTCTGCTATGGCCTGGGAAAGCAATAAAGTGGCCTAAGTGCTTGGGCCCCAGCACTCACGTGAGTGACTTGAAAGAAGTTCCTGGTTCCTGACTTCTGATCAGCTCTCTCCAGGGGGATGAACCAGTGGATGGAAGACCTTTCTCTCTGTCTTTCCCTCTGTCTGTAACTCTACCTCTCAAATAAATAATAAAATAACATCTTTTTAAAAAAAAGTCTGAATGCATTTCTTTGTGTATAGATTACTACTTAAAGTTAATTTTGAAATGCTAAGAATAAAATTTTAAAGTATAAAATATATATTATTCATATTTTACATAAAGCAAGATATTATGACATAGTTCACTTATATTTTGCAGTTAATAGTTTAACCTCTAACTATTACTTTTAAAAATATTTATTTATTTATTTGAAAGGCAAAGTTACACACAGAGAGAAGGAGAGGCAGAAAGAGAGAGAGAGAGGTCTTCCATCCACTGGCTCACTCCTCAATTGGCCACAACGGCCAGAGCTGTGCCGATCTGAAATCAGGAGCCAGGAGCTTCTTCCAGGTCTTCCACATGGGCGCAGGGGCCCAAGCACTTGGGCCATCCTCCACTACTTTCCCAGGCCACAGCAGAGAGCTGGATCAGAAGTAGAGCAGCTGGGACTCAAACCAGTGCCATGCGCATGCCAGCACTGCAGGTGGTGGCTTTACCCACTATGCTGCAGTGTGGCCCCCAACTATTGCTTTTTTTAAAAAAAAGGTTTATTTATTTATTTATTTGAAAGTCAGAGTTGCAGAGAGAGAGAAGGAGAGACAGAGAGGGAGAGAGAGAGAGAGAGAGAGAGAGAGAGAGAGAGAGGTCTTCATCCGCTGGTTCACTCCCCAATTGGCTGCAACGGCTGGAGCCCCGCCAATCTGAAGCCAGGAGACAGAATATTCTTCCAGGTCTCCTACATGAGTACAGGGGTCCAAGCACTTGGGTCATCTTCTACTGCTTTCCCAGGCCATAGCATAGAGTTGGTTCAGAAGTGGATCAGCCAGGACTTGAACCAGCCAGCGCCCATATGGATACTGGCACTGCAGGTGGTGGCTTTACCCACTATGCCACAGTGCCGGTCCTCCAACCCTTACTTTAAAGCATGGATTCTAGCAGGAGATTTACCTCATTTTCACAATGGTTATCTTTCTACAACGTAAAATATAATTTTTTAAAAAAATTCAATATTCTAGGAATACATACCTTATTACAGATGGATAAATATGTAGGTGCAGGCTTTTGGTGCAGCAGTTAAGACGCCACAGGGAACACACACATCTCAGAACAGGCTTCATGAAGAAATCACTTTTGAATACTTGAGAGGTGAGTATGAGTTCAGGAGACAGATTCCAAGAGTATAATACAGGGTAAGGTGTGACACGAACACAGGGCCATGCTGTGCAAATTGGTGAAGACTTCAAAGTGTTAGGAGAAAGAGAACAGATACATTACTGAGAATCACTCTATTTGAAAAGGCCATAGTGAGTTTTGATTAACATATTCTTCATGAAACCTTCACCACAATCAAGACCGTGAACATAACACCACCTCAAACAATTCTCTCCCGTCCCTTTGTAGTCTCCCTCCCAGCCCTGCCCCACTCCACACCATCCTGAAGCAACCACTAAGCTTCTTTGTGTCCAACAAAGCAATTAGCATTTGTCAAGAAGTATATGGAGATAGACTCAGGCTTTACCCACTCCCTGTCTTTGGCTTCTTTCACTTTCAGGATACTCATGTTGAGCAGGCCCAGCTTCATGGGCGTGTGACCTGCATGTCCCACAGAGCCTTGGTGCTTAATGTTCTATAGTCACATTTGTGAAATGCTTTTTAATAAACTTGTGCTTATTTTCATTTATTTGAAAGGGAGGTAAGGAGGAAGAAAGAAAGAGCGATTGAGACAGGCACATCTTCCATCCACTCATTCACTCTGCAAATGTCCACAATAGCTGGAGCTGGGCCAAGCCAAAACCCAGAACCCAGAAATCAAGCCTGGTCTCCCATGTGGGTGGCAGTTACCCAAGTACTTCAGCCATTACCTGCTGCTCCCCAGGGTGTGCATTATCAGGAAGCTGGATAAGGAGCAGAGTCACAATTCAGATCCTGGCACTCTTATACTGGATGTGGGCTTCCCAGGCTGTGTCTTATGGTTCCATGAAATGCTTGCCCCTGCAATTCTTAATAATTTTTGAACAAGGGGACCCACATCTTCACTTTGCATAGGCCCACAAAAACTATATATCTGGTCCTGAATTAGAGACTCATCCATGTGTGGCTACAAGTGTATTAATAGTTTATTCTCCTTTATTGCTAAAAGCATTCCATTGTATGGATATGCCATAGTTTGTTTATCCATCTGTTCACCTGTTGATAAACATTGGATTTTTTTGCAGTTACAAATATAGCATCTATGGACATTTGTGTACATGTGTTTATATGTAGATACACCATAGGTAAATATTTTAGTGAAGAAAGCCTGAGTAACATGGTAAGAGTTATGTCTTTTTTTTTTTTTTTTTTTTTTGACAGGCAGAGTGGATAGTGAGAGAGACAGAGAGAAAGCTCTTCCTTTGCTGTTGGTTCACCCTCCAATGGCTGCCGCGGCCGGTGCACCACGCTGATCCGAAGGCAGGAGCCAGGTGCTTCTCCTGGTCTCCCATGGGGTGCAGGGCCCAAGCACTTGCGCCATCCTCCACTGCACTCCCTGGCCACAGCAGAGAGCTGGCCTGGAAGAGGGGCAACCGGGACAGAATCCGGCGCCCCAACCGGGACTAGAACCCGGTGTGCCAGTGCCGCAAGGCGGAGGATTAGCCTATTGAGCTGCGGCGCCGGCCAGTTATGTCTAACTTTTAAAGAAGCTGTCAAACTGCTTTCTAAAGTGGTTGCACCATTTTAATTTCCCATCAACTGTTTATGAGAGTTTCAGTTGCTCCACATCCAGTCCAGCACTTGGTATTGTCAGCCTTTGAATGAATAATAAATGTGCTATCTCATTGCGATTTCAAATTTTCTTTTGCTAATGACTAATGATACTGTTTTCCCACATGATTATTTGTCAGTTATATATACTTGATATTCACATCTGTTGCCCATTTTTAAGTGGATCAATTTGTTTATTATTAAGTGTAAAGAACACTATATATATATATTTGGATGCAAGTCCTTTATCACATATATGATTTGCAAATATTTTCTCTCAGTTTGCAGGTTGTTCTTTTATTTTCTTAATAATGTCTTTCAAAAAGAAGTTATCAATTTTGATGAAGTTCTATTTATCAGGTTTTTTCCTGGATAAATTATGTTTTTAGTATTATGTCTAAGAAATCATTGCTTAATTCAAGGTCACAAAGATTTTGTCCTGTTTTCTTTTGGAAATTCAATAGTTTGAGGTTCTGCAGTTAGTTCTATGATTCATTTGCAGCTTATTTTTTTAATATGGTATGAGCTTCAGATTTCCCCTTACAGATATTCAAGATATTACAGGTGTTCCAGCACCATTTGTTGAAAATCTATCCTGTCTGTGATGACTTGCCTTTGTACTTTTATCAAAAATGAATTGTCAGGCCGGCACTGTGGTGTGGTGGGTAAGTCTCCACCTATAGTGCCTACATCCCATATGGGCACTGGTTCATGTCCTGGCTGCTCCTCTTCTGATCCAGCTCTCTGCTATGGCCTGGGAAAGCAGTAAAAGATGGCCCAAGTCCTTGCGCCCCTGTGCTTACATGAGAGACCAGGAGGAAGCTCCTAGCTCCTGGCTTCAGATTGGCCCAGCTCTGGCCATTTCGTCCATTTGGGAATGAACTAGCAGATGGAAGACCTTTTTCTCTATCTCCCCCTCTTTCTGTCTGTAACTCTATCTTGCAAATAAATAAATAAATAATTTTTTAAAGAAAAAAAAAAGAATTTTCAGGGATAGTATTGTGGCATGGTGGCTTAAGTGCATCCTTCAGCACTAGCGTCCCATACAGGTACCAGTTCCACTCATGGCTACTTCACTTCCAATTTAAATAAAAAAAATCTTAAAAAAAAAAAAAAACACATGGAATAAAGAAGTATCCTTCATCCTTCGCAGCTTTCTCCCTCTCTGTAATTCTGCCTATCAAATAAACAAAAATAAATCTAAAAAAAAAATACGATTGTTTACGAAAAAAATTAATTGTCCAGGGGCTGGCATTTAGATACCATTTAAGAAGCCCGTGTCTCATGGGGTGGGCTGCGGCACAGTGGGTTAACGCCCTGGCCTGAAGCACCGGCATCCCATATGGGAAGCTTTCCTGCTGTTGCCTGGGAAAGCAGTAGAAGATGGCCCAAGTCCTTGGGTCCCTGCACCCGCGTGGGAGACCCGGAAGAAGCTCCTGGCTCCTGGCTTTGGATCTGCGCAGCTCCGGCCGTTGCAGCCAATTGGGGAGTGAACCAGCGGATAGAAGACCTCTCTCTTTCTCTGCCTCTCCTCTCTTTGTGTAACTCTGACTTTCAAATAAATCTTAAAAAAAAAAAGAAGAAGAAGAAGAAGCAGCCCATGTCTCATATCTCAGCTTTACGATTGGGTCCTGACTCCAGCTTCCTGCTACTGCAGATCCTGGGAGTGAGGGTGGGGTGGCAGTGGTGATGGCTCAACTAATTGGGCTTCTGCCACTGAATGTGGGATGCCTGCGTTGAGTGTCTAGGTTCCAGCTTCAGTCTGGCCCAGCCCCAGCCAATGCAGGCATTTAGGGAGTGGGCTAGCAGCTGGGAGTGTGCTCTCACTCTTTCTCTCTCTCTCACCTGTCTTTGTCTCTCTGCCCCTCAAAAATCTTCTTGGTTTAAATAAGCTATCCAATAATTCTGTAATATTTATTCTGTTCCATTAATAGATTTGTCTTCATGCCAATACCATGTATCTTGGTTACCATAGATTATAACAAATGTTGAAATCAGATAGTGTTAATGATTTGTATTAGTGATGTGTAACATTTATGTTCTTCATATATCATGATAGAAATTGACTAAGCATGAGGTATGGTTACCTCAACAGTATATAAGCAATGTTATTACTAACAAGAAGTGGTGTCATTAATTTAGGAGAAAAAGAACTTAAATTTTTAACTAGGTTCTCTTTTTCTATGTATCATAAAAGGAATGAATATGAGAAAGAAAGTTGAGTAGGTTTTTTGTGAAATGTAGCAGGAATGGTAATGAAAGCACAATTAAGAGCAAATATGCAGAAAGGGAATGAGAATTGCAATATGAAGAGTGAGAAAGCTGTAAACACAGAGATAGTCATCTAGAAATTACTAAATTGAGCACTGTGGTTTGGAAAGAATATTGAAACTCATTTAACCCACTCTCCTTGTTTTGTATTCATGTGAAAACTGATATACAGTGAAGTCCTTCTAGAGCTCATCTAGAATTTCCTTTAGAACAAAATCAATCACACAAATTTCATTTTGGGCTCTCATTGAAAGTCAAGACTTCGCAGTAAAATCTTCCTGACCTGTGTAGTATTGTAAATAAGAATTTTATTCCTGAAGAATCATTTTACATCTTACAAATTTGATTATAAAAACAAAATAAAACATATACATAGGCTATTATAAAAATAATTCCAATATAAAAAAGAAGAGCTTTTTAAATTCACTTGGGAGAAAATTGTCTATATCAACACAGATATAGTCTGGGAACTTCAGAATGAACATGCCATTTTTTCTTGCAAATCTCCTGAGGTTAAACATATGCCTTTTTCACTCTGCTACACTGAATAACCTTCAAAACCGGAGACTTCTGCTTTGAAAAGTCTTTGAATGGTAAATGCTGAGGAGAAGTAGATTCTTTGGTGAGGTCTTTGTAAAGATCCTTCAAGATGCACTAGCTATGGACCAAGTCAGGGGATTGCCATAAACCCAGACCAGCTGGTAAGCTAATCCAGTTCCTCAGTTTGTGGCATCCATCAGCTGCTCAGAAAGAAAAGATATGATCTTTACAATAGAAAAATAGAAGCAGTAGAAGTCACAACTTGAGCTCTAATAAATTGGAAGAATTTACACTTCTTACAAAGCTATTGTTAGTTGTGAAAGGGCTGTTTATGGGCCCTGGCTTTATATATATAGATTCAGCCTCCTCAAAAAAAGATGGTAAGCCATGCTAGAAGAAGCACCTGTATCCAGAATATCTTTGAGGAGAGACTGGGGGAAAACGGAGGTGGGCAGGATAAGGCTACCAGAAAATGGATTCAATCTGTGCTTTTCAATTCTTCCTTCCTTCCTTCCTTCCTTCCTTCCTTCCTTCCTTCCTTCCTTCCTTCCTTCCTTCCTTTCCTTCCTTCCTTCCTTTCTTCCTTCCTCCCTCCCTCCCTCCTTCCTTCCTTTCCCTTCCATCCTTCTTTCCTTCCTTCCTTCCTTTCGTTTTGCTGTTTTGAAATACATACCATCTCTCATTTACCTTTAAGTAATCATCTTACACTTTTCATAAGATTCTATTTCTGATGACTTTTAACAGCTTTATTATAGTTCATATATAATATCTGCACATATCTAAAATGTACAATTTGGTAAACATTTACATATGTATCCATGGAGCCATCACCACAATCAAAATTATGAAGACGGAGCATCATCTTCATCCACCCCTTCCAAAACATTTCCTTGTACACATTTTTTAAAATCTTAAGTGAAACTGTCCAAGTTTGCAATGAGAAGTTCCATTTGTTTAATAGAAATAAAGCTATTCAGGTTAAGCTCCGGTAGTTTATGCCTGTGGAGGAATTTGACACTTTCTCTATGTTGCTCATTCCAAGGTATAATGTTGGTTGTGATATTTTTTTATCCTTTTAATATTTGTAGCATCTGTGGTGATGCCACCTATCTTCTGAAATTGATAATTTGTGACTCTTCTGCTTTTGTTCTTCATAAATTTGGCTATAAATTGACTGAGTTTATTGATCTCCAAAAAGTAGTTTTAGGAGCCAGTGCTGTGAAACAGGGTTAAGCTGTCACTTGCAACCTGGCGTCCTTTATCAGAGCAGCGGCTCAAGTGCCTGCTCCTCTGTTTCCTAGCTAACTCCCTGCTAGTGTGCCTGGGAAGAGAGCAGAAGGTGGCTCAATTACTTGGCTCCCTGCCACCACATGGGAGACCTGGATGGACTTCCTGGATGGTTCCTGGCTCCTGGCTTTCACCTGGCCCAGCCCTGGCCATTGCAGCCATTTGGAAAGTGAACTAGTAGATGGAAGATCTCGCTCTGTGTCTCTGTCTCTCCAGGTCTTTCAGCCTTTCAAATATATATATGCACACACACACATCCATAAAATTAGCGCTCAGTTTCATTTATTTTTATTATGTTTTCATGGTTTCTTTTTCACTGGCTTCCATTTGGATTTCCTCTCTTCTGCTTACTTTGGGTCTCATTTGCTATTTTTTCATGGTTTTAAGATGAAAGCTGATATCCTTCATCTGAGACCTTTCTTCTTACTATAAATATCTTTCTGAATACACTTTAGCTGCTTCTTACAAGTCCTGATACACTACTTTTCATTTTCTTTCAATTTAAAATACTTTTAATTTTCATTTTATGCCTCCTTTGACGCCTGCATTTTTAGAATTATATTGGTTTATTTCCAAATACTTGGGGATTTTCAAATATCCTGATGTTAATTATTTTTATTCATTTGTTTGAGAGACAGAGGGAGAGGGAGAGGGAAAAGGAGAGGGAGTGGAGAGAGAGAGAGAGAGAGAGAGAGAGAGAGAGAGATCCCATCCACTAGTTCTTTCCCTCAGTGCCTGCAATAGCAGGATCTGGGCCCAGGCCAGGAACTAGGAGCTCAATTCAGATCTCCCAAGTGGATAAAAGGATCCAATTACTTGAGATATCACCACTGCCCACTGCCTCCTAGGGTCCACCACATTAGCAGGAAGCTGGAGCTAGAAACCAGAGCAGGGAATTGAACCTAGTACTCCAATGTGGGACATGAACATCTCAAACAGTGTCTTAACCAAGAGGCTAACCACCAACCCCATTATATATTTTTTAAATTTAACTTAATAGTTAAGCATAATTTTTATGATTTGAATCCTTTTATTTTTTATGGAGATTTGTTTTATGGCACAAAATATGATTTGTCTTGATAAATACATCATGTACACTTGAAAATAATGTATTTTTTTGACAGGCAGAGTGGACAGTGAGAGAGAGACAGAGAGAAAGGTCTTCCTTTTCTGTTGGTTCACCCCTCAATGGCCATTGTGGCCAGCGCATTGTGGCCAGCACACTGCACTGATCCGAAGCCAGAAGCCAGGTGCTTCTCCTGGTCTCCCATGCAGGTGCAGGGCCCAAGGACTTGGGCCATCCTCCACTGCACTCCCAGGCCACAGCAGAGAGCTGGACTGGAAGAGGAGCAACCAGGACAGAATCCAGTGCCCCGACCAGGACTAGAACTCGGTGTGCCGACGCTGCAGGCAGAGGGTTAGCCTATTGAGCTGCGGTGCCAGCCAAAAATAATATCTTTGGGTTTCTTTGGATATACTGTTGTGTCAACTTCAATTAAATAGTTGGTTGGTAGCATTATTCAAGTCTTCTACAGCCATACTGATTTTCTATTTTTCCAACTTACATTAAGACAGAGCAGTAGAAATTTCCAGAGATCATGATAGAATTGTCAATTTTCTAGTGAAGTTCCATCAGTTTTTGTTTTGTGTACTTTTTTAAAAAAATATTTTATTTACTTGAGAGGTAGAGTTATAGACAGTAAGAGGGAGAGACAGAAAGAAAGGTTTTCCGTCCATTGGTTCACTCCCCAAATGCTGCAATGGCTGGAGCCGCGCTGATCCGAAGCCAGGAGCCTGGGTCTCCCACATCGGTGCAGGGGCCCAAAGCCTTGGGCCATCTTCTACTGCTTTCCTGGGCCATAGCAGAGAGCTGGATTAGAAGAAGAGCAGCCGGGACTAGAATCGGCGCCCATATGGGATGCCAGCGCTGTTTTGTGTACTTTCAATCTCCATCATTATATACAATAATGTATAGGATTGCTATATCCTCCTGTTTACCTGACCCTCCTTCTCATTATAAAATTATTTTGTGTATTTGATAATATTCGTTGCTCTGAAATCTACTTTGTCTGACATTAATACAGCTACTCTAGCTTTCTTTTGATTTATGTTAGCATGGTAATCTTTATATACCATAATGTGTTCTTATATTTAAAGGATATTTCTTGTAGATTGTTGAGTAATTTTTTAATTGGATGTCAGAGATTGCATATTTTATCTTTTTGAGTGCTGATATTTTTCTTTTCCTATATTCTTGAACTTTGCTGTAGTATACAGTTGGATTTCTTGAAAACATTTTGATCCTTTCAGGTCATACTTTTAAGCTTTCTTGTCCTGCTACTGATGTAAAACACTTCTGAGTAACGTACCCAGTAACCTCTATTACATATAGTTGGTCTCTGTTTCCCTTCCATCCTTTCCTGGCATGAAGCTCCTCTAATCCTTGGAATATCTGGAGTAGTGTCTTTTCTGTATGCTACTACGATGACTGGTCGCTAGGAGCTCTGGGATAGCCTTAGGATGCAAACTGGTTGCCAGGAGAAACACCATGTGATTAGAGGGCTGGAACTTTCTGGAGATGGGAGAGGGACTGAAGCCCTAGTTGATCACCAGTGGGTATTGATTTAATCAGCTACATCTACATCAGGAAGCCTCCACAATACCCCCAAGGATAGGTGTTGGAGAACCACCAGAGTGACGCATGTGTGAAGGTGCTGAGAAACTGGCATACTTGGGGAGGGATGTGTTGTGTCATGTTTTTCTTTTTTTCTAATTTGGATTTGAAGTCTTTCCCACAAGAGTGGCCCTGACTGGGCTCCAAGAAATTCCTTGTGGATATTTACAATGTGCCTTTCACACATTCCTTATCCTGGTGATGGCCTGTGGCTTTAGTGTCCAGCTCATGACCAGGTGCTCCACTCACAAGAAGTTTGTTTATGGGCAGAGCCCCTTGGAGCTCTTGTCTGACTCCTGTCCAGTGTATTCCTACCAAGATAGCGATTCTCAAGGAGAGCCCTGACTGGGGAACAAGCTTGGTTCTGTTGTGTTGGTCAAGTGAGACACAGAGGAGGCCACTCAACAAATATGAGATCACAGAAGCAGTTTATGGCTTACAGATCCCAGAGAAGCAGGTGGAATGCCTCACAGGGCCAACAGGAAGCGGTGAGACATCTGACATGGTGCTTAACCAATAAAAATGATGAGAAAGAGAGATTGAGGGACCAATCTTCAAATCCTTTATTGGGTTGAGCATATTATCCAAGCAGGTTTCCCTTCGAAGTTTTGATTGGTGGTACAGAACAGGTAGACGAGAGTTCTGTGCAGTCATGCTGTGATCTGACTAAGAGGTGGGGTCATAGCCACCCATCTATGGTGGGACCTTGGGGTCAATGGGGCAACTTGAGTAGGCTGTATCCAGTTATCACTTAGGGAGTTGGTCACCAGGAGGTAGTTGTATAATGCTGGTATCTGGATTGGCCACCTTGGGGAAAAGGAGGGAGGCAGAGTAACTAGGAACTCTGTTAAGGGTGACTAAACCCTAGCTCCGGTATGAGAAAGTCCAACTTATATTCAAAATGGATGCCCAGGCAACAGAAAATTTTAATAATTCACTACAGCATTGGAGCCCCACATTCCTTCCTCCATTTCTTGCTCTATGCATTTCTTCTATTTGATCCTGAGTTGTATCCTTTTGTTTTTAAAGATTTATTTTTTAAAATTTATTTAAAATGCAGAGTTACAGAGAGGCAGAGGCAGAGGTAGATAGAGAGATCTTCCATCTGCTGATTCACTCCCCAAATGGTGGTAAAGGCTGGAGCTGGGCCAATTTGAAACCAGGAGTTTGGAGCTTCCTCTGAGTCTCTCACATAAGTACAGGGGCCCAAGCACTTGGGCCATCTTCTGTTACTTTCCCAGGCCATAGCAGAGGGCTGGATCGGAAGAGGAACAGCCTGGACATGAACAGGTGCCCAAATGGGATGCCAGTGCCATTGGCAGAGGCTTAGCCCACTACATCACAGTGCTGGCCCTGTGTTCAGACTTTTAAAAATACTTATTTGAAATGCACAGCATCAGAGAAAGGAACAGATATCCTCTGTCTGCTGCTTATTCCCCAAATAGTCACAATGGCCGGAACTGGATCAGGTCAAACCCAAGATCTGCATCTGAGTCTCTCACGTGCGTGTCAGGAGCTCACGGATTCCGGCCATCTTCTGCTGCATTCCCAGGCACATTAGCAAGGAACTGGATAAGATGTGCCACAATGCCAGCCCCTATCTGTTCTGGCTTGACAAATATATATATATCTACCTGTGTAATCAACTCATTAAACATTTGCATTATTTAAAAAAACATTCCTGTGTTTTAAGCCACGGCTTGCAATGCCTGCATCCCATTTCAGAGTGCTGGTTTGAGTCTTGGCTCTTCTGCTTCCAATCTACCATCCTGCTAATGCACCCTGGGAGGCAGCAGATGATGGCTCAAGCATTTGGGTCCCAGGCATACACATGGGAGACACAGATGGATTTCCTGGCTCCTGGCTCCAGCCTGGCCCATTTCTGGCTATTGCAGGTATTTGGTGAATAAACCAGCAGATGGAAGATCTTCCCGTTTCTCAAACTTTCAAGAAGATAAAAGTAAATAAACTTTAAAAAGTATCTCTTCTATTCAAAAACATCTCCAGCCCCAGGCAACTTTTTTTTTTTTATTTTGTTCACTCTAGCTTAATTTTCTTTTTCTAGAGTTTCATATAACAGTAATCATATACTACTTTTTTTTTTTTTAAAGTCTGGCTTCTTTCAGGCACCATACAGTTTGAGATTCATTCATGCCGCATATATAGTAGTTTATTCCTTTTTATTGTTGAGCAATATCCCATTATACCAATACAATACTATACAATTGACCTCTTCTGTGTTGATGAATAGATATATGGGATATTTTTAGTTTGGGACTACCATGACTAAAACTGCTATGAATATTTGTGTCCAAGTCTTTGTGTGAAATATATTTTCATTTCTTGTCCTTGAATAAGAATGGAATTTCTGGATCTATTGGCAAGTAAGTGTTTGTAAGAAATTGCTAAATTATTTTCCAAAGTACTGTTCTCTTTAACTTTCTGTGAGAATGCCAATTGCTTCACATCTTTGCCAAGGTTTAAAATTATTAACCACTTTAGCAGTGGTGTAGTGTAGTATAGTATATCTCATTGTGGGATTAATCTGCTTTGCTAAATGACTAAGAGTGAATACCTGTGTTAGATCTTTGCTCACTTAAAAAAATCAGGCTGTTTTTATTGAGTTGCAAGGATTCATTATATATGAGGTATGCATAGTCTTTTCAGACACATATATTGTGAATACTTCCACTCTTTAAATGTTTTTGGAAGAACAGACTTTTACATTTTGATGCTGAATCTGCCTTTTCTTCTTAGTACTTTTTTGTACCTAAGAAATCACCTCCCCCAAGGTCACAAAGATTTTGCTGCGTCTTCTTGTACAAGTATTATAGCTTCAGCTTTTCTATTTAGGGGCCTGATCCATTTCAAGTTACTTGTCTCTGTTGTAAGGAAAGGACCAAGATTCATTTCTTACAAGAATATCCAATTGCTCCATTTAGTGAAAAGATTGCATTTCACACTGAATTATTTTAGCTTCTTTCTAGAAATGGACTGTATACACATGAATGCATCCGAGGACTCATTTTGTTTTGTGGACCAGTAGGCCTTTCTGATGCCTACTACCTTGTACAGGAAACTGTAGTTTTATAATAAGTTTTAAAATCAGGTGTGCATGTGCTCCAACTTTGTTCTTTCTATGCATTTCCATCTAAATCTTAGCCATTAAGTCGTCAAATAAAAAAAAAAGTCCTGTTAGAATTTGGGGACAAATGTCATTTAACAGATAATCTTCCATTTCAAGAACATGGACTATTTATATTTTTCATTTCTCTCAACAGTGATTTTTATTTTAAGCAATGATTTATAATTTTCAGTGTACAGTTCTTGGTTTTATATATATATATCTGTATGTAATTTATGTTTTGTGTATACTTTATGTTTTGGATGCTGATGACCATAGTACAGCCATACAGTTATTTTATATTTCATTTTTCAGTTCTTTGCTAGCATACAGAAAAAAAAAATACAGATTTTCATTACATTGCCACTAGTTCCAGTAGCTTTTCCTTTAGGCTTCCTCATGATTACCAGTCTTTTAAGATTATGCAGTGTTGTCATTTGCAAATAGTTTTATTTTTTCCTTTTCTACTTCAATGCCTTTTTAGATGCGTTCATAGTTTCCGGTAAGGTTGAGCACCCTCCACAGTTATTACACCTTCCCCAGGCGAGCCTGCGTCTCCCTGCCTCCTATCTCGCTCTTTCCCCACGGGAACTTCTTGCTGAAGGCCTTCTAAAACCCCCGAGAACGCCGGCGGGGCCTCCGGGACGAGGCTCCCAGAGCTAAGACCCAGGCGCACGGGGTCCCGGGTCCTCCCCTTTGGTGCGCTCAGTCGCTGGCGTCCACTGCAGAGCCGCCTAACCAGCAGGGGACTTGCACCGACCGACGCAGAATTTCCCTTTCGGGATGAAGTGAAGGGAGGAGGCGGTGGGACGGTTCCAGGCCTGTTCGCGCTTTTCATGGACACAGTCACTTAAATCTTCCCACAGCCCTCCACTGTGGCTCAAAGAGAAAAATTCTTCCCGAGGAAACCAGGTCCCTCCGCTAACAAGACGGGCGGAGTCAGGGATCTGGGGATCGGGTTTCAGTAACCTGACTCCAGAGCCTCACTCAGGGAAGCGCCGTTAGGAAAAAGCGAGGACTCCGGGAGCAACGGGACACGGGGCTCGGAGGGGCTCGCTTCCCCGCGGGCCCCAGGGCTGGGCACGGCTCTTCCCCGCCGCCTGGCCCCAGCCTCGTCCCCTCCAGCTTCCCGACGACACGTCGGCGCGGAACTCAAACCCGTGCCACCAGGGCAGCGTCTTCCGCAGCAGTGCAGGCGCGCGCGACACCATGCTCCCCGCCCCGCCACAGAGAACACGGAGCGGCGTGGGCGCTCGCCTCCGCGCCGCAGAGTGTTCGGCGGGAGGGTCCCGCACCCCAAAAAAGCACCTACCCCGCGCCTGGCCCCGGGCAGCCGCACGTCCCAGGGCACCCGCCGTCTGCGCGTCGCTCTAGGAACACGTCCCCCTGCTGCTAGCACGCGGGGAGATTTTTTTTTTCCACAGAGCTGCCTGCCACCCCTCAGCAGCGGCCCTCAGGGCTCAGAGCCCCTCGCGCCCAGGGCGGCCGCCCCGGCCCCCGGCGCGCGCGCGCGCTCCCGAGAGGCGGGGGCAGGGGCGGGGCGGGGCGGGGCGGGCGGCGGCCGGGGGCGCCCGCTCCTCCCCCTCGCGGCGGCCCCGGGCTGGCGGCGCTGAGTCCCCCTGCACGCGGCACATGGGGCGGCTGACCGAGGCGGCGGCGCGCGCGGCAGGGCCCCCTCCCACTCCCCTGCCCCTCTCGTCCACGGCCCTCGGGTGCGTGGCCACCATGGCGTCCAGCGAGGAGGACGGCACCAACGGCGGCGCCTCGGAGGCCAGCGAGGAGAAGGAGGCCGCCGGCAAGAGGCGGCGGCGCGGCTTGCTGGCCACCGTCTGGCTCACCTTCTACAACATCGCCATGACCGCGGGGTACGTGCGCCCCCCGGCCCCCAGGCCTCGGCCAAGCTTGGGCGCCGGGGACCTGAGGGGCTCGGGGGGCCGGGCGTGGGTGGTCGCGGCGCCGGGGCGCGGGCGGCCGGCGTGGGGGAGGGGCGCGGGCGCCGCCACGGCCGCGGCCGCCGGGTTGAATGGAGCGGAGCGGGGCGGGGGGGGGGGGGGCGGCCGGGGCTCGGCTCGCTGGGCATTGCCTAATACGGTGCACGGCGTGGCGCGGCGGCCGCGGGGCGCGGGCCGGAGGTTAAGTATAGACCCGGGCAGGAATGCGGGGCCGACCCGCGGGGGAGGCGACGGCGGCGCGGCCGCCCCCGGTGCCGCCGCCTCCGGCTGCTGTGGAAGAAGCGCCCGGGTCCTGCCAACCCGCCGAGCGCGGAGCTGTCCGGCCGGTGGCCCAGACCCGTTTCCTGGGCACTTCCTCGTGCGGGCAGAGTGTTCTGAACTGTTTCACTGTGACTTTTTTTTTTTTTTTTTTAAATCACAGTAGGTCCCAGAGTTTCTCAGTTGGGACCCTACCTTATGGGAGCCTTGGCCGCCGTGTCCAGCATCTTTATGGCCCCATGCTCCCTTACTGATCCCCGAACGTGTATCATGACTGACGTTACACAATGACTTTAGCTCTTCCGTGGGCTGTCGAAGTGAGTTCTGTGTCAACTGCTTATCAGAACCTGCTGGGAAAATGATTTTTTCCTTTCTAAATCGCACTGGCTTTTAAAACGGCGGTGTTCCCATTATCACACGAAGTATTATTAACTGACGTGTGCGGAGGGGAAAGTTAAAACTGTTTTTCGGTGTTTATAGGAAGCTGATGGACAAGGGTTTAAATTGCCGAGGGTGGTATTGAGTATCTGTTAGGTGCTTAGCGCGCGGTGCTGAATACCACACGTGGTAAAGTGAACCGCGCTGGTTATTTTAGTTACCGCGTTTTTAGTCTTCTCTAGACCTGTGAGGGGTACGTGGTGTTAGCATAGATTGGGAAACTGAGGCACAGAGCGACGAAGTCCCTTGCTGCAGATCCCAGCGAACCAGCGTCATCTGTGGATTCAGGATCCGACTTACTTTGACTCCAGGGCTGTGCTACTTTTCATTTTCCCACCTGCCTTAATTTTATAATCTTACGTGCTGCTGCCATTAGATGGCAGTTGGAGATGCAGGACCTCTCGGTGGACATTTCTGGAACACTTGCCATGTGTTAACTAGTTTAGCTGTCTCTTTTTTTCCAAGTCCACTCTCCATTTCTAAAGCCAGGTTACCATTTCAAAAATGAAAATCAGCGCCTAATTCCAGTGTTGAGTCTTTGGCGACTCCCCGCCACGTCCACCCTAATCTAAGGGACTTGGGTTGTCACTCAGGACTGTTTGCAGTATGCTCCCTGCTTGTCCTTTCTGATTTTCTTGCATTTGACATCTCTGACACATTTTCAGAGAACACCACGTTTTCGTGGCTCCCCCCATCTTTGCACAGCCTGTTCACTTTTGGTGTAGTGTCCTCATTTCTCCCAAGACTTCTGTCTAATCAGTCAGCCTCTTTGAACTTCACTAGGTGTTCTCCCTCACCTGAGCAGAATTAAGTGATTTCTCCTTTTTAAAAAAAAAATTTTTTTAATTTATTTGAGTGGCAGAGTTACAGAGAGAGGGGGGAGAGAGAGACAGAGGTATTCCATCTGCTCATGCACTCCCCAAATAGTCGCAATGGCCAGAGCTAAACAGATCTGGAGCCAGGAGCCAGGAGCTTCTTCCTGGTCTCCCACAGGGATGCAGGGGCCCAGCACGTGGGGCATCTTCAAGTGCTTTCCCAGGCCATAAGCAGAGGGCTGGATTAAAAGGAGAGCAGCGAGACTTGAACCAGCGCCCATATGGGACATTGGCACTGCAGGCAGCAGCTTTAACCACTGTGCCACAGTGTTGGACCCACGCATTGGACATTTTAAATGAGATACATTCCAGAAATAGACATGACCTGCTAGCCTGGTATGGTTTCTTTGTTGAATTGAGGGATGGTGTTGGAGAGCAGTAGTAAATAAGGTTGGGAAAACCATAGTGTTGAAACTGAGACGAAGACATACATTTCATGGGGGTGGGAAGCAGAGGATTAGCTAAGGTTCTTGTTTACTCATTTAACTCACTTGTTTATTTCTCTTTTAGCAGAACTTTAGAGGTCTTTTTTTTGTAATTTTGAAGACAATAAAATAGTACTTAAGAATTACTATAAATATAATTACATAAATGTGAAAAGGGACCTAATTCTGTAAACCTAGCATAGCCACTCATTTTTTATCATCTTTCATATGCATATTTAACTGTCTTCAAGTTATAATGAAATCTTAATGTGTATTTTACTTTTAGTGTATTTTGCTAATTCGCCATTGCTTATTGTCTGTCATCCTCATTAGGGTGTAAACTCCTTGAAGCATTCAATAAGTACTTATTGAGTAAATGAATACATACTTTAAAAGATTGTTATAATACCTACTCTGTTGTATTTTTCCTGTTTTCTATTTTCATTTAACTATCAAGTATTTCTATATAGTTTCCATAATTATACATAAGAGTGTATAGAGTTAATGTATAATAATGGATTAAATAATGTCCCTATTTGCTTTTATTTGTTGTTGAAGTCCTAGTAGTAGAATTAACACCTTTAAAGGATCGCTGAAAAAAATTTTTGTTATTTGACAGATAGAGTTAGACATTGAAAGAGAGAGACAGAGAGAAAGGTCTTCCTTCCGTTGGTTCACCCCCCAAATGGCCGCCACGACCAGAGCTATGCCAGTCCTAAACCAGGAGCCAGGTGCTTCCTCCTGGTCTCCCATGCGGGTGCAGGGGCCCAAGCACCTGAGCCATCCTTCACTGCCTTTCTGGGCCACAGCAGAGAGCTGGACTGGAAGAGGAGCAACCGGGACTAGAACTCGGCACCCATATGGAATGCTGGCGCCGCAGGCAGAGGATTAACCAAGTGAGCCATGGCGCCAGCCAGGATTTCAGAATTTTTAGGGAACTAGCTAATAGCAGGGTCTTGGTTCTTTCTCTCTCATTTTGCTTATCAACTAGAGCCCACATGTGTAAGTGCATCATCCTATGTCATGTGAGAGACATAAACTAAGTGTCTTAGACCCCTCTTTGAAGAAGTGTAACCTGGGATATTTATATAGAAATGCAGTGCAAGAATGCTCAACAGAGATGTCAGAGCCGACGTATAGGAAGGACCAGAGGAAGGTTTGTGAAGGAGATCATAGCGGTCAGACTGAGCTTTAAGGGTAGGTAGACAAAGATGAGGAAATAGTGCGAGTGAGGGTGCCAAGATGGGAAATTGCTAGACGTCCATTGAGGCAACAAGAAAGGGCCTGAAACACGGAGTGGAAAATGGAGGTGGACAGGTAGCTCAGGCCAGCTTATGGAGCTTCAGATGTCTTGCTAACAAGCTTGCATTGTAATCTGTGAGTAGGGTAAGAAGGTGCTGATTAAAGGTTGTCTCTGTTCTTTGTACCCAGGTAGCCTGGGACCAGTAGTCTAATCTTTCTGCTTTAGGTTTTTTCATCAGTGAAACTGGAACAAAACTGCTACTTTGCAGGATCATTACAAGGAATAAAGAGATAATATGAAGTTCTTGGCAGGGTGCCTGATGCACAGGGGGCATTTAAGAATGGTAATTCCCATGTTGAGTGGTTAATGTAAAATTGCACTTTATGCAGAAGGTGAAACTATTTTTTTTTAAAGATTTATTTATTTACTTGAAAGAGTTACACAGAGAGATAAGGAGAGGTAGAAAGAGAGAGAGGTCTTCCATCCGCTGGTTCACTCCCCAGATGGCTGCAACGGCTAGAGCTGCGCCCATCCGAAGCCAGGAGCCTGGAGTTTCTTCTGGGTCTCCCATGTGGATGGAGGGGCCCAAGGACCTGGGCCATCTTCTGCTGCTTTCCCAGGACACAGCAGAGAGCTGGATTGGAAGTGGAGCAGCCAGGACTCGAACCAACGCCCATATGAGATGCCAGCTTCACCTGCTATGCCACAGCGCTGGCCCCATGAAAGTGAAACTATTAAAAATATTTTCACACTGTGTAAACCCAAGATTTGTTTCCCAAAATGTTAATCGCCATGTGTTCTGATACCTGTAGGATATATTTTATTGCTGAAGAGAGATACACTAGCCTACCACAATTTACTTAACCATTGGCCTGTGATGGACATTTGAGTTCTTTGCAGATTTGGCTCTTACAAGTCAAGTTAGGAACATTCATGTGCAAGTCTCATACTGGCATGTGCTTTCATTTTTTCCTTTCTAAATATCTATGAGTAAAGTGTCTGGGTCATGTGATAGTCATATGTTTAGTTTCTTAAGAAACTGCTAAGCTGCTCTCCAAAGTGGTTGTACCATTTTACCTTCCTGCTGGCCATGAATGAAACTTGGAGTCGCTATGCATCCTTGCCAACACTTGGTATGGCCACTCATTGTAGCTTGTATACTGTGTTACCTAATTGTGATTTTAATTTTCATTTCCCCAGTGACTAAAGACACTATTTTTTTACATGTGCTCACCTGCTGCTTGTGTATCTTCTTGACTGTAATGTCTGTTCAAATCCTTTGCCCAGTTTTTTCTTTGAACGGGTTGTTTAATTTCCTGTTACTGAGTTTTGAGAGTTCTTTTTATAGACTAGATACACGTCCTTCACCAGATAAGCGATTTGCAAATACTTTCTCCCAGGTGTGGTTTGGCTTTTTACTGTCTTTAACAGTGTCACTTGGGTGGTCTTTTTTTTTTTTTTTTTTTGACAGGCAGAGTGGACAGTGAGAGAGAGAGAGAGACAGAAAGGTCTTCTTTTGCCATTGGTTCACCCTCCAATGACCGCCACAGCCAGCGTGCTGCAGCTGGCGCACCGCGCTGATCCGAAGGCAGGAGCCAGGTGCTTCTCCTGGTCTCCCATGCTGGTGCACTTGGGCCATCCTCCACTGCACTCCTGGGCCATAGCAGAGAGCTGGCCTGGAAGAGGGGCATCCGGGACAGAATCCGGCACCCCGACCGGGACTAGAACCTGGTGTGCTAGCGCTGCTAGGCGGAGGATTAGCCTGTTGAGCCACTGCACCGCCCCCCCCCCTTTTTTTTTAATTGTTTTCACAAAGAAACTTTTTACTTAAGGAATACAAACTTCTTGCATTTTATAAGTACAGCTTTAGGAATATAGTGATTAAGGTGGTCTTAATCTTCATGAAGTCAAGTTTATCAAACTCTCCTTTTTCTTTTAAAGATACATATATTTATTTGAAAGATAGAGTAACAGAGAAGGAGAGATATCTTCCACCCACTGGTTCACTCTGCAAATGTTTGCAACAGCCAGGGGACTGGGCAGACTGAAACCAGGAGCTCAGAACTCAGCCTGAGGGTCCCACATGGGTGGAAGGACCCCAGGTACTTGGGTCATCATCCACTGCTTCCAGGTGCATTAGCAGGGAGCTGGATCAGAAGCAGAGTGGCCAGGACTCTACTCAGGAGTTCTGACCTGGGATGTAGGCATCCCAAGCTGCAGCTTAAATCTATAGCAACCCCATACAACAGGTAAGAAAAAAGCCTTATTTATTGACAATGAGTGCCTGTGTACAGGCAGTTAAAATACTCAAGTTGGTTACTAAGTGATAGTATATGTTTTATCTAGGAAAGGTAGATTAGAGGTGGCAGTGAACAATATGGAAGGTAATGACTGTATGAGTCAGAGATCAAAATGGTTACTTTGAAGGTTTAGAGATAAATTGACCATTGGGATATCATCATTTTTCTATAGCTATTGAAATGATAGAGCAAGGCAATGTTCATCAATGACTGCTAGCGTCTCAGGAAACAGGTGGCCATAATATAAGTGTTCCTTATAGAAGTATTCAACACAACTCATGAATTAGCCTTACCAGAAAATAAAATGTGAATTTGGTTGAGCCTCAAGAATTAACTACCAACTTACAGGCAGTACAGAGGACATGTGTAATAAATGACATGTCATTATCCACTTAACAAAATTCAGATTGAGGATAGCTTTGCAGGAAAAGCTACCTAGTGTCTTCAGACAGATTGCCAGAAACAAAAACAGAGAGGGAAAGAAGGAGGAGCTTCTTCCAGGTCTCCCATGTGGGTGCAGGGACCCAAGGACTTGGGCCATCCTCCACTGCTTTCCCAGGTCACAGCAGAGAGCTTCCCATATGGGATGCTGGCGCTTCAGGCCAGGGCGTTAACCCACTGTGCTGCAGTGCCGGCCCCTCTGTACCTTTGTACACGTTTGAAATCTCTTAAAGCATGTTACATGAACAGAAAAAGAGGTGTAGAGGTAAATAACCTTCAAGGGACTGGTCGACTCCAAGAGATGTTAGGAGAAAAGGAAGCACTGAAGGCAGCTAGAAGATGGATGTTCCCTCTGTAAGGCTTGTGGTGGGCACTGGAGACATAATGGAGAGAGAAGTCCCCGGTGTTTAGTAAATTATGGCGTCTAGTGTCTTCTTTTAGCACAGCTTTGTTGTCCTCACTTACTGAGGCAGAAACTATGTCCTATTTATCTCTAATTCCACAGCTTCTTAGCTCTGTACCTGGCTTAGCAAAACATGGTGAACCTGAAGATGAATGAGTAAATAAATGAATTAAGCAAGCAAGAAGTCTTCTAATATACTAAACACATATTTTGTTTGTTTCCCCAATGAGAGCCTAGTTCATCAAAGAATTAGGATATCTATTTGTATTCATGTGATCAATAGTCCTGGCATATTGTGAAAAACAAAACAAAGCATGACATTCCAGAAAAAAATTCCTAACTGTAGAAATCCCAGTTGCTTTTGGAGTTTTATTCCAGTTACTAAACTTAGCAATGAAGGATATCCAAAGTTAGTGAAATGTAGGCACTTTAGGGAAACTTTGATTATGTGTACCCCTATGTGGATTTAGGAAGTGAGCTCTGCAATATATTTCTGGCCACCTTTATTGAAAAATAAAGGAATAGATGGTTTGATGAACTTTTTTGAACCTCAGAGTGTGTTGATTTATTTTGAACAGTTTGTGATTCGTATTATAATACTAAACTATCGGTGCAATACTGCCACCTATGGAACAGCAGTACAATTTGTAATTTAATGCATGGAGTTTCTAGATGAATCCTTTGATGAATTCCTTGGAAAGTTAATAGTTGCTTCTCAAATTTATCTTTTGTGGATGTTTGATTTGGGTTTGCTTAAACACCGGCAAGTGCCTGGAAAACATGAATATTAGAAGTATGGGGACTTGGAATTGAGAAGAATGAAATCACATTTTAAGCCTGGAAAGTACCTACACCATGATTCAGATTAGCACCCTCCTGTTAGCCCAGCCCTGAATTCAGTGTTGGTTTTCACGAGATGAAACTAGCAGTTGAATCCAGTGGACTTGCGGTATAATGGAAGGAGAACAGGACTGGGGATGTGGAGGTCTCGGGTTCTGTTTCAGGCCCAGCCAGTAACTTACTCTGAGACTTGGGGTGAGTGGCTTTACTGTCTGCCTGACGACTGTTGCGTCTACAAGAGTGACCCTCACACTTTTTTGATAGCAAACTATTGGATAAAATATTTGAACATAGGCTCTCCATATAGTTTTATAATGCACTTGTAATTTAAATATGAGCTGTTCTGATTAGCTGATGTCTCAGGACACAGAATATATTTAGAGCCAGAACAGGGCCAGCAGTCAACAAGGGTCATAGTAGTTCCTTTCATAGGATTATCGTGACTATCAAAAGTTAGTGTGTAATGCATTTATAATGGTATCTACAACATAGAAACCATACCGGAAAGATACTTCTTTTTACTAATATTTCTACATTTCACAAATCTTTGTATTTCAGACATTTGCCTGCCTTCTTGTCATATCTGATAAGAGAGCCGTTGCTTGTATCTTGTTCAGTGCTAAAGAGAAGTAGCATTCACCATTTGTATTGTTCTGTTAAACTTGGATTTTCACCATAGCCAATCACTGATTTCTTTGTAGGAATCTTTTAAAGCTGCTTGCCCATTGGATGAGTGTTGTTTAGTTAAAAAGTTAAAACTGCATATTTTATTATTCGTAAATCTGTTAGGCTGGAGACTTTGGAGACCACTAACCTGAAAGGCTGAGGTGGGCAAACACTTCCATGGGTTTTTTTCTTCAAAGCTGAGGCCAGTTTCTTAAATGTGCCTTTGTAATTGCAAGGGAAACTGGAAAAAAATTACCTCCTGTCAGTGACTAGGAAGAATGAAATGTAGAGTGAGAAAGCTGGTAGCCACAAGTGTTAGCTTATACTGTAAGTCCTCGTAACTCAGGGAACGGAATCCATATGTAATATACAAATGTAGGTTGAAAAGTGAGGGACTGGCCCATGTCCCATCTTCTTTGTTAATCCCTTCTGTAATACAGCAGTTGTTTTTATTTAGTGAAACTTATGTCAGTATAAATTGGTGATTCTCTTTAATGAATTTACTTATAGGTATATGTAATTATACATTTTTATCTACACACATATAGTTTGATGGCTTTTTAACCTCAAGATATTTTTTCATAGTTGTCAGTGCTTTATGATAAACTGGATTAGGATACATAAAACTAATTCTTTATTTTGTCAGTTTTTTTTTTTTTGCTAAAGCCAGAAATGCAGTGGACATTGTTTTATATGGAGTAGGTGTCTCATATTCTGTTCCTCCCTTGAGATTCAACATAAAACTACCATTTGTCATTTTTTCCTGTGGGCTTTGAAAAAATAGAATAATGAACTAAAAGCATAGTAAAAGCATAAATAATACCATGTAAATTGTGGCCTTTGTTCTCAGGAATCAGTGTTTTTGAGATCATGGTGAAATATGTGCTGTTTTCCATTTTTTTCCTTGTTTAGGTTCTATGTCACTGAGCGCTTTCTCATGTGCAGTCATCACTCCTGCACATCTCTGTAGCTTTTCATCTTGCAAAACTGAAATGAATTATCCACTTAAGCTCCTTATCCCTCTTAAATATCTCTTCATATTCCTTGTGTTAAGGTCTGTACCCATTAAACACCAGCTCCCCATCGTGCCTTCTGCACCCAGCCCCTGTAACCACCATTCTACTGTCTCTGTCTATGAACGTGACTGCTCTCGGGACCTCATAGAACAGAAATCTTGTAGTATTTGTCTTCTTGTGCATGGCCTGTTTCACTGAGCGTTGTGCCTTCAAGGTTCATCCATGTTATAGCCTGTGTGATAATTTCCTTCCTTCCTAATGCTGAAAAGCGTCCCAGCATTTAATACATACCACACTCCGCTTATCCACATTCAGTCATTGAGGGACACTCGGGTTGCTGCCACCTTTTAGCTGTTGTGAGTAGTGCTGCTATAATGTATGGATTGGTGGTATTAATTTCATAGACCTTTATAAAATGTTTTCATTTTCTGTAGGTGGTTGGTTCTGGCAATTGCCATGGTACGTTTTTATATGGAAAAAGGAACACACAGAGGTTTATATAAAAGTATCCAGAAGACACTTAAGTTTTTCCAGACTTTTGCCTTGCTTGAGGTAAGTTTTTTAATCATACTGTTTTTCTATATTGTAATATTTATCTTAAAATTTTTTGTTGAGTGAAACCAATCTTATTTCACTAATTACATACCTCCTATAGATTCGTTAAATACCAATTCTAACAGGGATTTATTTTATGCTTCATATTATTGATTTGTGGTTTTTTTATTTGCTTACAGATAGTCCACTGTTTAATTGGTGAGTGTTGCTTTAGTTTTAATTTTTGTTATAAATTGCCTTTAGGGCAATAGTTGACTTGTTTTTCTCCTTAAGGAATCGTACCTACTTCTGTGCTTGTGACTGGGGTCCAAGTGAGTTCAAGAATCTTCATGGTGTGGCTCATTACTCACAGTATAAAACCGGTAAGTGCTGCAGAAGCATCGTCCACCTGAGACTGCAGGAAAGGTTCTCCTTCATAGGAATGCAAATGTTATCATTTACAGATTTAGCTTCAGATAAAAAGGGGTTGGGTTTGAATATAAGTGTCATTGTTCTTTGACGTAGTGCTTTAGTACAATGACAGAAATAACAAGCAAAACCAAGTACTGTCGTTTTGTAGCCACAATATACTCTCCTGATGTTGACTGGTTTTTAAAATTAATATTCATATTCTGACATAATTAACTGGAAACTTTCTTTTCTATAAAACTTTCTATTAGAGTTACTCTATTTGATTATATAATTGAAGTTGTCAGTATAAACAGTTTATTTTTCCTCATTTAGCATTGGATATTGTAGCATTGGACATAAAAACTAAATGTAGTTCTGGAGAACAAATGGGAAAGATAAAATGAGAATTTGGAAGGGAGTTAAAGGACACAGAATTTCAGTTAGGGGAATATGCTTAAGAGCACTATTGGATGGCAGAAGGTAAGTTCAAGAGTCCGTTGTACAACAACAGAGCTGTTGTTAATAACAGTGTATTGTGTGCTGAGACGGTAGCTGTTGAGTGTTCTCACCACAAATAAATGATAAGTGTGTGAGGTGCTGCGTGGTAACTAGCTGATATAGCCATTCAATGATTGCATCCGTGTTTCAGAACAACAGGTTTCACAATGTTAATATGCCCAATTGTAATTGGTTACTTAAAAATGATTTTTTAAAGGGTTAACAAAATTGGAAAAGAATAAACTGTTGATTGAAGCATGATGAGAGACAGACCTAATGACAGCCTGATGAGTAGCTTAAACCTTTGAGGCACAGGGAGCACCATGCTGACTGTATCAGAAGATTGGCGCCGTTTAGGCCCACGATAGACATTTCCAGTTCTACTCACCAACCTCCCAGACAGCCTTCCCAGTCCCCATCCACCTGACAGGTCGGGCTCCTTCATACACCTCTGATGCCTGCTTGTCTCCTGTGTGCTCTGTGCTCTGGGACTGACACTAGCCTCTTGTCAGTTTCCTAGTAGCTGCCCTGGGCTCCTTCCTGCCCGGGAACAGATCACTGACCTGCCGACCTCTCTACCACTCTTCAGTTAGCCATCTTGATTCCTGTCTGTCACCCAGCCCACTTGATCCACCTGGTCCCTTCTAGAGAGAAGCCAGTACATGCCACGTGGAGAGCCAAACTGTGTTCAGTACAGTTGCTTTGTAGTTTAAAAGCGGGTGCACAGCATTGACAGAGTAAAAGAGACTATCTCGGGCAGTGAGTGAGTGTAATAGCTGGGCCAGGACCACCAGGGTTCTTGAGAATGAAGATAAAGAAACATAAAGATAGGCCAGCATTAGAAAAGCTAAAGGGGCCATTGCTGTGGTGTGTCAGGTAAAGCCGCTGCCTGCAGTGCTGGCATCCCATATGGGCACTGGTTCGAGTCCCGGCTGCTCCACTTTGGATCCAGCTCTCTGCTATGGCCTGAGAAAGCAGTAGAAGGTGGCCCAAGTCCTTGGGCCCCTGCACCTATGTGGGAAGACCTGGAGGAAGTTTCTGGCTTCTGGCTTTGGATCAGCACAGCTCTGGCTGTTGTGGCCAACTGAGGAATGAACCAGTGGGTGGAAGACTTCTTTCTCTCTCTGCCTCTCCTTCTCTCTGTGTGTAACTCTGACTTTCAAATAAATAAATAAATCTAAAAAGATAAAAAAATAAAGAAGCTAGAGTGTGGAGAGTGGCAGGTACCAACGAAACAGCATCCATTTCATCTTTTTATTCTCCCAGGGATCTCTGCCTTATTGTTACTGTTTGTTCTTCTCAGACAATGGATACCCTTTGGGACCTGTATCCCACTCTGTAATTAATTCAGCCAACACTCTTAGCTATTTAAATTTTTACTTACTCTCATTTTTCTTTAAAAGGCAGACAGACAGACAGATCATTTATTCACTAGTTCACCTCCCAAATGCCTGCAACAGTCACAACTGGGCTAGACTGAATCCCAGAACTGGGAACTCAATCCAGGTCTCCCACGTGGGTGGCATGAACTCAAGCATGTGAGCCATCACCTGCGGCCTCCCAGGGTGTACACAAGCAGAGAGCTATGCTCAGAAGCAGAGCTGGGACTTAAACTTAGGCACTCAGATACGGGATACAGGTGTTTCAGGGGGTGTCCGTCTGTCCGTCCTTCCTTCCTTCTTTCCTCCCTCCCTCCCTCCCTCTCTTCCTTCCTTATTTTATTTTATTTGAGAGGTAGAATTACAGACAATGAGAGGGAGAGACAGAGATAAAGGTCTTCCATCCGTTGGTTTACTCCCCAAATGGCCACAACAGCCAGAGCTTAGCTTATCTGAAGTCAGGAACCAGGAGCTTCCAGGTCTCCCATGTAGCTGCAGGGGCCCAAGGGCTGCTTTCCCAGGCCATAGTAGAAAGCTGAATTGGAAGTGGAGCAGCCGGGGACTCGAACCAGCAACCATATGGGATGCCGGCACTGCATCTTCCCGCTACACCACAGCGCCAGCCCCCACGTTGCTTCTTCAATGTAGCGTCTTTCAGATAATTGGTGGCTTTTTGGATATTCCGACCCCTGGTGGCCTGGGCAATTTCTTGAGTGTTTTCAAAGTGGACATGAAGATCTGAATCTCTTGATTTGCATGATTTTGTGGGGTTTTCTGGGTCAAGTGAGTAACAAACCGTTTCTACAGATCACAAGGGCATCTTAACGACTGCAACCAACACCACCTCCAACCAACATTGCTTGGATTCATTCTGTACACTTAGCACTGTGCTGAGTTCTGGGCTTAGAAAAGAAACAGGCAATTGCAGCTGTCAAATGTCCTGGCTGTGGGAAAGTAGGGGCAGTCAGACAAACACTGAACCTTGTAGCATGTTAACTGCACACGTTCTGGGCTTGCACTGTCTGCTGGGGGTGTGACTCTTTACAGTACAAAAAGAACTCCCACCTTGTGGAGCCTGTAACGGGGTAGTTATACAAATACTTAGTAAATTATGTTAGCATCAAGTGCTTTGAAACAAGCAGTGTACATTGCAGGATAACCACGGACTCTGTCTGATCCTCAGAAGTGATGGAAGGCTTCCCCAAGGGAGGAGCATTATCTGCTGCACAGCAGCTAGCCAGACAAATCCTAATGCAAACTGGCAGGTAGGATAGAGAAGGGAGGTGAGCAAGGAACTAACTGCTCAGGGAGAGTGGGAGCTTTGGGAAAAGCTTTCTGCAGGGTCTGATGTTGTAGCTGAATCTTGAAAGATAGAGGGTTTTCTGTGGGAAGCCATAAGGAAGTAGCGTTCTTACTAGAGGGATCAGCACGTGTAAAGACATGAAATTGCTTAGCATCACTAGAGAAGTTGATAGAAGGGATGAGTGGTTGTAAATGAGAGAGCTGCCTGGGCTCCGGTTGTAGCGAACCTTGCCTCTTTTGCTCAGGTGTCAAGAGTTCATCATTTCATCCTGTTGCATGGTGGGGGAACCAGTGAAACTGATTCCAGTGTGTTTCGTGGGTGTTATCTTTCTTTCGTCTATTTTATTTTATTTTTAAGAGGAAACTTTCATTCATGAGGAATATATAGAGAGGAGAGATTATTTAAGAGACCGTTAGAGTAGTCTGGATGCGAGATCAGTGCCTGAATTAAATTAGTGGTACTGGGACAGAGATGAGTGGGCAGTAGGAGTCGGTGTGAGTGTTAGGGTAGAATAGGTATGAGTCAGTGACTAACACAGGTAGGGGAGTCAGATTCCAGGTTCTCATTAGAGGATGTGAGGATGTCCTGGGATGGTAGTGTCATTGGCTGGAGTGAAGAAAACCAATCTGGATTTGACCATTTCGGTACATAGGACATACTTAAGTTTCATGGCTATAACTATGTAATAGTGACAGCATTGTCTTCTGTATTACATTTGTCTAACCTGAACATTCCATTGTAATAAAAGATAACAAATCATTAGAAAGAAATATCTTCATTGAAACATAAGTTCAAGGACACTGTGGTTGAAGGACACTGTGGATTTTTCTGTAATTCTGCAGATCCAGAATGAGGAGAGTGTGGTGCTTTTTCTGGTCTCGTGGACTGTGACAGAGATCACTCGCTATTCCTTCTACACATTCAGTCTTCTCGACCACTTGCCATACTTCATTAAATGGGCCAGGTGGCAATGTCTTGCAGTTTAGTTTCTCACTGTCTTGTGCATGCTTGTTTTGTGTGCTGAACTAACACCCAATTAAAATTTGTGTTTTAGTCTCATGATGTCAGAATGCTGTTTTGTTTTGGATATTAGCAGTGTTATAATTTATATTCCAAAATCTTACTGTAATGATTAGAGATGAATCACATTAATGTATATTTGGAGTTAAACCAGTACAAGACATGTTATAAGAATATCCTTAACCTCAGAATTGAACATCCACTTTTTTTTTTTTTTTTTTTTTTTTTTTTGGACAGGTAGAGTTATAGACAGTGAGAGAGTGAGAGAGTGAGAGAGAGAGAAAGGTCTTCCTTCCGTTGGTTCACTTCCCAAATGGCCGCCACAGCCGGCGCTGGGCCAATCTGAAGCCTGGGGCCAGGTGCTTCCTCCTGGTCTCCCATGCGGGTGCAGGGTCCCAAGCACCTGGACCATCCTCCACTGCCCTCCCGGGCCACAGCAGAGAGCTGGACTGGAAGAGGAGCAACCGGGACTAGAACTTGGTGCCCATATGGGATGCCAGTGCTGCAGGCAGAGGATTAACCAAATGAGCCACAGCGCTGGCCTGAACATCCACTTTTAAAACAGTGTTTCTATGAGAGGCAGTTAGACAGAGATAGATGGACAGAGAGTTCTCATCTACTGGTTCAATCCCCAAATGCTTACCATGACTGGGGCTGGGCCAGGGCCAAAGCTGGGAGCCAGGAATGCATCCAGGTGTCCCATGTGGGTGGCAGGAACCCAATTACTTGAGCCATCACTACTGTCTCCCAGTCTGCATCAGCAAGAAGCTGAAATCAGGAGCCTGACTCAGAAATGGAACTTAGACACGAGGTCATCCATTGAAAGCACATTGCGCATTTTTTAAATTATGTAAATAAACTACCAAAATATGATATTTTATCCAGTTGCTTTAAATTACTGTTTAATCTAACACTTGCAATTTTAATTTTTTTATAAATATAATGCTTTTTTTTTTTTTTTGCTTTAGGTAGCAAACGCAGACCTTTATAAAAGGCACAGTTACTTGAAATTGCTTTATTTGGAATCTGGACAAAATTTATATTTCAGTAGTTCCAAATATATCTAGTTTTAAAGATTTATTTATTTATTTGAAAGGCCGAAATATAGAGAGGCAGAAGGGGCGGGGGGGGGGAGGTAGGTCTTCCATCCACTGGTTCACTACCCAGATGGCTGCAATGGCCAGAGCTGGGCCCATCCGAAGCCAGGAGCTTCCTCCGGGTTTCCCATGTGGGTGCAGGGGCCCAAAGACTTGGGCCATCTTTCAGTGCCTTTCCAGGCCATACCAGAGAACTGAATTGGAAGTGGAGCAGCCGGGACTAGAACTGGCACCCATATGGGATGCTGGTGCTGCAGGCAATGGCTTCACCTGCTATGCCACAGTGATGGCTACCAAATATATCTATTCTAAACCAACAGTTATAAAAACTGTACCCTTTTCTTTTTGAAATTTGGATTCTCTGAGCAACTGATACTTTACAAAAGTTATAAATACAGAACTGCTCTTTAGAGAAGAAATCATGAACTAGTATAGATTTGTTCATTGTGTTCTCTATTTTATATTTATAGTAGCAATAATAATAATAACAATAATGGCAAATAGTGTGTGCTTACTGAACACTTGAGATGCAGGCATGAGCAAAATCATGCGTCCTCCCAAGATAAAGACAGAAAACAACCTAATAGATACATGGCTGTGTCAGGTGGTGACCAGTGCAGGATGAGCAGGTAATATATTTTCCTTGTAAGAAATTCAAACAGTACAGAAGTATATGGAATAAAGGTAGAAAGTTCCTGTTTGTACTCCTACCAACCCATTCTCTTCCCTTGGAGGAAACACAGTTTCCTCCACATCTAGACTTTTTTTTTTTTTACTAAAAATGCAAAAAACCACAGATGTTTTTAACACATCAGTACATTTGCTTTTTATTTATATATTTGGGGCTCTTTGTTCTTTTTAGTCAGTACATCTTAATCTAGCTCTTTCATGGTGCACAACATTCCACAGTGTGACTGAACCAGTTCTCTGTTGCTAGAATGTACATCATGTTTAGTCTTCTAATACTACAAAGAATGCTTTGAGATATAAAATGCTCTGTCTATATTTCTGTTTATTTTTTAGTACTTTGGCATTTAATTTGAGGATGATCCTGAGCTAGTTGAGTTAAAAGTCTAATATTTTTAAGTGGTAATTTCCTTTTTATAACTCATTAAACATTGTTAAATATAATAAACTAGGATTTATAAATAAACTTAGAACAGGAAAAAACTTTAAAATTACTTATAATCTGAACATAAGGATAAAGATTGTTAATATTTCTTCTTTCAGACTATTTAAATATTTTCTAGTTCTTTTATAGATATTTGTGATACAATTGTGGCTTACTTCTTTGCATATAATAAAATACTTGCAAATTGTAAACTGAGCTCTGCATATATCATCTTTCATAGCAAGTTTTGCTCCCATTTCTGTGTTTGGTTGGCGTTATTCCTACTGTCTGTGAGAACATGCTCACTTCTGCTGCATGGGCTTGTCTGTACACTAATCCTGGAGTGTGTGTCAGTGCAATTTTGCAGGACAGTCTTCTGAACTTGCAGTACCTTCAAAAGTACTAATCCATCATATAGTCACTTTTCCTGGGCCGTACTTGCATAATTTGTTTGAATGCACACTGCACATTTTCCATAGTCCAAGCTCATTAGTCTTTCATGCTTTGTCTGTCTGCATTTTGGAATGCGTTTGCATGTCCTGGATTTCTGAGAAAGTTCAGAACTCTGCCATTGCATGTTTAAATGGCTGGTTTAAAGAACATTTGTGTATTGCTTTCTTCAATGTTAAACAAGATATTATAAGATCTTTAACTTTGCAGTGCATGTTAGAATATTATCATGTCAGTTAATTTAAATCATGATAATTAGATATCATGTGTAAAAATCTTAAGAATCTCAGAAATCTAAATATATTTGCCAACCTTGTCTAGTAACCTAAAATAAGAGTTATATTCAAGTATTAAAACTGTTATTACTCTCAAAGGAAATTTCCCTTTTGGAATGGCTTCTTATAAACAGTTTGCCTTACTGGTTTCAATATACTTTTTATTCTATTTGTGTGTTAAAAGTGTTCTTGGAAAAGGCCAAAGAACAGATAATTGTATATTGAATTATCTTTGTCTTATTGATTTCCATTTTAATTTAAAATATGCATTCCCTTGAAAAAATTTTAGGTGGCAATTGAGAATCTTCAAGAAAATGCTGTATCTTTTGTTGAATGTGGTCTATAAATAGTTAAATCTCGCATTACTGCCCTTAGAACTTAGACATTTAGTGACATGAAATCATTTTAAGGTGCAGGTAAAGTCAGATAAATCACATAGTTTGTTCCTTCCCATTAGAAACTGTCACTGTCTTTAAGGCTTTAAGCTACTTTATTCTAGGAGTGATAATTTTTTTTTCTGTTTAAGAATGATGGTACCAGAAAAATCATGTGAGAGATAGTAAAGTAAAACAACAGTAGAAAAAACAACTTAGTCTCTTTGGATGTTTTATTTGGGAAGAGAATATAAAGGTTCAGTTATTTGATTTCAAAAATTAAGATAGGAGAACTATTTAATTGATATACACAACTACACAAGACTTGCAAGAAAGTAGGTACATTCCAGGTCAGCACAGCGAGGCTATACATGCACAGTAAAGGAGTCATTCTTTCTAGAACAGTTAATCTATTTAGTAAATACTACCATCTCTTATCTTCCTGTAGCCATGGCCTGTGGGAGTCAGGAGATTTTTAAGTTTTATCCAAGCTTTTTCAGAACTCATAAATTTATTTCATATTTTGAATAGATATTTCTTGGTATTTGTTTATTTGTTTATGATTTTCTTCACTGGAGGGGTGTCATTGTCTAAGATCTTTGGGCCCTTCCTGTTGGAGACAGTAAAACACAGGCTCTTCCTCCCAGAGGCATAAATGATGCCTAACCCACCTTGGTTTGGAGACCTTGCCACAATGCAATTGGACAGATAGTGACTGGCAGTTTGAATATAACTTTCTCAGTTCTGTTTTAAGCTTGCTAGCTATTCCTTGAGTGGGAGAATTCAGGAAGTAACTTACTTTGTTGTGAAAGCAATTTTAGACAATCTACACAGTAGTTACTGATGCTTTAGGAAGTATGATCAGTTTTCTACAATAGTAATTATGTATTTATTTTACTTTTTAGTAACTGTACAAAGTTTGCCACTTTGCTAATTAGAATATTTAGATTTAAAATCAGGATCTTAACTGGTCTTTTTTCTTTTAAAATAAAGATTTATTTATTTATTTGAGAGGTAGAGTTACAGAGAGAGGGAAAGATAGAGAGAATCCACTGGTTCACTCCCCAAATGGCCACATCAGCTGGAGGTGGGCTGATCTGAAACCAGGAGCCAGGAGCTTCTTCCAGGTCTCCCACATGAGTGCAGGGGCCCAAGCACTTGGGTCATCTTCTGCTGCTTTCCCAGGCCATAGCAGAGAGCTGGATCAGAAGAGGAGCAGCCGGTTGCGAACCGGTGCTCATATGAATTGTGGCGCTTCAGGCTGGGGCTTTAACCTGGTGTGCCACAGCGCAGGCCCCAATACTCATAGTTTAAGAAACTGCATATACATTTTTAAAATTTCCAAGTGTACTTCTATTTCAATACTGTAAAGTAAGTTGACTTTTTTGTTTTATAAAGACCTTGCCATTTGAAATCGAAACTGCTGTAGAAGAAAGGGTGATAATTAGCAAGCATATGATTAAAGTAGAAAAATTCACCTTTTGTGAGGTTGTAATAAGTATGTACAGAAAGAATTTTCAAGTTTAAATAACAGAAGTAGCAAAACAACCATGATATAAAATCCAGTAGTTTTTCTAGAAAAATAATCCTCCGAGGTTTTTCTTTCTCTAGATATAATTTTTTTATCATCTTATATCCTGTTGGAGTTGCTGGTGAACTTCTTACAATATATGCTGCCTTGCCATATGTGAAGAAATCGGGGATGTTTTCAATTCGACTTCCTAACAAATACAATGTCTCTTTTGACTACTACTACTTTCTTCTTATAACCATGGCTTCATATATACCGCGTAAGTATGTTTTTGTTAGTAGTTTGTTTTAGCATGTGATGTGAGCAAGGAAAAATAATAAGAAATAACTTGCTTACAAATATGTTAAAGCTTATATATTCAATCCCAAGTTTATTCATTATTTGTGATAATCAAAGGGGTAGTGAATCAGAGACTTTACTGATGATGAGAAAAATGGTAAGTGAACTGATATACAAATGATTGTTTTTTCAAAGTCATTTAAAAGTATGCTTAGTATGATTAGCTTTTTAAAACATGCTTCAAGGAACGATTCACAAGCATTTAGAATTCTATTCAGGAAAATTTCAGACCATTTCTATTTGTGAAGAACAGACTTGGACAGATCATCCAGGAGTTCTGTTTAGTTTTGTTTGTATTACTCTATATACTTGAAAGTAATAATGCTGCTTTTTGAAAGATACTTTGGATAAGTCAGACTCCTCCCTAATTTCTCATCATCTCTCAGTGGTTGCTGTGAATTAGGGAGGTTTTAGTCACTTCCTGAAAGCATTGAGTAGTGATAGATTTTTAGGTCAAATTTTGATAGTCACTGTCATGAAATGTGACCCTTCTTAATAAAATTATTTTCCTTTCTCAATAAAGTGAGAGACCGATGTTAGTAGAGAGAGAAAGGAAAGGAGAAAGTTTATAGAATTTGAAGTCTGCATTGACACAATATGAAATGTTTCATTGAAAGGAAGTGAGCATAAAACTGGGCCAGCTCCTTGAGGTCTCCAACTTTAAAGCTTTTCAGAAACCAAAATTGACTTAGTAGTCAGAGCGTGTTTTCCCCCTTATCTCTGTCAATTAAGCACGAGTCTGTGTCAAGTGTTCTACTGAGCCACTTGCTTAGGGGGTTAATGCACTGTTCACGCTCCTTGCCTTTCCCAGCACTTAATGAATGGTAGCAGGCCTTGAGCAGAGCTGGGCACGTTAGGTGTCTGTCATATACACATTAGGCCTTGGGTTTCCCCTCTTCCTCGGGACCACTGAGGCATCTGCACAGAAACCCAGGTTCCCGACGCTTCAGCTGCACACTGGTAGCCTTTGGCTGTGTTAGACTCAGGCCTGTGCCAGTAACAGCTTCCAAGGTCAGCAGGCTGAAGGGTTCTGAGAGGCCCATTTGCCCCAGTGTCCTCCAACCAGGAAGATGGAGCTCTACCCGGACATCCATAGCAGTAGTATCAACTAACTGCGCTTGGCTTATCAATTTCCTTGCTGTTTAAAAGTACTCTTTACATGTGTTAGTACTTAGAGGATGTGACATTATTTCTTATTTGCCAGTGAGAGCATTCCAGATGAGAGAGATTAAATAAACTGCTTAAAAATCACCCACCTGGTAAATAAAGCCAGGATTTGTGCTCAAGCTCACACATTCTATTAAACTCAGATTTTAAAGAAGTATTTGCAATACTTGGTCAGTTAGCTTTAAGTGTACATGACCTGAACATATTTAGTCCACCAGATGTAACACGATGGCTGCATTTATCAAGATGAGAAGTACTTAAATAAAAAAAAGAGAACACCTTTTATGTGCATTTTTGCTCCGTTGGAGTTGGATTCTAAAAACTTTTTATCCAGAATTGCATAAGCAAGACACTCAAAGCTGGTTTTGTGATTGGGTTTATTGGTTTGGTTACTCTTTATATCATTTTCAGACATTTTTACATTTGTATTGATTACAGTTAATTTGTTGACTCACCAGCATTTATACTGAGCTTTGAAGCATTGGTTTGGTTTAAAATATTCTGTGCATCTGATTGGACAGATTATCATTTGTCCAGCTGACCTTATCCTTTTAGATATTTGTATATAAAAGACTAACTCCTCTTAGACCCAGCCATGAAGACTGTGAGCTGGGCGCTGTTGAGAGGGCCCTGCTGTGCCCCTTCAGCAGTTACCCCTCCATCCAATACCCCACCTTCTCCTAGGTCCCATTCTGGAAACTGGCGGTCATGGCACCTGCTGCCCTGTGTGCACATCTGGGTCTCTATAGGCCTTTGTCCGTGTGCTCACTGTCTCACCTGAGTTTGCACCCTGAGATCACAGCTTAGCAAAGGTATGGAGGAAGCTTGGATTGAGACCCCTCCTGGTACAGGAGACAGCCAGTAGAGCAGAGAGAAAGGCCCTGTGAGCCAGCTTTGCTTTACTGGAATGTTTTGGCACAATATTATAAGGAGTTGAAGAATTCTAATTCAAACATGACTTTCGAGGTCATTTTGAAGGTGTATTTATCAAGGTATTTAAGTATGCTTAAAAAAAAAAAAAAACTCAACAGTACGTGGCATTAAAATACTTAAGCATGAGGGGTGTGGGCCTCCCATAGTACTCTTCCGCCTTCCTCTGATCTGTGTGTACTAGGCAGGTAGTCAAGGTCTGTAAGGTTAAGCAGGTTTCACATGTAAGTTTGTCATTCTTTGTTTTCTTTTTTTGATAAAGTGTTTCCACAACTCTACTTTCATATGTTACGACAAAGAAGAAAGGTGCTTCATGGAGAGGTGATTGTAGAAAAGGATGATTAAAGATCCCTGCAAACAAGGTGCTTTTTCCAGAATAACCAGGATTACTTGAGTCCAAGTTTCCATAACAAGAATAAACAACTTCATGAAATATCATGGATTGTATTGTTTCTTAAAGTATAACTTGAGACACATGGTGTTTGCTGATATTTATCTTCATACTGTGCCAGGTTTATTTTTTTACAAGAACTATGCAAATACTATCATCTCCTAGGTGGGTGTTGAAGAGTAATTGAGAGAGTTACCTGGGGAAAAAACTTGTTGCTTTTACTAGATTTTTGTGCAATGCAGGTTCAAAGCTTTTGGAATCAATATTTAGAAATTAGTTTAGTGATTTAACATTAGGACACCTGCCAGTGATATTTATGTGGTATTTAGAAATGAAACTAAGTATAAAATTATAATCATTGATTAATGTATTGGTATTTTTCAGCTCACAATCTTATTTTTTCAGGTTATAAGGCAGCATTTATGATTAATCTTGGAAATTGGAGCATAATTTGTTACAGACTTCCGATGTAAAGTAGCACCAAAAATATTCAAGTGGCTGTCACATTTGGAAAATATTTTTTGAAAATAGTTTCAGGCCATTGGAATTCTTTAATACCATTAAGTGTATTTATTTTTCTTTGAATTAACCATTTCAGGACATTTCTAAGTACAAAGATTTTTAAGAGGTTAGAAAAAAATACAAGTGTATATACTTTGCCCCACTGAGAAAAAAGAATAATAAAATGACATCAAATCATTATGTTGTGCTTAGAACTCTGATGGAGAAAGGCTGCTGTATACTGTGGAATTATAAAGATCATGTTACAAGTAATCCTTTGTGGTTCTTAGGAATCTGGAAGTTTTAGGGTAAGATCTGAAACAGACTTATTTTATTCTGAATTCCATTGAGTAGCAAAAAAGTCTTGTAATAAAGCTCCTGTCCTCATCTTTAATAAAAAGTTACACTGATGATACCTTAATCCTGCTTTGATTCCTAAGTAGGTCCTTTAAAAATGTTCTCTCCTCTATCAAAGTATGCTGATGTATTGACCCTTGTTTAGAGAGAGTATTAAATATGTGGCTTTTAAAAGAACAGGAATTTTTTGCCCACTATATAGATACCTAGGTGTAGTTCTGGCTTTAACTGTTCTGTATTGTTTACATTTACAATTAACATGTAACATTACACTTCTTAAAATTGCTTGAGTTTTGCATTACCATTTCCTTTACTGATTTTTCTCATGTAGAGATTTGTAGTACAAAATATTTTTGTGCAAAACTTTCGTTTTAAATGACTTGGTTTTTTAAAGGTGCTATTTATTTTGTTATATTTAATGTTTTCAGCTTTTAATGAGCAATATGTATTAGGTTACTAATTCTCAAAGTGCTAATGTTCATTCTGCTCTTAAATCATCACTTGATCATTTCATCTTGAATTTTTATATGGAAGAGATTTTCAGGCAGGTTGGTGATATAGTATAATGAATTGACATACTTATTTTTATTAAATGCTTGTCTTGCAAGAACTATTTTAAATAATATTTCTAAAATTTGCATTAATTCATTTGTACTCCCTTCAAACAGCTATAATACTGTTTTCCCCTTCAAATTGTGGAATGTCTTAAAAGAAGGAATTGTCATTAACCTTAATAAAAATGAAAACATTAAACTGGTGAACCACATTATTAATATACTCAAATTATGTCTAAACCTTAGTTTATCTTCAATATCTTCTAGATTTCACCAATTTCCAACTGTCATTTGCTTAGGAAATAAAGTGTGGAATGGTAGTTCAGTTTTAAAAAGTGTTTGAAATGGCTTTGCATTTGTTTCCTGTGACTACTTCTGGAATTTCTCCCTAAGTCACTGTTACCTTCAGCGTACAAATCAGAACTTGACCAAAATGGGACTTGACTTCAATCCTGTAGATGTTTGCATTTGAAAAACATCTACCATGAAAGCTTTTTTTGTTGTTGATGTTGACAGGCAGAGTGGACAGTGAGAGAGAGAGGCAGAGAGACAGGTCTTCCTTTTGCCGTTGGTTCACCCTCCAGTGGCCGCCGCGGCAGGCGCGCTGCGGCTGGTGCACTGTGCTGATCCGAAGGCAGGAGCCAGGTGCTTCTCCTGGTCTCCCATGGGGTGCAGGGCCCAACCACTTGGGCCATCCTCCACTGCCTTCCCGGGCCACAGCAGAGAGCTGGCCTGGAAGAGGGGCAACCGGGACAGGATCGGTGCCCCGACCGGGACTAGAACCCGGTGTGCCGGTGCCTCAAGGCGGAGGATTAGCCTGTTGAGCCACAGCGCCGGCCGTTACCATGAAATCTTGGTAACAGCAAAATGCAGTTGTATTTGGTGACATTCTTTAAAATTCTGGTCATTTCCAGTTTTTCTTAGCTTTATAACTTGATGTATTATGCACTATGGATGCTTAGAAATGTCTTCTAAGTTTTAACTTCAAATCAATGCAGCAACATCCCTCATAAGCTACAACTTTTAAAAAATGTAAAAATAAACATGAGAATATAATTTTTACCAAAAGCTTTTGTTACTTGCCCACTGTAGGTTTTCAGGTGTGTTATTTTTAATCTTTAGATGTTTGAGTATTCTGATTTTTTTTTTAAAGATTTATTTATTTTACTTGAAAGTCAGAGTTATGGGGCCGGCGCTGTGACTCACTTGGTTAATCCTCCGCCTAAGGCGCCAGCATCCCATATAGGTGCTGGGTTCTAGTGCCGGTTCCTCCTCTTCGAGTCCAGCTCTCTGCTGTGGCCCAGGAAGGCAGTGGAGGATGGCCCAAGTGCTTGGGCCCCGCACCCGCATAGGAGGCCATAAAGAAGCACCTGGCTCCTGGCTTGGGATCAGCGCGGTGCGCCGGCCGTAGCGGCCATTTGGGGGTTGAACCAATGGAAGGAAGACCTTTCTCTCTGTCTGTCTCTCTCACTGTCTAACTCTGTCAAAAAAAAAAAAAAAATCACAGTCACACAGAGAGAGAAGGAGAGGCAGAGAGAGAGGAAAAGAGAGAGGGAGAGGTCTTCCATCCACTGGTTGACTCCCCAGGTTGCCGCAATGGCTGGAGTTGCGCTGATCCAAAGCCAGGAGGCAAGAGCTTTTTCCAGGTCTCCCATGTGGGTGCAGGGGCCCAAGGACTTGGACCATCTTCTACTGCTTTCCCAGGCCATAGCAGAGAGCCAGATCAAAAGTGGAGCAGCCGGGTCTCGAACTGCTGCCCATATGGGATGCTGGCACTGCAGGTGGTAGCTTTACCCACTGAGCCACAGCACCGGCCCCAGGTATCCTGATTTTTGTGCTGCTGTGCATTGTCTGTTGCAAGTGATACAGAATTTTGCAGTTATCCTTTTTTTCCCCCAGAAATACTTCTTTTGTGCCTACAGCGTGCCAAGCACTGTTGTGGGGAATTAACGTCTTCCTCCTGTCTTTTGTCCCTCCTTCCAGGTAGACCTCTGGCTCGACTGCTAGTTTAGATTGGTTAGGAAGTCACATTGCAAAATGATTACCTGTGTTACAGAAATCTGAGGTGGGAAAACTCCCTTTGTTCAAACAGACACCAGAGACAGTGGAGGATCGAAGCAGTTTATTATGCCAGTGGGCTCAGCTGGAATCATTTCCCGAGAACTGAGCAACAATCCCAAGTTTCTTACAATATTTATAGGTTCATCAGCATCATACCTTAGCTGTTAGAGAATTGGTGGGTTTAAATTGCAGCCTACATGACTTAGGACCACACTCCCATAGTCAATGGACCCGGCATGTTTGTAAAAGAGATACCAGGGGCAGATTTATTAGGACTGGTTTATGACTGGAGTTTACAGAAGCAGAACTTGCGTTTCTTCCCTCCCTAGACAAGAAAACAGTGGGCAGTTGCTTCACTAGTTAATTGCAAACAGCCACTTTTCAAGGTCTGTGTTGGGAGAAGGAGTCTACTTCTCTTTCTTTGTCTCTGGTTGTGGCCATATTTCCTCTACACCTGTGTTTACAGTACAATGCATTTGTAATGTAATGGGTTGAATTTCTTTGTTCTAAGTGTACAAGTTTATCAGATCACCAATAAATATATAATACTCTGGTTTGAAACTACTTGAAAAGAAACTCAAAATCAGTTATGGGTTATAAGATTGATAAAACAATCATGAAGGGATCATTGAAGAAAAAAATAACTAAAAAGCAATGTAAATGATTTTTCAAATGAATATGCTAAATATGCTTTCCTTTCATACAGATGTGGATTATACATAGAATTGATGGAATAAAAAAAGTTTTGTATTTCTAGTGTGAAGGCATTTTATATACAAATTTTAAAATATAAGAGTATATTTTATATAGCAAAATATAAAAATAGACATGAGCAGTTAGTCTATGAAGCTTAAAATCTATTCTAAAAATTTTAGATTTTTATTTTAGTGTTTCTGTTGTAACTTTATTTTTTAACAGATTTTTATTTATTTGTAAGGCAGGATGAGAGAGAGGGACAGAGACAGATAGAGATCTTCCATCCACAGGTTCACTCCCCAAATGCCCACAACACAGTCAGGGCTGGGCCAAGCTAAAGTCAGGATCCTCAAATTCACATTGGGCTTCTCACATGGACAGCTAGGACCCAAGTACTGGAGCCATCTCTTGCTGCCTTTCATGGCGCACATTAGCAGAAGTTGAAATCAGGAGCAGAGCTGGGTTCTCGAAGCCAGACACTTCGATATAGGATGCAGGTGGCCCAGTAGCATTTATTTTTTTAAGATTTATTTATTTACTAGAAAGTCAGAGTTACACAGAGAGAGAAGAAGAGGCAGAGAGAGAGGTCTTCCATCCGCTGGTTCACTCCTCAGTTGGCCGCAGTGGCCAGGCCCAAAGATTTGGACCATCTTCTACTGCCTTCCCAGGCCATAGCATATAATTGAATTGGAAGTGGAGCAACCGGGACTCAACCAACGCCCATATGGAATGCCAGCACTGCAGATGGCAGCTTTACCCGCTCGCTATGTTGCCGCAGTGCCGGCCTCCCCAGTAGCATCTTAAATGCACCACCAAATACCCTCCTTGTTGTGTAGCATTAAGAAATGTTATTTATTATTTTGAAAAAAATTCACTTAGAGGAAAGTTGCAAGAATAGTGGAGATTCTCTAAAGCTTTCGTTTAAATTCTCCACTTAGCAAGAACACTTGTGGTGGTTCTCCCTCTTCATAATATCTGTGAACCATTTGAGTGTAGCTGAAAACTTTAACCTTAATTTTTTCATGGTGTATTTCCCAAGGAGAAGGACATTCTTACATTGTCAAAATTAGGAAAATTAAGGTGATCAACGTTAGGAGACCAATATTGATACAGTATCTTTCTCTAATCCTTAAACCTTATTCCAATCTCAGGATTGTAGATGTGTATATATGCCTGTATAATGGTACTTCTAAAAATTTGTGGAAAATAGGATTAAAAGTATAAGCATTTTGGTGCAAAACATTTTTGAAGTCCATACATAGTGTTTTTGTAAAACACATTAAGATTTGCTAAAGAAATAATGTTTTGTACTATTCCATTTACCATGAATTTTTTTTTAAATGGCACTTCGCAGGGATTACCCTTTATCTTTTTTAACGATTTATTTATTTATTTGAAAGGCAGAATTAGAGAGGCAGAGATAGAGAGCGAGATCTTCCTTCTGCTGGTTCACTCCTCAGATGGCTGCAATGGCTGGAGCTGGACTGATCCAAAGTCAGGAGCCAGGAGCTTCTTCCAGGTCTCCCATGCAGGTGCAGGGCTCTAAGGACTTGGGCCATCTTTTACTGCTTTTCCAGGCCACAGCAGAGAACTGGATCAGAAGTGGAGCAGCTGGGACTCAAACCGGTGCCCATATGGAATGCTTGCACTACAGGCACAGCTTTAGCCTCTACGCTTACAGTGTCAGCCCCACTATGAATATTTTTTAAGATTTATTTCTATTTATGTGAAAGAGTTAGCAGGGGAGAGAGAGGGACAGAGATCTTCCATCTGGTGGTTCTCTCTTGAGATGGCTGCAATGGCCAGGCCTGGGCCAGGCTGAAGCCAGGAGCTGGAACTCCATCTGAGCCCCCAGTGTGCGTGGCAGGGTCCTGAGCATTCAGACCATCTACCGCGGCCTTTCCAGGTGCATTAGCAGGGAGAGGGATCAGAAGTGGAACAGCAGCTTCCATAGGGGATGTTGGCATCTCAGGCAGCAGCTGAACCCTCTGTGCCACAGCACCAGCCTCTCTGCAAACTTTTGCAAGTACACTTGTGTGTTCTGGGTCAAGAGCCATTCCAGGTTCAGGAATTACATTTGTTGTCATCTGTGTAGTCTAGAGCCATTCTTTGGTTTTTCTTCACTTTCTCAGCTCACAGTACAAGAAAGCTGTTTTATGCAAAGTCCCTGAATCTGAGCTAGTTTGATGATTCCTTATGATTAGATTTCATTTAACTTGTGTACCTTTGGGCAAGAATAATTGATTTTTTCCATTTTCTGGTAATACTAACTTTAATGTTTTAGGGGTTTTGTTTTTTAATGTTTTGATTGCAAAGTAGCATACAGGTATTTTAGCAATAGATGGCCTTTTGTTCTAATTCATAGGAGTTTGTGAAATGAGGCATTGGGATCTTTTTACCAGATTAATAGTGTGTGCTTTCACACATGAAGATTGATTTCTTTGTAAGTGCTTAAAAAGTACTAAATTCTGTATACGTAATGCACTTTGCAGGCATATTATTAACTCAGCTATTTTTTTTTAAATATTTATTTATTTGAAAGAGTTACACAGAGAGAGGCAGAGAGAGAGAGGTCTTCCATCCAATGGTTCACTCTCCAATTGGCCAGAGCTGCGCCAATCTGAAGCTAGAAGCCAGGAACCTCCTATGGTCTCCCACGCAGATGCAGGGGCCCAAGGACTTGGGCCATCTTCCATTGCTTTCCCATGCCACAGCAGAGAGCTGGATCCAAAGAGGAGCAGCCGGGACTAAACCGGCGCCCATAGGGGATGCCAGTGCCTCAGGCCAGGGCGTTAACCCGCTGCACCACAGCACCAGCCCCTAATTCAGCTTTTGTATTGATATTATATCTCTAGATTATACTTTATAAAATTCTGTGAATATACTTTGATTTTCCTTAAAAGTTCTTTTAACTACAGCATTCTGTTCTACTTTGCTATATTCTCCTACCATGTTATTCTGCTCTGCTAAAATTATCCGTAGTGCAAGATTGAGATTGCTGTGAAAATACATTTTATTCCTTCTTTTGTGATAGTGCCTTACTGCCATATTCTAAAATACAGCTTGGACAATGTAAAAATTAAAATTTATTCTTAAATCTACTTAACACTTTGTGGCTTAACTTTGAGGATAACGACTGTAGAAAAATGGTTTTCAGGGGAGGGCCTTGTGGCTCAGTGGTTAAGCTGCTGTTTTGAACACTCCTGCCCTATGTTGGAGTGCCTGTTTAAAGTCTTGGCTGCTCAGCTTCAGACCCCGCTTCCTGCTAGTGCACACCTTGGAAGGCAGCAGGTGAGGGTTCAAATACCCAGGTCCCTGCTACCTACATGGGGTGCCCAAATTGAGTTCCGGGATCCTGGCTTCCGCTGGCCCAGCCCGACTATTGTCAGGCATTTGGGGAGTGAACCAGCAGATGGGACATCTCTCTTCTTTCTCTGCCTTTCAAATAAAAAATTAGAATTAAAAAAAAAATCATCTGTGACAAATGGTTTTCATACCATGGACTTTTTGGAACCTGAAGATCCCAGAGTCCCTTCTTTAGAGATTTGCATCAGTGGTCGTGGGCCAGGAACTCTTCAGATTCAGCAAAGCGCTAGGCAGTTCTGGCGCTGGCCGGTTGGGTGTCCCAGCAGCCTTTGAGAAACACTACAGTAGAGAAACAGCAAGGGCCAGCAGTGGGGGCAGTGCAGGGGAGGACTTCTTACAAACGCCAGTGTCCTTAGTAGGATGTACCCAGCCCCCATGACTGCTTGTCAAAATGAACATGGGTTCATTTTCTCAAAATGAAAAGCTTGATGTTTACCAAGCTTGAAGTAGTAAGATGTTTCGTGTCTGCTCTTCTAGCATCTGTTAGAGGCATGCAGTGTTATCTGTCCATTCACCCAAGTGGCAGAGACCACGAGACATCACAGTATAAAATCTAGTGAGGATTTTTTTTTTTGATAGCTTAATAACACGAAGTAATGGACATCATTGCAGTCAGAAACTGTTAAAAGAATCTTGCCTAGTGGTGGTGGTAATTGAATCAGACTTGTAGGGCTGCCTTTTCTTCCCCTTCACATGGTCTTCCCAGCACACAGCCTGTGTCAGGAATATATTCAAGATTGGGGAAACATATGCTGCCATTTTTGAGAAATATGCCTGACAGAAAGTAATTATAATCTGCCTGAATGATTTTTAATTTAATCGTAAGTTGACTAAAATAGGTTTGTGGCTAAATTAGTGTGTTCAAAGGCTGGTTTTATTGAGTTAAACTTTAACTGAACTTCTCTAAAACCTTTATGACAGAAATTAATCTTAGGAACTGAAGAGATGGCAAGATTAATTGATACTAAATGTACTCAAGAGGGGAAAATGACAGCATTTCTGAGGTCAGAGAGTATAGATTTTTGAATATCAAATATTGTTTGTTTTTTTTTTCTTCAAAGCTACAACTTCGTTGGTAACTTTTATGGATAAGCATTTGTTCCAAAATCTGGTGTTGTGTTTTTAATTCCAAAGTAAGCCTTCATGAAATAGTTTATGTAGAAACAGAACTTAGAGCATTAAGAATTATTGTATCTTTTTATGGGAATTAAAATCTTAAAAAAAATTCGGTTATTAGATTCTGATGACAGGAATTTAGAAATGGTCTTATCAGCCACATTCACTGATGGAGGATGGTGACATATGTCATGGTTAAGAATTGGGGCTCAGGAGTAAAACCTGCACCAGGTTTGAGGGAAAAATATTTACCTTTTTTAAGCCTCAATGTCCTCATCTGCAGAATGGGATGAACGTTGTCTAACAAGCAAATGAGATAACATCTATAAATGTAGCACACAGCTTGGCAGATGTAAATATCCAATAAATTCCAGTTATTATGAATGACATTTTGCTTTTGATTTTGTTACAACTCTTGTACAGGGTGAAATTTCTAAAGTCAAGAAATTTTCTTTGTTCTTGGGCAAAATTTCATTTGCAGAGAAGTTTTGACAGAGTTCTCCTTCCCCATATTTCTTCTGTGTTTATCAATGGGAAAGATTGCCCATGTTTAATGATTTTCCTTAACGAAACCCGAAGTGGAAGGCCATGGTTTAATTTAGTAATAGGACACGGGAAAGGAGCACGCACCTTCTGGGTTGTTCTCCTGTTGGAGCTGGTCATGGATTTTGACTGAGTTTTTCAGGTGAGGCAAAAACTAGTGAGAGATTTTTCCACCAGCCCAGTCACCCGCCTCGGCAGGGCTGGTGGGGAAGAAGCATGGTGTTTGATCCACTGACAAAGGGCTGGGATGTGTGACTTGCTAACTCTGCAACAGTAGACTTCAGGGATCTTGACTCTATATATTATTAAGTTGTATGTATTGTATGAATTGAAGACTGCACAACATTTATAGGTTTCTCAGATGGGTTCCTTTATCAGAATATGGTAAGATAGCTTTGTTCAGGAATGTTTGATTATTCTGCCATGGTTAACAGTAAGGCATTTTTCAGAAATCTTGATCTCATCATCTAAGTCCCTATTAAAAAAAAAAACAAAAACAAAACTAAATGTGATCTCTTTCGTCCGTGGTATGCACAACTGAGATAATGAATGATATTCTATGATGAAATTGATTAGAATTCACTGAAGTCAAATGGTCTAACTATTGTGGTATTGAAGGAGTCAAGTTCACTGATTTGAATGGGGACATCTCAACTTCTAGTGGCTGATTGGAAAGGACAAAATTAATACAATGAAAGAATAATGCAGAATAAAAAATGGTGTAAGTTCTTCAGTTCTTCCCTTTGCATCTATACGTAGGGTATTGCTAACAATTTTGTGCCTTCTAAAACACATTCATTATTTCTCTTCTCTTTAAATATGCACACACACAAACACCATACACATAGATTGTTGAATAAAGAAATATATTTTTTGACTGCACAGTTTTGTTCTCAGAGTGTCTTGGAGATTCATGTGTGTATGTCTGCATATATACAAGCTATTATAGAATATAAATGTCTCCATCAATGGACATTTTTGTTAGTGATTTTTATTTATAGGTGCACAAATAAAACCATGTCATAATCAAATGATTGTTGCAATAGCACTGCTAGCATAATGTTCATCAACTCAGTGGAATTTATGTGTGAGGCCATGTATTTATCTCATTTAAAAGTAACAGTGGGGGGCCAGCACTGTGTCGCAGTGGGTTAAGCCACCTTCGGCAGTGCTCGTATTCTTATATGGGTGCCAGTAAGAGTCCTGGCTGCTCTGCTTACCATCCAGCTCCCTGCTAATGGCCTGGGAAAGCATCAGAATATGGCCCAAGTTCTTGGGCCCTTGCACCCATTTGGGAATCCCGGAAGAAGCTCCTGGCTCCTGGCTTCAGCCTAGCCCAGCCCTAGCCATTGTGGTCATTTGGGGAGTGAACCAGCAGATGGTAGGTTTCTCTTTTTTTTACTCTTTCAAATAAATAAATATTTTTTAAAAAATTATGTTTACATAAATAAAATAACAGTGGAATGAAGCATAGAGCATTATAAAAAACATTTTACCAATGAAGGATCAGTCTTGGGAAAGCAGCCGGCCCACCTACTGTTTTTATACCTTCATACAAAAATAGACTTAGGGGCTGGCGCTGTGGCGTAGTGGGTAAAGCCGCTGCCTGTAGTGCTGGCATCCCATATGGACGCTGGTTCGAGTCCCAGCTGCTCCTCTTCCTATCCAGCTCTCTGCAAAGGCCTGGAATAGCAGTAGATGATGGACCAAGTCTTTGGGCCCCTGAACCCACATGGGAGACTTAGGAAGCTCCAGCTCCTGGCTTCAGATAGGCTCACCTCTGGCCATTGCGGACATTTGGAGAGTGAACCAGCAGATGGAAGATCAATCTCTCTGCCTCTCTGTAACTCCACCTTTCAAATAAATAAATCTTCAAAAAAAAAATAGTTAATAGATTCCTATGTGTATCACTGTTAAGTTAGATGGAACACAACATTTCAAATTCTGGAAGGTGCTGCTAAGTTGTGCTCATCAAAAACCATCTACTTAATCCCAAGCATCAATGAATGGGAGCACATTTCCTCATATTCTCACACTTTAAAACTTTCAGTTTTTCTAATTTGTATTGAAATTGAGGTTGGAAGTAGAGCAGCCAGAACTTGAACTAACATCCATGCTGGCAGTATAGGCTGAGTCTTAGGTTATTAGGCCATAGCGCCCACCCCTAAAGTACACTAATTTTTTTTGTTTGTTTTTAAGATTCATTTATGGAGCCGGTTCTAGTCTCGGCTGCTCCTTTTTTATTTTTTATTTATTTTTTATTTTTATTTTTATTTTGACAGGCAGAGTGGACAGTGAGAGAGAGACAGAGAGAAAGGTTTTCCTTTTGCCGTTGGTTCACCCTCCAATGGCCGCCGCGTGCTCTTTTTTTTAAAGATTTATTTTATTTATTTGAAAGAGTTACGGAGAGATAGAAAGGTCTTCCATCCCCTGGTTCATTCCCCAGATGGCTGCAACAGCCAGAGCTGTGCTGATCCAAAGCCAGGAGCATGGGTCTCCCATGTGGGTGCAGGGGCCCAAGGACTTGGCCCATCCTCTGCTGCTTTCCCAGGCCATAGCAGAGAGCTGGATCGGAAGTGGAGCAGCTGGGACTAGCACTGCCCCTCGGCTACTCCTCTTCTGATCCAGCTCTCTGCTATGGCTTGGGAAAGCAGTAGAAGATGACCCAGGTCCTTGGGCCCCTGCACCCACATGGAAGACCCGGAAGAAGCTCCTGGCTCCTGAGTTCAGATCGGTGCAGCTCCAGTGTGGGGCATGAGCGCGGCCATGGCATGGCCAGGCCAGGCCCGGGGGCTCCGCATGCGCAGCTGCTCCAGGGTGCCCCCGCCCGAGCTGCGCGGAACGAAGCCACGCGGAGCCAAGTAAGATGGCGCCCAGAGGAAGTAAGATGGGCGGAATCCAAAGTTGTTTACCACTAAAACTAACTGCGCAACATCAGGGGAGGTAACAAAACTAGTAACAAGTGTATAGACATAGGGCTAGTCCTATAGAAATCCCCCCATAAGGTGATTTTTTAAGTGATTGGTTGGTCCTTAGCCCTGCCCCAATGACTCTGCAGTTTTGTGTTATAAAAGGTACTATTATGCAAAAGGTAAATGAGTCCTTGCTAGACTTGGCTCCCCGCTGCGTCTGATTGTCTCCGGGACCAGGAGGCTGGGGAACGGGCGAGCGGCGCGCACTTACCTTTCCTCGGACCCAGTCCATCCTTGTACGAGTGGACTAAGACCTAACACTCCAGCCGTTGTGGCCATTTGGGGAGTGAACCAGCAGATGGAAGACCTTTCTCTGTCCTCCTCACTGCAACTCTACCTCTCAAATTTATTTGAAAAAATTACAGAGAGGGAAACACGAGCTTCCATCTGCTGGTTCACTGGTTCACTCTCCAAAAGGCTGAAACGGGGTGGGGATGAGGGGTGGGGGGAGGCGGGGAGCTAGGCCAGGTGGAAGCCAGGAGCTTCTTCCAGGTTTTCCGCGTGGGTGCAGGGGCCCAAGGACTTGAGTCATCTTCGCTGCTTTCCCAGGCCACAGCAGAGAGCTGGATGGAAGTGGAGCAGCCCGGACTCCCGCCAGGCACTGGGCACTGCAGACGGCGGCTTAGCCAGCTGTGCCACAGCGCAGGCCCCAACTCTGAAGAAAAAATTTGGTGAAGAAAAAGGTAAGAGTCCAGTTATGACTGAGTCGCTATTTTTTTTTCTTTTCTAAGGCCAGCCTCAATGATAAATGGCATGTTGGGCCATTAAGGGATTTAGAGGAAAAAAAGAACCAGTTAACATTGTAAATTTTTTACCTTTTATCCCTGCCTTCTTTCTTTGAAATGCAGAGTTACAGAGAGAGAGAGGGAGAGAAATAGGGAGAGGGAGCTTCCATCTGGCCAGGCAGAAGCCAGGAGTCTGGAACTTCATCTGGAGTCTTGCATGTGGGTGGCCATCTGTTGCTGCTCTCCTGGGGCCCATGATCAAGCAAGGAGCTGGATCGGAAGTGGAGCAGCCAGGACTCTAAAGGCGGCCATGAGGTTGCTCAGGTTGCAGGTGGCGGCTTATTTAACCCGCAGCGCCACAATGCTGGGACCCAATTTTACCTTTCTATTTAATGTTTTGGAACACCTTTACTTTTCATACTGCATTTTAATCCAGAACTAGCAATATGGTAAAGTTTGTTTTAAAGAAATGTGGTTTTAAGTTTGAATACAGAGAAAAGTTCCCTAGACATAAACAGAGGAATAAAAGCTGGGAGAGAATTTTGTGTATAAGGTACTTTTTTGTTGTTTGAAAAATGATAAGGGGGAAACAGCCTATGTATTCATATATTCATATATAATAGACTAATATAAAATATGTAAATGCATGTATACACTTTGTGGGCATACACGATGTATATACACATGCAGGATATAGACATTATACACACACACACACACACACACATATATATATGTATATATAAATAGTTGATTAATGCAAATCCGGTTAAAATTTCAGGGAGATTTTTAAAAAGTAAATTGACAGATTTAAAAATTTTATTGAAGTGCATGGAAACAAGAATAATCATACATATGAATAGAAACTTCAGAAAGATATCTAAGGAAATATAGTTTTAACCCACTGGGGCAGGAGTAGGAATGACATTGGCTGGGTGTAGGGAAAAAATGGAGAGGCGACTGATACCATTTTAAGCTTTTTGAGTTTTGAGCCATATGAAAGTATTATAGATTTATTTTGTTTTTTTAAAGAAGGAAGTCAGTAATAAGAGCAGCAGGAAATTCAGTAAAACCAGAAAGTGAAGGCGCTTCTTATTTGCCAATGATTGGTGAAACTGAATTTTACCAGAACAGGTTCTTTGGTGTGTCAGTGGCAGAAATATGACTGCAAACAGTGAATTTAAACTTGAATGAGAAGTATGTTTATTGTTTGCCATTGAGTTCAAAAAAACAACACCGTACAATTTAGTGGCTTAAAACATCGGTCGTTTTACTATCTTCCATCCTCTTGCCCAATTGGCGTGGCTCTGTTGGGCTGGAGTTTTGCTCCGTGTGAAGTCAGCCAAGGCTGCCTTCACCTGGGCACTCAGCTGGGCGGGACATCTACCAGGACTCAAACATGTGCTGGCTGGCCTCAGGGAGCCCCCACGCCCTACCGTCCCTGGCCTTTCTGCGTGCCTTGGGCTTCTCTGGGGCAGCTGGCCTCTCAAAGCCAGTGTCTAAAGAGGAGGAAACGGTCCTCCTAAAGGTCAGCCTGTGAGCTGGCCCAGCATCACTTGTGCCACATTTTGTCGATGAGGCAGACCCAGGCAATCCTAGACCCAGAAGGGAAATGAGGTCACTTGTGACAGAGAGAGAAATCATTGTGATCCTCTTCTGTCAATCACAGGAAGTAAGAAAGTGGTTAAATATAACTAAAATGACTGCTGCACAACTCCCGTGTGTAAGACAATCCCAGCCGAGAGAATTGTAAGCTTATTTGGAGGAAGTTAAGGCCGTTTTTCCAAAGTGGGTTCCCTCCCTCCCTCCCCTCAACTCCTGTGGATCGAGGAGCATTAATAACCAGCTGCTTAGCTGGGAATATCTGGGTGTTGAAAAATCGTGTTAAGTGAGTCCTGCTTTGGAATTATGCCTTTATCTTGAGGGAAACCACAGTAAACAGGCAAGCATTCTGCTGCTGCATTTCAGAGTTGTGGGCATTGTCCTCTGCACTACCCATTTGAAGGCCATTAGAGAAGATCTTTTTCAGATTCCAGTGTTAGGAGATCTTTATGGCCTGTAAGGAAATAATATGATTGATTCTTATAGTTAATGCTACACTTGCCACATATTGCATGAAGAAAATCAGAAGAATTTTCAGGTCAAGTTTATTAATACTGTAGGTTAGGACCTGCATAAATTTACATGTTAGCTGTGTCTTGGTGATGGCTCTCTTGTTAGCTATGTTTTCATTATTTTAAAAAAAAATTTAAAAAATTTATTTGGAAGGCAGGGAGAGATACTTTCTATCTACCTATTCCCTTCCCAAATGCCTGCAACAGTTGGGGCTGGGCCAAGTTGAAGCCAAGAGCTGGAAACTCCTAGCTCTCTCACATGTGTGACAGGGAGCCAGTTACTTGAGCCTGGGAGCTGCATTAATTAGCAGAAAGCTAGAGTCAGAATCGCAGCTGGTACTCTGATATGGGATGTGGGCATCTCAAGTGACAACTGCTGCACCACTTACCCCAAAGTTATTTCCCATGAGATTAGTTATTATCAATTCCAACTTATTGTATGGTCCCTGTAAGTTTTCAATCTTTTATAAAATAAGAAAGGAAACAGCAGCAAAAATATTGTGATAGCTGATGGAGATAAGCATTTTAATTTCACACCCTAATGACTGAAAGTAAGAGATATTGGAGAGGGGATCAGGACAGGGGGACACTGAAGAAACCTCAGAATGGCTAGGAGGGGGTCACAGAGGCCCCAATTATACCTAATCTCCCCAAAGCACTCAAGAATAGCTGCCCTATCCTGCAACTTGAGAAAAGAGGGCATTTGCTTAATTTAATACCTAATATCTGCAGGAAACCTTCAGCAGATCTCATACTGAAGAATGCTAAATTTAATGTTTTCCTTCTGATAACAAGGATGTCCACTATTAAATGTTTAATTCAGCCTGACTGCAAGTTCTGACTAGTGAAATGGGGGGGGGGGCGGGTATAAGGATGAAGAAGGAACAGAACTGTCATTATCCACAGATGCCTATGTATACATAGAAACAGGAAATTCAGAAGAATCTACAGATAAACTCTTACCATTAACAGAAGAATTTGGCAAATTCACTGACCACAAGATCAGTATGCAAAGTGAATTGTGTTTTCTCTGTACTAACCACAACCAAAAACAACATGTAAAAATTAGAATACGAGCAAAACTCAGGAGGGATAAGGTTAATAAAATATGGGCAAAAGCTCTTAAAAGAAACTACAAGATCTAAGAGAGCCATTAAAGTAAATCTAAATGTAACATGTTCATGGATAGAGCAACTCAATACTGTTAAGGTGATACTTCTCCAAAAATTGATTTATAGATTCGATGCAAATCCAATTAAAATCTCAGCAAGATTTATTTTAAAATAAATTGGCAGATTTTAAAATTTATACTGAAATTCATAGGAGCAAGAATAATCATGATAAGGTCTGCATTGCTGCTTCTGATGTCGCGTATCAGAGTGCTGGTTTGAGTCCTGGCTGCTCTGCTTCCCATTCAGTTTCCTACTAATATGCTTGGGAAATCAGTAGGTGGTGGCCCAAATACTTGCCACCCATTTGGGAGACCCAGATGGAGTTCTTGGTCCTAGCCTTGGCCTGGCCCAGCCCTGGCTGTTGTGGCCACCTGGGGAGTGAAAAAGTGAATGGGAGATACTTTTCTCTCTTTCCCCCAACCCCTTTCTTCTGTCACTCTGCCTTTTGAATAAACAAATCTTTAAAAAAATAGTCATCATAATCTTGGAACTTTGAGGACTTACAATACCAGATATCAAGCCTTGTTTTATGCTTCAGTCATTAAGACATCATGGCATGGTTGCAGATAGATAAAAGCAATCTTTTTTTTTTTTTTTAAGATTTATTTATTTCTTTGAAAGGCAGAGTTGGAGATGGGGAGGCAGTTATCTTCCATCCACTGGTTCACTCCCCAGGTGCCACAATGGGCGGAGCTTATTCTTTCTGAAGCCAGGAGCCAGGAGCTTCTTCCGGGTCTCCCACGTGGGTGCAGGGGCCCAAGCACTTAGGCCATCTGCTGCTCTCCTAGGCATATGAGCAGGGAGCGGGATAGAAAGTGGAGCTGCTGAAACTCACACTGATGCCCATATGGGATGCTGGTGTTTGCAGACAACCACTTTACGCTGTATGCCACAATGCCAACCTGACAAATACAATCTGGAGCAGAACAGAGAGTCCAGATATACAACCACCTTTATAAGATAGTCTTCTCAAAAATGGCGCTAGACTAATCAGATAGCTAATAGGGAAAACAGAAACCTTGTTTCCTATCCCACACCATGTCAAATTTAATGTGTCATGAATCAAAGACTTCAGTTTGAAAGGTAAAATCTAGCTTCAAATAAATAAGTCTTTAAAAAAAAGATTAGGAACTTCTGGTTATTAGCAAGTTTCTTTAGGGAATGAATAGAAAGACCACAGCCTAGAAGAATTTATATATACATATACATCCAACAAAAGGTACATATATCCAACAAAGGATTCATGTAAAATAAATGTAAACCAATGAAAGAAAGAATAGGTACTTTCAAATGTCCAACAAGAATGTGAAAAGTGCACAAAATCATTAGTCATCAGAGAAATTCAAACTAAAACCATTAGTTAGCACACATCTGAATGGCTGAATATAAAACGATGCACAATACACTGAATTTACAGAAAAACCGGAACTCTTCTGCTGCCGCTGGTGGAAAGGTGAATTTGGAAAACTAACAATATCTGTTAACCATTTCTAAACTTACCCAAAGACCCAGTAGTTCCATTCTTAGCTATATACCCAACATATCTGGTGTGCATGTCCAAGAATGGTTATAACATCATTCTTTATTGCAGCCCCAAATTGGAGATAATCCAACTAGCCAATAAGAGTAATGGATAAATGGAGTTTTATCAACAACTAACAATTTTTTGTTTTGTTTTGTTTTTTAAAGGTCTTCCTTTTCCATTGGTTCACCCCCCAAGTGGCCGCTACGGCCAGCACCACTGCGCCGATCCGAAGCCAGGAGCCAGGTGCTTCCTCCTGGTCTCCCATGCGGGTGCAGGGCCCAAGCACTTGGGCCATCCTCCACTGCCCTCCCGGGCCACAGCAGAGAGCTGGACAGGAAGAGGAGCAACCGGGACAGAATCTGGCGCCCCAACCGGGACAAGAACCCGGGGTACTGGCTCCACAGGCAGAGGATTAGCCTAGTGAGCTGCAGCACCGGCCAACAACTAATAATTAATAATGCTCTATGTAATAAGGATGAATCTTGTAGATGTAATGTTGAGTGAAGGAAGCCAAATACAAAAGTGCCTTCTTGTGATTCCACTTCGTGCTCAAATATAGGCAAAACTAACTTACAATGATTAAGATCAGGAAAGTGGTGGTGACATTTGGTGGAGCATTATTGACTAAAGAGGCATAAAGTGATACTCCGGCTGGCGCCGCAGCTCTCTAGGCTAATCCTCCACCTGTGGCGCCGGCATCCCGGGTTCTAGTCCTGGCTGGGGCGCCGGATTCTGTCCCGGTTGCTCCTCTTCCAGTCCAGCTCTCTGCTGTGGCCCGGGAAGACAGTGGAGGATGGCCCAAGTGCTTGGGCCCTACACTCGCATGGGAGACCAGGTTGAAGCACCTGGCTCCTGGCTTCAGATCGGCGCAGCGTGCCAGCCGCAGTGCACCAGCCATAGCGGCCATTGATGGGTGAACCAACGGAAGGAAGACCTTTCTCTCTGTCTCTCTCACTGTCTAACTCTGCCTGTAAAAAAAAAAAAAAAAAAAAAAAAAAAAAAAAAAAAAAGTGATACTCCAAATCTAGATCCAGGAGTATAGTATGTGAATGTGTTACTTTTCTCCTGCAGCATAACAAATTACCACAAACTTAATGGCATAAAACAGCACTCACTGATGATCACGTATCTGTGGGCCAGAAGTCTCAGTGAGCCCAGGTGTATTTTCTGCTTAGGGTCTTACAAGATTGAAATGAAGATGTCATTTGAGCTGAGCTCTTATCTGGAGGCTCTCAGGAAAAGTTCCAAGCTCATTTGGGGTTTGATAGACTCTGGTTCCTTGCTGTTGTTGGACTGAGTTTCCTATTTCCTTGCTGTCAGTTGGGAGTTGCTTTCAGTTCCCCAGGGCTACCACATTGCTTCTCAGGTGGCTCCTCCACGTTCAAAGCAGCAGAGCTACATCGCCTTATACTTCAAGTCTCTGAATTGTGCTGCTGCCTCTCTCTGACTGCCTATCTTGCCTGCAGCTGGTAGAAAGTTCTTTTTAAAGAAAATTTAACATGTTAACTGATACATAAAAATTGCACATATTAGGTATCATGTGATGTTTCAATATACATATACTCACACATTGTTTAATGTTCAAATCAAGGTAAATATCTGTCTGCCCTAATGTTTATCATTTTATCACTTATGGTAAAAATATTGAAAGATCCTCTCTTCTTTTTTAAAATAAAAGGTTAGTTGATTAATTAATTAATTAGATAGGCAGAGTGAGAGAGGTATCTTCCATCCGCTGGTTTACTCCCCAAATATCTGCAATGGCTGAAGCTGGACCAGGTGGAAGCCAAGAGCATAGAACTCCATCTAGGTTTCCCACATGAGTGGAAATATCCAAGTATTTGAGCCATCATCCACTGCTTTCCCAGATGCATTAGCAGGGAGCTGGGTCTGAAATGGAGCAGTTGGGATGTGAACCAGCGCTCCCATATAGAATGCTCTTTGTGTAACCCACTTTACCTCAGTGCCAGTTCCATTCACTAGCTTTTTTTAAAAATAAATGTACAGCACTTTATGTTAGCAGTTCTATTTTTAAAAAGTATTTATTTGTGTTATATTTGAAAGGTAGACAAAAAGATATCTGCCATCTGCTGGTTCACACCCCAAATGCCTGCAATGACTGGAACTGGTCCAGGCCAAAGTCAGGAGCCTGGAACTCGGTGTGCAGCAGGGACCCATGTATATGGGTTATCACCTGCTGCCTCCCAGGGTGTGCATTAGCAGGAAGTGGGAGTCAGAAGCATAGCCAGGAATCAAACTCAGGCACTCAGATACAGGATGTGCATGTCTTAAATGGTGTCTTAACCAAATACGCACCCTGAAAGTTCCACTTTCCAGGGCTCATGCGATTACTCCGGGACTTGTTGAATGATACAGGAAAATCTCCCTATCTGAAGGTCAAGCGACTAGTGACCTTAATTATATCTGCACAGTTCTTTGACATGTAATATAACATATTCCCAGAAGTAACACCAGGAGGTGAAGGTTGTGTGAGCCAAAACTTTCCCTGTCATCACAGGCCTGTTACAGATGTAAAAACACTTTCTGTTGAGTCCTTCATACATTTGTCTTTGATCATATGTATATTATATTTAAATGATACAATTATATGAAGAAAAAAGAAAGGGAGAAGGAAGGAAGATAGGGAGAGAGGGGGAGGAAGAGAAGAAGGGAATATCATTATGTTCTTAGAATTGTATCTATAAATCACATTTGAATCTATGAAAAGCCAAAAATTAAATATTTCCCCTAAAATCAGTATATGGATAGAAGTACAATAGTACTGACTAGGAGTTAGGAAGTGAATGATGAAGGGTGGGATATTTTTTAGGGTGGGACTGAAAGAAAAGTTAAAATAGTGACATATAATGATGAGCAGAGAGGTACTATTGGCAAAAGGAGCTGTCTGAGAAAACTCACACGTGGGAAAATACAGAATGTATGCAGAGAGGAACAAGGAGTTCAGCTGGAACCAAGCAAGGGAATAATGGCCAAATATGCAGAATGATAGGAATTGGCAGACACATGCATGTCCTGTTCCTGCAGCTATATCTATGAGTAGGTTCTTAAAAAAGATTTATTTATTTATTTATTTAAAGGTTAGAGAGAGAGAATCTGTTGGTTTACTCCCTAAATGCCCCTAACAGCTGCGGTTGGACCAGGCCAAAGTCAGGAGCCAGGAACTCCACCTGGAGCTCTCATGTTTGTGGCAGTGACCCAGGAACTTGGACCATCATCTATTGCCTTCTTGGGCACATTAGCAGGATGCTGGAATGGAAACAGAGCAGGAGAACTAGAATCAGCATCTGATAGGGAATTTGAGCATCACAAATAGCAGACTAACCCATTGTGGTACAGTGCCAATAAGATGTTCTCATTAAGGCTTTGTTTATTTATCTTTTTTTATATTTTGCAATTATTTTAAATATTTTACCACACTCATTTCAAATGTAGACATTATATATACACATTCATATATATAGCATTGCTTCTTGAAACCATTAATATCACAGAGTGAGGCATTTGTGATAATGATCATAATGTGGAGAAAGAACAGTATATTGTCATTTACTTGGTATGATTGAGACATTATTTATCAATTATATGACATCCACATAATGTTTTACTCTTTCTGTATATTAACTTCTCCCAATAAGAGAAAACATGATATTTGTCTTTCTGGATCTGGCTTCTTAATAAGACATTAAAACCACAAATGGTTGGTTTTCATAATTGCCCCTTGTATTGTGTGTTATCAGACTAGATAGTTATTTAAGAAACATATGAAATGCAGAAATGACTGCAGTGCAGCAGTGATTATGGTGCACTTTTTGCTGTTTTATGTTGACTCTTTTCCTACATCATCCCTAAAATATTTTTTTGTACTAGAAAATGCAGCCAGTGTTTTCACAGAAGTACATGGATTTAAAATACAATAAATGAAGGCAATGCATGGACTTTCAATACGACTATTTGAAGACTGGCCAAAAAAAAAAAAAAATACTTTGTAAGAAACAGTAGGAAAAATTAGGAATGGATCTGGATCAGATTAGCTGGCATTTCACATCAGTCATGGATTGGAGTCACCTGACTTCAGTCGGACACATATTAGAAGACAATCGTAGGAATTCAAGCAAGAGATAAATCAGGCCTGAAAACACATTGTGTTACCGGAAATAAAGGGGTAGTGATAGCTTCAGTGAAGATGGCAGAAATTGAAGTCAAAGTGAATGGTAGCCTTTTGCTCTGTAATAGAGGCAGTTTGTCCCCAAATCTGTTCTCCACGTTTATAATAATTGAACGCTTCAGTTTTAACCTGGCACCTGAGAATAGAGATTTTCGTCTCCCTTTCAGCTAGGAGTGGCTGTATGACTAAGTTCTGGCCAATGGAATGTGAGTGGAGGTGACACTCACAGGTTCCAGTAAACGGGCTTTCATTGAAATGTGGATGAGGTGCCAGTGGTCCATCTTGGAACATGACAGTTCTTGGAACTCCCTAGGAATACTAGAGCAATAGGATAAATAAGCAAGGCACAGCCCCAGGGTTGCTGACGATAGCCCTGTGGTTGCATGCTACATTAGCACAGGGGCAGCATTCCCACAGACCATGGTGTGAACAAGACCCGCAGTTATGCACTGCACATTCTGGAGAACCACACAGAAGTCACAGAAGTGCAGGTAGGGTGGACTGGAGGAGTCAGTCTTGAGAAGCCTACACCTGAACTGTTTATTACTTTGCATCTCTGTTACGGCTTCTGAACCTATATTATAAGTAAAGCAAGGTTCTAAATCAGGGGTAATGACTTGATGTTTTAGTGTCTATCAGTCAGCTCTTTGTTAACTGTGAGATACCTAAGACAAGTTATTTATGAGAGAAGGACGTTTCTCTTTGCCCCACAGTTTGGGAGGTTTGCAGTCATAGATCGAGTGGGCTCCATTGATTTGGCCATCTGGTGAGGCTGGAAAATGGCAATGACGGAGTGTGCAGAGGAAGGGTTACAAGCCGAGCCATGGAGCAGAAAGGGCGTGGCTGGGCCCAACGTGACTTTTATAACAGGCTCTCTGTGAGAACTATCTTCAGAGGATATGTTCCTGAAGACCTGAGAACTTCCCACCAGGTTTACTGCCTAAACACCATAACTGGATTAACTTTTACCCTCTAATTATGTAGAAGTATGGCTTTAGGGTTTAAATGCTTGCATGAGTTCAGGAACCAAATTTTATTCAAACCATAGCTGTGTCTTTCAGCAAAGAAAAAGAAGTCAAAAGAAATAGTAGTCAAGGGGCAAGATGAATTTAAGATTATATTAGTGCATGCTATGGGCAAGGCTAAGGGCTGTGGAGAATATAAAGAAAGGACAGCTCCTGCCTGTAGGAGCTTAAAATCCGGTGTGGTAAAACACTTATCCCAATAATGTTAGGGACTAGAACCCTCAAGGAATTTATAATCTGGTGAAGAAAAGTATATTTATATCAACAATTTTAATACACGGGAGTGAAGTGAGGCTCTGGAGGCAATAATGGGATAAGAAAAAGACATTTACACCAATAGCATTCATATGGAGCCTTGAAGCAAGCAAGGAAGGTGTTCCTGCTATGAAGCAGGATATAACTAGCTGGCCTCAAGTTTCCAAATCACAGCGTTTGTCAGTTTTCCCTGCGGATATCCTTATGTAATGAGATGCAGTACTAATTTTTCTATTTCAATGCCCTTAGACATCTGGTTCCTGTAGCACATAAGCAGTTTGCCTAGTGTGTTTGAAAGAGCTGAGTTTTTTTTTTTTTCCGAGAACCAAAAAAATCAATAATTTTTTTTACTTGCACAAGAAAATGAAAACATACTTGGCCTCAGAGGAACAAAACATCTAATTTATTTTACAATGTTTTCTAAATATTACTCTAGAGAAGCTTATTTTTATGGATAGTATCTGAATATGACCTTTAAAATACATTGTTTTTGTAGTTTTGTTCTAAACAGATTATGCTAATATCTCATAAAAGAAAATAAAGTTGGAAGAATAGCCAACCAAAAACCCTGCAAATCTTTACTCACTATTAATTAATGCAGCACAATTTGCTAATAAAATCTACTACAAATATTTATTAAGGACCTATTATAGAAATACTCTGCTGAGTATTGAGAAGATGTGGTTTATGTCCTCATACAGTAACTTGCTGCCCAAAAAGAGATCAGGAAACACAAGTGACTAACAGAGTTTCAAGTAAAGACCCAAAGGGTTGTGAATATGTAGGAGAGGAAAAGATTGGTTCTCCAGAGTAAGGCTTGAAGGTTCCATTGGACGATGGATGCTCGTGGATGGCTGACATTTCAGTGTGCAGTTAGAAGTGACTTCGGGGCTGGTGCAGGTCAGGCGAGAGCAGATTGTGCAAGCCACTGAAACAAAGAGGCGAGGATCACATACAATAAAAAATTGAGGGGCACATGGTGGGCCACGGGATGATTGGCAAGACTAAAATTCTGGTCTCCTGGAGGGGTACGGTCTTCATTCAGCAGGAAGACAAAGACCATCAGAGATGCTGGGTAGGTGATTGTGATAGTCCAGTCTGTGCTTTCGTCAGCACGTGAAAGTCTGGAGACATCAAAAATGGGACCCTGAGAACTATGTAGGTGCTGCGTTATTCCAGGCGAGAAGTCCCAGGAGCCTGAGGGAATGTGAAGGTATAGATAGGTGACACACTTGATACATGGTTGAGCAAGAAGCTTTAGGGTTTGGTGTTCAGGAATAAATGGAAGGAGGAGAAAAAGTACATTCTAAAATAGTTCTCAGAACTCTTAAGTCAGGGCCCCGCATTGTGGTTTAAGCCGGTTAGGCTGCCACCTACAATTCCGGCATCTCATAATGGGTGCCCCGAACCCACGTGGGAGACCCAGATGAAGTTTGAGTTCCAGCTGCTCCACTTCTGATCCAGCTCCCTGCTAATATGCCTTGGAAAGCAAAAGAGGATGACCCAACAGCTTGGGTCCCTGCACCCACGTGGGAAACCTGGAAGAACCTCCTGGTTCCTGGCTTTGGCCTGGCCCAGCCTCAGCCATTGAAGCCATATGGGGAGTGAACCAGTGGATAGAAGATCTCTCTCTCTCCCCCTCTCTCTAACTCTGCCATTCAAATAAATGGATAAAATTAATATTTTAAAAAAGAGAAACCTTAAAAAATTAATTTGAGATAGAGTGTGGTCTCTTCAGTGGTTCACTCTCCAAATGCTTAATGGCAGAGGGGCTGAAGCCAGAAGCTTGGAACTCAATCCAGGTTTTCCATGCAGATGGCAGGGACCCACGTACTTGAGCCATCATCTGTTGCCTCCCAGGGTGCACACTAGCAGGATGCTGGAATTGGAAGCTGAACTGAGAACTGAAACCAGGCACTCTGGTATGGGATATAGGTATCCCCAAATGACCTCAGAATTCTTATGCATAATAGTTATAAATATGGCCTTATTATCTAACAGAAACCAAAAATATGACATTATCTGTAATTCCTCCAAAGACAAACATTAATCAGTAAATGTCAATCTAGTTTGCCGACCCTCTGACCTTGCAATCATCGCTGATGTATTGTTTTCTCTTGCACTCTGCAGTTGTTGGCTTGACCTTCAAAATATATCCAGAATTTATCAGCTGCCTCTACTGCAGTGGTAACATCCTGGGCTGGCCATCATCTTCTGTTTCTGTATCAGTGCAGTTATCTTCTAACTGGGTGTCCTCAGGTCACCCCCAGGTCCCTAGAATCTGCTCAGCCCTTCAGAGCTGTCTCTAAAATGCAAGTGGACTCTTGCCATTCTTCATCTCAACTCTTTCCAGTAATTTCTACTCCAGTCAGAGAAAAATCAGTGTTCTACGGACACAGCCTACCAAGCCCGCCACAGCCTGCTCCTTCTGCCCTGCCACAGGCACCTCCTTCCTTATCTGTCTTTGCTACTTTGCTGTAGCAGCCCTTGATCCCTTGCTGTCCCTGGAAAACACCAGCCATGCTCCTGCCTTAGTGCCTTGCACTTGTTACCCTTGACTTTGGGTTTCTACTCAGTGTCTGCTTATCAGAGAGGCCTTCTGCAACTCCCCTAGGAAGCAACCCACTTCCCTCCGCTGCCTTCTATATCACTATACCACAAGTTAAGTTTTTTCAGAACACTTGACAAGATACATATCTATATAGTTTGTGTCTTCCACCATGTAGAGCATGCACCTAATGACAGTAGGCCTATTTGTTTTTAATTTTCTTTCATCACTCCATCTCTCCATCTCCAGTATCTAGAACAGGTTGCCACAGGACAGAATTGAAATATTTATTGAATGAAGGAATGATGGATGAATTCTATCAACAGAAGGTTGAATTCCAGGGGTGCATACTAGATGCTCTGATTGCTAACACTTGTCTGTAACTTAGTAGTCTCTGATATGTACCGAGAAACAGCTTGTTAGGAATTTCTGGTAAACTGTTTATAAATTGTAACTAGCAGAAAAAGCGCCTAATCCCAAGAAACCTAATCTCTACATATCTTAGTGACCATGCTGCAAGCCAAAAACCTTTGAGATGTGGGACATGTTAACATGTGATCTTGGTGTCGTTTATCAAAACAGCGCCAAGCTATAGAACTAACCCAGTCAGTCCTATAACAACTTCATTAAACAACTATCACTATGTCAACATTCTGTGGGTGTGCAAAGATGAAAGCTTATTCCTGCCCTCAAAGATCTTAGACTCTCTTAAAAAAAAAAAAAAAGACAAGCCAACCAAAAATTAAAAATCTGTGTAGGGGCTGGTGCTGTGGCATAGTGGGTTGAGCTGCTGCCTGCAGCACCAACATCCCATATGGGTACCAGTTCAAGTCCTGGCTGCTAGACTTCTGATCCAGCTCCCTGCTAAAGGCCTGGGAAAAGCAGCAGAGGATGACCCAAGTGTTTGTGCCCCTGCCACCCATGCCGGAGACCCAAAGTTCCTGGCTCTTGGCCATGGCCTGTTCCAGCCCTGGCTGTTGTGGCTACCTGGGGAGTGAACCAGTAGATGGAAGAGCTCTCTTTCTGTAACTCTGACTTCCAAATAAATAAATAAATAAATAAATCTTTTAAAAAAATGTGGATAGTACATGCCTTGTGTGTGCCTTGTGAGTGTGCTCTTAGAGCACAGACAAGGGGCAAGTAACTCAGGAAAGACTCCCCTGGGGAGAGCAGGCTGGAGCTGAGTCTTGAAGGTACTGGCTGTGCGTGGCAGCGGCAACAGCAGCATGAGCAAAGGAGGTTGTTTTATTGTCCCAGTTAATTAATCAGTTAATGTGAGAGACAGAGAGAGGGCACGCCCATCTGCTGATTCCAACACAACTGGACTTTAGTCTGGGTCTCCTGTAGAGTGTCAGGAACCCAACTACTTGAGTCATCACCTCCGCCTTCCGGCATCTGTATTAGTGGGAAGCTGGAGTCGGAACTGGAGCTGCAGCCAGTACTGAGCCCAGGTGTTCTGATATGGCTCCGGGGTGTCCTAACTGGCATCCTAACAGCTGGGTCAAACGTCTGCTCCCTGAAGGAGACTGATGTGGAGGAGTGCTGTGGCCTGAATGCTGTGTCCCTCCAGACCCACAGGTTGGAACTTAAAGCCCAGGATGATAGACTTAAACCCTCTTGGGGTGGGGCCTTTGGGGGCTGATCTGTATCCTTACAAAAAGGCAAAGAGAATGAGTTTGTTCTTTCTATGCCCTTCTACCACGTGAGGACACAATGAGAAGCCCCATCTGTGAAGCAGGGAGTGGGCCCTCACCACTAGACTAATCCTCTGCCTGTGGCGCCGGCCCCCCGGGTTCTAGTCCCGGTTGGGGTGCCGGATTCTGTCCCGGTTGCTCCTCTTCCAGTCCAGCTCTCTGCTGTGGCCCGGGAAGGCAGTGGAGGATGGCCCAAGTGTTTAGGCCCTGCACCCGCAGGGGAGACCAGGAGGAAGCACCTGGCTCCTGGTTTCAGATCAGTGCAGCGCGCCGGCCATAGCGGCCATTTGGGGGGGTGAATCAACAAAAGGAAGACCTTTCTCTATCTCTCTCTCTCTTTCTCTCATTCTCTCTCTTTCTCTCTCTCTCTGTCTAACTCTGCCTGTCAAAAAAAAAAAAAAAAAAAAGAGAGAGAGAGAGAGAGAGACAGAGGCAGTGTCTGACGGCCACTCCAACAGGCTGATGTCATGATACAAAGGTGGCCTATCAGGAGAAGAGGTCAAGACGCTATGTGGATGTTGCCACATTAAAGTTTACTTGTAGTTCAGGTACAGTTTAATAGCAGTGTTTCTTATCAAATCTCTCAAATATCATGAGTTAAATTTAAGAATAAATAATACCTTTGTTCTGATCACATGTCAGTATTGATGAAATTTAATTGCATTGATTATTTGATGATGGACTGAAGATTGCAGTTTAAAAATTTTTAATTTTAAGTCTTAATTCTTTTTTAACAGATTCAGTAGATACAGTTCTCTCTCCCTCCCTCCCCTTCTCTCTTTCCCACCCACTTTCCTTCTTCCTTTCTTCTGCTTTTTTGTTTTTGAGATAACATTTTAAAAAAAGATTTATTTATTTATTTGAAAGGCAGAGTTACAGAGAGGCAGAGGCAGAGAGAGAAAGGTGTTTTCTATCTGCTGGTTCACTCCCCAGATGGCTGCATTGGCTGGAGTTGCACTGATCTGAAGTCAGGAGCCAGGAGATTTTTCTGGGTCTCCCACATAGGTGCAGAGTCCCAAGGACTTGGGCCATCTTCTACTGCTTTCCCAGGCCATAGCAGAGAGCTGGATTGGAAGAGGAGCAGACAGGACTATAACCAGGACCCATATGGGATGTTGGTGCTGCAGACCGAGGTTTTAACCGCTGATCCACAGTGCCAGCCCTGAGATAACATATTTACAATTACATTAATTCAAAAAGATATAATGCTTCACCAAACAAGTAAAAAGCAAAATATCCTAGTTTAGGGGTCAGAGCTGTGGCGCAGCAGGTTAAAGCCCCGGCCTGTAGTGCAAGCATCTCCTTTGGGCACCAGTTCAAGTCCCAGCTGCTCTACTTCTGATCCAGCTCCCTGCTAATGCTCCTGGGAAAGCAGCCGAAGATGGCCCAAGTCTTTGGTCCCTGCACCCACTTGGGAGACCTGGAATAAGCTCCTGGCTCCTGGCTTCGGATCTGCTCAGCTCTGGCCATTGTGGCCATTTGGGGAGTGAACCAGAGAATGGAAGGCCTGTCTCAGTCTACCTCTCTCTGTAACTCTGTCTTTAAAATAAATAAAATAAATCTTAAAAAAAAAATCCTAGTTCAGTGGCAATACAGACAATGGCTATAAACAATAATTTAGGGAAAAATGATCATTTTACCTATATACAGTAAATTTTAAAGTAATCACAGATCATTAAAACTATGGTAGTATGACATTCTTAACCACTGGTTTGACAAAGGAATAAAACAATATTTTACAAAACTATATTTGCAGCAAAACTGATATATACAGATACTTTCTTTTTTCTTTCTTTTTTAAAGTTTAGCTCCCACATATAAAGGAGAACATGCAGTATTTGTCTTTCTGGCTCCGGCTTATTTCACTCAACTTGATGTCCTCCAATTGCCTGAATTTTACTACAAGTGGTAGAATTTCATTTTCTTTTAAAAGCTGAATAATATTCTGTTGTGTATATATGCCATATTTTCTTTATCCATTCATCTGATGATGGATACCTTGATTGGTTCCAAGTTTTGTCTACTGTGAATAGTGGTGCTATAAACATGGTGGTGTAGGTATCTTTTTGACACATTGTATTCAGATTTTTGGGATATATATATATATATGTGTGTGTGTGTGTGTATATATATATATCTCCAGTGTGTGTATATATATATACATATGTCTCCAGTAGTGGGATTGCTGGATCATATGGCAAGCCTATTTTTTAAGACATCTAGTTTTTTAAGACATCTTCACATTGTTTTCCACTGTGGCTGCACTAAAGTACATTCCCGTCAACAGTGTATAAGTGCTCCCCTTTGTCCACATCCTTGCTAGCATTTGTTACTCTATGTTTTGAGATTTTAGCCACTCTGACAGGGGTGAGGTTGATATCTCATTGTGGTTTTGATTTGCATTTTCTTGATAGCTAGTGATGTTGAGCATTTTTTCATGTATTTGTTGGCCATTTGTATTTTGTCTTTTGAGAACTGTCTTTGAAGTCCATTGCCCATTTCCCATATCTTGGAATGTTTCCCTACATTTTCTTCCAGCAACATCATGGTCTCAGGTCTTACATTCAGGTCTTTGATCTATCCGCAGTTGATTTTTGTATGATGAGAGGTATGGATCTAATTTTATTCTTCTATATATGTATATATTCATCCAGTTTTGCCAGCACCATTTGTTGATGAGTTTATTTTTACTCCACTGCATGGCCTGAGCACTTTTGTCAAAAATCAGCTGGCTGTATGTATGTGGCTTAATTTCTGACTCTATTCTGTTGCACTGATCGATGTATCAGTTTTTATGCCAGTACCAAGCTGTTTAAATCATTATAGCTTTGTAGTATGCTTTGAAATCAGGTATTGTTATGCCTCCAGCTTGGTTTTTCTTGCTCAGGACCCCTTTGGTTTTTCAGGGTCTTTTGTGATTTCTTATGAATTTTAGGATTGTTCTAACTCTGTAAAGAATGCCATTGATATTTTGATAGGGCTTACATTGAATCTGTAAATTGCTTTAGGTAATGTAGACCTTTTTAATGACACTGATTCTTCCAATGCACAAGTAAAAAATAACTTTCCATTTTTGTGTGTGTCCTTGATGATTTCTCTCATCAGTATTTGATAATTTTCTTTGTAGAGATCTTTCACTTCTTTGGTTAAATTTGTTCTTAAATATTTGATTTTTTTGTGGCTATTGTAAATGGGTTTTCTTTCTTGATTTCTCTTTCTATAAGTTTATCATTAGCATACAAAAAAGATACTGGCTTTCATATGTTTATTTTGTAACCTGCAACTTTACTGAATTGGCTTATAATTCTAATAGCTTTTTGGTTGAGTGTTTAGGTATTTTCATGTACAATGTCATCTGCAATTGTGGATAGTTTGACTTCCTCTTTTCCAATTTTGATACCCTTTATTTCTTTCTCCTTCCTAATTGCTAAAACTTCTAGTACTACATCGAATAAGAGTGGTAAAAGTAGACATACTTGTCTTTTTCCACATAGGAGGGGAAATGTTTTCAGCTTTTCCCCATTCAGTATTATATTGGTTGTTGGTTTATCTTATACAGCCTTTATAATTTTGAGGAATATTCCTTCTATACCTAATTTGTGGAGGGTTTTTATCATGAAGGGGTATTGAGTCTTATCAAATGCTTTCTTTGTATCTATTGAGATAATCATATGGTTTTTGTTCTTCATTCTGTTGATGTGATTTATTACATTTATTTATTTATTTATTTTTTGACAGGCAGAGTGGACAGTGAGAGAGAGAGACAGAGAGAAAGGTCTTCCTTTTCCTTGGTTCACCCCGCAATGGCTGCTGTGGCTGGCGCGCTGCGACTGGCTCACTGTGCTGATCCAAAGCCAGGAGCCAGGTGCTTCTCCTGGTCTCCCATGCTGGTGCAGGGCCCAAGCACTTGGGCCATCCTCCACTGCACTACCTGGCCACAGCAGAGAGCTGGACTGGAAGAGGAACAACTGGGACAGAATCTGGCACCTCGACCGGGACTAGAACCTAGGGTGCTGGTGCTGCAGGTGGAGGATTAGCTTATTGAGCCATGGCGCCAGCCGATTTATTACATTTATTATTTGTGAATGTTGAATCACCCTTGCATTTCTGGGATAAATAGCACTTAATCATGATATATGATCATTTTGATGTGGTTTTGGATTTGATTTGCTAGTATTTTGTTGAGCATATTTGAATTTATGTTCATTAAGATTATATAAAGGGCCTATAGTTTTCTTCTTGGTTTTGGTATCAAAGTAATGCTGTCCTCATAAAAAGAGTTTAGCAAAATTCCATTCTGTTCAATATTTTGGAATAGTTTGAAGAGTACTGGAGCTAATTCTTCTTTGAATGTTTTGTAGAATTCAGTAGTGAAGCCGGACTTTTCTTAATGGAAGACTTTTGATTACTGCTTCAATCTCATTGCTTGTGTCTATTTAGATTGTCTATATCTTCTTGATTTAATCTTGGTAGGTTATATGGTTCCAAGAATTTCTTCAAGGTTTCCAGTTTATTAGCATATAGTTCTTCATAGCAGTTTCTTATGATCTTTTATATTTCACTGGTGTCAGTTGTAATGTCTCATTTTAAATCTCATTTGAGTTTTTTCTTTTTTCTTTGTTAGTCTGTCTGGCTAAAGGTTTATCTATTTTGTTTATCTTCTCAAAAACCAACTTTGTGTTTTGTTGATATGTATTTTTGTTTAGTTTCTATTTCATTTTTTTGTTCTGATCCTTATTCTTGCCTCTTGCTGATTTTGGGTTTCATTTGTTCTTGTTTTTCTAAAACTTCAAGATGTATTATTACATCTTTAATTTGAGACATTTCTCAAATGGCCATCTGGGGAGTGAACCAGAGAACTAAACACTTAATGTTATAAACTTCCTTCTTAATAGGCTTTCGCTGTATCCCACAGGTTTTGATACATTGTGTTTTTGGTTTCATTTATTTCAAGAAAGTTTTTTATTTCCCTTTTAATTTCTTCAGTGACTCATTGATCATTCAGTAGCATGTTGTTTAATTTCCAAGTATTTATAAGAGTTTTATTGTACTTGTTGTTGATTTTTAGTTTTAATCCTTTATGGTCTGAGAAAATACATGCTTTCAATCTTTTAAAATTTTCTTAGACTTGATTTGTAGTGCTCTATCCTAGAAAATGTTCCACGTGCTAATGAGAAGAATGTGTATTCTATAGCTGTTGGGTGAAATGTCCTGGAAATGTCTGGTAGATCCATTTGTTCAATAGTATGTTTCAACTGCAATATATCTTTATTATTTTTTTTTGTCTGATGATTTGTCCATTGATGAGAGTGGAGTGTTGAAGTCCACCACTATTATTGTATTGGAGTCTATCTCTCCCTTTAGATCTAATAGTATTCTCTCTCTCTCTCTCTCTCTTTCTCTCTCTCTCCGTGTGTGTGTGTGTGTGTGTGGTCTTGTGTTGAATACTTGTATATTTATGATATTATGTCTTCTTGCTGAATTGAATCTTTTATCAAAATATAAAGTCCTTCTTTTTCTCTTTTTATAGTCTATTTTATCTGATATCAGGATAGCTATACCTGTTCAGTTTTGGTTTCCATTTGCCTGGTTTATCTTTTTCCAACCCTTCACTTCCAGTCTCTGTGTATTTTTGTTTGTGAAGTGAGTTTCTTGTAGACAGCATATAGTGCAGTCTGTTTTTTTTTTTGTAGTAATTCTTTTCTTATTTAAAATATTTATTATTTGAAAGACACAGAGAGAGAAAGAGAGAAAAGAGAGAGAGAAAGAGATCTTCTATCCACTGGTTCACTCCCCAAATGGCTGCAATGGCTAGGGCTGAGCTGGGCCAAAGCCAGGAGCCAAGAGGTTCTTCCAGGTCTCCCACATGGGTGCAGGGTCCCAAGTACTTGGGCTATCCTCTTTTACTTTCCCAGGCACATTAGCAGGGAGCTGTATCAAAAGTGCAGCAGCTGGGACTCGAACTGGCATCTATATGGGATGCTGGCCCTGCAGGCAGAGGCTTAACCTTCTATGCCACAGAGCCAACCCCTGGGGTCATGGTTTTTTATCTATTCATCCAACCTAAGGCTTTTGGTGCAGGGGTGGCAGTCTCTTATCTCACCTACCCCAGAGTTCTGTGCAGAAGACAAATCAGCTAGAAAGGGGCCATGATCAGGAAGTCAGTGCTGACACATATCTGCTAAGAACTGCCACACCTGCAGAGAATATGTCCTGACAATTCAATCTAGAGGTGGTGGCAAGAAATTAAGATTCTTTTTTGTCTTTTATGTGAAACCTTTGAAATATTTTTTTTGACAGGCAGAGTTAGACAGTGAGATAGAGAGAGAGACAGACAGAGAGAAAGGTCTTCCTTCCGTTGGTTCACCCCCCAAATGGCTGCTATGGCCGGCGCACTGCGCCGATCCGAAGCCAGGAGCCAGGTGCTTCTTTCTGGTCTCCCCTGTGGGTGCAGGGCCTAAGCACTTGGGCCATCCTCCACTACCTTCCCGGGCCACAGCAGAGAGCTGGAATGGAAGAGGAGCAACCAGGACTAGTACCCGGCGCCCCAACTGGGACTAGAACCCAGAGTGCTGGCGCCGCAGGCAGAGGATTAGCCTAGTGAGCCATGGCGCCAGCCTGAACCAACTTTTTTTAAAAAGATTTATTTATCTGAAAGAGAGAGAGAGAGAGGTCTTCCATCTGCTGGTTCACTCCCCAAATGGCCGCAATGGCTGGAGCTGGGCAGATTTGAAGCCAGGAACCAGGAGTTTCTTCCGGGTCTCCCATGTGGGTGCAGGGGCCCAAGGACTTGAGCCATGCTCTACTGCTTTCCCAGGCCATAGCAGAGAGCTGAATTGAAAGTGGAGCAGCCAGGACTCGAACTGGTGGGCATATGGGATGCCAGCACTGTAGGCGGTGGCTTTACCAGCTATGCCACAGCACTGGCCCTTGAACCAATGTTTTGGTAGCCACCTTGACATTTAAAGCTCTTTGCTCTTTGAAGCATAGAAGGCCTAAAAACTAGATTTTGGCATCCAAGTGCATCCCACAGAAATAAGCTCTCAAACTTCCTTCTTCTTGGTTTGATCTTTGGCTGTGAAATGCTCCTCTGTGTCCACCTAGTAGAATCGATATTTAGTAGTCAATCAATAATTCATCTTCCTATTGGTATTGGTTAGTGAACATTGACAGGGTAATCTGAAAACAAAATTATGGATCATTTCTTAGAGGAAAAATGAAGTCTAAACAGGAAGAAAGAGGATGATGGATAAGAAAATGGAAGAGTTTATTTTGAAAGAGGAGGAACAGAATCAGGGTTATCTGCATGGGAGATACACAGTTTTTTCCTCATTGAGCTCCATCTTGTTTCCTTCTAATTCCTTGCTAAATTAGAAATTCTCAAATTAAAGTCAGGGTATATAAAAGTAAAACTAGCTACTCTGGCCAATATAGCTGAAAGTCATGGCAAGTTAACATAAGGATAGACAAACTCACCTCTAAAGAAGTTATCTAGGGCCCCAGGCTCCTTGTACTCCTCTCTGTGACTATGCCGTTGCTAGCATGTGGCTCCCAAGGTTGAGATGACATCTGTATCAAATTAGCGCAGCAGAAGAGACACACAGATGTGCATGTGGGTAGTTTTTAACGGGCCAGATGTGGGAACGCTTTTCTCTGATGTTCCACTGGCAGAAACTAAGTCATATATCCGAAATTAAAAAATTTAAATTGTTTACAATTTTCATTTGTTTATTTCCATTTATTTGAAAGGCAGACAAACGCACACACGCACACACAGATCAATCTTCCTTCTGCTGGTTCACTTCTCAAATGGCCACAGTAGCCAGGATTGGGCCAGACTGAAGCCAGGAGCCCAGACCTCCACCGGGGACTCCTACGTGGGCAGCAGGGATTCAAGTACTTGTTGCCCTGCAGCGTGCACTTTAGCAGGAAGCTGGCTAGGAAGCAGAGGAGCCAAGACTTGGACCATGCACTGTGATAAGGGATGCAGGCATCCCAAGCAGTGACTTGACTACTGCAGCAAATGTGTGACACTGGTCATAACAAATGATAGAGTGCCAGTGTCCAGCAAGAAGAGGAAACCTGCTGGCAAAGAACTTCATTTCTTTTTTTTTTTTTTTTTCTTTATTTGACAGGTAGAGTTACGGACAGTGAGAGAGGCAGAGAGAAAGGTCTTCCGTCCGTTGGTTCACCCCACAAATGGCCGCCATGGCCAGTGCACTGCACTGATCTGAAGCCAGGAGCCAGGAACTTCTTCCTGGTCTCCCATGCGGGTGCAGGGGCCCAAGCACTTAGGCCATCCTTTACTGCTTTCCCAGGTCACAGCAGAGAGCTGGACTGGAAGAGAAGCAACCAGGACTAGAACCGGCACCCGTATGGGATGCCAGCGCCGCAGGTGGAGGACTAACCAAGTGAGCCACGGCGCTGGCCCCAGAACTTTATTTCTTAAGACAAACAGATATATTGCAAACTTGCTTTCTTTCTAAGGTGTTGGCTTAGAACCTGAGGGCAGGCATCTAAATACAAATAGGTTCTTAGCTTTATTAATTGAAACAAGATGTTAAAAAAAAATCAAAGAAAAGTTGAACTAAACAAACTATAATTCCATTCTATAATTTAATATACTTGTAATAGCATAATTTTTTACTTTTTTGAAAAGATATAATTTTCAGATTTATACCTAGCAGTTACATCATTGTTTATAAATAGCTTTATTACCTTTGATGGAACTGATATAATTATTTACTTATTTCCCCCTTTTAGATATTAGATTCTACATGTTTTTACCCTTGTATAAATAAGGCTGTAGTGAGCAACTTAGAAAGATAATGTTTTCTTATGTTAAATTGGTTTCTTATAATTATACATTTGCATTACTGTTTAAATAATTCTGGAGTCAACACATTTCAGCAGCCTTTTTCTTCTATTGAATTATTTCATTAGAATAAATATTGATCTTGCATTACTACCTTCAATAGTATGAATGCTTGAATAACTCTGGATATGTTTTTTATCATGTTGCTTTTCCAAAGGTTTATACTAACTTCTAGTGATGTTAAATTATTTTTCTCAATACTGCCGAGCATTTTGAAAACGTTTTCTTAAACTAATTTAATAGATGTAAAATGTTACTTCAGAGTTGCCTTAACACTGATTACTAAAATGTACTCTTTTTTCACTGTTTGCATCTATAGAATTCTTGTTGTTTTCTTGATAATTTTGAAATCTGTTTATCTGGTAGAGATATCTGTCTTTTGTCTATTTCTGCAATTTCCCTTGTGCTGCCATTTCTCTTTTATTTCTCTATCATTTCTTATAATTATGGGCTTCCCTATCCTCTCCCCAGTGCATACATGTGCTTTGCTGTACATAAGCTGTGTTTTTCCTTGCTATGTTTCCCCCTATAATTTGAAACCACAGAAATTCATATATAGTGGGATCTTCGTAGTGCTTTGGATTTTATTCCTACGGCCTGTGTTTGTTTTTGCATCAATTCTGCACAGTAGGTAGTTGAAAGATATTGCAGGCTTGGGAAGATGACGCATATGATGAAAGGAGGAATCAGCGAGTTAAATTTTTACACGCAGTGTTGTTATTCAGTTGATTTCAGTCCCTTAGCTAACAGATGAGCATGTGTGTCTATGGCAGGGTTAGAGGGAGGTGAGGGCGATGGACAAAAGAAGGCAGTGGGAGGGAAATGAGAAGGCAGGGTTAAGAGAGAGCTAGTGAGCTGGTAAATTGTTTGGCGTTCATGCTGTAAAAATCTAATTGTCTTTTATTACTGATTCATGAATCAGACAGGATCTCATCTATGAAACAGAAAAGAGCTCTGGAGAGCTGAGCATGGAGGTGGTATAAGCAGGAAAGGGCCGGAGTAGCAGAAACACGGAACAAAAAGCTAATTGGTCTTTCCAGATTCCTTTCCTTATAGGGTTAAGGCACTGGGGGCTCCCTTATCAGCCTACTACAGGGCCTCATCCAAAATGAATTCCTCCTATAAATTTCATTTATCAAGGAAATAATGATTCTACATTTCTGTATTGATTTCCTGTATTTCAGTTAGATGCTTCTCCTCCTCCTCCAACTTCTCCTCCTCATGTATTTTATTTATCTGAAAAGCAGAGTGACAGAGACAGACAGAAAGAGAGAAAGAGCTCTTTCATCCCCTGGATCACTCCCCAAATGTCTGCAACAGCCAGAGCTGGGTCAGGATGAAGCCAGGAGCCTGAAACTCCATCCAGGACTCTCACATGAGTGGCAAGGGCCATCTTCTGTTGTCTTCTCAGGCGCATTAGCAGGGAGCTGGATTAGAAGCAGAGCAGCTAGGACTTGAGCCTGTCCACCAATATGGGATGTGGACTGTGTCTCAGGTGGTCCTTAACCCTCTGTGCTACAATACCAGCCCTCCAAGTAGCTTCTGAATTGTCAGACTTGATAGAGCACAACTTTGTATTTGACTGTTAATATCTGATTTAAACAAGGTTGCAAAATATGTCATTAATGGCAATGAACTAAATTCAGGTTCTCACATTTCCCCTGAAACTTATTGAGCAAACAGTCTAGACAGGAATTAAAATTAAGGACATGTAAAAATGCTGTCAGGAGTGTAGCAGTGAGGTGTTTAATAAAACAATTGTGGGGCCAGTGTTGTGGTGGAGTGGGTAAGGCCCCTGCCTGTTACAACAGAATCGCACGTGGACCCAGTTTGAGTTCTAGCTGCTCTGCTTCCATTCTAGTTCTCTGGTAACACACCTGGGAAGAAGATGGCCCACGTTTCAGGAATTTGGGGAGTGAACCAGTGGATGGAAGACCTCTCTCTCTGTTTCTTCCATCCTCTGTAACTCTGCCTTTCAAATAAATAAAATAAATCTTAAAAAAAAACAAAACACTTTTGTGTTAGTACAACAGGTTGAGTAGGTGCCTGCAATGCTACTATCCTCTATGGGTGCCGGTTTGAGTCCTGGCTGCTTCACTTCTGATCCAGCTCCCTGCTAATGTGCCTGGAAAAATAGTGGAGGATTGCAGTAGATGCCGCCTATGTATCCACAAGGAGACCATAAGCTCCCGAGTATTGGACATGGCTGCCTTCCTGCTTCTGCCTAAGCAGGACTTGTGAAGGAATATCTTCCTAAATGGAATGTGGCTGCAGTAAGCAGAAGGTTTGGGTTATTATTAGATTCTGCTTTTAGGAAAACTCGTTATACTCCAAGGACATGGAAGATGAGCCAGGAGCAGCATGCCTGCTAGTAGCAACTTTGGCTTCCCACCATAAATGTGTCACATGACGCTTGCCTCCCTTGCTTGTGCCTGCTTATTACTCTTTTACAATGATTAGTCTGGCTGTACATTCCTAATGGCTATGTTACTAGTTGAACCCTAGACTAAATAATAAAAAGTGCCAGCTGGAGCGACCTTGTGGCACTTTTCGGTTGAAGATGTTCATGTTTCGGCTCATCATTTGAAACTCCATGAGGATGGCCCAAGTGTTTGGGCCCTGGCCACCCACTTGGGAGACACAGATGGAGGAGTTCCAGGCTCCTGGCTTTGGCATGGCCCAGCCTGTTGGTGCTGCCGTTTAGGGAGTGGATCAGTGGTTGGAAGATTCTCTCTCTCTCTACCTCTGCCTTTCAAAGAAATAAAAAATAAATCTAAAAACAAAACAAAAAAACCGAACACAGTTGTTTTTCAGGAAGACTTGGGACAAATGACTTTTTGAATGAACACAGAAGTAGTTGTGCATAGAATCCATATTTCCTCATGGGTAAAAAAGGGATGATTTCAAGTGCAAGGAAATTTATAGTTCAGTTATGAGAATGCATTGAAAAGTAGAGTTATAACTGCCTGAGGCTTATTTGAATTATAATGAAGGGAATTCAGAAGTAAAGCCGTGTAGCCTTGATATGGCCGACGTTGTGATCATACCCTTGACTTTCCAGATTTCTTGATCATATAAAACTTGCAGCAGAGTTATTGGCAGTGTGTGGGATCTGGACAGAATCCAAAATCTACTGCAGTCCAGAGAAAAAAGTTCTTTCATTTGGTGAATATATAGAGGCACACTACAGACAAACCTTCATCTATTTGTAGTTCACGGTCTGGTCGTGTTCTGTGCCAAAGCTTTTCTTGGAAGCTGTAAGGAGAAAATGGTTTGCTGGCCTAGCTTCTGAGTTGACTCCGTTCCTCTGTGTGGGGCATCACTTCACATTTCCTTAATTGTCAGGACAGCTTGTGTGGTTGGCAGTTGTGTGAATTTCGAAATGGATTTTAATGAACGATATTTCCTTTTGCTCAGCTGGAATTTAAGTAGTCACAGACTAAATTAATAGCCGTGGCCAAAACAAAGATGACAGCTGAGCCACAGAAATAGGAAGGTAAGGGTTTATTTTGTGCTACTATATTAGGATCATGCTCTTAAAATTAATGGGTTTTGCAGCTTCACACTCCCGAGTTACATTGCCATTTTTTTTTTCAAGGTACCAAAAGCTCTTGCAAGGTAGTATTATAAACCTCAGGTGGCAGGAGAGGGAAAGCAAGCTGGCTGCTTTCAGAGAGCAATTTGTGTTTCTTTTGTGATTTACAGTACAGACTCTTATTTCTTTCTTCACTTTAAACAAACACAATCGGTCATTAACATTATTCCTTGGTAACATCTAAGGATGCACATGTAGATAGAGGTTAAGTCTCAGGGACTAGCAATAAAAATAGGAACCATAAATTCTTAACCCTTAATTAACAGGTGATACAGCTTCTACTATCTCTATGTGCCCCAAAAATCTCTCTTCACACATTTTGAAAGTACTTTCTGAGAGACATAATGAAAATTAAAATTATTAGTATTAAATTCATTTTGTTCACTCTCAGTTCATTACTTGTCAAGGAATTGAGCTTGCCTAATGCTTCCAGAAAACTATTGGTTCATGATACACTTTAAATGTATTCCTACTCATTCATCATTTTGAGAAATGGATTTAAATTAATCTGTTACGTCGTTTAGTAAGTTTAAAAGCCAAGCAACAATTTTATAACAGAAAAGTGGGAACTTTGTGACTTCACTTTACAATGCATCATGTTCCCAAAGGCTTGGCTGAAATAAAATGGAACAAATATCTAGTGACAAAATTACATCACAAGAAGTCTCTGCTGTTCTCTTGTAGTGACTTTTGCATCATGTACCCAATGATAAAATGGCAAGATATATCAATTTTATTATTATTTGCATCTACAGGGACCCATTCATTCCAGTTTACCTAGGACTTTGTAAATTTTAGCATTTAGAACAGAAATGCCTCCGTTGCAGGCATACTATGACAGCTGCTTGCCCTACTTGTACATAGCAATTTCAGAGGTAGAGTAGGTTCAGGAGTGGCTTGCCTCACTGAAATAATGCCACCTGGGTTCCACCTTTCAGGTCTGCTTCAAGGTAGACTGCATTCTCAGACCTTACGAAGTGGCCATTGACAGTCTCGAATTCTTTAACTTAGCCAAAAGAAGTCAGGCTTCAAACCCAATATCTCTACTCCATAAAAACCAGTGGAAGTGCAGAAAGTCTTTGTTCAGAAAAACTTCAGGTAGCACTAGATTTGGTGGATTCATGCACCCACTCATGAGTTAACTGCAGTAGACAGGTGGGTGGAATAATCTAATTGATTATGCCAAACAGGGGTCCTTGGCTGTAGCTAGAGATCGAGCTTACATCACCCAAACTGTGGGGTTGACAATACAGTGTATGTAAGAAACTTTTCAGTCACAAAAAGGAAGGGAGTAGTATTGACTATCAAAATAGCAGTACTGCCATTTATAACCTTGCTAACCATTACAGCAAGTATAGGAAACCTTTGCTTTGTGCAGGAGGTAGTAAGTAGTAGTATGCCATGGCTCCTGCTGCAACAATTAGAGCAAGCAGATGGGTTGTAAAAATTGGATTTTTTAGAGCCAGTGCTGTGGCATGGTAGGTTAAGCCTCTATCTGTGGTGCCAGCATCCCATATGGGCACTGGTTTGAGTCCTGGATGCTCCACTTCCAATCCAGCTCCCTGCTAATGGCCTGGGAGGGCAGTGGAAGATGGCCCAAGTGCTTGGACCCCTGCACCTGTGTGGGAGACCTGGAAGAAGCTCCTGGCTCCTGGCTTTGGACTGGCCATTTGGGGAGTGAACCGGCAGATGGAAGATCTTTCTCTGTCTCTCCCTCTCTGTAACTCTGCCTCTCAAATAAATAAATAAATCTTTTTTAAAAAGTTGAATTTTAAAGACTGTAGAGAGTCAAGCAAAGAGAACCGGATCAGTGGTTTTCCAAATTTCAACATGGATGAGAATCAGCTGGAGGAGTTTTGTTTTGTTTTTTTTTTTTTTTTTTAAGATTTATGTATTTGAGAGTCAGAGTTACAGAGAGACAGGTCTTCCTTCTGCTGGTTCACTCCCCAGATGGCTGCAATGGCTGGAGCTATGCTGATCCGAAGCCAGGAGCCAGGAGCTTCTTCCCAGTCTCCCATGTGGGTATAGGGGCCCAAGCACTTGGACCATCTTCCACTATTTTCCCAGGCTATTAACAGAGAGCTGGACTGGAAGTAGAGCAGCCAGGTTTTGAACCGGCACCCATATGGGATACCAATATTGCAGATGGTGGCTTAACCCGCTGTGCTTTCAGTGCCGGTCCCTGGAGGGATTCTACTGGTGTCGGCTCTGCAAAATTTCTGATTTAATAAGTCTGAGTTGAGTTTATTCTCAATTCTAGAGCAAAATCATTAACTCAAGCTGAGGAATGGTGAAAGGAAGAAAGGAAGAGAAGACTTGTACTTCCTATTGCAGCTCTCTTCAAGCAGTTGAAAAGCAGTTGTTTGAAAAAGGAATTTGCTTTGTTTTATATATGATTCTTGATTAAAAAAACAAAGAGCCAACAGCGAGTTAGAAGCAGGAGAATTTGAATAGTGTGGATTATTCAGCAGCTACCCATTTCACCCATCCTCATAAATATGTCCCCGGGCAATGTGGCTTCGCCATTTGTCCCTTTGGGAAGTGAGTCTGTCCTTTCACCCCTTTGTGTCTGAGCCACACAGTGATGTTGCATGAGCTCTAGAGCCTAGGCTCAAGGGGTCTTGTGGTTTCTGCCTTCATTCTTTTGGAATACTTCACTGAAACATAGGATAGTGTGAGTCTCACGCAGAGGGGGATAACCAGCCATGTGGCAGACAGCCGAAGCTCCCCAGCCAACAGCTAGCAGTCAGGGGCATGGCGCCATCTTGCATCTTCCAGCTTAGTCCTTCAGTGGAAGGCAGTCACATAAGTGATCCCAAACAAAACCAGCAGGGGGACTGCCTAACCAATCCACAGACATTTTAATAGCTTCATTTAAATGACATAAAAAAATCATTCAATATAAATTGATGAATCAGAAGTGGGGAGAGAAGTGGAATTAATTTGAAGACTATTTTGGGTTCAGTTTTGCTCTGTTACTGGGCTTCCCTCTATAACAGCACTGGCAGAATAATATTCAGCCTCTGCATAAACATTTCAAGTGACAGCACTTCCATTTGGGGTTGGACCATTTTGTTAGAAAGTTCTTCCACCCCCACTCTTCTTTTTTTTTTTTTTTTTTTTTTTGATAGGTAGAGTGGATAGTGAGAGAGAGAGACAGAGAGAAAGGTCTTCCTTTTTGCCGTTGGTTCACCCCGCAATGGCCGCTGCAGCCGGCGCATCTCGCTGATCCGAAGCCAGGAGCCAGGTGCTTCTCCCGGTCTCCCATGCGGGTGCAGGGCCCAAGGACTTGGGCCATCCTCCACTGCCTTCCCGGGCCATAGCAGAGAGCTGGCCTGGAAGAGGGGCAACCAGGATAGAATCCGGTGCCCCAACCGGGACTAGAACCCGGTGTGCCAGCACCGCAAGGCGGAGGATTAGCCTGTTAAGCCAGGGCACCGGACAATCCCCACTCTTAAGATTTGTATCTCTCCAGCTTTTACTCCTTATGTCTTTTCTGAAACCATGGGAAGTACATCTGATTCTTCTACATGACATCTCTTAAAATGTTCAAAGACAGTTAACTATTCCTTCAAGTCACAGATCATCAGTTTCTTTGAATATTCTTTAGGATATGATTTTGAGACATTTTTGTATCTAATTTGTTCTTTTGGACACAATTCCTTTTTTGAAAATCTCTTAGAATCTGATGCACAGCACAAATCAACTGTATACATATGTTCTGAACAGTGCTTCATAGGATGAGACCTAACTTCCATGTTGTGGCTTCTACTTCTGTATTATTGAAATACAGGTGCTTCAGCCATTATGGAGGAGTTGGGGAAAGTCTCACTGTGATCGTGGTGTGGACAGGAGACAGGGAGGGAAGCAAAACATGTCCTCATGGAACTGCCAACAGACAGCAAGCTGGCTCAGTGTCCTTTTTTGCCTTCCCCTTCTATGACAGTCCTACTGTGGTAGTGGAGGTTTCTGTCCTCTGTATTGGCCATGGCCTTTGACCTAATTATTTTCCTATAGACTCAATATGGAACCCATGCTGTTTAAGAGCTCAGCCTTCCCTGGATCCTCTAGTAATTGGTCACCTCTTTGGAGAGTTACCTGGATTTTTGAGCAACCTGCTGCTGACAGTGTCTGACTTAATACCACATTCTTTGCTCTTTAATGAAGGAGTCCCCAGCAAGCATGAGGTCCCCATTTTTATCATCTTCTTGGTGCAGAGCTAAGTGAGATTTCAATGTCTTCTCTTTACCCATGTAGCTATGAATTCGATTTGACTCTTTTAAACTTGTTCCCTTTGTTGTGGATAGTGGGGTCCCTGACTGGGTTTATTTCAGGTTCTTCCCTCCATGCATGAAAGAATTCAAAGTGGGTGCATAAATATGTATAAGGAAGCAGGATTTATTAAAGCAAAAGGAAATTACAGGCAAGCTCAAGAGAGAGAAAATGAACTAACAGCAAAAACACAAAAGACTCCAAACAAAGACAAAAACCCCAAAGCAAAAAAAAAAATCCCTCAATAACTTCTAGACCACCTTTTTTAAAAAAATATTTATTTATTCATTTGAAAGGCAGAGTTACAGAGAGGCAGAGGCAGAGAGAGAGAGGGTGAGGTCTTCCATCTGCTAGTTCACTCCTCAAATGGCTGCAACAATTGGAGCTGGGCCGATCCAAAGCCAGGAGCCAGGGAGCTTCTTCTGGGTCCCTCATGTGGGTGCAGGGGCCCAAGGACTTGAACTATCTTCAATTGCTTTCCCAGGCCATAGCAAAGAGATAGATTGGAAGTAGAGCACCCGTATGGGATGCCAGCACTGCAGGTGGCAGCTTTATCCACTATGCCACAGCACCAGCCCTAAGGCTACCCTTTTATACTATCAGGAGGCATGGGGTGGGGCCTGCGGTTGTGGCTCAATTGAATATTCAAAGTGGGCAGAGTTTGTGGTGGGACTTAAGTACTACCCATCTCTTTGTCCTTTTTTGAAAATGTGAGACATGTCCTGGCATCAGGTACATCATGGAAGTGGTAGTGCAGCCCATGGTAATTTTATTACAATGACATTATAATGACCTAAAGGTCATCATGGGGACACATCTTGCAGCCATTTGGGATATTTCCAGCTGTTGCTGGTTCTACATTTGCAACATTGTGAAGCTTGTGGTTTCTACTACATGGAAAAGGAGTAGGCATGGTTGGGGAGGTTAGTGGTGCATGGAAGGCAGGCTTGGAAGGTGCACAGAAAGATCAGACTGGGCTGTTATGAAGAGCAGAAGATGGGAAGTGAGAAATGGGGCTATCAGATATTAACTGATGTGTAGAGTAGGTCTCAAAGTCATGGCTAACATGGATCCAGGTTGAAGAATTTACGCCAGGCTAGTCACAGTTCTTGAGGCAAAGAATTACTTATGGATGTTACATTTGAGATTTTTTTCAAAAGATTTAATTTATTTATTTGAAAGGTAGAGTTACAGACAGTGAGGGGGAGAGACAGAGAGAAAGGTCTTCCATCTGCTGGTTTACGCCCCAAATGTCTGCAATGGCTAGAGCTGTGCTGATCTGAAGCCAGGAGCCAGGAGCCTCTTCCAGGTCTCCCATATGGGTGCAGGGGCCCAAGAACCTGGGCCATCTTCTGCTGCTTTCCCAGGCCACAGCAGAGAGCTGGACTGGAAGAGGAGCGGCCAGGTCTTGAATCAGTGCCCATATGGGATGCCGGCACCGCAGGCAGAGGATTAACCTGTGCCACAGCACCGGCCCCTACATTTGAGATTAATGGTGTTTCCTAAGCAGGATAACCAGGAGGGAAACAACTTTATTTATTTGTAATGTGCAACTGAAAGATAAAGAAAATTCGAGATAGTCTGGGAAGGAAGGGATGCATCTGAGAGAGACTAAAAGGGGAAAGAGTAATCTTAAAAAAAATCCGAAGATGATAATAATAATGAAACTTTCACTGTGACTCCATGTGTTCCCATCCTTTATTTCATAAACAGGAAGCCATAGAAAAGTAGCAGTAGCCAGTCTGCTTCTCTGGTAGGTCCTTCTTATACGTTTATTTTGTAGAGTGTGGGCAGGAGTTTCATTCAAAATTGCACTTAATAGTGGTTAAGGCACTGCCTGGTTGCCAGCAGCTCGTATCTGAGTCTTGTTTCGAGTCCTAACTCTGCTCAGGATTCCAGCTTTCTACTAACATACACCCTGGGAACCAGCAGGTGATCGTGTAAGTGACTGGACGCCTGCCATCCTTGTGCGAGAATGGATTCATTTCAAAGCTCCTGGCTTCAGCCTAACCCAGCCCCTGTAGTTGTGGGTATTTGGGGAGTGAACTAGTAGATGGGAGATTTCTCTTTTTCTTTCCCTTTCTCTCAAATAAAATAAGTAAATAATCATTTACTTTATTCTCAAAATATTTATTTAATTAATAATTTTATTTATATAGAGAGAGTGAAAGAGAGACACAGAAGGAGTGATCTTCCATTTTGTTTCACTCCCCAAATGACCACAATGGCTAGAGCTGGGCAGGTAGAAGCCAGGATCCAGGAACTCCAACCAGGTATCCCACATGGTGCAGGGCCCAAGCACCTGAGCCATCTTCCACTGCCTTCCCAGGTGCAGTGTTAGGGAGCTGGATCCAAAGTAGAGCAGCTGGGACTTGAACCAAAGCTCATATAGGATGCTGGCATTTCAGAGCAAACAAATAAAACCCTAAATTGCACACAGAGGAATTCCTAAATATTCCACATGGAAGCCTCTGGCTTCCATACATCTCTCCCTTACGGCAGCTCCTAAAACTCTCCCCTTTATCTTTCCTTGGTCTCTCCATGGCCGTGGTGCCTGCCGCAGCTTATCTACCTCCCACTTCCTTCAGGTTCTGATCAAGCACCCTGCCTTATCTCACAGTCTCCTTAGAAGATCCTCCATCTTCGTATTCCTAGAAGGAAGCCTAGGGTAGGCGTTAGGAGTACAGACTTGGAAATCATGTTTCCTGCATTTGAGTCCCAGAACCTCCGTTTACTTCTTGTGTGACCTTGGCCAAATTTTTCAATGTCAATTTTCTACAAACTGGTTAAATGATAATAATATTAATAGGATGACATTCAGGATTGAATTGAACTAATATGTGAAGTGCATTACCTGCTGGCCAGCTGATAGCACACGTTCAATTAATATCTTCGGTTCCATTTTACTGTTCTCCTAAGAAAGAAACCTCCCAAATACCCAGACACTTTTCCACCACATTATGTGTTATGGTTAACATGCTGCTGATTCCTTTCCTTTAGGGAAGTCCTTATTGTCTATCCAATGCCTTCTCCCACTCCTGACGTTCCTGTCCTGGGATAAATGTGACTCCTCCGAGACGCTAACAAGGAGTTTCATTCTCAGCCTGGCTCTCTGCGCAACGTGTTTCCTAAGGAACTAGTTACTAGGGAATTCGAAATCTCTAGGAGGCTGGAACTTAATCCTCTCCCACTAAGCCCAATGGCTGTGTCTCAGATAACAGGAAGAGGTGTGCCTTTACTGAATGCATCCTTCTTGGGAGTCGTTTACTACTTAATGCGCCTGACCTCTGCAGCCAAGCACCATGAGATGGATGGAGATTCCGCGTTTGGCTCAAGGAAAACAGGAAATACAATTCCTACTCTAATCTTGGCTGACTCGAGGCTATCAATCAAGTTTGAGAAATTCACTTCCCCTTGCTCACTGAGCTCTAGACACTCGCTCCAAATCAGAGAGGTTTTCCTCCTTGCAGGGACCCAATTCATCTTCACATCTTTGCTGCAAGCTCTGTTAGGTTATTGTTTAATTTTATTGTTTAATTACTGGTTAATTTTATGTGTCCTTTTAGCTAGGGCATGGTTCATACATACTGAGTCAAACACTAGTCTCATTGATGTGAAGTGGTTTTATAAATATGATTGACATTTGAATCAGTAGACTTTGTGAAAAGCAGATTACCCTCCATAATGTGGGTGGGCCTCATCCAACTAGTTAAGGAAAACCAGTGCAGAGAAAAAGACTGAGGTCCTGGCCAGCGCTGTGACTTAACAGGCTAATCCTAGTCCCGGTTGGGGCACCGGATTCCATCCCGGTTGCCTCTCTTCCAGGCCAGCTCTCTGCTATGGCCCGGGAAGGCAGTGGAGGATGGCCCCTTGGGCCCTGCACCCGCATGAGAGACCAGGAGAAGCACCTGGCTCCTGGCTTCGGATCAGCGTGATGCGCCGGCCGCAGCGGCCATTGGAGGGTGAACCAACAGCAAAAAGGAAGACCTTTCTCTCTGTCTCTCTCTCACTATCCACTCTGCCTGTCAAAAAAAAAAAAAAAAAAAAAAAAAAAAAAAAAAGACTGAGGTCCTAGGGAGAAGAAAGCAGTCTGCTTCCAGATTACTTTGAATTTGAGGTACAATATCAATTTTCTGCTCTGCTGGCCTGCCCTGCAGTTTCCAGATAGCCAGCCTCTGCAGTTGCATGAACCAGTTCTTTAAAATCAATCTAGTCTTTCTTTCTCTTTTTCTATATATGAAGGTTATCTTAGCTTTTCATCAGTGTCACAAACATCAAACATCTAAGAAGAGCTACTAAGGAAGGAAGCAAAACTTATTTTGACTCACAGTTTTTGAGGTTCACAGTTTAAGACTGGGCAGTCAGTGGGGCCCGTGCTATGGCATGGTAGGCTAAACCTCTGCCTCCAACGTTGTCATCCCATATGGGTGCTGGCTCATGTACCAGCTGCTCCTCTTCCAATCCAGCTCTCTGCTGTGGCCTGGGAAAGCAGTAGAAGATGGCCCAACACCTTGGATCCCTGCACCTGCATGGGAGACCCGCAAGAAGCTTCTGGTTTCTGGCTTCGGATCAGCTCATTTCTGGCCATTGTGGCCATCTGGGGAGTGAACCAGCAGATGGAAGACCTTTCTCTCTGTCTCTCCCTCTCCCTGTCTGTAACTCTGCCTCTCAAATAAATAAATTTAAAAAAACTAAAAGAAAAGATCTATTAAAAAAGATTGGGCAGTCAGGGCTGGCGCTGTGGCACAGTGGGTTAAACTGCGCCTGTGGCACTGGCATCCCATATGGGCACCACTTTGAGTCCCTGCTGCACCACTTCCAATCCAGCTCCATGATAATTGCTTGAGAAAGCGGTGGAAGATGACCTAAGTGCTTTGACCCATGTGGGAGACCTGGATGAAACTCCTGGCTTTGGCTTGGTCTGGCCTTGGCCATTGCACCCATTTGAGGATGGAAGATATATTTCTGTCTGACTCTCCCTCTCTCTCTGTGACTCTGCCTTTCAAAGAAATAAATAAGTCTTAAAAAAATAAAGTTGGGCAGTCCTATTAATCTGGTGTCTGATGAAGGTGATGGATGGTGGAACAAGTATGTAAGAAGGATCTCAGGATCCAGGTAGCAGAGAGAGAGACAGGAAGGCCAGACTTGGTTTGCATAACCATCTCTCTCACAAGAACTGCCTTTGCAGGGCCTGTCCCCAGTGACCTAAAGGCCTCCTGCTAGACCCACCTTCCAGACACCATCATTGGATCAAGCCTCCATGACCACTGATTAATCAATCAACTCTTAATCTAAGTCTTTGAGATTTAAATATGTGCATGAGTTGGGAAACCAAATCCTGTTTAAACTATTGTGAAAGGTTTTGGGAAAGATGGAATGAAAAAATAAGTTTGGGGCTGGTGCTGTGGTGCAGCGGGTTAATGCCCTGGCCTGAGGTGCCAGCATCCCATATGGGCGCCGGTTCTAGTCCCGGCTGCTCCACTTCCGATCCAGCTCTCTACTGTGGCCTGGGAAAGCAGTAGAAGATGGCCCAAGTCCTGCACCTGTGTGGGAGACCCAGAAGAAGCTCCTGGCTCCTGGCTTCGGATTGGCTAGTTCTAGCTGTAGCCGCCAATTGGGAGTGAACCAGCAGATGGAAGATCTCTCTCTCTGCCTCTCTTCTCTCTGTGTAACTCTGACTTTCAAATAAATAAATAATTAATTTTAATTAATTTTAATTAATTTTAATTAATTTTGAAATCCCTGCATAACTTTTTCCTAATATGCATTTATCATGAACTTTTTGAAGGTCACTTTTTTGGAAAGCTTGGTCCCTGCCCCCAGTTCCATATCAAAATAATGAGGACAAGGCTTTGGGATGTAGGAAAGGAACATTTAATCTGTCGACAGATGAGAGGGTAGTAGACTTCCAGCTCTCACAACTACCATTCTGATGAATGAAAGAGTTTTGGAGTTTTTAAAGGGGCTGCAAGGAGAGGGGAGCAGGACTGGCAAAATCACAAAAGAGCCTCAAGCCTCTAGTGGCAGGCACCAAGCTTTGGGCATCCCTTCTCTCGTGATCTGGTTATCTGTGAAAAAAGTTGAGTGAAGGAACAAGGCCATGTGTGCCTTGGGATCTGGGTGAGCAGGATGCCAGCAGTCCAGCCCCTAAGCATCGACAAGATGCTGTGCTGGTGTGATGGCCAAGTGGTCTTCAGTCAGCCTGGGGGATACAGTGCTGGTGGTAGTTACTGCCTACGACCCAGAAGTTTCCTGCCCAGATCTGGAATGCCCACAAACAGAACTTCTTGAGATAATACTGGCCACTAACCCGTTACCCTTTGGAGAAGCAAATGATCTCCCGAGTCTAGTCATTGACATTTTGCCTGTACCACTTCCTCAAGTCAGTGAAGTAAGCCCAGGGAGAGTGGCCAGGGGACTGGAGCCTGGTGGTACTGAGCATCTGCGTTCAAGGCACTCTTTGGGGGCTTGGCTCCACGCTTGTGCATATCCTATTGGTTCTGTTTCTTTGAGAAATTGTGACTAATGTAGTTATCTTTATAAAGCCATAACTCCTCTCAGAGAGCGCTTTCCCTCTTCTTAACCCTAGTGGACTTTTTTTTACTGACAGCAAGAATTCAGGAGCTAGGAAAATGCATGGTAAATATCTTGTCAAAGAAGATTCCAGGCTTCTGAAGGATATCCTGTTTTTCCATTTTCTTTTTATTTTTTTTAAGATTTATTGAAAAGATTTTTTTCTTTTTATTTTTTTTAAGATTTATTGAAAAGATTTCTTTGAAAGGTAGAGTTAGAGGGAGAAAGAGACAGACATCTTCCATCCATTGGTTTGGTTCACTCCCTCCCCCCCCCCCCCCCCCCCAGTCAAATGGTCACAAACGCCAAGGCTGGGCCAGGTCAAAGCCAGGAGCCAGAAGCTTCATTAGGGTCTTGCACATAGATACAGGGGCCCAAGCCTGTGGGCCATACTCCACTGCCTTCCCAAGCACATTAGCAAGGAGCTGGATTAGCAGTGGAGCAGCTGGGACTTGAACCAGTGCCCATATGGGATGCTGCGCCACAGCTACAGCGCTGGCCACTGTTTTCCATTTCTAATCTCAGTTAGGCTTGGACTCACCTTTCAAAGCTATCCTTTTGGTTCTTTGAGGGTTTCAATTAGGAACTCATAATCCTATTGAAGTAGCACCTTGACAGTAGGGACTCCATTTTGGAGCACCTGAGACTCCATTCTGGGAAAGCATTCCTTCCCCACCCCCCACTGTGAGATCTGGTCTGAAACTATGATCTAAAACAGTCGGACAATAGCAGTCCACTACATCACACTTGGCAGAGCACAGAAACCCCCTAGCATGATCGCTCAAGCTTTTAAGTAGAAAGGTTGTACCTGGGCTAATGATAAAACTGTGCTTTGTCTATGTCCTACATATAATTAAAACCAATAATTGGATTAATGTCAAGATTATAATTGCTGTTTGTTAAGATTATACCTGGAACTGTCGAGATTATAATTGATATTAATTTCACATAGGTTTTAGGTTAGTTTGACCCCAGAAACTATGTACTCCCTCTTGATCTTAGCAACCATGTATTCCCCTCCCGATTTTGCAGTTTTTGCCTTTATAAACCCTGTTGCTTTGGGCCTCAGGGTCGAGAGTTCTTTGAAGGATGAGCCCACTCTTGCCGCCGGCAATAAAGGACTAAAACTTTTCAGTGTGTGCCGCTCCTCTGTCAGCACTCACTCAGGCACAACACTATCTAAAACCACTCACAATTTAAACTTAGCTTCCCCACCTAGTACAAAAAAAGAGAAAAGAATAATTGAAATAGCATACATGTACTAGAAGAGGTAATGCAATCGGATGCTTGCCCCCTCTTATGGGTCTCACCTGATGGTGCCAGATACAAAGATTTCCAGATTCAAATAGGTTGCATTGGTGTTGCTATTAGAGATGTGATTTCCTAAAATGGTGAGAAATACTTTGCAAATTTCTAAAGCAAAAAATTGTTTGCCCCTCAAATATAGTAATTGCTGTCCTAGAACATTCAGTGTATAAATGTGCACAAAAATAATTTATATACGAGTTAAACTATAAATATGGGTAGTTCTCAACAAGTTTTCATCTACATCCAAGTCATGGGAGATACACCCTTGGGTGGCAGGACTCTCCCTAAATTGCAGGAGACACCTTGAATTCCTGATCTCTGCCCATCAAGTGCCAAGTGCTTGCCAGTTGCTGTGACAAACTTAAGGTCCCCCACCTTGATCTCCCTCACAAAGCCTAGGGTGTGTCTGTTGCTTTTCATCATTACTGAACTCTTTGCCCTCAAACTATTGATAAGAAATTACATCTAATTTCTCAACAAAACAAAAGAGAGAGTTGTCTTTTATCTGCTACTAATCTGTTAAAGCATAAATCACAATTTTTTTTTACCAGAATTAGCTTCAGGGTTTTTAAAATTTTTATTTTCTGTATATAAGCTTTTTTTTTTTTTTAAAAAAAAAAGATTATTTATTTGAAAGTTACACACACACACACACAGAGAGAGAGAGAGAGAGAGAGAGAGAGAGGTCTTCCATCTGCTGGGTCACTCCTCAGATGGCCACAATGGCTGGAACTGGGCCGATCCGAAGCCAGGAGCCCGGATCTTCTTCCAGTTTTCCCTTGCAAATGCAGGGGCCCAAGAGCTTGGGCCATCTTCTACTGCTTTCCCAGGCCAAAGCAGAGAGCTGGATCGGGAGAGGAGCAGCTGGGACTCGAACCGGCGCCCATATGGGATGCTAGCACTGCAGGCAGTGGCTTTACCCACTACACCACAGCGTGGCCTGAACTGTAATATTTTCTAAGTTCAGTGGAAATATGTTGTGAAACCATCACCACCATCAATCTCAAGGACTTTTTCATCTTGCAAAACTGAAACTCTGACTCATTGATCATTAATTCCCCAGCTCCCTTCCCTCTCTCTTTGACAACCACCATTCTTTCTACTTTCTGCCTCTATGAATTCAAGTACTCTAGGGACCTCCTATAAGTGCCATCATGCAGGATTTGTTGTTTTGTGTGGGGCTTGTTACACTTAGCATGCTGTCTTCAGAGCCATCCACGTTGTGGTACGTGTCAGAATTTCCTTCCTTTTTAATGTGAACTAATATTACAGTGTATGTATTTATCACATTTTGCTCATTCATTTGTCGGTAAATACTTGAGTTGCTTCCACCTTTTAGCTATTGTGAACAATGCTGCCATAAATTTGGACGTACAGACATCTCTGAGTTCTTGCTTTCGACTCTTGGATAAAAGCGTAGAGATGAAATGGCTGTGTCAGTGTTAATTCTATGATGATGTCTTTGAGGAATTTCCATACCGCTTTCCATCATGGCTGTACCATTGTTATTCCCAACAGTGAACAAGGATTCTAATTTTTGCAATCCTCGCCAACATACTATTTTCTTGGTTGTTGGTTTATTTGTTTTTGATAGTAGTCATCCTAATTGATGTTAAATCACAGTTCTGAAATTTTAACAGATATTTTATTTTTAATGTATCACCCAGCCATGAAGCCCATTAGATGAAAAATAATAGGTTTGTGAAAGGGTAGTCTAAATTATTAATGATTTTTTGTCCACTAAAGAATATTTTTATTTAAATAGAAATACATGCTCATTATAAAATTATAAAATTTCTGACAAACAGATAGATAAATTACATGAAATAGCCAGAGTCAAATCAACCAAAGACAGTCAATATAAAAGTTTCAGTTTATTTTCTTCTAGATTTCTTTCCATGTCTTTTTTTTTTTTTTAATTTAGGACTTTAAAACTATACAGTAAATTCTGTACTGCTTTCAAACTTCTGTCAGCATTTTTCCAACTATATGAAATAAGTGATAGTCTTAAATTTGTAAAAGTATCACAAAATGGAGTTATGCTGTGACAGAGAGCAAGTTTTTCATCAGTGTGTCCTTCCCCCAGACCCCCGTGTGCTGAGACTCTAGACTCGTGGCTGCCTGCATGGCCTTCTGGAACAGGGGTCAGCAGTGTCCTGTGGGCCAAAATCAGCCTGTTGTTTGTTTCTGTATATTCTGTGGGCCAAGAATGGTTTATATTTGTGAGGTAGCTTTTTATGAGAATACTCAGTGCAGTTGCTAAGTGGCCTGCAAAGCTTGAAATATTTACTACGAGGCCTTTTAAAGAAAATGTTTGCTGATCCATAATCTAGAACACAGGCAACATTTCCCCATTTTCCTTGCGGGTAGCAGGATGGAGGTGAGGAGAGGTCCATACAACTAAGTTCACACCCATGCATAGTTTGGAAAATGATATGTGCGACTGCTGGGACATAGCTTGACGGGAGAGAACACACTCCGTTTCTTACCTTTCTTTTCTCTGCCACTGGAACACAGGTGTGATGGGGAACCATGCAGATGAGAGAGACACCCTAGGAGTAGTTGAGTAACAAGACTGAAGGAGCTGGAATCCCTAGGTGACCTTGTCACACAGCCAGCATGCCAGCCCTAGACCACTTGCCTGCAGATAGTTGCCTGGGAGAGAAATAAATTTACGTTTCATTTTCACTACTGTGATTTGGAGTGTCTCTTACATGAAGCCAAACCAGAGATTCCATAGATTATATGCATCATTAGTTTATATACCACTGAGCAAGAAAGTATACTTTCAAAATATATTATTTCCCAGTGCTTTCTTGTCACTTACAAGATTTCTTTTTAAAAAGATGCATTAAATTATAAAAAGTCCTTTAGGCTTATTTTTGCAGAGATTTACAAGATTATATATCAGTCTTGTGCAAATGTGCAAAGAAACATGAGCAAAAGAAATTGGCTATGTTATTACTAAAGCTCCTTCCTCTAAATGATTTTTGATATCAAATTATCAAGGTTTATGTTTGTCAAATGGTGGTATCCTCTGTAATAGGGGTGTTGTTTATGCAACATTTCTGAAATAATGTGTCACTCTTGCTCCTGGGACAGTCTTCCAAGCTGCTGGCACTGCACTGCAGTTTTGATGCTCACCCACAGACAATCATAACCACGTCTCAAGTGCTGTGTGGCTGCGAGCAATTACAATGTGCATCTTAGAATGGATAAAATATGCATTCGCCGTGCACCTGCAAACTACTGACAAACAGCACTAACACAATGGGCAGCTCTAACTTCATTAGTCCTTTGGTCTATTTCCCTTCAGTCTCAGAAATATTTCTATTTATACAGTGGCAATCACACTGAGTCTACAATTGTGTATCCATCTTTCCCACAGAACACAGTATCATTTCATGTTGTTAGTGCTTTTGACAAATAGTTACTAGATGTATAATATTCCATTATGTCATTTCCCAACAATCTGCTTTCTTATTTCACTGCTTTATCTAATCAGATTCACAAGCCACAATTGAACTTCCAGATAATTTTATGAATGAGAGTTAAGCAGACAGGAAGGATAATGGGGTCAATCAGATAGGCCTTCAAGGTAATTTTTTTCCTAAAAAGAAAAATTTTCCTTAAAATCCTTAATACCAATCAAGAAATTGAACCTAAACATTTCACAGATTTTTAAAAATTAAAGAAAAAAATAAGAAAGGAGGGAGAAGGGAGGGTGAGATTGAATGAGTAAGGGAAGGTAGAGTGGGAAGTATAAAAAATTAATAATTTGACTTCCTGCTACATTATCACCAGCAGAGGCATAGAACTCTCATTTCTCCGTGTTTATTTTCTTCTGAAAACCATTGTATCCAAATGCCTCCTAGGAGTGTTGGGACAGGACCTTAAATGCTAACAATTTAGGTTTTAAAACACCCTCAGAGTATAAAAGCATTAAAAGCAAAGTGAAAAACTCAGGCCACGCTACAGTTATCTTTGCAAGGGAAAAGCTAGTGAAAAAAATAAGGGATGTGATTTGATAGTATGTCAGGAGATTTCTGAAGATGGAAGAATAATGGGTAAAGCCAAAGAAAGAAAGAAAAAATACCACGTAAAAGGCATGGAAAGCACAGTCCTAGAACACGAATGTCTGTTTTATTTCAGGACATTTATTTTGGTTAATGTTTCCTTTAATATGAATTTCCGGTTTATTAAAATTCTGAGACAACCTAGACAGAGATTATCACTTGAACAATTAAGGATTATGGCTCCTAACGAGATTTTTTGTGTATGAAAAGCACAGCAGCAAGTACTGACGGCAGAAAAGATGAAAAAAGCAGCCATTAGCAGATAGAGCAAGGAGTTCTTCCTTGCTTGTCCTGAATTTTGACAGAAGCAACTTATGGGGACTACCCAGAGCTATAGGATGGAGCTTTATCTTCCATTCTGTTAGTAAGAGGCAAACGCTGAGAGTGTTTATTAGAAAACTCATTTTGTTGTTGTTGTTGGTCACAGATAGAAATGGAAATTTCAGTGCAAGATAAAAAGAATAAGGGTTTTATAGAGAAGAGTTCCACTATGTATTCAATGACAAGGGTACTATTCTTCTTTGACAATCACATGTTAAATAATTTTGAATGATAACATTGGACTTTAAACAGGAAAGAAAGAAATGGAGAGAATAATTTAAGAGTTCAAAGAAGTTCAGTTTTCTGGCTTTGGCATAATCTTGAATAAGCACATACAGAATGTGTTTGGCTTTTAAAAATCGAGAACAAACCCACAGAATTAGGAAATATTTGCAAATCACCATACCTCATTAGGTACTTGCATTCAGAATAGATGATAAATTTAATTCTTAGAACCAGACAATTAAAAGAACAGCAATTTAAAAATGGACAGAAGATTTGAATACTCAGATATTTCTCTAAAGAAGATATACATTTGGCCAATAAGATGTACAACATTATTATGATTGGGGATCATAAATCAAATTTACAGTGAGGTAGTTTGCGCCTTGCAGGCTGGTTATAATTTTTTTTTTTTTTTGACAGGCAGAGTGGATAGTGAGAGAGAGAGACAGAGAGAAAGGTCTTCCTTTTTGCCGTTGGTTCACCCTCCAATGGCCGCTGCGGCCGGCACATCGTGCTGATCTGAAGCCAGGAGCCAGGTGCTTCTCCTGGTCTCCCATGCGGGTGCAGGGTCCAAGCACTTGGGCCATCCTCCACTGCACTCCCAGGCCACAACAGAGAGCTGGCCTGGAAGAGGGGCAACCGGGACAGAATCCTGCGCCCCGACCGGGACTAGAACTCGGTGTGCCGGCGTCGCAAGGCGGAGGATTAGCCTATTGAGCCACGGCACTGACCTCTATTTTAATATTTTAAAACTTGATTGACCCATAAAGGTGAAATTGAAGCAATGATTATTCTTCCATCTGACCAAGCTAAGCTTTCATACATTCATTCTTTTCCCATTTTCTTACAAATTAGGAAAGAAAATGGAATTTTAATTTTTGTTGTGATAAATATACTTTATATTTTTCAGTTTTAACTCCTGTTTTTCTTTATGTGTTCTGATAAATATCAAAAATCTTCTCTCCAAAATACTATACCACTGAGAAAACCAGCATATTCTCCAGAGGAGTAATGAGAGAAGAAAAGCACTCATAATCCTGCTATTTTTATGCATTTTCTCACATTTAACCCCAATTTTCTATTTTAGGGGAACATTTTTAAGTGCCTCATAATTTCAGTTCTGAATTCTACTTCAGTTAACATTATACCAGGAATGCTCTTTCTTATTTTGGCATGAATTTTATGATCACTGGGCTAGGCAGAGTGACACCCCTCCCCCACAAGATGTCCTAATCCTGGAACCCGACAGTGTGTTACTTGTGGCAAAAAGAATGTTGCAAACACAGTTGTACTGGGCGTCTTGACAGGGACTGATTCTCCCGGGTCACCCAGGTGGGCCTGATGTCCTTACTGGGGTCCTTAGAACAGGAAGGAGGCAGAAGAACCTGAGCATTTGTAACAGTGGATGCAGAAGTCAGAGCGAGGCAGGGACCGTGTGCTGGGAGTGCAGGCAGCATCTGAGAACTGGTAAGGCTTCCAGGAGGCATGCTGCCCCAGTGACCTGTTTTGAACTGCTGACCTCTGCCACAGGAGATAATACATTTGTGTTAAGCCATACATTTGTGGGAATTTGTTACAGGAGCAATGGAAAATAAATGCAATAACTTGAAATGTTGTCCTGTTGTCATAATGATCGATCATTTCCCAAACCATTTATTTTCTTCAAAAAAGAAAAACATTCTGAAACAGCAGTTGAATCAAGGCAGCTGGCAGGGTGGCCTGGGGATGTGTCCCCTGACTCTGGGTCTGGTTCTGCTCTACATAGAAGACTTGGCATTGAACTGTACTACAGAGCACTTGGCACTGCTACTGTACCATGACTTCATTGTATCCTCAGATGCCATTATTTAGGTTATGTGCAGCTGGACAGTCATGAGTTATGAAAACTGCATTCTCTTCTTAAAATTAATGTTTTGGACAGACAGGCAGAGAGAGGGAATGAAAGAGAGTCAGAGAGAGACATGTCCCATGCACCCCATCCACTGGTTTACTCCCCAGATGCCTGTAACAGCTGGAGCTGGGTCTGGGCCAGGAGAAAGCCTGGAACTGGGAACTCAGTCAGGCTCTCCCACGTGGGTGGCAGGCACTCACCAGCTTGAACCACTGCCTGCCTGCAGGAAGCTGGAATCAGGAGTAGGGCTGGGACTTGAACCCAGGCAACCCGATACAGGAGGCAGGTGTCACAAGTGGCGGCTTAACCACTGCACTACAACACCTGCCCACCCTGGAAACCATATTTTCTGAACCAAAAATTGGGGAACAGAGTAGTTTAATCTGGCCTTTTGGGTAATCTGGAACCGATTGTCTTACAGTTGGCGCAGCAAATGATAGCCGATCATCATCTGAGTTGGTTGATAAATTAGGTAACCATTGCAGAGGGCAGAGTTCCTTGTTTTGCCTCCTTTTTCAGTTCTCATGAAGCAGTGCCAGACCATTTCTTGTTGAAGCACTGGAAGTTTCCATTCTATCTCTCGAAGTAAGCCTTGGTCCCAGCAGATGGGAGCCCAGCGGCAGTTAACAATGGGTGGCCACAGACAGAGGCTTGCAAGCAAAAGCAGAGAACAGTGCTTAACTTCCCAGCCATGGAAAGCCGCATTTCCTGGCATCCGAATTTTACCAGAAAAATAGTTCATAGGACTAATGTTGCATGGAATTCTTTAACCCCTGGTTGGCCAGGCTGTGTTAGGCTCCATGAGCTACTGCGGTGGTGACAGAGCACATCTTGTCCAATTAAACTTAGTTCCTTTGATACACATATGCTGATGTAGATTGTTGTTGTTGTTGTTTTTTTAAATTCATTTATTTATTTAAAAGAGTTACACAGAGAGAGGAGAGGGAAAGAAAAAGAGAGAAGAGAGAGAGAGGTCTTTCATCCGCTGGTTCGCTCCCCAGTTGGCTGCAATGACCAGAACTGTGCTCATCCGAAGCCAGGAGCCACGAGCTTCTGCTGGGTCTCCCATGCATGTGCAGGGGCCCAGGGACTTGAGCCATCTTCTACTGCTTTCCCAGGCCACAGCAGAGAGCTGGATCAGAAGAGGAGCAGCCAGGACTTGAACTGGCGCCCATATGGGATGCCGGCACTGCAGGTGGTGGCTTTACCAGCTAGGCCACAGCATGATTGTTAATGTGCTGCATGGTGGTGATTAAGGAAACCAGCTCTTAATTCACGTGAATGACTGTAATTATTATTATTTGCACAAAGGCATTTTTCAACACTTGTTTTCTTCTTTTCATTCTAAATTCTCCAGTTCCTGGAATCAGCATTTAAAATATCACTATTTTCATCTCCTTTTTTCCATCTGCATCTTCACACAGACCCATTCTGAAGGCAACAGGCTTGGATTTCCTCCAACATTTTCCTGCACCCTCACCCAGAGCTGAAGTTCCTTGCATTTTGTCATTGTGATCCCAGCATGCTTTTTTTTTCATTTGACAGATAGAGTTAGACAGTGAGAGAGACAGAGAGGAAGGTCTTCCTTCCGTTGGTTAACTCCCCAAATGGCTGCCACGGCCAGTGCTGTACCGATCCAAAGCCAGGAGCCAGGCGCTTCCTCCCAGTTTACCATGCAGGTACAGGGGCCCAAGCACCTGGGCCATCCTCCACTGCCCTCCTGGGCCTCAGCAGAGAGCTGGCCTGGAAGAGGGGCAACCGGGACAGAATCCGGCACCCCGACTGGGACTAGAACCTGGTGTGCCAGCACCGCAAGGCAGAGGATTAGCCTAGTGAGCTGTGGCGCCGGCTCCCAAGATTGTGTTTTTAAAGGATTTTCTCATTTCTAGGGAATTTTTCAAAAGTATTGGTACTAAGTTTTTTGTATTGTTCCCTTAGTACTTTAATGTCAGAGGATCCAGAGTGATGACCTTTTATTCACTCTGATATTGGTTGTGATGTTTTCTTCTCTTTCCTTTGAAATGTTTATTGTTTTTCATCTACTTGAAAGGCAGATGACGAGCAGCAGGAGAGATTGGGGGGTGAGGGGGTGGGGAGCAGGAGGGTAGGAGATCTCCCATCCACTGGATCTTCTGGTTCAAGCTCCAAATGCTGGCAACAGACAGGGCTGAGTCAAGCTGAAGCCAGGAGCCTGGAACTCCCTCTGGATCTCAGGGGCCCAAGCACTTGGGCCATTTTCTGCTGCCACCCTGGATGTATTAACAGGGAGCTGGATCTGAAGCAAAGTAGCTGGGATTTGAACTAGTGCCCTGATGTGGGATGCTGGGGTGGCAAGTGGCAGTTTACCCTGCTGTACCACAACACCTGCCCCTCTCTTTCTTTTTCTTTCTTGTATTTTCTTTTAAAAGATATTTATTTATTTATTTGAAAGAGTTACAGAGAGAAGGAGAGGGAGAGGGAGAGGGAGAGGGAGAGAGAGGGAGAGAGAGAGAGAGAGAGAGAGAGAGAGAGAGAGAGAGAGAGACCTTCCATCCACTGGTTTACTATCCAAATGGCTGCAATGACCTGGGCTGAGCCAGGCCGAAGCCATTAGACAGGAACACCTCCTGGGTCTACCACATGGGTGGCAGGGGCCCAAGCACGTGGGCCATTCTTTATTGCTTTTCCTAAGGCATTAACAGAGAGCTGGATTGGAAGTGGCTTTACCCTCTGCCTTGCGGCGCTGGCACACCGGGTTCTAGTCCCAGTTGGGGCACCGGATTCTATCCCGGTTGCCCCTCTTCCAGGCCAGCTCTCTGCTATGGCCCGGGAAGGCAGTGGAGGATGGCCCAAGTCCTTGGGTCCTGCACCCGCATGGGAGACCAGGAGAAGCGCCTGGCTCCTGGCTTCGGATCAGCAAGATGTGCCGGCCGCAGCGGCCATTGGAGGGTGAACCAACGGCAAAAAGGAAGACCTTTCTCTCTGTCTCTCTCACTATCTACTCTGCCTGTCAAAAAAAAAAAAATTAAAAAAAAAAAAAAGGAAGTGGCTTTACCTGTTATGCCACAGCACTGCCCCCCTCAAACACACATGTTTTAAAGATTTATTATGTATTTATTTGGAAGGCACAGCAACATAGAGACAGGGAGAGGAAAGGAGAGAGAAAGATCTTCCACCCACTGGTTCACCTCCCCAATGGCTGCAACGACTGGGTATGGGCCAGGCTGAAGCAGAGTCTGGAGCTCCATCCAGGCCTCCCACATTGGTGGCAGGGGCCAAAGCACTTGGGCCATCTTTGCTGCCTTCCCAGGTGCTTTAGCAGGGAGCTGGCTAGGAAATGGGACAGCTGGAAGTCCAACCAGCACTCTGATTTGGGATGCGGGCATCAACAGCAGCAGCTTAACCAGCTGGGCCACAATGATGGCCCCAGGTTTTTTGGTTTTAATAATATTTTTTAAAAAATCAACTTGCCAGGGCTGATGCTATGGCCTAGCAGGTAAAGCCAGTGCCTGCAGTGCTGGCATCCCATATGGATGCCAGTTCAACTCCTGGCTGCTCTACTTCTGATCCAGCTCTCTGCTATGGCCTGGGAAAGCAGTGGAAGATGGCCAAGTCCTTGGGTCCCTGCACCCATGTAGGAGACCCAGAGGAAGCTCCTGGCTATGGATTGGCACAGCTCCGGCTGTTGTGGCCATTTGGGGAGTGAACCAGTGGATGAAGACCCCTTTCTCTCTCTCTTTCTCCCTGCCTCTGCCTCTCTGTAACTCTGCCTTTCAGATAAATAAATTTTGGGGAAAAATCAACATGGCTTTGTTGATTTTCTCTATAATTTACCTTCTTTTTTATTTAATGAATTTCTTCTTTTATCTATTATTTCTCTTTTTAAAAAAGATTTATTAATTTATTTGAAAGGCAGATTTACAGAGAAAGAGGAGAGACAGAGGGAGGTCTTCCATCCACTGGTTTACTGGTTTACTACCCAAATGGCTGCAATGACTGGGGCTTAGCCAGGCTGAAGCCAGGAGCCAGAAGCTTCTTCTTGGGTCTCCCACGTGAGTGGCGGGGGCCCAGGGACTTGGGCCATTCTCAGTTGCTTTCCTGAGCACATTAGCCAGGAGCTGAGTCAGAAGTGAGCAGCTGGGACTCAAACCGGCACCCATATGGGATGCCAGTCCTGCAGGCCATCACTTACCCCGCTGTACCCCAACGCTAGCCCTGTTTCTCTTCTTTAGTTTCCATCAGTTTATTTTGCTGTTCTGATTTTAGCTTCTTGAGGTAAAAGCTTAGATCACTGACTTTTTAATATTTAATTTCTAATATGTGCATTGAAAGCTTTATAACTCTTCTTTTTAAGCACTACTTGTATCCCACAGATTTTGGTGTATCACTTTTGTTATTACTATGTGGTGATTTCTTCTTTGACTCTTGGCTTGCTAAGTGTTCCATACTATTTGCTGTTATTTGGAGGATTTCCTAGTTACTTTGTTGTTACTGATTTCCTTGTGGCCCACATCTATGGCTCCACTTCAGTTCTTTTTTAAGGCAAAAAGTGCCATTTTGTTTTCTAGTAATACACTTTTTTATGCTATGTCATAGACTACATATTTGAATGTTGTGCCTCAGTGCTATTTTCTGTATACCTCCTGCGGTTTTTATAGGGTGATTTTGACTGTTTTAATAGTGCCTGCATTGCATTGTAGCGGCAGTGACTGTATCTGGAGAAAGACAGCTTGAGGGTTTGCAAATTGTACCAGCATATGGTCCAGAAGTGCCAAAGAGCAGAGTGGAAGGAATTTTAGGAGATAGAAGGAGGGAAAGACAGAGAAGGCATGGGCAGAACTGTAGGACTGTCAGACTGCAGGATGTGAGGTGTGGCCTGGGAGTCTGGGGCTGCCATGGACTGAAGAAGAGACAAAAGACAACATGGCATCCGCAGTGGGGTCTCAAGACCAGCGGTGTAGTCAGGCTGTGAGTGCTGCGATTGGTGGGAGTGAAGTTTGGGGACTCTCATTATTTCTGCCAAAGGATGCAAAGATATATGAAGGTTGGGGATCAGGACAAGTTGTCTGGGCACAGAAAATTTTTTGGGAGTTAACACTTGAGTGTGAATAATTTCAAGATAGGAAGCAGATAATTCTTGGTGTGTTTCGATGGTGGCAGGGGATTTAAAAGTAGGAAAAGGTTATTGCCTGCAAATATGCAGTAGAAGAACTTGTGCCAGGGCAAGAGAGAAGAAAGCAAAAGGAGGGGCTGGGACACAACTCCATCAAAATGATTTCACAGCCTTCAACGGTTTGCCTTGGTATCCTTTCAGAGTCTGACCAGGACTGCAATGGGATTTGTATTACTTCTGTCAAAACTGTCAAGTGCTCTGTGAAACAATCCAAGAAGGGAGACAACTCTTTAGATAGAAAACACCCACAGTTTATTTTTAAAATAAAGTTAATGGTCTTCCATCAAAAAAATAAAGTCTAAAAAGTGAAGGAAGAAAAAAAATCTGTTTCTCCCCTCAAAGCTATTACTATCCCTAATATTTTAGTGTGCTTCCACTGGATATCTTTGTGTTTGCTTCTTGAATATGAATACACTAATAAAATATGAATAGACTAATAAAAATGCCATATGCTAATTATTTTAAAAACATTGCTTTTGTTTGTAAATCCTGCATCTCAACATAAAAATCAGGAAATATAGAAAAGAAAAACAGAAAATCAAGATTGCTACAGATTCCATCACTGGGGGTTTTATGTATTTTTTGAAGTCTATTTCATGTACAGGCTAAGACCGTGACAGCACATGTGTGGTCATTTTAAGCAGAGCTGCTACAGGTCTGTTGACAGGTTCTCAAGTGTTTCTCACCCTGGTCAGGACAGTCGACCTCAGAGACTCCTTGAGATCGTTGAAATGCTGATTCCAAGCCCCTCCTCAGGCCCTCTGGATAAAAATCTCCAGGGGATGGGTCCAGGAATGATCATTTCAGCTGTGTCTGAAAATAAAACCTGAAGATGTGATCTACATGGGAGACACTAGGAAGAGGAACTTAAGTGCAGAGGAGACCTGGCCTAACTAGCATTTACAATTCAAATACTTGAATCATTGAGGTCATTCAAAAGTAATGGAAGTAAAATGTGTTCAGCCACAATGTTCTGGGCATTTTATAGTGAAAACCCCAGGTTTCCCAGGACTCTGGGTACAAGTTTAGTGACGTTTGGCTAATTTGGGCCCCTAACCTGCATAAGGCAGTCCAGCCCTCCCCTGAGTTGGTGTCTCCTCTGTCCTGCCCGGAGGCATTTGCAGGTGGCACTTTACCAGTTCTACTAACATTTCCCTATTTCTGTCTCTCCTTTCTACTTCCACTGGGACTTGTATCTGTCCTGTTCAGTCCTACTGCCGGCCATGGTTTAAGATAAAAAAATTAAATAGTTTTTATGGTACAGCCAACTTATTAGAAATTATGTATATATTATGCATTAAGATGCTAATTCAGGTTTTAAAAATAAATCATGTCAGTTTCACAAAGAAAATTTATGTATAGTAATTAAGTCCACTAGTAAGAGAGGCATTGTGGCTAGAATTATGTCCTAGTGCTTATATGACTTTCATTTTCTTTTTAACAAAAAAGTACTCTATTTGCCTACTCTTGAATTTATACTGCTAGTATGAGTGCTATTTCACTCAAACAGATTTCTTGAAAACAGCATATTCATTCATTATTGGTAATGAATATTTATTGCAAGTTTTCCCATGAGAAATTCCTGGAAGTATTGGGGAGATCCCTAAAATAGTTGTGGGATTGCAGGCTAGTTGTGGAAATAGATATCAAGCAAATCACTACACCAGTAACCTTTAGTAACACATGTGATCAGAGAACAAAATGCAAGATGCAATGTACAACAGGACTTTTGTCCTAGAATTGCAGGTTTGGGAAGTTGTAGAAATTTCCTCAAGCCAAGTTCGTATAATAGGTGAATTAGAGCTGACACTGTATTGGGTGGAAGAAAACCTATTTCAGGCAGAGGAAACAGAATGTGCAAAACTTTCGAGGCAGGGAAAAGCTTGGAGCATTTGGACGAAGAGCAGGCTACGGTGGCCAAAGCCAAGTGCAGGGGCCTGGTTGTGCAGACCATGTGACCTTTGCTGTGGCTTTGGGGTGTTCCCTGAGATGAATCAGAAGCCTGGAAAGGACTTCCGCCTCGGTGGTGCCCTGATGGGTTGGGCATTTTGAGATCACTGTAGACGAAGCCTCCACCTGAGTGGCTGGGGCCTGCCCATGTTAGGGAGGACAGCCTGCTTCAGTCAGCCTGTGCAGTTAAGGGTTAATCTCATCCAGGAACTGCCATACAAGCACACCTGCCATGATGTTTGACCACGTATGTGGTCTCCCGGTGATCCAGGCAAGCTGGCATGCTCCTGCTGCTCGTGAGGCAAGCAAGGGTGGCAGCTGGACGGGGTGTGCTGGTGGGAGCCACGGATGCCTTCCGCAGGCAGGTAAGAGACAGAGCCAATGGGCTTGGACGTGGGTGGGGAGAGGGAGGGAGTAAGGATGAGTGGCAGCCTGGACGATGACTGCCTGTGCTGGGAGAGGGTGCGTTAGAGGGAGAGCCAACTCAAGCGGGGAGATCTGGGGTCCTGCCCTCAGCATGTCAGTGGCACATCCGGGTGGAACAGTGTCAAGCAGACGGTGGGCAGTGAGAACTGTGGTCTGGGCCGTTGCTATACAGAGGCTTCCTGTTGGACCAAATTGGAGGGGATTAATGCTTTAGACTGGAAAGCAACACTTCCACACCTCCACCTCCTGTTCTGCTCAGTAGTTTGATGGTGCTTGCAGCCTCCAAATGGATTTTGGAACTAAAGATTCCAGGGGAGAGGGTGCAGCAGAAGTGAGTGAGGCCAATAACATCCCGAGTGTCTCAAAAGCATGCCCCAGCAGGGCAGTGGGAGCTGCCTGCACTTCAAATGGGCTCAGTTTTTGGTTATTGGACCTGGAAAATGACCCTGAGGGAGGAAGAAAAAGTCTATTCTTACTCTCTTCAGCTGGTCAGGCTCAATTACTTTGCGATTCCAATGGACTTAAGTTAAATTTAGCCTCGCTACTAGATTGTTGTGGTGGTATTGGTTTCTATTTTATTTTTTTTTTCTGTTACAGAGAATTAGAGAAAAATCTGTATTTATCTATTTATAAGGAACAGAGACAAAGGTCTCCCATCTTCTGGTTTACTCCCCAAATGCCTGGTATGGCTGAGGCTGGGCCGGGGTTGAAGCCCGGAGCTGGTAACTCAGTGTGAACCTCCCAAGTGGTGGCAGTGACCCAACTTCTCCAGTCCTCACTGCTGCCTCCCAGAGTGTGCATTAGTAGGAAGCTGGGATCAGGAGTGGAGCTCCAATATGGGCGTATCCTAAATGACATTTCACCTGCTGTGCTAAATGCACACCCCACATAGCATGGTTTAAGCGAGCTTCAGACAACTATTTGAGAAATTGCTAGACAGATACCATTTTAAACCAGAAGTTCAATTTATTGCTTTCTACTTTTCTGAAAAATAAAATGGATTTAGTTGAGTCTTTATTATCAATATTTTATTTAGGGCATTTTCCTTTAAATCTAATTAGAAATATATGAAAAATGATACTATATTTTCTATAATTTCCCCAAAGTTTTATGGGCAGAAAGCTGAAGGCAATAATAAAAACTCAAACACTCCTTTATTTTGTTTTGAATTTTATACTTTAAGGAATTACTATTTAACATATATGAGATATTTTTATACTATTTTGTACTTGAGGATGCATAATAAAATTAAATAATAACATATCATTATGTTTTCTTCAAATGAAGGAATTTTGCATCATATTTCAAAAATGAAGGTCTTGATATTTATAGAGCAGCAAGAGAACTACATCCTTATCTAAGGTTTTAAAAATTGTTTTATTTAAGCATTTGTTCTTTCCTGCATAACAAGAGTACCCACTATAGCTTTCAGTCTAACTCATAATTAATTACTCTCTAATTTAGTACATTGGGAGATTGCAAAAGACAACATAAAGCTTCAATGAATTGAATCAGGATTTCTTTAATGAAAACAGAGCAGAGCCTTGTACTTTCTTTATTTCCATTGTTTCCCTGGGCTCCTTGTCCTATGAACATTTGAAAAATGTTTTTATTCTGGTATGTAAAATATTCTGGGACATCAACAGAAAAGAAGCACTATTTGCACCAAATGTCAAGTTGGTCTTTTTAGTAAAAATAAGGCCATGATTTGTAGTCTTCATTTGTGCTAGTAAGTGCTCCATTCTTTCTCTTTAACAGAAATTTATTTCTCACAGTTCTGGAAGCTGGGAAGCCCCAGCCCAAGATGCCAGGAGAACCCATGTGTGGTGAGGGTTCACTCTACGTCTAAGCTTGTTGCTCTGTGCTCTTGAAGGGACAAATGCTGGGCCCTCTGAAGCCTCTTTTATTAGGGTAGACTTAGTCACTCTCTAAACGTAAGTCACTGCCCAAAGACCTCACCTTCTAATGCTACCACCTTGATGTTTAAATTCCACCATGTGAATTTTTGGGGGACACATATATTCAAACCATAAACACAGGAAGTGTCTAGATGTGTGAAGTGTAATGTTTGTCATTAAAGGACCGACATCTAGTGGGAGGGGTCACACACATATACATATATGTAGTATAAGGCCCATTAGCCAGGAGACAGAGTGAGCCAAATGTGCACTAATATGGAAGCAGCCAAAGTGAAAACTTGGATTTATGGTGTGATCTTGGCAATGGCTGGGCGCACAAGAACTGGCCAGATGGAAGGGGCTTTCAAAATCACCTTAGTGACTGTAGATCAAGTGATTTGGTGCTAAAAATGAGGATTTTTATGATTGAAAAATTTTATGAGTAAAATTAGAAGCCATTAAAAGCAACATTTAGATCTAAATGACTTCACTTAACCAGGGGCCAAAATGGCTTTGTGGATCACAGCTGCTAATGTGAATTGCACTCAGAGGTGAATCCGGAGCCAGAACAGACTGGGGCCCAGTTGTTCCATGCATGGAGCCAGCACCTCTGCGTGAACAAGCTGCTGCCCTCTGGAGCACCTGACACTCAGAGCGCTCTGAAGGACAGCTGCAAGCCGGGAGAATCCCATCTGGGCAGTGATCCCCTAGATGTTATTACTGACCCAAGGTAAAAACCGTTATGCGGTGGTCAGATAGGCTTGGGACACACTGAGTAACAACGAAGTTCGAAAAGATTTTCTACTGCAGGAACTTTCCAGGATTTTAACAAAACAAGGTGAAAGGTGATTTTTTTTTTTCATTTTATTTATCCAGTGGTCCTTTTTCCAGGAGTACCTTTGAAGAGTTGTGTCCCACAAAATACACCTGAGGGAACATTTTGTTATATGAATCTTGAATTATGTCACAGCGGGGTAACCATATATCTTATTTGCCAATGTGGGAGACTTTCGAAGTATGAGACTGTTTTTCTTTTTATCAAGATTTATTTATTTATTTGAATGGCAAAGTTACAGATAGAGCAAAGAGACACACAGAAAGATCTTCCATCTGCTGTTCACTCCCCAAATGACTGCAATGGCAGACACAGAGTCAAGTCAAATCCAGGAGCCAGGAACTTCTGGGTCTCGCACATGAGTGCAGGGGCACAAACAGTTGGGCAATCTTCTGCTGCTTTCCCAGGCTCATTACCAGGGAGCTGGATTGGAAGTGCAGTGTGAACATGGACCAGCACCCATATGGGGTCCAGTGCTGCAGGCAGTGGTCCAACCCCCTGTACCATAGTGCCAGCTCAGAAAGGGACTCTTAAAAATTATGCTTGGGGTGGTCATTTGGTACAGAAGTTAAGGTGTCACTAGAGATGCCTATACCCCATATAGGAATTCCTGGGTTCAAGTCCTGGCTTTACTCCCTATTCCAGCTTCCTGTTAATGTTCATACTGGGAGGCAGCAGGTGATGGCTCAACTAGTTGGGTTCCTGTTATCTATGTAAAAGACCTAGATTGAGTTCCTGGCTCCCAGTTCCAGCCTGGCCCAATCCTGGTAGAAGATCTCTCTCTGTCTCTGTCTCTGTCTCTCTGGCTTTCAAATAAAGTTACAATTGACAAGAAATATAAACTGAGGCTGTTTTGGGTAAACCAGGATGTATAATTCTCCTAGTTGCACAGAAGGATGTTGCACAGAAATAATTATCCTCTAAACTTAAATCAAAAACAGCAGAACATAATATGTTCTGTCTGTTCAGTTCCTTTAAAAGGCAGGTCCAAAGATGACATTAAAAGTACAATAACGTTGTTAGGTGAAGGCTAGAAATAGGCAACTTGCGTTTCACTGACCCTAGACCATCCCCTCAATAGCAGTGGCTGGAGCTGGAAGCTGGGCAGAGGCTGGGCAGAGCCTAAGGCTTTTTAGCTTGGGGCCACAAGGTCTGCGGTTCTGAACCAGGAGTCCTTCGACACCCAGGGCAGTTCCGTGTCCAGTGACCATGCTCTTGGCAGAGCTGACAGAAGGCAGTTTCTGTCACGACAGCTGCTTGCCCAATGCCCTGGCTCCTTATATCAGCAACAGGTGCTGTTTGGGGTGCACTGGCCTTGCTGGGTCTCCTTGATGGCAGATCACCACGTAAAGCAGCCATTTAATGGCCTGTTGGCCATTCCTACATCGCTCCTGCTGCTAGCTTGCTCCTCGTTCTCCTGGTCATTAATAAAGTAGACCAAGGAGGCAGCCTTTATGATGTCAGTCAAGGGGGTGCTCAACCCAACCCTGATTTTTGAAGATTTCTTTAATATCAGGGTGAGCTGAAAAAACTATGGTCATGGGCAAATTCTCATGCTTAGTATTTTCCTGTGAGTTAAAACTGTGCCCATGAGGAGAACTGTGACCTTTTAGGTAAGATTAACTGTGGTGACCTTGCATACCTTGAGACCATCAGTGCAATTTCCTATCTATCCCTCAGTTTGGTTTAAAAGGGGAGTTCTGCCCATTCACCGCGTACACTGAAAAAATCGATCTAGCTGTCACATTATTTCATAGTTAAACTTCTTATTCTGGCTATGCTGTTTGGTCCTCCATACTGTGGCCAGGCATTATTACAGAAAAGGTCAACCATTCCTTACATAAGGTCTGGGGATCAAACCGTACATCACAGTGGAGAGTCCTGTGAAGGATAAAGAGGGAGGAACCAAGAGGATGTGAGAGAGCGTCAAACTGTGATGCAGGTCTGATACCTATGAAAGGAGAGGAGGAAGCAAAGAGGGAAATAAGGAAGGAAGGAAGGAAAGTAGGAAGAATGAAAGGAGAAAAGAGAGGGAAGGCTGAGTAGGAAGAGAAGCAAATTACAGTAAAATTTCAAGAGACTGTACCAGGCTGATGGAATTGCCAAGCAAAGGTTGCCTATTGGAGGTGTTCTATATCTGGCCAAAGGGTGCCTGCTCTGGTATTCCCATTATGGGGACAGTTCATGGGAAGCTTGGCCTCAGCATGAACACAGGCCAGAAGCTCCCTGCCACAGTTTGCTTGTAAGAGATGAGAGAGGAAACCTTTGGGGCTATAATCTGGATTCACTTGAAAAAATATAAAACAGAGATTGGATTAAGATGGCAGAGCAGGGAGGAAGCTTACTGTTCTAGTTCAGGAGAAGAAAATTTAAAAAGTGAAAAGAGTGCAGTCTCAGGGAAGAGTTCTGGAGAAAACAGAAACCAAAAAAGAGCTGGTGTAGCCATCCTAATATCATACAATAAAAGACTTTAACATAAAAATGATTAAAAGAGACAAAGAAAGGTACTATGTAATGATTAAGGGATCAATTCAACAGGAAGATATAACTATTATAAACATATATGCACCTAATTACAGGGCACCTGGCTATTTAAAGGAAATGTTAAGGGATCTAAAGTGGGACATAGACTCAAATACCATAGTAATGGAGGATTTCAATATCGCCTTTCAGCAATGGACAAATTAACCAGACAGAAAACAACAGACACCACAGAAATAAAGATAATAATCAGAAACTACTACAAAGAGCCATATGCCAACAAACTGGGAAACCTAGAAGAAATGGATAGATTCCTGGACACATACAACCTACCTAAATTGAGCTATGAAGACATAGAAAACCTAAGCAGACCCATAACCAAGATGGAAATTGAATCAGTGCTAAGACCCTCCCAACAAAGAAGAGCCCTGCACCTTCAGCTTCACTGCTGAATTCTACCAGGCATTCAAAGAAGAACTAACTCCAATTCTTCCCAAGTTATTCAAAAACAATTGAAAGGGAGAGGATCATCCCAAATTCTTTCTATGGAGCCAGCATTACCTTAATTCCTAAACCCAAAAAAGACACAACAGAGATAGAGAACTACAGACCCATTTCCCTGATGAACATAGACACAAAAATCCTCAACAAAACTCTAGCCAATTTAATCTAACAACACATCAGAAAGATCATCCACCCAGACCAAGTTAGATTTATCCCTGGTATGCAGGGATGGTTCAATGTTCGCAAATCAATCAATGTAATACACCACATTAACAAACTGTTGAACAAAAACCATATGATTATATCAGTATATGCTGATAAAGCATTTGATAAAATACAACACTGTTTTATGATGGAAACTCTAAGCAAACTGGACATAGAAGCAGGACCCCTACCTTACACCTTACAAAAAAATCTATTCAAAATGGATTAAAGACCTAAATCTATGACCTGATACCATGAAATTATTAGAGAACATTGGGGAAATCTTGAAAAACATTGGCACAGGCAGAGTTCTTGGAAAAGACTCTAGTGGCACAGGCAGTGAAAGCCAAAATTAGCAAATGGGATTACTTCAAATTGAGGAGCTTCTGTAGTGCAAAAGAAACACTTAGGAAAGTGAAGAGGCAACCAACAGAATGAGAGAAATTATGAAACTATTTGCAAACTATGCAACTGATAAAGGATTAATAACCAGAACATATAAAGATCAAGAAACTCCACAACAACAAACAAACAACCTAGTTAAGAAATGGGCAAAGGACTTAAACAGATATTTTTCAAAAGAGGAAATCCAAATGGCCAACAGACACATGAAAAAAATGTTCAGGATCACTAACTGTCAGGGAATTGCAAATAAAAACCACAATGAGATTTCACCTCACCCCAGTTAGAAAGGCTTTCATAGAGAATTCAACAAACAACAAATGCTGGCAGGGATATGCAGAAAAAGGTATCCTAATCCACTGTTTGTAGGAATGCAAACTGGTAAAACCACTATGGAAGACAGTATGGAAATCTCAGAAATTTGAGAATAGACCTACCATATGACCCACCCATTCCACTCCTGGGAATTTACCCATGGGAAATTAAATCAGCAAATAAAAGAGTTATCTGCACTCCCATGTTTATTGCAGCTCAATTCACAATAGCTAAGACATGGAATCAACCTAAATGTCTCTCAACCGAAGGCTGGATAAAGAAACTATGGGATATGTAACTATGGATTACTACACAGTGGTAAAAAAAATGAAATCCGGTCATTTGCAACAAAACAGATAAATCTGGAAAACATCATACTTAGTGAAATAAGCCAGCCCCGAAGGTACATATGCTATATGTTCTCCTTGATCTGTGATAATAGAGCACATAAAAGAATATCTGTAGAAGTGAAATTGACACTTTGAGAAGCAAGAACTTGAACTGCCCTTGTCTCAACTGTCGAGGAACAGTTTTGTTTTTCTTCTTCATACTATTTGTTGAACTCTTTACTTAATATAGAATTAATCATATGTGCATTAAGTCAATTGAAATTGATATCAGTAAAAAATAAAGAGTGGGAATAAGAGAGGGAGGAGAAAGTTTGTAACTATAAAGCTGTATAGTTCTGCATACATTCTTAGAGATATACTTTTAAGGGTACAGTTTAAAAACTTGCCATGGTACCCCATTCCCATTAAGCTGGGTGGTAAAATATGCCATCTTAAGTGTTAAAGTGATATTAAGTGTTAAAGTGATCATATAGGATTAAGTGTTAAAGGGATCATATAAATAAGATTAAGTGTCTGGCAATAATAATAGTTAGAATTAAAAAGGTGAGAATCTTTCTTTCTTTCTTTCTTTCTTTCTTTCTTTCTTTCTTTCTTTCTTTCTTTCTTTCTTTTGATAGGCAGAGTGGATAGTGAGAGAGAGAGACAGAGAGAAAGGTCTTCCTTTTTGCCGTTGGTTCACCCTCCAATGGCCGCTGCGGCCAGCACATCGTGCTGATCTGAAGCCAGGAGCCAGGTGCTTCTCCTGGTCTCCCATGTGGGTGCAGCGCCCAAAGACTTGGGCCATCCTCCACTGCCTTCCCGGGCCATAGCAGAGAGCTGGCCTGGAAGAGGGGCAACCAGGATAGAATCTGGTGCCCCGACCGGGACTAGAACCCGGGTGCCGGCGCCGCAAGGCGGAGGATTAGCCTGTTAAGCCACGGCGCCGGCCAAGGTGAGAATCTTTCAACATGGGAAGCAGTACACACAGCAGACTCATAGGATGACAATTGCTTTAAATAACACTCTTACCTCAGAATCAGCCCTTAAGGCATTCTGGTCTGGCTGAAAAGCCCATGAAAGCATTTCAGGCATGGAAAGCCAAGACACTGTGGCATGTCCTACATGAAGGGTCTCTGTGAATAAGATAGCAGTGGAAAGAATGTGCCATCAAAGAAGGATGTACTTTTCTCTGAAGGGAGGAGAGAACTTTACTTTGCTTGTGGCCTTGTCTAAATACTAACGGAGATTGTGGATTCAAAAGGTCCATAACCTTGGCAGCTCATGTCATGGGCCTTCAGTGATCACTGATGTCCTACATCAGAGTGTTAATTGTTAAATTAACAACAAGAATCACTGTGCACTTACTTCCCATGTAGGACCTCTGTCCTCAATGAGTTGTATTATGACAATTAACTGTAAAACTTGTTCTCAAACAGTTTTTTTTGTATGTGTTTTGTGTGTGTGTGTGCAAATTGTTGAAATCTTTACATAGTATACTTCTGTGTATAAAGGTAATTGAAAATGAATCTTAATGGAGAATGGACTGGGAGTGAGAGAAGGAGGAGGTTTTGGGAGTGGGGGTCAGAGGGCAGGTATCGTGGGAAGAATCGCTATATTCCTAAAGTTATACTTATGAAATTTGTACTCCTTAAATAAAAAGTTTATTTGGGAAACAAAAAAAGAAAAAATACAAAATGGTATTTGCCGATTGACTGTAAAAATTATTTCAATCCCATTGTATGACTCTGGAAATTGGGTCTTGGCTAAGATCCCCAGGGGATCTTAGAAGAAAAGGTAGACACTTCTTCATAATTGGTGAATCCCCTGGCTATCCTAATACTCCTATTCCAAACAGGCATTTAGTGGAAGAGACGTCTGATCACCCTTGAAGATGCAATGCATTAGGAGAAAGCATCGTGAATAAGCGGGGGACTGCATCCTGGGCCCGCGTGTCATCTGGCTTGCAATGAAATGACGCAAGGAGAGAGAGGCTGCTGCATTATGGTGGCACTGCCCCAGCTCTGTGGTCTGTGGTTACAAAAATGATTCCTGTTCTTGATCAAGTCCAGCAGAGACAAGAGAAAGCAGCATTTCAGCAGTTATGGATTCAAAGCTCAAAACGAACACAGCCGTGACCTGGCTGGTGAGCCTTGGCTCTTGGGAGCATTCAGAGTACTCTGCAGCAGCTTGGTGTGTCTCATTAGAACTGATGGCCTGCTTGGGAGATGGCTCTGCTCCTCTTCCAGATGAGGACTACAGGCAGAGGGATTTTGACCCAGCAGGGAAGAAAGTAGCATCTGCCTATGACTGTTCCAGAGCCAAAGTAACCAGTGTGACCCGTGCCCTCCGTGATAGTTAATTTGATGAGTCAACTTGATTAGGTTGTAGTAACCAGTTGTGTGGTCAACACCAGTTTAGCTGTTGCTATGAAGGTATTTTTCAGATGTGATTAATATTCAAATCAGTAGACTTTGAGTAGTGCAGATTATCCTCTCCTGTGAACTGAATGTGTCCCCCTAAAAACACAAATATTGAAGCCTAAGTCCCAATAAGATGGTATCTTGAGGTGGGGCTTTGGAGAGGTGATTAGATTATGAGAATGGTGTACTTGCCAGTGGCATTAAAACCCTTATAAAAAGAGGAAGAGACATGGGATATTTCTCTCTGCTCTCCACCTGTGAGGACACGTGAACACAGCGCTCTGCACACCAGACACTGCGTCTGCTGTCACCGTACTGTTGGACTTCTAGCCTCTGAAGCCATAAGAAATAACTGTTGTTTCAACCATCCAGTCTATTGCAATTTTTTACAACAGCCAGGGCTGACGAAGACACCCTTCCTAATGTGAGAGAGCCTCACTTGGTGTGTTGAAGGCTTCAAGAGGAAAAAGCCTGTGGTTTTCTGGGCAAGGAGTTGGGGAAATTCTGCCTCCACACCACTCTCAGACCCCAGGTGCAAACTCAGCTCATTCCTGTCTTCCCTGAGTCCTGTTCCTGAGTGCTGGCCCGCTTTGCACTATGAAGACTTGCCGAACCCCATAGTTGCAAACCAATTCCTTAAAATCAACCTCTCTCTTTCACTCTATGTACACATATATTCTGTTGGTTCTGCTTCTCTGGATAACCCCAACTGCTACAGCCTCTTCAGAGGGAGGATCCATGGTACACACCATCTTAATTTACCATTTTACTGTGCAACACTTTACCTGCCCCATTCAACCTTGCATATCCTCCCCATGATGGGGGAAAACATACACAATAATATTGATCCTTGTACTGTCAATAGGATGGAATACAGTCAGATTACCCTCATGGAGTACTTACTACCTGCCAGGCATTGTTCTAGACACTTTACCACATTAACACTTTTTTGTTTCAAATATTTATTTTATTTATTTGATAGAGTTAGAGGGAGACACACACACACACACACGCACATCTTCCATCCAGTGGTTCACTCCCCAAATGGCTACAATGGCCAGGCCAAGTCCAGGTCAAAGTCAGGAGCCAGGAACTCCATCTGCATCTCCTACACAGGTGGCAGGGGCTCAAGTACTTAGGCCATCTTCCACTGCTTTTCCAGGAGCATTAGCAGGGAGCTGGATTGGAAGTGAAGCAGCTGAGACTCTGATATTGGGTGCCAGTGGTGCAAGTGGTGGCTTAAGCCACTGTGCCATGACACTGGCTCCATGTATTAATAACTTTGAATCCACATTTGACAACCCTATGAAGTAAACATAAATGCATGGAGATGGTATGCAACTTGGCCACGCCACAGCCAGAGACAGAAACAGAATCCTGATTCAGATGGTCCGGGTCAAGAGCACATGCCTCTAGCTCAGCACGCCATGGCTTCTCATCCAGTTGCAAGACATGGCCCGCACTACATCCCAGCGGTGTCTGCTGGCTGGTGGCCAGTCCGCTCTGCTCAGTTTGGGCTAGTCCTGCCACCCTTCAAGGCAGGGCGCTCCAGGCTGAGGTCCTGTCTTCTCCAGAGGTCCAGTACAGAAGCAGTGTCTGTGCGCTTCCTCCTCTTACCTCACAGAAAGCTGTATTTTGCTTTGTTTTCCAAGTCCAGGTTCTGGAATTTTCTGAAGGGACCTCCAAATTTGTCCTGTTCTTTCGAGACCCTCTGGGAGGTTCTACAGTCAACTTAGATGTGGAAGACAGGAACTGCTGTACTGAATGAGTGAGACCAAGATCTAAGGGGTATGGAGAGAGAGAGTGAGCGAGTGAGCTCTCATCTGCTGGTTCACCACCCCCGTCCCCACTCCACCACCAAATGACTGCAATTGCTGGGGTAGACCAGGCTGAAGCCATGAGCCAGGAAACTCAACTCAAGTTTCCCACGTGGGCGGCAGAGACCTAATTACTTTAGCCATCACCTACTGCCCCCTGCGGTATGGATCAGTAGGAAGCCAGAATCTGGAGGGGAGCTGGGCCTCAAACCCAGGGACTACGGGATGTGGGTGTCCTAACTGAAAATCCCTAGGGCAAATGCCTGCTCAGAGAGTGGTGTTTTAAGAAGCATTAAATAAAATAGATAGGATTACCAAGGACACCAAGTATATTGGAGTATAATTAACAAACTATTAAAATGCATTTGTAATTTAGAAATATACATAGGTAATTTTTTTTTAAAAAGATTTTATTTATTTGAAAGGCAGAATTACAGAGGAGAGGGGGAGACAGTGAGAGAGAGGCCTTCCAGGCACTGGTTCACTCCCCATGTAGCTGCAACAGCTGGGACTGAACCAGGCTGAAGCCGGGAGCTTCTTCTGGGTCTCCCATATGGGTGCAAGGGCCCAAGAACTTGGGCCATCTTCTTCTGTCTTCCCAGGCACATTAGCAGTGAGCTGAATTGGAAGTGGAGCAGCCAGGACTGGAAATGGGGTCATATGGGATACTAGGGTCACAGGCAGCTTAACCTGCTAAGCCACAATGTTGGTCCCTAAAATGCAATACAACAAGACTTTGTAGTAAGTCTTGTAACAGAATTTTAAAGTCGTGACTAGTATAATTGATCTTTTGAGTTATTTACAAGATGTTGTGATATAAAAAAGGAGGTGATTTCAGTTGGTCACAGAGTCAGTTATTGCTAATACTCTTTCAGGTTGTTACGAAAAACTGAAGAAAATCCTAGATTTCTATTAATGGAGAGTGAAAATGGAGAGCCTGGGTTTTTGCCCTATGCTAGTTTCCTGAATATCGTAGTAAGAACTGTGGTTGCAAAAGTTTCCAGACACTTTTTATCCAGGCAGAAACCCAACATCACCTTTGATGGCGGTATTTATTCTTTAATCCTGGATATATCGGTTGGGTGGCCTCTGTCCACTCTGAAACATAGGTGTCTAATTGCTGTGTGGAATGGATCCACAGTTCCTGTTTTTGTTTGACAAAGTCTCTGCTCTGCAATCATGTGAGTGGCAGAAGGAGAGGGACAACATCACATGGGCTCAGGAACTTCCAGGAAGCAGAGAAACTCCAATCTCCTCCTTTTTGAATGCATGGGTCATATGATCAAGAGCACAGGCGCTGGAGCCAGTCTTCCTGGGTTCAAATCCCACTCTTTGCACCAGTTACTGGCTGTGCTCACTTAGCCCTCTGTTCTTCATCAGAAAAATGGAGCATAAAATAATACTTAGAGCACAGGGGTTCCTCTAGGGATTAAATGAGCAAGGTGCCTGGACAAACTCTTTTTTTTTTTTTTAATTAGGAAACATCTCTGCAGTCCAGAGGTCCTTTATTTATTTATTTTACACTTATTAGGCCATGAATTCATAAGGAATGGGTCCAGCAGCTCAGGCTCCCTTCCACTGTTTCTGACACAGTGGGCTTCTCTGGGTGGCGCAGGCTGGCACTGTAGTTGCACCCAGGTACCCTTCTCTTTGGCTTCCTTTTTCTGATCATTTCCCTTCACATGTATCAAGAAGCTATCTTGAGGCCGGCGCTGTGGCTTAACAGGCTAATCCTCCACCTTGCGGCGCCGGCACACCGGGTTCTAGTCCCGGTCGAGGCACTGGAATCTGTCCCAGTTGCCCCTCTTCCAGGCCAGCTCTCTGCTATGGCCCGGGAAGGCAGTGGAGGATGGCCCAAGTGCTTGGGCCCTGCACCCGCATGGGAGACCAGGAGAAGCACCTGGCTCCTGGCTTCGGATCAGCGTGATGCACTGGCCGCAGCGGCCATTGGAGGGTGAACCAACGGCAAAAAGGAAGATCTTTCTCTCTGTCTCTCTCTCTCTCTCACTGTCCACTCTGTCTGTCAAAAAAAAAAAAAAAAAAAAAAAAAAAAAAAAAAAAGAAGCAATCTTGGGCTCTTAGAGTGCTTAATATGCTCAATACGCACATTTATTCTCTTGGCAAGAATCTTGCCTTTGACTTGTCTCTTTACAATAATGCCAACAGCATGCTGGGTAACATTGTAGACTCTTCCAGTTTGGCCATGGTAACATTTATGGGGCCTTCTTTTTTGAATAGCACCCATCCCCTTGATGTCTACAATGTCACCTTTCTTGTAAATGCACATGTATGTGGCCAAAGGAACAACTCCATGTTTTCTGAAAGACCTGGAGAACATGTACCGGGTACCTCGCCTCTTTCCCTTTGTGTTCGTCATCTTGACAAATTACTGGAAGATGGCGGTTCTGGCCAAAAGGCTAGGACAAATTCCTAAGAATTAGTTGTTTCTGGGGCTGGCGCTGTGGCACAGCGGGTTAAAGCTGCCGCCTCCAGTGCCGGCATCCCATATGGGCGCCGGTTCTAGTCCCGGCTGCTCCTCTTCCAGTCCAGCTTTCTGCTATGGCCTGGGATAGCAGTAGAAGATCGCCCAAATCGTTGAGTCCCTGCACCCACGTGGGAGACCAGGAAGAAGCTCCTGGCTCCTGGCTTTGGATCGGTGCAGCACCAGTCGTTGCAGCCATCTGCAACAGAGAGCTTCTCTCTCTGTCTCTACGTCTCTCTGTAACTCTGTCTTTCAAATAAATAAAATAAATCTTAAAAAAAATAATTAGCTGTTTCTGTTATGGAAGGTCAAGATTTAAGAACTCCTTTGAGGTGGTGCTGATGGACGTCTGGCTGATTTGCAAGATAGAACTCACTCCAGGAAGGGGGTATCTGGACACATGGCTATGGGTCAACATTGAACCTTGCTTGTTGATTCCGGTGCCACATTCCACATTTGGATGAGGCTATGAATCTCTCTCAGCCCTACTAGGTGAGGTAGGAGAGCAGTGCCTGAGCAGGTGAACATAAATGAAAGAACCATAGCTATAAGAGCTGTGCCAGGAAGCACCATCAAAAAAGAGGGGTCTGATGACCTGGACAATGGCAATGATCTTCAAGAGACTATCTGGCAGCAATGCAAAAATGGCAATGAAATAGGGACTGATTATATTCATTCTACTTCCTGTTTGGACGCTAGATTGGTCACTTTAGATTTAAGAAACTTCCAGAGTTCTTGGACAATTTTGAGTAAGTGGGCATTTAAGTAACTCACTTGAAAATTAAAGATGTAGGGGCTGGTGCTGTGGTGCAGCGGATTAAAGCCCTGGCCTGAAGCACCAGCAACCCATATGGGGGCCGGTTCTCGTCCTGGCTGCTCCACTTCTGATCCAGCTCTCTGCTATGGCCTGGGAAAACAGTACAAGATGGCCAAGTCCTTGGGCCTCTGCACCCACATTGGAGACCCAGAAGAAGCTCCTGGTTTCGGATTGGCTCAGCTCCAGCTGTTGCGGCCATTTGGGAAGTGAGCCAGTGGATGGAAGACTTCTCTCTCTCTCTCTCTCTCTCTGCCTCTCTTTCTCTCAGTGTGTAATTCTGTCAAATAAATAAATAAATCTTAAAAAAATTTAAAGATGTATAACTTTGTATGTGTCCAAAGGGACTCATTCTATTAAGAATATTCATTAAATGAACATTATAATTATTTTAATTCTATTAGTTTACATAGACTTGGAAGCAGCACAGGACTGGTGGATAAAGGAAGAAGATGATCTGAGTTAAACTATACTTGACTTGTTTTATAAATAATTTTATATGAGCTCTTGTCTGAAAATACTGCCAACCATTTTCTAGTCCTCTGCAGTGGTACTGATAATTCAAAATTGATTTGAAGTTTCCCCTACACTTTCCAATTCAGATGCAGAAACTGAAACCATTTGAAGTAATGCTGAATCACTTAGGTGTGATATTCAGGAGGATGGGCTCAGATAACCCACTTGACCGGCGACAGGTGGCTCAAGTTAAAGCTTGTCCCCAAATGTTTTCAATTTTCTTTTAATGCACACGGTCACACATTCTTGTCTAGTCTGTAAGCCGCAAGCATCCTTTATGGGGTTTGCACGTCTGCTTTGATGAGTGACTTCCGGGCATTCTTTCAGCAGGCAGGATCCTCTTACGACAGCAACGTAAAACGGATGGCATCAGGTGTACAAACAGTGCACGGAGAAGCAAAGAGACTGAAGTTTTTGTCTTCTCTCCACCACTTAGTAGTCATGGGGTCTGGGAAAGGAACTTACCCTCATTGCATAAAAAAATACCTTAGCTATGTCAAAATGGAGATTGTACCAAGTATAATCCCTTAAGTTCCTTTTAAAAGAGCTGATAAAATTTTGTAGCATATTTATGGGTACAAGAATTACCATCCTTCAAAAATTTTTTTAACATATTTTACAATGAACACTTACTGTTCATTAAAATGATTAAATAGGGGTTCTCATGTGGTGTAGTGGGTTAAGCATCCTATATGGGTGGTGGTTCACGTCCTGGCTGCTCCACCTCTGATCCAGCTCCCTGCTAATGCCCCTGGGAAAGCAGTGTAAGATGGCCCCAGTGTTTGGGACCCTGAACCCATATGGGAGACCCAGATGGAATTCCTGGCTTCTGGCTTCAGCATGGCCTGACCTCAGCCATTTCAGCCATTCATGGAGTGAATGAGCAGATGGAAGCTTCCCTCTCTCACTCTCTTTCTGATTCTCTCTCAGTCTGAAACTCTGACCTTCAAGTAAATAGAATAAAATAAAATCTTTAAAATGATTAAAGAATTTGTGCTATTAAGACTTCTGTTTTCCTAGTTAAAGAATTGCTGAAATGTTAGCATTACATATTTAAGATTTTTTTTTCTCATATAAATCTGGTTTCTGTATGTTATTTTAAACGTCTAGTTGAAGAGATACCTTGTTCCTAAATAAGTAGCAACACTATCAGATCATGCTGTACAACAGAAAACAGAAAATCTTCTCTGTTGTTTCGGGGGCTACCCAAGTTCTCTTCTTGCTTGGGCACTGTGAGGCTAAGTTTCGGAGTCCCAAATTCCTTGTGGGTTGAGATGGTGGTCTGCTTTCTTAATCTCTCTTTTTTTTGCCACCTATAAAATGTGAGTCACAATATGGACTAAATAAAGACTGAAATGCCTTGTAGAGAGCATCTTTTTATAAAGGGTAGATATTTATCAGTATTTATGAATAATTCCATAACAAAAGGAAATTCTTGTTTTCAAGATTCTTTCTTTGTTTAAAAATATTTTATTGTTTTCCTTCTGTCTCTGACTACAGATCGTCAAATGTCAGCTACTGTTTTATCTGTAATAATTTTTAAGTTGTCTTAAAGTTCAGTATCACAATGTTTGCTTTATTTTTTAATTAAAAATTTTTTTTATTTGACAGGTTGAGTTATAGACAGTGAAAGAGAGAGACAGAGAGAGAGGTCTTCTTTCCGTTGGTTCACTCCCCAAATGGCCACCACGGCTGGCGCACTGCCCTGATCCAAAGCCAGGAGCCAAGTGCTTCTTCCTGGTCTCCCACATGGGTGCAGGGCCCAAGGACTTGGGCCATCATCCACTGCCTTCCCGGGCCACAGCAGAGAGCCGGACTGGAAGAGGAGTAACCGGGACTAGAACCGGCGCCCATATGGGATGGCGCTGCAGGCAGAGGATTAACCAAGTGAGCCAAGGCACCGGCTCCCTGCTTTGTTTTTATTCTTTAGAATAGGATATTCAGACAGAATAAGAATGGAAAAAGCTAAAGAATTAAGAATGAGTACTAGTTACTTCATTTTCATCTAATTATGATACCTACTTAATACAGTTCTGCTTAACAAATTCAGTCACTAGTGCACAAAAGTAAAAGAAAAGTAAAATTATGGAAATCTTTAAAGAATTACTAATACAGTTAAACACGTGCTTTTGACAATATAACAGTGGGAATAACTGAAAATCATGGACAACAATCTACATTTTAAAATATATAAAATCTTTAAAATGTTTATCAATTACATGAGTCATTATGTAGGCTTATCACGAAATTGACCTAGATAAGAAAATTATGTGCAAACAGCTATCCAAATGTTTTCTTTCAGTTTACACAGAATATTTCAGTCACGTTGCTCAATGTACAGTTTCTCTCCTGTCACCTGGATGACTTCTGTCATGAAAACAATTCATTTGTCAGATGTGTTGAGACAGCAGGCTTCTCGGTTGTTCCATTTCATCTCATTATTGAGTGAAATTTAAGACCTCACAAAACACAGTTGTTATTGTCTGAGCAGTTTCTGGGGGACCTGACGCATTAATTAGTTTGTCATTTGCCAGCTGGTTGGAGGTTGTGACTCGCAGAAGTGAGAACACTGGCAAGCTTCTGATGCGTCAGACTTGGATTTGCTGTGGGGGAATTCTCTTCCACTTTGAGACGGGTTCGCAGCTGGCCTAGCTGCTCACTGAGCAAAGAGGGCGGCTGCTGAGCTCCGCGTCACCAGAATGCACGTGGATCTCACACGGGAGCCTTGTCAACATGCGTTACTGGGACTTCTCCGGAAGTTATCTTCTTGCAATAGATCAAGAAGTATATTCTACTCCTCTTCCAGCACTCTTGAAACACTTTCAGTGTGGGTGTGTGTGTGTACGTGGGCTTGTGCATGCACGAGCCTATTGGTTCATTCCTTGGATCTCGCAGAGGAGTATTTCCAGATTTCCAGTCAATGGTCCTGGTAACGGCCTTCACTTTCCATTGCAGCTCTCCCCCTCTATGTATTACTTGCAAGTTCCAGCAGACCGCCATTGTATTTCTTTATTCCCCCCAGACTGGCAGGAGAGACCTTGGGGAGCAGTATCTTCTGTGTTGTAGCAGTCAGCTCTTTGCGATTCTGCCACATGGCCTGAGTTTGGCCCAGCGTCTCCGCCTTGTAGTGGTCTTGTCAGAACTGGCAGCACGTGGGGGACCTCAGCTGGGTAAGGAGCTGGCTGGGGGCTGGCTGCTCTTCTCTTGACTCATGAGGCCTCTCCTCACATCACGGTTTGTTCCGGCGTGAGCTTCCTTCCGCAGCGGTAGCCAGCTTTCAAGAAAATCAAAGTGGAAACCAGTAAGGCATTTTAAAGCCCCAGCTCAGAAGTCCCAGTGAAGTTAAGCCCGGTTGCTTCATTGCTTTCATTTCGTCAAAGCCACTCAGTGAGGTGGAAGGTGGGGTCCACCGCTAGAGGGAGTAGCATGCGTGCACAGGGGTTGGGGACCGTGTGGGCGGCCATCTTTGGGAACAGTTCACCAGGGCATGTAATAATCACCTGTAGTGGTGGGTAACGTCCAGTTTCTCTTCCTCTCCCATGTGTTTGACCTACCCTGGCCTGAGGTTTTCATTTGGTCTTCAACTTTCCTCTGCCACTCCTTTCTACTTAATATTCCTCTCTTACACATGTTCCACAAGGCATAGCACGGTTAATAGCACGGTTAATGGGTACAAGAGCAGTGGTCTCTCTCATTTATTTATTTATTTATTTATTTATTTATTTATTTATTTATTTTTATTTTTTGACAGGCAGAGTGGACAGTAGAGGGAGACAGAGAGAAAGGTCTTCCTTTTTGCCGTTGGTTCACCCTCCAATGGCCGCGGCAGTAGGCGCGCTGCGGCCGGCGCACCGTGCTGTCCCGAAGCCAGGAGCCAGGTGCTTCTCCTGGTCTCCCATGGGGTGCAGGGCCCAAGCACTTGGGCCATCCTCCACTGCACTCCCTGGCCACAGCAGAGAGCTGGCCTGGAAGAGGGGCAACCGGGATAGGATCGGTGCCCCGACAGGGACTAGAACCCGGTGTGCCGGCGCCGCAAGGCGGAGGATTAGCCTACTGAGCCCCGGCGCCGGCCGCAGTGGTCTCTCTTATGAGACAGCATTGGTAGTACTCTTGGCGCTTGCCATAGCAGCACGTTTGCTTAAAAGCTTAATTAATCATTGAAAAGCAAAAAGTTGTAGACATTTCAAGGTTGTATCTTTCTACCAAGTCTCCTGAGTTCCTGGAAACATCACTGTAGCTATCCAGGTTATCTTGTCCTGTAAGCTCGCTCTTGTCATTTTATGAGAGGCACCTATAACAAGAAGTTGGTATTGGCTACATGCAAACTAAGCCTCCTTTCCCCAGAATTTTAATGGGTGAGAAATCTAAGAAATTTGCTGTCATGCTTCTGGGGCTGCCACTGAAGCAGCTTTTTGGGCTGGCCCTTAGGGAGACCTGTCAGACATTCTGTCTCATTACCGCCCGGAGTTCCTCCCACTGGAACACAGACTGTGGATCTGAGCAGTTTACTCTCCTTTATTCACTGCCTCTCTGCACAGAAGACTTCTTGAATTAAAAACAAGTATGAGACAGCCTTCGGAAGGGAATGTGTCTTCTTCTTTTTGTTAATCACTCTCCCTTTTTGTTGTTTTTTGGCTCTATGAAAAGATGTTCCCTAGATGCAAGAGAATTTTTGGACAGTGTTTTAGAAATACATTTAAAATCAGTATTTTCTGTATCATTGGTATTAAGTGAAATGAACCTATTTACTATTTGCCTTTTACTCAGCATTATTCAGACAACTGAAAGCTATGCCCTTTGACCTCATTTTACAGATATTTTGAAACCTCTTCCTGCTTCTGTAAAGGAGCAGTTCAGGGAGCAAAGCATTTGCATATTTAATTTGTCAGAATTATGAGATAGAACTATGAGATAGATAGCTAAAGAACCAAGGTGTTTTTAATGCTTGGGTTGCTATCATTTCATTCCATATGACTTATTTAGCCAGAAAAAAGAAAACAAAAAACCAAGTCAGCCGCTGAATGGGGCAGCCGCTGGGAAACTCTATGTAAAAGTGGAAAAGATTCTTTAGGGGGCTACCATCAGCCTGGCAGCAGGCAGGGGAGTTGGGGAGACTGGCCTGCCTTGGTGAGGAAGAGCCTGGCACAAGTCCTTTTTGTAGCTCTAATTAGGGAGCCTCAAAGCTAGAGGTATCTTTTATAGCTCACGTTGCATCCAGCCACTACACAAAAGTTTAAGGGGGAGCAACACTTCCCAAGCAGTTGATTAACAGCAGAATGGCAGGACATTAGCACAAGAAGAACTAAGATTCTAGGCAGGGTTTCTGGCTGGGAACAGAGGTAAAGACCAGTTGTCAGACAAGGGACACAAGCATCAGGATGCCTTGTCCCTGGTGGAGCCCGTGCTCTTCAAATTCCTTTCAGGGAGTTGTCTGCAGTGGTCACCTGGCTTCACCCCTGAGAAGGGGAAGCTGACCAAGTTAGGAACCGGTAAGGCTCTTTGGTCACTTTGCATTGTCTCTTACCTCAACTGTCACAGAGTGCATGAGAAAGTTTAGGGGCAGTTTTAATCCAATGCAGTTTTATGATTTGGAGCATTTCTCTGTGTGTGTGTGTGTGTGTGAGCAAAGCATTATTTATTAAAGTCAGAAACCTATCACAACATTAGGAGGGGGGATCCAAGAGAGGAAAATTCCGATTCAAAGCGTTTCTTACCTGTGATCCACATAACACAAAATTCTAGGTGGAGTTTTGCCTCCAGAAAAAATATTTAACTGTTTTATGTACAGACAGTCCTTTCAGTGTTTGACTCTGTGGGATGAGATGTAGCAAGTTACAGTAGAAGACAGAGGATGACACTGACAAGGCTAGATTGTGGAGAGGGCTTGAGGGTGTAGAAGAGTCAATGAGGGGAGAGAACCCGTCACTTGAGAGTGGCAGTACAGGTTGGGACAGATGTGGACCACTGCAATATTTTTATCCCACAGCTGCTAGCCAAGATCCCTCCTTTCTCCAATTAACAATTATTCACCATATTCAAGCCTTACAAATTTACTACCATGGACTTTTAGCTGAGAAGGCAAGAATTAAATGAATTGTGTAGTCTGATTTCTCCCTGAGATAAATTTTAGAATTTGATATACTGTAACAGGGAGAACTCAACTTCTTCTGATAGCATTTAAAAAGTCTTTCTCAGAGCAGGAAAAGGAGGTTGTGATTTCTTGGCACACTCCGATTTTCTGTCCTCAAGTCTGTAATCTCTTCAAGTCAACTGATGTATGTTAAGTCTCTCTCTCTCTCTCTCTTTTTTAAAAGATTTATTTTATTTATTTGAAAGAGTTACAGAGTGAGGTAGAGACAGAGAGAGAGGTCTTCCATCTGCTGGTTCACTCCCCAGATGGCTGCAATGGCCGGAGCTGCACCAATCTGAAGCCAGGAGCCAGGAGCTTCTTCCAGGTCTCCCATGTGGGTGCAGGGGCCCAAGGACTTGGGCCATCTTCCACTGCTTTCCCAGGGCACAGCAGAGAGCTGGATCAGAAGTGGAGCAGCTGAGACTTTAACCAGCGCCCATATGGGATGCTTGTACTGCAGATGGTGGCCTAACCTGCTACACCACAGCGCCGGCCCCTCACTACATGTTTTGATCAAAACTTTGAGATTTTCTCTGAATCTTATTTGAATTCTCTCTTTAAGGCAAGATAAGCCCTTTTTTATTTTGGGATCCCTGAGAAATTTCTGAGTGGCAAGATTACTGGAAGCCCTTTCAGTGGAAGGGTATAGGAGATAGGCCTTCTGGTTCCTTAGGGGTCCTTTGTCCAACTGAGAAGTTCTGTGAGGCAGTGACCTAGATTTTTCTGAGGCCTTAACAAATGTTCTTATAGCGCTCCTTTTAGATTTGATCTTTGCCTTAGAACCACTTCTTTTTTTTTTTTTAAAAAAAGATTTTTTTAGAAAAATGTATTTGAAAGGCAGAATGATGGCGGCAGGGGAGGGAGAGAAAACAGAGAGAGATTGATTAACTTCATCTGCTGGTTCACGCACCCCAGATGTCTGCTATGGGCAAGGACTGGGCTGGGCAGAAGCCTGGAGCCTGGAACTCCATCTGGTTCTCCCACATGGATGGCAGGGGTGACAGTATTTGGGCCATCTTCTGCAGCTTTCCCAGGTGCATTAGCAGACATCTGGATTAGAAGCGGAGCAGTGGGACTTGAACCAGTGACCATTTGGGACACTGGACTCCCAGAGGGTGGCCTAACACACTGAACCACAACACGGGCCCCTACAACCACCTCTTAATTTGGAAAATGCTTGCCATTTGGAGATGCCAGGAATGAGAAACAGTTTTACTTTTGAACTTAGCAATTTCTAGCTCCTTTGAGTTTCCTCAAAATTTCGCTTGTAGACACAACAGCTTCCATTTGAGCTCATCTCACTTCTCTTGCATGTTATCATAGGCAGCGAGAAGAAGCCAGGTAGTGTTTTAAATATTTCACAGGGAATTCTACTTCTCTAGATCATCAAATTCCTTAGTCTATTTCCCAGTTTTTTGCATTAGCACATGTGACAGTATGGCAACTAGGTAATAAGATTTTGCTTTCTTCTCTCTCTAACACATTCCTTGCCTTTCTTCAAACTCTCACAAAGAGTATCTCTTAACCCTCTTGGGCTTCCACTAACAGGCTCCACGAAACCCCTTCAGCTGCTGCCAGGCGGTAGTCTCAAGGCCAATACCTCAGGCTTCAGGTTTTTGACATGGTAGCACTCTTCTCTAGGTACCAGATTCACATGCTGGTTATTATTGCTCATAGAATTAGTAGCCCAAAGCAAAGCAACCACTTAGTTATGTTCTTGCTTCTGCAGCTCAGGAATTTTGACAGGCAAAACAGAAATGGGTTTTCTTCACTTCCTCAGGTCTAGGTTCTCAACTGGGAACATTCAATTAGCAGATCTGACCTTGGCAGCTGAGGGCTGGAAGCATCAGGAGGTGTCTGCCTTCACATGGGTGGCCATTGTTGCTGGCCATTGGGTGGGACCTCATCCAAGGCTTCTGATTAGAACACTTGACAAAACATGGCCTCATCACGCGCCCTGGGCTTCCTTATGGCCTCGTGGCATAAGTATGATTGGACTTCTTCAATGTTCAATTAAGGCTCTCAAAGTGAATGTCTCGATGAACAAAGCAGAAGCTGTTCAGCTTTTTTTTTTTTTTGACCTAGTTTCAAAAGTTAACAAATATCATTCTTCCTGTATTCTATTGTCTACCATGAAGTCAGTAACACACAGAGTTTTAAGAGGAAAGCACATAGACCCTTGGGGGAGTCTCATGAGTGTATTGTCAAAAAATTTTTGGACACTTTTTAAAAAAAAATTTATTTATTTTACTTATTTAAGAGACTGAGATAGAGACAGATAGATAGATAATAGAATCTCATCCACTGGTTCACTTCCCAAAATGCCATTGACAGCTGGGGCTGGGCCAGGCCAACTCCAGGGGCCAGAAACTCAATCTGTGCCCCCTATGTTGATGGCAGGAACCCAACTACTTTAGCAATCACCTGCTGCATCCCAGGGTGTGAATCAGCAGGAAGCTGAGCCAGGACTTAAATCTAGGCATTCTGATGTGGGACGCAGGCATCTTAACTGGATATTTAACTACTGTGCCAAATGCCTGCCCCTGGATATATTTTAAAGATGTGAGTATTATTATCTTATTCTATAAGTTAGTTTAAGTAGGTGGGCTATACCAAGTTCAATTAACTTCAAAGCCAAACTTATTAATGACTAAGGCATATTACTTCCAAATATGTCAGAGAGTAAACATTAATCATGGAAAGGTGACTATTTTGGGGTAAAAGAGTCTGATCTTCAAGTGAACTTGGGAAGAAGTAGTAAAACAGCAATATTTGATGCTAATAAAAAATTAGAAGACCAGTTTGCTTTGTTGTTGTGATATGAAATGTTAATGAAGGTATTCATTAGTAGTTGGCTTTTAAAAGATTCACCCTGGTTGGGGCCGGTGCTGTGGCGAAGTGGGTTAACGCCCTGGCCTTCAGTGCCACCATCCCATATGGGCGCCGGCTCGAAACCTGGCTGCTCTACTTCTGATCCAGCTCTGCTATGGCCTGGGAAAGCAGTAGAAGATGGCCCAAGGCCTTGGGCCCTGCACCCTCGTGGGAGATCTGGAGGAAGCTCCTGGCTTCTGATCGGTGCAGCTCTGGCCATTGTGGCCATCTGGGGAGCGAACCAGCAGATGGAAGACTTTCTCTCTCTCTCTCTCTCCCTCTCTCTCCCCCTCCCTCCCTCCCTCTCTCTCTCTCTCTCTCTCTCTGCCTCTCCTCTCTCTGTGTAACTCTGACTTCCAAATAAATTAAAAAAAAAAAAAAAAGATTCACCCTGGCAAGGAAGAGTGTTAGGGCAGAATGAAGGGCAGTAACGAGGGGAATGAAGGGAGGGAGGAGAGTCTTGACCATAGGGAGAGAAGGACAAGGCTTATCCAGAAGTACAGAGTACGAGTTGGGGTGAGAGGCAAATGCACTGGAGGTGAGCTCAGAGATGGTGATGATGTTGTGAAGGTTTTGAATACCACACTTATGAACTTGGACTTCATTCTGTAATAGTGCCATCAGAGGTTTCTGAGCAGGAAAGTAATATCTCATCCATGTGAAAGACAAAAACATTCTATAATAATCCGATCATGTAAACTATATAAGGAATGTGATCTAATCTGCATTTAAGACAGATAATTAATTTCAAGATGATAGGTGTATTTGAGTGTGTAAAATTACAGGCAAATAACTAAAGGATAATTATTAGGCATGATGTTATTTTAGTTCACATACATTTTCTAAAGAGACATTCATTGATCTTTTGTCCTAGTTACACCTCCTTAAAAAGGAAAAGCTCTGACTCTGAACTGCATTCTGTAACAGAAGGAATTACTTATGTTTCTACTCTTATTTAATTTTCTAAAGATTTTGATATGAGCTTTTTAAAGGATTTATTTATTTATTTCAAAGTCAGAGCTACACACAGAGAGAAGGAGAGGTAGAGAGAGAGAGAGAGAGAGAGAGAGAGAGAGAGAGGTCTTCCATCCACTGGTTCACTCTCCAGTTGGCTGCAATGGCTGGAGCTGTGCTGATCTGAAGCCAGGAGTCAGGAGCTTCTTCCAGGTCTTTCCATGTGGGTGCAGGAGTCCAAGGACTCAAGCCATCCTCCACTGCTTTCCCAGGCCATAGCAGGGCTGGACTGGAAGTGGAGCAGACGGGACTTGAACGGGCGTTCATATGGGATGCCAGCACTGCAGGTAGCGGCTTTACCCGCTAAGCCACAGCGCCGGCCCCTTGATATGAGTTTAATAGCAACATATAATGTGATACTAATTTTAAAAAGACTAAAGCCAGAGAAAACAAAGTTTCATTAGCAAGATAAAGCCAACAGGACAATATTAGGAAGAACTGCAGAATGTAAGGCCCATTGAGTCTACTAAATTGGCCGAGGAGCTGGACTCTAAGCATCCAGCAAGCTAAAGCAAACAGAAAGACACTGCCTCCTACAAAGTTTATATTGTCCATGAGTCAAAATCCATGCCACTTCCTTAGAAGAAGCAGGGCAACTGACAATCACAGGATTGGAGGCAGTTATCACTTATAAATCAAAAGAAACTAGTCAGTTGATTCTGGTGTTAGTACTAAAAAGGGTACATTTGTGTAGATTCTGATAAACTAAGAAAAGTGGAGACAGTAAAGTGCCTTTGCGCGTGTGAGGAAGATGAGAGACAAAAGCAAGGATTCAGGAGGAAAGAGATCCAGCCCTGCACACCCCAGCAGGGGACAGTAAGAGGTCAAGACAGACGAGACCTCTTTCTGTTCCTTACAAAAAGACTGCACACAGACACACACACATGCACTTCGGAAAGCTTGTGGAAAAATGGAATTAAAGGATTATTTGGGTGTGAAAAACATTCTGAAATCCGTGCATAATTTTTTCATTATTTGTATTTTCCTTGAAATATATATATATATATAATGTGCAAATCCATTTTTGAATTTTTTAGTAGGTATATTATGTGATTCTTACCATGTGCATATTTAACTTATATCTAAAATATAATGTAAAAATGTAATATCTAAAATATAATGTCAAAAATATCAAAGGATTTACTGGTTTAATTGATTGGCTAGTAGCAAAGAATCCTATGGATGATAGAATCCTAGCTGAAGAATTTAGCTTTTTTGTAGAAATCATTCCAAGGTCTAAGAAAAGAAGTCAGGCAACCTACAAAACCAGGGCTGTGCTACCATGTCTAGTCTATGAAGCTTTGCCAGTGTGATAGCTGGCATCAGTATTCATTCCCTCTCACTTTCATCTTTTTGTAAGACAAAGATCTTATTTTTGAGATATGTCTATTCAAAGCAAATGGGCTGGTATAATTTCAGGGAAACATACTTAAAGCAAGGCCTTTACAACCCTGTACTGAGTGGTAATGACTATGCAACATACAGTATTCTTGATAGACAAATTTTGCCCATAATAAAAGCAACCCAAATCATTGGCATATAACAAAAAAACTCATTTTCTCTTTTCCCTTTGTAACAAGAACAATTTGATGCCTAAATTTATGGCTTGTATTAAAAGCTTAGGAGTCCAGGATCCACAATTTAAAGCATACCGTGTCATTGTTAATATTTTTTTTCAAAGACTTCAAAGGAATGCATTTCCTTTCCTTCTCAACCCAAGCATCATCTTTGTAACTCATAAAAGGACTTTTAGTTCAAGGTAGCAGAATTCAGTTCTACTCACGGTTCCTAGGTTCCTAGCTACCATGCACAGGGAGCTATGATGAGTACTGAAGGGAGGTAAGATAACAAATGCATCGTTCAAGAAATGCAGCTACAAGTCCAAGTCATGGTACAAATAGCCAGTGTGGAGGCACAGGTGTGAATTCTAGACCTCATCCCACCTGCTTGGGGTGAACACAATCAGGAAATATTCTCAGGGGTGATGGGAAACTTCATGTATTAAAACATGAGTGTTGGGGCTAGTGCTGTGGCGTAGTGGGGAAAGCCACTGCCTGCAGTGCCAGCATCCCATATGTACATTGGTTCAAGTCCCAGCTGCTCCTCTTCCAATCCAGCTCTCTGCTATGGCCTGAGAAAGCAGTAGAAGATGGCCCGAATCCTTGGCCCCCTGCACCCATGTGGGAGACCTGGTAGAAGCTCCTGGCTCCTGGATTCAGGCCAGCCTAGCTCACATCAGGAATGAACCAGCTGATGGAAGACTTTTCTCTCTTTCTCAGCCTCTGCCTCTCTGTAACTCTGCCTTTCAAATAAATACATAAATCTTAAAAAAAAAGAATGACAACTTCAGTAAAATTGATTTAATATGGATATCTAATATTTAATAATCATTTTTAGCTATACAACAACTTCAATATCCAACCAATTTTAAGTGAATAGTAGAAGAAATATTTCCTTAACAGAGTTATGGGACCCAGTCTATTGAATGTCCTACATGAGTGGTTATCAAAAAAAAAAAAAAAAAAAAAAAGCTTGTTCCTCCTTCTGGATCAAATAAAAATTCTGCCTGAATGAGAACTAAGTTGAAGTCATTGAATTCACATACCATAGCAGCTAAGGAGCACAACTTCTATTTAATCGTTTAAAAATAGTATCGAGGTCAGTTTGAAATTTTCTAAACAAGGAAAGGCAGTTGCAATAGGTCCCTTATTGCTCTTCTTCCTCTTTTCCTCCACTTAACAAAAGTCATGGTAGCTTTTAGCTTTTTCTTGATTAACTACAATTCAGGTACAAACTTGGCTAGGAATGACCCTACTACCAAATTTTCAGGAGAAGATGAGCTCATAGTGTAAGAGAGGATGACCTTTTATTGGAGATATGCCATCCAACTGAGGCAATTTCTAGCAGAAGCTTTACTGATTTCTTGAGAAATAGCTTGTAAAGAAAGCTTTAGCTCACAAATCCAAAGTAATGGAAGAAGGACAGAGAAGAGATTCTGGTGCACATAAAAATGATTAAAAACACTTACTGGACTTCATCCTAACAGGCCATTGACAGGCAGGGCATTCATAACTTTAACCCTTCAAAAAAGAAAGCTTAGCATGAGAGCAACCACTTCTGTATAAGATCGATCTGTTGGGATAACAGAAAAAACCCAAAGGAAAAGCTGAAATCTAGAGCTGTAAGATAAACAAATCTGTACAAGTCCCCTGACTGTGTTAAAATTCCTTCCTTGTTTGAAAGCAAGCTAAAATAGTCAGAAGACTACTGTGTGGTGGGAGGAAGAGGGCTGAACAGGAAGCTAGGAGACCAGTTGTGCATTTGCATCCTCTGCCACCTCTTTGAGTTCAAGTTTTCTCATTTGCAAAACAGGAATAATAAACGCTGTCATAAATATCTCCTACGACTTTTTTGTTAGAACAAAATAAGGCAGTAGATGCAGGAGCTTCTTCAAGCAGGGCAGAGTACCAAGTGAACATACCATATATATACAGAATGCAAACATTACCATTTATATACAGAATGTTTAGTGTGTACCAGACATAAACTTTCCATATTTTATCTTATTCAAGCACCACAACAATGTTGGTGTAGGAGTTCTTTACTGTTCTACAGATGAGGACACTAAGATTTAGAAAGGCTAGGATTTTGCAAAGGATCATGGCGATGGGCAAATGGAAAAGCTAGGGTTCTCTGATTTCAGCAATTGCTACAAACTTATGCAAGCATTTCAGACTAGCAGGCTCTAAAGGGTTCAGATTTTGTTTAATCCTACTATTTAGTGACTGTCTCATGCTTCTCCATTGTATTCTGACTCCTATCCTTTGCCCAAAACACTCCTGTCCCCTACTCTTCATCCTACTATTTATTATTTTTTTCAGAAGACTTATTTTATTTATTAAACAGGCAAAATACTTATTTTATTTATTAAACAGAGAGAGGGGAAAAGATATAGAAAAAGAGATCTTCCATTTGCTGGTGGCCAGGGCTGAGCCAGGCCAAAACCAGGAGCCAGAAACTCCATCCAAGTCACCTATGATGGGGATAGGGTTCCAAGTACTTGGGCCATGTTCTGCTGCCTTGGCAGGTACATCAGCAAAGAGTTAAACTGGATAAACATCTTTCTAGTGTCAACTCCAACACCACTGTGGGAATGTGATAGTACAGTTACCTCTATATTTTTCACTTTAGTACAAATCTGGTCACTTAGTAGGCACCATAACTATTCAATGAAAAGCTGAATGAAGGAAGTTGAGACCCAGAGAAATGAGTTGAGTAGACCAATGGCTGCAGCTGAGCACATCCCCACACAGGCAAATCTGATGGTCTTTCTGCTCTTTCACTAGGTGTTACATTTCTTGTCTAAAGTAATGGATTTGAAATGAATACTTTAATCATAATCCATTAATGAAAACTCCAGTGATTTCCTAAGTCAGTCATGCACTGTAAAAATAGAATGATACATTATTTCGGTTAAGAAAAAAGTTAGCTGAAAGGAACATTAAGATAGCTAAAATAAGATTTGGGACCAATTAATGACATGAGAATGAGAAACTATAAGCAATATGCAGATAATAGAGAAAAAGCTCAAGGCTACTTCATATTAATTTTTGCAGCATATGGAATACTTTGAGTCTATCCTGTTTTCAGAATACAAAATTCTTCCTTCTGTTTAACAATGCAAAGTTCAATTTCAGCTTCTTCCTGCTGGGATGCAACAATGTTAAAATAAGCTGAGAGATATTTTTAAAATGCCAGAATATAAATTAGTATGTAAATAGTTTTAATAAATTATACCTAAGTGAACTTGTAATGCAGATAAGAACTATAATTTTACAGTGAAAAAATACATTTTCATTTATTAAAAATGAGATAATTTCAAAAATGATGTCACCATGCCATAGCATTGATAGATACTCTTATTCATGTCAGTGGGATAATCCATTTTCTCTTTTGCCTGTTGAGTATAAAGCAATCACTGTGCCACCTAGTGTTTATTAAAATTCATTGACAAATGATATACAACAACATCAAGGGAAAAATGTCACACTTATAGTATGATTTATTCTTTCAACTTAGTCCCCATTTTCAAATGACTTGGTAACCTGGACAGTTAATCTAACATGCTCATTATAGATGAACAGGTTGAGATAAATTTGGAATGGAAAAAATGAATGATCATATATGTTTTATAAACTCCTCCTGATGGAACACTTCAAGCATATATGAAAGTATAAAGGATAGTTTTTAAAAATAACAACCAGATTTCATCATTCAATTTTTTTTTTCATTTTTTGCCAGGCAGAGTTAGACAGTGAGAGAGAGAGACAGAGACAGAGAGAGAGTTATAGACAGTGAGAGAGAGAGACAGAGACAGAAAGAGAGTTATAGACAGTGAGAGAGAGACAAAGAGAAAGGTCTTTCTTCTGTTGGTTCACTCCCCTAATGGCCGCCATGGCTGGCGTTGCGCCGATCCGAAGCCAGGAGCCAGGTGCTTCTTGCTGGTCTCCCATGCGGGTGCAGGGACCCAAGCACTTGGGCCATCCTCCACTGCCCTCCCGGGCCACAGCAGAGAGCTGGACTGGAAGAGGAGCAACCGGGACAGAATCCGGTGCCCCAACCAGGACTAGAACCCAGGGTGCCAGCGCCACAGGTGGAGGATTAGCCAAGTGAGCCACGGCGCCAGCCTTTCATCATTCAATTTTAACAATGATCAACTTGAGGCCAATTTTAGTCTGTCTACTCTTCTCCTTGACTAGTTTATTTTAAGGCAAGCTCATTTTTAAAAAAGATTTATTTATTTTATTTGAAAGGCAAACTTGAAAGGCAGAGTTGGAGACAGAGAGAGAGAGAGAATGTGACAGAGAGAGAGAGAATGTGACAGAGAGAGAGAGAGAGCGAGAGAGAGAGAGAGGTCTTCCATCTGCTGGTTCACTCCCCAAATGATCACAATGGCCAGAGCTGAGCTGATCTGAAGCCAGAAGCCAGGAGCTTCTTCCAGGTCTCCCATATTAGCTTCCTTCATTCAGCCTTTCACTGAATAGTTATGGTGCCTACTAAGTGACCAGATTTGTACTAAAGTGAAAAATATAGAGGTACTATCACATTCCCACATGGTCCAAGCACTTAGGCCATCTTCTACTGCTTTCTCAGATGCATTAGCAGGGAGCTGGATCAGAAGCAGAGCAACCAGGATTTGAACTGGCGCCCATAGGGGCGTAGGCACTGCAGTTGGACGCTTTGCCCACTATGCCACACCACCAGCCCCAGCAAGCTCATTTTTTATTGAAGCAAATCTTACCATATTCTTTGATCCAGAACATGTTAGTATGTGTCCCTAAAGCATAAGGATGCTCATTAAATATAACCTGAGCATCATTATTAACCTAAAAACATTAGTGATAATTTCATAATATTATCATTTATTCAATGTTTCTGATTACCTCATAATTTTTTAATAGCTGTTTTGTTTGAATTAAGATTCTGATAAGGTTCATGTAGAGCAATTTGTTGGTATGTCTCTTTGATATATTTTTGTCCGTAAATTTCTTTTTTAATTTTTTTTTATTTATTTGAAAGACAGAGTTACAGAGAGAGGTAGAGATAGACAGAGAGAAAGGTTTTCCATCTGCTGGTTCCTGCTCAGTTGGCTGCAATGGCCGGAGCTGTACTGATTCGATGCCAGGAGCCAGGAGCTTCTTCCGGGTCTCCCACACAGGTGCAGGGGCCCAGGGACTTGGGCCATCTTCTATTGCTATCCCAGGCCATAGCAGAGAGCTGGATCAGAAGAGGAGCAGCCGAGACTAGAACTGGCACCCATAGGGGATGCTGGTGCTTCAGGCCTGGGCTTCAATCCGCTGCGCCACAGCGCCAGCCTGTAAATTTCTCGTCTGTCTCCGTCTTTGGTTTTTCATTATAATTTCTTCAGAAAACCAAGATATTTGCTTGTTTGTTGAGCTTCCCATGTTCTGATCTTTTCTAATCACACCCCTGTCATATGGTTTACCATATCTCCTGAGTTACCTGTGAACTAGGTAATGAGAATGAGAGGCTTGATCATTTTAGTCCAAAGTTTGGGTGGTGATACTCCCTAAGTGCTATTGTTTATTTCTATCAGGAGACACACATCATCTGGTAGGCTTCTGTGATATCAACAGATATTAATGGTCTCTGCCTGGATATACAGCTAGGATTTCATTAAGGGTGCTATGCTATTCTAATTCTATCACTCTTCATTTATTAGCTAGAACACTTTCAAAATTTCCCCTCATCAGTAATTGTCCTGAAGTAAAGTTCAAACACACCATGCAGGATAACTGATTTGATTCCATGTTATCTTCATCAGTTTTCAAATTATGAGTAGATTCCATAGAATTTTTGTATGTGACCAAAGAGTTTTTTTTAATTATCCCTATTGATGAATGGGGCTGAAACATATTTGACATATTTCAATTAATGGTAGTAGACACTTTTGATGTTCACATAGTCCCATGTTTGGCTGATTGGAGCCTATTCAATATGGGTTTTTAATTCCTTTCTGATTTGATGTTCTAGGTTTATTTTGCATGACAAGATATGTTAGGCTCATCTTGTACATTTCTCTCCTTGGACCAGGAATTAGCTATTTATCCAAGAAACTCTTGGTCATTTAGTGTGAAGTGGTATTTATATCCTATAACCTGCATATGAGGAGAACTCATCACTACTTGGATGATTATTATTGAACCCTTTTACTGAGTAGAATTAAGACATATTTGTATACATTTATTTATTTTTCAATTATATTGTTAGTTCCATAGTTACATTGTCAACTGCAATGTACAATTATAGATTTTGAACTTACATCCTTGATTTTATCTTTTTGTCTCATGCTAAAATTATTGATTTGTAAGAACATTCACAGGCTATCTTGTTTGATTTTTCCTCTGTGTTATGTAAGTAGTTTAATAATAGTAATCCTAAGATTATTACTAAAAACAGTTTATGAGTGTTTGCTTTTATAGTACGTCTCCCTAGGGATATGTCACCAGCTTACCACATTTTAAAGTAACAGGAAACAAGTCCTCTTCTGTGATTATGCCACCAACTTAATGAACAATTAGGCTTACTCATTTCATTTTGCCTTGACTTAAAAGGATTGCTTTTTAAAATTTTTACTTCGGGGCTGGTTGGGCTGCTGCCTGCAGAGCCAGCATCCCATGGGAGCTCTGGTTCCATGTTCTGACTGTTCCACTTCCAAACCATCTCCCTGTTAATGCTTTTGGGAAAGCAGTGGAAGATGGCCCAAGTGCTTGGACCTCTGAGCCCAAGTGGGAGACCCAGAAGAAGCTCCTGTCTCCTTTTGGCCTGGCTCAGCCCTGGCCATTGCAGCCATCTGGGGGAGAGAACCAGCAGATATAAGATTCTCTGTCTGTCTCTCTGTCTCTGTCTCTGTCTCTTCTCTCTCTGTATCTCCTTCTCTCTCTGTAACTCTGCCTTTCAAACAAATAAAGAAATCTTTAAAATTCATTTATCTCTTTAAGAGGTAGAAGGAGACAAAGACAGAGAGAGGGAGAGCTCCCACTTACTTGTTCACTCCCTAAATGCCTGCAATGGATGGGGCTGTGCTGGGGCTTGAGCCAGGAGCCTGGAATGCAATCTAGGTCTCCCAATCATTTGAGCCATCACCTGCTGCCTCCCAGGATCTGCATTTATGGGAAGATTGAACCAGGAGCTGGAGCCAAGAATTCAACCCAGGTACTCCAATGTGGGATGCAGGTGTCTTAACTCCTAGGCTAAATACCTGTTCCTGGGATTGCTTTTTTAAAGAAAAAATATATAATAGTTATTTATAGTTGTGCTATTTCGTATAACAACTATCATTTATCCTGTGACTCTTAATAAAGAACAAGTAGTATCAGTTTTACAGGAAATATATGTATTCAGTGCTCACTACCATATTCTTCTTCAGTCATTTGATTAGCTGAGTCTTTTTTTTTTTTTTTTTAAGAAAAGATTTTGTTTATTTGAGAGAGTGACAGACAGAGGAAGAGACAGAGAGAAAGATCTTCCATCCACTGGTTCACTCCCCAAATAACCACAATGGCTGGAGCTTGGCCCATCCAAAACCAGGAGGAACCAGGAACTTATTCCAGGTCTCCTATGTGGGTACAGGGGCCCAAGCACTTGGGCCATCTTCTACTGCTTTCCCAGGCCATTGTAGAGAGCTGGATCAGAAGTGGAGCAGCCAGGACACGAATGGTGACCATATGGGATGCCGGCACCACAGGCAGAGGCTTAGCCTACTATGCCACAAGGTGGGGCCCTTATCTGAGTCTTTTCTAGATTCCTTAGGAGGCAAAGGAAAACAATGCTCCCTAATTTCTTGTGCATTCATAACAGTTTGTGTGTGACTTAAAACTTGAATGTCTGTTTGGATATAAAAATCCTTGCCTATATTTTCTACCACTTGTATAAATATGCGGCTCCATTGTCCTACGGAAGTATTGTTATTGAAAAGTCTAATTGTTGGTCTTAAGGTTTTTTTCCCCAATGAGTGGCTTGTTCATTTTGTGTTGCAATCTAAAGATTTTTTTAAAGATTTATTTATTTTATTGGAAGGAGTTACACAGAGAGAAAAGGAGAGGAAGAGAAAGAGAGAGTCTTCCATCCACTGGTTCACTCCCCAATTGGCCGCAATGGCTGGAGCTGCGCTGATCTGGAGCCAGGAGCCACGAGCTTCTTCCAGGTCTCCCATGTAGGTGTAGGGGCCCTAGGACTTGGGCCATCTTCTACTGCTTTCCCAGGCCATAGCAGAGAGCTGGGTTGGAAAAGGAGCAGCCGGGACTACAACCGGTGCCCATACGGGACGCTGGCACTGTAGGCAGCGGCTTTACCCGCTGTGCACAGCGCTGGCCCTAGTCTAAATAACATTTGAAAAAATGTTTCCTTACATTCTATGTTCTGTTTCTTCTTATGATGTTTACTTGTCCTCATGCTGGCTCATCTTACCTTCTGCTTTGTTTTGGAAATTTATTTTCTTTTACTTCTAATTCTTTCTTAAATTCTCTCAGATCACTTTTCAAACCAGTTTTTTATCCAAATGTCTCATTTTTTGATTTTGATGTGTGGCCTTTTTTCATGGATCATTTACTCGAATTCTCTAAGGTCATTTGGAAATAGTAGGTCATGATTGTTGTTGTTGTTGTTGTATGCCCATGTCTTATGGCATGGTTTTATTGTTTACAGGTCAGTGTGCTCTAGCCTTTATTATCTTTAAAACTTCATATGGGGTCACCTAGCATTGCTGCTATTGCTTGAGGCTCTCCTGTGCTCTCAGAGGGGTGATTCCACGAACGATTTCCCTGGTGACATGCTCTATGGCTCCCTTTTCCACGGGTGTGGTGGAGCAGGGGTCTCTGGACACAGCTTCTCTGAGATGTTATTTCTTTTGCCGTCTCATGCACTTTGCTCTGGCTCTTCCCTTTCATTGGCCTGGAGTGTCTCTGATCTGCTCCCTGATTTTCACCCCCTGGCAGTATCTCCTCAGGGTGAGGATTTCTCCTGCTTAATCAAAGTGGCAGAAGTTGAGTATTTCGGTGCACAAATACTCCCTAAGGTGAATTTTAGCTTTTAGAATGACAGACATGTTTATCATATTAAATACATTTTGATCTGAGCAATGTGAGAGTTTGCAGGGCATCCAGAATTTGCAAAGGTGTTCCCAGTTTGGGTTGCTTCTGTGACATTGGTGGTGAGGACTCCCCTTTGGGAGTGGGCTCTTGTTGGCAATTCAGCTGACGGGCTACTGGTTCAAGTCCCTTGTCTGTCTTCTGCTTCCTCCCCTAGCTGTTTCCACACCATCTTACTGTTCCTGATGCTTGCACTCCTCGTGCCCCTGGGGATGCCTTACCACCCTTGTCGTACATGTTGTCCTTGAGATTTCTCTTTTGTTTTATCAATGTTTCCATCTATTTTTGTGAGGGGACATGGGGGAGATTAAAAATCTTTCTTTTAAAAAATCTTTTTGCCTATGGGTAATTTTGGAGCAACTGTGTTGCTGCAGACATTTTAAAGCATGTACAACCTGAAGAGAGATTTCACTTGTTTTTCTTCTAATGGCATTGTCCTTCCCACCTCTTAAACTCCCCAGACAATAAATATGAGGCTGTTTGAAAATCCAATGAAAATCATTGAACAGGATTTGGAAAATCTCAAGGATCTCAGGAGGGAATGCCATTTTGTCTGTTTGTAATATTTTGGGATAAATCATTCCAATCCCCTTCTGAACAAATACTGAGAATTATGACCTTTTTTTCCTATGATAAGCCTTGCAGAATTCAAACTTACAGAATGTATGAATAATAAATCAAGAAACACAAAACTGGATGAATGGAAAATAAAGTCTATACCCTTTGTTAGCCTGTTACTGTATAACATCAATTGCCAGCATCTTATATAACTTTTTTCTGTTCAAAATGATTAATGACAACTTAGAATTTCTTATCACATTGTGTAACAATCAGATTAGATAATTGATTTATTTTCTTAAGACTTTCTTTGTCCTTAAAGGATATGATTGTTTAAGGATTAACTAAATATGATAAGTAGCATACAAAATCATTTCAGTTATCAGCTTCTATTAAATATGCAGTTGGTGCTTAATATGTCTTTTATCCAGGAAAACACTGCATCAACCACTCAATCACCAACCCAGAAGCCCAAGTATCATATGACTCCTTCTTCTACCCTGCTACACTTTTACATGAGCCATCACACCCTGATTTCTCTATCTATAAGTGTCTCTAGAATTTTCCTCTTGTACCCTTGTGCCCCACCACTACCCTAGTTCTGACAACCATCTCTCCTCTTTGGTCTATTGTAATATATACTTTCTCCCTCTGTTTCATCTCCAATCTTTGATTTTTCAAAGTACAAATCTTACCTTGTCATTTCTTTACTTAAAACTCCTTAGAGTCTTCTCATTGCTCTGTGGGTAAAGTCTAGAATCCTTAATGTGACTTTCAAAGTCCTCCATCACCCACCCACTCCTGCTTATCTCTGTAGCTTCTGCCCAACATTCTTTACTCCTCACGCTGCTGAACTTTCCTTGCTTCCTATACTGACACAAGCTTTCTTGCTTCTAGGCCTTTCTGTGTGCTACTCTCTCTTTTGAGAATACTTGTCTCTGCCTCCTCATCAACACAGGTACAATCTCCTGTGTATTTTAGGACTCAGTTGAAATATCTTTTCTGCAGAGAGACCTTCCTTGACCTTTTGTCCAGGTAAAGTCCTCTTGCTATAGATTCTCAGTGTTTCTTTTTATTTCCTCCCTCAGACTCATTATCATCTTGTTTTTTGTATGTTTCTCTTACTGGACGCTAAGCTTCATGAAGGCAAGGCCTGGCTCTCCTATTTACTATTCAATACCTAAATCTCAACCCACTACCTGATACTCAGTAGATATTCAATAAAATTGTTTTAAATCTTTGGACTGCAATAAGGTCCACATGTCTAACACAATACCTGTGGTCCTGGGCCTCACTCATATCTGTTGAAAATTTTCAGGTGGTACCAAAAATTTGCCATCACTATCAATAAAACTTATGATAGTTAATTTTATGTGTCAATTTGACTGGGCCACAGAATGTCCGCATGGCTGATTAAACATGGTTTCTGGGTATGTCTGTAAGGCTGCTTCCAGAAGAGATGGGTTTGAATTATGAGACGGGGTAAGGCAGATGGCCTCCCTAGCATGGATGGTCATAATCCAATGCATTGAGGGCCTGAGTAGAGCAGGAAGGCAGAGGAAGGAGGAACTGGCCCTCTTCCTGCAGGGTGCTAAGCTGGAACATCACTCTTCCAATCTGAGTGTTACTGGTTCTCAGTCTTCACACCCAAAATGGAGTCTACTCCATTGGCTCACTTGCTCCAGGCCTTTAGACTATACCACTGGCCTTCCTGGCTCTTTAGTTTGCAGATAGCAGATTGTGGGACTTCTCTCTCCTTACCATCATGCGGGCCAGTACTTTATAAGGCTCTCTCTATGTAAGAGATACGAGAATTCTTCAGGAAGATCATGGAAAATGTGTATTATAAAAACCTATGCATGGATTTCAAAACTTTTCACACCAAAATAAACTTGTCTTTTAATTCCACATTCCATGAAGTTTTGAAGTTATGAGAAAGATAGAGAGAGAGAGAGAGAGAGAGAGAGAGAGAATATATCTGTATCTCCTCCTCTCTGCAGAATCCTGGTTAATATATATTTTTAAAAGATTTATTTTATTTATTTGAAAGGCAGAGTTACAGATAGAGGGGGAGGAACAGAAAGGTCTTCCATCTACTGGTTCACTCCCCAAATGGCTGCAGTGGCCCAGGCTGGGTCAGGCTGAAGCCAGGAGCTGGGAGCTTCCTCTGCATCTCCCGTGTGGGTGACAGGGACCCAGGCACTTGGGCCATCTTCCACAGCTTTCCCAGGTGCATTATCAGGGAGCTGGATTGGAAGTGGAGCAGCCAGACTCAAACTGGCTTCTGTATGGAATGGTGGCATCACAGACGGTGCCTTTATCTGCTGTGCCACTGTGACAGCCCCTAATAGGATATTTTAAAGTATCAAAATGAATGCAAAAAGATCCATGATGAACTAAACAGCAAAGTTTTAGATAAAGTCAGAATCTGTCACAGTGCCATGCTGAGCTGTATTTGAGCTTGAGGCCAAATGAAAAGCCAGTCATAATGAGCCTCTCTTTATTTAAAAACTTGATATTTATTCATTATGGATCTTTTTGCATTGATTTTGATTTATTAGATTAGTGTATGAAGGGGCAGGCATTTGGCCTCGTGACTAAGATGCTGACATCCCACGTCAGAGTACCTGGGTTTGACTGATGCCCAGCTGTGGCTCTGGCTCCTGACTCCAGCTTCCAGCTTTTAGTGGGTGATGGCTGAAATAACTGGGTTGCTGCCACCAGGGGGGAGACCTGGATTGAGTTTCTAATTCCCTTCTTTAGCTGGTCTAGCAGGGGACTGTTGTGGGCATTTGGGAAGTGAATGAGCAAATAGGAGTTTCTCTCTCTCTCTCTCTCTCTCTCTCTCTCTCTCCCCCTCTCTCTCCGTGTGGGTTTGTGTGGGCTCAAAAAAAAAAAAAAAAGTATTGTATGAAAATACTGTTTCTCTGGGATTACAAAATGTTTTGGACTGTGGTGGGTATCTCACTTTCTCGCCCTTGTCCTGACCCTGAGGTGGTCCTTGGGAGCTTGTTTAGAGGTTCTACCCTTGACCTCCTCTAGCAAGGCAGGTCATCCTCTTCGACAGAGAGCGAGAGCACAGCTTCAGGAGGGATGCACAGGGCACTGTGAGGGAGGGAGGGGACACCCACCTGGACAGCCGGAGCAGCAGAATCAACCCTGTCGATCAGTGGCGTGACAGATGTCTCAACCAGATGGCCCTCACATCCCCTGCTGTGGTCCTCAGTTCTCTCTTCCTCTGTCACTGGGACCACTTTCCTATTAGCAGGATCATCACAAGCAGATTCTCTCTTTGGTAGCCTTTAGGGTCATGCGGGCAAAATACGGGTTTGTTCCCATCTACTTTTGGGTCAGGATGGGCTAAAGCCAGATGGTGTGCTGTTTGTCTGGAACGTGCAGGGCCCACCTCCCTTTCACGCACAACCATGCCCTTGACCAAAGTTACACTAGCATCCAAAGCTGGAGGACCCAAGGAAGCTGCTCTTGCTTCCACTGCTCATATCTCGATTTCCCAGGGTTCCACTAACATAAGACAAATGTACCAGTTGACTTCTGCAGAAGGTTTAAAATAGTGGAAGGAGATGACACAGAACACGTAAGCACTGAAAACTCAGTAACATGTCCTTGAAGGTCCTTGGCCTTTCCTGTGCTGGGGATTTCTCACTGGCTGCACTCCCCTGCTTTTCTGCTGGGCCCTGCCCACAGCATCTTGCTAAGTACTGTATTCTTTCCTTCTGTCTCCTTCTCCCCATTCAAGACACTGCTAAAGAGGTTCCGAGTAGGCCCCAAAGTATGCCTGTATGGCATAAGGATTATTTTGAATTGAAGGCAATGGAGGGAAAGCAGACACAAGCAAATCTTTTGCCGTCCCCCTCATTGCCAGGAAGGGCAGGACTGGAGACAGCTGTAGAGGCTCACCAGCGTGGAAGACAGCCCTGGAGGCCCGGAGACGCGCCTTGCTGAAACAGCCCTTCTCTGCTATTAGTTTTCCCCGTGTATTCACATTCCTGTAGTTCGTTGCCCCTGAAAGCTCAAACCCCTTTCTCATCGCCTGGTCATTTTTCTACAACAGCATCGTTTTTTCACTAAGACGCTGTCACTGCTGAGTCCTCTGGGCATGTGTGATGCACATGCTAAGACATGCCAACTGTGGCACTCTTCTATCCTCTGTCTTCTCTTCTCTTGTCAATATGTCTGTTTTCATGTAGTTTTCAGGGACCTAGCCTCATGAATCCAAGATGGGAAGAGTAAAACATATTTTTTTCCCTCCATTACTCTGTAATTGTATCTCCTGAGCTCCTTCCAGAAAACCCAAGTTTCCATTCCTGCCACTTAAGTATGCAAAGCAACTGAGCTCTTTGGCCAAATTTCCCTTCTCTATGACTTGCCTGAGGAATCGTAGTTTATAACTGAAAAGATTTAAAAAGATGGACTTTTTCTCACTTAAATCCCATTCCCTTAGAGTGCAAGGCTTAGCCACGATTCTCTTCTGAATATCTACTGATTTTTTTTTTTATTTATACACGGATCTCATGGCTAAGGTACTACACTAGACATTTTTGGGTGTTTTTATATATTTCCTATTTCCACAACTATGCAATATAGAAATTCTCTTCATCTTATAGTCAGAAACTTGAGGCTTAAAGAATTATATTTTGCTTAAGATCATATAATTTGTAATGAATTTGAATTTATTTATTTATTTGAGAGGCAGAGGCAGAGAGAGAGAGAGAGAGTCTTTCATCTGCTGGGTCACTACCCAGATGGCCACAACAGCTGGAGCTGTGCTGATCAGAAGCCAGGAGTCAGGAGCTTCTTCCGGGTCTCCCATGTGGGTGCAGGGGCCCAAGGACTCGGGCCATCTTCTACTGCTTTCCCAGGCCATAGCAGAGCTGGATAGGAAGTGGTGCAGCCGGGACTCAAACTGGCGCCCATATGGGATGCCAGCATTGCAGGCAGCGATTTTACCTGCTATGCCACAGTGCTGGCCCCTGAATTTGAATTTAGATCTAACCTCTAAGTCTAGGCATTTGCTGTGAAACTATGTTGCCTCATTTAATTTTTCCTTCTCTTCTTCCCTCTTTTCCTCCCTCCCTTCCTCCCTCTCTTCCTTTCATCTTTCTTCCCTTTCTTCCTCAAATATTTACTGTGAATATGACCCTGTTCTACATGCTGGGAATACAACAGGCAGTAAGCAAGCCCCTGTTTTCATGAAGCTTGCTTCTGAGGTGTGATTGTGTGTGACTACAGACAATATACTGATAAGCACATTTGTATACATGTGTGTTTAGTATGTCACAGGGTGACTAAGCCATTCCATCACTCACTTCCCCTCTCCCTGCACCACTCCCCCCAGAAAAAAACAAAAATAATCAGCAAGATATGGGGCATAGGGAATGTCAGGGCAGGAGAAAGGGTACAAATAGATAAATGTACCCCAAGTCCTACACATCTATTATTTACATTTACATTAAAAATTCTCTTCATCAGCCTCTTTTCCATAAACCTTTACTGAAATGAAAAACAAGTTGTCATTTATAGTATTCTTTGTACGTACTAAGTGTTTTTAATGAATATAAAACGATATTATATTACCTTTTATAGAACACTCCTCAAATCTCACCCACATAGCCTATTGTTCAGACTTAGCTGAGCAACCGCTCAGCACAGTATGGGAGAACCTAATTCAACAAAGTTTCTACAGGCTCTCCATGGGGGAACAAGGGCAGATTTTATTGAGAACTGGAAGCGTGGTGAGGCTCTACCCATGATACCACAGGGCTGGCCCCAGATGCTCCTTGACTTTCAATGGGGTTCTATCCTGATAAACTCATCCTCATGTGAGAATATCATTAAGTCAAAAAATGCATTGACTGCTGCAGACCCTAGCTGAAGAAGCACTGTGGAGTCTGGTTTTTTTCCCTCCTGATCGCAGGGCTGACTGCGAGGATCTCACTGCACAATGCTAGCTCAGGAAAAGAACAAAACTCAATATTCAAAGTAGGTTTTCTGCTGAATGTAAATTGCCTTCCCACCATCATAAAGTTGAAAAACCGTTAAGTCAAAGCTTCCTAAGTCAAATACCCTCTATATGTGAAAATAAACGAGTGTTGTTCAATTTGTCTAAATTGGCTAAGGTTAAAATACAGGGAATTCTAGGGCAAAAAAACGCTTTCTTTGAAACTTCATAATTCAACACTTACTTTACGCTGCACTGTCTGTCCTCCTTTTAAGCCTGGGCCTCGGTTTTGCACACTGCCTCGCATAGATGTGGTCCGTTTATGATGGTGCTGGTGGTTAGAAAGCAGTGAGGAAGTGGGGGATGGAAAAGGCTTGTTTGGCAAGTTCCCCAAAATACTTTTAAAAATGCTGGCCATTTGGAGAAGTGGATCATAATTCATGTGTGGCAGACTGGGCCATTCATCCTCTCTGATGCATTTCAGCTACAGCACAGCTGTCAGGCCAAGGAAGTTATAAATCTTCCTACATGTTAACATTCACATTTAATTAATACTAATAGGCAATGCTGTCTCCGGAGGGACATGATGTGGTAGAGAGAATGAAGTCTGAGAAGCAGATAATAAAGGTAGTGTGTGGAAGTATTATTTCTGGATCAATCCAGTTTGATTGCTAACAGTATTATCCTCTGTGGATATTTCCCATAGTTTGCACTTTAGAATGGCTCCTCTGTGGTTTGAACTTGTGATTTGTTCATGCTTGTTTATAAAGACTGGACACTGTGACTTTTTCTTTGGAATAGGTAGGTGAACAAACTTAGATCCATCACATTTCTCTTGGCAGATTTTAGAACTTTCACTCCCATTCCTGATATCCGTCAGTTTAATCATCGTCCCGGACAGTTTCTTTTGGGTATTACGCTGTGACAATGCCCAGAGGCTGTGATTTCTAAATGGTCCTTGGGCTCAATCAAAGTCAAAGTCAAGTCGACTCGGCAGCCCCGAGCTTTGCAGGCATTAGTAATTCTTTGACTATTTCACCCTGCACTGTTACATGTTAAAAAGCAGCCTCCATCACAACTTTCCCTAAATCCCTGTGGCGATCCCTATGTAGAGAATGCGCAAGGCCCACGGAGTTCAGGGAAAAGACGCACAGCACACACAGCACACACAGGACAGCCTTATTTTCATTGTGTTTCAGTGGGATGTGCTTCTGAGATTTGCTGGCGAGCGGTGAGGAAACAAGCATAACGCAGCCTCTGTCTTCCCTGCTTACTGTTCCCCTCAGGGTCAGTCAGGCTGATGGCTGAGTAGGCAGCCCTCTGGGGAATTCCCAAATGTTGTTCTTCCACAAGTAGTGGTTTTTCTCAAAGGCCATCTCTTAGATGGTGTGAGTGACTTGTAGCCATCTTTAGAGTATGCACAAAGCACCCAGGAAGATGCCATATGGATGAATATATCTTCTTCCAGGCTCCAGGGAAGGCCCCTTCCCTTCCTTCCAGGCCTAAATATCTCTGTTAGTATGGTCATCCTCTCATACCTAAAGGGATGAAAACCTGCAGGGGACGCCTGAGACCAAAGATAATACCTAACTCTTAAGTATTCTGTGTTTTTTTCTTATACATACATACCTATGATAAGGATTAATTTATAATTAGGCACAATAAGAGATTAACAACAATATCTAGTAACAAAACAGAACAGTTCCAACAACACACTGTAATAAAAGTTATGTGAATGTGCCCTCTCTCCCTTTTCTCAAAATATCTTATTGCACAGTACTCACCCTTCTTCCTGTTGGCCGTGGGTAACTGAAGCCACAGTTGGGGTGAGGGGATGGACTGTTGGATGTCAAGATCTCTATCAAGCTGCTTAAAAATCCCTGTATCTTATTCTGGCTTCCCTTGAGGGCGGCAGAGTAGGCTGGGTTGCTGGCTTTCCATCAACCTTGGAGAAACTAGATGTGAGAAGGAAACTTTTTTTTTTCTTTTTTTTTTCTTTTTTATTTTTGACAGGCAGAGTGGACAGTGAGAGAGAGAGAGAGACAGAGAGAAAGGTCTTCCTTTGCCGTTGGTTCACCCTCTAATGGCCGCCGCGGTAGCGCGCTGCGGCCGGCGCACCGCGCTGTTCCGATGGCAGGAGCCAGGTGCTTATCCTGGTCTCCCATGGGGTGCAGAGCCCAAACACTTGGGCCATCCTCCACTGCCTTCCCGGGCCATAGCAGAGAGCTGGCCTGGAAGAGGGGCAACCGGGACAGGATCGGTGCCCCGACCGGGACTAGAACCCGGTGTGCCGGCGCCGCAAGAGAGAAACTTGAACATGAGAAACTAACACAACAGTATCATGAACCTGAACTCCTGTGTGTGGGGGTGGGGGTGGGGGGCAGGTTGGAAGGAAGAGGGACAGCTTTAGGAGAACACTGTAGTCACAGAGCACTGGCTGGAGAAAAGCTTCCTGGCTCTGCGCTTGCTCTCTTTACATGGTCCTGGGTCAATTGTTTCTTCTTTGCAGAAATCAACTGGTGTAGTTCAGGTTTGTAGTGTTAGGGGCTTTGGGGTAGCATCATAGCAGAGAAAAAGCCTTACAGGAGCGAGGAGTTCATACAGACAGATGAGTAATGCCCAGCCACACTCTGGCATTCTCTTCTCTTCTCTCTCTAAACCTCTAGGCAAGATTGTCACTGGGGAGACTACCTACTCACAATACTTATTCTTTTGAGGAGCTTAAAGATGAATTCCTGACCAGAACAGGTGCTCATACTAAGTAGGAAGTATATATTAAAAAAAAAGTACAAGCATAAGAACATCAAAGACAGAGAATGACAAATCTCTGTAAATAAACAGATCACCTGCAAAGAAACAAAAACCAAACTTTTCAACAACAACACTGAATATAAGAAAACAGTGGCTTAATATTGAATGAAGAGAAATGAACTTTGAGCCAAGACTTCTATATCTAGCCATATGAGCATTTAAACATGAGAATATCAACAGAAATGTTAGCAAGTCCTCCAAGTGTGTTTTAGTATCCCAGTAGTTCAGGACCAGATGTGCAAAAATTTTGTGGTTTAGGGGGGCTCAGCATCCTTCCATTGTGCTGGTGGGCCATCCTTCTGTGCTGGCCTCATGTGTAATTTGGGCTGGCTGCTCCAGCTAGCACCATTGTGTCTGTATTTCAACCATCAGAACCAAAATATGAATATATTGATATTGACTATCTCATTATTCTATTACCTAGAGCTTAGTCATAAGACCATATCTAGCTGCAAGAGAAAGTGTGAATGGTAATTTTAATTCTGGATGGATGTAAGTCCAGTTAAATTTCAGAGGTTTTGTAACAAAATGGAAGGGTGAAAAAAGGTGTTTTTGTTTTTTTCTGCCAATATATATTTCAAACCAAAAATATCCACTGCGACCAGTACTGCTAAAAATAATTCTAGTATATGCTACAAGAAAACAAAAATAAGTAGCATATAATTCTTGGTTGAGATAGATAAAATTGTCATTATTGTAGATGTGTAATTTATCTGGGACAAAACCAACAAAATCAATAATGAAGCTAATACAACAATTAGCAAATTTTGCAAGGTTGCTAGACACATGATCAATGTGCAAAAATCAATGATTTTTAAAAATATTTGAACTGCCTAAAAATGTAACACAAAATTACATGATTCACAATTTCAGTAAGAAATCAATGTATTTAGGAAATAAAAAGAAAACATGAAATATTTTTGAGAAAAATTTGAACTGAACAAAAGAAATAGAAATGACTCTCAATAAATATGCTTTCAGCCTCTGTGGGGGATGCTAATATTGTAAAGATGCCGGCCCCTGGGCACTGTGGCTTAGCAGGTTAGGACATGGTCTGCTTTTGTTTCCCATTCAGCTCTCTGCTAATGTGCCTGGGAAAGCAGCAAAATATGGCCCAAGTCCCTGGGCCCCTTCCACCCATGTTGGAGACCAGGACAAAGCTCCTGGATCCTGGTTTCAACCTGGCCCAGCCATGGTCATAGAGGCCATTTGGGAAGTGAACTAGCAATGGAAGATCTCTCTCTCTCTCTCTCTTTGTTTCTCCCTCCCTCTCCCTCCCACCCTCCCTCCCTCTCTCTGTGTGTGTGTCTCTCCTTCACCCTCTCTCTGTAACTCTGCCTTTCAAATAAATAAATAAATTTTTTTAAAAAAGAAAATGAAAACTGATCCCTATCTGATACCACATGCAAAAGTAGACTCCAGATGAGGAGTTGAATGTGGAAAGTATTCATTGAAATATAATAGAAGATGTAGAATGAGAATATCTCCTTACATGGGAGTGGGAAAAAGGCTTCTTACATCTTCATAAGCATATACATAAAATACAAACTAAAAATTTCCATTCGGTGAAAGATGCCATGCAGAAAGTTAGAAGTAATAACGAGAAATTATTGATAATGACTGAAATCGACTGGGGTCAAAACCTAGAACACAAGAACACAAGAGGAACTGGGAATTTCTGCAATCAATCGAGAGAAGGTAAGAACCCTAATATGAAAAAGGGCTGAGAATATGAATAGGCAGTTTACAGAAGAGAAAGTCCCAAAGGTAACAAACACCAAAGAGTTTGCTCCAATTCCTTATTCATCAGAACTACAAGTTGGCATTACAATGAAATATCACACACAGTAACATGGCGAAATGAGAAGAATGTGGCATGATTGGCATCCTCACGCATGGCTCATGGGAGTGTAACCTGGTGCAACCATCCTGGAGAGCATTCTGACAGCAGACGTGTGCATTCTAGTATCCATCTCTTCCTTCAAGTTTCTCAAAGGAATTCACAGACGTGCCCACAATGGAGCACACTCATGGGTATTGTCAAGGAGTATTGTTAGGCGGAGTCGCAGGCAATCTGTGTGTGCACCACTGGGGAAGGTATAAATTCAGTAGGTCTGCTGTGGAATTCAGTAGCCAGAAACAGGGCACTGAATGTGCACACAGTAATTCAGACACGTCTCAAAGACAGTGCAAAGACTTAACATAAGATAGAATGATATCTGGAGCCCAATACCATGTATGAAAAGCCATAAGGATGAACTTTGTATAAGAATAAGTACAGGCCAGCACAGTGGCTCACTTGGCTAATCCTCTGCCTGAGGCGCCAGCACCCCAGATTTTAGTCCCAGTTGGGGCGCCGGGTACTAGTCCCTGTTTCTCCTCTTCCAGTCCCGCTCTCTGCTGTGGCCCGGGAGGGCAGTGGAGGATGGCCCAAGTGCTTGGGTCCCTGCACCTGCATGGGAGACTGGGAGGAAGTGCCCGGCTCCTGGCTTTGGATCGGCGCAGTGCCGGCCGTGGCAGCCATTAGGGGAATGAACCAACGGAAGGAAGACCTTTCTCTCTGTCTCTCTCTCACTGTCTAACTCTGCCTGTCAAAAAAAAAAAAAAAAGAATAAGTACAGATAAGAGGTTATTCATCAACCATACTAGAAAGTTTAATTGGGGAGTGAAAGATTGGAGGAATGAGGGTTGGAACAGGGAACAAAGAGAATAAGCAGATGGAAAGAGAGAGGATTCCTACACAGAACCTCACAGAAAGTCTTTTTTTTTTTTTCCATTTCCCTCCTGAACACTAGAATGGATTGGCCCTTCCAGGAATCCTGACCCTGAAGAAGTGTGGGCAAGGGTGGGTGGGAATAGTGTATGGGCATGACTTGAGACTGGGAGGCAGATATGAATCCCAATCCCAGAACAGAGAATTGGAAGCCAGAGACCACAGATGCCTTCTTTCTTCCTCGTTTTGCTTTGTTTCTCCTAAGCAGAGTGCAAAATCTTTGTATAGAGAAAAAAAAAATCCCAGGCAAGTACAAATTACATGGGGGTACTTTCCCCTCATTAACAGTGAGGATCCATCATCTGAGAAAAGGAAGCCAAGAGGAGGGAAGTCAGAGGGAAGGCTCAGTCCCACTTCACCGGGGGAGTTTCTGAATCCACAATTAATTGGTTGCACCTGGACCAATTTCCCCAGGTATAATTTGTCTCCGTGAGAGGTCAACCTTAAAAATCTTGCAATGCATCAAAGAGTGAAGTTCAAAGGAAAAAAAAAGTCATCCAAATTTTAAAATCATTTGTGATATGATATTAATTGGTACAATACTATCATAATGCTATGTTTACTTCTTTAGATACCTCAGAAGTGCTTTCTGTATCTATAATATCTAAAAATATTTAAAGTTGCCCCTCATAATAATCTTCCTCAATCCTAAAATAGTGTGTTTTTGAAAATCTCTAATTTATTTCTTCTTAAAGCTGTGATATTGTTTCTGATTTTGCTATTAAAGTATTTCAAATTCAGAGTCACTTGCAAACAAATGAGATAAAATAACATCATAAGATTATCTAAGGAAAACTGCGATAAGAAGGTCAATTTAAGAACATAACAGCTCTATGGCAATACCATCCTCCATAGACTGCAGAAGTGCTGAAATATGTATTATAAAAACAGACAGGGAAGATGCAGTGTTTGGAATTCAGGAAAAAACACCCAAATCTTTTAAGTCTTGGTTTCAAGGAGGAGTTTGTCTTTGAGGTAGATTTTGAAAAATAGGTGGACTTCCAGTGGTGAAAAGGTCATTTAAGGCAGCAGGACCAATTTGAACAAGGGTTGAGAAATGATAAAAGTGAGAACACATTTGGGAAAGGTGAGTTGTCCTATTTTTAAGTTATAGGGTTGGCCATAAGAAGAAACACCGATAGAATTCATACTAAATCATTGGCACTGTTCTGAGTGCCTTGCATTTAATCTTTATACAGGCCTAGGAGGAAACTTTTCAAGTGAAGAAACTGACCCTTAAGGAGTGGCACTGGAGTTCAAGCTTACTCAGGGAGGAAGTGACAAACCCAGGACGCTGAGCCCAGGAGTCAGAGTTCTGACAATAAGAAAGGGGCATAGTTGGGGTGTTGTCCATCATGGACTTTTGTCTCAACTGAGAGGTGATGGAGAGACACTGAAGATTTTGCTTTGGAACAGCAGCCTGGCATATCCCATGCATGACAATTCTACAGAAACATTTCAGTAATAGCATGTAGGATCTATCCAAACAGGAAGTGCAGTCAAGGGACCAGTCTGATGCTGTGACAGAGTGCGATGACAATGAAAATCTACTGAAGATGTAGGAAGAAGGACTGGGGGAGAAATTAAAGATGGAGGTGGGAAATTGAGCTTGGGATGCATAGAAAGGCCATGGCCGGCGCTGTGGCTCAATAGGCTAATCCTCCGCCATGCGGCGCTGGCACACCGGGTTCTAGTCCCGGTTGGGGCGCCGGATTCTGTCCTGGTTGCCCCTCTTCCAGGCCAGCTCTCTGCTGTGGCCAGGGAGTGCAGTGGAGGATGACCCAAATGCTTGGGCCCTGCACCCGCATGGGAGACCAGGAGAAGCACCTGGCTCCTGGCTTCGGATCAGCGCGGTGCACTGGCCGTCTGCAGCGGCCATTGGAGGGTGAACCAATGGCAAAGGAAGACCTTTCTCTCTGTCTCTCTCTCTCACTGTCCACTCTGCCTGTCAAAAAAAAAAAAAAAAAAAATGGAAAGGCCATGAGGAAGATGTGCTTTGGGGAGGAGTCGATAAATTTAGGCATTGAAATGAGGTGCTAGTGAATAATCATGGTGGAGGTTTCCTGAGGACTTCCAGAAATGTGAATTTTCTGTTTTCAAGGGAGGACAAAGATGGGGGTCAGATTTAGGAGTCATTCAGTGAAGGAGCAAGGGAGCCAGTCCACATGTGCAGAATGTTCCCTGAGAATCACAGGAGAGAGGACTGAGGACTGGAGCTGAGGGGCAAATGCCTGCATTTCTAATAGTTTTCAGCCTTTCTTCTACTCCCCAGACCTGAGACATATAGCATATCACATCACTGACACATCATTTAATTATTACATGACACATACCAAGTTAGGATAAGGCAGAGCTGCTGTGGAGGCTGCTCTTCAGGGTTCATAATCATACTTTTTTCTGTGTAAGAAAGATTCTCTGTGGTGGGCCCATTTCTCCTAGTTGTGGATCTCCAACAAGCCATTATTTTATACTTTTAAATTTTCTTGCTCCTGAAAGAAAATTACAGGGGTTGGTGATGCCATTTTTTTAAAAAAAATTATTTTAAAATTTTTATTTAAAGAATACAATTTTCATAGGTACAACTTTAGGAATATAGTGGTTTTCCCCCCATATACCCACCCTCCCACCCCCACTCCCGTCCCACCACCCACTCCCTCTCCCATCCCATTCTTCATTTTTAATTAACTTTATATACAGAAGACCAACTCTATACTAAATAAAGATATTAACAGTTTACACACACACACACACACCAAAAAAAAAAAACCCGTAAAAAGTACTGTTTGAGAACAAGTTTTACAGTTAATTCTCATAAGTGCAACTCATTAAGGACCGAGGTCCTACATGGAGAGTAAGTTCACAGTGGCTTCTGCTGGTAATTTAATAATTAACTCTCTTAGTTATGACGTCAGTGATCACCCAGAGCTCTTGTCATGAGCTGCCAAGGCTATGGAAGCCTTTTGTGACCACAGACTTTGTCAGTATTTAGACAAGGTCATAGTCAAAGTGAAAGTTCTCTCCTCCCTTCAGAGAAAGGTACCTTCTTCTTTAATGGTCCCTTCTTTCCACTGGGATATAGTTCACAGAGATTCTTCATATAAGACATTTTTTGCCACAATGGGTGATGCCATTTTTAAAAAGAACTTACCTCTTTCCCCCAGTAAAAACGGCATTTTATTCTGCTTTGAGAGAACTCTCACAAGAAAGTATTATGCTCCGTGTGTTTGTCAGTCTAGTGAATGTCACAGATTTGTCGTTTAGAAGTCATGAAGTCACTTACTTGTGTTCAAATCTCAAGATAATATAAAATTTATTTATATTTATAAGAAATTGAAATAATGAATGTTTTTCAAGTGAATTCCTAATCTTTTACATATGCCATCTCTTGTCCTCTGTCCATTCGTTCTGCAAATGTCTTCTGTCACCTTCTTAAGCAACTGGGTGGTGCTGAGTATCGAGGAGAGAATGTGAACTGGAGTCAACATGGCCATTCTTGCAGACTGGAGACTCCCAAACAGTGAAGCTGTGACTTCATGTGGTTCCTTAAGTCAAAAGGACTGTTACAAATGAAGTAAAAATGAAAAATTCAAGTTTCTTCAATATATAGAGAAGTAAAGACCAATTAAATAAGATTAATTGGTCATTCCTGGAAAAAAAAAAAAGTGTGTGAGAACTGTATTACTTATGGGGGCTCAAAACCAGTCATATTTTTCCAGGATCTGTATTGAAACATTACAAATTCTGAATACGTGCTTGATTTAAGAATGAGCTGATGAGAAAAAGGTGTAAGTGGTTTTCCTTGCTTTCCACCAAGTGTTGCTTGCTTTGGAGGGAAGGAAACTTCTTTTGCGATGTTGGGTGATATCCATCTTTTCAGCTCTGCTTAAACCTGATGACCGGCTCTATAAAAAGGTGTGTGCTTAAAATGGCAACTCATCCAGAGTCTGTAATTTTAGCTTTTGCGATCTTTAGTGTTAAAGTTTAATTCTCTGGCTGTCCTTGCTTCTTAATGAAGTCTCTAAACATTTCTTTGGAGGCACTGGTCTATTCTGATATCTCTATTCCTCTATCACTGACAAATTCCTCTAATTTGTACCTACTTAGTAAAAAAAAAAAAACTCCAAGTAAAACATCTTTCAATTTTCAAGGCATTTTTACTAACACTATCAATATTATTTAACTGACTTAAATTATTTTCCAGAATAGTTTGAAAATAATTAGGACATCTGTCATTATAAGTGGGAATGAAACCAGCATCAGAAATATCACTTAGGTGTTCTCAGGAAGAATGAAAAAATATCCCTTGCAGCTCAGTGGACTCATGGGATACTATTTGATGGGCACCCTTGGGGACAGTAGAAATACCTGGATCCACAGCTACTAATGGCTTGCTTTGGGACTAGGGAAAATTGTTTTGCTTCCTACTGATTGGACTTTCACAGCTGGCAGAGGAAGGGTAATTAAGGTATTGTTTGGATAAGACAGGAAAGGATTCTAGCTCCACTTGTCTTATTCCAATAATCCAAACACAAAACATGAGAGTGGCTGAAGTCCTCTGGATAACTTTTTTGAAGTTTTGTTTTATGTGCACGTTGGACACTTGACTGAACATAATGGTAGTCAAAGGAAAATTATTAAAACAAAACAAAAAAGTGCCTGGGGGAGGGGAGCAGTGAAGGTAAGTGGCTGAGACACATGGCCAAAGTTTCTTAGAGAAAATATGAAGAGAATCTGAGCTGTTGTAGATCTATAACTGTGATTACAATATGGATTTGATTAAATCTATATTTTAATTACATCTGTACAGAATGTTGAATATCATTGAAAAGTCTTAATAGAGTTAATGTGGTGATAAAATAGTATATAAAATGCCAGCTAGGTCAAACGTGTGAAGTTCCATTATCAAAGTAAAGGAAATACAATGATATCCTTTCTCTAACCTTGATAATCAATCTGTTAGAATTAGATGCCTTTGAACACAGGTGGAAAATGGAGTCTTTCAAATATGCAAAGCATAATTAAAGGAACATTTTTCCAAGGGAAAATTAATTAGGCTGAGTAAACATATGGTTATCTCATAACTTAAAAGTGAAATTACCACTTACACACATCATGTAAGACTCTAAGAGAATAAGAATTCTACTTTATAATGTGAGTTGGAACCGTGCAGTGATCAATGTATTTGGCATGGAGCCATCATACGTAATTCAATGAGTGTGAGAGTATAAGAAAATGTTCTCTTCAAGCTCGATGAATCAGATGTGAATCATTGAGCCTGGGACTCCTTATCGCTGGTTTGGCGCTTCTGAGGCAATGGCATTTACATTTCCAGGTATCACAGAATGGGAAGGACAGTGACTAAAAGATGAAGACTCTGAAGTAAAGTATTTTATTCACCAAGGATTTTCCTAATTCTCAGAATGGTTTTGAAGTAAATAAAAACTCTAGACGCTCAGCCCTCTGCCTCTCTGCTGAGCTGCCCACCTGTCCAGGTGTATTCTCTCCACTCAACCATGTCACCTCACTCTCTACCAGTCTGAGCGACTGGGCGCTCTCTCTCAGGTTCTGTCTGGAGAGGTGCCCATCCGTCCTTACGGATGTCCCTACCCTAATACACCCTTTCCACTACTCTCTGTCTCACGCCTGAATTCTTTCTTGCGCAAAGACAAGAACCCTTGCTTCTTCGGTAACAGTGGCACCACAGGTGATGTCTTTACCTGCTACACTACAATGCCTGTCCCTGGGCTCCTGTCTTCTGTCTGGCCCAGACCCTGCTGTTGCAGACATTTGGGGAGAGAGCCAGTGGATGGAAGATCTCTCTCTGTCTGTTTCTCTGTCTCTTGTGTCTCTGCCTTTCAAATAAACAAAATAAAAATTGAAAAACTAAAAATTAAAAAAAAAATGAAATAAAAACTCTAGTGCTGTTCCTGTGACTTAGATGAAAAAAGCCTTCAAACTAGTTTCTTTTGTTCTACCCTCATAGGGCACAGAAGAAGGGATATTTAATTTTTGTGCTCTTTTCTAATCACAATAACACTAGTTGTTAATCCCCAAATGACTACCTTTGATTTTCCATTTGGACATTCAATTTTCCATATTTAGATGTTGGAACAATTAAGTCCCCTGTGTGGGTGTTTGATTTTACTGAATCGTGCTTTTCTGGGTTCTCAGGATTGCTCTTTTAAAATGTTGCTAGTGATCCAAGAAATCTATATTACCTGAAGAAAGAAATGGTGAAATGAACTGGCTTGAATAATTTAGAATATCTTTTTAGAAAAAAGTAAATATTTTATGTTTTGTGGTAAATAACTCATGGAGAGTATTTAGCAGGACAACATAAATACTTGATAGGTTCCTGGGCCCTTACTTGGGAATACTCTCATACAATATATGCTACATACTTAGAACCACCATATCTTTATGCATTTGCTTTTACTAACCCAGAGTACTTTCTAAGTCATGGTGTCTTCTACATGATGCTAGTTATTCCAGGTCACCAGATTTTTCTTTTCAAAAGAAACTCGCTGTCTATCCCATGCTTAGTTCTTCTCTCCTCCTCCTCCTTCCCCGTTTCTTCTTTGTCCTCTCTTCCTTCATCTTCTTCTATTTCCTCTCATTTGGAAGAAGAAAAATGAACAGGTAGACAAACATGCTTTGGATTGAAAGATTGGGTTGATGAAAAGACTCATGGGGATTCAATATAGAGACTAACTGACAGATCTTTAGCAGGTGAGATTAATGAGTTAGAAAACCTACTACTGGTAGCTTTTCCTGATGTGTAAAAATGAGGGCTTATTCTAGAAGCACTCAGAAATTACTTCCAGTTTTCAGAAATTTAGATAGGATTGGACCACCTTTATCTTATATCTCAAAACTGGAAATGTCAAAGTTACCAGTTTGGTGTTTAATTTTTATTTTGGCACCTACTAAAAATAAAGTAAACTTTTATAGATTGAGGTAAGTACCTTACGACTTCAGTAAGGTATGGCAGTCTCAGTAGGATATAGGTTGCAGTTGTCTGATTCTCATTTACTTTTTTGTTTTGTTTGTTGTTTTAAATGAAGTTTGTCTTTATTATATTATCTTTCTAAGTCAAGTTACTTGAAACGGTATACTCCAATCAAAACATAAATTACAAAAGTTGATTTCTACCCTTCTAACAATTTAGTTATGTTGTATGTGGAACTTCACTCATCCTGTCAGGAGAACTCACAATGAAAATGAGATTTCTGTTGCCGTTGGGGACATGAAGGAAGGAGTTAAGGAAAAAAAAAATGCAGACAACACATTTTTTTTTTTTTTTCATTCCAAAGGGGCCAGTGAGAACAAAGATGCATGGGGCTCATCTAGCCACAGGCCACAAAGTATTAATTCAGCATACACATTATTACTGCAAGATCCAAAAGAGCAGTGGAAGGGTGGGAATGGAGAATTTTGTATAAAATTATCTAGAACACTGAAAAAGAATCAACGAATCTAAAGAAAATAATATAATCAACATGAAAGCAATGGGATTTACTTCAGTGAAATCATTTTAAATTAGATATGATATATCAAGCCTCCATATGCCCCAACCTGGTTGAAAAGTTCTTCTCTGTGAGAAATCAATTAACTTCTACATGCAGGGTCCAAATCCACACCCACATGTGGATTCTCACACGTAGAATAGTGCAGCTCATGCAGAAGTTTCCTGGCTTCGTATGCTGTCCAGGTTAGTGGTTTGTAGCCACTTGCAAAGGGGAAGGGGGCTGCTATTTGTGGGACATCATTATATGACGGATTTTCTGTGCAACAACTTTGTGAGATAGATATTCTTATGCAGTTAATTTGAGTAGCTAAAATACATATGTAGCATTTAATTTAAAAAGGGCAGTCTCACTGCACTCTGCCATTTCCTATCCCAAGGAAACCACAGTGACCACTTCATGTACACACAGTGATACTTGACTATGTTTTCTAAAAAACGGGAAACTACACTGTGTCCATTGTTCTGCACCTTGTTCTTGGCAGGTACTATGCAGAATGGTGAAACTGACAGAGAGGGTAAGGAGAATACAGGTGTCTTTCACGTCGAGTCTCAGGTGCCTTTTACTTCCTCTTGTTGACACTTAAGAGTGCTAGGAGTTGGCGCTGTGGCTCACTTGGTTAATCCTGCGCCTGCGGCGCTGGCATTCCATATGGGCGCTGGGTTCTAGTCCCAGTTGCTCCTCTTCCAGTCCAGCTCTCTGCTGTGGCCCGGGAAGGCAGTGGAGGATGGCCCAAGTGCTTGGGCTCCTGTACCCGCATGGGAGACCAGGAAAAATCACCTGGCTCCTGGCTTCGGATTGGCACAGCGCCAGCCATAGCGGCCATCTGGGGAGTGAACCAACGGAAGGAAGACCTTTCTCTCTGTCTCTCTCTCCTTCACTGTCTATATCTCTACCTGTCAAAAAAAAAAAAAAAAAGTGCTGGGTAATTAAAATTGCTGTGACTACCACAGAGCTGGAATGGACTGACAGCACTCAAGAGGTTTGTCTGCTCTCCGGCCTCCTAGGATCCTTTTTTCCAGACCTAAAGTTGGACTGTCAGACAACTGAAGACATCCTACTTCTATCCTGCCCTTATTATAGAGTCCTATCTTTCTGTTTTCTCCAGAAAGCACTTCCCTTCAGTTCTCTCTCTTTTATGCCCTTAATGTATAATAGGAAATTCCTTTCCTAAATAAAATAACTAGATGTTGGGTGATCTATCTGGGGAAAGGACTCCATGAGAGGACAGGGGGAGAGAAGAGTCAAGGTTTTCTGCCTTCTCTCCCAGGCCATACAGATTGGCATGTGACCACAGCTAGATTATCACAGCTCTTTTCTTATGCCTCTTACGACAAAGATGAGGTCATGACCTAAACTGGGTCCCCTCCAAGGATTTTCCCAGCTCAAGTTGCAAAAATGGCCTTTTTGTGAAACTCAGAAGATACAGGGGTGTCTGGCTAGGTGATGAGATCCCTTTTGCAATAGAGAGAAGGAAGTCCACCTGCAAATTGTTCAAGGAAGGCTTCCTGGGGATTTGAAGCTGAGATCTGGAGGACAAGTGGACATTAGCCTAAGGAAAAAAGGAAGGGGGAGCGTGGGGCTTACATGGGAGAGTTCGGGCAGAGAGAATACAGCATGTGCAAAAGTCCAGAAGCAAGAGAGAACAGGTCTCGTTAGCTCAGCTGCAGGAGGGGAGGTGTGGCTGGAGTACCTTGAGCGCAGTGGTGCTGAAATCCTACAGCGATGCTGAGGCGAGCAGGCAGCCCATGACAAACAGGAGTAATTGATGCAGGTAGAAATTGAATTTAAGGGAAAAGTATTTATTGCCTAGTTCTGGAGGTATCCATATAGGCCAGGCAACAAATAATCCTGTGAGGATTCTGCAGTGGGCCCTGTCCGTTTGCACGTACCGCCACCGGGCCCCCAGATCCTGATGCCACAGCAAGCCTGCTGAATCACTTCCCAAGCCCTGCCTCTTGATACCACGTCCTCCATATTCTAATTGTTGGAGGTGAATGTCAGGTTTAGATTCCAGTAGCTTAGCTGCCAGAGAGTCGGACAATAAAGTTTGCCTCTCAGAGACTTCAATAGTGAGGGCTTGCTTCCCACTCAGACCACAGAATTCTCCCACAAAAGAAGCCAAAAGAGGAAAGAAATGTTAGAATAGGAGGCACCTAGGAAACAAGGCAAATGATCAACTGTTGATTTTCATGCTTGTATTTTTTTTATTTAGTAATTTTTTTTTAAAATTTGACAGGTAGAGTTATAGACAATGAGAGAGAGAGAGAGACAGAGAGAAAGGTCTTCCTTCCGTTGGTTCACCCCCCAAATGGCTGCTACGGCTGGCGCTGAGCTGATCCAAAGCCAGGAGCCAGGTGCTTCCTCCTGGTCTCCCATGTGGGTGCAGGTGCCCAAGCGCTTGGGCCATCCTCCACTGCCTTCCCGGGCCACAACAGAAAGCTGGACTGGAAGAGGAGCAACCGGGACTAGAACTGGCGTCCATATAGGATGCCGGCACCGCAGGCGCAGGATTAACCAAGTGAGCCATGTCGCTGGCCCCATGCTTGTGTTATTGTAAACTTTATGGTTTTCATTTTATTTAAAGGCAGACACACACACACACACAGAGAGAGAGAGAGAGAGAGAGAGAGATTCAGAGAGAGAGAGAGAGAGAGAGAAAGAGAGAGATTTTCCATCTACTGGTTTACTCCCCAGATCTACTTGAACCAAAGCCTCCTGCTCTTTACCTTGCAAGGTGCTCTGAGTCACAGTAGGAGGACTGTGGCGTAATCTTAAAATCTCCATACTGTATTTTCGTGTCATCTTTCCCAGAGAAACTTATGTCTGAGTACAACTTCTCACGGAAAGCAGAGTTTCCATAGCAAAACAGCTTGCTAGAACTTTTCAGTCTGTAACCACAACATTTTCTTGGTCTTTCATTACACGTTCTTCTGCACTGTGTAGTGAGCTACGCTTCTCCCTGTATTTACTGTTCTTACATTATTGCCATTGTGTCCAGTTTTTCTATAGGTCATTGATATTTTAGAAGAAAAGCAGTGTTTAACTGCAGATTAATATTGATTATATATTTTATAAACTCTAGATTTTTCATTCATTTCTTTGTTTAACACATGCCTTTCTTTCTTTACTTCTTTCTTTCTTTTTACTTTCTATGTGTTCTGGGCACTGAGAATACAGGAATGGGGCAAAATAGACAAATTCAGTGACTTGTTGAAAGTTCTGCTGTTACTGTAGAGATGTATAGTGTAAAAACAAACACACAATGTATCTGGTGGTGATAAGTACTATCAAAACATAAAGCAAGATAAGGAGGCAGGAAACGCTAGGCATCTAGCATTGTTTTATTCAGATAATATTTGATTGGGCCGACGCCGCGGCTCACTTGGCTAATCCTCCGCCTGCGGCGCCGGCATCCCATATGGGCACCAGGTTCTGGTCCTGGTTGCTCCTCTTCCAGTCCAGCTCTCTGCTGTGGCCCAGGAAGGCGTGGAGTATGGCCCAAGTGCTTGGGTGCCTGCACCCGCAGGGGAGACTGGGAGGAAGCACCTGGCTCCTGGCTTTGGATCGGCATAGCTCCAGCCGTGGCGGCCATTTGGGGGGTGAACAAACGGGGGGAAGACCTTTCTCTCTGTCTCTGTCCCTCACTGTCTAACTCTATAATATATAATACATTATATTATAATATATTGTATTATCATATTATATAATATATAAATATATATTAGACTTTTATATTATATATTTATTATATATTTATGTATTATTAGAATAAATACAAAAATAAATATATAAATATAAATATATAAATATAATTTATATATAATATAAAAGCATACTGCTATTTTAAAAAAAAAGATAATATTTGATCAGACTAAAGAGGAGATTAATCTAGAAGATACCTGGAGCCAGAGCTTTCCTGGCAGCGGGATCAGAATAGTAAGTTCAAAGGTACAGAGGCAGCTTCTGCTGACCTCACAGTCATTCCTGTCATTACAGTACAGGAGAAGAGTCTTGGAAGGAAGACAAAAGGAACGTATCTGAATTCTGTGTTCAGTTCCCAAATATTCTGAATACATTTCATCAATCTTGAAACATGTTCTGGAGAGATCTGGTAGAAAGATGCCTTTAAGGGAAAACAAAAATCTGATTCTCTTCTGTCATTAGAGTTAGAAACTTGTTACTGAGTCTAAAATCTGTGTGCATACATGTGGAACCAAACTGGTCTTATGAATGCATAGTGAGGACTATCATTTTGATTAATGGCCACTGACTGGAAAGTCAGACTTATATTCTAATTTTTGCATTTTTGTTTTTAGACATAGCAGTAAAATCAACCCTAAATATAGGAACAGAGCAATTGACAACATTCCATTATATTGATTCTCAAACTGGATAAAAGTGTTGAATATTTTAGGCATAAAGCTTTGGTGACATTAAGAAACATCCTTTCAGGTTTAAAGTTGTGGTGATATTCAGAAAGTTTCTTATTAGCATGGTGAGAAGTCAAATGGAAGTCACAAACCTGCTCAGGACCATTGGCACTTGTCACTCAGCAAACATTTATTGAGACCCTGACTCATTCTTGAAGTGAAAGAAATGATATTTATTAATCAATTAATGAGGAATGAGGCTGTCTTTTGATTTGATACATTTGTGTCATCATTTTATTAGAAACTACTGTCAAATCCATCCTGTTTTGCTAGAGATTTTTTTTCTTAGCTTAGGAACATTTGATAGATTTGTCCTTTGCTGAGATGATCATGGTTTTCCTTCAAGGATATGGCAAATAAAAATCAAATTTTTCTCATGTTGAGCCATCCTTGCATCATGAGAATAAATGAGAATGGTTCTTGTATTATAACTTTTGCGATTTACAGTATGTAGATCTTGGCCATTCACTTTAATTTTTGAATGAATGAGCGAGCATACATTTATCATCCTCCTACTGAAGAGCAGTTGGGGCATTTCTATTGTCTTTCCTGGTATCAGTTTTTGGATTGGGAATAATTTGCCTTTGAATTTTGAAGGTGGCATTCCACTGTCTTCTAGCTTATAATGTTGTTTCCATGAATGTAAGGTGTATTTTACACACTTGGTCACTCTCCTCACCTGTTTATATAACTCATTTAATGTTCATGAAGCATTATAAAGTAGTTACTAGTATTATTATCCCATTTTAAATATAAGTAAACTGAGGGACAGAAAAGCTCAGTACCTAGCCCCAAATGCTATAGTAGGTAATTGTGATGGGCTAGCTGTAAACCAGATACACTTATCTGGACAGTTCCTTCTCCATCACTAGATTGTACTATCTCTCATGAGTTTTTATTTTTAAGCAATGACACTTAAAAATTATTTGTTTTTCATTTTATTTTGAAGGCAGAGAGAAAAAGAGAGAGACAGACAGAAAAATCTTCCACTTGCTGTTTCACTCTCCCAAAGGCATGCAATAACCAGGAATGGGCCAGGCCAAAGCCAGGAACTCAAGGTCTCCCACGTGAAGGGCCAGGACTCAAGCACTTGAGCCATCACCTGCTGCCTCTCAGTGCAGGAAGCTGGTTTCAAAAGCAGAGCTGGGACTTGAACACAGGCACTTCGTTATAGGATGTGGTATCCCAAGCACAGTCTTCTTTTATTTTATTTTATTTTTTTGACAGGCAAAGTTAGACAGTGAGAGAGACAGAGAGAAAGGTCTTCCTTTTTCTGTTGGTTCACTCCCTCCCCCAAAATGGCCGCTACGGCCGGCGTTGCGCTGATCCGATGGCAGGAGCCAGGTGCTTCTCCTGGTCTCCCATGCGGGTGCAGGGTCCAAGGACCTGGGCCATCCTCCACTGCACTCCCGGGCCACAGCAGAGAGCTGACCTGGAAGGGGAGCAACCGGGACAGAATCCAGCGCCCCAACCGGGACTAGAACCTGGGGTGCTGGCGCCGCAGGCGGAGGATTAGTCTAGTGAGCCACGGCGGTGGCCGCCAAGCACAGTCTTAACCACTGTGCCAAATCACCACGCTTCTCAGGACGGTTTAATTCTTTATCCTTTGTATGTGCCTTGTTTTAGAATCTGGTGTCCAGTGGCCAGGTTTCTGTATGAGTGCAGGTGAAAACTTCCGCTGTCTATTCTTTCTCTTTATCCTGGGGCTCCTCTGATTCTGTGGGGTTATGGTCATATTCTTTCAGGAGCCTGCCTGGTCCTCGCTCATGTGCAACCTGGAAGTGTGAGGGAGTTTACAGCCCAGCAGACAGCTGTGACAGAAGAGATCATCGTGGGTGAAAGGCTCTCCCCTTTGTCCTCTTGCTGAGAAATTGAGATGCATTCCGTACGGTTCCTTGGGAACTGCCTAGCGGTCCAGGACTCCAGTTTCCCATTGAGTGGACCCGTTGAAACATGCTTTCTCTTTCTCCGCCTCTCATTTCTGCTCCCTACTCGCCAGCCTTTGCCACAGGCTTTGCTTGGGGATGGGAGCAGTGGTGGGCAGGTCAAGAGTTGCTGCCAGAAGTGGCCCTAGGCAGTGGACCCTCAGGATAGGGCTGTGAAATGGAAGCACTTGCAGCCAGGCAGCTGCAGGGACCCTATTGCTGGTGTAGGTGGTGTGGTGACAACCCTCAGCCTCACAACTACTGAGACCTTTGTTGAAGTGGATGGGAATGACATACAGGTGAGATGAAGCACTTCGCTAAGAGATAGGTGAGGGCTTTGAATAGTAGGGGGATAATAGGAACGCAGAAAATCATGGGCTGACAGGTTTTGGTCGAGGCTTTTTAGAAGCTGTAAGTGAAGGCAATGACAGGCTTAGGTCATTAGGTGGAGGCCCATTCGAGGTGGGCTTTGAAAGCTAGACCTCTAAGGCAGCATTTCACGAGGGCATCATCACTTGTAGCGGTGAACATTTCGGCCAGGGATTTAATCTCATTAGAGACACAGCTACAGAAAGGAATGCATCTATAACCTCAACAATTCTCCTATGCAAACATCAAGGTTGTGACTAGAAAGGAGTTGTCACAGGGACCTTTGGGAGGTTAGCCTAAGAACCTTGAACCCTCAGCTCGTGCTAATCTCTCTGGGAGGCAGAAACACCCCTCCTCCCCCTCATTGCATAAGGGAGAGTAGCTACACCATGCCAGGTTCACTGCTAAGAACTCAGTGCAGCAGGTACCTTTTACTACCACGTCCTCTTCAAGATCTACCTCTCCTTCCTCACTGCCTCCAGATCAATAACCAGGGTGGGATCACCACACAGCTGAAGTGAGAAATACAGGTTGTGCTCTGGGAGGAAAGAGCATACTCATCGACAAAAACCATGGGGGCTTGTGTGAGCGTGGATCTTGAAGGTGCTGGAGCAGACAAGCATGATGTAAGTAAAAGACTGAAGAGGAGAGAATTATTAATAGAGGAACAGGCTCCTGTGAATCCAAGTCTGATGTGGGGATGCGGCAGCATGGCAAGACACCTGCCACTGGTTTTTTTGCAACCTGAAAATGCAGCATGCAACAGGGGCTGATGGAGAAATATTAACCTTTCCTTAGACAAACCATACTCTGATACTTTCTCTGAGGTCATCACAGAATCTCAGGCAATTGCTATGCACCAGACTGTCCAATTCGATGAAATCTGTTTACGTTGCTTTCTCTTCTCTGCTTTATTTCCCCCAGTTTCTCACTCCTCTACCTAGGCATTTATTTTTAAATAAATGACATTCTCAGAAGTGCATGTGTCAGCTTTGCTTTTGGAAATGGTGGGAGGGATGTGAACTGAGATAGCTTGTTTAATTGGATGGTGAGGTCCTTGGGTTGATCTCCCAGTTTCTGTATCTTTCTAAGCCATTTGGCAAGCAAAGTTCACATTCTTGGGTATGTTCTGCTTTATTTTCCCAGCATCAGCCACATGCTTAGCTTATTGATTTTAATTTTCAATATATGTATTTAAGCTATACAAGTACATTTTCTTGCTTTCCACAGCCTACAGTTTGTATGCTCTTTTCATGATTAGTTTTGTCTAAATATTTTTTAAACTTAATTGACATAACTGTTTTGACTTACACATTATTTGAGAATGTGTTTATGTGGGGGGATGGATTTGTTAATCCTTTAAAATTGGTTGATAATTTTCCTGATATGTGATTAGAGAATGTGCTCTCTATAGTAATTATGTAGGATTTATTGGAGCTTTCCTCATGGACAGAAATATGATCTGTTTTCAGAGGTGTTCCAGATTAGTTTGAGGAGAATGCATTCTTTCAGATTGTGTTGTTCAATTGTTTTATTGTCAGAGAGAGAGAGAGAGAGAGAGAGAGAGAGGAAAAGGTGTTGAGTCTATCAAACTTGTTTTGCATAACTTGAGTTTATATTGTTAGTTGTTACACACAGATTTAGGGCTTTTATTTCTACCTAGTGAGTTACAGCTTTTTATTATTGAATGACTTCTATTTCTAACAATATATTTTACCTCTGTGTCTATTTTGTCTGATAATGTTTTAGCTTTCTTTTGGCTAGGATTTCTTTTGTATATCATTTTACATATGGTTATTTTTCAATGTCATTTTTAAAAAATCTGATTTGTTAGGTTTTTTTCCTGGTAAGTTTAGTTTATCTATATTTACCCTGATAACTGATATATTTAAATTTATATATACCATATTTTGTGTCTTGAATCCATTCTCCTTCTCCTTTGCTTTTCTATCTTCTGTTGAATGGACTAATTTTTCTTTAGTTCCTTTTCTCCTCCATTGGTTTAAGGTTAAGGACATCATATTTTTATTTTTGTGGCTATCTTAGCATTTACAAAGTGCATGGTTGACTCAACAATGTAAAAAGGTAACTACTATTTCTGCCTGCCTGGTGCACAGGGCAAGGACTTCAGTGTGCTTCAGTTCTGATCGCTCCTGGTGGTCCTTCCTGTTACTACTGTCTCTGGTTTCAGTGGGTCTGCCGCCCCTGTGCAGGTGAGTCATGCTTATTTGGTTGTAAATAGTCAGGGCTGGCTTACCATTTTCCTTCTTGACCTTTGTTCTTTTGGATCACTCTTTTTCTTCTAAGATCAATTACTTTTTTCCCCGGAGTGTACCATTTATTGTTTTCTTTCCGACAAATGTCTGTGGGTGGTAGATTGCCCCAGTCTTTGTAAACTCTTAGCTTACCCTTACCTTTGCATGATGATTTAACCAGATATAAAATGTAGGAGTGACAGTTATTTCTCCTGGCACATTGAGGATCCAGTCGACATACGGCTCTATATTTCTGATAAGAATATGTGGTAGTTCATCATTTCTTTGGAAGTTGTTTTTCTTTCCTCCTTGATTGTTTCTGAGATTTTTGTCTTTGAAATTCTGCATTCTTAATACAAATCTGATTAGATTTGGATGTATTTTTATTAATCTTGGATGAGACTTGTGGTTTTTATTGATATCATTTATTTTTACAAATTTATTTTCATTTTATTTGAAAGGCAGAGAGAGAGAAATCGTCCATCTGTGCCAATTCACTCCCCAAGTACCCACAACAGCCCAGGCTGGGCCAGGCTGACGCCAGGATTCTGGAGCTCCAACTGGGTCTCCCACATGGGTGGCAGGGACTCAAGTATGTGAGTCATCACTTGGTTGCCTCCCAGGGTGTGCATTAGCAGGAAGCTGGATCAGAAGTGGAGGAGCTGGGACTGGAACCAGGCACTTTGATGTGGGATGCAGGTATCCTAAGCAGCAACCTAACTGCTGTACCAAATGCCTGCTTTCAAGGACGTTAAATCTGAGGTTTCAAATCAGTAATTATTTCTGGAAAGTTTGCAGATATTATCTCTTCAAACATTCCTTCTTCTCCATTCTTCTTATTTTCTCCTTCTGGAATTTCTATTATACAAGTACTGGATGTGGTAGATCAAAGGTAGTAACAAATTATTTGCTATTTATGCTAGAGGAAGAGTTCAAGATCTCTTCATTGAATTCATGCTAGCCCCAGAGACTTGGATAGCCAATAGAACATAGTGGCAGTAAACATCTGGCACTTTGGAGCCTTTGCCCAGGCCTTTTTGAAATTCTCACTCTATGTGAGAAATCTGGTTACCATGAGATCACTGCTCTGGAGAGTTAATGCACGTATCCTGCAGTTGACAGTCCCAGCTGAGCCCATTCTTCTAGCCCCCAAAGGGCAAGAGACTGCATTTCACACCATGTGAAGCCAGATCACTCAACTGAGTTGCTGCCTGAATGCCTGGCTCACAAACTGTTTAAATAATGGGTTATAAAAACCAAAGGTGTTAGACTGACTTGTTATATGACAATAGATAAAAGAAATGGAGTCTTTTTGTTATTTTCTACAGATCTTTTAGTCTCTGTTTTACATTTTCCATATCTACATTTTAATGTGTAATTTTTTTCAGAAATAATACTTCAGGTCATTTATTCTGTGTTTAGCCATGAATAATCTTGTTGCTTAATCTATCCATTGATTGTCTTCTAAAAATTATTTATTTCTCTGTGAGACAGAGAGACACACACAGACAAAGACAGGGAGATGGGAAGATAGAGAGAACTCCCAACCACTAGTTCACTTCCCAGTGACTAAGGGTGGGCTGGGACCAGATCCAGGAGCTAGGAGCTGGGAACGCAATACAGGTCTCCCATATGGGTGACATTAACGCAAACACTTGAGCCATCACCTGCTGCCTCCCAGGGACCACATTGGCAGGAAGTTGGAAATCGGAACCAGAACTTTTAGTTGAAGCCAAGAAATATGTGATGTGGGCATTCCAAATAGTGTGTTAACTGCTAGGCCAAATGCCCACTCCCAATAGCTAGTTCTTATTTCTTATAGTTCTATTGGGTCTATAGAAAAAATCTGCTTCTCTTATCATTGCTATTTTTTCACTCTTTCACACCCACAATCATTTTAAAACTTATTTATTTTAGTTTCCTTTTCTGATTGTTGCTTAAGTATCTGATTGGGAAGCTATGTACTTCCATCATTTGTGCTTACCAAGACATGTACATCATTAATTCATTAAGTGTTTTGTAATTTTTGCTTTTAAGCTCATTTTTAGTGAAAATCCTTGTTTGAGATTTTATGGAACCAGAATCATAAGCATTTTTCTCTGCCACACACGCCAGGGAGTCACTGGCCAGAGAGGGAGAATTGTTATATTAATTACAGGCCCATTTGAATGTAGTAAAATTGGGCCCCAAACCCAAGCAAGGCAGAGTTTTTAGAGGAGATTCTTTCTCCTAGAGTTCAGGTAGAGACAAACAATTGCCCTTGTGCAGGTGTGTGAATCTTTGTTTTTCTAGTTCAGATGTTTAGTTGCTTTGAACAGCAACAGAGTTTTATGAAGGAATTTCAACTCTAACTCTGTCTTACTAGGAACTCAGTCTCTTTTCTCTGCATAGATGTTAAAGCCAAACTCGAGGTATTTGGAACGATGACGTGTCCCAGGTGAGCCGCTGTGTCAGATCACACACGCAGTGCCCTTTTTCCAGTTCGTTCCTCAGTTCTGGTACATGGGACTTTCTCTTTGTTTATTGAAAGCTCAGTTTTGCATTAATTTTTATTGCATTTTATAAAACATTATTAAGGGCAACAGAACCATATATTACTTAAATTGGTATTTCCATCTTTTGCTAAAGAAGTCTGGGTTTTCTTTCTTTTTGTCTTCTTCTTTGGGAGATATTTATTCTTTTTTTTTTTTTTTGAACAGGCAGAGTGGACAGTGAGAGAGAGAGAGACAGAGAGAAAGGTTTTCCTTTTCTGTTGGTTCACCCCCAAAATGGCCGCTACGGCCGGCGCACTGCGCGGATCGAAGGCAAGAGCCAGGTGCTTCTCCTGGTCTCCCATGCGGGTGCAGGGCCCAAGCACTTGGGCCATCCTCCACTGCACTCCCGGGCCACAGCAGAGAGCTGGCCTGGAAGAGGGGCAACCGGGACAGAATCCGGTGCCCCAACCGGGACTAGAACCCCGGGGTGCCGGTGCTGCAGGCAGAGGATTCGCCTATTGAGCTGTGGCACCAGCCCGGGGGGATATTTAGACACTGTTCCTTTTTATCTTTTTTTTTTTTTTTTTGGTAAAGTGATTATTATTTTACTTGCCTAACACATTTTTGAGTAATTTAATATATGTGTTAATCTTGAAAGAAGAGGAAGGTAGTATGCTCTCACTACTTCCTTAATTATTATTCTAATTTCATTCTTTACATTATTTACTATAAATGGAATTTCCTTTCCAAGGTTCATTGCATTGAGTTACTATTTTAAATTTATGTAAATATTTTTAGAGAAATATAATACTTACATTTCATAATTCTATTTATACTCACTTCTGATTTATAAATGATTTCTTTCTCATTTAAATTTTTATAATCAAACTTCTTCATTGTGAATTACTTGTTTTGATTCAAGCTTAAAGTTGGGTTATAATTCAAGTTAATTTTTTCTGGGATATAAATATTATATATTCCGAGTTCTTGAATATCTGACAATATTTGAAAATTTCAAGTATGAAAATATTTGCTTTTATTTATGAAAACTATCTTGGATGAATATAGAATTTTGGGGATCATATTCTTTCTGCTTAAAAACTCTGGTACAATTTTATTCCTTTTTGGTCTAATGTTACTAAGATGAGGTTTGAAGTAAGATTAATTTCTAACTATTTCATATGTTTGAATGCTTTTAGGATTCTTTGTCTTTGTGCAACAGGCTAAGCCATAGGTTTAGTTGTTCTCTATTCAATTTCTCTGTAACATCATGAGTTTATGTAATGAGTTCAGATAACAAGAACATGAAATGTTGCGATTTGCAAATGTGGGGTCTTCCAAAAAGTGTTTATAGAAGATTCATTCTATGAAAATACTAGGGGCCAGTGCTGTGGTTCTGTGGGTTAAAGCCCTGGCCTGCAGCACTAGCATCTCATAAGGGTACCAGTTTGAGTCCCAGCTGCTCCAGTTCCAATCCAGCTCCCTGCTAATGTGTCTGGGAAAGGATTGCCCAAGCACTTGGGCCTTCTGCTGCTGCTCTCCAGGCCATTAGCTGGGAGCTGCATCGGAAGTGGAGCAGCTGAGACTCGAACCTGTGCCCATATGGAATGCCTGTATTGCAGGTGGCAGCTTTACCAGCTATGCCACAACACTGACCCCCAATTTTTCTTTCAAATACCCTCATATTTCTTTGTTTCAGGAAAGTTTTCTTGTATTATATCCTGAAACGCTTTTAATATTTTATTTTTATGTTTTTTCAAAAAGAACACCTCATACCTCTATTATGTATATTTAATATTTGTCTTTTGTATATATAACTTTTTTCCTCAATCAATACATTTTTCTTTGTATGCTTTGGTGATTGTCATCAGTAGGATTTTTATTATAGTGAATCAGATTGTTGCAAGATAAATTCTGCTCCTTAGACTTTTAAGGTAATCTGAGTTCTCCAATGGTTTTACAGTTTGTTTTATTTATACTGTTGTCAGCTCACTTTTCATCATGTTCTATTGCCATATTATTTCCTATTTCAATTATTATTTCTTCTTTGGATTCTCCTACTTTAGTGCTTATGTTATATTTAATTTCCTGGAAAGTATGAAGCAGTTGTTGTTACAGATTTTGCTGTTTCCTGGAGTAAAACTTACTCCAATATATATTCTCCATTTGTCATTTTACTTGTTTCATTCCTTTCCATTTATCTTATGTAAAATTTTGCATAATTTTTTCCTGCTTACTCATCTTGGATAGAAATCATGTCTTCTTCTTTCTGGTACTTGCTAGGAATATTGGAAATGGAAACGTCTTTGGCATTCCTTCCTTTTCATTTCTGCATGTTGTTGAAGCTTCCTTGTGCTTTGACAACTCACTACTGAATATTTTTGTTTAGCTATTTTTCTGCTTATAGTTTAGGTTTTATGGAATGAAGAAGTACTGAAGAGAAGTTGGGGAGAGAAATAAAACAGGTTTTGGTACATTACCTCTGCATGCTTAGTCCTCACTTCTCAATCTGTTGAAGCAACTAGGGTTCTGCCTGAAATCGCAGTGTCTGGAATGAGACAGGATACCCTGATAGATGCCAATGTGGTGTAAAAATCAGTGAATCAAAGGTCGTTGTTATGTAGCGTAGGTAGAATAGGTGCTCCTTGTTCTTAGGGCAATTGATTTTCATCAGTAGCTACAACATTCTTCTGCAGAATCTCTCCCCAAGATTAGCACTATCTTTATGTCATCATTCCTCTGACAAGAAAAATTGTGTTCACTAGAAACAGAAACCTTGGCTACCATCTTTCTTTGAGCCCTGTAACCCTGGCCATTTGTATGGAATGCTACTTATTTTTGTTGTCACCAAATCCTTACCTTTGCTCCTCTAAGTCAAATATTGTAGGGCCTTGAAAACATTTCCACTTCTTTCTCACAGATCTAAAGTCATAAATAGGAGTGATGAGTCTTGAACTTGGCATTCTTGTCCAATTGGCTCACCTTTAGTAGGTATTTTTGGGAGTTTGTGGAATGGGACTGTGGCCATGTTATAGTTTCAGGACAAATAGTTTCAATTTCTCCCTTTGGTTCTTTATGATCTTTTAAGTGGATTTCAAAGAGAAGAGTTTTGAAAGATTCCATGTTTAATACATTGAAAATCTATTTTATGAGGTGAATGATAACACTTATTTTTTGTTCTGTAATTTTAGTTATGCTATCTTGAAAGTTAAAACTCCTTTATATGTAGAATTGCTTCCATTTCTCTATATTTAATTAGCAGTGGGCAAATATCTATAAGATGTATTTGAAGAGATATCCCTTATACAAGGTCATAGATTTCTTCAAGTTATTTCTACTTTTATTTATTTCCTGTGATTTATTGAAAATACATAGCCTTGGTTATACTGTTCTGATGAATTTCCTCCCCATGGAGTAGTTTAATATTATGAATGTGCTATTGTCCTGCTGTCCTCACAAATCTTTAATATTACAAAAACCAATCAAGCAGGAAACATCAGATACCATCCTTTCTATGCAGAGAGGTAAAAATGTCACCCAAATGAAGGAAAAGATTTTCTTGTGAGCATCAATTTTCTGTTTCTTACAAGATCCCTTCCTTTCCGTGTAATGAGGATACTCACTCATAAATACTAGTGGTATATGTGTGTGTGTTGTGTGTATATATAGACATATATATATATATATGTACACATGTATATGCCAGAGGTCATCAAAAAGTTCATGAATGGTGTGTTTTATGAAAAAAATCTATGTATGGATGGCAAAAATTTTGTACCTAATAAGCTTCTCTTTCTTTCTTTTTTAAAGATAAGATTTTAATTATCTATTTGAGGCAGAGAGAGAGATGGAGAGAAAATCTTCCATCCACTGGTTCACTCCCCAAGTGTTTGCAACGGCCAGAGGTGGGCCCATCCAGAGCCATGGACCAGGAGCTTCATCTGGTTTTCCATGTGGGTGCAGAGGCCCAAGCTCTGGGCCATCTTCCACTGCTTTCCCAGGCCATAGTAGAGAGCTGAATCAGAGGAGGAACAGCTGGACACGGACTGGTACCTATATGGGATGCCAGTGCTGCAGGAGGAGGCTTAGCCTACTATGCCACAGTGCTGGCCCCTAAACTTATCTTTTAATTCTATTTTCCATGACCTTTTCAAGTGTCATATGTATCACATATGTTCTCAAATACACGTGTGCATTCAGTGTGTATGTATATATACATACATATAAAGAAAACATGGTATTTAAGGCTCATCTTCATAAAACCTCAAATTATGGCAATCATGCATTTCTAGTATTCCCAAAACCATCTCTTTCATTAACAGTCATTTATTTCCTTGTAGAAAACTGTACACCAAAAAATTAGAAACCTCTTCAACTTTCAGGGAGGGTTTCAATTGGACATTATTTTATATATGTTTTAAGCACTTTCAACAAACCACTTCATGGAAATGAAGGCATTCATCACACAGAATAAAGAGTAGCATGGGTCTAATGAGAAGCAATACTACGTGGACTAGGTGAGTGGCCTAGACTCGTACTCTGGCTTGGAGGCGGCTTTCGCACGTCAGACTGGGTTCCTGATTCAGTTCTGGTCTCAGCAATATATTCAGTTACTACCTGGCATGAATGTTTGGGGTTGCTGGTCAACCTGCCACTGATAAGTTGTCAAATGCAGTTTCTGGTTCCTGGAGCTTTAGCTGATCATCTTTAAGAAATCATGTTTTTCTCAGGTTCCTTAAATCTTAAGGATAGGCAAGGTAATTCATATCTTACTGTCTGAGTCTTACATTACAAAGCTTATGGTAAAGTTCCTTACTGTGAAAATTTAACACTCAGCTCAGAATTCCCAATGCAAATTTACACTTGGTTTTCCAATTAAAATGGGCTTTTGTGAGTCCCCTGCTGATAGCCACTGGCTTGATAAAAAGTAACTTCATTTGCAGCAAGGGTGTTCAGGGAACCTAGTGCAAGGCCAACTCTTCTGCTGTTGCCTTGAGCCCAGCTGTGCTGAAATATTAAACTTTAGTAAATTAGGTGAAATTGCAGTTTCCTGGCTGATACAATAATGTCCTTTTCTTTTCCTGAAACCCATCTTCAGCATGAGTTGTCTGCACAGTTCTTTTGCATTGAGGGACATAAAATTCAGAAGATCCTTCAAATCCAAACAACGCTTCCATTTTCAAGAAAATTGTCTTATATCTTATTTAGGAGGACTTAAAAGTTTCAGATATGTAGAACTCGTCTACTCTATTTTTGAGCCCTATATGAGCCCCATTATATCATATTCTGATGAGCAACTGAATCTCTAAAAATCAGCTGTGCACAAAAGTAGCAACTTTTTCTTTCTTGATTAGCATATATTTTAACTATAATGATGAGCTATAGAAGAAAATGATATTTCCAGCCATATTATTTTTATTTATTTACCCTTCTTTCTCTTTAAGAGTAGCATGAGTCTGAGTGCTTTATTGATCAATATGTGTAAAGCTCTGGTTTGTTTTCAACCAAATGGGTAGAATGCACTGCAAGAGACTAGCAGCCTTGTGTTTCTCTGCTTGGTACATGTTGCTGACCATGGGGCACAATCGCTTAGTTGGCTGTCCGGACTACTTGGTTTCCAAAAGGCTCTCACCTTGGCTCTAGGAGCCTCCCATTGAAATATAAGTATTTTGGTTACTTGGGAAAGTTAACTCATTAATGCCTTTTCAAAGCTTAAACCCTTTTGAAAGTACTTTTATGAAGGTGCTTTCAAAGTGGCGGAGTCCAAGAGTTGCTTCTGGAGAAATCTCAAATCTATGCAAGAGTGGAGTGAGTTGTCTAAGGAAATCCCCATATCATCAAGGAAATCCCCATATCACCACTATGTGGTTTATGCTTTACTGATGTTCCTCAAGGGTTCAAAGTCAGGGGTTAAACTTAGGGAGGCTGCTGGGGTTGGAAGGACTTGGGCCACGGGCACTGTGTGGGCAGGATGGCTGAGGGCTGAAATAACTGAAGCCCACTTCTTTTTTATTTTGACAGGCAGAGTGGATAGTGAGAGAGAGAGACAGAGAGAAAGGTCTTCCTTTTTGCCATTGGTTCACCCTCCAATGGCCGCTGCAGACGGCGCATCGTGCTGATCCAAGCCAGGAGCCAGGTGCTTCTCCTGGTCTCCCATGCGGGTGCAGGGCCCAAGCACTTGGGCCATCCTCCACTGCCTTCCCGGGCCATAGCAGAGAGCTGGCCTGGAAGAGGGGCAACCGGGATAGAATCCGGCGCCCCGACCGGGACTAGAACCCGGTGTGCTGGCGCCGCAAGGCGGAGGATTAGCCTGTTAAGCCATGGCGCTGGCTGAAGCCCACTTCTAAATAAATCATTGGAGGGGCCGGCGCTGTGGAGCAGCAGGTTAATACCCTGGCCTGCAGCGCCAGCATCCCATATGGGCACTGGTTCTAATCCCGGCTGCTCCTCTTCCAATCCAGCTTTCTGCTGTGGCCTGGGAAAGCAGTAGAAGATGGTCCAAGCCCTTGGGCTCCTGCACCTGTGTGGGAAGATCCAAAAGAAGCTCCTGGCTTTGGATCGGCACAGCTCCAGCCATTGTGGCCAATTGGGGAGTGAACCAGCGGATGAAATACTCCCCCGCCCCCCGCATCTCCTCTCTCTGTGTAACTCTGCCTTTCAAATAAATAAATAAATCTTAAAAAAAAATTATTGGAGAGCCAGACTATGTCACATATATCATTGTATTGAATCACTCTCCCCACAATAAGTGAGAAACTAGTCACTGCAAGTGAGATACTAACCAGCATGATCTAGACCAGCAGTCTGTGTCTTAGTTCTGGCTGCCACAACCCAAAACTTCATTGACTGGGTGGCTGCAATAGAAATGTATTGAGGTTTGTCTTCCTGGTTGGCATAGAGCAGCCCTTATCCTGCATCCTCGCAATTAGAGAAGAGGAGAGATGAGGAGGAGGAGGAGGGGCAGGAGAAGGAGGAGGAGAGAAAGAGAGCAAACTTTCTATTATTTTTTACTTACAATATTCTTTAATATAGATGTATACAACATGGTATCATAATTAAATGTACAAAATAGTTTAAAATTATATTTTATGACAGAACTGTTGCTGGTCATGGAGGGGAGGGCGGTTGCCAGAGTGAGTCTTCTGGGTTCTTTTCCTCAGCTTAGTATAGAAATAAAAAGCTGGGAAACAATTTGCAAAGAGGCAGAAACTTTTTTTTTTAACTTTTATTTAATGAATATAAATTTCCAAAGTACAGCTTATGGATTACAATGGCTTCCTCCCCCCCCATAACTTCCCTCCCACCCGCAACCCTCCCCTCTCCCACTTCCTCTCCCCTTCCTTTCACATCAAGGTTCATTTTCAATTCTCTTTATATACAGAAGATCAATTTAGCATATATTAAGTAAAGCTTTCAACAGTTTGCACCCACACAGAAACACAAAGTGAAACATACTGTTTGAGTACTAGTTATAGCATTAAATCACAATGTACAGCACATTAAGGACAGAGATCCTACATGAGGAGTAAGTGCACAGTGACTCCTGTTGTTGACTTAACAGACACTCTTGTTTATGGCGTCAGTAATCACCCTAGGCTCTTGTCATGAGTTGCCAAGGCTATGGAGGCCTTTTGAGTTTGCCGACTCTGATCATATTTAGACAAGGTCATAGTCAAAGTGGAAGTTCTCTCCTCCCTTCAGTACCTCCTACTTTGATGACCTGTTCTTTCCACTGGGATCTCAGTCGCAGAGATCTTTCATTTAGGTCATTTCTTTTTTTTTTTTTTTTTTTGGCCACAGTGTCTCGGCTTTCCATGCCTGAAATACTCTCATGGGCTTTTCAGCCAGATCCGAATGCCTTAAGGGCTGATTCTGAGGCCAGAGTGCTGTTTAGGACATCTGCCATTCTATGAGTTGAGACAGAAACTTTTATTTGATTGGAAAGCGATAGAGAAAGCATCTGGTCAGAGAGGAGATCAGGCCGAGTGGCAGAGCGGGACACTGGCTTTGAGGAAGTGTCCCAGGTTTTTAAGGCATTACTGTTTTTTTCATTGGGTCATTCTGTAGGGGCTCCCATGAATGGGGGTTTCAGATAGGTATGTTGATTGGCTTGGGGCTCAAGGAGATGGGGGGGTCTCCTGGAGACTGTCTCCTTAGGGGCTCAGCCCCCTCCTCTGCTAGCTCTGGGTGAAAGATTGTAGCCACCCTGAAGGTGTGATTTAAGGCTATAAGGTCACACAAGATAGCCTGGCTCTCCTGGAACCAGTCTGACTCTCCCCAGGGGCTCAGCCCTTTCCCCTACCAATTCTGAGTGAAAGATTGCACCCACCCTGAAGGTGTGATTTAAGGCTGCCAGGTCACACATGCAGCACAAGAAGCTGTTAGTGGGGGAGATGCCAGTTGGCCTGGAGACAGGCTTTCCAGCCACAGCTGACAGTTTGCCTGTGAAGGATGTTCTACCTATGTCTGCAGGGGCCCACAGACTCCCAGCCCCACTGGCTGGCCTCCAGAACATTCCAAAATTCAAACTAATCAGGACCAGTAGCAGGAGGTTTATCAATAATCATGTAATACTTCTAAGTCTAGTAAATGTACAACACATAATTTACATGTCAGATCCACAGATTCAAACATATATGACTGATCTCTTTAAATCACGCTAGAATCTAATTGCTACTTTATAATTTATAGGTTGAAGTTAAGTGTTTTGTGGTAAGCTATGAAACACGACTACAAACAATGAAGACATATTTAACAGACTTAATTCCTAAGAGACTATACTTGGAAACCTCAAAAATAGTAAGTCAGATTTCTCCCCTTAAACTTCTTATGAATATGTTCATAAACTCTAAAGGAAGAAAATAAAAACAATACAGATACCATATTTAGTTCCACATAGAGTCCTTGGCGTAACCACACCTTCTCTGGGATACTTTCACCTTCTCCTCATTTAGTGGGGACAACATATGTATATGCCTGTTCCAGGGAGGACTTGAGGTAGCTTAGAATACAGACTCAGAAAATACAAGAAAGCGCATGGGCCTCCTGTCTCTTATAAGGGCACTACTCATCCCGGGATGTGGGCTCCAGCCTCCTGATCCTCCTCCTCAATACCATCCCATCAGGGATTAGGGGTTCAGACGTCAATTTTGGAGGGACCACAATATTCACCCCACAGCGGTGATAAGAGGACAAAATTTAGGGTTGTGTGTTGTGGCATAGCATCCACATCCCATAGCCGAGTGTCTCTGGGGTCAAGTCCTTACTTGGATCCCCATCCAGCTTCCTGCTAATGTCCACCTGGGAGGCAGTGGGTGATGGTTCCAGCACTTCCATTCCTGCTACCCATATGGGAGATTCAAATTGAATTCCCAGCTCTTGGCTTGGGCCTGACACAGCTCTGGATGTTGAGGGCATTTGGGGAGTGAACCAGTGGATGAAAGATCTCTCTGCTCTGCCTTCAAAAATAAATAAGTAAATAAATAAAACAAAAAGTATTTTAGACAAATTAAACTTAACAGAGTTTATTTGAGCAACGAATGATTTACACATCAGGCAACACGCAGCACCGGCAGGAGGTCCGGGGAGCTCTGGCCAGCTGACCACAGGCGGACCATAAAGGCGAAGTATTGGTATCACCTGGTTGTCTACAGCTAGGGGGCCGCTCATTTGAGTATGGCTGTGGTGATTTGGCTGCCTGTGATTGGCTCAAACTTTTGTGCGTTCCCCTTCCAAATTCGGTTCCGGTTGGGTAGGGAGGAGCTCAGAGCCTCGTGCTAGCCGCAGGCTAAGGGCCCCTGGCTCCCGCCACAGCCAGGCGCACACTTTTTTTTCTTTTTTCTTGGATGTGTCCTATTGTGGGCTCCAGGATCCCTGTCAGCCTACCTCGATTCTGCCCTTGTCATGCAAAAGCAGCCTCGGGTCTGGTAGCCGCCGTTAATCCCCAGTAATGGGGCAGAGAGATGTTCCCATAAAAACGATTCACAGCACCAGGCAGGGGCAGGCGTTGGCCTGCAGGTGGTCGTGTGCCCATCGTGAATGACATCCCGGTCCCGGTATCGATGCTCTGTCGCTCCCAATCTGTTCCCACTCGGTTCCCGGAGCCTCCGCACGCCAAGTCCTCCAGCAGCCTCGGTGCGCGGGAGGGCCGGGTCGAGCGGCTTAGGAGTTTCCAAAGTTTCCGAAGCTCCTTGCTCCTCCTGCTCCCGGCCCTGGCTCTCCCGCCCGGCGACGTGGCCCGGGTGGTGGGGCGAGTGAGCACCTTCGCCGAGCTTCCGCGGAGGCACGCGAGCGCCCCGCTAAAGGTGAGGGCGCCGAAAAGTTGGAGCCCAATCAGCACCGGGTTGCGCTCCCGCGCCCCAACCTTCAGGTGACCCCGCGCGGCGGTAGCAGCGGAGGCGGCGGCAGCGGCGGCGGCGGCGGCGGCGGCGACCAGAGCCCGCAGCGGCTCCGAGCGCCTCCGGGAGGACAGGCGGCGAGCCCGGCCAATTGTCATCCGGCAGCCGCGCGCCGCGCTCGCCGGGCAGGGGCCGGGGGCGAGGCGACAGTCAGCCGGGACGCCGCTTCCCCGCTCGTCGCCAAGACCGTGCCTGCCAGGCTACGGGCGCCCCTCGGGCGTGCGGGCCGCGCCGCGCCGCGCGCAGTCGTCGCCCCTAAACACTGGGGGTGTGCGTGGCTGCGGCCGCGGTGGCGGCGGCGGCGGCGGCGGGAGCGGCGAGTCGGGGCCGCCCCGGCTGCGCTTCGCCCCGGCGGCAGCGGCGGCGGCAGCGGCGCCCGTGGCTCAGGATGCGGCCGGGGGGCGCGCCGCTCGCTCTGCTCGCCAGCCTGCTGCTGCTGCTGCTGCTGCGCCTGCTCTGGTGCCCGGCCGACGCTCCTGCCAGCTCCAGGTAACCCTCGCGGGCGGCCAGCCGGCGAGTGCCGCTCACCCCGCGGTGCCGGTGCGCCCCGCGGTGCGCCCTGAGCTCCGCAGCGCAGCGACTCTCTCGAGGCGCACGCAGACTTCGGGGAGAAGCCGACGGCCACTGGGGGCCTGGGGGTGGGAGTGTGGAGTCGCAGAGACAGGACCCTGGCACTGGGCAGTGACCGGCGGGGGCCCGAGAGGAACCGACCAGGGATGCGAGGGCCACGGGGTGCGTCGCTGCGGGCGAGGGAGCTGCGGAGCGGGACCTCCCCGTCGGGTGCCTGCGATCTGCCTTGTGATTCTGGCTTTCCCTTCCTGCCCACCCCGAGGATGTGTAACCGCGGGGTCGGGCACCTGTCCCGGAGCCCGAAGCGCGAGGGTGCCCCAGCCAGGCTCCCAGCGCGGCGCCCAGCCCGCCAGCCCGTGGCTCCCCGCGGGGTGTAACAACTTAGTTTTCTCCCTGGTTGTGCAGGCTGTTGATGGAGGAGAGCAGGGAGGCCACCCACGGCACCTTCGCGGCGCTGCGCACCCTCAGGAACCGGGCAATCCCCGTGCCGAGCACGACCAACAGGTACTGGGCGCCGGGCAGGAGTCCCGGGGTCGCGGGCCGGGCTGGGGGCGCGGCTGCCCCTGCAGGACACGCTTGAGTGGTCTGCCAGGCTGGACTCCTTTGAGCGAGTGTGAGTGTGGGTGTGGGTGGCTGAGGGCAGAACTCTTCGCCTTCCTTCAGCCGTGTGAAACCTGTTCCCCGATGTGGATCTTGTTGGAACCAGGGGAGCTACAGCAGCTGCACTTAAAAAATGGGCGCGGAGTGTTTTCTCCGCAGTGGTGCGTTGAAAACCCGGGAGAGCGGCCTCCCAGGCTGTCTCTGTTGAGGGATTTGGCTGGTTTGCTTTTTGTTTTGTACGCTGTAAAGTGCACCAGTGTTATAATTCAGCTTCAGAGGATTGGAATTCTTCTGTGTGCTCTCAGTGTTTTGTCCTTAGTGAGCGGGGAGTTAAACATTTTCTTGAGCATTCCTATGAATAGTTATTCATGGGCAGTAATGATTTGGGTTTTGTATCTTTTTCTGATTACAAAAGTGATCCAGCTTAGTGCAGAAAGTTCTATAAACAGGAAGGAAACATAAACAAAAGGTAATAATGACTATTTTCTAATCATCAGTATGAAAACTCACAGTCCCACAGCCAGAGACCATATTCAGGTTGGTTCAGGTCTATATCCTTGCAGTCGTCTTGGATAATAGATACATTTAAAAAAAATCTAGTCGAGACTGTATTTTATAGCTTGTTTTTCACCTGTTTCCGCTTAACAAAGACCTGTGTATGTTATTTCCGCTTTCTTCCCAAAGCATTGCTTTTGGTTGGTGCATAATTCATCCTATGAGTGTGCCATGATCTGTGTAACTGATTCCATTTCTAGATGTTGAGGTTGTTCCTTGGTTTTGTTTTGTTTGCTATCAATAATTCTATCAAACGTGTCCTGGTACATAAATCTGTATCCATTTCAAAGTAATTGCCCAAGACAGACTGATAGAAGTTGGGGTATTAAGTCAAAGAATCTGCACGTTTTACGTTGTAAGTCGCATTACCAAGGGTTGAATTAAGCTGTTTGCACCAGCAGAATGCCTGCTTTGGGCCTCCGTGTTGCTCTTATTATTGCAGTTCTAATATACAGTCTCCCTTCCTGTTTTTGTCTCCTGCCAATCCCTTTTTCCCTTTGCAAACTTCTGTACATGGTTGGCTGTCAGATCTACCTCAATGTGACCATGTGGCTGGAGGCTTCCTCCCATGACGCTGGCATGGCTTAGGGAGGGCCTGGAAGTGCCTGGAAGAGTCCCTCGCCTGCCACAAGCTCCTCACTGGAATTTCAGTTTATTAGAGGCACTGAGAAATCCTGGAGTAGCAAAGGCTTTTGAGAAAAATATTGGCCTTGAGTTTTGTTTCATGTTGGGTTGTAGGTAGTCTAGCTTTTTCCTTAAACTGGGGAATATTTTAGTTTTTCCTACATCTTGCTGCTGTTACACAGCTTGGGGTTTCCCTTTTGGGAAAGTTTGAAAGAGTGTTCTCATTAAATGATCTGACTGTAGGTCTTTTTTGAGACAGTTTTTAAAATGGATCTTTCAGTTTCTTTTGGCATACTTTTTCTTTTCTTTTTTTTTTTTTTAAGATTTATTTATTTGTTTGAAAGAGTTACAGAGAGGCAGAGGCAGAAAGAGAGAGAGAGAGAAGGGGATCTTCCATCTGCTGGTTCACTTCCCAAATGACCCCAGTGGCCAGAGCTGGGTTGATCTGAAGCTAGGAGCCAGGAGCTTCTTCTGGGTCCCCCACATGGGTGTAGGGGCACAAGGTCTTGAGCCATCTACTGCTTTCCCAGACCATAGCAGAGAGCTGGATTGGAAGAGGAGCAGCCGGAACTCAAACCAGTGCCCATATGGGATGCCAGCACTGCAGGTTGGGGCTTTACCTGCTATGCCACAGTACTGCCCCTATTATATTTCTTTTCTACTTGGCATTCTTCTTGAGCTAACATAAGTAATTTACATTATTTTCTGAATGTGGTCCATTTTATTTTTATTTTTTTTAATCATACCGTACTACTGTATTTGGTAAAAAAAAAAAATCCTCTTGAAATGAATCTGAAAAAGAGATGGAAAGACAGAGGTTTTTTTTTGTTTTGTTTTTTTTTTTTTATTAAACTTTTATTTAATGAATATAAATTTCCAAAGTATAGCCTATGGGTTACAATGGTTTCCCCCCTCCCATAACCTCCCTCCCGCCCGCAACCCTCCCCCCTCCCGCTCCCTTTCCCCTTCCATTCATGTATAGATTCATTTTCAATTCTCTTTATATACAGAAGATCAGTTTAGTATATATTAGGTAAAGATTTCAACATTTTGCCCATATAGCAACATAAAGTGAAAAAACTACCATTGGATTACTAATTATAGCAGAGATGGAAAGACAGAGGTTTTTTACAAACACAGTATCTTCTTAATACTCTATGACTTTGATCCTTTGTCTAACATGGATAACATTTTTAATTCACCATATTACTTTCTTGTGGGCAGAAATTGTAGTTTCTAAATTTTTCTCTAGCTGATCTGATCCGTCTCAGTGAACCCCTCACTCTTGGTGATGACGCTGCTAAGGAATCAACACTTAAGGAACTACTCTTAGGGGCCTGGCATGATCTAAGCTCCTTACACTTAGAAACTCATTCACTCCTTAAAGAATATTATTCTCATTTGAGAGAGGAGGGAATGAGGCACAGGGAGACTAAGTAAATTTCCCAAAGTCACATTGATAAACAGAATGTGGAGCCAGCAATGAAAGCCTGGCTATGGGAATCCTTACTTGCACACTCGTTGTCTTTAGGCTGTTTTGGAACGTGGCCTGTGCCTGTGCTTTGATGTGACGATGGGAGCCACGCTTTGTGACTCCATTTATTCTCTTCCGGGACATCATATCTTCCCACTGTGAGATGACAGCCACAGGCGTGAGGGGGAGAGGCTGCAATGATGCAGTGGTGGAGTTACCAGGGGGGATTCGTGACCTTGGTATCCTGGAGCTCTTCTGATGGCCGGGTTGATTTTAGCCCTTTTCCCTTCTCATGTCGCTGCACCCCTCTGACGGCCAGTCAGGAGATATGCAGCTTGTGGTTCGTTCCCTTACCTGAGGTACTGCACCTGCTGGCACACCCGGCTCTCTTGGCCTCACCTGAGCTCCCACTGATGTTCCCTCTCAGGGATCTGATAAAGATCTACTGGGTTGTCACTCTGCAACATTTGCTGCGCTACTGTCTCACTTAGCTTTGGGTAACTAGCTCCCAGCCACCCTTAGCTGGCCTTCATTGAAACATACCCGAGCCACACTTGGTTCAGGGAACTAAATATATCAGGGCCTCCCTCTACTTGCCCTGCTGAATAGATGTGACCCCACTGACGGTTGATTTCAAGTTGTGGGACAGCCTAAGAGGTGACATGTTTCCGGAATCCTAATTGGAGGAGGAGGAGAGAGTCCTCTCTGCCACTATTGTTACTCTCACCTTTCTCCTTCTGTGCCCAATCTCCCTCCCTCCTTGTTCTCTCCTCCCACTCTTCTCAGCGCCGGAGAGGTGCAGCATTCCCTGTTTCACTTTTCTTTGCCCTGATTCAGACCTCTAGATCTGAAGCAAGCATAGCATTAGTGGTAAATTGGGGAAACCAGAGAAAAGGGCCTTGTTAAACTGAGGGGCTGTGTCTTCCAGGTAAGGCGATTCATGTGTTAGCAGGAGAGTAAGAGGAGTTTGGAAAATCTCTTGTGGCTGCAGCAAATTCTGCTTTGCTTGCCTAATTGGAATATTACTGTATCCTTTCTCTTCTCATTCTTTCAGTGAAAAGTCTTAATCTCTGCACCCTCACACAAAGGGTGTTTCACAGGACGGGGGGAGGGTCGTGTCTCAGAAGTCAAACAGGGAAAATATGCTAATCATTTTCAACATATGACCCTATTACGATGGATTCTTTCTGTTTCCAGTAAGCTTTGTCAAAGTCTGTAATTGGTTTGCTTGTTTTTCAGACAATCAACTCTTGGATTTACCTCTCGATTCCGATGTATTTCCAGGTTCAGTTTTCTTTGCTTTAGTTTGTATACCCTCCCCCCCCCCCCCGTCATAGTAGGTAGGGACAGTGGGGATCTCATTCATCCATTCATGTGTGTCACTAATTAGATGATGAGGCATTTGTCCCCCTTAAGAGAAGCATAGTTACTCCACTGGTTACCAAGTTTGTATTTTAAAATACTCCTTTTCCCCACTTAATGTCTTTAAATGAATACTTGATTAATTTATGTTGTTTTCCTCTGTAATAAAAGTATTTAATACTATGAATTTTCTTCTGAATGCAGCTTTGGACTTGTTGAATTTTTATACAAGGTGTTCGGATTTTTAAAAAAGATTCTAATTTTTTATAATTACATTTAAATTAAAATTTTTTATTTGAAGCTATTTAGATTACTTTTACATTTCCAAGTGATTGGGCTGTTTTCTTTTAATTTACTGTTTATTAAAATAATATTAATTTCATTTTTTATTATGAAAGAAATCTAATAAAATACTGGAATAGTGTTACAACTGAGTTGCCAGATATTCAGATATTCAGTGGTTAGAAGTGAGGGGCTGGATTACTGTGAAGTTGATGAGATGGCCAATACAGGTCTGCGAAGCCAGCTGATCTGGCATTCTAGGGTCTCTTCATGGGAACTATCTGCTGGCTGTGGGTGGGCACCCTGGAATGACAGCCACTCATTTGACTTAAACACTGTGGTCCTGCTTCGGGCTTATCAGCTGTGGCTGGCTGGACCTTCTGGGATGACAGCAGCTGTTCTTTGAGTGTCTGGGTTAGTTGGTGCCTGTTTAATTGGCTGATTGTGATGATTTGCACTGTGAATTTGTTTTTATAGACAGATCTCCATTTTTATAGACAGGTTGGCCTCCCGTTTGCCATAACAGCATTTCCCTCCACTTCCAGTCATCCTTTCTCCCTGCAGAAGGACTTGGACTTTTCCCTGTTTGGGAATTGGCTGGGCAGAGAGCTGACATCCATTGCATTATGTCCCAGTTCACATGGTGGGAGAGAGTGCCTTTGCAGAGGTTTTTATTGTATGTTTTTAGATGAACACAAAGAAAATGAAAATCACTTGTCATGTCAACACCCTAAAGATACCATTTTGTTACCTTTTCAGTATTTCATATGTGTATACCTAGTAATTTTATTACAAGTATTTTGATGTCAGTAACACTTTTTATTTTATTTAATTTTTTAAAAAAGATTTATTAATTTTATTTGAAAGAGTTACACAGAGAGAGAAGGAGAGACAGAGAGAAAGAGGTCTTCCACCTGCTGGTTCACTTCTCAGATGGCCGCAACGGCTGGAGCTGCGCTGATCTGAAGCAAGGAGCTTCTTCTGGGTCTCCCATGTGGATGCAAGGGCCCAAGGACTTGGCCATCTTGTACTGCTTTCCCAAGCCATAGCAGAGAGCTAGATTGGAAGTGGCACAACCAGGTCTGGAACTGGTACCCATTTGGGATGCCAGCACTGCAGGAGACAGCTTTATCTGCTACACCACAGTGCCAGCCCCAACACTTTTTTTTAAAAAAATAATATCTGTACTTCTCTCCATGCCATTAGTATTCTCTGCACATAATTTTTAGAACATGGCATTTGAATGTACTCATGTATTATAATTTTTCTTTCCTTTTGTACACTTGGGTTCTTTCTTACTTTTGATTTTGAGTTAAACTATAATAGGAATGACTTTAGATCCTTAAATGCATTTCTCATTATTTAGATAAATTCCTAGAAGTGTAGCAGCTGCATCAAAGAATAAATGAAATTTTAATGCATTGCTCTGACTTGTCCAGTAATTTATTATAATAGTTGTTCCAATTTATACCTCTTTTAGCAGTCTCTGAAAGTAATAATTGACTCAAACTATTTTTTATATTATACATTACAATTTTTTTTAGGTTTTATTTGTTATTTGAGAGATGGAGGTACAGTCAGAGAGGGGGAGAGACAGAGGGAAAGGTCTTCCATCTGCTGGTTCACTCCCCAAATGCCACAATGGTCAGAGCTGAGCTGATCCGAAGCCAGGAGCCAGGAGCTTCTTCTGGGTTTCTCATGTCGGTGCAGGGGCTCAAGGACTTGGACCATCTTCCGCTGCTTTCCCGGACCATAGCAGAGAGCTGGATCAGAAGAGGAGCATCCGGGACTCAAACTGATGCCCATATGAGATGCCGGCCCTGTAGGCAGAGGCTTAGCCTACTGTGCTGTAGCACCAGCCTCTGTGCATTAGAATTTACAAAAAAACTTGAAAAAAGATTTATTTATTTATTTATGTGAAAGAACTGTAGAGAGAGAGGGAGAGATACATACCCAGAGAGAGAGAGAGATCTTCCTTCTGCTGGTTCACTCCCCAAATGGCTGCAATGGCCCCGGCTGGACCAGGATGAAGCCAGTGGCCAGGAGCTTCATCTGGGTTTCTCAGGTGGCTGCAGGAGCCCAAGGACTTGTGCCATCCTCCGATGCCTTCCTGGGTACATTAGCAGGGAGCTGGATTGGAAGCATAGCAGCTGGGATTCACCAGTGCCCATTTGGGATGTCAGTGCTATGGCCCAGTGTTGGCCCCCCATGAAATTATTTTCTAATTTCATCCTCAAGAAGATATTTGTTGGCCATTTATATTTTTAATTTTCCAAATTGGCTTTTCATACCATTGCACCTTTTTCCATCAAAATATTCTATTTTCCTTTTGACTTACAAGAGGTCTATAAATATCAAAAGTCTAAATTGCACCTAGCATACATTTTGGTGGATTTATAGTTAAATTAATATTTAAATGTGTTTGTGCTTAATTAATCTGTAGATGATTTTGCCCCTTCCATTTTCTGTTTTCTTTATCAAGTCTGCTTTTGAATGGGTATCTTGAGAGTGGATATTACTCCCCTCTTTTAAAAATATTTAATTTGAACGTTAATCAGTCAATAACTTCTTCTGGAGTGTGGCAAAAGGGTGAGCTTTTATTGTTACTATTATTTTATTATATACTTTCTCCATTGAAAAGTACTTTTTAATTGCAATCAAGTGTTGGTTTAAAATTTAGAAATACTGTATAGATTCTCTTTTCAGTTCTTAAAATTTGTCATTTAAATGATCCTCTCCCCATTTCTTATTTCCATCTTGTTCACTTGGCTTAAGTCTTCTCATATTTTAACCTTGGAATATAGATGACAGGCTTTCTGAAACTTCAGATATTTGATGACCAATTCTCACTTTTCATGCTTGAGTACTGAATTGTTGGATCACAGCTTCACTTTTTTTTTTTTAAATTTTGTTCTTTAAACTTCTGTAGACACTGTTCTTCTATTTTTAAGCATTTAGGGCCCTGGAAAAGAAACAAAGACAATTTTACATATTTTTTTTTAAAAGTAATCCATTTCATTATTTTTTTTGGATCCTGACAATTTATATTTAACATTTTAAAAACTCATGGTGCTATGTCTACACAGTGTTCTCTTGATTAATTTTGTCTGTAAGTTTTTTTTTTTTTAAATATATTTGAGAGATAGACAGACACACACACACATACACACACACACAGAGCGTGCTCTATCATTTGGTTCACTCCCCAGATGTCCAGAAGGACCTGGTCTAGACTAGTTCATAGCCAGGATCTGGGAGCTCGGTCTGCATTTCCCGCATGGATGGTAGGGACACAACTACTTGTTACCTGCTGCCTCCCAGAGTGTGTATCAGCAGGAAGTGGGAATTGGGAGCTGAGCCGGGACTCAAACCCAGGCACTCCAGTATGGCATGTGGGCAACCCAAGTGGTGTCACAGTTACTATGGCAGATGCCCACCCCTGTAAACTTTTTTAATATCCAGTCCAGTTATTTTTAAATTCAGAAAAAAGATTGTATTATTTCTTCGATTCTTTTATGTATTCCACACATTCTGGCTGTATTTGTTGAGGTGGATTTTCATTTTCTGCTACATAGCTGTCAATCTCGCCTCCCCACCACCCACTCCCCATGTAAGTAACGTCATTTCTCTTCCAGAATTCAGTTTTCTTTGTCCTTTTCCTCTGCCCTGTGGGATGGCTTCTCAAATTTGTCCTATGCATTGCTGAATTATTTTTTGATAACATCACTTCCCTGTTTTGCCTTATCTAAAACAGTAAATCAAGTACACGTTTGTTCTTTCTACTTCCAACCTGTACCTTATCATATCAATTTGCATCTCAGAAAGCGTTGAAGTAACTTTTAATTCTCACATTCCATTTCTTCTTTCATGTTTTTCTTGTACATTATTGAAAACATGAAGCAAAAGCGTTTTAGAGATTTCTGCTATTTCTTGTAAATATTTTTCAATGGTATGATTTTTCTCTACAATACTCTTTTCTCACATTATAGAATATTTCCATAAGTTTTATGAGTTTGGGTTTTTCATTTTGAATTTATGTATCCGCAAATGACGACTCCTATCACTGGCTTGGTGCTCATCAGAGTGGAGGCCTGAGGACCCCTTGCACCCACTCCCAGGGCGGAAACATTCCCCTTGGTAGAGCATATGCCAGATGAGAGCCTGAGCCACGGAGCACTTGTGGCACAGTACATACAATATAGGGCGCTTGCATGGTGGTGCTGCGGGTTGAGCCGCTGCCTGGGATACCAACATTCCATATCGGAGTACTGGTTCGAGTCTTGGCTTTTCCGCTTCAGATCCTGCTTCCTGCTAATGAGCCTGGGAAGCAGCATGTGGTGACTCAAGTGCTTGGACCCCCACCACCCCTGTAGGAGACCTGGATGCAGTTCCTGGCTCTTGACTTCAGCATGGCTCGGCCCTGGCTTTTGTGAGCATTTGGGGAGTGAACCAGCAGATGGAAAATCAGCCTCTCTCCCTTACTCCCTCTCTCTCTCTCTTTCTCTATCAGTCTGCCTTTCATATAAAGGAATAGACAAACCTTTAAAAATACACACAACATAGAAACTACTAATATGTTTTAGAGACCAGCCCCGAAGACTGTCGCTCTCCTGCCCATCAGTAAGCTCACTTCTTTTTGGACTTCAGCTGCTGCCAGCAATAATGCGGGGCAGAAGCCACATAAAACCGAGTGGCCTGGGCTCACCGGGCACTCCCGGTGTCCACTACCCCCTGTGTCTGAGGCTGTGCCCACCGATCAGGTCTCCTTCCTGCTCCCTGCCTTCCGTCTCTATTGTACTGCATACTGGGTATGAAATCGAGCTATAATCTCAGGAGGATGCAGAAACGGAGCAATGACTGAGCACCTGCTCTGCCAGCATGCAAAGGACCCTCCTGCCACAGAATGCAAGCGGGTGTTTTCCTGTGTGGGAGACGCTACCTGATTTTCTCCTGGAGGCAGGCTCTCAATTCCCAGGAAAAGCAGTGGGAGGAGAATCAGAAGCTCTCTAGTTTTTCCTCCCTGACCCTGCTCTGTTTCTGAGGTGAAGGTTCACATTAGCTGCCGGTCCGTCCTCTACGTGGTTCCCTAACCACTCCTGCAAATAGTATTTCCTCCCTGGCACACATTGCTGCCACAGCGGATGTGTTGCCATAGCACTGTGTGCTTGTCATTTTGTGTAGACTTGTGTACATTGGTACGAATATAAATAGTCTGGAGGAGGGGAAACCAGGCCCTGTTGACTGTCTACTCTCTTATCCTGAAAGTTGGTACAGTGTTTTATTGGACAGTTTTTGGCGTATATGTTCTCATCTAACTGCAGGCTTCAGAAAATTCAACGTGAATGTGAGCTTGAGCTTGGAGAACTCTAGAACGGGGAGGTTTCCCCTCCCTTCTCCTCTCCTCTCCATCCCACCCCCTAAAAGATGAAGGCCGTTGGATTTACCTTCCAAGGGCAGTTCAAACTTTTCCACTTGCTTTTAGAAATAGTGGTGCTAATCTGTGCCCTGAGTTTTGAAATTTGAAACGCTTGACAGTTGCCCCGAGTCTGGTTTCTGGAAAACTTTGAAATGATGCTTGACATGCTTTCTCCGCCTCCTTATTCTCTGTCTTCATTGCAAAGCTCAGGAGGGATGGCCCCTGGTCCTGCTCCACTGTCACTTTCCTCCTTGCTGTCTCCATTGGAAAGTGGCTCCCCCGGCTGGCAGCTCTCAGTGCTGGCCCCTGCGTCACCTTGATGGCGGTCCTGGACTGGGACTGCTGTTGGGGCAGCTGTATCGGTGTGTGTGGGGGTCACTCCCAGGTGTCCATGAATGCATTGCCAGGTGGACAGCAGAGCCAGGGAGAGCCCAAGGGACACCAAGAAATGTCTCTCTCTTCCCTTTGCTTTGTGGGGAGGCGGGTGAGGAGGGCAGGAGTTCACACAGAAATGGTGTATGTACAGCCTGCCTCTTTCCAGCGCTTGCTGGAAGGGAAAATCTTCTTTTCTGTCGCACTCAGTGAGCTCATTTCCCTTCACAAAGAGTCTGGGGTGTTGTTTTTTATGAACTGAGAGGCAACATGGGGCAGGCAGCGCTGTTCGCACCATGCACGTCAAAGCGACCGTGGTTACGTCTCAACTTAAATCAAGCTGCCTTGGTGTTGTCTGGCTGTGGTAGGGCTTCACCATCCTCTTAATAGACATTTTCCTCAGGCCAGCAGGCACCAGGATGGATTTAAAAGAAGAGAAGCCTCCATTGGTTGGCCGAGGGGTGAAGGCGATCTTCTGGGGGCTGGGAGAGAGCAGCACAAATGGTTTCGGGCAGCAGAAGTAATAAGATGGGAGGCTTGGGCACAGCAGGTGGGATATGAACAGCAGAAAAGGAAATGAATGTGTCTCCTCTTCTGCCAGGCGCAGAGGTGCTGGGTTTGGAGTTCCTGGTCTTCAGCAGCTCTGTGGCTTGCAGGTGCAAGGGTTCAACAAGTGCTCATTCTGGGGGCAGAAGGAGAAACCCTTTAAAGAGCCACTGATGCTTTGGGTCAAGTTGAGCAAAGTGCTCCTGTTTCCTGCTGCCTTGTTTTCTGTACTCTTGCCACAGATGGTTATTTTCATAATATTTATGTGGAGACACAGGAAGTCGGCGTATCCAGGGCCGTAAAGTCTGTCTTTTCTACACTTTTAGATTTAAAAAATACATTTTTTTTCATCAAGGAATTTGAATGATTTGTACATGCTGTAATCAGTCAGTAGTGCTTGAGAACATTCCTATCCATGGGCACAATTATGTCTAAAGATAATTTTGTAGGGCACAACCTGTGCTTTTGCACTTTTTGTAAAATCATTCCCATTATCTTGTTCTCATGTTGGTAGTTATTGCAAATTGCTCATACAGTGAGATTCTCTATCACAGTTTTTAAATTGTAGCATTGCAAAAAATTGAGGTTGTAAAGAGATTATTAATTTTGCAAATAATTAAAGCATCTGACTGGTTGCTTAGTTGGAATGGCTGGAAGACATGCAGGTTTTATTTTTTTAATTAATATTCATTTATTTACTTGAAATGTTAAGAGTTACAGAAAGAGAGGAAGAGACAGATGGAGAGACAACTTCCAGCCACTGGTTCACTCTCCAGCTGACTGCAATAGCTGGTGCTGGGCCAGGCCGAAGCCAGGAGCCAGGAGCTTCTTCCAGATCTCCTACAAGGGTAGCAGGGGCCCAAGGACTTGGGCCATCTTGTACTGCTTTCCCAGGAGCATTAGAAGGGAGCTGGATTAGAAGTGGAGCAGCTGGGACTGCAGCCTACTCCCATGTGGGATGCCAGCATTGCAGATGGTGGCTTTCCCCTCTGTGGCACAGCACAGACCTCTAGCTTTGCTATCTGGACATATTTGGACATATTTTTCTGTCTTTGACTTGGAAATTCATGTCATTCCATTTTTGCTTTGGGGATACCAAAGTAATTCTGGCTTCTATGTCTGGGGAATATCATTCATGCAGTAGTCTACCATTTTGTGAGGTCCATGTCTTGTCTGTTTCATCACTGTATCCTCCCTACAGTAGTATCTTCAGAAAGTTCACATAAATGCCTATTATGAAAAAAACTATGCAATTGGATGTCAGAAATTTATTTTGCACCCAACTAAGCTTATCTTTTAATTCCATTTTTTTCTCAGACTCTTTGAAGTACCATCCTGTAATCCACAGATCAGATGTTGGGTATTTGGGTCGTCTGGCCTTGGCCTTGGTTAGATTTTGGTAGTAGGGTGTTACTCCACCGTGTTGCATTGTGAGACAGACACATAGGGAGCACTCCATGGTAAAACAGCAGTGATGATCAAACCCGGGCTAACAGTTGTGTGCTTGTGTGTGAGCAAAGAAAACAAAATATTCTACTTGGAAGAGGATGAATTAAACCTGTGGGGTTGAAAACTCCTATCTGTGATCATTTCTGAAAGGGAGAACAGATGCACTTAAGGAATTTGAATAAGCAGAGATAAAGTCTCATGATATTTGTGCTTAGAATTTTTTTAATAAAAAATTTAGGGATTAATGATTATGTATCTTTTCAGTCAGTGTTAGCATCCTTGCTTCTGTGGGTTTTTGAACACTTTGAAAAACCAAAGATCAGTGGAAACTTTTTATAGAAATGTAGCTTTAGATAAACAACGATTTAAAAAATGCATTTCCAAAGGAAAAATTCAGTGTCATTCAAGGTTATGCTGGACTGCTGTGGGAAGGTCCTTTTAAACAAAAATGACAGATGCTAAGCTAGGAGGTCTCCAACAATTGATTTTATGGTAAATTATTACTCATGTATGCAAATCATAGGCTGGTTTCTTACAGAAAGCCAAAGAACCTGAATAACCTTGGTTTTTGAGCAGTGGGTAAGATTTTCTCTAATTTCCTTGAGAATTTGTTTTTGTGAGAATGAGAAGTAACACATTTAAAAGATTGTCTTATCATCTCTACTATGAAAACAATAAAAATCAAAGTAGAGCTGCTGTGTGGGGATAATTTCCAAGGTGGAAGTTTCAGAAACGTTTTTAATAAATGTGATTTTATTGAGTGTGACAGAGTCTTTCAAATGAAACTTAATTAAATTAATTAGCAAATGGAGAGGTGGTACTTCCAGATGGTGGAGTGAGGATAGTTTTTTCAACAAATAGTGCCGGAATGATTGGATCTCCACATGCAAAGGCATAAGTGTCTTAGTCCATTTTCTGCTACTATATAACAGAATTTCACAGATATGGCTATGTATAAAAAACAGGTTTATTGGGTTCATGATTCTAGAGTCTGGGAAACTCTAGAATCTGGCCTCAGGCTAGTGTTCTTCTATTACATTATTCCATGGCTGAAAAGTAGGAGACCAAGCCAGTGCATGTGAAAGAGAGAGCACCAAGGAGAGAATTGATTTTAAAACAACCTACCCTTGGAAAAACCTGCTCTCTCCCGCAGTAATGCCATTGAACCATTCTTAAGGGCTCTGCCCTCCTGACACAATTTAGGCCCCACCACCCAATGCTGTTGTATTAGGGGGTCAAGTTTCTAACACAAGAATTTGGGGAACACAGTCCAATCATAGCAGTATGTTTCTTTCTGCTCTGACCTCACACCATATACAAAATATTATCTCAACATAGATTACAGAATGAAGAACTAAAACCATAAAACTTCTGAAAGGAAACAAAACTTTTATGACTTGGATCAGATAGAATTCTTAGCTATAACATCAAATGCAATATCAATTAAAAAAACTTGGCTGGGGCTGGCACTGTGGCATAGCGGGTTAATGCCCTGGCCTGAAGCACTGGCATTCCATATGGGCACCGGTTCGAGACCCAGCTGCTCCACTTCCAACCCAGCTCTCTGCTTTGGCCTGGGAAATCAGTGGATGATGGCCCAAGGCCTTGGGTTCCTGCACCCATGTTGGAGACCCGGAAGAAGCTCCTGGCTCCTGGCTTCAGATCGGCATAGCTCCAGCTGTTGTGGCCAGTTGGGGAGTGAACCAGCAGATGGAAGACCTCTCTCTCTCTCTCTCTCTCTCTATCTCTCTCTTTCTCTCTGCCTCTCACTGTGTAACTCTTTCAAATAAAAAAATAAAAGGAAGATAAATCCAAATAATTCCCAGAGGAGGACACACACACACACACACACACTCAGCCCTGCTACCTGAAAACCCTTCCAGGGAGTTTAAAAAACAAAATAAAACAAAACTGGGGCCGGCACTGTGGTGCAGTAGGTTAATCCTCCACCTGCAGTGCCAGCATCCCATATGGGTGCTGGTTTGTGTCGCAGCTGCTGCTCTTCTGATCCAGCTCTCTGCTATGTCCTGGGAAAGCAGTAGAAGATGGCCCAAGCCCAATGGCCCTGCACCCACGTGGGAGACCCAGAAGAAGCTCCTAGCTCCTGGCTTCAGATCTGCCCAGCTCAGGCCACTGTGGCCATTTGGGGAGTGAACCAGTGGATTGAAGACCTCTCTCTCTGTATTTCCTTCTCACTGTCTGTAACTGTACCTCTCAAATAAATAAATAAAATCTTAAAAAGAAAAAAGAAAAACTGATTTTATTTTATCAAAATTAAACACTGTTGTGCTTCAACATATACAATTAAGAATATAAAAAGACAAGCCATAGGCTAGAAGAAAATATTTATAGATTATATATCTGATAAGATACTTGTATCCAACATGTATGAAGAACTGTTACAAGTCAATGACAAAAAGGCAACCCAGTTTAAAAAGTTGAATAGGCACTTCGCCAAAGAAGATACACATATGGCTTATATGCACATGGAAAAATGTTCAGCAGGGCCAGTGCTGTGGCGTAGCAGGTAGAGCCACTGCCTGCATTGCCAACATCCCATTTGGGCACCGGTTTGAGACCCGGCTGCTCCACTTCCCATCGAGCTCTCTGCTGTGGCCTAGGAAAGCAGTAGAAGATGACCCAAGTCCTTGGGCCTCTGCACCTGTGTTGGAGACCTGGAAGAAGCTCCTGGCTCCTGGCTTCGGATCAGTACAACTCTGGCCATTGCAGCCATCTGGGGGAATGAACCAGCGAATGGAAGACCTCTCTCTCTCTCTCTCTGTTTTTCTCTCTTCCTCTCTATAACTCTGCCTTTCAAATAAATCAGTAAGTCTTTAAAAAAATAAAGAAAAATGTTTATCATCATTTGTTAATAGGGACATACAAATCAAAACTCAGGATTCTGCTTCACACCTTCTATGGTGGCTTTTTTAGCGACTCCACCATGGCACGGAGAGGCTGTCTCCCAAGGTTAGGTTGTAATGCTGAAGCTCACGACAAAAGTCATTTGGTATGATCACAGAAAGGTTTAACACTCACATAGGCAAGGAAGTACTGCAGTGGGAGGGTGTGCTGTCCATAAGAAGTTCTCAATTACAGCATATAGCCAGTGCACAATAATTTTGTAAACTCCGTGTGAATTTATGGAAGCTTTAAGACCTTGAGGCAAAGGTTTCCACTTGAGAAATAATTAATTTAAAAGGTGGCTGAAAGTCAGTATCCCTTTGCTCCAGGATTTGTGAAATTATTTCTTATTATTCTGAAAGCCATGGGAATTGTCATCCGAATCCTGTAGTAATCCCCCAATTCAATAGCTGTAATGAAGTGCAGCCAGAGCCAGCGTCCTATTTAAGAGTGAGGGCAGTTGGACTATTTTAAGATCTTTCTTTCCTGCTTGGAAGATCCATACAGAGTTCTAACAAGTTGAGTTTGTGTTATAGAATTAGAAATACCTACACTTGTGTTCCCACGCTTTGCAGGAACTGCTGTGAAGATACTTTGGTGCTCCTCAGGTTCAAATGAACCATTTCCCATCGGGGATGGGCCTCGGTGCCACATGGTGACAGCTGTGCTTCACACATGGTTCACGCCGACACATTGGAGTTTGGATGGAATGAGCCTTTTAGGATTGTGTGAGAGGCGACAGACACATTGGGAGAGAGGCTGCAGTGGAGGTCCAAAGACACAACCACTTCCGAAGTTTGGCAGTTTTTTGAAAAATTAAACACATACTTGTCATTTTTAGAAAATATTTATTTATTTATTTGAAAGGCAGAGCTACAGAGGGGCAGAGGCAGAAACGAGAGAGAGAGAGAGAGAGAGAGAGAGAGAGAGCTTCCATCTGCTGGTTCACTCCCCAAATGGCTGCAGCGGCTGGAGCTGAGCTGATCTGAAGCCAAAGCCAGGAGCTTCTTTGTGGTCTCCCATACGGGTGCAGGGGCCCAAGGACTTGGCCATGTACTGCTTTCCCAGGCCACAGCAGAGAGCTGGATCAGAAGTGGAGCAGCCATGACTCCAACCGGCACCCATGTGGGATGCCAGTGCTGCAGGCGTCAGCTTTAACTTGCTATGCCACAGTGCCAGCCCTACATACTTGTTATTTAAGCTATAAGTTCCACTTCCAGGTAACTCCCCAGGATAAGTAAAAACCTGTGCCCATGTGAATGTCTTGTATGTGAACACTTGCATCAGTATTATTCATAATAGGGAAACAATGGAAACAGTCTGAATGCCCATCAGCTGGGGAATGGATAAATACAATGTTGCATATCAATTCATGAAAAACTACTCAGTGATAAAAAAGAATGAAAGACTGATGCATACTGAAACATCTACAAACAGATGAGCCTCAAAAGCATGCTAAGTGAAAGAAGCCAGGCCCAAAATAATAGGACATGGAAATAAGAAGCAGATCAGTCATTGTTTGAGGTTCAGGGTTTGGACTGGGAATGACTACAGATGGCTACCAGGGACATGTCTGAGGTAATGGAAATGCTTTCAAACTGGGCTGTGGTGTTGGTTGCATAACTATATAAAGTTGGTAAATAGCATTTAATAGTGCGCTTAAACTTACTACCTGTAGGACATTTTGTGATAAAATACACACGTTTTTGCCTGTGGTTTTGGTCAGTGTGGGCATGCATAAGCTTCACATTAGTGTAAGTAGATATGTGGTAGGTTTAAAATCTTGGAAGCTGATGTATGGAAGAAAGGTAGTATTATTGAGATATGGAGAGGGTTTAAGCATTTTTAAACATCACCAAATTTTTTAAAAGTTCCCTTTGATTATCTACATAATTATCAGTGATATCCTGAGGTGAGACACAGACAGATGTGCAAAGTTCTCCATTAGCATTCGGATTTCCTATGTTCCCCTGGCCCTTTTCGCTAAGCGGTTCAAGGCAGGTCTGAAATGCTCTTTACATAAGGCAAGGAAGAGTCGCCCATGGTTGCCTGTGATGTGTAGGGCGCATACGCATGCTCAGTAGAATCCAGCAGGATGAGCAATTATTGAGCTTTTCCCATTGTGCCAGGTTCTAGCAGCTTTGAATGTCTGATTTCATTTAGTTCTACTACAGTGTTATCATGCAGCACTATCAATGTTTCCATTTCACAGAAAGGGAAACCGAGCTTCTGAGGGGCTGGCTGCTTGTCCCAGTCCACTTGGCTGATAGGGTTCTTGACTTTGGGCTATGCTACTCACGCCCTTTGGCTCCAAGAGGAGAAATAGGGGTGAGGCTCAGAGCATCCTATGGGAAATACAGGGTGAACTCTCTGTGCATTTAGGGGACCTTGGTGGGAGGAAGGCGGTGAGTGCTTAGTAGTGGCTTAGGCTTCTGGGGACAGAGCGCCTTGAGGAGATGTGGGGGTGATGGAGCTGACAGGGGAGCTACATATCCTCTTGGGAGGCTGGCGACCATCCCAGCGATCTTGGAATCCCTTCAAATGGTGACATGAGAAGCAGCAGGAACATGGACCACAGAAAAATCCATGAGCAGAGGGGGCTGTCCAGGGACCCCGCCCCCCTGGGCATCATCCATGCTCCAGCCTACTTTTGGAAAGAACCCCCTGGAGTGTCTTCTTCAGCGCAGGGTGCTCGCTGAGTCCAATGGGGGCGATCCCCCCAGCCTGCGTAGGTGCTAGCCCTCAAGGCTGAATTGAGTCTTCCGGTGGCCGCCTCCAGACCACGGCCCTAGCATGTTACAGGTGAAGCCGCAACCCAAGCCAGAGAAGGCGCACTGAGAACTCATTATCTGCCCAAGTCGGAGTTAACCAGCTCGGACAGTGTCTCTCTCCCCGGCTTCATTTAACTCGTGTTTGTCCGTGTGTGGCAGGCACAGAGTCGCCCTTTATTCCCAGTGTGCGTGGGCCCCATGTGTGGGATTGTACTGTGCTTTCAGGAAGCGCCAGGGAACACACACATCTGCCTCATTCATTGTAACTTTCATTAAGAGCAAGTCGTCTAAGAAAAGAGCGAGTTTGTAACCCAACAGTTCTACCCTGACTCACTCGACAAGGTGATTTTCGTTCCTTTTGAACACATTCGTCTCAGCACAGCACTGACAGCAGCACACAGAGGTTATTAATGACTTTGTTCATCGATTCAGTGGACACTTATGCTGCAGGACACCTGGGCTCTTCCCTCAGTGCCTGGCTACCAGGACAGTGGCTATGCAGATGGGACCTCATCTTATTTGGGTAAACACACCCTTCTTTCCTTAGGCAGACAGTTGCTGAGTTAAACTCAGCAGTGTTTGTGGCAAAGCACATCAATCATCTACCCTGCAGCGATTGTTGGTGGCCCTGCTCTGGCCAGCCCGAGTGGCAGCACCTGGGGACATAGTCCTGATGAAGTGTGTGTCCCCGCTCTCGGGGAGTGTCCTGTCTGGAGAGTGACAGGCAGCACCTGGAGTGACCACCCAGTGTGAGCACCATCATCAAAACATGTTCAAGCCTGCAGAGGGGGCAGCCCAGGTGAAACCGGACAGGTCAGGGTGCCCGCGTTGAGTCTTGAGACATGCGTTGAAGTTCAACAAGCAGGCAAAGAGGGAGGTAGACGTTCATCCCGTGTGATGAGGCTTGGGGCTGTGAAAACAAGGAGGGTTTCTGAAGTCAAAAACCTTTTTGGATGGCTGGACCCTCGGTTGTCAGTTGAAGAGCAGTGGGCATGAGCCTGGAAAAGTAGACAGAGGCGAGAAGACAAAAGGGCTTCATCTCACAGGTCGTGGGAACTATGGGAGGATTCTCTGGAGGATTGGCAGGAGGAGCCTGTGGTTTGCAGAGATGACTCAGGCTCCTGTGAGGCAGGGCTGATGTCTAGCTGGGGTGGCCATACCTGCCGTTAAAGTATTAGGAGAGCTGCAGGCTTGGGTCCCAGGTGCTCAGTCCTGGTCCGCTGGGACACCACAGGTGGAGAACCTGTGGTACTTGAGCACGTGGCTTGATGCCATGGGCCCAGAATCTTTTTCTGATCTGGTGGAGTCTATTGTGAGCACCCACAACCTTCTTCCACCTGCCACCTCCACATGGAGGTCGAATTGAAAGGCAGAAGTCATAAGGCCAGCAAGTAGGCTGGCTTTGGGTTGAAGCCAACATGCTGGCAATGGAGGGAGTTTCAGGGCCTGTGAGGGGTGAATCCCTGAGTCTGGGTGATTGCATGGAACTGGGGAGTGGGGTGGAGAGGAGCCTGAGCAGGGTGGGGACCGTGCAGTGGTGAGCATTTGCTTGCTCAGGCGGCTGCAACAAAATGCTTCTGGCTGGGCGGCCCCAACAGCACAGTTGATTTTCTGAAAGCCCTGAAGGCTGGAAGGGTAGAAGCAAAGTGTGGGCAGGATTGGTTCTTTGTGGAGACAGGGAAGACAGGGTCTGCTCCAGGCCTGCCTCCTGGTCTTGTAGGCATCTCCTTATGTCTTTTTTTTTTTTTTTTTTTTTTGACAGGCAGAGTGGACAGTGAGAGAGAGAGAGAGAGAGAGAGAAAGGTCTTCCTTTTTCCATTGGTTCACCTCCCCCCCCCCCCTCCCCCCCAATGGCCGCTCCAGTGGCACACTGCGCAGATCCAAACACAGGAGCCAGGTGCTTCTCCTGGTCTCCCATGGGGTGCGGGGTCCAAGCACTTGGGCCATCCTCCACTGAACTCCCGGGCCACAGCAGAGAGCTGGACAGGAAGAGGAGCAATCTGGACAGAATCCAGCGCCCCTACTGGGACTAGAACCCAGTGTGCCGGCGCTGCAGGCAGAGGATTAGCCTAGTGAGCCACAGCACCAGCCTCCTTATGTCTTGACATCGCCTTCCCTCTGTGTCTGTGTCCAAATTTCCTCTGTTTATTTACAAGGATACAACTCACACTGAATTAAAGCCCACCTAATGACCTCGTTTTAACTTCATTACCTCCTAAAAGGCCCTATCTCCAAATCCACTCATCACTTTCAGAGCACTGGGGGTTAGGATATCTGCATATGGCATAATTGAGTCAGAGCAGGGAGACAGGAGACAGCATCAATGAGCTCTCTGATTTTGTGGTTTATTCAGAGGAATCCTAACGCCATGCACTTCCAGTGACCTAAATGTGTGTTATGTGTACACTGAGAGAGGGCAGCTTTCATGCAGACTTTCATGGAAAGAATCTTATGACCTCAGTCTTGGCTGCAGAGCTTCACACAGTTCTAGAAATTCACTTTCCCAAGGCGAGTGCAGCTCCTTTGACTGCTCATGGCTGATGTTTGGAAGCGGCGAGCTGAGGGTTAGTGGTTTGAACAGAATGTCCTGGAGGGCCACAGTCCAGTGCTCAGAGCTGTGTGTGTGTGTGTGTGTGTGTATAGTGGATTCTTTTATCCAGGGAGAATGAAAATGCCTTAAGGTCAGGGGGTAATCAGATGAGCCTAGATACCCATTTTTCCTCCGATCGTCTATCCTAGCCAGCTCGGCTGCCATGAGACACCACGCACTGAGGGTGTACACAACAGACACTATTTCCTCACAGCGCTAGAGACTGGAAGCCCCAGATCAGGGTGCTGTCTGCGTTGATTTCTAGCAAAGGCTCTCTTCCTAGCTTGCAGGTGGTGGCCTTCTCACTCTGTGCTCATGTGCTAAGAGACAGGGAGAAAGAAAGGGAGATAAAGGGTCTCTTCTTGCCAGGGCAGTAATCCAATCAGATCTGAGTCCTGCCTTCAAGATCCAATCTAAACCAAATTACTTCCTCAAGTCCCTGCCTCCAAGTCCCTTCATGTCTGTAGGGCTGGACTTTGGAATATGGATTTTTGGGGGACACAAACTTTCCATTCACAACACCCTGCTTGTGGCATTAGGAAATGTACTTGTTGTCTGCTGTCTAGTCTGGGCTGCTATAATAGAATAGCTCAGATTGGGTACTTTACAAATGACAGGCAGTTTTTGCTCAGTTGTAGTACCTGGCAAGTCCATGATCAAGGTGCCAGCAGATTCAGTGTCTGGCGAGGCTCTGTTGCCCACAGATGGTGCCGCATTGCTGCTTCCTCATGTGGTGCAAGAGCTGAATGAGGTCCCACAGGCCTCCTTTAAAGGGCACTGATCCCACTCCTGAGGGCCTGGCTCCTAGGACCTCATCACCTCCTTCCTAAGGGTCCCAGTCTCTGACTACTGTTGCCTGGGTGATTGGGTTCCAACCTAAGAATGTTGTGCAAAATACCATCCTCACCACGTGACCATAGGAAACTTATCCACCTTTCATCTACCTCTTGAGAAGGTGGAGAGAGTAAATGAGATCATGGCAAACACTCAGAACCTGGCATGGAAGACCGGGTCAGCCAGTGTGAGCTCCCTGTCATGTCTCAAAGGTGCAAAGCAGATCTTGCCTCATTGCTGCTTGCCCATGGTGTTTGGGGTTATGAAAGGTGTATGCTTCGGTAAGAATCAAATGCTGTGGTATCATCTAGAAATAGCTACATCCTGTGCATACTGAAAACACACAGTTTGAGATACCGGTGTCCCTTAGTATTCATGGGGGTCTAATTCTAGGACCTTCTTTGGATACTAAAATTCTCGGATGCTCAAGTGTCTTACATAAAACAGGGCAGTATTAGCACAGCATCCACGCAGCTCTTTCCGTACACATTAAGTCACCCCTAGATTACTTATAATGCCTAATACAATGTCAGTACTGTGTAAACAGTGTTATATTGTATTGTTTAGGGAATAATGACAAGAAAGAAACTGTTAAGTATGGATGCAGTTTTTAAAAATATTTCCGATCGGCCGGCGCCGCGGCTCACTAGGCTAATCCTCTGCCTTGCGGCGCCGGCACACCGGGTTCTAGTCCCGGTCGGGGCACCGATCCTGTCCCGGTTGCCCCTCTTCCAGGCCAGCTCTCTGCTGTGGCTAGGGAGTGCAGTGGAGGATGGCCCAAGTCCTTGGGTCCTGCACCCCATGGGAGACCAGGAGAAGCACCTGGCTCCTGCCATCGGATCAGCGTGGTGCGCCGGCTGCAGCGCGCCTACCGCGGCGGCCATTGGAGGGTGAACCAACGGCAAAAGGAAGACCTTTCTCTCTGTCTCTCTCTCACTGTCCACTCTGCCTGTCAAAAATTAAAAAAATAAATAAATAAAAATAAAAAAAAAATTTCCGATCTGTGGTTGGTTGAATCTGGAGCTCTCCAACTCATGGTTGGGGAGGGCTGACTGAAAGCTGCAGGGTTCTGTTCTGTAGTCAAGAGAAAATTATTGCTAAGTAGTACATTAGGTAGCTACTAATAGCACTATTAAATGCTTATTTTTCTAGGAAACAGTATATAGAAGGCTCAGACTAGGGCTGGTGGCTGGCAGCAATGGAGTTAATCATTTTATTCTTGATCTCATCCGTCATCCAAAGAATGACAAAATCCCCCCCACACTCTTTTCCTCTTCCCACTCTCCAACATAGTCATGCCAGTGTTGAATTCCATGCTCAGCTGGGTTCCTGTGAGTGTGTAAATGTTACTCACAGCTGAGCCATGTCGTAAGCTATGATGACATCTCCTTTCTGTTCTCTGGGCCCTTTCCCTGCTTCATTTTTGTCTGCTTGGTTTTGTGAATAACTGTCGTAAAATTTACCCCAGATTCTCCAAAGGATCTGTAAAATCCCACCCAGTACAGTCCCGCGAACAAGGAATCCATCAGTTCAAGTTCCACTTGTGTGGGAGCCTTCCCACTGTCCCATCTCCATCAGGGCTGGCTGCTCTCTGCTACTTCAGTGTCACATTAGAATGTGTTTCAGGATCATCTGAGAATTCCCCTACTCTCTCTCTCTAATTGAGACTCTGATTCCCTGACGCTGGTTCCCCCCTCCCTTTTTTTTTTCACATGCTATCTCATTTTGGTGGACACATCCTCCGGATAGATTCCGCAGAAAAGATTCACTGAAGATAAACTCTTCAAGCCTTTGTTTGTCCAAAAGCATTGTATACCACCTTGCCGCTTTACAAAGTTACTTCAAGTCAAGAGTGCTGGGTGGAAATCACTTTCACTCAGAATTTTAAAGCCACTGCTCAACTGCCAGCCAGCTCCTAGTGCTGTCACTGAGAAATCTGGTGCTGTTCTGATTGCTGAGTCATTCCTTGGCCCATACATGTATTCATGTATTCATCCAACAAATACCTGGGGAACTGCTTTCTTCAAATACTACACGCCAGGCTTTCTTCTAGGTTCTGGGCACCTATCTGACATCACGGAACTTACCTTTCATCTTTTGAATGTGACTTTATTTTGTTTGTTTATTTTCCCTGCAGAGTATATCCCAGTCTCCTGCCTGCGAATATGAACCTGGCTGTCAGCATTCAGAGAGCTCATTGGGGGTGGGTTAGAGTCTCCCTTTTCTACTTACACTTTGACTTCCCGTAAACCCTGTTTTCACCTCAATACCTCACCCCTGCCAACCTCTGTCTCTCATGTACAGATGTTCTTCCACTTAGGCTGGGGCTAAGTCCTGATAAATCCATCATAAATGAAAAATATTGTAAGTCGGAAATGCACTGAAAACATCAACCCTACCGCGCAGCTTGGCTTAGTCCCATGGCCCAGAGTGGGATGTTGGCTGTTCCCCTTGTGATGGGGGGGCAGATTGGGGAACTGTAGCCCCTGCTACTGCCCACCATTGCCAGGGATGAGTGCCACATCTGGCTAGCCCAAGAAAAGATCCAAACCTGAACTGAATGTCGCATCGTTGTGAAGTGGAGAAAATCATAAATCAAGCCATCATGAACTGGGCACCATCTGTATGCAAGTTTGCAGTGTCTCTTGTTGCATTTCTCCAGAGACCATAGGTCCTGGGGTGGACAAGGGATGTCTGGAGAGCAGGTGTGGGTCCTGCTGTGCTCACTGACCCCCTGGGATACAGACCCTGGGATCCTTCATGCTTCCATTTCCTGTGCCTTTCTGAAGTTCTGTGGTAGAAGCCACTGATTTCTTACTAATGGTCCTCTGTGAGCAAACAGGCTTAAGCTTTCTTTGTTTCCTTAAATTATTTCATCTTCGTCCATCCATTTTCCGTCTTCCAAAAATTGTTTAAATGTCTTATTTTCTGAGTTCTCTTTTTTCCCTATTCTAGGTTTTTATCTTTGTTACTTTTAAAAAATATATTTATTTATTTATTTGAAAATCAGAATTACAGAGAGAGAGAAAGATAAAAGGTGATCTTCCATCTGCAGGTTCACTCCCCAGCTGGCCACAATGGCTATGGCAGAGCCAGACTGAAGCCAGGAGCCAGGAGTTTCCTCCGGGTCTCCTGAATAGGTGCAGATGCCCAAGTACTTGGACTATTTTCCACTGCTTTTCCCAGGCATATTAACAGGGAGCTGGATTGGAAGTAGAACAGCTAGGACTTGAACTGTTGCCCATATAGTGGCAGCTTTTCCAGCTACACCACAGTGCTAGCCCTATTTTTTTTTTTTAATCAGCTTAGTGGGAATACAGGAGGAAGCAGAGATAAACAAAAGTATGTATTCTATCATGTTTACTCAGAAATTGTGACATATATTTGAAAACTTTAGCCTAAATGAGTATGTACTTTTCATGTTAGCATATATCTTAATTTCAGAGGGAGTTGTTGGGCTATTTCAACTTCTAGAATGTAGTAAAATAGTCTATGTATTAATAAATTACCTTGTAAGTAGATATCTGTAATTATATCAAAACAGCAGCTTTTCACTTCATTATTGTAGTTTTTCTAATGAGGATAAGATAAAGTATGTATTTTCAACTTAAGACCCTCCAAAATAGAGAAATATACATATATGAGAACTTAGGCTAAAAGTGTTATCTTTTCTTTTATTGCTTTATAAAATTTTATATTACTTTAAAAATGGCTAGTTCTAGTTCAGGGAGATGTAACAAGGATGCTATTAACTGGGTGGCTTTTCAACAACAGGAATGTATTTCTAATGATTCCAGATGCTGGAAGTCCTAACTCATGGAGCCAGCGTGGCTGGGTTCTGTTGAGGTCCTGTGCCAGGTTGCAGAAGGCCGAGTTCTTATATTCTCACATGACAGACGAAGGGCAGAAGAACTCTCTGGGGTCCAAAGATAAGGGCACTAATCCCATTCAGGAAGACTACTCTCATGACCTAACGACCTCCCAAGACCCACCTCCCTGTGCTGTCCATAACCTTGAGGTTAGGTTTCAACATGAGGGATACGGTGGGGCACATTCAGTATATATCCCAGATGTTTTTAATACTATTTTAATATTTAAGACCAAAATGTCTCTTTCTCTAAGTTAGATGACATGGCATTACTAGTCTGTTTTGTTGTTATAGAAAATGTCCAAAATGGTACTATTTGCTCTGATTAAACATGTCCTTTTCTTCCTGGAAATGCCATTTAAAATAAAGGATGATGACAACAAAAGACAAACTGGTGACTTTATAGCTAAAAACAAAAATAAAACCAAACACAGAAATAGGGTAAACCATTCTCTTCTTTCAGAGTTTCCACCCTGTGATGTCACTCAGGGCTCACCCTTGGGCTTAGAGTGGGGGTCAGCTGGGGAGTCCTAGGGGAACTAATTTCGCATACCAATTCCTGGTTCTCCTGGAGGCTGTGACTCTGACTGTTGCTGAACCATCTGCATGCTGCAAGGGCATCAGATAATTCTGATCAGATGATTCCTGGAGGACTCCAGGGCCCGGAGAGATCCACGGGACCTTGAGACAGCCTGGCTTGAACACTGCTGTTTAGTCTGCAGCTTTCAAGTACTCCAAAAAAGCGGTACTGGACAGCTCAGAGTGCTAGGACTGAGTGTCCTCACCTAGTCAGCTCCTGTGAACAAAACAGTGTCTTCCGTTCCACAATTCACTAATCCTCTTTTTCTATTTCTGTTTCTCTCTGTTATGTACTAATGTCCACCCTCCCCGTGCTGCTTCTGAATACCTATCAACATATGATCTATTATATATGTGATTGATTATCTGTCTTATCCTCTAGAATAAAAACTCCAAAAGGGGAAAGATCTTAAACTTAATTTTTCCTACCCTTCCATGTTCACTTCCCAGTGCTCAGTGCTCAGAACAGTGTGTGGGACGTGGTGGATATTCAGTATGTGTTTGTTGAGTGGAAAATGAGTGGGCTCTTGCAGTGAATATATTTGTGCCCATACCTATTTCACCTTACTCTGTTTTCTCTAGGCTTGATTTTAGAAGGATCTTCAGTGTCAGCAGATATTAACACTTTTAAAGCTTTGATACATATTGACATTTTATATTCTGGAAAGATTAGAGCAATCCAGACTCCTGCCACCATGATTTAAGAATTTCTGTTTCAGCAACCTTTTCCTACATTAAGTATTTTAATGTCCTTATTTTTGTTGGATTGATGAGTGAAAATGGTATGTCTTTGTCCTAATTTGAATTTCTCTGATTATTAATAGATGAATATGAAAGCTGTATCTTACAGCAACAACCTTATAAATGAAGTAATGATTTCTTGTGACTTTTTTTGCATCTGTATTCCACACTTATTAAAGCAAGTGTGTGTGTGTGTGTGTTTACGATTTGATGTGGATGTGTTATGTGCATTTGACAAGTTGATGCAGAGATGTGTTGTTGACTTGTTGAGGAAAACTGCTATTTATTTTGGTTTTCTGAGTCATATAATGAATCCAGAAAGTTGGGATGTGACCTATTCATGACCTGCCTCCTCTGTGCCCTTGGGTTCTTAAGCAGACTCGGACTATGATGCCAATCTGATGCCACTTCTTTGAAAAGTGCATCTTTGTCTGTGAGCTCATAACGTGCAGCTCTGTTTGTTGGCTGTATTTTTTTCCTGCTAGCATGTTTGTAGCATAAAGGTCATACCCTGGCAACCATAATCCATCTCAAATGCATGCAGAGTCTTGGAACTTGTGTTCGTGTGCATTACATCATAGCAAATGGGTGGAGCAGGAAAGACCCACATCCTCAAACTGCCGGGATGGTCACCATCACCTCCTTCCTGATTCTCCACTCCAGAGAAGCCACGTAGTGGTCTTTGTGACAAGAGACCATCCTGTACTCTCCTCTTGTGACTTGTCAGCTCACTCCGAGCCAAAGCCCAAGTCCTTTTGCTGGCCTCTGGGTTGTTACAGAATCTGGTCCCTGCTTACGGCCTATCCTGCGCCTTCCCTTTCTGGTTTCCTTGCAGCACCCTGTGCTCCAGATGCACAGTGCTTCTGGTCAGTTCTGTAACATGCTGTGCTTGGTACCTTTCCCTTGACTGTGCTCCTGCTTGGACCACTGCTCTCCAACCCTCACCCCCAAATACCCACCTGCCCTGCTCCCTTACCTCCTTGAGCCCTGTGTTCAAGTCATCGACTCAGCAGCACATCCGGGTCCCCCACCCGTGTCCTTCAGTCCTGCCTCCTCTTCTCATCCTTCCCTGCTTTCTACATTTCACACCACTTTCCCCATGTGGCACAGACGTATGTTAGTTCACTTGTTCTTGTCTCTCTCCTCCCACTAGGCAGTAAGATCATGTGAGCAGGGATACCTGGGGCATAGCAGAGACAGAGTTAAGTGTTTGTTAACTCCTGTTTTATATATGAAGAAACAGAGGCACAGACATGTTGAAGTGATGAGTCTATCATGCAGGTGTAGCTTGGGAATCCTGAACCCAGGATTCTTTCCCCAGAGCTGTTTCTAGGACAGAGAGGCCCTTGGCCCTGGCTTTCTGAATTCCCTGTTTTTATAGGACTCTACATTTTTTAAAAAAAGATCGATTTATTCATTTGAAAGTCAGAGGGTTATATATATATTCATTTGAAAGTCAAAGGGTTATATATTTAAATATATATAAATAATATATATCCCTCTTATTTATATTTTATATATATATATATATATATATATATATATATATATGAGAGAGAGTTGGAGAAAGAGAGAGAGAGATATCTTCCATCCTCTGGTTCACTCCCCACATGGTCACAATGGCCATGGCTGGGCCAAGTCGAAAGCCTGGAACTCCACCCGGGCCACCACATGGGTGGCAGGACCCCAGCCCTTGGGTCCTCTTTTACTGCTTTCCCTGGCACATTAGCAGGGAGCTGGGTTGGAAGCAGAGCAGCCAAGACTCAAACTTGCTCCAATGTGGGATCTGGCGTTGCAGTCAGCAGCTTAGCTCGCTGTGTGCGACAATGCTGGCCCTGGGCTTTGCCTTGATTTTTGTCTGGTTTGTACTTTGCTCTCTATAACCTTGGAAAACTATATTTAAAAAAAAAATAAAAGTAAATCTATATGGCAATCACGCCCCTGCCCCCTTTCAAACTAAGTTTTTATCACTCACCAAAATGACTGCTTTAGAATCAGTCTGTCATGATTCTGGTCACACCTTGAAGTGACATGCTTAAAATACCTTTAAAATGGCACTGTGAAGAAATTCCTTTCACACAGAGGTTAACAATGCGGCTTACGGTGTCTGCCCTGGCTTTCTGTCCTTTCTCTTCCATCTCAGAGTGGGGTCTGCCAGACCACCAGGGTGAGGACCCCAAAGGGTTCCCTGAATTCGTCTGTCGTTCTGTTAAGGTCACACTGTCTTCATTACAATGGACCCAAGAGGCCACTTCCTTGTGATGTTAAGAGCCTCAGGCTTTCTTGAGGATGTGACAAGGTGAGGGGAACAGGTGCCGGGCACTCACTCGGCCTCATTCAGAGGTGCTTCCCTTTCATCAGTTGCATATATTAGGGATTTGTATTAAATCTTAGTAATGAAAAAAGGGAGGGTTCATAGCAAACAAATTTGAGAGCCACTTGTTTAGACGTTTTATGGCTGAGTCCTGTTGAAGCTCCTAATTCCATAGCTGGCTCGACCCAGTCTAGGCTTCCCCTCACCAGCTCATCATTTTAAAACTTCAGCTTAAAACATATTTAAAATTTAAAATTATCACCTGGGGTGCTTATTAAAAATGGAGATTCCTGGACTCCACTTCAGACCTGTGACATCAGAATACTGGGGCTGGGTCCCTGGATTCTGCATTTATAAACAAGCGGTATCAGGCCTCATCTGTCCTGCGTGTTCTGGGCCCTCCTCCCACTCACATACACCTCCCTTCTTATGCGTGCTTGGCGCTGTCCAATGTCAGAACTTCTCTTCCTCCTGTCCCCTCCTGCCTCCCCCGTTCCACCTCTCCTTCAGTAATTTTCTGTTACTGGGGGATACACATCTACTTTCATAGGTGGGCTCACGTGAGCATCTGTGGTTTTTGTCTAGGAGTCAGGAGTATCCAGAACTCAGTGAAAGCCGATGGCACGGCTGTTTGATGAGAGGCCTCCCCAGTGGAAACCAAGGTGTGCTGAAGGCAGCAAGGCAGCAGGGTGTAGGCTCCTTTGAATACACTCAGAACTGCAAGCGCTGGAAGCCAGAGGGTCCCCCGCCTTATGGGGCCACACGCAGCTGGGCTGTCTACCCAGGCCCTGGCTGGTGCTGCTCCCTGAAGTATCATGTGGGATTGTCTTCAGCGATGAGTGAGACAGGTCACAGCACCAGGAGTGGATACTTCTCACTCAGTGACAAGCCTTGAGCTGGCTCTGCAGGCCCGCTGTTATCTGTGCCCCAGGTGCTCCAGGTGGGTTCTCTGCTCTGCTCTCCTCTGTGGGTGATTTTCATCCTCATGTCTGCTCGTAGTGGCTGCCCTCTGGTGTTGGAGTTAGGGTCGGGAGGAGGAGGCAAGAGTACATCTGAAGGGATCTGCCTTTATGGTTGGAAAGATTTCTGTCTTCATCTTTTTGGCCTTCACTGTCACGTGCCCAGCCTGGCTGCAGGGAAGTCTAGAGGAGTGAACCATGTACTTGGCTGCCTGTGTAACAGAGGAAGGCAAAGGGGTGTGCGTATGGCTTTGGAGCTGCCATTCCACTCTCTGCCACCAGGGGGAATCCCGGATCAGATTGAGCCAGCACTTTGGGTAATCCCAGGACCTTGGAAGAAGAGGGGACACCACAGGGCAGAGTACAGGTGCTAAATAAAGCCCCAAGTCATAAAATGTGAGGTACAGATAAAAGGAAAGAAAGTATCCAGGAGTATGTTGGGGTGCTAGTAGTGGGGTTGTTGGTAGTAATGACCTGTTGTATCCCTAAAGGGAAAAACTAGCTGTTATGTTGGGTAAGGGCCCATAAACTGTAAGGATGGGAGTTGTACCCTACATAGGAAGCATCGATGTAAAGATACATCTGCAGATACTGGACATAAACCAACAGCAGTGCACCTCTGTGCGACCCGGATGAGCTGCTGGGGTAATCCTGATGTCCCCGCCCCATACAACGGGAGGGCTGTGATGGCTCAGCCGGGACCACAAAAACTGTGTCAGCCACATTGCAGGCTTATGTTCCACTCCAGTCATTTCTCAGCTGATCCCTACTGTCTTCTGTCCATACCACCTGTTCTCCTGGCAGGTGTCTTGCCGAGGTTATTACAGCAAAGCTGACGAACACTTGTTGGTCCCTATACATGGGCTTCCCTGGGTTTCAGCACTCCCTGGTCCCACAATGGTTTTCTCCTTGGACTCCTATGAAGCCAGCCTGGGGCTGCTCCTCTTTCTGGGGCCTGTCCTTTGCTCTTGCCTCCCTGGCCCCTTCTCTGGCTGTCCAGATGCACCCTGCCTTCTGGCCTCTGTGTCTTGTTCTTGCTGTGCCTTCTGCGTGGCTTCCCCCCGCTCCTCCTGGCTAACTCCTCAGCTCTTCCTTGGAGATGTAGCTCGGCTTCCCTGGCCCTTGGGAAGCACTTCGCATGGCCTCTCCTCCTTCTTCCTGACTTTCTCCCTCTTTTTGTCTGTGTAGCTCATTGTCACCCTGGAGACCTTCCCCTGGGGACACTGAGAGTTCAGCCACACAAGGACTGGCCGTTGTTTGTGTGCCGCCGGCACTAACAGAGTGTCATGTAAGAAGTGGCGATACATGAAGTCCGTGGATGAATGCAAGCATTGGACTTGCAACGCCCTGTAACTCTGCAGAGACAGCCAAGGAGGAGGACCAAGTGTGGGGAGGGTAGAGAGAGGCCTGGGGGAGGCTACAAGGGGACAGGCTCAGCCAGGTGCTTGGCATGTATTACTCGCATTATTGTCACGGCAGCCCGTGGGATACATGTTACAGTATTTAATGGTATAGCATTTAAAGACATGGACATTCAGGGAGATTTAGTCACTCGGCTAGTAAGAGAGGAGAACTGAGAGGGATAATGCTAAAAGTTTATAGGGCTTAAATGAAGTCAAAACCTTGGCAACAAATGCAGTGATCTTCTTTTCTTCATACAAGTAGAACAATACGTATGTATCTTGCAAACATGCATTCAAAGGCAAAAAGATAAAGCACTAGTCAATGCTGAACTCTTTCCATGAATGTGTGGCTTTCCATGAAACTAAGGTCCCAGCCACTTCCAACAGATTCTTGTTCTGCTCCTTCTGGGGTAAAGGACATCCATGCAGGGCATCCCCTTATCCACTGCTAAGCGCCTGGTTATCGCCCACACCAGAGGGACCTCAAGTCCAGGCCTCCTTGCCTCTTGGCCCCTGCAGAAGAAAATGTGCACGCACAGGGCCTTGGCTGAGCTCACGTTCAGCTTCCGGCCGCCATCCTTGGTTTGCCTGTGTGCTGCTTGATCAGGCAGATGGGTCCTGAGAAATGCCTTACGAGCTGATTTCATCACGTGCTGTCATCGTTTGCACAGACCTGCGTGGTCCGGGTCAGTCCCCTGACTCAACATGGCCTCTGGATGCAATTGGGAGAGGCTGTGTAACCTGCTGCTGGGGTAACATGGCACCCTGGTTTACAGGAAACTAGTTTTTTTTTTTTTTATAAGTATAAGGAATACGCTCAAATAATGCTAAAAAATATAGGATAATGAGGAAATAAACCAGTAACATAGCTACTTATTATCAAATATTCTGTGCTGGCCATAATTGAATGTGTTGTGCTCTCGTGGGACTGGCCTTGTTGAGGGGGTTTGTTTCCCCCAGCAGGACCTGCAACACCTGCGTAATTGTTCCCTATGACAGATACAGCAGCACCACATGATAGGAATGTCTCAGCTCCCGTGTAATCTTAGGGAACCATCTGTCGTACGTACAGTCCATCACCTCCTGAAACGTGGTTATGTGGTGCATGTCTGGACTTGTTTTTACCTTCACTGTCACCTTGACTTTGATCATCGCCTCCTCTAATTATGAGACAGCGCAGACAAAGCTGTAGATTTCCCCTCTTGTGTTCAAGAGGCCTGCTCTGGCATCGCTTTCCCTCTGTCTCATCCTTATCACTCAGCACAGGTCTCCATGGCGCTATGTTTGAAGACCTTGGGATGCAAAGCCTTGGCCCACAGCCAAGTGTGATCCCCAGACTGGCAGCGTCAGTGTCAGCGTCAGCAGGGGACTGATGAGAAATCCACATCCTCAGGCCGCACTCCACATGATATAATGAGAGACTGTGGTGGAGACCCAAGCCCTCAAATTAATGCCACACGCACTGAAGTCTGAGAGCTGCCTTGTCCCTTGGAGGCTACTGGCTGGAGAGATGAGTGGACGCCGTTCTCCATCAACCCATGGCATTGAGCATCCTTCACCTGCTTCCCATAATCCCTTTCCATGCATAGAACTTTGTGTGTACTGAAAGGATCTTTCTGTAGGCAGATTACTGAGTTTTGTGGGAACAGTGAGGAAGCACAGGATTTTGGTGGAGCAGATTTATGCTTTCACACTGCAGCAGCGGGGCTCCACCTACATTCCCCCGTTGTCAGGTGACTGGCATCTGCTGACCTCACCTTCCCGTGGCTCCAGGGCTTTCTGTCTTGGGCTGAGCCACTTTGCCCAAGAGGTGGGAGAATTATGACCATGGGAGTAGCCCTCAGTTGCTGGTGACATTAGTTGGCTTTTCTTCTTTACCACCTGGGGTGAGTATCTCGAGATGGGTTCACTGGCCCACAACACTCTCCAGAGGGCTTTAGCTACCCTTCCCCAGCCACGGTGGCAACTAGCTTGACAATGCATATTTTCTGGCATGTGATTCTGTCTGTGTCTGTTTTCGTGGCTCCTGTTCACCTGCTGATTAGAGAGGGTCCCCCCGGCCCAGAGTTGTGCAGAGGCCCACACACAAGGACACCTGGTGCTGAGTAGATGAGGCCATGGCAATTTCCTGGTCCCAGCCCTTACAATTAGGAGCGGAGAGAACAGCCTGGGACTGCGGGAGGCAGGCCTGGGAGTACCAAGAGTGGGGTGCCCCTTGGTTCTTGGGGGAGGGAAGGGGGATGGGATCTTCTTGTTTGAATAATTCCACAGGCTGGCCAGGACCAGCAGGATCTGTGCTTGGTCCCTGGGATAAGGAGGCCTTCCTGGCCAGGAGCCTCATCTGTGCGACCGGAGTGGGAGAGGGACTTGGAGTTTCCCCCAGATGCCAAGGCGAATATAACATTGGGCCTTAGTGTTAGTCCCTACACCAAGCATCCCACTCCCCCGGCCTTCCACCTCACCTGGGATCATCTCCCAGGAATTCTACCTATGCTCCAATCCTTGTCTCATGGTCTGCTGTTGGAAGAGCCCAAATTAAAATGACCATGTGAGGATACTTCAAAAAGTTCATAGAGGGGCTGCCATTGTGGCATAGCAGGTAAAGTTGCACACCTGCTGTGACACCAGTATCCTGTATCAGCACCAGTTCGAGTCCTGGATGCTCCACTTCCTATCCAACTTCCTGCCAATGGCCTGGGAAGATGGTCCAAGTGCTTGGGCTCCTGCCACCCATGTGGGAGATCTGGAAGAAGCCCCTGGGTTTGGCTTAGCATAGCCCTGGCTGTGTTAACCATCTAGGGAATGAAACATGGATAGAAGATTCCCTTTTCTCTCTCTGTCACTCTCTCTCTGTCTCTTTCTGTGACTCTGAATTTCAAATAAATCAATAAATCTTTAAAAAAGTTCATAGAAAATGAAATTCAAGGATAAGTTTAGGTGAAGAACATTTTGAAATCCATGTATAGTTTTTCATAATATGTATTTTCCATGAAATTTCTGGAGAACCCTTGCTTATATTATACATGTAAACATGTCCTGCCACTGGAGATTGTGTGTGTGTGTCTCTATATTACATCACTGGTTTTTGTAATTTATGAAAGTCATTTCATTTTATAACAATCTGAGGTTATTATTCCAATTGTGAGCCTCAAATAACTGGTGACAAGGTGAAGTAAAATTCTTCAAAGCACCATTTATAGTAACACTGGTGATATTATATTTTATTACTTATTCTAGAAGAAAGAAGAAAAAGTAAGAGAGGTTGGTGGATACAAGCTATAAGTAAAAGATGGAGATAAAGAAGTATGAATAAATTCAATGAGAAGAAATCTCATATTAGACCTGTTGAAATTTCCCATATCATAACATCTAGTTTTTCTTCTTGAAAAATTGATAATCAGGGCAAAATCTTTAAGTGAGTGTATAGATAGATGGGAGGCTTCACACACACACACATACACACACACACGTATTCATACCATTTAGGGGTAGAAGCTGGATTAAAATAGTGTGTGAGTTACAGTGAAAATAATGAAAAAACGCAAGTTGAGAATAATACTGTAGGCTAGGGGGTGGTGGAACCTTTTAATTGCCAAGGGTCATTTGGATATTTATAGCATCACTTGTGGCCTGTGCAAAATGGTCAACTTAAAAATTAGCCTGCTGTAGATTTATTGAATTTTGAATCCTGCCTGCGGTTGCCTTGGCAGGGCCGAACCAAATGATTTCATGGGCCTTATATGGCCACGGACTGGACGTTGCCCACGGTGCTGTAGAAGCTGTTGAGGGTGGGATATGAGTGTAAAGCAGGAAGTAGAGGCAATGGGGAGAATGTGGCTTCAAAGCAAGAGGTTGGAATGCGTGAGCATAACAGTCCCTGGGCTGAAGAACCCATTGAAGATCCATTGTATCTCTGTCCTTGAGCTTGGGCAGTTTTCTAAGAACTGGTGAGTGGCATGTACTCAATGAATACCTGTGGTTTCTGCGTCCCTTATGTACAAAGGGCCCCGAGGAATACACTGTGTTGTTCTGAAGATGCTTCCAGCCAGAGACATCCTGTTCCCTGGGAGATTATTGCTTGTGGATTTCGGGACCCATCATAGATGCCCGGAGGCACTGGGATAGGAGAGCTGTTTGGTGTGCGTGGTGCAAAGGGGTGGGAGGAACATGCCCCCATCTTCTGGAAATATCACGCTGCTCCAGGGCTGCTTCCGCACTCAGCAGAGTGGTGGCCTAAGAGGAAGGAGGAGGGTCTAGATGGATGCAAACAACAACTGGAAAGAGATTCCAAAACGAAAACTGCTGATGAGATTGCTCTACCGTTCAGTTAAAGCGTGTAATTGGCACACCTGTAATGTATCCCAGACTGCCCCGGGCCTGCCAGGAACTGAACAGTCATGAAGTCTCTGCTCTCATGGGGCTGGCAGTCTAGTTGGGAGAGGAAAACAGTCATTACTGGGTCCCAGGAATGTTAAGTTATGGGCAAGAAAAGAATATAGAGTGCTGTGAAAACATGTGGCAAGGGAGCCGACTCCGGGGGAGTCAAGATTTCCCTGAGGAAATTATTAGGATTTGGAAAATCAAAATGAGCAGTTGTAAAGAGAGTGAATTTCACAAACTTCCATTTATGTGTTTTTTATGGTTGGAATTTGTGAGACGGTTGTTTCTTCTGGTGCAATTTCAGTAATTCTGTCTAATTACTTACTAATTTGAATATTAGTAGAATATTAGGCACGTATTTTTCGTTGCCAAGGACTCCCTGAGTGTCTCCTTGGCCCTGGTGCAGCTGAGTAAACGGCAACAATAGTCTGTTAAAAGTTTATTTTCTGTTGTGTTGAGAGATTTTCATCATTTTCTAGTTGGCTACATTCAACGTGGAATTAGCGCTGTCCGTCATTCTGTCTAGTCCATATTGTCATACTGTTAAACCAGTTCTAAACTTTCCATCATTTGCTTCTTTATCTTTTAGCATGCTTAATGTTGTTCAACATTTCTCGCTTAATTTTTGAGAATTTTAGCAAAATTCAGTTGACTTTAAATGGGATGGAATCAATGAAACCCAGGCATTTCAGATAACTTTTAAGTACCATTGGCTGTAAAGAGACAGGCACATCACTGTCATTAAAGGAGAAGATAAATTGTTGCCCGTAAGAGTCAGTAAAATAGTTTTTTCACAGTCCATTTCACTAAGTGTTTAGAACATGTATTACCTGATTAATCAATGTGTCATGAACCATGACAATGTCCATGTATTCTCACTGTTCAGTATAGGGACGGCAGTAAGAGAGGAATAAAATGATTTAAGGCTCTGTTTGCCATGGAGTAGCACATTATCAGGGTCATAATTGAAGTAGCCATGGTTGCCACTGGGTAAAGGGAAGATCAGTCTAATGGGAGGACGGAGAAGAATATAAAAATGTTGTCTTTCTGATTCACAGTAATTGGATCTGACTGGTAAATCCTGTCTTGTAAAACAGCTCTTAATTACATGCGGGGAGGTACTTTAGGCAAAGTGCTCACCAAGAGCATAAATTCATTCATGAGGAAAATAAAAATGGAATTTCACCACAGTTTTAGAATCGCTGTCTTTTTCAAGTGTAAGCTTTCCCCCAAAGACAGCTGTGATTTGCTTTCAAATACCATGTTTTTCCTCTTCCTGCATGAGTTGATACCATTTCTGTTGGCTGTAAGGCTGTTGTTTTCTTGATCAGATGTGAAAGGAGGGACATTGTTAAGTGTTCTACTTTATGTAAATAGACTTAAGAGGGAAATATCTGTATATACAAAATCATAAATTCTAGACTATAATAATAAATGACTCCTATTATATAATAAATGCTGAAAAGAACTGTACAAAGCACACATGCTGCTGCCTCCTTGGGATTGTGACCTAGGGAAAGTGCCTTTTTGTACTGGGGACAATTCTTGGGGAAGGTCTCCATGTGGACCATCAGCAGACAGACTCCTAGCAGGTGGCAGAATGCTGTCCCAGTGCTTAAGGAGGCATGGGTGGTGGGAGGCGTGCCAGAGCATCATTTACAGGTGTTACCACTGATGTTGTGGCACCTACATTGGCTCCAGGAGGTATTCATCAGTATCTATTCCCTGTGTGACCCTCATAGAGCACATGGGGGGTGATCACAAACAATGTAAGTGTTCACATGACAGCCCACATAATATACGAGTGCACTTTTAGAAGGCATTTCAAAGTCTTCCATCTTTGAGGTTATATTTTAGAAATTAACTATATCATGATCATTTAAAAAAACCTCATTCTTATCTATTTGAAAGACCTGGGTGTCTATAGATCAAAAACTATTTAAACATGAAATTCTGATATTAATGAAATGAAAAAAATAGGGAAGCATTTTATAAACCAGCATAATTGCCTGAGCTCTGTTTTAGAAAAGGTGGGTGGAAAGGTAAAGTAAGGGTGTGTAGGAAAGGTACAGTGTCTAAGAAGGATGTGTGCAAAAGGGTTTGAACAAGTATGCAAAAGTGTGGCATGAGATTGTGATAAAAGGCTAAGAAATACAATGAGCCTCTGATGTTTTTTGATAGCTACAAAATAAGAAAGAGCTATGCTCATTGCTTGGGGCAGATTGGATATTGTTCCCTTTCTGTGGGGAAATCAGAACTGCTCATTCCCTTTCTTTCCCAGCTCCTGTTTCAAGGACAATGATCTTCAAACAGGAAAGGCGTAGCACGGAGCAGAGGGAAAGGCAGCTGGAGACAATGGAGGGCCGGTTGGAAGTCCCTCATCACTTTCAGTAAATTCAGTGCTCCAGAGGGAGACAGATTATCTGCCACGCACTAAACGCTCTTTCCACGAGCAATTGGCTGCTCGCTCTGGTGAACCTGAAGGAATCACGGAGGAGAGGTGATAGAAAACTAAAAAGGGAGGACAGAGCCCAGCTTTGGCAACTCATACGCTGTAGAGCTTGACTTATGTTATCATGAACAGATTAGAAGGGAAGACGGTAACAGGAGGAGGCCATGTGCCCAGCTAACCTCATTTCTTGCTGAGGGAGAGGAAATAGGTGAAACAGTACCAGGAGAATAAGTAAGGCCTTGTAGGCAGAAGCCCTGGGTTTGAATCCTCACTTGGCCCTTAGCAGCTAATAGGCTGTGGGCATTGTCACATAACCACTCAGAACCTTCGTTTCCTTGTATATATGAACCTCTTGAAGTCCTGGGCCCATGTAGTTCAGCCCCAGGAAGCACGACTCCACATGCTAGAAAAGAAACAAGAGGCCGGCGCCGTGGCTTAACAGGCTAATCCTCCGCCTTGCGGCACCGGCACACCGGGTTCTAGTCCCGGTCGAGGCACTGGAATCTGTCCCGGTTGCCCCTCTTCCAGGCCAGCTCTCTGCTATGGCCCGGGAAGGCAGTGGAGGATGGCCCAAGTCCTTGGGCCCTGCACCTGCATGGGAGAGCAGGAGAAGCACCTGGCTCCTGGCTTCAGATCAGCGAGATGCGCCGGCCGCATCGGCCATTGGAGGGTGAACCAATGGCAAAAAGAAAGACCTTTCTCTCTGTCTCTCTCTCTCACTATCCACTCTGCCTGTCCAAAGAAAAAGAAAAAGAAACAAGAGCTCCCTTCTTTCCTTTCCCTTCAAATGCATCCTGAGGGAGCCAGCTCAGAACGTGCACCTCTGCTGTTCATATCTCATTTACTCTTCCCGTTTTCTCCTCTCCCACACACTCCAAGGGCTCACATTTGACAAATACTGAAAGAACTCTCACTTGAACCGGGACTATATAGATTTCTTTCCCTTTTCAGTGCTCCCTCCCCACCTACTCACTCACACCTGTGTTGCTTATTATTTCCGACTGATAACCGATTTCTTCAAGTCCTTTCCCTCCTAAGCCTTTCAGATTCTATCTTCCTCTGTTAATTCCCTGTCAACTCTCTAACTGTGATGTACAAAGAGCCTAGGACAGTCTGGCTGAGACAGCTCTCCTTAGGCATTAGATGGGGTGGGAACAAGGAGGGGGGTGCTGGGGAAGGCAGTTACGAGCTCCTTTTGGCAGCCTAGGGGAGGGTGGGAGTCCGAGATCCATGTCATCTTTTCAGTGAGCGTTCCTTGTGTGCCAGGTGTGTGGCTGGTGCTGCACAGTCAGCAGGGGGCATGACAGACAAAGCCCTGCCCTCTTGAGTTCATTGTGATGGATGAAAGAAATGGAAGTCTGCTATCCAGGGTGGTGTGTGGGAAGGTCTGTTTTGGACAGAGAGGAGGAAATTCACTTAGAGGGGCTGATATTTAAGACCTGAAGGAGGAACAGGGATGTTCAGGGCAGAGGGAACAGCAAGTGTTTAGACACTGAACTTGCAGGTTTGAGAGGCAGAAAGAATGGAGCCGAGAGTGAAGGGGAAAATAATAAAGGAGATCCAGTAGGTCACATTATGTTGGAGGATGCAAGCCTTGGAGGGGATTTTGAGTTTTACTCTAACAATAAGTGAAGCCACTGAAGAGTTTCGAGCAAGGGAAGGGAAAACATTATTTCAATTTTTAAGATTACGTCGGGAGCCAGCACTGTGGCATAATTGGTTAAGCCTTCACCTGCGGCACCGTCCCAGCTGCTCCACTTCCAATCCTGCTCTCTGCCAATGGCCTGGAAAAGCAATAGAAGATGGCCCAAGTGTTTGGGCCCCTGCACCCACATGGGAGACCTGGAAGAAGCTCCTGGCTCCTGGCTTTGGATCGGCCCAGCTCTGGTTGATTTGGGGAGGGAACCAGCAGATGGAAGGCCTCTCTGTCTACAACTCCGCCTCTGCACAGAAGTAGGGCAAAAAAATAAGCATTTTAGAAAGAAATTAGAAGGTCCTGGCCACCATCCAATCGAGAACTGATGTGCCTTAGACTGGGGTGATAGAACAAGAGACAAAGAGAAGTAGATGGATTTGAAACAGAGCTGCTGATAGCCATAATACAGCCGAGAGGAAGGAATTGGGTAGTAAGACTTTGGCTTGAGCAGTTCATTGTCATCCACCGAGAAAAGGAGGACTAGAAGAGAGATAAGTCAAGGGTTATGTTTGGATATTCTCTTGATGAGACTGTTAGATAGGTTATCAGGTGGGCATTTGGGCTGTATAAAAGAGCTGGGCCTCCAAGAGAGAGGTCACTGCTGCACAGTTACACTTGAGTGTCATCACCGGAGAGGTGATATCAAAGCCAAGGAACTGGATGAGCTCACTGAGCACTTGGAATAGCCAGAGAAGGAAGGAGGATTCAGGGACAGGTTCGGGGCATTCCACGTTGGGACGTTTGGAAGGGGAGTGGAAGCCAGTAAAGGAGAGAGAGGAGGAGTCAGAAGGAAAACCAGGAGAATCCAGTAAGTGATGCATGGATCCAGCAAGGGGAGAGTTTTCAGGCAAAAGTGTGGTCAACTTGTTGGAAGATAGAGGTGTCCACTGAATTTGGAACATTGGGCTTGTTGATAAGCTGGAGGTGATTGGTTTTAGCCAGGTTTAAGAGTTCTGGTAGGTGAATGAATTATTAAAACGGTAGGCAATGAGTTTGGATCATTCTTTAGAGAGCTGATGTTTTGAAGGGAGGAAGGAGAATGAGTTGGGAGGTGAAGCAAGGTGTGGAGTAGAGGAGCATGTGTATGTGCTTGTGAGCGTGATCCAGCCGGGGGTGAGGGTGGTTCTTGTTACGCAGGAGAAGGAATGAATCCATTTAAAGGTGAATCCATTTAAAGTGAGGGAAGCTGGGGTTTAGAGTTCAGGGGAGCATGGGCAGTGTTTCTGTTATAACATTCGGTGAGATGAAGAACATGGGCACTTGCTGTGTAATGTTGAAGCCCTAAGCCTCCCCCTGTACCCACTGTACTTGGGTTTGGAAATGGGGCTTTCAGGAGATAATTAAGGGAAAATGAGATCATATGGGTAGAGCCCTAATCAAGTAGGATTGGTGTGTGTTCTTGTAATAGGAGGAGGAGACACCAGAGCTCTCTCCTTCCTGAGTGCACAAAGGCAAGGCCACAGGAGGACTCAGGCAGGAGGCCGTCTGCAAGCCAGCAACAGAACCCAACCCTGGTGGCACCTTGGGCCTGGACTTGTGGCCTCCAGAACTGTGAGAAAACCCACTTCTGCTGTTGAAGCCACTCACCCTGTAATACTTTGTTATGGGTAGCCCGAGCTAAGACAAGAACAGCGCCTTGGGAGTATGGAAGTGTCGCCTTCTGCAGGCTTCCATTTCTCCACAAAAGGAGAGGTGAGTTCATCAGTTGAGCATGCATATGGGGGTGGCAGGTATGAGAGGTTAAAGGAGAGAGAAGAGATAATGATTAAGATTTTATTTATCTATTTGAGGGGAGAGAGAGTGAGCTAGTTAGAGAGCTGTCACCCGTGGAGCCTCTCCCCAAATGCTCAAATTCTCACAATGGCAGACTGGGCTGGGGCTGGAGTCAGGAGCCAAGAACTCCATCCAGGGCTCTCTTGTGGGTGGCAGAAATCCAGCTGCTTGGGCCATCACTGCTGCTTCCCAGGGTCTGCATTGTCAGGAAGCTGAAGTCAGGAACTGAGGCAGAGAGTTGAACACAAACTGACACTAAGCCAAATGCCCATTCCAAAATACAACTTCTGAATGAGGAGAATAAGATTTATTGGAGAAACAGAATTCCCAGATATCACTGGATGCACATTTAAATTTCCTAATGCCAGCTTTGCAATGAACTCCTCCAGGAGGTTCTGTGATTCCCAGCAGAATCTGGCTGATCCAGGGGTAGGCGCAGCTAGAAGAGAGCTGGGGAACACCCAGAGCTCCACATTTGCCAGTCAAACCTAACAGAAACAGAGGTGAGAGAGTTAAGAATGTTTCCAAAGGGTTGAGTTAGGAAAGGAAGAAAATGAAGATGGTGGGAGTCATATATTGGATTGGGGAATTGTCAATGAGATAAAATAATTCTTGCAGGTAAATTAAGCTGACACAAAGGATTATGTGTCATATGGTTCAATTTCTACAGGATACTAAAAAAGAGAAAGCCGGGGCTGGTGCTGTGGCACAGCAGGTTAATGCTCTGGCCTGAAGTGCTGGCATCCCATATAGGCACCAGTTCTAGTCCTGGCTGATCCTCTTCCAATCCAGCTCTCTGCTATGGCCTGAGAAAGCAGTAGAAGATGGCCCAAGTATTTGGGCCCCTGCACCCATGTGGGAGACCTGGAAGAAGCTCCTGGCTCCTGGCTTCGGTTCAGCGTAGCTGTGGATGTTGTGGTCATCTGGGGAGTGAACCAACGGATGGAAGACCTCTCTCTCTGTCTCTACCTCTCTCTCTGTTTTTCAAATAAATAAAATAAATAGTTTTTTAAAAAAGAGAGAAAGCTATAGTGATGGGAAAGAGAATAGGGTTTGTCTATGCTTGTGGTAAGGGTAGAGGTTGACTGCAGATGGTGACAGGGGAATATTGTGGGGTGATAGAAATGACCCATTTGTTGATGGAAGTGGTCATTCCATACATTCCTACTTTGTCAAACTGCATGAAACTATATACTTGAAATTGGTGATTTTATTTTTTGTAAATTATATAACCAAATATTATGTTCAATAAAGAGCATTACTTTAAAAAATATTGCAGAGAAAATACTAGAGTAAGTGAGCTGGACAAGTAGAACATGTTAACATTAACAGTAATACATTTTATTCATTAATGGAAACTGGTGATACAAGTACTTCACTATTCCAAAGAGCAAATGAAAATATTTGGACTAAGAGTTATCAGCCTGGTAAACTGAGTAGTGTAGTTGGTATATCCTGATTTCCTTTAAAGCATTCATCTAGATCATCGTATAAACAAGATCATAACATGTAAATACCAGCACATCCACTGCACTTATGACTGCTTGAAATATTGCACCAAAATTGTTGATCCTGCTTATTTTTAGCCCAGGGCCAACTCTAACTCCCTTGGCAATACAGTTGGTACACAGTGGGAAATTTCAGAATGGGACACTGCACTGGTAAGGGATTTATTTGGTGTTGTCCACATGCCAGAGATGATTAGACAGAAAATGTATCTAAATACCATAATTTTAATTTCATAAGTCTTAAGCAGAGAGTTAAAGAAATTCAAAAGAAATATATAGTCTGTATTTTTTTTTATATGCAGAATCACTCAGGCAGAATGAGAATGTGATAAGACTTGTAAATTCTAAATTACATTCAATTGCATCTATAAAGAGATTTAAAGAAGTAGAGAAAATATGTAGTATTATCAGGCAAGAAATTGAGTTAAGCAAAAAATCAAAATAAAAAAGATAATCAGTAGTTGAAATCGATGGAAGCCTTCAGTGCCTAAGGAGAAAACATAGCTGTAATAAAAGTAATCATTCTGAGCACTGTGTTCCCTGAATTAAAAAATGCATTCACTCCAAGATATAGTTGAAAAAGAGACGTCTTATATAACAGAATGCTAGCACTGTGTGTATGAGGGGGCTTCAAAAAGTTAATAGAAAATTCACATCTTCTCTAACCCCACTTTTCCAAAGACTTTTTGAAGTCCCCAGTGTATCTGTCTCAAATTGACCTTACTTCTGTTTCTTGGTTTACTGCCCCATTCCTGTAGAATTCTTGCAGACAAAGTTCCTAGAGGCCCATATTTCAGGGAAATTCAGGTCAGACCCAATGAGGATGCCCCGATGCAGCCATTTTGATGGATCAAGCGCATGGGCTCTGCCGAGTTAGAAAGGGGGATGGTGATGCACAGAGCAGAATTCCAAATCACAAATCCATAACAAGTGGGTGGCTCCCCTAAGCTTCAGTAGAGCATTTGCCTTTGGAGAACAGCAAATTGGTCCTTGCTCAGGTTAATCCCCAGCCCATGGCTTTGTTGGATTGCACTATCACCCAAGCATGTTGCCAGATGCTTGGTCTGGTTTGAAGAACCTTTCTGTGTCCAGAAATTGGGACCTATTTAAATATTTAGAATCTCTACATTAGGACTTTGTTGGGTTTCTCTGAGCCCAGTCAAGAGGCATTGGGGCTGGATTGGCTTGTTGGTCAGTGAATGGGTTGAAATGAAGTTCAGGGAGGTCACACCTGGGGTGGGGAGCTGGTGTTGGTCAGGGTAACAGCAACAGAAATGTTGGAGGTATGAGTCGTTACTGTAATGGCTAACTGTGGCCAAGAGTGCCGAAGGGAAAAACAGAGATAGGCAAAACTGATCCACTAGAGCAGAGTGGGAGGCTGAGATTTGGGTAGGACTTGGGAGGCAAAGGTGCCACTGCACCAACAGAGACCGGCTCAACACCAGCTGTGGTTCTCTTCTGTTCTTTAAGGCAACAGGATTGAAAGTGAGGGCAGAGGGCCCGGTGCCGTGGTGCACTAGGTTAATCTTCTGCCTGCAGCGCTGGCATCCCATATGGGTGCCGGGTTCTAGTCCAGCTCTCTGCTGTGGCCCAGGAGGGCAGTGGAGGATGGCCCAAGTGCTTGGACCCCTGCATCCACCTGGGAGACCAGGAAGAGGCACCTGGCTCCTGGCTCTTGGCTTTGGATCGGCATAGCTCCGGCCGTTGCGGCCATTTGGGGGGGGTGAACCATCAGATGGAAGACCTTTCTCTCTGTGTCTGTCTGTCTCTCTCTCACTGTAACTCTACTTCTCAGATAAATAAATAAATAAATAAATAAATCTTTAAAAAAAAGGGCAGAATAACCCATCCCTAAAAGGCATTTTTGAAATGCAGATATGTTCATTGTGAAGTGTGATATGTTAAAAGTTCATTAGAACTCATTACCATCCATGAGCCTACTTGAAAAGTCTAGTTTTTCAGAAGACTAGAATTATTTAAAGAGCACGAACAAATACCTCCAGGTGGAAGGTGATTTAAAGGAACACCTGAGAAATCTTGGAACCCAGTTCTTGGGGGTCAACCGAGGCCCAAGCGCATGGGCTCTGCCGAGTTCGAATGGGGGATGGTAATCCACAGAGGAACATTCCAAACCACAAATCCATAACCAGACAAAGGGACCCCGATTTAACTTAGTCCAAATTGGAAGTGAAGTAACAGCAGGGCGTTTTCTCATCTGGGAAACAGTGAATAAGCAGTTATGACACTAATATGCCTTAATGTAATCAAGAGTTCAATTTTGTTGAGTAGGTTTATTGCACCTGAGTTGCCTGAAATGACACTTGATTGACTGCATGTCTCAGAACCTAACACTGCGGTCGAGTAATTTCATTCCATTTTTTCACTGATTATTACTTTGTGCTGTTTCCTTGTTGAATTCCATCTGTAATTATGTTACTTCATTTTGTGATTGATAAGTCTCTTGGGACACTCTTCTGACCTTTTCTAATTAGAGTTTACCTAAGCACAGTGAATTTGGTTAGTCAATTTTCTTATATTTTCATTAAATATTAATGAGAACACTTGAATGACATCATTTTAAATGCAGTAAAATCTCAATTAAATAGAATTAATGGAGATTGGGTTCTCCTAGTTAATTAAATTTATAATTAGCAGAGGGTTAATCAGAGGATCCTTTTGATTCTAATTCTTTCTGTTAATTTTTTTCTAGAGTATCTTATATTATTTTTCAATCTGATTGGCTCCAGAAATTTCTTTTCCCTGAATGAGTTACAGTCTTGAAGTAGCTCAGGTTAAGTTGTCATTCATTCATTCATTCATTTGCTCAAATCCATTAGGGGTCTGCTAACGGGTAAGGCAGACCGTGTGCCAGAGATGGATACAGACACAGTAGAACAGCGAATCAAGGGCAAAGTCTGGAAGTTGCTATTTAAACAAATTCAAGTCTATAGTTTTTCATCATTGTCTTATCATTCACGGGTCACAGGAAAAAATGATTCTGATGTATTTCTTATTAACTGAACCAAGTATTTCCCCTCTTTGCATCTCAGAATCTGAAAATCATCATTTTTCTTTGATGGAACTTTTTGTTTCATTTCATATTGATAAAATTGCCAAAGGTATTAGAGATGTACCCCTTCATATTTTTATTTTATTGTAACATACTTTTCTTGCCATTTGATATTTAGTATTTTAGGTGCCCACAAGTGTTTGGACTGGATTTCTGGAAATTTCCTTTTTTGTTCTGCCATTCATTCTGATAACATTAATCTCATTACATATAAACACAAAATAACCATTAGAAGATATGCAAGTATCCACTAGTTTGAATGTTAAGCTATTAAATTAGGATTTTTTTCACTGCTCATTTGGCTATCTGTTCTTGTTTTTTTTTTTTTTATTAATTAATCAATATGAAAGAGTTACAGAGAGAGAGAGAGAAAGAGAGAGAGAGGAAGATCTTCTGTCCTCTGGTGCACTCCCCAGATGGCCACAGTGATTGGACCTGGGTCTGGCTGAGGCCAGGAGCCAGGAACTTCATCTGGATCTCCCATGTGGGTGGCAGGAGTCTAAGTATTGGGGAGATCTTTGCTGCTTTTTCCAGGCAATTAGCAGGGAGCTGAATCAGAAGTGGAGGAGCTGGGACACCAACAGGTGCTCATATGGGATGCTGGCCACAATGCTGGCCCCTGGATTTTTTTTTTTTAAGATTTATTTATTTGAAAGGCACAGTTATAGAGAGGCAGAGGCAGAGCAGAGAGAGAGAGAGAGAAAGAGAGAGAGAGAGGGAGGTCTTCCACCTGCTGGTTCATTCCTCAGATGGTTGCAACAGCTGGAGCTGATCCAAAGCCAGGAGCTTCTTCTGGGTCTCCCACACAGGTGCGGGGGCCCAAGGACTTCTACTGCTTTCCCAGGCCATAGCAGAGAGCTGGATCAGAAGTGGAGCAGCCAGGACTCGAACTGGCGCCCATATGGGATGCCAGCACTGCAGATGGTAGCTTTACACACTATGCCACAGTGCCAGCCCCTGGGTTTGGGTTTTTGTATTCTGTAATCTCTTTGGGGCCTCCATATTGACTAGACAGCATCCCACTGTTGGCACTCAGCCTTACATTTACTGTCAGTGGTTCATTGTATCCCTCTCTGATGGCCAAGAAGTAGATTGCCTCACTCTATTAAACTTGCTTGATTTTGTTTTGATTTTTTTTGACAGTAAGTTTCTAGAACTCAACAGGAAGTCCCAAGGTTTTGAACCTAATAATTTCCTGAAAATGATTATGAAATATAGAAGACATAAAAGTTGAGCAATAAACTGTAAGTTTATAAGAGAAACTTCACTCTTCAATGACTAGACTTGCTTTAGAACTTTAGTTATGGTTCAAATATTTAAATATTTGTAAAATATTTTTACTTTTCAAAATTGTCAGTGGATTTTTTCCTTAAATTTTTAGGTCAAACATTAACTTTTTTCTTTTTAAAGACTTACTTATTTGAAAGGCAGAGTACTGGGTTGTGGAGGAGGGAGGAGGGAAATAAGGGGTAGAAGGGGAGAGAGAGAAAGAGAGATCTTCTTGCTGCCGGTTCACATCCCAAATAGCCACAACAGCTAGGACTGGGCCAGGCTGAAGCCAGGAGCCAGGAAATCTACCTGGGTCTCCCAAATGGGTGGCAGGAATCCAAGTACTTGAGCCATCATCCACTGCTTTCCAGGCGCATTAGCAGGGAGCCGGATGAGAAGTGGAGTGGCCAGGACTTGAACTGGCATTGTCATATGTGATTTTGGTGTCCCAAGCAGCAGCTTGACTTTCTGCACAACACCCTCCCCTATTTGGTAATTCTTGACAGTTATGGGGAATTTGTGGCTTCTGAAAACTGAGTCAGCAGAGCAAATTGGAATTTCTCATTAAAGTTCTTTGTCAAAATTCACTTCTCTGAGTTTTAGTGAAGAGGTATTTATTTGGCAGAGATGTATATTTACTCCTTGGTTGGAAAGTACTTGCTAATTGTGAATACAAAGCTAATACAAGTATGGGTACCTACCATGGATACAACTACCATTTCCAGAACGCCTGTCCTTGGCACTTTGCTCAGAAGACATGGGCATCCTTCTGCTACCATGCAGTGTGCTTGCACAACGCCTATTGCAGGGCTGCATTGCTGGGTCCACTCTGGCACACAACTCAAGCCATGATTTTAGCCATAGTAGAGTCTGCTTGGTGTTCTTTGTGGCAGAGCTCTGGGAGAAGGGACTGTGTGTCTTGAGTCAGGAAAGTAATTATCGTAAATTTTCTCAGTAACATTAATCTCCTCTTATATTATTTCCTTTATTGTGCTTTTTATCTGAAAAAGAAAAAAGAACACTTATTATTGACATGTGACTTAGCTCATTTTACTCTTGCACTTTTCAAGTCATTTCACTGCTCTTTCCACTAATGCCTTGCTTCTGGCTGTGAGACAGCCCTGCATTTCTGATTCATAAACTTACTCTAGACCATTATTATTATTATTATTTTTTGACAGGCAGAGTGGATAGTGAGAGAGAGAGACAGAGAGAAGGGTCTTCCTTTTTGCCGTTGGTTCACCCTCCAATGGCCACTGCGGCCGGCGCATCGTGCTGATCCGGAGCCAGGAGCCAGGTGCTTCTCCTGGTCTAGACCATTCTGAAACAGACTGTCGGGCAAAAGAACTTGGCTCCTAAGACCTTGCACTCGAAGTGAGAGTCTCAAGACAGGAAGATCAGCATCACCTGGGAGCTTGTTAGATATGCAGATTGGAGGCCCTACCAAGGATCTGCTGAACCAGAATCTGTGTTTTGATAATTTCCCAGGTGCTTCACTGGCTCTTTGCAGATGGAGGAATGCTGCCTCAAAAGGCAAGCCAAGGTAATGACAGCCACGTGGACCACTATTGTGTTCCTCCTCTGAAATGGCCTCTTGTTCTGTGTCACCAAGTTGAGTGTCCTCATATATTATCTCGTACAGATTTTGTGTCACGTGTACATAGGAAGCTGAAAGCATGGGAGGGTTAAATAACTTCCCCAGGGCTAAGCATCTAGTGTGTGGCTGAGTAGGGGTTTGAACTGTTGTCCGTTTACCACCCAAGTTATATGTTTATTCAATTCAGAAATGTTTACAGTACTTCCACTCAGTGTGTTAAAAGGTAAAGCTATGTCTCATATAGATATGAAAATGAACACATTCGAAAGGTTGTATTTAACTCATCAGTGAGGAAACTGGCAAGGTGTTTTAACCAATTCAGTGGCAGAGCCAAAGAGCAGATACATAAGTAAATCAGAAATACTGCAAATGGAGGCAAAACTGAAGTTTCCTCTGTGGGGCAGGAGAGTTGTTTCATTCACATGCCGGTAGACAGAACTGTTTTTGCATCACTGTAAGCTTTCTGCAATTCACAGAATTGTGAAGTAGTCCTGTTAGAACATATTCATGACACTTGTTAATACAGTAAGACAGACTTTGATCAGCATATTGCAATAGTTTTAGGGACTACTGAGGTGGGGGTTGGCTGCACAGGAGAGAGATTGGGCTCAACTGCAAATACAAGGAAAAGTGAGAATTTGTACTCAAGGCGGGGGGTGTCAGCTGATGGAAACACCAGGGGAAGGGGCCATCTGTTAAAGCAATCTGCCAGGATTCTTGTTGCAGGATAGTGGGTCATGAGGAATTTGACCAGGTATCAAGGGTGATTAGATATCAAGGGTAGGAGATTCTGGCCAACCTACCTTAGAAGGGTTCCTGCAACAACTAGGCTCCTAGGCCGGCGCTGCGGCTCAATAGGCTAATCCTCCGCCTTGCGGCGCCGGCACATGAGGTTCTAGTCCCGGTCGGGGTGCCAGATTCTGTTCCGGTTGCCCCTCTTCCAGGCCAGTTCCCTGCTGTGGCCCAGGAGTGCAGTGGAGGATGGCCCAAGTCCTTGGGCCCTGCACCCGCATGGGAGACCAGGAGAAGCACCTGGCTCCTGCCATCGGATCAGCACGGTGCGCCGGCCGCAGTGCGCTGGCCACGGCGGCCATTAGAGGGTGAACCAACAGCAAAGGAAGACCTTTCTCTCTGTCTCTCTCTCTCACTGTCCACTCTGCCTGTCAAAAAAAAAAAAAAACAAACTAGGCTCCTGAGGACTTGTAAAGGGATGGGGACTAGTTGAAAGCATGTCAGGGGAACATGGGTAGAGTTGATTGAGGAGAGAATCTGTTGAGTCCCATAGAATCAGAACCAGATGACCTGGAGTGGGCAGTAGTGCTATAGACAATGAAATAGGTCTTTATTGAGGGGCGAATTTTTCCTTGTAAGGGGAGGTGGAATAGCGCAGTGGTTAAGAACACAATCAGAGTGTCTGGTTCTAAAACTCCATAAGTAGAGTGACTTTGGTTATGCTGTTTAATCCTACAGTGCCTTCCTTTCTTCATCTATTGAATGGACCTAGTACATCTTGTATTTACTGTGAGGAGTAATGAGATGACACATGTATTAAGTATTTAAAACAGTACCTGGCACTTAATGACCATCTCATATATGTTGTAAATATGATCTTCATTCTTAGCCAGAAGGGCATATGATAAGTTTTGTACTAAAGAATATGGTATTAAAAATATACTCAGGGGGCCCATGCTGTGACGTAGCAAGCAAAGCCACCTCCTGCAGAGCCAGCATCCCATATGAGCATCAGTTAGAGTCCTGGCTGCTCCACTTCTGATCCAGCTCTCTGCTATGGCCTGGGAAAGCAGTAGAGGATGGCCCAAATCCTTGGGCCCCTGTACCCGTGTTGGAGACCCAGAAGAAGCTCCTGGCTTCGGATCAACTCAGCTCTGGCCATTGTGGCTATCTAGGGAGTGGGCCAGTGGATGGAAGACCAATTTCTCTCTGTCTGTCAAATAAATAAATAAATCTTTAAAAGAAAATATACTCAGTATATCCACAACTTTCAAATTCAAAGCATACTAAATAAATACCAGAACAATCTTGGCTGTGTAAAGAAATATGTTGGAGGTAGGGAAAAACACTTAGAAACTTCGTACTATAGGCAAATGCCACTTTGGCTAGACACTTTTAAACTTGAGTCAAGCTCTTAAGGATCTCAGACTTCTGGGACAGTGCACTGAGACCTGGGTGCTTCAGTGCTGTCACTTGCTCCCTGTCTGCTCCTGTTGTGCCCCTACTTAGCCAAAGATGCCACTTCCTGCTCGGGACACTACTCTTACCCATCTGGATCTGAAGTTTTCATAAATTGCCATATCAGACTTGTCCCTCTGGTAACCCTCACTTTCACCTACTCAGGTAAGTTAGAGCTTCCTCACTGTCCCAAAGGGCTCACAGCTAAGCTAAGTCCATCTGTTACCCCACTTTGCGGGTAAAGTATGGGGTTGAAGCAGGCTGCAATTCGGAAGTGAAAGTCTACTAGGTTACCGTTAGGTTCATCCTGGTGAGTCCTTCCTTTAATGTTATGGTGATGGACAGTGATACTGCTAGTTGTGTGGGGAAAAGTTTTTGCTTCAGTAAGCCTTTGAATTGTTCAGATCTAAAACCTCTCAGTCTCTGGGTCTGATCCTCTGGGAGCTATTTGACAAACCTAACTTGCAGCGAACTAATGGTAGTGCAAAATAATTCTTGTCCATCTGCAAATTATGCCCTGTCTGGTAGCAATCTGACTGGCTTTCCTGCCCCTCCCCAACAAGTTTTATCTTCGTTTTCATGTTCTTTTCAATATTCCTGATCTATAAACATGCCAGTGCCTTGGATGCTGCTTTGAATTGGTTCCCCCAATAAAATCTTTAACACCTATTCAATTTATATCTGTGGTTTTGCATTTTGAAAACTATCTTTCAATAATGGTGGAGGGCAAGAATGCATGATTTAACTGATTTAACAGTAGAGAGCCGGCTAACAAATCTTCATTTAGGCTAACCAAAGGCACATAAAAGCCACATAACTCTTGGTTATCTGCAGAATTTTTTTTACAATTTAAGTTGCCTGCAATATTCATGTATTGAAAAGTGGGATTCTATGTCATTATTTAAAAAGCAATTCCGATATTTTTAATTAAATAATAGTTGCTAAAATACAGATTTTTGAAGTTAGTATGATTATGGAAAATAACTGGTTTTGTTTTGACAAACACAGTTGGACGACTGTGTGTTTCCTTGTCTGACCTCTCCAGCAGACTGTTTGCTTTAAGGGAGTGGGGATGTGGTCTTGTTTGCTGTGTTATCAACAGTACCTACCTACCGTTCTCACCCCCACATGCTATGGGCTGCACAGATAGCTGACAAACGACTAAGCGAAGGGGCCAGCCAGGATCTGCCTCTCATCTTTATAGATACCAAGACCCGATTTTGTCAGTTCCTGGATATAATGGATGTTTGAAGGCAGACTTTCATTAACCAAGCTCAGAGGAGAATGATTTATCACCCAGAGTATTACTTTGTCAATGAAAGACACTAAACAAACTGCGCAGTGGGCTGGGATGATTGCCTTTCCCCTTCAGGACCACTGCGGAAGAGGACTACAGTAGAATCCGAAGTTTGCCTGAGGAGCTACAGTTGGAGCACAGGCAGTCACTGTGACTTTGTTCCCGGGGGCGGTTCAGCCTTTTATACCCCAGTGACAGGGAGTTGCTGCTGGTGCTCCGGTTGCTCTCCAGCACCTCAGACCCTCTTCCCTAGAAAGAGGGAATATCAGAAGTGCGTGGAGAAATGTCTGTTTTGGGGGCTTTCCATGTTTAGTCAGTAGTCCCTGTCTGCTAACACATTCGTTCTTCAGAGAGAAGAAAATGGATTAGATTTCAAGCTTTGCATTTAGACTCACGATAGAGTGGTATCCCCTTTATGGTCACCACGAATGGAATTTGACTGTTCTTAATCTCTTAGTCACCTCTATATCTGCAGCTTATACTGTGGATATTTTCTGTGGCCAGGGAACTGATTGATTACATGATTGCATTATTAATTATGTCATATTCAGAAGGTGACATTAATTCTGTTTTAGAGGCTCACCAAGTGTCACTGCCATTATTTTGTAGAGGTTGAGAAACTTATTTCTTCAGGAGGTATTCTTTTCATCATCAAAGTCTTAATTTTTATTATTTAGCAGTAGCCCTTGTAGTCTCTAAGCTTTTTCCTTTCCTTGAAATCTTGCCAGATGGTTTAGTAAAGTAATCGCTTTCAACTCAAGAATGACTTATAAAGAGAATTTTTGAAAAGCACATTAGCCACATAGATAACAATGATGGTAGAAATATTTGTCTTTGTGTATCTTTTCCTCCTAATCTTATTAAACATTTTTTTTCCTCCAGACAGATGAAGTGGTGAAAATATGCCTGAAGGCTTGGTTTCCAGTACCAAACAAATAAATCCTGTAATTAATAATAAAAGCATCAGAATCCTTAATATAAGATCTGCAAGGAATGGAAAAAGAGACACTTGTACCATTGGATGGTTGCAAATTATTTGTAAAAGATGGGGATGGACTCACTGTTGGGGGCCAGAACCTGAATGGCTTTGTATGAGGTTACTTTAACAAGTTCATAGAAAAATATAATTAGGAGATTTGTTTATTTTGTTGAAAAAATGTTGAAATCCGAGCATACAAGGGCTCTTTGAAAATTGTTGGGAAATATGTACAATGAAAATAACTGTGCATGGCATTTTTTGCACCAAAATTAATTTATCTTTTAATTCCACTTACATGGACTTTTGGAAGTAGTGGGCTGTGTCCTGCGGAGAAGTGGAGAGTGTGGCTCAGAAGTGTTGGAGGGGTTGGGAAAGGCCTTAGAGCAGAGATGTCAAGCAGTCCATGGGGGAGAGTAGCAGAGTGAGTTACTTCGTTTGCAATTTTGAGGTGGTAGAGAATTAAGCATGAGAAGAAGGCAATAGGTAGGGAGGATAAAGAGTCAGGAAAGAGAAAAAGGGATGGGCCTGGGTCTCAGAGGCAATCAGGGATGGGAGAGGGCTGGCAGGTAGATTACCCTTTATGAGAGAGGAGATACTTCTTTGTTTGCAGTGGAAGATGGCTGACAACTGGCAGTATCATTTTTCTCTGAATTAGGACACATGATTAAATGAAAATTAATTGGGAGGGCAGAGTGGCTGAAACCAATAAGAAACTGTGAATGTGCAGAGTAGACATTGAAGGAACTGGTATATCTGACGGAATTGCCAAGGTATCTGTAAAGCCTGGCAAATTGGATACCATGGATTTGCCAGGAACCAACGTGCTCCCCTGTGTAATTTTTATTCTCAGCAGTCCTCAGAGGTCAGGAATAGAAACCTATTATACTATGGGCCTTATTGCTCTGCTATTGTACATTGCAAAGTGGATGTGCTAGAATGTCACGGAACAGGAATTTGAGAATGTGGGCAATATGTAACAAACATTAGCAATGGGAAGCCAAGCAGTCTTGCACAGTGTCATGTGAGCACACGCTGCCATCTTAGAGAGGCGCTGGCAGAACAGTTAGCACCATCTCAGCTCACTGGTCTGGGAGGCTTCAGGGGCTGACTTGGTCCACCACGTTCTAGCAAATCTCTAAGAGGAGGGCCGCTGCTCCTGTGACTGGTCTCTTCCAAGGCACTCTCAGCTATATAGAGTATGGTGATTTGTGTATGAACTGATGTTTTTCTCTCCTGCTTATTCTGGTCGGAAGTTTTAAAGAAGTGCTTTCATGAGCAAGTGTTGGGGTGCAGTGGGCTAAGCCGCTGCTGACACCTGAATCCCATACCAGCATGCCAATTTGAGTTCCTGCTGTCCCATTGCCAATCCAGCTTCTTGCTAATACATCTGGGAGGCAGCAGATGTTGGCTCAAGTGCTTGGGCCCCTGCTACCAACATGGGAGACATAACTGGCTCCTGACTTTGGCCTGGCCCTCCTCTGATTGTTGTAGGCATTTGGGGAATGAACCAGCAGATTGAAGATATCTATCTCCCTGTCACTCTAACTTTCAAATAAATAAAATAGATATACTTTTAAAAAGTAATGCTTTCACCAGAAAATTGGAATAAAATTTAAATTTTCAGAAAGTATCAGAGTTGACAGAAACAGATTTTTTTTTTTTAATTTGTTTAAAAGTAAAGTTATAGAGAGAGAGAGAGAGATCTTCCATCCACTGGTTCATTCCCTAGATGGCTTCTGTGGCTGGGCTGGGCCAGGCCAAAGCCAGGAGCCAGGAGCTTCTTCTGGATCTCCCATGTGGGTGCAGGGGCCCAAGCACTTGGGCCATCTTCCATTGCATTCCCAGGCATATTAGCTGGGAGCTGGAGGGAATTGGAGCAACTGGGACTCAAACTGGCACCTATATGGGGTGCCAGCACCACAGGTGGCTTTACTCTCTATGCCATAACACCGGCCCCCAGAAATAGAACTCTTATTTTGCACTCACAAGAGGCTGGCCCAGGGTTTTGGTTATTAGAGTTTGCCTGGCAAGCTTTCCTGAGTCCTGTTGACTTTCCCTCCCTATACCCAGCTGCTCAGACCACACCTTGATCTAGTTTCAGGGCACTCCCTCTCCACTCACTACCTGAAAATGAGTCTCCACCAACAGCTCTGCCTCTGTAGCCAGCCAGCTTCCTAGACCATTTCAGGCTCTCCTTCTGAATGGACCAGTGTGACCTGATCCTTGGCGACCCTTCGTGGGGTCACAAGCCAGCCTACATGTGTCTTGTGGCAGTCTGCTGTCCCATCAGGTAGCCTTTGGAATTCCTGTTTTCCTCTTGATCAGCTTTTTAGTGACACCTTTGATGTGTCTGAGAGATGTCTATGTCAGGAGTCAAGCAGGACCCCACCTACTGTTGTCCTCCTCTGTGGGTGCCCACTTCTCAAATGGGATTTTCCACAGGGTGTTTCCTCTCTCAGTGCAGAGCAGAAAGTTTCTTCTTGTCCTCTTTCCAAAGCGATTTTGAATGACTTTAGAGGAATAGGAAGAAAACTCCTTGAATGAGAAGGAGATGGGAGAGGCACAGAAAGGGAACAGAACTCAGGGCTTCCCTGGGTGTTCCTTTGGTGGTAGAGTGACTTCTTTCGGCTGTGAGAAGCTTCTGGCCCTTGTGTTGATGATGGTGATTGATTCTAGGAAAGGCTGTCAGCAGTGGGTAGGAGAATAAATAAGAACACGATGTTTATCAGTGACTGCTGTGTGTCAGGCATTTTTATTCACAGCCTATTTGAACCCTATAACTATTTTATTGGGAAGAGATTTTCAAAAAGGAAACCCTTAGGCTCAATGGCTGAGGCCACAGTAGAGCCTCGATTCAAAGACCCCCTTTTCCCACCCTGCTGTATCCTGTCATCTCCACTTTCACTCCAGATATCCTCATTTGCTTTCCATGTGTCTTGTGTGCTTTTTAGTTGGGAAAATCTATTTGGAATTTTTATTAAGAAACTCTACAGTTTAAGGAGTGGTGGATGAGACATGATGCAAGTTGCGCTTGCTTGTCACAGTTTCACAATTCAATATTGCAAAGCCATCATGATTCAGAGCACTGCTAGCTTGGTAATTCACTTCATTAACGGTGCTGCCTGAGTAAAATACACAGCAAATGAGAAATAAACAAATCTTTGGAAGGTGTGATAATGCATTCAGATAGCACAGGAGATGAAGCAGGTAGACAGAATGGGGGGAGGCGGGGAGGACGTTGCAGGGGAGAAAATCATATCAGGATTAAGAGGGATTTTGTGAGCCCATCTGTACTCTGCACATAGTGTCTTAAGGAAGCACTTTGGAGAAATATTGGAGAATTAATTATGAATCCTTTGTGTTCGTATCTTTGCCTTTCACCTCCTTCTCCCTTATCTTCCACATCCAATTTATTTTGAAGACCTGTCAGTCTTCCCTCCAGAAGGCATTTCAAATTTGTCCAGTGTTCCTGCTGATGGACACAGATGTGGTGCAGTCTTCAGTGTCCAGTGCAGTTCTTTCCAGATCTCCTCCTGGGCACACAGGACAATTGCTCATTTCTGATTCTCACTTTGCAGTCAGGTGGGGTATGTGACTAGTTCTGCCCAATGACGCATCTTACCTGTGGGACAAACCAGTGAATGGTAGAGTAAGATTTCTGGCATTTTCTTCTGTCACTGCAGTTATGGTAGCAGATTGTTGAAATGACAGTACCTCTAGACTGGAGCAATTTGGGTTCCTGTGTTATTTGGGATCCTCCAGTGAAATGGAACTAGTAAGACATATATACATATACATTGAGTATCCCTTTTCCACCATGCTTGGAAACAGAAGTGTTTTTGGCATTCAGACCTTTGGAATATTTGCATCTACATAATCAGATACCTTGAGTATAGAACCCAATCTAAGTACAAAATTAATTTATGTCTATACCCTATACGCATAACCTAAAAGTAATTTTATACAATATTTTAAGTGATTTTATACATGAAACAAAGCCTCCTCGCATGGAATTTTCCACTTGTGGCATCATGTCAGCTCTGAAAAGGTTCTGGATTTTGGAGCATTTCAGATTTTGAATTTTCAGATTAGGGATGTTCAGCCTCTATGTAGAAAGAGATTTTTGATGAGGCTAAGAGGTCCCATGATCTGCCTTCTGCATGCCAGAGAACCAGGAAATCTGGTGATGTCATTCAGACAAAACTCAAAGGCAAGAAAGAGATCCCGAAGAACTCCTGGTGCAGGTCCTAGTTCAGTTCCTAATGCCCTGGAACCAGGCGAGCCAGTGAGCGAGGGCAGAAGACCCGGCTCCAGAAGGAAGAGCAGATTTTCCCTTCCTCTGCTTTCCTGCTCTGTTTTGTCCTCAGCAGAGAGGCTGATGCTCACTGCACTGGTGAGGGTGCGTCTTCTTCAGTCTACCTCTTCTGGAAGCGTCCTCACAGACTCTCCAGAAATACCGTTCTACCAGCTATCTGGGCGTGATGCACAGAATTAACCATCACAGCCCCTAAATTGCATGGGACACAGCTGCTCCAGAAGGCAGTGGGCATTTCATGAGCAAGAAATAAACTTTCAATTGAAAAACAACTGAGAGTTTGGTGTTGGTTGTTATCACAGCAGGGTCTACTCTGTCTTGACTGGTATAATATGTTGCCATCCTGGAATCCTATACAAACTTCTTAACTTTTCCATCCCCACTCTGGACTCTTTTCTCAGCAAAGTGGTCATAGTAAACTTTTTTATTTCAAAATTTTCAAGTTACTTATTTTCATACATTTTATGAGAGAGAGAGAGAGAGAGAGAGAGAGAGAGAGAGAGAGAGAGAAATCTTCCATGCGTTGATTCACTCTATAAATGCATGCAACAGCCAGGGCTAGACCAGGCTAAGGCCAAGAGCCCAAAACTCCATCTGGGTGTCCTTTGTGGATGGCAGGAACTCAAGTGCTTGAGCTGTCAGCTGCTCCTCCCAGAGTGCGCATTAGCAGGAATCTGGATCAGAGGCAGAGTAGCTGGGACGCAAACTGGTACTTCAACATGGTAGATAGGCATCCCAAGTGCTTTGCCAAATTGCCTCCCTCAAGTGGTACTAAGTGGCGGCAGGCCTGGAACCAAGGCACTGATTGATGATTTGCAGGTTTCCCAAGCAGTGTATTAAGCACTGTGTCACGTGCACTGGTTGAACATTTTTTAAAAGATTTTATTTATTTAAGAGGTAGAGTTGAGTTACAGACTGAGAGGGAGAGAGAGAGAGAGAGACAAAGAAAGGTCTTCCATCAGCCGATTCACTCCCCAAATGGCCACAGTCACCGGATCTGGGTTGATCCGAAACCAGGAGCTAAGAGCTTCTTCCAGGTTTCTTGTGCGGGCGCAGGGGCCCAAGCACTTGGGCCATCTTCTGCTGCTTTCCCAGGCCATTAACAGAGAACAGAATCTGAAGAGGAGCTGCCAGGACAGGAACCTGTGCTGCTCCACAGGTGGAGGCTTAGCCTACAGTGCCACAGCGCCGACCCCTGGCTGGACTTCTTAAAACATACACTAGGGGCAGGCGTTTGCTGTAGCAGTTAAAATGCCACTTGGGATGCTCATATTAGTGTGCCTGGGTTCAAGTCCATTCCCAGTTTCAGCTTCCTTCTGATGTGTACCCTGCAAAGTAGCAGATGGTAACTCAAATACTCTGGGTCCTTGCGTACCATCCCTGCCTCCCCAACCCTGTACCTCTGCCACCCCTCTACACACACATGAGAGACCTGGTTTGAGCTCCAGGCTCCTGGTGTTGGCCTGGCTGAGCAGTGGCTATTTTAAGGATTTGGGGAGTAAACCCATGGATGAAAGATCTCTGTCTCTGTCTCTCTGACTTTCAAACAAAAGCCTTGCATTGTGTCTTCTATTGTCAGGAAAACTCTAAACTCTGTAGTTTGGTTTTGTAGACCTGCATGCCCGGACCCTGATGACCCCTCCAAACCCTGCAGCTCGTTAGCCTTTAGCAGCTCTCTGCTTTCAGTTCCTCACACATTGTGGGCTGCTCCCAGCTGAGGCTTTGCCCACTTGACTGTCTGTCCCTTGGCATCTCCACCTAGATGGTTGTCCCACAGAGGCCTCCTAGGTACTCTCTTCCATACCAAGCTGGTCTGTCTCAGTTGTGCTGAGCATTCTACAAGGGTACTTCAGCATTCTACAAGGGTACTTCAGAAAGTTAGCAGGAAATGGGATTAGAGGATAGGTTTGTTTTAATGCAAAAATTTTGTAATCCAAACAAGAAGTCTTCAAAAACTTCATGAAAAATTTTATCTATGATATACATGCAATCTAATCTCTATACTAATAAAAATTTTTAAAAAGTGTATCATGAAAAAAAAAAACTATGCACAGATTTCAAAACTGCTTTGCACCAAAATCAGCTTATCTTTTAATTTCATTTTCATGAACTTTTTTGAAGTGCACTCGGCTGGGCATTTGTGTGGCTCTTTGTTTGCCAAGTGTCTTTTTCCCTAACTAAATTGAAAGGAACCGTGTTTGTTTATCCTAATCGTCCTGTACCTGGCCAGGTTAGGTCCTCAGCAAAATGCCTTTAAGATGATTAAATAAATGCATTAACAGTTTTCAGAGTTGTATGTATGTATGTGTGTATATATATATATGTGTGTGTGTGTGTGTGTGTGTGTGTATATATATATATATATATATATATATATATAATGTCCAGGGAAAGTGATAGTCAAATTTTTTAGCACTCCCTCCCATAGTGCCAAGTGCTTCGCTTTGCCTTCTGTTAGTGGGCATATCGCAGGACAATAATACCCTGAGGGCACACCAACCATCCTCATTGGGAGGTAGTAGGCAGAAGTGTGTGCCTGGGCTGGTTAAGTAACATGCATTGTCCAGGAGGCTTGCTGGGCAGCCCAACTCCATAACCCGTGCCCTTGACCTGCCTTTTGATTTAGATTTGTTCTGCATCCAATTTTCTGGGTTGAGGAAGCATTAGCAGGTGCTTACAGAATGGGGACGATAATAATGAAAGGCAGGTTTACCTTGTGTTCCTCATGGAGAGAACTATTGATCTCCTGTGTTTGCATACTTCTCACTGGAGGTAACATCTTTGGAAAATAAAGGCTATTTACAAACATAGTCATTAAAACTGTTCAATAACTTGTTCGTTGTAAGTTCTAACCTCAAAATATGAAAATTTGGAACACAGAGTCTCCAATATAGAACTCTTTTCTGTTTGGCTTTATAGGGTGTGTTTTTTTTTAATTTAGACCTGTCAGAAGTGAAAATATCAATTTCCTTTTCCATGGAGAAATCCAATAATGGAATAAAAATCAGACTTCATTTGGACACCTATTTTATCAATTAAATCTGATCTTTGTTAACAATATCTTATAAGCTCTCATTTAAAATCTTTTTTTTTTTTTTAATCTTTTTCATGAAACAGCACAGATCTGAAAGAGGAGTCCCTGCAGCTGTCAGAGAAATGCACAAAGCTGCAGTATGGCTTTAAGGCTTTACCGAACCAAACAAAAGGGTGAGTTCTATTCAGTGCATGTAATTTAACTTTAAAATAAGTGTTTTGTATTCAAAATGTTTTGCAGCATCTTTGAAATCATTTGCAAAATCAGACAGTTTTTGTTCTAAAGGCTTTGATGTTGGGCTCGGAGAAGTTCCTGTCGGTGAGGGGATGGACAGGGTGGAAACCAGGAGAGCCTGACTGGCACCCAACATATCTCTCAATCCACATTTATTAAAAATGTATTTAGGGGCAGGCGTTTGGCATAGTTGTTTAGATGCCATTTGGGACACCCACATCCCATATCAGAGTTTCTCATTTGAGTCCTAGCTACTCTGCTTCCTATCCAGCTTCCTGCTAATGTACATCCTGGAAGGCAGCAGGGAATGGCTCAAGTGCTGAGAGCACTGCCACTCGTGACTGACACCTGGGTTGAGTTCTGGGCTCCTGGTTCCCTCCTAGCCCAGCCCTGGCTATTGCAAGTATTTGGGGAGTGAACCAGCAGATAGATCTCTCTCTCTGTGTTTCTCTACCTTTCAAATAAATCAAAATAAAATGTTAAAATTTATGATGTGATTTTATCAGCTAAACTTCTTTTATAGGCCTCTTGGTCCTTTAGAAAATTCAGATCATGTTCTGGACCCTGTCCTGCAAAAGTGTACCCTTGGACAAAATTACACTTACAATTTTTGAAGGCTAATGGACTTACCTTAGTCCCAGCTGTGATTCCCCAACCCCACCCCAACACGTCTCCCAACCCTGCTTATGATCCTGTATATTAGAGAGTACATGACATTCTCTCCTACATCTTGGGGAATAAGAAGTCTAAAATCTACATGTTTCATACTTGGAAGAGGCACTGTTGGCCTGATGCTGATGTGTTTTGCTTGGACCTGGAAGAAGAACGTACCAGTGTTGGCTGAAGGATGTGTTTGTGTGCGGGGGTGAGAAGATGGGGAGGACATGCAGTTGCTTATAATTTCTCTCAAAGGAAGTACAGTTGGCCCTGCTTGATTTTGGGTTTTGCATCCATGTATTTAACCAGCCAAGGATTGAGCATATTTGAAAAATGTTTGTTTTTAGTGGCCATGTATACTTTTTTCTTGTTATTATTACTTTAATATAACAATATAACAACTATTTTTATAGCAGTCACATTGTAGTGGATATTTTAAGAAATCTAGAGATTTAAAGCAAACAGGAGGGCATGTGTAGGTTAGTTGCAAATATTGCATCATTGAATACAGTGGACTTGAGCATCCCCAGATTTCGGTGTTCATGAGGAGGCCTCAGCGGATCCCCTGGGGATGCTGAGAGCCTGTACCTGAGTGCCCTTTGCTGCATGCTTGCCTGACAAGGGCAGAGATGGATCAGGGTAAGAGGTACACTCATTTCCTCATGCTGGTCCTGTGCAAGCAAGCTCCAGGGGTTTCCCCCTTCCATCCATATTTTCTTTCTCTTCCTAAGAATCTGTCCCTACCTCTCCTTCTCTCTCTCCTTTCTCTCTCTCTCTCTCACTCACTCTCTTTCACACACACACACACACACACACAGTGCTTGTGGGAGGAAGAAGTTAAACCCTATAATCCCATCCCTATGGGCATGGGAGGTTGGCCTGGGGGCAAAGACATGGATATAGATAACGTGATCTGACCTGATTTGCAACAGAGCCACTAGGTAGACTTATGAAACATATTTGTGTGGAGGATGAGACATTTTTCATTGACTGTCCCCAGCAGGCTGATCCTTGGCTGAAGTAGTACTTCTAGTTAGTGGAGCTGGGATCTGGAAGAGGGCTCCCTGGAGAATGGCAGGTGCACTGGGTAACTTCCTGGGTATGTAAGGGAAATCTTTCCTGTTAAAATGTTCCTATGTCATAATGAGTAAAGCCTCCACCTGGGATGCCGGCATCCTGTTGGAGCGTTGGTTCACGTCCCACCTGTTCCACTTCCTGTCCACCTCCCTGCTGGTGCATCTGGGAAAGCAGCAGAGAATGGCTAAAGTGCTTGGGCCCCTACACCCACATGGCAGACCTGGAAGAAGCTCCTGGCTTCAGCCTGGCCTAGCCCTGGTCATTGCAACCATCTGAAGGAGTAAACCAGCGGATAGAAGACCACTGTCTCTTTCTCTGTGTCTCCCTCCCTCTCTCTAACTCTGCCTTTCAAATAAATAAAATAAATCTTAAACAAAGATGTCCCTGAGGAGTGAGGAAACCCGTGGACCTCACTTAGAAACCTCATTTACAATCTGGGCTATGTTCAGTGTGGGAAAACAGGCCTAGGGAACCCCTCCTTGATGCCCCAGGTCTCTGTGCTTTGAGGGTGTTTACTTCCAGGATCCTTTAAATTGTTAGGAAATCTTGATACTGTGTCAGAACTCTGATTTTAGTTAATCTGGGTTGATAATTCAGTCCTGTAGGTTAACTTGCCATATTGCAGAAAGATGGACCTATTAAAATTTTTGTTATCTTTTCCTTAAAGTCCAACTGATGAAGCCTAAACTTGCTAGAGGAATTCTCTGTGCCGTGTGTTTTCCATTTGCTGCATCTGATCCACTTCCACCCCTCTTGATTCTGCACTACGGTTTTGTCTTTGTGTTCGTCTGGAAGTTGGCCTGTGTTAGTAGACTCTAGGCTCTTGTGCTGAGTTGTTTTTTTTTTTTTTTTTTTTTTTTTTTTTTTAATTTGACCATGGGGGAGCTGAAGAAAGAGATCAGAAAGAGAGGAAGGAAAGAAAGCTCTCTCTTTGCAGTGTTGTTGCAGATTAACGACCTCCTTGACCAAAGGAAGGTGCTGCATTGCTTAACTGAAGGCCATGATTTGTATGATTTTTCTCTTGTTCTCATTCTCTCTCCATGCCCGCCACTGGATTCTCCAATTAGGGATAGGCTGTTCACAGTTCTCTGATATTGTACTTGGAGTTCCCTATATCCTGTCCAGACCTTTGCAAAAGTCTTTTCTTTCTTTCCTTTTTTTTTTTTTTAAGTTTTAATTATTTATTTGAAAGGCAGAGTTAGAGATACCCCCCTCTCCCCCCCCACACCCACCACAGAGAGAGAGAGAGAGAGAGAGAGAGAAGGAGGGAGGGAGGGAGAGAGAGGTCTTCCATATACTGATTCAGTACCCAAATGGCCTCAGTGAGCCCAAGCTAGGCCAGGCCAAATCCAGGAGCCTGGAACTCCATCAGGCTCTCCCACATGGGTACAGTGACTCAAGCACTTGTTCTATCTTCTACTGCTTTCCCAGGTGCATTAGCAAATAGCTGGATCAGAAGTGGAGCAGCCAGGACTCAAATCTGTCACTAATATGGAATGACTGCACCACAGCACCAGCCCCTCTAAGCCTTTCCTAGATTACACAATTTGAATGGGCCATAGTTAATACCAGGACTCCCAAATTACTATAGAATGGGTGGGGCAAACACTTTTGCAAATGCTTCTCCCCTCACATGATGAATTCACTAGGTTCTGGGGTGTACTGATAGTTGGTCACACATCATAGATGGCACTTCACTTTGTTTTGATGGTGTTGGCACTGTTATTTGTTGCTTGTTTGGCCTATAGGTGTTCTAAGACTCTGAAACTTTCCCTGAGGAACTGAAATTCCAAACTTATTTTGCAGGACCCTTCACACATCAGCCAAAGGGCACATGGAAAGTAGAAGTGAGAAAAATTGGTTCTGCTCCACCTACCCTGTGGAAAGCTGGTTATTCCTTTCCCAACCTGTATATCAACCTGAGAAACTTGTCTTTCACTTACTTTACCTCTCATTGACATTAACCATTTCTGCACCCCAAAGTGACAGTAGTCTTCAGTGTAAGAATGATCAATAATCTGTCCACTGTGAAAAAAACCCATGAGTCAGCATAGGGAAACAGTTCTGTAATCACGGAAGGTGTCTTTTTCAAGGCAGAGAATTTATAGCTGCTTTGTGTGCATCAGCAGGGTGGTCAGCTGCACTATGCTAATAAGAACACCTGTGCATTTGTTCTTGTGTTTGCTCTCTCACTTCTCTTCTGTTGTTTTGTACATGGACCTTCCATCCTTCCTCAGCTATTCTTTAGGGGGATGTCTTTTCCATTATGCACACAACTTTCAGCTCCCTCACATAATTAGCTTGCATCGGTATTCTGTTCTGCAGAGGTCTAGAGAGAGCAGCCGGGAATTGCCCATTGTTATGAAAGTGTTATTTTGCACTCAAGAGACTAATTTTTTTCAGTTGTATTGTCTATTGTCAGGAAGTGTGCATTCGGTAACTAGTGCTATTATAGACTTACAGGGGACAATAGGGAAAGCCATTCAGTGTATGGTGATAAAAAAGTAATTTCATTTTCTTAGAAATAATTATTTAGCCCTATTTTTGTCATGGTCTGTTAAAGACTTGGAATTTTCTCTTGCTTCAGTCAATTTGTCCTGTTCAGGTTGCTAAAATAGAATTTAGGAAGATGGAATTATAAGGGGAGGGAAATGGTGTTCTTTTCTCCCCCTAGTCTTGACTACATGTATTTTTGAGTAAAAGAAAATTGAACAGCTGCCATTAGGAGAACCAGTGGTATAAGGTGTTAAATATCATGATTCTTTATTTCCTGTTTTTTTTAAAAGTTTAATTTATTTCAAAAGCAGAGTTTTGGGGGAGGGAGATACACACATAGAAAGAGATCTCCTATCTGCTTGCTCACTCCCCAAATGACCTCAGTAACCGGGACTGAGCCAGGATGAAGCCAGGAGCCAGCAGCTCCATCCAGGACTCCCATGTGGGTGGCAGGGACCCAAGTACTCAGACCATTTTCTGCTGCTTATCAGAGGCATTGGCAGGGATCTGGATCAAAAGTAGAATAGCTAGCATTAGAATTGGCACTCGTATGGGATACTGGCATTGCAGCCAGTGGCTTAACCCATGTAGTTTAAAATTGTGAGTTCCAAAGAGGTTGGCATCATGTCTTGTTCACAGTTCTATACCTTGGTGCCTATCAGAGGGACTCAGTATGCAGTTGGTTGCTCAATAAAAAATTTGTTGAATAAGAGAAGAAATAAATGTATTTCTTAGATCTTAAAAGCATTTTCTGCACCATCTCTAGTTTTTTTGTGTGTGTTAAAAATTATCCATAAATCCTTGAACTTCTCTTTTTTGAACCCAATTTCAACTTTGTTGACTCTTCCTCTTACTTTGAGTCTACAATTTTCTTACCTCATCTTGTTCCACTGAAAGTTTCTCTAGGTTTCTCTAGACCAATCCTTTTTGCTAGCTTATCTTCTGAATCAAATATTTTACTGTATTAAAAATGTGATATAGCTATCTTATCACTGCTGGTTTGTTCATTTTTCAGTATGGCAAACTTATTATTTGTAATCTTTTCTGTTTATGTTTTAGATAAGTGGCTATATAGATTTCCAAGCTGTCCATCTTAGCCCTCATTGCTTCAGACACATGAAGTAATTTTTCTAAGAGCACAAACTTCAGAGGTGCTGACCCAGGAAATGAACTCATTTTCTCCTCTTGCATTTTTCTGCCTCTGTTGCTGAGCTTTCTCTTTCTCATGTTCCACTTCCATTGTCCCCGGAATCCCAGACCCCCAGAAAATGTGTGGTTCTGTTTGTTCAGTTTTCATTATTTGGTCAGAGTAAATGAACGTCTCTAAGAAAATCTCCTGAAACTCAGTGTCTTAACACACAGTTTCACTCACTCTCATCCATTGTCCAATACTCCTTCTTGATTGGGGAGATCTCCCAGGTGGCTGTCCCCTGAATATGGTCAGCGACATTCTGGCTCCTTCCATCTTACAATGCAGCCATTTACGATAGGTGATTCCCCAGGCTTGCTGCTGGAAGGAAGATGATAAAGAGAAAGCTTGTACACCCCGCAGCCTGGAAGGGACTTGAACACCTACTCATTGTAGTCACATTCCACCAGCTTGCTCTGACCCTTCTAGATGTCGGCGGGGGGCGGGACATGGTGACTGGTGCTGCTGATAGAACTGGAAAGAGTTCATATGGGATTGGTGTCAACAATGTAGTGCCTGACCTGGCATGCAGCCACAGCTGTATTCAGTGGAAATGGAGCACCAGTCAGTGGTGGTAAGCCAGACATCTCTGTCACCTGTATACTAAAAACCTCTACCAGCCTGACCACTCCATGGATTATAGACCCCTCAGATTTCTCTTAAAAGGAGAAAGAAATATTCTTTTAAACATCAGCAATCTTGTATATCTTTTGAACATGAGGAATTTAAATAGCGTTGTTAGTAAAAGAAGAGCACTGGTTTGAGTCCTGGCTGCTCTGTTTCTGATCCAGTTCCCTGCTAATGCATCTGGGAAAGCAATGTAAGATGGCCTGAGTACTTGGGCCCTGATACCCCTGTAGGGGACCCAGATGGAGTACCAGGCTTCTGGCTTCTGCCTGGCTGAAGTGGTTTGGGTAGTGATCCAGTGGGTGGAAGATCTCTCTTTATCTCTCCCTCTCTCTCTAAATCTGCCTTCCAAATACATGAATAAATCTTTTAAAAAAGATAAAAATGCTCAGAATTAAGATTTGTGTAGATCTGCCTTGCATAGATCAAGTGTGGCTTGAACCACACACTACCTGATGAATGTGTATGTTTCATGTGCATCATGTTACATTACAGAATCTTCTGAAAGGTAGCTTCTTCATGGGGTAACATTAAGATGCTGGCTAGAAGGCCCCATTTTGCAGGGTGAACCACAACATGAACTGAAGACTGGCCCTGAATATTCTTCACTCTTTGTTATCCTGGAGAGAACAACATGACCTGAATTGCTGCTTGAAAAGGAGAGGTGTAAATTATGGCAGATCAAACGTCAAACAGCCCCACTGTGAGCATATCACTTGACAACCTGCTAACAGAGCAAAGATTCCTCCTAAATTTCAAGTTGTCTGTCAGGAAGAAAGATTTTTAGTCATATACAGGCTTTCCTTGTCCTAGGGTGATATATGACTTGCTTCTATTCAGCTGTTCATCTATGCTGCATTAATTGCTTCTTAAAGTGATGTAGCACTTCCTACTGCTCGCCTCTGACCTCTTCACTTGTCCTTTTGGTCGGCTCTTAAAGGCTCCAAAATCTAGCACTCCTTCTGTTCATTGGTGGCGAGGAATAAGCTAGAAATATGAAGTTGACACCAAACAACTGTTTGTATCATCATGATATATTCTTATTTATTTACTTATTTGAAAGGTGGAGCTACAGAGGCAGAGAGGGAGGGAGGGAGAAACAGAGGGAGGGAGGAAGTAAGTCTTCCATACACTGGTTCACTCCCCGAATGATAGCAATGGCTGAAGCTGGACCGAACTGAAGCCAGGAGCCTGGAGCTTCTTCCAGGTCTTTCCACACAGGTGCAGGGGCCCAAGGACTTGGGCCATCTTCTACTGCTTTCCCAGGCCATAGCAGAGAGCTGGATCGGAAGTGGAGCAACTGGGACTAGAACCTGGCACCCCAACCAGGACTAGAACTCAGAGAGCGCCGGCACCGCAGGTGGAGGATTAGCCTAGTGAGCCACGGCGCCGGCCCCCGAGATACATTCTTAATGTTTTAGAGAATTTCCCTTGTTACCCAAAGCAGTGGCTGTGTTTGCTGATATTTTAAGTTGAGAGGCTAATAAAGTCAATACTGAGCCCATGATAGTGTCTTTAAAGCATCTTTTGCAGTCAACACTAGATGAACGTTGTACCAAATCTATTAAAAGGTGGTTTAATAATACAGTACATGAGAAATAAACAGTTACAATCTAAGAACTTGAAGGGGATTGCCTCTTCAGTTCTCCTAGTCCATATACATTTTTTGTTTTTACTGAGCATGTATGACTTTTTTTTTTTTAAACAGTCAAATTCCCACAGCTTAATGATAAGAAATGGGATTCTGATTTGTTCAAAGTCAGCAACCTATTAGTGGAGGATAAGGAATTTAAAAATTGTTTTTTAATATGTGTGTGTGTTTGTGTGTGTCTGATTATTGATGTCAAAAGATTATCACTGGGGCCAGTGTGGTAGCATAGCAGGTAAAGCTGCTACCTGCAGTGCCGGCATCCCACATGGGCGCTGGTTTGAGTCCTGGCTGCTCCACTTCCAATCCAGCTCTCTGCTATGACCTGGGAAAGCAGTAGAAGATGACCCAAGTCCTTGGGCCCCTGCAGCCACGTGGGAGACCTGGAAGAAGCTCCAGGCTCCTGGCTTTGGATCGTCCCAGCTCTGGGTATTGTAGCCATCTGGGCAGTGAACCAGCAGATGGAAGACCTTTCTTTCTCTCTGCCTGCTTCTGCCTCTCTGTAACTCTGCCTTTCAAATAAATAGATAAATATATTAAAAAAAAAAAAAAACAAAACAAGGGGCCAGCATTGTGGCAAGCTGCCATTGGGGGAGTGAATCAGCAGATGGAAGACCTTTCTCTCTCTTTCTGCCTCTGCCTCTCTGTAACTCTGCCTTTCAAATCAATCAATCAATCAATCTATCTATTTAAAAATTACCAATGTACTGCTAATCTGAATTCCTTAATTAATACTTGGTATGAATTAGTATTCTTTTTATAATGCTGAAGGTTGAAATAGTCTATTACCTTATTATAATTATCAAAACAAACTGAATTCCTTAGAGGAAAATTGAAACACTGGATTTCTAGTGCTTCATGTTTATGATGTTGACTATGGCTTCATATCAGAAGGCTTCCTCATATGCAGGGATTTTAAAAAGTTCATGGAAAATGGAATTAAAAGCTAAATTTATGTTGTTAACAAAAATTGTTGAAGTCCATGCATATGTGGGCTCTTTAATAAGTTCATGGAAAATGTGTTATGAGAAAGTATGCATGGCTTTAAAAAATTTTTTTTGCACCAATTGAAACTTGCCTTTCAATTCCATGAATTTTCTAAAGTCCATTTGTACTTCTTCAAATAACTGATCATCTTAAAGAAACTTTTAATGGGAAGATCATAGCAGTAAAAGCGGTCAAACTTATTTAAAGTCATTGAGAATAACTGGAATTATTTCCAGTTTTAGAAGTGGTACATGGAGAAGGAACAGCAAATCTGTTACTGTTTTCAAAGTCTTCAAATGTAACGGGTAGTGGCGAAGGTATGGTTTACTTGAGATTGCTGATAGCTGTACCTTCAAGATGGCCCCAGGTGTCTTTCCTCATGGTATTTGTATACTTCTGTAGTATCTGCCACACTGCAGGGGGCTTTCTTGTGTAACCAAGAGGATGGTGCAGCACTAAGGATGTGTGGCCTTGAAGGCTGAGTCCTAAAAGACTTGGTGAGTCTTGCCATGCTGTCTCTTGGATTTCTTGCTCTGGTGGAAGCCAGCTGTCATGTTAAGTCATAGAATGGTGCACATGGAGAGGAACTGAGGCCTCCTCTCAAGAGTCAGCACCAGCTTGTCAACTCTATGAGTGACCCACTTGGCAGTAGATCCCTCAGCACTGATCAGCATCTTTTGCAACCTGAAAGATACTGGGCCAGAAGCATCCAGGCATGCTGCTCATGAATTCCTCATGTGTGCAATAATAGTTTATTGTTGCTTAAAGCCACTGGGTTTTGGAGTAAATTGTTACATAGTCATAGATATCTAGCTCATTTGCTTGCCATGGAAAATTTTTCCTTCACTTAAAAATGATAACTTCACTGGATTAAGTATTCTTGGTTGGCAATTTTTTTTTCTTTCAGAACTTGGAATATGTCATTCTGTTCCCTCCTGATCTGTAAGGTTCTGTTGAAAAAAAAAACAAAAAAACAAAACTGCTGTTATTCCAGTGTGTTCTATTAAAAGTGACATGGAACTTTTCTCTTGTAGATTTTCTTTGTTTTTGTAATAGTTTTGAGAGTCTGACTATGAGGTGTCACATTCCGAATCTTTTCTGGTCTTGTGCTTGTGGCCTCCTCTACTGGGATGTTCATAGTCTAACTAGGGAAGCTTTCGGCTATTATGTCTTTACACTTCTCCTTTCCCTCAAGAATCCCAGAATTCCAACTTAGTTTCCTTATGACCTTCCAAAGGTCTCATAGACTGTCTTCATTCCTCTTTCTATTTTTTTCTTCATCTCTCTTTGATGCGGCTGGATATTTCAGAAGACCAATTTTCACGAGCATGTATTCTCTCTTCTACTTGATTTAGTGTATTGTGGGGGATTTCAACTGTGCTTTTTATTTGATTTATTGAGTTCTTTATTTCTAAGGTTTCTGTTGGTTCTTTTTTCAAGATCTCTATCTCTTTTATGAATTTCTCATTCATATTTTGCACAGTTTCCTAATTTCATTCAACTATCTATCTGTATCTTTATAATCTTTCTTTTGAATTCTTTATTGGGCATTTTATCAAGCTTTCTGTGGAGTCTGATATTAAAGCTTTATTGGATTCCTTTTGGGGCATTATGTTGTCTTTTTGCTTTTTCATACTTCTTGTTTCCCTACATTGCACATTGCACATATGATGGGTCAGTAGTCTGTTTTTTTATTTCTTTAAAGATTTATTTTATTTATTTGAAAGAGTTACAGAAGGAGGTAGAGACAGAGAGAGAGGTCTTCCATCTGTTGGTTCACTCCCCAGATGGCTGCAACGGCCAGAGCTGCGCCAATCTAAAGCCAAGAGCCAGGAGCTTCTTCCGGGTATCCCACATGGATGCAGGGGCCCAAGGATCCAGGCCATCCTCCACTGTTATCCCAGGCCATAGCAGAGAGCTGGATCGGAAGTGGAGCAGCTGGGACTAGAACCAGTGCCCATATGGGATACTGGCACTTCAGGCAAGGGCATTAACCTGCTGCACCACAGTGCCAGTCCCAGAATGTTTCTTTTAAATGGTGTCTTTCATTGAACAAAGGCTTCTTCCTAAAGTTGTATCTTTGCATACTATTTTGATTGGCTACTTTGGCTTTAGCTTCAGCTGGACACTGAGGTGTCTCTCCATATCTTCCTTTACTGTTAATGATGGCAGTAGCAGCAGAGATGTTTAAAGTTCCTCTGAGTCCCAGCAGTGGGTGCAGCTGGTGTTTTAACAGTGCCAAGTCCAAGCCCAAGGCATGTATGAATGGCCGCCTGAGCTCACTAAGCCAGGTGGACTCATTAAGGAGACTGCACTGGAGTGTGAGTCCTGGACAGTGGTGATGCCAGCCATACCCATCCTCCAAAGCTGTAGCAGGTACAGGTCATAATGGGACCAGTGTCAGGACCCCCACCAAAACCAAGACAGGTATAGAAAGGATCTACCATGAGACTGGTGTCTATACCAGTGTGCACCACCCAATCACACCCACCACAGTGAAGCCAGAGCCCAGGTCATTTGCCAGAGCTGGGGTAGGCTTGGATTGGGAGACGGCAGGAGCAGTGTTTGGGTAAGTGTGAGTGACCAGTCTTACCCATGAAAGCCAGGATGGACTCAAGCCATAGTGAGGCTAGTAGCTGAGGTACTCACCTAAGTAGGAGCAGGATCAGAGAGGGAGCCAAAGCAGGGTTGGTCCTGGTCTGGGGCAGGTGTGTGCTTCCTGGAAGAGAAGGAATGTAGGGGGACAGTCCCAACTTTGCAGAGGCAAGACCAACATTCCAGGGTCTTGGGAGCAGGACTTACTCTGGTGTGCCAAACTACCTTTTCTGTATAGTGCAAGACACTGCTTGGGGCCGGCACTGTGACCTAGAAAGTTAAGCCTTCACCTGCAGTGCCAGTATCCCATATTGGCACTGGTTCGAGCCTCAGCTGCTCCACTTCCCACTCAGCCCTCTGCTGATATACCTGGGAAAAGCAGCAGAAGACGGTCCAAGTGCTGGGACCCTGAACCCATGCGGGAGACCCAGAAGATGCTCCTGGATCCTGGCTTTAGATCAACCCAGCCCCGGCTGTAGTGGCCATCTGGGGAGTGAACCAGTGGATGGAAGATCTCTTTCCTTCTCTCTCTGTAACTCTAGCTTTTATATATATATATATATATATATATATATATATATATATACATATATATATGTGTGTGTGTATATGTATATATGTATATATATACACACACATATACATGTACATATACATATACATATTTAAAGATACTACTTGACCTAAGATTGTAGGTTTGGTGTTGCTGCGGAGTCTAGCAGTGACTTCTCATGGTGTAATGAAATATTTGTGGGATTCCAGAGTTGGAGATGTGCAGGGGTTTCTATGTAGTAGGGCAGAATGGATGATAGTATCTTCTTCCCCAAGATGGCAATGCACTGCCACATTGAGTGCTTTAGGGGTTGAACAGGAGACGGTGTACGTTCCTTCTGTGAAACAAAACCACAAGTGTATTCCAGGTAGTTTCCCTTCCAAAGCTGCAAGCCTGTGATAATTGTGGATTCTTCCTATGGCTAAAGTTGCTGATGTCATGTTCCTGGAGACGGGGTCTGCTGGCCCTCTCCCATTTACTCTATGCTCAGTATTGAGGATTTCCCCCTGGACGTGGGAGCAGGTCACAGTTGCCAGGAGGTTTTGTTTCTCTATTTTACTTGTAACCCAGGTTTCTGTGTTCTGTAGGGTTCTCTTGTCTCCCTTGTGGACTTCCAGTGTTCTCTTCCAGGCACTCACCTGGAAATGAAAGAATTTACTTGTTATTTAAGTTTTCTGCAGAAGAGACAAATGCTGGGTGCCTCTATTTGGCCATCTTGAAGCTTAATTTTTATTATTTTAATTTCACAAGTGAGAGAAATGAGCTGTGAAGGTTGAAGTGGCTTGTAGAACATCAGACAGTTAAAAATAGTAGAGTCAAGAATTGGATGAAATTCTGACAGTTCTCTTTTCACTACTCCATGGTATCATTCTTAATGAGAACAAAATTATAATTCACAAGTTTAAAATGAGAAAGTCTTTTGATCTTATCATGTGAAGTTACTGACAAGTGATCCATGGCTAAAACACTATACATACGCCTCATTTTTTTAGGTATTTATTTTACTTGAGTAGAAGTTACTGTAATTGCAACTTGGTGATTGATCTACATGCCTTCTGTTGGTAAGATCATAGCTGGTGGCTAATTATTATCATAGTCAATATAATATCTGAAACCTTTTATGTTCTAGTCATATCTTAGATTTTAATGTCAGAAACCCATAGTAGCTATGACTATAACACTATGACAAGTGCAGAGAGAGTTATTCTCAATTGTCAACACGGAGGTATACCTTATTCTCACTGGGGAGATTTTTCTTTTTCTTTCTTTCTCTCTCTCTCTTTTTTTTTTTTTTTTTTTTGACAGGCAGAGTTAGACAGTGAGAGAGACAGAGAGAAAGGTCTTCCTTCCATTGGTTCACCCCGCAAATGGCCGTTACGGCCGGCACGCTGCACCAATCCGAAGCCAGGAGCCAGGAGCCAGGTGCTTCCTCCTGGTCTCCCATGCGGGTGCAGGGCCCAAGCACTTGGGCCATCCTCTACTGCCTTCCCGGGCCACAGCAGAGAGCTGGCCTGGAAGAGGAGCAACCGGGACAGAATCCAGTGCCCCAACCAGGACTAGAACCCGAGGTGCCAGTGCTGCAGGCAGAAGATTAGCCTAGTGAGCCACGGTGCTGGCCTGGGGAGGTTTTTCAAAGTATGCATGGTTGAAAACAGAATGGGAACTCTTACATAAAGGTATTATTTCTACTTTTAACAGTTCACTATATATTGAAGGAGTCAAATATTTAAGCAAATATTTACAACAAATTGGCTTCTCCTCATTCTTCTTTAAGCAATTTTTATTTTTTATTTATTTATTTTTATTTTTATGTATCTCATAAATACACTAGGAATGTAGTAATTCTTGCCACCGAACCTGCCCTCCTATCCACTCCCTCCCCCTCTTCCTCTTGCCTCTCTTGTTTAGTCTGAGAAAGAAAAAGAAAGTAAAGAAAGAATGGAATTAAAAAACCTGAGAGAACTGTTCCTCAACAGTCTGGACAAGGGCTGCTCCATGTTATTGCTTCTGGAAGGTGATTTCATTTATTTTTTCCCTCTTCTTTTCCCTTCCTCCACATTCTTTGCTTTTAGAAACTTAATTCTCTTTAAAGAAGAACCAAAGGATGATACACCTTTTGTGGGCTCTTAGACATGATTATAACTTATGGGACATAATAATATCTTCCATTTAATGCACTAAAAGGAAGTGATTCTTGAGAACAAACTTTACTGTTAAGTCTCATGGTACAACTCTTTGGGGACAGAAGTCCTGCATGGGAAGTTAGTGCACAGTGACTCTTGTTTATTTAACAAATAATACTCTTATGTATGACATAAGTAATCTTCCAAGGCTCTTGACATGAGCTGCCATGGCTATGGAAGCCTTTTGGATCCACTAGTTCAACAAGGCCATAAGCAAAGTGGAAGTTCTCTCCTCCATTCAAGAAAAGTACATCCTTCTTTGATGGCTACTTCCTTCCACTGGGGTCTCACCCACAGGGGTCCTTTATGTAGAACATTTTTTGCCAGAATGTCTTGGCTTTCCTTGCCTGAAATGCTCTCCCTGGGCTTTACAGCCAGACCAGAGTGCCTTAAGGGCTGATTGTGAGGTTGGAGTGCTAATTAAAGTGTTTGTCATTCTATGAGTCTGCTGTATGGACTGCTTCCCATGTTGGAGCCTGCACTCCTTTTTAATTCTGTTGTTTCCAAACACTTGGGGCTATTTAACTTTGACACTTGATCCTATCTGTATGGTCACTTTACCACTTAAGCCTATCCATTTGATCTTTATAACAGTTAAGCTGCTATTTTTATCAGCCAGTTTAAGGGATTTTGGGGTCCTATGTTAAGCTGTACCCTTAGAACTAAGTCCATAGGAAAGTGTGTAGGACTATGCTGCTTTGCAGTTACGAACTTCATGCATTTCACAATTACAACTTTAGGATCTTGGTAATTCTTCCCACTGTGCCCGCCTTCCCACCCACACTCCCACCCCCCTTCCTCTTCCCTTTTTCTCCTAATTCATAACTGCAGATTCCTCCCATTCTCTCATTTTTGACACTGAGATGTCCTACAGTACAATCCTCAGGCCTCATTTCTCTTCATTCCCAGTGCTCTAGTACCTTTAGTCTGACGGATTTAAATACCACCTACATACTGCTGAACTCTTTATATCTTCCGTATGAACCTCTCCCCAGATTTGTGTGTACATCTGTCCAGTCGGAACTTTCCTGGGATGGCTAGAAGGGATCACAAACCTCTCTGATCTCATACTGATCTTCCCCTAAACTTTGCACTCTAGCAATGTTCTGCATTTCAGTGAATGGCACATTAAATAGTTGCTCAGGCCTAAAACCTTGGTGTTATTGTTAATCCCTCTATTTTTATCCACATCATATCTAACCTGTCATTAAATATTACTGTCAACCTTCAAATCAGATTCAGAAAGCTGACAATTTCTTACGAACTCCACCACTTCCACTCTGGTCCAAGCCACCTTCAGCCCTCTTCTAGGTGTAACCAAAATCTCTTAATTGTTCTCTCTCTTGCTCTCTTACAGGCTATCTTAATAAATTAAGCAGAGGGGAGGATCTCATTTTTGTAAGATCAGATAACTTCTCTGTTTTTCAATGTCACTAAAAATAAAATACCAAGTCATTGTATTGGTCTATAAACTCTTTACAAGTGCTCCACAAACACGTGTGTAATGTATCTGCCGATAACAGAAGAAAGTGGGGAGGAGTAAAGCTGTGTTGTGCTGAGGAAATGACTAGAGCTGACCAAGTAATACTTATAACTGGATTGGTAACATTAACAGATACTTAGCAATAGAATCACAAAGAGGAAATAGATCTATACAGCAGTAATGTTTCTATATATCACTGCAATTTGGCTAGTACAATTTTGAAGTTGATTCTGATATTAAGACGTATGTAGTGTATTGTACAGCAGCCACTTAAATAGTTTAAAAATTATTAAACACATTAAAGTGCTACAATTGAAAAATCTTACTTAGATAAAAAGAAAGCCATAAAGAAGTGATAGAGAAACAAAACATACATGAAATATACAGCAAACAAAAAGTAAAGTAGCAGGCATAAATAGATATCAAATACCAGCATTTAGGGGTGGCACTGTGGCCCTGGCATCCCATATAGGCACAATTTGTGACCCAGCTGCTCCACTTTTTTTTTTTTTTTTTGACAGGAAGAGTGGACAGTGAGAGAGAGAGACAGAGAGAAAGGTCTTCCTTTGCCGTTGGTTCACCCTCCAATGGCCGCCGCGGCTGGCACGCTGTGGCCGGCGCACCGCGCTGATCCGATGGCAGGAGCCAGGTGTTTCTCCTGGTCTCCCATGGGGTGCAGGGCCCAAGCACTTGGGCCAACCTCCACTGCACTCCCTGGCCACAGCAGAGAGCTGGACTGGAAGAGGAGCAACTGAGACAGAAGCCGGTGCCCCGACCGGGACTAGAACCCGGTGTGCCGGCGCCGCAAGGCGGAAGATTAGCCTAGTGAGCTGCGGCGCCACTGTTCCACTTCTGATCTAGCTCCCTGCTAATGACCTGAGAAAAGCAGTGTAAGTAGGCCCAAGTGTTTGAGCCCCTGCACAAATGTGGAAGACCTGGATGAAGCTCCTGGCTCCAGCCTGGCACAGCCCTGTCCATGAACCAGTGGATGGAAAATCTGTCTCTATCACTCTGTAAGCCTGACTTTCAAATAAATAAATAAATCTTTTTAAAAAATGAAATATGAACACATTATATTACCCAACCAAAAGCCAGAGAATGTCAGACTATATTAAAATACCATGATTCAGGGCCAGCACTGTAGTGTTGTGGGTTAAGCTGCTGCCTGTGATACAGGAATCCCATATGGGCACCAGCTCTGACTGCTTCATTTCCAATTCACCTCCCTGTTAATGTGCCTGGGAAAGCAGCAGAGGATGGCCCAAGTGCTTGGACCCCTGAATCCATATGGGAGACCCAGAAGAAGCTCCTGGCTTCTGGCTTCAGATCGGCCAATCTCTAGTCTTTGTGGGAGACCCAGAAGAAGCTCCTGGCTTCTGGCTTCAGATCGGCCAATCTCTAGTCTTTGTGGCCATTTGTGGAGTGAATCAGCTGATGGAAGATCTTCTTTATCTTTTTCTGCAACTCTGCGTTTCAAATAAATAAATCTTAAAAATCACAGTCCACGTCTGTGCTAAATATAGAACATACAATTTAGACTTCAAAATAAAATAGATTGAGAGTAAAAGGTTGGAAAAAGATATATCATGCAAACAGTAACTGTAATAAAGCTAGAGAGGCTGTGCTAATATTGACAAAATACTTTTAAAGCAAAATGTTGAGACAAATCTATAATGGCAAAAGGGTGAATCCATCAGAAATCTATAACAATTATAAACATACATGCCTCTATTAATAAAACACAAAAATATGTGCATCAAAGAATGAGAGAGATAAAAATACTTCAACAGTAATGGAGTCTTCAATACTCCTCTTTCACTAGTGGCTAGAATGCCTAGAAAGAAGTTCAACAAGGAAGTAAGATGAATAAAACTATAGAACAACTAGGACTTAATAGATATCTATGAGCATGTAACCCAACAACAAGAAGAGAACATATCTTCTTATCAAATGCACACAAAACTTTCTCCAGGCTACCTCACATAAAACAGCAATAACAGGGGCTGGCGCTGTGGTGTAGTGGGCAAAGCTGCAGCCTACAGTGCCAGCATCCCATATGGGCATCGGTTCAAGTCTCAGCTGTTCCTCTTCTGATCCAGCTCTCTGGTTTGGCCTGGGAAAGCAGTAGAAGATGGCTCAAGTACTTGGGCACCTGTACCTGCGTGGGATACCTGGAAGAAGCTCCTGGCTCCTTCTGGCTGCAAATCGGCCCAGCTCTGGCCATTGCAGCCAACTGGGGAGTGAACCAGTGGATGGAAGAATTCTCTCTCTGCCTCTGCCTCTCTCTAACTCTGCCTTTCAAATAAATAAAATAAATAACAGCACCACCACCAACAATAAATCATCAAATTTAGAAGGATAGAAATAATACAAAGTGTATTATCTGATTGCAATAGAGTGAAACTAAAAATCATAGTAGAAAAAGAATTTGGGAAATTGAATAACACACTTCTAAATATCCAATGCATCCAAGGAGAAATCAGAAAATATTTTCAGGTGAGTGAAAATGAAGATAAAACATACCAATTTTGGGGTGCATGTGTTGATAACCAAAGAATATATGATTTTTTTTTGAGGTGATGGTTTTCTAAAATTGACTATGGTCATGATTGAATATATTTTTCAAAAACTTGTTGAATAGTACACTTAAAATGGGTATGTTGTATGGTATGTAAATTATACATCCAATAAAACTGTTTACCATGCCTATGAATCACCATGAGATTTTTTTTTCTTTCTTTTTTTTTTTTTTTTTTTTTGACAGGCAAAGTGGACAGTGAGAGAGAGAGAGACAGAGAGAAAGGTCTTCCTTTTTCCCGTTGGTTCACCCTCCAATGGCCGCTGCGGCTGGCACATTGCGCTGATCCGAGGCCAGGAGCCAGGTGCTTCTCCTGGTCTCCCATGGGGTACAGGGCCCAAGTACTTGGGCCATCCTCCACTGCACTCCTGGGACATAACAGAGAGCTAGCCTGGAAGAGGGGCAACCGGGACAGAATCCGGCGCCCCGACCAGGACTAGAACCTGGGGTGCTGGCACCACAGGCGGAGGATTAGCCTAGTGAGCTGTGACGCCGGCCAAGATTTTGTTTTAATACAGATTCTGGTTTTGTAGTTCCTAAGATTCTGCTTTGCTGACGCCGATCTATGTGATGTCAGAACTGCTGCTATGCTGAGGTCCATGCTTTCATTAGCAAGGCCTATAGCATCAGATTTCTCAATGCCTTTTTTTTTTAATAAAAGATTTTATCTTATTTACTTGAAAGTAAGAGAGAGAAGGAGAGAGAGATCTTCCATCTGTTGGTTCACTTCCCAAATGGCCATAATGGCCAGGGCTGGGCCAGACCAAGGACAGGAGCCAGGAGCCAGGAGCTAGGAGCTTTTTCTGGGTTTCCCATATGGGTGGTAGGGGCCCAAGGACTTGGGCCATCCTCTGTTGCTTTCCCAGGCACATTAGCAGAGAACTGAATCAGAAATGGAGCAGCCAGCACTTGAAACAGTGCCCGTATGGGATGCTGGTGCTACAGGTGGCGGCTTCACCTGCTACGCCACAACACTGGCCCCTCTCAATGCCTTTTGATCTCATCTCCTGCCTACTTCATAGGTGGATTCATGAGTAATATCTCATGGGTGGATTCCAGCCACCTGAGCATCTTGTTGCTCCTAAACACATCATGTGTGCTGACTTCAGTCTTTGCAGTTGCCATTCCCTTTACCTAGAGTGTTCTTCCCATGGCCCCAACTCCCATAAGTGCCCAGCTTAATCAGCTCCTTCAAATCTTTTCTCAATTACTACCTTTAGTGAGGGCTTTCCTAGTCACTGTACATAAATTGCAACTCTATTCCACATACTTTCTCTCCCTATTGTCCTGCTTTGTTTTTCTTCATATTGCATACTATAAATATCTAGTTCTTCAATATATCATTAATTCATGTATTATTTTGGTTTATTATCATTCTCCTGCTACAGTATGGACTTCATGAGAACATGGATTTTTAGTATTTTATTGACTATAGAATTGGTGCCTAGAACACTAGGTTACATAGCAAATGTCCAATCAATATTTGTTGAATAAATACATGATGATAAAAGGTGAAGTGCTGTAGGTGTATGTAACAGGATTGTAAGGAAATGGAGAATGGAAGGATCAGTTCTGTCCATGTGAGTCAGAAAAATTTAAAAGGCATATGACTCAAAAATCTAACCAGGTGTTCATTCCAAGCTAGCTCTTCCACTAGGGTAACTCATTCTATGTAAGTACTCCTCAGTAGTGGAGAAATGGTGAATTTGTTGGTTCAGATTCTTTGCAATATGTAGTGTATTTGTAAAAATTGATGTTATAAGACCACCAGGTTGTTATTTTATCTCTGGATATCTTCTGGTATATTTGGAGACTTTTTTTTTCTATACATTTGAAAAGTAGATCATCAGTTTTACATTGTCAAAAATCTTATAGTGGAAATATGGGAATCTGAAATGGTAGGTTCATCCTTTCTGTTCTGTTTATGTATTTGTATGTTGCAGATGTTTGTAAAAGAATTTCAAGATACTGAAAATTATTTTCTGCTCTTTGCTATGATATATTGCTTGATTATGGCATTGTGTCAAACCAGTCCACTGAAGTAAAATTCACTTACCCCCAAATAATATGGCGAACTAACTAGCATCATGAATCAGTTTCCATTTGTGTTCAACATTGTTTGGTGACCATCTGGATCTTTCCACCCTTTTCCTTCTTGCTGTTTGCTCTTGGAGCCTGACGTCCTTAGGTTACGTTAAGTGAACTCCTTCACTCTTTTGTTTCTGATTAGGTTGAACCTGTATGTGTCATTATCAGGAGAGTGGAAGGTAGGAGGAGAGATAGAGTTTGGAGTGTTCGTCCCTTTCGATCTCTCTGTGTGGATTGGGTTAGGGACAAATGCATCTTCTACCAAATAGCACAGCGGTCCTGGCCAGTGGTCTACGTCTTCACCTGCAACTAGAGCTCTTTCTGAGTAGCGTGTGGACTGGGCGTGGTCACAGCTCTCCTGCTGTACCCTGTTGCTAGCCTTAGGGTCTCTCACCTCTCTGTGGAGCCTTTCCACTTCCAACCATTTAGACAATAGATGCACCATTCCATCCTCGTTGGCTAAGATTATTCACTACTTGTAGCATTTCCTAGCCCGTGTCTGGTAAGTTAACACCAGTATCCCCAAAGTTCATTTTCTAAGACACATAGAGTATCCTTTAAAAAAAAAAAAAAATCAATGTCTGGCTTTTTTTCAAATACTACAGCATAGCACTTTGGAGGTTTCACTAGGGCTGTGAAGAAGTACATTGTATCTTCAGGAGTTGATCTCTGAAGCTGCTTTTAATATTTTACTTGTCTAAAGGACATTGAAAGGTATGGAGAGAATTAAAATTTCAGTTCTCTTTCTCCCGTGCCGATTGACAATACCTACAGAATTTTAATTAGGAGTTACTATCATTCATAACTGAAAACAATGTAAGTTAAAATCTTCTGCCCTTAGTTGATGAAATGTCAGTATTACTGCATAACTCAGCTCAGCCTACAGGTCATATACCTCTCTTTGCTAAGCTTTCATACACTCAGAAGCCATTCCATTAAAAAGGACTGTCTGTGGAAATAATTGTGTGTATTGACTGATAATCTTATAGCAGAATTTATTTTCATGGAGAGCTGAACTCTTCAAGGCCTTGGTAGAAACTAGCTGCCAAAGACTTTTTGATCTAAGTAGAATATCAGTCAGAAACCTACTGGCTTACTATTACTGGGTTCGCCTCACCCATTGCAATGGACAGAAAAGCTGGGCTTTCACCATAAAGAGATACTATAAGAAACTAAATCAGTGTGTCAGCTACTTGGATGGAACTAATAAATGAAAATCTCTGAGATAAACTCTAGGCACTTCCTAATAAATCCCTGATAAATATTTAGTGCTTAACTTAATTAGCCAAAAGTTCACATTTTAAAAGCTCTATTTATACCTTAAGTGAGATAAAACTAGACCTAGCATGTATGTCTTCATGTTCAAAGAGACATTCCTGGAAAACATTAAAAATTTTAATATGACATTTATTTGGTACCATTTACTGTTATTTATGAATTATCTGATTTTGAACATGATTAATAATGATTTAAATAGACATTATTTATTCTTTTGAAAATAACTTGCTGCACTATTTAGTGTGATTTATTGTATGTCTTGAGACTAGAAAATGTCCCTGATGGGATTAATTTTCAGTTTCAGTGTGAAAGTAGATGAGATACAGCATGATATATTGGAAAGAGATCCAGAATGTGAATTAAAAGACATGAGTTTAATTCTTAGCTCATCCACTTACAATGCAATATTGAAAAAGCGATTTATCTTTCCAGAACTTTTAGTTATGTCATCCATAAAAATGGAAGTAATATTATAAGTGTTGCTGCTTCTCAAGCATTTTGGGGTGGAGTCTGTAAACTGGAAGCCAACTCTAAATGTAAATGTGCAGTTAGTGCAATATGCTTTAAAGCATTTTGCTTAACAGTTTCTGCAGAGACACATTTACCCCACACGTTGGCCCACACTTGTAGCAGACATGGTTTCTTCCTTCTTAAACAATTTTTGTTTGTAGCCACACTCCCAACTTAGAATTGTGATGCTGCTGTGCCAATCTTAATTTTCTGAAAAAGCTGTTTGGTGATTTGTTTTTTAGTGAAAAAAAGAACAAGCATTCGAAAAAAACCTTCTTGCTTTCATAGTGTATATGCTTTAGAGAATAACACTTCCTTGCTAGACTGGACTCATTAGACTCATTAGACACAGCAACCTTAGAAAGCAGTTTGAGTGCTGCCTTCCAATCATTAAATAGCCAGGCATATTTTTCTTTTGCACTAGAGAGGTTTGCAATAAGGTGTTCACTTGATTTTAAATATCAGTGACTTCAAAGCCAAAAACCATTTTATGCAGCTAACTTACTAGGAAAATTAGATGTATCATGATTGACATCTTTCAGTATTGAATTAAATTGGAGCCAGCTACGATTTACTGAGGGATGCATGTCACTGAAGCAAAATGTTTTTAAAACTATACATATTTTACAATGCACCTTTATTTGAATTGGCGATGGATGGCAACATTAGTGTTCCGGACTAAGCTTGTTATACAAGCAAGAGTGATTTCAAAATGGCACACAAAAATTCTTTTGAAGTAAGCCAAAGTAAAAATATATACTACTCAGGAGCATTCACAAAAAATCTTGGAGGATATAAAGTCATCTTTAATTTCCCAAGATGGTAGTTGCTGTTTGATCTTATGTGACGAATGTTTCAAACCTGCACTTTGAGCCACTCTGCCTGTCTTGCTTGATGTGTCAGCTGTGGTAGCGAAGTTTTAACTAGCCTTCTTCACAGCCTTTAGTAAGGCTGGAACTTTGGGGGACAGTGAATGGTTATCATCCAGGCCAAGAGTTATCATCCATGTTTATCATCTATGCACAATTGCCATGCTCTGTCATGAGGTTGCCTATACTCATGTCTTGAGCATATAGTATACTACTCCTTTATCTTTAAATAAGTCACCACTATTTTTTTTTTTAAAAAGAGGTTGTACACTGAGGTACAGAAGTACAACAGCAGTATGAGTTTAACAGCTAGCTTGGACAGATGTGGTTGGTGAAGAGCCCTGACTTGTCACATTTGCCAGTTCCTCTGGTGTTGATACTTCCACCTTAGCCAATTTCAAGCTGCTGATGGTTTAACAATCTGCTTGCAGCATTCCTGAAAACATAATAGTTAGCTCCCACAAAGTTGTATGAGCCAGATCCAAGACACTAATGAAAATAGTAGGCAATAGGAGGAAAGCAGGAGAGGATTTCCACGCTTACCTTATGCCAATGAAGAGAGTTGAGAAAGGAGAGTACTCTGGTCCAAGGGTCACCCAAAAAGAGATAGAGATTTATTGTGTTCTTTGTTTTTAAGTTATGGAGATAAGATCTCTGTTAAATAGCAGCAATATAACCTCTTTCTTCAATTTCCTGTGTGAACTTCTCAGTAATTTCCTTATTGATCACTATTGAGGGAGCTCATGGGGGAAGATTAGTACAGTCAATTTGTGAGTTACTCATGAAAAAAGTTGGGTGAAAGTTTAGCAAGACATACCCATAAGCATGCTGCCTTTAATGCTATGAAATTTGGAATTAAGAAGGATCAGTTGGATTAGTAAACTGACAGAAGAGACTAACTATTGAGCTCTAATGTGAGACTTCTCAGACAATACCCTGAAAAAGGACTAGTTGCTAATATAGGGTAATTTGGGGGCCGGCTCCGTGGCTCCGTGGCTCCATGGCACCATGGCACCATGTATTAATACTCCGCCTGTGGTGCTGGCATCCCATATGGGCGCCAGTTCTTTTCCCGGTTGCTCTTCTTCCAGTTCAGCTCTCTGCTATGGCCTGGGAAAGCAGTAAAAGATGGCCCAAGTACTTGGGCCCCTGTACCCACATGGGAGACTGGGAAGAAGCACCTGGCTCCTGGTTTCTGATCAGTGCAGCTCTGGGCATTGCAGCCATCTGGGGAGTGAACCAACAGAAGGAAGACCTTTCTTTCTGTCTTTCTCTCTCACTGTCTCTAACTCTGCCTCTCAAATAAATGAATACAAAATCTTTTTTAAAAAAATATAGAGTAACTTGTAGATAGGAAGTCAGTGGCAGTCAGCACTGGAGAAAATTATTGAGTAGAAGCCATAATCCATGGATAAGGAAATGTTGCTCTGAGATTATTCAGAGTAGTCTATGGCTTCATTACATTTTATATTTGTACTTAAGCATACATTTCCTAGGTTAGCAAGAATAATACAAATGTCTTGGGATTGAGCTAGGTCACCAGTTGTCAGTGGCTTTTCCAGAGTAGTTGTATATTCTGTGTGCTCCCCAGGAGTGTTTGAGATTTCCAGTTGCTCCATTTCTTTCCAAAGTTAGAATGTGTCATCTTTTCAATTTTAGCTGTGCTAACGGATGTATATTGTGATTTTAATTTGAATTTGAATTTCCCTATTAACTAATGATGCTGAGCAATTTTTCATGTTAATTTGCTACCCAGGGGCTAGTGCTGTGGCATAGTGAGTAAAGCCGCTGCCTGCAGCGCCGGCATCCCATATGGGTGCTGGTTTGAGTCCCAGGTGTTCTGTTCCCAATCCTGCTCTCTGCTATGGCCTGGGAAAGCAGTAGAAGGTGCCCAAGTCCTTGGACCCCTGCACCCACATGGGAGACCAGTGTGAAGCTTCAGGCTCCTGGCTTTGGATCAGCCCAGCTCCAGCCATTGTGGCCATTTGAGGAGTGAACTAGCGGATGGAAGACTTCCGTCTCTTTCTTTCTCTGCTTCTGTCTCTCTGTAACTCTGCCTTTCAAATAAATAAATAAATCTTTAAAAAAAATTTGCTACCCATCATACTTGGTAAAGTATCTATTAAAAATCTTTTGTCTAATTTTTATTCTTCCCCCAGAAATTTTTTTTAAAGATTTATTTATTCATTTGAAATTATTACACAGAGAGGCAGAGAGAGAGGTCCTCCATCCAATGGTTCACCCCCCAATTAGCTGCAACAGCTGGAACTGTGCCAGTCAGGAGCCAGGAGCTTCCTCCGGGTTTCTCACGTGGGTGCAGGGGCCCAAGCACTTGGGCCATCGTCTACTGCTTTCCCAGGCTACAGCAGAAAGCTGAATGGGAAGAGGAGCAGCCGGAATTAGAAGTGGCATCCACATGGGATGCCATCGCTTCAGGCCTGGGTGTTAACCCGCTGAGCCACAGCGCTGGCCCCACCTCAGAAATCTTTTATTTAAGGAATAAAATCTTCATGTTTTTCATAACTACAACTTTAGGAATATAGTGATTCTTCCCACCATTCCCATCCTCCCACCCAAACTTCCACCCCTCTTCCTCCTCCCTGTCCTATTCCCATTCTTATTTTTTACTAAGATGTATTTTCTTTTCTTTCTTTCTTTTTTTTTTTTTTTTTTTTTTTGACAGGCAGAGTGGATAGTGAGAGAGAGACAGAGAGAAAGGTCTTCCTTTTAGCCGTTGGTTCACCCTCCAATGGCCGTTGCGGCCGGCGCATCTCGCTGATTCGAAGCCAGGAGCCAGGTGCTTCTCCTGGTCTCCCATGCGGGTGCAGGGCCCAAGGACTTGGGCCATCCTCCACTGCCTTCCCGGGCCATAGCAGAGAGCTGGCCTGGAAGAGGGGCAACCGGGATAGAATCCGGCGCCCTAACCGGGACTAGAACCCGGTGTGCCGGCGCCGCAAGGTGGAGGATTAGCCTATTAAGCCACGGCGCCGGCCAAGATGTATTTTCAATATTTATTTTTTACTTTTTATTTATTTGAGAGGCGAGGTAGGGGGGTGGAGAGCTCTCCCATTTGTTGATTCACTCCCCACATGCCTGTAATGGCCCTGGATCAGGGGCAAAAGCTGGCTAGGAACTCAATTCAGATCTCCTATGGGATGACAGTAACTCAATCATTTGAACCATCACCACTGCTTCCAGGAGTTTGCATTAGCAGGAAGCTGAAGTTGTGAGCCAGAGCTGAGTATGGAATATGGTCACTCTGATGTAGAATATAGGTATCTTAGCCAGCATCTTATATACTAGGCCTCTGTTGCCCAATTTTTGACTGGGTTGTTTGTCTTATCATTGAGTTGTGAAAGTTCTTTATATATCCTGGGTACATACTCATATATGCGTTGTATAAATATTTTTCCCAGTCTGTGACTTACATTTCATTTTTCTTTACAGTATTATTAAAAATCTTCATTTTGATGTTTAGTTTATAGTTTTTTTCTATAATAGTTTATACAATAATGGGCAAAATGTATTTAAAACCCAATGCCAGTAAATGTTTTTTCTTACATTTTCTTCTAGAAGTTTTCCTCTTACATTTGGATTAATGATGCATTTGGGGTTAATATTTGACAAAGGGTAGAGTAAGAATTGAGGGTTTTTTTTTTTTTTTTCTTTTTGTAGAACTGTGTAGTTGTTCCAGCAACATTTGAGAAAGGGTTATTTTCCCAATGAATTACCTTCTTTATGAGCCTTGTTTCTGGATTTTCTCTTTTTTCATTAATTGCCTCTTTATTACTATAGTCCAAATTAAGCTCTGAAATCAAGCAGTATAGCTCAACTTTGTCGTTAACTTTTATATTCTTTTGGTGTGGTTTGGATATGGTTTATGTTCTTTTCTGCCCCACTCCCCCAAAGGTTTATGTGACTAGAAAGTTGTTCCCCAGGATATAGTGTTGGGAAGTAATAGAAAATTTAATAGTTGAGGCCTAGTGGGAGGTCCGTAAGTCTCTTGGATGGTAGTTCTCATGCAACCCCTTGGCAGTTGTCATACAAACTCTTTTCAGTTCTTGAGACAGGTTTCTTTTTTTCTTTCTTTTTTTTTTTTTTAAGATTTATTTATTTATTTGTCAAAATAAGGGAGAGAGAGAGAGACAGAGAGAGATTTTCCATCTGCTGGTTCACTCCCCAAATGGCTGCAACAGCCAGGACTGGTCCAAGCCAAACCCAGGAGTCAGGATCATCCTCTGGATCTCCTCGTTTCCTCTAGGCTCTTCCTGCCACTTTTCCGCCAATGGCCCGGGCTACTGCCATCTTGTCTCACCTCACTTTCCAGCGCTGGTGTGTAGGCTCTCGGCTGTTGGAGTCCTGAGCCGTGGGCGCCCATGCCCTCCACGTAGGTCTACCATATCCCTCTAATTTTGGTAGTGTTTCCTGTGCTGTTTTTTCCCTAACTCTTCCCTGAGACTACACTATCTCCACTTTTTTTAAACTATCTTCTTCTGGGCTACAGCAGTAAGCTCCCTCCCTACTCTGCCATCTTGGAACGCTCAGTTCCAATTATTTCTTGCTAGTGTATAGAAATATAGTTGATTTTATACATTAATTTTATATACAAAAATTTGCTAAATTATTAGTTGTAATAATTTTTATAGATTCTTCGTATGATTACATCATCTCTGAATAAAGAATGTTTTATTTCTTCCTTTTTAATCTGGATGGTTTCATTTTTTTTTTCTTTCCTTATTGCTCTCGTTGGACCTCCAGTACAGTGAGGAATAGTGATGGTGAGAATAGACATCTTTGCTATGTTTCTGATCCTAGAAAGTATTCAGTCTTTCATCATTAACTGTGTGCTTGACTGTAGATGACTTTTGTTAAGAAAGTTCCTTCTAAACTGAATTTACTGAGTTTTTGTCATGACGAATGTTGGATTGGTCAAATGCCATTTTTTCCCGTATAATGAGATTTTCATTTGGTTTTTCCTTTTTTTATTCTATAAATACAGTGAGTTGCATTGATGAATTTTCTATAACCCAACCTGCCATTCCTGATATATACCCTACTTGGTCATGACACCTTAACCTTTGTGAAGATTGTCATATTCAATTCAATTACCCTTTGTTGAGGGTTTTTGCATCTGTATTTGTCAGGGATATTAGTCTGTTATTGTTTTCTTTCTTTTAATGTCTTTTTCTTTTCGTTATGGGGGAGTGACAGAACACTATTCTTGCAGAGTGTGTTTGGAAATGCCCCTTTCCTTCAATTTCTAAAAGAGTTTATGTAGAATTGATAGTAATATTTCTTGAACATATGATAAAATTTTCTAGTGAAGTCATTTAGGTCTGCTGTTTGCTACATTTTAATTATAATTTCAATTTTATTGTATCTTTGGGAATATTTATTATATCTGTTTCTTCTTTTTAAAAAAAGATTTATTTACAGAGAGGCAGAGTCATAAAGAAGTCAGAGCGATACAGAGTGGTCTTCCATCTGCTGGTTCACTCCCCAAATGGCCACAATGGCCAGAGCTGAGCTGATCCAAAGTCAGGAGCCAGGAGCTTCTTCCTGGTCTCCCACATGGGTGCAGGGGCCAAGGAACTTGGGCCGTCTTCCACTGCTTTTCCAGGCCATAACCGAAATGCTGGATTGGAAGTAGAGCATCTAGGACTTGAACCGGTGCCATTATGGCATGCCAGCACTGCAGGCAGTGGCCTTACCTGCTACACCACAGCACCAGCCCCTATCTGTTTCTTCTTGAGGGAGTTTTGGTGGTTTTTGTCTTTTGTTTAGTACGTTCATTGTATCCAGGTCACCACATTTTTTGGCATAAAGTTATTATACTCTTATATCTGTAGGACTGTTAGCACTGCACCGTCTCATTCTTGACAATGGTCATTTGTGTCTTCTTTTACTATTCCCTGATCAATGTGGCAAGAAATTTATCAGTGTAATTCATGTTTGCAATGAACCATCTTTTGATTTCACTGATTCTTTGTTCTTTTATCAATTTTTGGTCTTACCATATTCTTTTCATTGTAATATTTCTCACTTAGGAATCTACTATGAATATAACCACTCCAACTTTGTTTTAATTAGTTCTACTATGGTATATCATTTCCTATATTTTTACTTGTAACTTATTTTCTTATTATATGAAATTGGTTTACTATAGATAACAAATAGTGGTTTCTCTTTTTTTTTTTTTTGAATGCAGTCTAACATTCTCTGCCTTTTAATATGTATATTAGATCACTTACATTTAATGTGATATTCATATGATTGCATTTAAATATATTATCATTTTATTTGTTTTCTATTTTCCTGTTCTGTTTCCTTTCTTCCTTTTTCTGCCTTCTTCTTGATTATTTTTATGATTATATTTTACTTTATAATGGATTTTTCCCTTTACTTTTGAGATTTTTCTCTTTACCACTGGTTTTAAGAAATTTTATATGTGACTCAGTTTCTTCATGTTTTTCTGCTTTGAGCCTGCCAATCTTCTTGGATCTGTATATATATAGTTTATATTAAATTTGGAAAAATTTTCTTGAAATTTTTTCTATCTCCTCTCACTGGCACTATAATTGTACATATATTAGGTCATGTGGAGTTATTTCACAGCTAATTGATTCTCTGTTTTTCATTTGGTCCTTTTTTCTTTATATTCCATTTTCTATAGGTTCTGTTGCTGTGTTTTCAAGTTCACTAGTCTGATTATCTTAGCCATACATCATGAGAATTTATTTTTCATGTGATAAATCACATTAATAAAAGTTTAAACTTTGGCATGTTTAATTTCATGACAGGATGATAAGTTTCCACTTAATGTAGCTTCATATTATTTTTATCTTGATGTCTTAAAATACAGTTCTCATTAATTTAGTCAAGATTTGTAGTTGGCCTCTCCCTTTCCATTTTCTCTTTCACTGAGATATGTAAGAAAATGGTTATTCCATTACTTTGCATCAGAGACCTTGTATACATAGTGCTCTAATTGTCCTATTTTCAATATTATCCAATGATTGAAAGCAATGCCTTGGTGATAGACAAGGATTGACAGGAGAGACTAGTCATGGTGCTATGTCTCTTATAAAGAGAGGTCTTGAGTCAGCTGTTGAATGTATATTTCTTCTTTCTGGTTTAATGATGATTTGCAGAGGGTCTCTGGTGTCTTTCCATCCTGTGGAGATAGGAAATACTCACTCCAGCTAAATGAATTTCACATCTAGACAAAGCTTTGGGATCAGAGCATAGATAGCGCCAGATAGATAGTCTATTAAAATAAGTCCTAGGACCTATGGAAGTGATGTGATTCTGTTAGAGATGGAAGCTTACGTGCTGTGAAACTATTTTTAATCCTTCCCATGATAACTTTGCTTTGCTTCTCCTTTAATATTTAATGAAGTCTTTTGAGATTTTCATCTTTTCTCAGCTGGGTCACTGGGAAGCAAGGGAAGGTGTTTTTGATTCATGTTGGCAGCATCACTGAACGAAGAGGAAGGTACATTTCAGGGGCACAAGAGCTGCTTGGTTGACTACTGTCCCCACCTATAAGAAGCACTTCCTTTTAGTGATAGATTTTGGAGGAGATTGGGTTTCTTAATCTGGATGGGGCAGTAATTTTCCTAGACAAGGCTCTTTACTGGTTTCCCTCTTTCCTGCCTTCTCACCAACATGTCTTCCACCTCACTGTGCCAGAGCTTTGATCTCCAGTGGCAACGACTCCCTAAGCTTTAATTGAAATACACGTTAAGGGTTTCCTCAATTAAAAGGATGTTTGTCTTTTAGATGAGAACCTTTAGAAAACTGAAGAGTATTCTGAGCCTAAAAGAATGAACGTTTAATGACAGAATTTCAGATAGAAAGAGAACTTTTGGGGCCTGGGATCAAACTATGTCTATAGGTTTTTATACTAAGATACACCTCTCCTCATTTGTTTAATCTGGTTTTTGAATGTGCTATTAAAAATTAAGGCTTAAGATGATTATTTGGGGAAAATTCTATCCATACACACCTAGGTAAGTCTATCAAAAAATCAAAGATTAACTACATAGTTTTAATAAACATCTATAACATATGTATATTTATATATGGGTTGGTGCATGGTCATATTTTTTAATATTAGACTTGGCTTATGATATATGCAACTTACACATTTCTAACCACCATCATAATTATTTGCATATTGTATCTTTTTAGATGTTTTAAAAGGAATGCATTTTCTTATTTTAAGAAAACTATAGAGAACTAAAGTGAATAGATTATAAAAACGTGTCCTCTAAGAAGACTTTTGCATGAGATATTTATTTTCTAATTTCATTGACATTTAACTTTCAGGTATTCAGAGGATGACTACCTCCGGATTATTACAAATATACAGAGCTGCCCATGGAAGAGACAAGCAGAAGAATATGAGAATTTTAGGTAAAAAGATTTTTATAAGTAATATGAGATTTTAAAAAATTTTGTTCATTTTCTTGGCAGAAAAATAGGCAACATGTTATGCTAAAAAAAGTGAGGACTGGTGTTTGGTCTAATGGCTAAGATGCCTGTTATTAATACCTGCATCCCACATTAGAGTACCTGGGTTTGAGGTCTAGCACTGGCTCGTGACTCCAGCCTCCTGCTGATGGAGACTCTGGGAGGCAGAGGCGATGACTCAGTTCCTGCCTGTATGGGAGATGTGGATTAAGTTCTTGGCTCCTGGCTCTGAACTCAGCCTATGCTCGCTGTTTTTGCCCTTGCCTGTCCCTCCTTTAGTCAGTATTTGCTGATGTTGTCAGGCCAACTGCTTTTGATTCTGCTCCCAAGACGAGTGGAGTTCTGGTCAATCCTCAGTGGGTCCAGGAGTGACTTCCTGATTGGGTCAAAGCTGAAAGTGGACAGTCTCCCTTGGGAGGACACATGGATGTCACGACTTCCTGTACCATAATGTTAACACGTGTTTCCTAACAGGCATTTAGGGTAACAGGCTAAAAAGCAATTCCTGTTCTACTGTTTCCCAATAGATGTTACACAATCCTTCTCAAGACTGGAATGGGGAGATCCTGGTGGCAGGGAGGCCAGGGAGAAAGTTGAACAGATAACTGTAACCTAAACAGTCCCAGGGCTTGCGAGTGGCAGCAGAGTCTGATTTTGATAGACATTCCTACACGTGCAGAATAAACAAAGAAGGAAGAGGGGGATATTGAGGTATTGTACTTTATTGTGCTACTGAGGATCAATCCAAGATAATTAACTAGAAAGAGGAGTAGTGACAGCAATAGTTGAAGTAGAGATAAAGGAGCTTCTTTCTGTTAAGTTGATTCAGTCCTGAGAATAATGCAGACAGACAAATCAAATGTAGACTAAACACCTGTTTGAAGGCGCTGGGGAGCTTACTGAGGCAGGGAGAATTTATAGATCAAAGATGCAGAAGAAGAGGGAAGCCAGGGGTGGTATTTCAGTCAGCTGTTCATCACTATAACATAATACCTAGAGAAGCTGAATTAAAATAAGGAGTGGTTGATTTTGGCTCATGGTTCTGGAGGTTCACAGTTCAAGATTGGGAAGTGATATTGATTGGGTATCAGGTGAGGGTGTTCTTGCTCGTGGAATCCTGAGGTAGCTCCCAGCATGCATTGCAAGAGGGAGTGTTCGTGTCCATGTCTGTCTCTTCTTATAAACGCATCATAAATGGATCATGAGCCTACCCCCAACAACCTAATCACTTCCCATAGGCCCCACTGTGGTAGTTTCTGCTATGTTAGTACCATTAACATAAGACTTTGAGGATCAAACCTTTAATACACAAGTCTTTGGGAGACACCCAAATGAATGTACAAACCATAGCAGGAGGGAGCCCAGCATGGGGCTTGTGGATGTAAAATGGCTCAGAGGCTGAGAAGCTGAGCAGAATTTCAGCAATCCTAGAAAAGACCTGTTCTCAAAAGACCAAAGGCCAAGTTTAGATGATTTCTAGCCTTGGTTGGATATAGGAGATCTGCCCTTAGCCTAAGTGCCCAATAGGAACCAAATTAAATCCTCCCTGGATGCAGTTAATATTTTTTCAGAGTCTTAAATTATCTCTGTAAGTTTTTGCATATAATATATGGCTTTACATTTACTTTCTTTAAAGTTTTTTCCTTTCCTTTTTAAGAGAAATCAGCAATCTGTTTAAATGCAGAGCTGCATGAGTGTTACTGCTGCAGATCAGGATGGATAGGAGTTCTGTAGATGGATGGTACCCTTTTACCTTAGTATTATCTCAGTGCTAAAAGTGCATCAATAACCACGACAATTACCCAATGACCTGTTTATCCCTTTGGGGCCAGTTTAAGTAAACATCTGGGGCTGTACCACGTATTATTTGTTGTCATTCAAGAGAACATTCACAGTGACATTTATTTACATGAATACTTATTACATTGTAATGTTATTTTTATGGGCATATTTGTAAGCTAAATAACATAAATTTTCAGCAGAAGCCTGCAATCACATCATAATAAACTATCTACCTTCCTAATTTATTAATGTAGCTAGCCAAAGGTAGGGAGTCATTGGTTTTTTATAGCAATATAGAAATGTACCCTGCTATTATGGATGTCAAGTAGTTTTCCATTTTATTTATAACATTTTATAACAAAATTTTTTGAAAGTAAAATGTGAGCCCTAGGAAGGTAATAATATTCTTTTTAGTAGCCTCTACTCTATAAAATTACATTACATTGTGTAGAATATGAGCCAGTGAATAAATTCTAAATCTACCTGCAAACCAATTGTTGAAACTTCCTACAGTTGACACATGGGCACAATGTGAGAATTATGTGATTGCACTCCTCACTATCACTACATACTGGGGATAGGCTACTTGAAGGAAGGAGGATTTATCTTACTTCATGGTTTTAGAGATTCACAGCCCAAATTTGGGTGGACCCCTTTGATTTGGCTCTTTGATGAGGCCAGAGTTGGCAAATGAGTTGCAAATGGAGGCACAATATCATGGGGAACTGACAATATGGCTAAGCACAACTCAGGCATTTGTATCCAACTCTCTCCTAAGAACTACCTTCCAAGGGCGTGCCTCCAGTGGAGTAAAGATCTCCCACTAGGCCCACCTTCTGAACACTACCGAGGGACTAAGTTTCCATAGTCCCACCATCATCCACACAAAACTCTGGGGTTAAAACTTGGAGTCATGTTTTATTCACACAATAGCAGTGGTCAAATGGTCTAAAAATTCTTCTTAAATAACTATTGTACTTCCCAGCAAAAGGGATAACATTTATTCATTAACATATACTGATTTAAGACTGTCCATGTGGTGCGGCGGAAGCGGAGCCGGGCGGCGGCAGCCGGGCCGTGCGGCGGAAGCGGAGCCGGGCGGCGGCAGCCGGGCCGTGCGGCGGAAGCGGAGCCGGGCGGCGGCAGCCGGGCCGTGCGGCGGAAGCGGAGCCGGGCGGCGGCAGCCGGGCCGTGCAGCGGGAGCCGTGCGGCGGGAGCCGTGCGGCGGGAGCCGTGCCACAGAATCTCACCAGCGAGGGAACCAACGGAGGAGGGTAAGACCTCAGAAACCCAAGACATTGAGGGGGGAGGGAAACAGAGGCCTCACCCTTCACTCAACAAGCAAAACAAAGAGCACTGCGATTTTACATATCTAAAGCGCAGCCAAACTCAATAACTTTAGCAAAACTGGAGAACACATTGAGGGCTGAATAAACTCTTGGTGTGGTCCCAGAGGTGGATCAAACGAATACTTACAGAGGCCAGATTTCAACTACCCTCAACTCCACTCCCAACTGAGTCAAAAAAAAAAAAAATTATCTCCAACATGCCAAACAATAAACATAGAAGCCGAGGCAACAAAAGCAAGGAAGACACTATGACGCCCCCAAATGAGAAAGACATGCCAAAGCAAGATTATGAAGATGAAGAGACAGAGGAAATGCAAGA